>NC_136069.1:65916902-67116902 GCF_964261635.1 Lissotriton helveticus
AATAACTTTCCGACTTTATAGCCGCTCTCATACTGTGTCACTTGAAATTTGTGTAATTTAATGCTACTCTTATCACAGAAGATGGTTTTTAAAGCAGATTTCAGTCGTCCTAATTGTAGTTCCAATTCTGTTATATTCGTGGCTTGTCGACGAAGAGCCTCTGCTAGTAACAGTTCAGTAGAAAGTATATCGTTAACCAAAGCCCTGTCCTTTTTAAACCGCTCGGAATTTTGATGAAATAGAAATTGCTGAGTAAAGCCCCGGATACTCGCCTTGCAAGAGTCCCATACCATTAAACATGTCGTAGAGTTAAGATTAATCTTGATAAAGTCTGCAATGTGTAACTTGAGTTGTGAAATAAATAAGATATTGGTGAATAAGTGCCTAGGAAATGAAAATGTTCGGGGTGTTATATAGCTCTTATCAGTATCAAAAGTAAATAAAATAGGGTTGTGATCTGAATTAATTCTAGGGCAAAGTTCGATGGTGCTGTTTCTCATTACTCTATCTGATGCCCAGACCATATCGATGCGTGAGCAGAGCTTGTGAGAGGCAGAGTAGTATGTAAACCCAGGTGTGGTAGGAAAGGCAGCTCGCCAGACATCTTTAATATTATGAATGCGCCCTAATTCAAGGATAGCAGCTTGTGTTTTCCGCATTCTATAATTTACATTGCCCCTTGTAGTATCAATCTTGTAGTCCATTATGCAGTTAAAATCACCCATAATGATTAATTCGCCTGCCCACTGCAATAATTCCATATTCAACTGATCAAAAATATAAGCATAATCAAAATTTGACCCATAAACTATACAAAAAACATATTTGATTTTTTCCACCATTAATTGAATGATAGCCCACCTCCCTTTTTTATCACAGACACTCTTCCCAATTTCTAGCTTAACCCGTTTATCTTTCAAAATAGCAACCCCCCTTATAGATGCATTAAATTTCGAACAAGTTATCACCTCAAGTCCCAAATATCCCAAGATTTTTCTATCAGCATAGGCAACATGTGTCTCAGATAGAAAAACCAAATTAGGCTTATACAGAGTCATTTCTTCCCGGACTAAACGTCTTTTCCTTTTACTATTCAGGCCAGCAACATTCCAAACCAAACATTTTATTCGAAGCATTTTAAAATTGAGAAAATTATAACTTGTATTTTGCCAGTCCTAACATTCCATGACATTACCGTATTTGATACATAACTCCTTAAGTGCTCTAGAATTTCAGTTTCATTTTCTTGTGTTGCTTTTTTTCCCCCTATAACTTCACCACCCCTTTTCATAAATACTGGCATTAAAAACCTTGCCAATCTCCTAGCTTTCAGGAAACTCCCCACAACCCTAAAGATGGTGGTTCCCAAACAGTCTGGATTTATACCTGGTAGGTTCACAACACACAATTTGTTAACCATATTTACACTATTACATCAATTGAATGCGGACCTTAACAAGGCAGGCATCTTCTTGGACACTGGCAATTCAATCACTTGAGCAGGAATACCTACTCATCACATAGGAAAGGATGTGCATGTTGAGGTCGTTTTGGGGTTTGGGCTGTTAGCCAGCACACAGCATGGTTCCATGTGAATAGTCAGCTGCCCAGCCCAATTACTATTTTTAGAGGGATTTCCGCTATTCCCTATCCTCTTCGCTTTAGAGATAAAACTGTTAACATGTAAATTACAGCAACATCATCATCCTCATAATAATAACAGTCAGAGGTCTTCAAATCAAGGAGCGAGGGCTCCTCTTGTCTTTACACGAGGATGATATTGTGCTTTTTGTTAGGGAGCCCAGGAACATTTTAATACACTGGTCTGTGGGAACAGTAAGTTTGTTTACCTATCAGGACTTGCAATAAACTGCAAAAATCTCCAATACTCCGCCTAACAAGTTATATCCCTGCATGTCAATTTGAATACCCACTACGATACTGTAGAGACTCGGTTAAAGACAGGCATTTGGATTAGCCCTGATCAGCAGTAGTCCAAATTATGGTGTGCCTGTAACTAGACTAGAGAAGAAGAGTAATCTAGGCACATTGCTATCTTGCATTTGCAGGGCATAACGCTTTGAAGAAAACGATCATCATACCAAAATGACTACCTTTTCCTTGTCCCATTTATTGTATGTATTGTATGTATTTTCTTTCGTTTTTGCACGATTTTCTTCAATAAAAATGATTTGAATTCAAAAGGACTACCTGTTCCTTAATATTTCTGTTGTCTTGCCCCAACAATTCTTTCAAACAGTGAGGTCCCTTAGTGGCTATAGTCAACAGTATTCTGTGCAAGGTTCATGAATTGGGCACGGGTGCAAAATTGTGTCACTGTTAAACCCCCCTCCCCCCCCTGATTTCCTCTTAGTGCATATCTTCCTTTGTTCACATGTGAAGCGTCTTGGTACGTGTGATGGTCTCGCAGATTGGGTAATATGACGGGCAAACCCATCCCTTCAGTCCTCGAAGTTACAACTCCTCTGCACCAGCATAGCTGGACGATTAAAGAACCATGGGCCTGGGCATCAAATCACATCTTGCTCGGCAACTGCGGTCAGAAGGCCGACTAGGCTACCCTTAGCAGCGATGAGTGTTATATTTCTGGCATCTATAACACCAGTACGCAGCCGATAGACAGACACTCTTAATTTGTTATACTTTGTGGCTTTTCACAGCAGGAACTGTTCAAACTGACTGGGAGACCCACTTGTGTCATGAATCGCTTATGGCATTGCTCTCCAATGTCATCTGCATTCGCTGGTTATTACACTCACTGGGAGCATGCTGGGCATCTCCTCCTTGTCAAGCTCTTATGCTGCAGGACTAGGCACGCTAATCAGGCAGGCACCAGAAAGACCCTCAGCAGCTCCTACAAACTTCAGGTGAAGCCCTTTACATTTAAGGTACTAGCTGTCCAAGAGACACCACCGCTCTGCAGCTCTTGGAATACTATGATGAGTAATCTCTTCCGTGGCTACTAAGAACTTGGGACTGATCAAAGTAGTGATTTTTAAATATCATTTTTATGCACTTTACCCGACTTGGGATGGGAATCCAAAGCCTCCAATTTCCAAGCCTTTTGGAGGCGGTTCTTTCTAGTGCTTTTTCAGGCTCCTCTCCGGACACTGCCTTTGTGTGAAGTGAGGGCTGGCTCTAAGCAGAAGTACCAAAACATTAGCATCATGAAGTGTGATATCTCTGAACTCTGCAGTAATCACCCTTCCTGAAGCAGTGATGTGGGGGGTGCGGGGAGGGGCAAAAGGACAGGTCTAGCTTTGAAACTCCCTTATGTTGAACAACAGAGAAACTGCAGGTCCACTCACACTCCTACCAAATGGCAGTGCTCAGAAAAAAATAAATCAGCAGCTCCTTCCTAGCAAAGTTTTAACAGAATATCTAAATGGTGTCCTGCCTCAACCCCCTACCCTTCAGTGTCTCCAGCCACAGGAATGCACCCAGTTACATTTTCCCTGAAGGGAAAGCTGGCCCAATCCGCCATCCTAAATCAGGGTTGTCCAAAATAGTCTCACTTACTTCAGCATTCAGTCACACAAAACTCACAAAGGTGAAAATTCACACGAGAGTGGTAGACCACTTTTTCTGATAAGAGGAAAAAAAGGTCTAGCCGCAATATAATAACACGCGATACGCAGCCCCCACAGCTTTATTGATGGAGCTATTACAGCAGACAGTGGTCTGCTTTTTTATGAGGGTGTTCATGCTGCCCTGCTTTAGGTAACAGAACCATTTCTGGACCACATGTTGGGGACAGGCCTAGTACTCTGTGCTAGCACTACTTTACCAGAATGGTAGGCTCAAAAGTAAAGCCAGGATACCAGTTTCATATGCAGCAAGGAATACACAATCCTGCCCCAGTATTAACATGATGGCAGTCTGCCTGGCCAGAGAATGACCGATGTTCTAGAGATGCCCAAAGACTGCAGACGTTCATTGGTTGTTTGGCAGGTGGTGCATGCTTGCGCTATTGCGCTTTTAAGTCTGGTAACAACCTTTTTCTCTGCTCTTCACATACCACTGAATTATTTCATTCAGTGTGCAATTGTTTTTATTACTGTTGATGGAGCATAAATGTTGAATGACGCTTGCCTCTATCAAGTCTCGCTATCAAAGGATATTTACGACAATTATTGTTGGAGACATGTAAGTTGGCTAAGTCGAAAAACTTGAGATTTCATACTGCATCGTAAAGTCATGCAGAATGTCCGAAACATGATAAACTGAAAACGTAAACAAAGAGAAACCATAAGTAAGCCTGTACATATTTACGTGGTTTTGAGAAACAAAATATAGCAAACAGAGTGAGTGTGGTGACGATAACTTTTAAAATACATGAAAATGAAATTTTTGGCATGATAAAGGTCCTGAAATTGTTAAAAATGCTTGCTCTAGTAATAATCGATATTATGCAAATATGCAGCTTTCTGTAAAATTATGTAGTGAAAACGTGTATTTCAGAGTGACACGTTAATATTTTGCTTTGATAAACGATAACGTGCAAATAATGTTATAAAGAGATTCTTTTTATTTTAGGTTTTTAGTAGTGCCTAATATTGACATGTAACCTTTAAAGAAGAATAGTAATTGAACTAATCAAGAGACATTGAAATTAATGTTTGATTTATAATAAATCAGAACACAGCAATGATTCAGCGAAATTGTGTAGGCCTCAGATGCTTTTCTTTCCTGCTTGCGTGTAAAATTCTATGAAGGGGTCACTTTGTACACTGAGATCTTTTCATGAAGTTTCTATTTGTTATTGGTTAACAATGGATTCGTTTCTAGTTAGTCAACACTTCTGACAGAAATATGGCAATATTATTACAAACCCAGGGAGAGCGTTTCGGGTGAGCAAAGTATTGTTTTACCTACTTCCATGGAAGGGATGGAAATGTAATACAAACTGAACTTAACAAAACTAATGAATTTTCACAAGGATTACTTAATTCTTCCGGAGGATTTAATGATGCATTGATCAGCCCATTAACAGCCCATTGTGAGTGACCAATGGAAACCATTATGGACTGACAAAAAAGATACTTTGTGGGTGTAAACCTTTAACTTTTTGGAGTATAATTGCCCCCTGAATGAGGCATTGGGGCTGGCTGTCATTTTCATTTTCCCTGCCTGGCATGCTGTTGGATTGACTCTTAATTTTCCCTCAGTGCCAAACTTTGAACTGAACTTTCTTGACTGGCAATCAGAACCTGCACTTTACCGAGTGGTAAAGGTGAGCAGGAAAATAACCTATCGGTTGAAGAGTTAACTGACTCCTTCTGTGGCACGCTGTGCTGCAGTTTCTGACTTGGCAAATTTCATATCTGAAGACGGACTAAATCTCTCAGCCATATTTGGGTTTGTATAATCTGACAACTGAGTCTTGAATTCTCCTTTTGTTTAACTACTACTCTCTACAGGCAACCAGCAAATGTTCATTGTTTAACTGTATTTTCTTGTGTGGCAATTTGTACTAATTATCGGGTATTAAATCGGATTCAAAATACGATTTCAGGATTTGTCCATTCAAATTGAGTCTTTAGATAGATGGTTTCATGAGTAACATATTCTTTTGGTCAATATTTACTCGTCTCAAGGTTTGTGTTCCAGTGTACAGGAAAGGTAATGTAAACAGGCATGTGTTTGGCAATTCTTTATGTTAGGTTCTCATATGGAAATTCCCTCACGTTCTCCAAATCTCTAAGTCCCTGTTAGCTCAGCAAAAAGATCCATTGGAGGACTATGGTTTAGTAAACAGGATGGTAAATAAATTAGTGATAAAGATATTCTACGCTTATGGGCCCAGTTGGAATAATAATATATTGTGGTGTAGAGAGATAAGAATTTGGTAAGCTTTTCCGCTGCATCACTGTGGTAATCACATGTCCCACCTAAAATGAGAATTTGCTCGCAACCGATATTATTAGCCTATATCATCACCTGGAAACAGATTAAAAGCAACCCTCTAGGTAGGTATCTGTGTGCAGCAGGCACCCTCAAATATCCAGCCCTTGATCTTAGATAGCTCACTATAGATTCCCTAATTTACCAGCCAAGTTAGGTACAATCTCGGTTGACAGGGCCAGGCAAATTCTAAGTGCACTCGTCGGTTTGACCTCGCTGATGCTTAAAGGCTCTGTGTTGTAAATCCAATCCTACATTCCACGCCACATATTCTGGCTGAGCAGCAGGTAAACATAAATTACAACATATCTCCCTTCTTTATGGGGCACAAATGCATTGTGAATAGATTAGATGAAACAAATAAAATAATGACAATATGGCAAATAACACATAGCCAAGAAATTGAACACAATGCACTAATAATAAAAAATGCAATACAATAATGAACATTATTTGAAGCTTCCACACTTGTCAGTTGATGGTCTGGTCAGCTGGCGAGGTGTATTGCTCTGCTGTATTTTAATAAACCTATCCTGTAACTTAACCAGAAGTATCCTTGGGATCCATCTACATTTATTTACAACACTCTGGCCTCGAATGAGACACAGACGTGCCCACCAACTGGGTGGTACTGCTAGAGCTCGTGCCCCTGGCACTGTCCAGACTGAATACCTGACTGATGAAGTGGCACTGGGCCCCGTGGCCACCTCCAGGGGCTTGCCAGCTGACTGACATGCTAAAATGGGACAGGGGCACTTTGTCATCACCCCAGGCCTCCATGGGTGGGCAGACCCCAGGAAGGGGGGGGTACCTCAGAGGGGGGAGGCCAGGCCCGGGGGGGGCACGCGCAGCCAGGCACCGAGCGCGCGTGACCCCCCCCCCCTCCCCCCCTCGCCCCGGCGGTTCCTTGGCAGGGCATGGCGCTGACGCAGCTCCCACCGGCAGTTACCTTTTTGCTGGGTCTCTCGGGCAGAAGCGTCCCTCTCGCGGCGTCGGCGGTCGGCAGGTGAAACGGCTGTCAGGCGCACCCTGCGCGCGCACTGGCTCTCCCAAGGGTGTGTGGCCAACAGCCGATCAGCCCAGACTGGAGGAGGCAGGCCTCGCAATGATAGCCGGTATCTTTAGTGCGCACGTACCAGGGCTGGGTGAGCGAGCTCGACGGGCCTCTCCTGGCACCCCGCAAGAATCTGGGAGATGTAGTTTCTTCTTGCACTGCAGCTCGTTGTTGTGGGATGCTTAAAGACTATGTTTCCCAGGAATCTCAGCGGTCAGTTCGGGGCTGGTCTGAGATTTAGACTTAGTATTAAAGCGTATCGGGAAACGTAGTTCGCACTCCCTCTCCTTCAGGCAGGCACAGGCTTTGTTAATAACACCAGAACTCGCTCTCCCATCATGCTTGAGAATTAAAGTAACTGAACGTCAAACATGCGTGTTGGTGTTCCCTTCATCCCAGCACAGGGAATGACGTCATTTGCGTAGGAAGGGATTTATGACATGGAAATAGAAAGGAAGATTAGAAAGGGCGACATGAAAGAAGTGCTGCTCCTTACATCAATTCAGGGAAATGTTTATGACTCAATTTCCAAACGCGGCTCAGGCTTATATTTGGACCCGCCGGTCCTGAAGTTATTGAAAATTTCCGTTTGTAAAGTATATTCTTTAACAAAAGGGAATATAAAAACACTGAATTGTGGCCGAAACACACAGAATTTCACAGCTTTCGCGTCTGAAAGTTTTAATTCAATTAAGAGCACCGAAAAACAAGCATTTGCAATGAAATAGGTGTCGCATTCACCGAGTTTGAGCTATTGGCATTGTAAATGACAATGCCTTTTATTTATGTTTCGGTTTTTAAAACATAACTAAAACGCATTGTCATTTACAATACTAATAGCTTAAACTCTCGCACATGCGAGACCTATTGCATTAAAAAATATATATTTCATTTATTTAATGCAATTTTATACAGTGCAAACTTTACCCAAAGGTGTCAGATCGCTTTACAAAAGGACCAGTTACATTACATAAGGACTTCCAAGTACATGAGTTACATAAAAGATACAAACAGAAAAACTATACATTCACAAAAGAATCGTAGTAAGTACATACATCTATACAGACACTGGCGGTTAGAGTTACATATATACAAGTTGTAAATCACTCAAGATTACATTTTAAAAAGCGATTAGGGTTGGACAATTATATATTACATATTTACAGAGAATGACATTCTTGCCATCGTTCAGCCAGGCGTTCAGATGGTGTTGCACTTAGGGGAAGTGGTCTTGGGTCCGTAGGGGTCCCCGAGGTGGAGATGGCCGTAGGGGAAGAAGGAAGGGTGCTGGTGGGCGGAAGTAGCATGCTGGATCCCCGGGCTGATGTTGAGGTCATGCTGGGCTCCATCTTGTGGAAGGAGGAGGACGGCCAGGGCAGGCAGATATGTTCCATGAATTAAGGTCTCCCGCCTGGCTCAAGCACCCGCAGTGAGGCCCCTGCAGGCCCAGCATGCCAACATTGCGTAATGTTATTGCTATCTTTGGCCTAATGAAAAACACTCCAGCTGTAGTAGGGCCATGGCTTCCCCTCCTTGTACAGGGCGGGATGTGCTTTATGGCAGGCATGGAGGAAGGGAGAGAGGGATAGTCTCAGCTGCAGCTCCGGCCTTGTACAGTGCCCCTGCTATTACTAGTGAGCAAGAGGCGCTGAGGTGGTGGTGTTGGTATTGGTGGTGGTGGTATTGGTATTGGTGGTGGTAGTATTGGTATTGGTGGTGGTGGTATTGGTGGTGGTGGTATTGGTGGTGGTGGTATTGGTGGTATTGGTGCTGCTGGTATTGGTGGTATTGGTGGTGGTATTGGTGGTGGTGGTATTGGTGGTGGTATTTGTGGTGGCGGTATTTGGTATTGGTGGTAATGGTATTGGTGGTGGTATTGCTATTGGTGGTGGTATTGGTGGTGGTATTGGTACTGGTGGTGGTGGTATTGGTATTGTATTAGTGGTGGTGGTATTGGTATTGGTTGTGGAGGTGGTATTGGTATTGGTAGTGGTATTGGTGATATTGGTGGTGGTGGTATTGGTGGTGGTGATAATGGTGCAATTGGTGCTGGTGCTATTTATTGGTATTGGCGGTGGTGGTATTGGTGGTGGTGGTATTAGTAGTGATATTGGTGGTGGTGGTATTGAATTGGTGGTGGTGGTATTGTTGGTGGTGGTGGTGGTAATGGTGGTGGTGGTGGTGGTGGTGGTACTGGTATTGGCGTGGGGGTATTAGTGGTGGTGGTATTGGTGGTGGTGGTGGTTTTGGTGGTGGTGGTGTTGGTGGTAGTATTGGTATTGGTGGTGGCGGTGGTGGTGGTATTGGATTGGTGGTGGTATTGGATTGGTGGTGGTATTGGTGGTGGTGTATTGGTGGTGATGGTATTGGTGGTGATGGTGCTATTGGTGGTGGTGGTATTGGTGGTGGTGGTATTCGTGGTGGTA
The DNA here is from genome assembly GCF_964261635.1 of Lissotriton helveticus. NCBI lineage: Eukaryota > Metazoa > Chordata > Amphibia > Caudata > Salamandridae > Lissotriton > Lissotriton helveticus. Next base: position 65,926,308 of record NC_136069.1, read on the forward strand.
GTAGTAGTGGTGTGGAGGTGGTTGGTGGCGGTATTGGTGGTGGTGGTGGTATTGGGGGTGGTATTAATAGTGGTGGTATTAATAGTGGTTGTGGTATTGGTGGTAGTGGTGGTGGTGGTAGTGGTATTGGCGTTGGTGGTATTGGTGGTGGTAGTATTGGTGGTGGTATTGGTGGTGGTGATATTGGTGGTGGAGGTATTGGTAGTGGTATTAGTGGTGGTACCGGTGGTGGTGGTATTGGTGGTGGTATTGGTGGTGATATTGTTGGTGGTGGTATTGGTGGTGGTATTGGTGGTGGAATTGGTGTTAGTATTGGTGGTGGTGGTATTGGTGGTGTTATTGGTGGTGGTGGTATTGGTGGCGGTGGAGGTGGTGGTATTGGTGGTGGTATTGGCAGTGGTGGTGGTATTGCCAGTGGTATTGGTGGAGGTGGTGGTGGAGGTGGTGGTGGTATTGGTGGTGGTATTTGTGGTGGTGGTGTGTGAAGGGGCCACGACCCCTACCTTGGCCAAGCCGCGCCTTCCCTCACGATCCCGGCGCCCGCCATCCGATCCTCGGGCGTCCATAGCAACCCGGACTCCACCCCTCTTTCCTTCCTTACAGGAACCAATGACGACGAGCGGGATCCCGGAAGGACTCTCCCGTGACCCCGGAAGTCCCTCCCACAGTCCAGAGGCAGAGCACAGAAAAGCCGGAACCGAAGACATCAGGGCGTTCAAGCAGGAGAACTCGTGGCAGGAGACAGCATGCAGAGAACCCCGGGAGCCGAGCGGTGAAGCGGAGGAGGAAGAAGACGAAGTCTGGACGGAGGACTGGTGGAGTCCGGTGGAGGAAGCTGGAGAGCGGCCGCAACTCGCGGGAAGAGTTGCGGCGGGCCAAGTGAGTACCGACTCCCCTTGAGTGTAAATAACGTAGTGTACAGTAAGCCCTCCCCCACCTTGCACCCAGCACTGTAGGATCTTGTATATATATATATATATATATATATAGCCGTTTGTTGTCACTGGCACGATTGTATATACTACCCCCTCACCTACCCGTCACTCAGTCACCCTTCTGCCTACCCCTACTTCCTCTTTCCAGCTCTTCCTCCTCCCCTCCCTACCTCACGTTCGCTTGACTTCCCACACAACCCTGGTGAAGGTAGACGGCTTTATATAGTTCTGAGTGAAATAACTAACGGCCCGCTTTTTCTCTCCTTCCCATACCTCCGAGGAACCTCCAGCTGCTCAACTGAACCACCCCTCTCTGGAACCCTCAACCCGCCTTCCAGTCAAGTACCTTCCCTCCCCGAAGAGCCATCACTTCGACGCAGAACCAAGCCTCACTTCAAGACTCTGTTATCCCTTTTCCTTCCCCTTGAGCTGTGTATAAAACATTAAAGATCGGCTAAGAGATAGCCCACTACATACGGCCTCCACGCCTGTTATTCCGGTCCGCCTACCCCCCACGACCACATGGTGCTATTGGTGGTGGCATTGGTGGTGGTATTGGTGGTGTTGATGGTAGTGGTATTGGTGGTGGTGGTGGTATTGGTGGTGGTGGTGGTATTGGTGGTGGTATCAGTGGTGGTATTGGTGGTGGTATTGGTGGTGGTATTGGTGGTGGTGGTATTAGTAGTGATATTGGTAGTGGTATTGTTATTGGTGGTGGTGGTGGTGGTATTGGTGGTGTTGGTGGTGGTTTTGTTGGTGGTGGTGGTGTGTGGGAGGGTGGGTTTGATAAACAGGTGAGGAGGCTGTAGATATTTTCGAAAAGCAAGATTTTTATTATCAGCAGTGAAGGTAGGGGGTGTTTCAGACAGTTTTTCCTCTTGTTCTTCTCCTTAGGTGCCTTGAGATGAACTTGAACTTGAGGGGGATCCTACCGGTGATGTTTCCGGTTCCTCTTCCTTGGTGGCAAGGGGGTCTCCCCGGAGGCTCATAGGAGGAAAAGAGGAAACCATCAGATGAGGATTTGATCAATGTTTGTTGGCTTTCTACCCATCACCACGCACCTTTGGTGTTGTAAAATACTCTTCTTCTGTGCTCGGGTTTTCGGAGTATAGGGGGGGTTTAGTGCTTGGGGTAGTTACATGCGGCGAGGGAGGGTCGTATTAAGTAAGTTTCATCAAAAAGGATAGGACACTTGTAACCACTTACTCCAAGAGATATATTGAAATATGATGAAAAACCCTCATAAACGTTGTGTTTTACGAGAAGCGGTATATGTTGTTCTCCGCCCCACACAAACGTTATGGCAACAGTCATTGGGTTTTTGCATTCAGTATCTTGCCAGCCTCACCCGAGGCGATCTCTGGTTTTATCGTGGCAGTGTCCAGAGAAAGTTTGAGTGACCCCACTGAAGCTGAAAAAGTGAGTAAAATAGTTTCCAGGCGATACTGTATTTTATTCAAATCGCTGGTCCACTAATTAAAATGTAAGGGTATGCTCTGGGGATAATTAGGAATCCTTAGCATAGGTCATTAGGACAGAAAAAACGTCAACATGTTTCTGCTCTCTTGGCCCGTGGGTCTAAGAGCATTCGTCAGGACAACAATAAACACACACAGTTAAAAGTATATTGTCACTATTTTGTGACAATAGTGGGTCTATACAACATAATAGTCTTACCCATGTAGGTTCTGAATAGTCACCTCTATTTAGGGTGTACACAGAATGAACCTTTAGGTAATTGTTACCAGGTCCCGTCAGGAGGTACGGACTTTAAGTCCCAGGCCGCGTTGGAAGCGTGTTCCGCGTCTTGTGCTGGCTCTGCCTCCTGGACGCCTAGGGTATTTTGATGCAGTGAGGGAGGGTTTCAATTTCTCACACGAAAATTATAGAGGTGGCAAGGAAAGAACCGAATTGACAATGATTCCTTAATTAGCCTGGTTCTTACGGGGTCTCATCTCATTTTCATGCCACAAAGAGAAAAAAACAACAACAACCAAACACATTAAGGAGACTGTTCCCTTACCCGCAGCCCACCCCGTCCTTACCACCCGCTTTCCACCCCCCTCCTTTCAAATCCCTCGAGCCGCTTTCACTCACCGGCTCCTCCGCAACTCTCCAGAGTTGCGGCCGCTCCCCAGCATCCTCTGGAGGACACCACCAGTCCTCACACCAGTCCTCGTCCAGCTCTCCGAATTCTCCTGAGGGTCTCGCCTCCTTGGTCTCGGGTCCCACGTCTTCAGTCTCGGGTCCCGCGTCTTCAGTCTTGGGTCCCGTGTCTTCAGTCTCGGGTCCCACGTCTTCCGATGTCCACACCCAGGGTCTGTCTTCACTCCTCGACTTCCGTCCTGTTGTCGGCGCGCCACCAGTCTCAGATCCTCCTCTGAAGTTAGACCTCCTTTCATTGGATTGGAGGCAGTGCTTCCAGGGTCAATCTCGGTCACTTCCGGGTTACTTTTGACGTCGGCGATTTCCTGTGAACAAACAGGAGAGGGGCATGGATGTTGTAGTCCCCTGACAGAGTCCTGGTCTTGGCGTAGAATCTGTTTCCGTATATCCTCCCACGGTGATACCCCGGTGAGTCCTTCCTGCACGTCCCGCTCTTCCTCACATGGTGGTATTGGTGGTGGTGTTGGTGGTGGTGTTGGTATTGGTGGTGGTGGTATTGGTGGTGGTGGTATTGGTGGTGGTGGAGGTATTGGCAGTGGTATTGGTGGTTGTGATATTGGTGGTGGTATTGGCGGTATTGGTGGTGTTGATGGTAGTGGTATTGGTGGTGGTGGTATTGGTGGGGTGGTGGTATTGGTGGTGGTATGAGCAGTGGTGGTGATATTGGTGGTGGTGGTATTGGTGGAGATAGTGGTATTGATGGTGGTGGTATTGGTGGTGGTGGTAGTGGTATTGGTGGTGGTGGTATTGGTGGGGTGGTGGTATTGGTGGTGGTATGAGCAGTGGTGGTGGTATTGGTGGTGGTGGTGGTATTGTGTTGGAGTTGGTAATAAAACAGGCTTTTGAAAACAAGCCGTCAGGTGGCTTTAGTACAGCTGACATGTAACATAGATGTGCTGTTGTCCGCTTCATCCCATTAGAACGGGATTATGTGCTACCTGGAATTCACATGACTTAATTCGCTAATCATTTCTTTTTTTTCTTTTTATTTCAAGCTTTTGTATTGGGTTTTATATAGAGATACAAAAAGTACGAAATTATAAAAAAATGATACAGTATAGTAAAAAGCAAACTTAATGGAGAGCATAAGATAATATATCAAATTATGAATACAGAGAACGAAGGCCCCTAAGAAAAGAAAACAAAAGGGAAAGAAAAGACAAAGGGGAAGCAGGAACTTGTCTATGCATGCCAATTAAACAGGGGCCGGACCATTGGTAGTAGTCTAAATTATTGCGGATGCATTAACAATGGGTTTTGGTAGTGTGGAGTTGGGTGACGGGCGGACCGGAATAACAGGCGGGGAGGCCGGATATAGTGAGCTACGACAGGAGATTTTATTCAGCAGATGGACAAAGTCACAATGAGGGAGGGTCGCAGGGTAGATTCCTGGGGGTGGTGGGCTGCTGGATACTGCTGTGGACCAGGCTCGGCGAGGTCGTATGGGATCAGGTCCTGCTTCTCCTTGTTCCGCCAGTAGTCTGCTCGGTATGGTACTGGGGCTCCTTGGAGGCTTGAAAAAGGAGAGAAGCGTAGGGCTTTAGTCTGAGTACACAATCGGAATACCACCACCTACACCGGGGAGTGAGAGGGTACGGAGAAAGGCCTGTGAGGAGGGGACGGTAAGGGAGGATGGAACAGGCAAGGAAGAGATGGGAGGGAAGAAGGTTGTCAGGTGCTGGGCAGTGCTCGGTCTTTGGTACAGTGCGCGTGAATTCTAGGTAAATATCCCTGTGCTCGTGCAGTCTAAGTTATATACAAGTCTATTTACAGCTACAGCTATATACAGGAGGGGACACGGAGAAAGGGTGACGGGTACTCACGTGCCCCGCCGCAACTCTCGTCCGAGTTGCGGCCGCTCTCCAGCTTCCTCCTGAGGATGCCACCAGTCCTCCGTCCAGACGTCCTCTTCCTCGTCCTCGCTTCGGTCTCGCAGTACTGCTCCTCTCTCTCTCCGAGGTTCGTCGCTGTCCGCTGCCTCCTGCCACGAGTCGGTTGCTCCGAACTCCTCTCCTTCGTCCTCGGGGCTTTTTCTACCTTCCGGGAGGTTGTCTGTCTGTCCACTTCCGGGGTCAGGGCCGATTGCTTCCGGGTCGCTAGGGGTCGTCCCACTGTCGCTTCCGGGGTCACTGGCGAGTGTTTCCGGTCCTTCAAGCTCCGGTGTCGGTACCTGCAGGGGACGACAAAGAGAAGGTGTCCTGGGTGTCCGGGACGTTAATTGACCGGGCGCGGGGGACAGGACCCCCGCGCTCGGACATCGTTGCGCCGAGGTATGTGCCGCTGCCTCTCCACATCCCCTTTCCCTAGCTGTCTTTCTTGTAGGGGGACTGGGAGGTGGATATCGGGACAGATAATCAGCGTTGCCCTGTTGCAGTCCTTTCCTGTGCAATGTTTTAAACCTGTATGGCTGTAGGGAGAGGAACCACCGGAGTACTTGGTCATTGTGGCCCCTATTGCGGGCCATCCACTCCAGAGGGGCATGATCAGTGTAGAGAACGAAATCCCGCCCCTCCAGATAGTACCGAAGACTTTCCACTGCCCATTTGATTGCTAGGGCCTCTTTCTCTACCACAGCATAGTTTACTTCTCGGGGAAACAGTTTCCTGCTGAGGTAGAGGATAGGCCGTTCGACCCCTGAGGAATCCCTCTGTGAGAGCACCGCCCCTAAGCCCTGATCAGAGGCATCGGTCTGAAGTATGAATGTTCGGGTATAGTCTGGACTGACTAACACCGGTTCAGAAATCAGGGACTGTTTCAGTCGTTCAAAGGCGTGGACCACCAGGGGTGTAGGATGTCTGAGTAGTTCTTCTGTGTTCGTGGTTTTCTTCAACAGGTCGGTCAAAGGGGCCGCCGTTTGGGAGAAATTCGGGATAAACCTTCTATAGTACCCTAATAATCCAAGAAAGGCACGGAGTTCCTTCCGGGTTTGAGGGAAGGGGATGGCCTGAATGGCCTTGATCTTATTGTCCTGAGGCCGGATGAGCCCTTCCCCTAACAGGTAACCGAGGTATTTCACACTCTGGGCCGCTAAGGTGGTCTTGGAGGGGTTGATGGTGAAACCATTGTTCCCTAGAGAGGCGACTACGGCTCTTAGATGTCGTAGATGCTGCTCCCAACTATCGCTATAAATAACGATGTCGTCCAGGTATGCCCCGGCGTACTTGATATGCGGTTGTAGCACCAAGTTCATGGCCCTTTGAAACGTAGCCGGGGCCCCGTGAAGTCCAAAGGGCATCACTTTAAACTGAAACAAGCCCTCAGGGGTGGAGAAGGCGGTCTTGGGTTTATCGGCTGCTTTGAGGGGGATCTGCCAGTACCCCTTGCAGAGATCAAGGGTACTTATGTACCTAGCTTTGCCTATTCGTTCCACCATCTCATCTACGCGGGGTAGGGGGTAGGTGTCGAAGGCCGATATCTTATTCACTTCCCTAAAGTCTATACAAAATCTAGAGGAGCCATCTGGCTTGGGGACTAGAACAATTGGGGAGTTCCAGCTGCTACTGGAGGGTTCTATGATGCCCATTTTCAGCATTTGGTTCGTCTCCTCTTTGATGATGGCTCTACGAGCTTCAGGGATGCGGTAAGGCCTTTGTCTCACTGTCTTTCCTGGTTCCGTATGGATGGCATGTTCCACCACAGTGGAGTGTCCGGGTAGGGAGGAAAATACGGGTTGCACTGAGGACAAGGTCCGTCTGAGATCCCGTTTGTTCTGTTCTGGGAGGTCAGGGTCTATGCACCCTTCGAAGGGAGGGGTTGTTGCACTGGACAGGACAGGACGGGGTCCCTCCCACTTCTTTAGGAGGTTCACGTGATAGATTTGGGTGATTCCTCGGGTGGGTTCGGTTTCTACTTCGTATGTAACCGGGGTCACGGCTCTTAGAACAGGGAAGGGGCCCTGCCACTGCCCTAGCAGCTTATGGTCGGAAGAAGGTAGTAACAACAACACTAGATCCCCAGGATTAAATTTCCGGGCTTTGGTTCCCTTGTCGTATTGGTGTTTTTGGGTGTTTTGAGCGGCCACCAGGTTCTGCCTCACGATGACCCTTATCTGTTCTAAGTGGGTCTTTAGATTGTCCACATATTCGGGTAGGGGTCGGGTTCTGTCGGGTTCGGCTTCCCACGCTTCCCTAGCCATATCCAAGAGTGTCCGTGGGGCTCGGCCATACAACAACTCATAAGGAGAGTAACCAGTACTGCTTTGCGGCTTGCACCTGATGGCAAACAGCGCCAGGGGCAGCATCTCCTCCCACCTTTTGCTTTCGAGGCCTAGGAGTTTCTTCAAGGTCGTTTTGAGGGTGGCATTGTAGCGCTCCACCAACCCATCTGTCTGGGGGTGGTAGACCGCTGTCCTTATTTGTTTGATGCCTAGGTGGGAGCAGACTTGGCGCATAAGGGAGGATACAAAGGGTGTCCCCTGATCGGTTAGTATCTCGCGGGGAAAACCCACCCTCGAGAAGATGGATATGAGGGCCTTGGATATGTTTTGAGTTGTGGGATGGCGTAAGGGTACCGCTTCAGGGAAGCGGGTGGCATAGTCTACCAACACAAGAGCATACCGACAACCGGTTCTTGAGGGCAACAATGGTCCGATGATGTCCATGCCTACTCTTGTGAAAGGGATATCAATGAGGGGGAGGGGTTGTAGAGGAACCCTGGGGGGACGGTAGCGGCTGTTTCGTTGGCATACCGGGCATTCCCGGCAATACTGTTTGATTTGACCGTGTACCCCAGGCCAATAAAACTTATCCAGGATCGCGTGTCCGGTTTTCTCATCACTGAAATGACCTCCCAGCAAGTGGCTATGGGCTAGGAACAGTACTTTATCCCGGAATAACCCGGGGATAACCAGCTGGTTGGCTGTTGGGGTCCTCCCTTTCTGTAGAGGAGCCCGTTTTTTCGGAAGAAATAAGGACCTACATGCAGCGGGTCCTCAGCATCCAGAGCACGGGCCCAAGCCTCCTGCAACACCGGGTCTTCCTGTTGCGTGGCGCGGAATTCCCGGTTGGTTTCCCATGGATGTACATCTACTTGAGCGGGAAAGGCCATAGCGACCTCTCTTTTGTCCTTTTTCTTCTGTCTTCGGGTCTTGGTAGGTCTGGTCGCCGGATTCACAGGAGAGAGTTCATGGGAGAACGGGGCCTCGGCCCACCATTTCCTCAGGGAATCGGTTGTGTCTTGGAGTAGATGGGGAAGCCCACTATAATCGCTGCCCAATATCGCTTGTTCAGGGAGATTGGGAATCAGGCCCACTGTCAGCAGACTGCCCGTGTCCGTGGGGTGTTGTACATGGACTCGGGTGGTCGGATAGTTCTTGGTGTCGCCATGTACACACGTGATAGCCACAGTGCCTGTCACTGGACCGACAGGGTGGGGTAGCTCCTGGGGTCTTAGAACGCTTTGCCTGCATCCAGTGTCGGCCAGGGCCATCATTCCGTGTCCTTCTATCCGCACCGGACATCGAAATGGAGGAGGGGTGGTGTCCGCGGTGAGGCATGCATAGTTTCTAGCCATCCCTATGTCCATGGGTTCCTCCTTTTGGGGGCAGACGCGAGCAATATGCCCGTACCCACCACAGTGGTAACATTGAGGTCCAGGAGGGTGGGGTCGAGGCAGGATAGGGTATGGCATCAGGGGAGCGGGGTCAGGTTTCCTGACCACCTGAGGGGGTCGTGGGCCCCGGGGATGGCTTCCTGGAGTTATGCGGGAAGGGTGTTCCTCCTTGGGTCGTTGGGTTTCCTGGGCTCGGCTATAGGCGCTGGCAATTTCTACAGCGCTGTCGAGCGTTAGGCGAGCATGTTGGCGTACCCACTTTTGGGTGGCAGGATGCAGGGAAGCCAAATACTGTTCCAAGTATATTTTGGCCAGAATGTCCTCCTTAGTGGCCGTAGCAGGTTTCAGCCACCGATTTGCCAGATCTTGTATACGGAAGGATAAAGCCCGAGGCGTTTCTTGGGGCCCTTCCCTGGCTTGACGCAGCCGAACCCTATATGTCTCGTCATCTATTCCTAGCCGTTCCAGGATGCAGGTCTTGATGTCGGCGTATGGGGTTTGTCCCTGGATGTTGGCTTGCTGGTAGGCAGCTTGCAGCTCACCAGTCAACAGGGGACCCAGGTAGTGGCCCCACCGATCAGCAGGCCAGGCAGCCGCCTGGGCTAGGCGTTCAAAGTTTGTGAAGAAGTAATCGGGGTCCTCTCCGGGTACGTACTTCTGTAGAACAACTGAGGGCAGGGAGGTGACCGGTCTTTGTTGCCCCATGACGGTTGTGAGTTTCTCGAGGGCTTGGTCCTGTGCGCTTCCCTGACCTTTCAGCACGTCATGCAGCTGGCCCCGATCGTCTTCGGCCGTCTTGAGGAACCTCTCCATCATTTTTCCCAGCTGTTCCTGGCTTTGCGCCAGTTGTTTGACTGCGGCCTCCATGCCTCCGGGTGATCCCACTTCTGACACCACTTGTGGAGTTGGGTGACGGGCGGACCGGAATAACAGGCGGGGAGGCCGGATATAGTGAGCTATGACAGGAGATTTTATTCAGCAGATGGACAAAGTCACAATGAGGGAGGGTCGCAGGGTAGATTCCTGGGGGTGGTGGGCTGCTGGATACTGCTGTGGACCAGGCTCGGCGAGGTCATATGGGATCAGGTCCTGCTTCTCCTTGTTCCGCCAGTAGTCTCCTCGGTATGGTACTGGGGCTCCTTGGAGGCTTGAAAAAGGAGAGAAGCGTAGGGCTTTAGTCCGAGTACACAATCGGAATACCACCACCTACACCGGGGAGTGAGAGGGTACGGAGAAAGGCCTGTGAGGAGGGGACGGTAAGGGAGGATGGAACAGGCAAGGAAGAGATGGGAGGGAAGAAGGTTGTCAGGTGCTGGGCAGTGCTCGGTCTTTGGTACAGTGCGCGTGAATTCTAGGTAAATATCCCTGTGCTCGTGCAGTCTAAGTTATATACAAGTCTATTTACAGCTACAGCTATATACAGGAGGGGACACGGAGAAAGGGTGACGGGTACTCACGTGCCCCGCCGCAACTCTCGTCCGAGTTGCGGCCGCTCTCCAGCTTCCTCCTGAGGACGCCACCAGTCCTCCGTCCAGACGTCCTCTTCCTCGTCCTCGCTTCGGTCTCGCAGTACTGCTCCTCTCTCTCTCCGAGGTTCGTCGCTGTCCGCTGCCTCCTGCCACGAGTCGGTTGCTCCGAACTCCTCTCCTTCGTCCTCGGGGCTTTTTCTACCTTCCGGGAGGTTGTCTGTCTGTCCACTTCCGGGGTCAGGGCCGATTGCTTCCGGGTCGCTAGGGGTCGTCCCACTGTCGCTTCCGGGGTCACTGGCGAGTGTTTCCGGTCCTTCAAGCTCCGGTGTCGGTACCTGCAGGGGACGACAAAGAGAAGGTGTCCTGGGTGTCCGGGATGTTAATTGACCGGGCGCGGGGGACAGGACCCCCGCGCTCGGACATCGTTGCGCCGAGGTATGTGCCGCTGCCTCTCCACAGGTAGGTATTTGTGAAAGTTTTGGACATTTGAGGGAGACATTGGTTATTAAGGCATTGGTGTGTGTACAAAGGCAGAGGTATAGACAAGTATGGTAGAGGATTAATCACCAATACGTTCACAGCAGTACTATTATGATATGGATAAGTTGAGCTGGGACATAATATAGACACGTGGGTGCAAAGGGACTTGCAGTGGGCGAATTAGGGGTGAGCACGATATAGGTCCAGAGGGGCGCTTACAGTTTATGAGGCTGAAAGGTCTTCGCAAAGATTTGATTTTGGAGGAGGGTAAAGCACAGTAGTGTCCAAGGGGGTTTATTTGTGGCAAAGTAATTGTCTAGGGTGGCTCAAATGGGTTTGGGGGTAGACTTCCAAGGTGAGTGCAAAAGAGAAATGTTGGCAGCTCCTCTAATGTGAGTGACCCATTTTAACCAAGTGTTAAAAGAGACTTTGTGCATATTTTTCCAGTTCAATAGGACTAAATTGACTGCCGATGTGAGTAGAAGGTCAAGCAAGGTGTTATCTGCGGGGTTGGTTAAGTTACTGTCGAGAAACCCTTTAATGAGGAATGCAAATTCTTTTTTTGGGTGGCAGTTGAATAGGTCTGATAGGAAAGAGAAAACGTTATCCCAAAATTGTGAGAGGACCTTGCAGTGTAGGATGAGATGAGCAATATCCCCAACCTCTTCTTTACAATTCCAACACGTAGGGTTGTCTAGGATTTTCTTGGAGTGTAAGTGGGCTGGGGTCCAGAACGTTCTGTGCAGGAGCCAGAATTTGGTTTGCGAAAGTACAGGGGACATTTTTAGGTCTCGTGACCTATCAATGCGCATGCGCATTGAGAGAAGCGAGACTATAGGGCTTTAAACAAAGTTTACCTAACTGTGGCGATTTGGTGCTGTGCCCGTGGCTCTTAGGTCAATGCGCAAGCGCATTGACCTAAAATGCGCGTGCACATCACCAAATCGCCGTCTGTTCCCTCAGCCGCACTCCTCCCACACCTTTGAAGTGAAGCGTAGCTTCACTTCAAAGGCCCCGGCTGCTTCACACCCTCATGCCGCTCTCCCCGCTCCGCCCCCTCCTCTGCCCGCCGTGTGCATTTCTCCTCCCCCCCCCTCCCCACAGCAATGCCCTCCGTCTTGTTTCCTTTCTTGTTTTTCTTTCAGGTGAGATATCTTTTCCATCATTTGCGATAATACAGTTCTCATATGCATTTTTTAATTATTAGCAGCATATACACAGGCGCCCCTTCGGCGCTTTTGCTCTCAACCCTACTATCCTGTCAGCCGCATCTCTATAAGTTACTCGAAGCATGGCCTGACATGTGCACAGCTTATTCCGGCACCACCATCCTGCCAGACGCTTCTGCTTTGTTCGCCCACCGCATGGCCCTATTTGTGCACATTTTACTTTCGTGCATACCCTTACCCGCAGCCTCTCCTTCCCCACTTCTGCCTTTTCGGGTCTCGCGCTCACCGCAGACCCCTTCACATGGCTCACACCCACCTTTTTTTCAGGTTACCATGCCATTCCCCACCTATCCCCCAGTCATTTCCGGGTAGGACGCGTGCACCCAGTGGACTCTCGGCCTTGGCCCGCTTATTCTGCCAGCCGCTTCTGCTTTGGTCGCCCACCGCATGGCCCCATTTGTGCACATTCACTTTCGTGCACACCCTTACCCGCAGCCTCTCCTTCCCGACTTCTGCCTTTTCGGGTCTCAAACTCACCGCAGACCCCTTCACATGGCTCACACCCACATTTTTTTCAGGTTACCATGCCAGGTTACCTCACTCACCCTCAACCCCTCACCCTCACTCACCCTCAACCCCTCACCCACAACCCCTCACCCTCACTCACCCTCACCCTCACTCACCCTCAACCCCTCACCCTCACTCACCCTCAACCCCTCACCCTCACTCACCCTCACTCACCCTCAACCCCTCACCCTCACTCACCCTCACCCTCACCCTCACTCACCCTCACCCTCACTCACCCTCACCCTCACTCACCCTCACCCTCACTCACCCTCACTCACCCTCACTCACCCTCACCCTCACTCACCCTCACTCACCCTCACCCTCACTTACCCTCACCCTCACTCACCCTCAACCCCTCACCCTCACTCACCCTCACCCTCACTCACCCTCACCCTCACTCACCCTCAACCCCTCACCCTCACTCACCCTCAACCCCTCACCCTCAACCCCTCACTCACCCTCACTCTCACTCACCCTCACTCACCCTCAACCCCTCACCCTCACTCACCCTCACCCTCACTCACCCTCAACCCCTCACCCTCACCCTCACTCACCCTCACCCTCACCCTCACCCTCACCCTCACTCACCCTCAACCCCTCACCCTCCCTCAACCCCTCACCCTCACTCACCCTCAACCCCTCACCCTCACTCACCCTCACTCACCCTCACCCTCACTCACCCTCACTCACCCTCACCCTCACCCTCACCCTCCCTCACTCACCCTCACTCACCCTCACCCTCACTCACCCTCACCCCCTCACCCTGACTCACCCTCAACCCCTCACCCTCACCCTCACTCACCCCCTCACCCTCACTCACCCTCAACCCCTCACCCTCACCCACCCTCACCCTCACTCACCCTCACCCTCACTCACCCTCACCCTCACTCGCCCTCAACCCCTCACCCTCACCCACCCTCACCCTCACTCACCCTCAACCCCTCACCCTCACTCACCCTCAACCCCTCACCCTCACTCACCCTCAACCCCTCACCCTCACTCACCCTCAACCCCTCACCCTCACCCTCACTCACCCTCACTCACCCTCTCCCTCACTCACCCTCACCCTCACTCACCCTCACCCTCACTCACCCTCACTCACCCTCACCCTCACTCACCCTCGCCCTCACTCACCCTCACCCACCCTCACCCTCACCCTCACTCACCCTCAACCCCTCACCCTCACTCACCCTCACTCACCCTCAACCCCTCACCCTCACTCACCCTCACCCACCCTCAACCCCTCACCCTCACTCACCCTCAACCCCTCACCCTCACCCTCACTCACCCTCAACCCCTCACCCTCAACCCCTCAACCCCTCACTCACCCTCACTCTCACTCACCCTCACTCACCCTCAACCCCTCACCCTCACTCACCCTCACCCTCACTCACCCTCAACCCCTCACCCTCACTCACCCTCACTCACCCTCAACCCCTCACCCTCACCCTCACTCACCCTCAACCCCTCACCCTCAACCCCTCACCCTCACCCTCAACCCCTCACCCTCACTCACCCTCAACCCCTCACCTTCACTCACCCTCACTCACCCTCAACCCCTCACCCTCAACCCCTCACCCTCACTCACCCTCAACCCCTCACCCTCACTCACCCTCAACCCCTCACCCTCACTCACCCTCACCCTCACTCACCCTCACCCTCACCCTCACTCACCCTCAACCCCTCACCCTCACTCACCCTCACCCTCACTCACCCTCACTCACCCTCACCCTCACTCACCCTCAACCCCTCACCCTCACTCACCCTCACCCTCACTCACCCTCACCCTCACTCACCCTCAACCCCTCACCCTCACTCACCCTCACCCTCACTCACCCTCACCCTCACCCTCACTCACCCTCACTCACCCTCACTCACCCTCACCCTCACTCACCCTCACCCTCACTCACCCTCACTCACCCTCAACCCCTCACCCTCACTCACCCTCAACCCCTCACCCTCACTCACTCTCAACCCCTCACCCTCACCCTCACTCACCCTCACCCTCACTCACCCTCAACCCCTCACTCACCCTCACTCTCACTCACCCTCACTCACCCTCAACCCCTCACCCTCACCCACCCTCACTCACCCTCACCCTCACTCACCCTCAACCCCTCACCCACCCTCACCCTCACTCACCCTCAACCCCTCACCCTCACTCACCCTCAACCCCTCACCCTCCCTCACCCTCACCCTCACCCTCATCCTCCCTCACCCCTCACCCTCACTCACCCTCACTCACCCTCACTCACCCTCAACCCCTCACCCTCACTCACCCTCACCCACCCTCACCCTCACTCGCCCTCAACCCCTCACCCTCACTCACCCTCAACCCCTCACCCTCACTCACCCTCAACCCCTCACCCTCAACCCCTCACTCACCCTCACTCTCACTCACCCTCACTCACCCTCAACCCCTCACCCTCACTCACCCTCACCCTCACCCACCCTCACCCTCACTCACCCTCACTCACCCTCAACCCCTCACCCTCACTCACCCTCACCCTCACTCACCCTCACTCACACTCAACCCCTCACTCACCCTCACTCCCCCTCACCCTCACCCACCCTCACCCTCACTCACCCTCACCCTCACTCACCCTCACTCACCCTCACTCACCCTCACTCACCCTCAACCCCTCACCCTCACTCACCCTCAACCCCTCACCCTCACTCACCCTCAACCCCTCACCCTCACCCTCACTCACACTCAACCCCTCACCCTCAACCCCTCACTCACCCTCACTCTCACTCCCCCTCACTCACCCTCACTCACCCTCAACCCCTCACCCTCACTCACCCACACCCTCACTCACCCTCACCCTCACTCACCCTCAACCCCTCACCCTCAACCCCTCACCCTCAACCCCCCACCCTCAACCCCTCACCCTCAACCCCTCACCCTCACTCACCCTCACCCTCACTCACCCTCAACCCCTCACCCTCAACCCCTCACCCTCACTCACCCTCACCCTCACTCACCCTCAACCCCTCACCCTCACTCACCCTCACCCTCACTCACCCTCAACCTCTCACCCTCAACCCCTCACCCTCACTCACCCACACCCTCACTCACCCTCACCCTCACTCACCCTCAACCCCTCACCCTCAACCCCTCACCCTCAACCCCCCACCCTCAACCCCTCACCCTCAACCCCTCACCCTCACTCACCCTCACCCTCAACCCCTCACCCTCACTCACCCTCAACCCCTCACCCTCACCCTCACTCACCCTCACCCTCACTCACCCTCAACCCCTCACCCTCAACCCCTCACCCTCACTCACCCTCACTCACCCTCACTCACCCTCAACCCCTCACCCTCACCCTCACTCACCCTCACAACACATATTGTGTTACAATAGGTGTCACATTTGCGAAAGATAAAACTATTGGCATTGTAAATAACAAAGCTATTAATTTCGCTATTTTCAAAACAAGCACATACATAAAAAATGTGTCCTTTACAATACCAATAGCTCAAACTTTCCTAATGCGAGACCTATTGCATTGCTGTGCTTCTCTCCCCTGCTGCACTCTCCTGCTCTCTAGAGATGTGGCCTAACGACCAGAGCTGCCATCTAAGTGACGTAAATACAAAACATGTTGCATTCCAAATGCTATAGGTGTCACATTCGCGAAAGTTATAACTATTGGCATTGTAAATGACAAAGCCATCAATTTAGCAATTTTAAAAACCAACAAATAAATCAAATATGTCATTTACAAGACCAATAACTCCAACTTTTCTAATGCGAGACCTATTTCATATCCAATGCTTGTTTGTTAGGTAACTGACTTCCAAATACAGGACCAGTCTGTGGGTTAAATGGCCTTGGAAGAGTGGTTTCCCCAAAAGGTTACGTTCTTGTTTAGTTGCGACAATTTGGGATGTAGAAGTTTGTAAAGGTAGGAAACTTGGTGGCCAGATTTGTTAATTTTCAAGATAAGATTTGGTAGGGAGGGTGTGACAGTATGAACCTTAGAGTTCGAGAAGGCTACTTTGATAATAAGGAAGTTATAACATTCTATTGGCTCTAGGTGATAGGCTTCTTGTAGTTCAGTGAAGGGAAGTGGTTGTGTGCTGGGACCCAGCTGGTGGAGGAAGAAGATTTCATGGTCAATCCATGTTTGGAGGTACAGTGTGTTGCCATTATATTTAATGTTGGGGTTGTTCGAAAGTGAGGCGGAATTGGATAGTTTTATTCCAACTGATAGAATTCTATTTATTCTTAAAAGGGAGCTTTTAATGTTTCGGAAAAATATGTTGGGAGCTGTTGAGGTGTTTGGTGTCGGACGTAAGTAGTGTTAGCGGCTTACGGTTATTTAGGAGGATCCGCTCTATTTCTTGCCAGACTGGGGTGTAATCACATGGAGGGTGAATCTAATATGAGCTCGCCAATGCTGACAGTTTTAAGAGCAAAACTGATACCGGCCATCAGCTACAGCCTCCTGGCCTTTCCTGGAGCTCTGGAAAGGTCCTTAATTACTGCACAGGCTAAGGCACATAAGTCAGTGCTGCTAGCACCGCGCCTAGCCAGAAAAGCAAGGTTGAGGCTTGAGGTTAGATTTGGCAGCCCGGACCTGGCCTGCCAGGGGGACCTAATAAAACTCTATATTAGGATCTTGAAACCCATAGTAGATACACTTACACACCAACTGAGGGTCATCTTTGAGGAAGAGGGTTCCCCTTGGAGCTCTGGATTCGGCCAAGCAATTGACACCTTGAAGATTGAAGTTGGTAGCCTGCAATCATTCAACAATCCTCCATCAGCTTGGAAGAAAGCAGTGAACAAGCAGGTATTGATAACATCGTTTGAAAAAAGACTCTGCTACCTTCCACCCCTGCTCCATTACAGATCCACTGGAAAGGTTATATATCCTGGGTAAAGCACAGCCCTATTTTTGCGATGCATTGGCAGCACAGGCCCGGATGAAGATACTCCACATGAGACTTACCGCGCTACGAATCACAGATTTCAATCCAGCCTGGGCACATTAGGGGAAAGTGATATTGTGCAGACTATGCTTTTACAGCTAAGATCTTGGCTGCATCTTCTGTGTTGCTGCCCCAAACTGGCCTACGATCCTCGTCGCCTGCTTCGTCCTATCTTTAGGCTACAGGGAGTTAGGACTTGCAAGGAGGCTTCGAATCTGTGCTTTACTGAAAACATGTCATGCAACTTAGCCAGACTAGGGAAGTTCATGGATATAATTAGTCGTCACAGACTAATGCCAGTCACCTGAGAGGCAAATGATTGCACATTGTTAGCACGGTGCACTTTATTCATCCGCGAGAGGCTGCAAGGCAAGTCCATGGCAGGTTAGAAAGGGGAGCAAAACATGGGCCACCATCCAATAACTCATTAGTCCAGTTTACTAACTCTCGACTAACAAGTTACTAACACCTACCGGTCTCTATGCAATGTGCTGAAACAGATAATCAATGGGCTAAGAGGGGAAAGTAAAGTAAAGTAAAGTCCACATTTGTAAAGCGCACAATCACCCGTAAGGGTCTCTAGGCGCTGGGGGCCGTCGGGAAGATTACGCGAGCTATTGCCCAGAGTCACATGGTGCTGGGCTAACCTGCCGCCGGAGCCGGGGATCGAACCGTGGTCCCCAGATTCCAGCGTCAGTCGCCCTGGCCGCGGCGCCACACCTCTCCCTCGAAATCGAATCTCTCAAGTGATTAAGTTTTAACTTTAGATAAAGGATTACTACTTAGAGCCATTGTATACTTACTGCGGGCGATACCGCTCATACTAAGGGGACAGATTCAGACTGTGCAATGCTTAAACACTTAACGGACACATGTTCTGATACTGTCCCATCTAGGGCATTCCCGTTAGACATTATTTTAAACTGTGGGAAGGTCTTAAAGGTCATTAGCGATAGTCCCTCAGGTAAAGCTCCGGGTCCCGACGGAGTCCCAATAGATGTTTATGAAAACGCAATTGACTTGTGGGGTCCATTGTTAACAAATGTTTTAAATAAAGTAAACCAACATTGGTTTATACCCTCTTGGACGGAAGCTATAGTGGTCCCAATTTTTAAAAAAGGTAATCGAAATGATCCCACCTGCTACCGACCAATTTCATTGCTTGATGCACTAATTGAAGGTAGCAGGTCGGATAGTTTTATACAGGATTCAATCATGGGTAGAGGAAAATGACATTATATTAAATTTACAATAAGGATACAGAACGGGTAAAGGAACAATAGAGCAGGGATTAAACCTTGCGTTAATAATATCGAAGTATACTCAGGCCAAGAAGGGAAACCTTTTTATTGCGGTGCACAGACATAATATCGACTCCAAAATATCGTTTGGACAGAATATCGAGTTTTAAATATCGTTTGGACAAAATATCGACAGGACAGAATATCGACAGTCAAAATATCGTTTTTAAGGTAAGTGAAGTAATATCGACTGTAAATAATATAGAAAGTGGAAATATCCAAGTATATAATCTAGATAGTAAAAAATATCGTTTTTTAAATAATATTTAATTATTTATAGTGTTTTTATGTTATAATATGTGTGAAAAGTGTCATGTTATGTTATAATTATTTTTAATTAATGATTTATTTTTAATTATTGTGTAATTTTATTCTGTAGCGGGTTGTGGGTTTATAGGGGAATAGGGTGGGAAGTAATTTAATTATAATTAATTAAATATGTAAATGTATTAATTGGTAGTAATAATTAATTAATTGGTAATTAAATAATATTTGTTAATTATTTAAAATTTAATTGGTAATTAATTTAATTTAATTGATTAATTGCTAATTATGTAAATTAAAATAATTTATTTCCTGTAGCGGGTTGTGGGTTTATAGGGGAATAGGGTGGGAAGTAATTTAATTATAATGAATTAAATATGTAAATGTATTAATTGGTAGTAATATTTAATGAATTGGTAATTAAATAATATTTGTTAATTATTTAAAATGTAATTGGTAATTAATTTAATTTAATTGATTAATTGCTAATTATGTTAAATTAAAGGGGTATTTTTAGGGTTCAGGGTCAGTTTTTGGTTTTTGGGTAAAGGGGTATTTTTAGGGTTCAGTGTCAGTTTTTAGTTTTTGGGTAAAGGGGTATTTTTTGGGTTCAGGGTCAGTTTTTAGTTTTTGGGTAAAGGGGTATTTTTAGGGTTCAGGGTCAGTTTTTAGTTTTTGGGTAAAGGGGTATTTTTAGGGTTCAGGGTCAGTTTTTAGTTTTTGGGTAAAGGGGTCTTTTTAGGGTTCAGGGTCAGTTTTTAGTTTTTGGGTAAAGGGGTATTTTTAGGGTTCAGGGTCAGTTTTTAGTTTTTGGGTTAAGGGGTATTTTTAGGGTTCAGGGTCAGTTTTAGGTTTTTGGGTAAAGGGGTATTTTTAGGGTTCAGGGTCAGTTTTTAGTTTTTGGGTAAAGGGGTATTTTTAGGGTTCAGGGTCAGTTTTGGGTAAAGTTTTTTTAGGGTTCAGGGTCAGTTTTGGGTTTTTGGGGTACAGGGGTACAGTGTAAAAATAAAGTAAAATTAAATTTACATTAATTTAATTTAATGAAATGAAATAAAATTAAATTATATTAAATTAATTTTAAATAATTTAAATTATAAAAATTATTATATACTTACCAATACTTACGTTGTAATGGTAGTGCGTTGTAAAAGTTGAGTTGTAACGTCATATATCCACTGTTGCACTCCTTGGAGTGGGAATAGTAATTTTAACCCCTACGCTATCCAACGCTTTCCCTACTGTTGCACCCACTGGAGTGGGAATAGTAATTTTTACTCTTTGGTATTTGTACGTTAATAATATTGGCTATTATTTAATTAAATTTTGTTACTATATATATACATGTTTTAAGAAATATGATTAAAAAATATTTTTTTTTTCTTTCATTAATTATTTAATTATTAAAAGTTATTTTAAGTATTGTTAAGTATATTTTAGTAATTAATTTTTTATATTAATGTAATTAAACATTGTTTTTATTAAAGTCGATATTTTTTACAACTATATTTTTGTAAACGATATTTTTAACTCGATATTTTTGTACTTACCTGTTTGTAGATAGAAACTCGATATTTTGTCTCTCGATATTTTGTCAACGATATTTTTGTTGGTCGATATTCTGGCCCTCGATATTATTTCAGTGATCCTTTTATTGCCTTTGTTGACCTGAGTTCTGCTTTCGATTGCGTTAACCATGATTTTCTATGGGCAACTTTAAGAGACATGGGTTTGGACAGCCAAATTCTCCAGTTTATTAAAGAACTCTACAGGGGAGCAGGCGCTAGGGTCCGTTATGGCAGACTGGGTGAGTGCTCAGACAAGTTACCCATTAAGAGGGGTGTGAGACAGGGGTGCATTCTAGCACCCCTTCTCTTCACCCTCTACATAAATTCCATGAGCCAACATCTTAGGGAGTCTCAGCACGATCATCCAACTATAATGGGAACACCAGTACCATTATTTTTATACGCGGATGACGCTGCTATCATGTCCCGCACTAGGGTTGGACTGCAGAAGGCTGTTCTCAAATTTGCTAATTAAATGAGAGATAGAGGACTAAAAATTAACATCTTAAAAACATACACAATACCATGTGGCCCAGGGTCTAAGAGGACATCTTGTCCTATTTTTCTTGACGGCAGGCGAATTGAGTCTACAGATAGATTCTCTTACCTGGGCATACTATTTGATAGAAAAGGCAGCTGGCAGCCTGCTGTGACTGCCAGACAGCTAGCCTTCTCTAGGACTATAGGCGCCCTGAACAACTTTGAGGCAAAAATAGGGGGTAGACCAGTGAGAGTGCGGATCCACATCTATAATGCAAAATGCGTTTCTACAGCTGTATATGGCTCAGGTCTCTGGGGAACGGAAAATGTTCAAATGATCCAACATAGCGAAAACCAGTTTATTCGTCACCTACTGGCTGCACCAAAATCAACTCCCACCTATCTTGCACATATTGAACTGGGTTTGCCTTACATTTCCGACATCATAAAAACTGCGCCCATATTACTATGGCACAAAGTCTTGGTCACCCCCTAAACCCTAGTAAATAGAGACTTAATAAGTGATTGTCTTAAACTCGACGGGGTAGGAAACATTAAATGGTTAACCTATGTGAAGAATATGATGACCGAGATTGGGCATTTGGAATTTTACACCAGCCCATTGAGCATGGAATTGGTGCCCAGAAAATCAATAAAAAAGATGGTTTTGGACCACCTAAATAACAAGAGGTGGGGCATGGAAAAAATCAAGCCCACAGTTATTAGATACCAACAAATCACCACCTCTGAAGGGCTCCAACGGTACCTTATGTCCAATCCCAGCTGTTAGGCCCGAATGCTACTTACCCGTTTTAGGTTTTGTACTTTTTTTCGCCTGATTACTTTCCCTCACCTTAAAAATTGGGCTATGGAAAATTTAATTTGTCCATGTGACGACATATCCCTTCAGTCAAACATCCATTGTGTGCTTTTTTGTAAATTTTACCAGGCACCACGGAGGGCTTTTCTGAAACCCATTTTAAAGCAGTGGGGTATCCGCACTTGTAAATTAGCCTTTATTAGACTGCAACAACTAGAAAATGATTCAGTAATTTATGCAGTATCTGGCTTTATAAAACTTGTCATAAGATTCCGGACTTCAATGAAATAACCCTGATGATTAATCTCACTTTAGATTGTTCTTAACTGAAAACACCTTGTTTTAACCTATTTATTCTTGAATTTTAAAATCCTGTATAATCAATTTAATGTCTATGGCACTTTGTATTGTAATGTATGCTTTTATGATTTTCTTTTAAAAATCGAATAAAGCTTTTCTGAATCTGAATCTGAATCACTTAACCAGGACCTAATCAGCGGCTGTAGATGACAAACATGCACAACAGGGTCTCCCGAGGGCTTATTAGGTTATAACTAAGCGCACCCCTGGGTGGGAATCTAATCTCTTGAGTGTTTAAGTTTTAACTTTAGGGAAAGTACTATTCGCTCGAGCCATTGAATACTTACTGCGGGCGATGTCGTTCAAAATAAGGGGATGGATTTGAGCTGTGCAATGCTTAAACACTTAATTAGGACCTAATAAGCAGCTGTAGATGACAAACATGTAGCGACACATCCAACAGAGGTTTCCAATATACACACGGAAGCGACAGTGTATACCTGTAAGCCACAGCCATTTTCATATACCATCGTAGAGTCCATACATAGACTTTGGGCCAACTAAACATGGGAAAAAGCGAAGAAAGACTTTAAGCTCCCCTTATTCAATTAGGGGCTAGAGATAGCTCATAAGAAACAGAAGCGACCCACTATGACCACTGTGATCGTTATCGAGGAACAGTGACACACCGCCTAGATAGACCTCTTACACCCTGCAGCCCTTGAGGACGGTGGTGTTTAACATTAAGTAATTTGTGAATAGACCCAGCTGCAACAATATAATCTTAGTAACCACCACAGGTAGAAGAAAGTTGCACACAACCTACTTCAACCAGTAACAATTAGGAAATCATACAGCCAGATTAAGCAATGAGAATCCAGATCAACCATGATTTTACAAAAGGTACTAGATGACACTTTTTTACATCATTTTTACATACAGCCATGACTTGATGGAAACCTTAAACCATTGTGCAGACCGCCGGGTACTGTTGATGCAGTGGTCCTTTGCAAAATAGGTGAGTCCTATAACTTCTTCTTACCACTGATTGCTAGGCTTCAGTATCCATGGGGGCATGCAGAACTTGACTTGCTCATCTAAGGATATCTAGCCAAAATATTTTTAATCACCTTTTAAGCACTATACACGCTAGTCGCACTGTATCAAGCGTGTCCTGGAGAAATATATGCAAGTCACAATTTTCTGTGGTCTGGAAACCTACACCTGTTTTTATATGCTTTTTCTCTTCACTACAGGAAGATCCAGCACATCACAGACTCATGAACACAATTAGCACTTTTCTTTTTGTGACATTTAAATGAACTGAAGGGACACTTACCTAGGTCCCCTAGTGTAGACAATTTCTAGTTAATAATTTTATAGGTCCTGAAGAATCGCTAGTGAACTAACACAGATGCAAGAAACATGTTGACCACTATCAATACTAACCAACACTGAAATAGGAACATCATATTCCGCCAAGTGCTGGCTATCTCACCTTTTTAATTAAGACAGGAGGCCCCCAAAATAAAAAGATTTTCTCATAAGTACTCCCAGCCTTATTTTAATTCGCTCCCAAGTCTACACACTCTTGGCCCCACACCCGCACTTCACCAAACGGCTGTTGGAAAAAGATCTCCGGTAAAGAGCCCCTCCTTGAGGTGAACCCGTTGGGTATTGCACCGCCGACCAAACAAGGAGCAGCCCAGATGATGAAGCATGACACCCGCAAGGGTGTGTGAGGGCATTACATCCAACAAAATGGATGCCCAACTGTGATCTTATCAAGAACAGTGGCATCAGCATAGTGTGACTATAACCTTTCTCCCTTTGAGGAACGGCCCAGCTCCTTTTTGGTCGGACACTTTGGGGCACTCGCTGCAGCTGGATCCCCACTCCATTGGAGTGGAAAACACCCCTGCTCCCCCTTGTTGAAAAGCTTAGAGGGGAAAGCACATAGCACTTTAAATCAGCACTTCCACCACCTTGTCCTTTTTAATGTATTTCCACAACAGGCGCAGACGACCTGGGCTGCAAGGGCATCACTGTCCACCTGTGTATTCAATCTCGGCCTGAATGTCCCAGTTCACTCACAAGTCCTCAGGACGAGCTAGGCCTCATGTAGTGTAGATCAGTATATGCTCAACATTTGATTTGATCTGATTTTGATACTTATATAGCGCAGCAATCACCCGAGGGCATCAAGGCACTAGAGAGAGGCCATACATACCACGGAGACTCGAAAAAAAGCAAGAGAACTCCAGCTCACCGTTTGACTGTGAATAGCCAGGTTTTAATGGCTTCTCTGAATGGGAGAAAAAGAGGGATAGATCTAAGAGCAAGGGGTAGGGAGTTCCAGAGTTTGCTCACTGCCACTGAGAATGCCCTATCCCCCCACTTCCTCTCCTTGGTTCTTGGTACCAATAGTTGCTTTTGAGAAGAAGAAGAGACTTGCCTTAATTTAGGATACACAACCAACTGTCCAGGAGGAGAGTCATCACCAACAATCGGCCCTGTAGCTGAAGCCGTGTCCATCTGCAATTGCAAATAACTTTGACTTAAGAGCATTCGCGGGCCAGGGGAACATTCCTGCTCCAATGCCTCAAGAGAGGCTGAGGGGTAGGGGAGAAGGGTATAGCATAGCACATTTTAGTATAATTGTTGGACCTGGCACTCTTTGAAAAGGCTAACCCCTAAACTTTGCAAGACATTACCCCTTTCTCTAACCTATTTGGGTTCCTTTGCTAAATATCATGGTCGGCCCTTGTGCAGGGTGCATTGGCAGCTGAAGGTAGGTCGTGCCCTGATGTATGTGGCATGACCTAGTAATGAGTTACAACCATTTTCGTTTTATGACTGTAAGGATACCTGCCTCCCCTAGGCCAGAAGGGGCAGTTTGATTATTACATCTGATGATCTATTTACCTCAGGGAACATGGTAAAGATATGAGACTAGCGTCCCTGAAATCCGAATTGATTAATACATTCTTTAGGATGGATGATTTCTAAATTCTAAGTTTGGAAATAGTACTTCTGGGAGGTGACTGTTTCATCGTAGAATCTTGCTGTGTGCTACTGCGGAATGTGTATTCCCCGTCTGGAGATAGTGACAGGGCCTGGGGAAACTCCAGCATCTGGTGTTAGCTGTCTGCATTTTAGATTAGGGGGGAGGAGTGGTTTCTGGGCTGTGTCCTGTCCTCCACAATGCTGACGCCCTGTCCTGCTGGGCGGCTGATGACCCTGCCTTCCGGCTTCAAAGGGTTAGGTGTCTCATGACGGGCGGCACCCACCACCAGGATCTGGGAAGGGGAACTCCCTGCTAACATCACTGCTAACATCAAAGACATCAAAGGCCATTTTTGGTATAAAGGAAAGACCCTTGCACTAGAAGGGCAGACTACCTTGGGAAAAACTCAAGACGCCTGCAAGACTGCAGGAGGAGAGAACTTTAAGGTAAAGGACTTCTACTTCAAGACTTGTGGAAAGAAAGATCTCCAAGGGCCTGGAACTGAGCTGGCCCCCTGACTGAAGTCTCAGGAGCAGTAGACTTCACCTTCCTGCCTTCCCCTGAAACCCCTTGCTGGGGGTTTGGAGTGCCCGCCGCCGCTGGAGTACTTTCCAGTGACCCCTCATCACCGGCAGACTGGAAGCGCAGAATGCAACTGCTTCAGGAGCCCTGCTGACCTCGCCGCGGCTCCAGACCACACAACTTCTTCAAGAGCCCTGCTGACCTCGTCGCGGCTCCAGACCTCACCACTTCAAGAGCCCTGCTGACCTCGTCGCGGCTCCAGACCACACAACTTCTTCAAGAGCCCTGATTACCTCGTCGCGGCTCCAGACCTCACCACTTCAAGAGCCCTGCTGACCTCGTCGCGGCTCCAGACCACACAACTTCTTCAAGAGCCCTGCTGACCTCGTCGCGGCTCCAGACCTCACCACTTCAAGAGCCCTGCTGACCTCGTCGCGGCTCCAGACCACACAACTTCTTCAAGAGCCCTGCTGACCTCGTCGCGGCTCCAGACCACACAACTTCTTCAAGAGCCCTGCTGACCTCGTCGCGGCTCCAGACCTCACCACTTCAAGAGCCCTGCTGACCTCGTCGCGGCTCCAGATCACACAACTTCTTCAAGACCTCGTCGCGGCTCCAGACCACACAACTTCTTCAAGAGCCCTGCTGACCTCGTCGCGGCCCCAGACCACACAACTTCTTCAAGAGCCCTGCTGACCATGTCGCGGCTCCAGACCTCACAACTTCTTCAAGAGCCCTGATGACCTTGTCGCGGCTCCAGACCTCACCACTTCAAGAGCCCTGCTGACCTCGTCGCGGCTCCAGACCACACAACTTCTTCAAGAGCCCTGCTGACCTCGTCGCGGCTCCAGACCTCACCACTTCAAGAGCCCTGCTGACCTTGTCGCAGCTCCAGACCACACAACTTCTTCAAGAGCCCTGCTGACCTCGTCGCGGCTCCAGACCACACAACTTCTTCAAGAGCCCTGCTGACCTCGTCGCGGCTCCAGATCACACAACTTCTTCAAGAGCCCTGCTGACCTCGTCACGGCTCCAGACCTCACCACTTCAAGAGCCCTGCTGACCTCGTCGCGGCTCTAGACCACACAACTTCTTCAAGAGCCCTGCTGACCTCGTCGCGGCTCCAGACCTCACCACTTCAAGAGCCCTGCTGACCTCGTCTCGGCTCCAGACCACACAACTTCAAGAGCCCTGCTGACCTCGTCGCGGCTCCAGACCTCACCACTTCAAGAGCCCTGCTGACTTCGTCGCGGCTCCAGACCTCACCACTTCAAGCGCCCTGCTGACTTCGTCGCGGCTCAGGCCCGTCTTCCTCATCGAATCGCAAGTATCAGCGTAGAGTATGCTTTGTACTCCTCACACGCAACAGCCGGTGCGCTTCGCATTTCCAGCCTTCCTGATCAGCCGAGTATGCCTCGTACTCACTGCACGCACCCAGCAGTGCGCATCGTCCTTTAGCCTGTCAAGTATCCTCAAGTACGCCTCGTACTGCCTGCACGCACCCGCCGGTGCGCATCGTCTTTCAGCCTGTCAAGGATCCTCAAGTACGCCTCGTACTGACTGCCCACTGGTGCGCATTGTCCTTCAGCCTGTAAAGGATCAGCAAGTATGCCTCGTACTTACTGCCCGCACCCGCCGGTGCGCATCATATCGCAGCCTTCCCCTGCATCAAGTACGCCTCGTTCTGACTGCACGCACCAGCCGGTGCGCATTGCATCCCATCAGCAGCTGGGCACCAGAGTATGCCTCGTACTCCTTCCCCGCACCGTACCCGCAGCGACGGACTAGCTGCACCATATCGGCCTGTACGCCTCGTACCGGTGACCCACACCATTCGGTGCGCATCCCTGCTTTTGTGTACGTCGCCCCAGCTGAAGGGACCTTGTCTTTCATCCACATCGCCCCAGCCGGGAGGGGGGCCTGGTCTTTTTCCACGTTGCCTCAGCTGAGGGGGTACCCTCTGTTTGTACACCCGCCCCAGGGCCTGTGTCTAAACCACCCCTGGCCTGGTATCTACCTGAGGGGAACGGCATTGGGCCACCACGTGTCGCCCTGGGACGGCTCTGCACTGAGATTGACACAGCTAGGTCTCACCTCAACGGGACCAGTTCGTCCTCCCCTTTGGGAGCCCGCCTCTCCTTGTTACTCCACACATGTCCGGGATCCTGTGAGTAGAAGTGGCGCTGTGTAAAGAACTTACCTAAATTGAACTGAACTATTCCAGCCTCAGCCTTTGTAAAAAGTCACCTAAGCCTCGTTTGAAAGTAATACTGTGGACTGTTATCGTTATTGGTCTTGTGATAAATGTATATAAAGAATCAGATATCTTTACATGACCTCTGTGTAGCGTCCGTCTGTAGTGGGTCTCTTCTATCACTGTACATGGTCATAAATGCTTGGCATGCTATCTAGGAGGTAAGCCTGTCTTCCCTGGCTACAGTACTACAAGGGGGAGGAGGCGTTATTTCGGGGAGGGTACCTCCCCTCTTTTACGTCAGAGTGGGGTTCCTATTTGGCTTTGGTGCAACCCTCAGCCAACGGGGAATCCCATTTCCAACAATAATGATTTTAATTAATCGAACAGTTTTTTTTGTGTTTTTTTTTAAAGACCTTTATTCGGTGCAAGCGTTTAATACACAGCTTCATGCCTACAACCTTGTATGACAGGCCGGCAGCAACATCAGGTGGTGTCAATATTGTGGTTACGATGTGGAGAGGTGCAGTCAATTAACACAGCGTGTCGCCTACAACCCATCCGGGCCGGCAGCGTTGTAATGTGAGAAACTCCACTTCATAACTCGTCCTCCTGTAGCAAGCGTCCATAGCTGGTTTACAGACTAAGCATTAAACAGCTGAGGTCATTTTCCGTGTAACTCCCCCCCCACCCCCCCTCCCCCCCAACTCTGAGAGGGAATCTTGGTGAAAAATAACATGTGTCTCGTCTCATCCAGCACCGTGGGCACCACATACAGCATGCAATGCAGAGGGAATTACAGGGCAGAGCATTAAGAGTGTAGTTTCCCCACACGATGGTGGGTCGGTAGGGGGTCCGAACTGCTCTGCAGCCCCGTAACCACTTGAAACTGGTGCGGGGATGGGGGAGTGTAGTCAGGAATCGTATGTGCTAGCTGAAAGGTGTGCTACCCGTACCACATCTCGCATCCGTCATGTCTGAGCTCGCGGGATACCCCTCCCAAGAGGGAGGATGGGAGGACGGCCAGCGAGCCCCCTCCCATTCTGTGTCGGAGGGGAGATCAGGAGCTATCCAAGGAGTTTGCCACTGGGACTGTGCCACCCACCCTCCGACAGGTCCCAACTAACCCTGCATATTGGCAGCGTGATGATGAACTGGCCGCGGGAGTGGGGACAGGGGAGGGGGGGGGAAGGACAGGAGGCACGATAGGGGTGATTCATCGGGGGTCGGGCCCGTGGTCGTGAGCGCTCGGGGGGTGAGATCGGGCCGGAGATCCCTGCTGGTCAGGGCCATCCGGGTCCTCCTCCTGAGTCCGGAGAAGATAAGCGGTAAGGGGGCCCCATAAGTCCTTGGGTCGCATTTTGTGGGGTAACAATTCAGCGTAGTTGTGAAGTTGTTCTTGCCAAGTGGACATAGTAGTCAGCCAAGTCTTGAATTTGGGGGCGCGCCCACGTCCCCATCTGCAGGCCAGGTGGCGTTTAGCCAGCAAGAATCCTAGCGCGAAGAATTTTCGGTGCGTCTTGAGCGCGGAAAAGGCATGCCCCAGTAGGGCTATTTTTGGGCAGGGGGCGATCGCCACTCCCACCATATCAGACATAACGTGAAACACCTCCACCCAGTACG
Source organism: Lissotriton helveticus (assembly GCF_964261635.1). Lineage (NCBI taxonomy): Eukaryota > Metazoa > Chordata > Amphibia > Caudata > Salamandridae > Lissotriton > Lissotriton helveticus. The sequence continues at coordinate 65,955,661 of NC_136069.1, forward strand.
ATGCCACGCCCGGGCATGTCCAGGCTAGGTGAATAAAGTCAGCTCCAGCCTTCTTGCATCGAAGGCACCTGTCATCTGTTCGTAAACCAAAACGACACAATTTGGCAGGAGTATGATAAAGCCGGAGCAGGAACTTAAAATGAACCAGCCTAAGACGGGCATTGCCAGTCACAGCATTCGTGTGCGAGCAGCTTTCCTCCCATTGCTCGTCGGAGAGGGGGGAATCTAGGTCCGCATCCCAATCGCGCCTAGCTCTGAGCGGCGGGGGGGTCGAGGGCCACGTACGCCTGCTTGTACAGCATAGAGACTACATGCGTCGGGGTATCAGTTAGTAGAAGGGCGTGCAATGGGGCAACGGTTTCCGGTTCGTCCGGGAAGTCAGGGGTAACCGCGCGGACATTTTGCCATAATCTCATGTATAGGAATGTGTCCATGATTGAGGGTGCGTGCGTCCCGAAGAATTGTGCGGCCGACCGGAATCGGCCTTGTATGTACAAATCGCCCCACGTGCGTATAGCCAATTTAGTGAGCAGTTTGCGACCAATCTCTTCGCGGGTAACGCTTAGTCTGGGGTCATGTGCTAATATCATGCGGGGGGAGTATAGTATAGTAACGCCCATGCGTGTCATTATCCGGCGCCAAGCATGCACGGTACAATCTACCGTTGTGGGGTCGCGATCGATCACTCGGGAGGACGTGTAAAGATATCCCGAGGGTTTTTCGGGCCGCATGTATCCATCCTCCACAGCTAGGTGAGCCATAAAGGGAGGAGGGTGGAGCCAGTACGCTGCAAAATGACCCTGCGCACAATCATAGTAGAGACGGAAATTCGGTACATCAAACCCCCCCTGATGGTAGGGGAGCATGAGAGTCTTTAGTCCGACTCTAGCCTGTTTTCCACCCCATATAAGTCTGGACATTTGGGAGTCTAGGGCCCGGAAAAAATGTGCACCTGGGCTGTAAGGTATATTAGTAAAGAGGTATAATAACTTTGGAAGCACCACCATCTTAATTAAGGAGATACGCCCCGCCATAGATAAAGGGAGGTGGATCCATTTAGTGACGCTATCTATCAGTTTATCCATGACAGTACCGTAATTAGCACGTATAAGGGTGTCCCGGTTTCTAGTGATGTTGATCCCTAAATATTTCAGTTCTTCGCTTTCCCACATAAGCGGGTAGTCGAGAGGAAACCGCTGAGTCTTGTCCGTAAGGGGGAACAGGGCAGACTTTGCCCAGTTTATCTGTATTCCCGCGATGGCGCCAAATTTAGTGATCTCACGTAGGATCGGGTTCAACGATATACAGGGTCATATCATCAGCGTACAGTGATATGAGTAATTGCCGTTCCGGGTAGATGAGGGAGCGGTGATTATGGTGCTGCCGGAGTTGGCCGCAAGAGGCTCAATCGCTATTGCAAAAAGGACAGGGGAGAGAGGACACCCCTGTCTAGTACCCCTGCGAATCTCAAATGGTTTTGAACGGGCTCCATTTAAAAGGACTGTAGCCTGTGGTTTACAATATAGCAGGCGGATCCAGCCAATAAAGCTGAAGGGGGTGCCCATGCGTTCCAGAAGTGCCAGTAAATAGTCCCATTCAAGGGAGTCGAAAGCCTTTGTGGCGTCAAGAAAGACCGCGGCTGCCTCGCATCTGGGGTCTATATCCTGTAGTACTGCCTGAAGGGTGCGGAGGTTGTGGGAGGTGGCGCGGTTCGGGACGAAGCCCGCCTGGTCCGGCAGGACCAGACGTTCCATCAGCAGGTTCAGACGGGTCGCCAAGACCTTCGCTAGTATTTTGACGTCGGTATTTAATAACGAAAGAGGCCTGTACGAATCGCAGTGCTCCGGCGGTTTACCTGGTTTTAACAGGGAGGCAATTAGGGCTTCCCGCATACTGGGCGGTAAAATGCCATCTTCAAGGGCTGAATAGTATACATTTTTAAGAATCGGGGCAAGAAGATGTATAAAGGTTTTATAGAAATCCACCGGAAGGCCATCCGAGCCTGGGGCCTTGCCCGATTTCATGGACATGATCGCATCCTTAATTTCGTCGACCTCCAGTTCCAGGTGAAGGAACTGCTGTTGGGTCGGGCCGAGCCAGGCTATCGCGGTGTCATCAAGATAGGTGGGAAGGTTAAGCTCAGCTCCTCTATGGGAGGTGTAGAGCTCGGAGTAGTGGTCGGTCAGGACCTGGAGCTGTCTAGGGAGGTCTCTCTGGGGTGTGCCTTGACTATCAAGGAGTGTGGTGACATAATTATTGTGCCTAGGTGGTCTAACTGCAGTTGCGAGCGCTCTGCCTGGTCTGTCTCCCTCCCCGTATGTACGCGCTGTAAAGGGCTTTCCCCAGAAATTTGCATTCTTTGTCGGCAGCCTCAGTATATTCGTTAATTTTTTCCCGTATATGTGCCTTGGCTGTATGCCCACCCCGTCCCAGGGATATCTCGTTCTCAAGTTCGCCTATTTCGCCTACAAGTTTTCTCAAGTCACCACGTAGAGATTTGAGGACCCCTCCCCCTTTGGAGATGCACCAGCCACGAACGGTAACCTTAAAGGCTTCCCAGACCGTAGTGAGACTGGAGACGGAGTTGACATTGCGGTCGAAAAATTCTGTTATTTCTTGCTCTAGGTCCGCTTTAAAGGCTGAATCAGTCAGGTGAGCAGGATTTAGGCGCCAGCTTAGGTAGGGGGAAACATCAAGGGGAATACGTAGGTTCAGAAGGACGGGTGAGTGGTCTGAGAAGGTGCGGGCCAGGTGTTGTGTCTTGATTAGCCAAGGGGTAAGACCGGCAGAGAGAAAGACATAGTCAATGCGCGCCCAGGTAGAGTGGACAGCGGAGAAGTGTGTGCCCTGTCTAATAGATGGATGGGAGTGCCTCCATGTGTCTGTCAGGTGATGATCCTCCACAATGCTCAGTAAGGCGCTGTGTGTGCGGGTGTAATGGGAAGAATTGGGAATTAATCGAACAGTTAATAAAGAAACAAACACAATCTATCGAAGGGCTGAATATTGGTTACTGGCTCGCACCAATGTTTACATTGCTACAGTTAATCTCACATTTTTAATCTTTGAATGAATTCCGTGAGTGCTTGAAGCAATCTTACCTTGCATGCATCGGTCCCTCCCCGAGTGAGAATCAAAGGGTCTGAAGTCTGCATCAGTTATTATGTAGGGTCACAAAATGTGACCTTTACATGCTGCTATTATAACTTTGTTTTGTGATTTACAATTGATTTAATACCAGTCTTTAGGATTTCAAGAACTGGTTGTGAGGGTACGTTGGCTGCATGCTTTTAGAGTATACCTGTCACTAATCAACTTGATTTAGTAAGCGGTTTATTTTATAATACTTTTTTAACCAGTGAAATTTCCTTTGATGTTTCACAGTTTTCACACAATGCTTACTGTTTTTCTTGCAAATGGCAAACTACTATGAAATAAATAAACCTGCATTATTTTTACAAAATCCAGAGAAACCACTTATGAAATGGAAGAACTGCACAGGGCATATGAAAATTATTTGGTTGCCATTGATGGAAAAAAATATGGACCAGCATGGAGGAAGGAATTAATGCTTGGACTGTTAGGCAATGCGGGTCAGGATATAATTTGCCTGAAATAGAACCACCCCCTGCTCAGTTCACTCCATTTCACAAATATGAGGAAGCTGTGAAAAAAGATGAAAAAGCAACTTACAGAAGAGCCTAATGCCATAGTTGAAAGGCATGGATCTTTCTTGAATAAACTTGAACATGAGAGTATTGAAGAATATATTGCTGCTTTACGAATTCTGTCAGGCTTGTGTGAATTTGGGGACATAATGGACACCTAAATTAGGGATCAGTTTGTGTTCCATTGCAATTCTAAAAAAAAGTCCAGGGCTGACTGTTAGCTTTTAGGGATCTAACTTCACAGAAGGTTATCGACATTGCCAAGGCAACTGAGCGGTCAATGTTATCGGCCAAAGTATTGTCTTCTGAATCTTCACAAAGACCTTCAATATATGCCGCACATGAAATGGGATCAGTTTGTGTTCCAGTGATATTTTAAAAAAGTCCAGGAGAGACTATTAGCCTGCGGGGATCCAACTTACACAAGGTTATCAACATGTTTTATTTTTGTTTTATATAGCGTGAACTCGACCCGAAGGTATTAGAGCGCTTTACATGAGCACCAGTTGCATTACTATTACCAAGAAGTCCTACTGTACGAACTTTTTCCTCCTCCCAAATTGTCTTTCGTTGATCGCCTTTACTTGTTACGTGTCTTGTTGTTCACCTTTTCATTCCTTTTACTGTAAAGCGCTCTGCTACCTTCAGGTCTTGTTAGCGCTATAGAAAACTTCTAAATAAATAAAATTACATGAGGACACATTCATTTTGTTAGGCACAGGGAGAATAAGTGATTTTCCGAGATTCACAGGATGTTGAGCGTCCCTGCAGAGACTCGAACCCGGTCCCCCAGCTTCGAGGTCGACCGCTCTAGCCATTGTCAGGGGAATTGAGCGTTCAGTGTTATAGGCCACAGCACTGTCTTCTGGTCTTCACAAATGCCTTTAATATGTGCTGTAAACGAAAAGAAATTTGAATCAAAGAAAAACATTCACATGTTAAGTCCTGGAGATAGGTTTAAAGTTAATTCTTGGAAACTTATTTTATTTTGCAGAAGTAGCTCTAAGTCACATTTAGATAAACCTGGGCGAAGTGACAAAAAAACTCTGCAGAGTTCTGCAAGCAGTGGAGTGCGGCGCGAACTACCGTTCACGCTGATCTTCCTGCTACTTGGTTAGAAATTCTACTTTTCGTTGGCCAGCGCAAGTGGGGGAAAAACTAGCACAGCAGAGTTTTCTGCACTCCTTGAGTTCTGTAGAGCGCGAAGTGCAGAAAACTCTGCAAACTCTGTAAACGGAGTGGAGTTCACCGACCAGGCTTACATTTAGGTGGTTTTCCAGGTTATCTTCAATTGGCAAAAAGTGCTTACAATGTCAAAATATGGATAATTTCAGAGCAGCGTGTAAGAACAATAAAAATAATATTACAATCGTAATGTCTAAGTAAATGTAGTGGAAGAATTCGCTGAAGAAATGTGTTCAAATGTTGGGCTTAGTGTTGAATCTAACCATGGTAAATGTAAGGGGCTTCTTGGAATTGTTCTTATAGGCAAGATTGAATTGTCAACATTTTTTTTACCAGAGGAGGGGGTCGAGTAGACAGAATGAAGTGACGATATTACCCTTTTCATCTTGTGGCAATTGCTTGTAAGTAAACTTCAACGCACCCCAATGATTTTATCCACTCAATATTCTAGTACCAGCCTCAGGCTCTCCTGGCGGCTTAAAAATCCTACAGACGCCTTAAGACTCTCCTGTGCCTGCACCAGGGGTTATTTCTTAATTGTCAGTCAGAAGCTTGTGGAGACATTATGTCAGTTCATTATAATAGCTTAGGCCAGGCTATCAAACTGTTTCTTCTTAAAACTGTTTGGGCTGAAAAGGAGGTCCTGCGGTGGTATGATGATTCTTGTTCCGTGGCTACTCGCAGATTGAGGCGGGTTTTGTTCACCACCCCAATAGTGCAGGCTGATGTTTGGGTGGCCCGATTGGGGTATAAGACAGCTCTCAAAACTAGGAAGGAGGTCCTGCACAAGCAACACTGGGAGTTATTGGAACTAGCTGAGGAGGGGAGTAATGGTAGCAGCTTCTGGGACACAGTGAAGAGAAAAGGTTAAGGAATGCCACAGTAAACTCATTGCTGCAGTGCATGCAATATCTTCGGGTCAGATTGGGCATCACATTTCTCGGTCAACAATCACCTAGAGGAGAACATTGAGCTCAAAAATTAATTACAAAGTTATCAAACTTTGCACCCCTTACGATATCTTTACCAGAAGTGGAGTTAGCCATACACCAGAGCACAGGTGGGAAAGCGCCCGGGCCAGACGAGGTCCCAAATCGATCTTTAAAATGTAACATAGAGCTATGGCGCCCTTTGATTACACAGGGAGAAGCTGCGAGCGGCCGCATACTCTTGATGGGGGAAGGTCTTTTCTCTCTTAATTTTACCTCCCATTTTTCTACGCTGATTGGCTGAATTGCTCTGCTAGTGCAGAAAGTAATTCTTTTATAGCAAAATGACTTTAAATTAATTTTCTCTACCTAGTGTGTGACTACAGAGTCTGTCCTCCCCTGGTACCCCTATGATGTCGGTTGGGAAAAAATGGTCATGTATGTAACAGGTCTTGTCTGTTTTTCCTTTTAAATAGTGCTACTTTAAATTTTAATTATGCTGAGTTTCTAGATTTGGTGACAACTATTTTAAAGCAAACACAAGGTTTTCACCTAAATATTTATAGCCGATTTAATAATCCCACTACTGGGGGTGCTCCAAAAAAGTATGAGCGCTCACTGATGCCTAATCCGTCCCACACTTTTTTTTCTTTTCAGTAACAACCATACAAGGAAAAGGTCCTATAAATATGGTCTGTATGGTTACATACATGTTTTTTTACTATTTAATTGCACAAAAATTACATAAATCGCAAAAAGCAGGGTAAAACGAGGTCCTGAGGAAAGCCTACTGACCCTTCACTTGCTATATAAAGGCAGAAACATGTCGACCTATCGGATGCCTAGGAACATTAATTCCTAAAATCATCAAACTGATCTATTTTAAACTAGCCCTAGATATCCCAAAATAATAATTTTGTTACAAAGGATTAAAAGGCTATTTTAACACACTCACGCAACCCTGCCTTCACTCACTGCTAGCACTCAAAGAGCTCCACTTACAAACGTGTCAAGCCCACCTACTCAGTGTCTGGGCCCAATGATGAAGCATACCACAGGTGGTACCTGTGGGTGAAGGAATTTTTTTTTTAATATATATATATATATATATATATATATATATATATATATATATATATAATATAATTTTATATTCCAAAAAAGGAGACATGCACTCTTCGGTGCTGTACAAACAGGCTCTCCAGACTTGCTCTTAGAAACAGTTCTTTATTCCAGGCAACAATCAATGGAATTACGCGTTTCGGCCCCCATGAGCCTTAATCATATGCACACCATGCTTGAGAATTTGTCTGATTTTGAAAGTGGGTCTCCAAAACAGGAAAAAAGGACTCTGATGCTTATATGTTATTCTACTTAATGTGGCAATCACTCAAATGTCATGAGGTTCTGAACATGTTTTCTGGTATGCGGACAGTGCTAGTTTTCCATAATTCTTGTGCAGGTAAACACCTTTCAGTAGTTGCATGATTAAACATATTACCTTGCAGCTCTGTCTTAGTTTTGCATTTCATTTATACTTTTCAGAACCACAATGCCCATAATGCCTTGTTCTTGCTTTCTTTTCAAATTCCTGTCCTTCCTTGTTTTGTTGTTTTATTTACTGTTAATTTTTTTGTGTATTGGGACGGGGTGGTGCACTCAGAGTGCCTGAAAGTCTGTACTTGGGCCACATTTGGTGTCCCTGTGCATAGCCCAGCTCAAAACAGTTCTGGGAGCCATTGGCTTCTGCTCTGGCGCGAAACTGGACAAAGGACATGGGTGTAGCCACCACTCTGTCCTGCCCCTCCCCTAAGAGGGTCCCCCTGATCTGTCCAACCCTCTCTGATGGGTATAAAATGGGTTACCTGGCTACAGGACATTGGATTTTACGTGGACAAGATTCTACAAAGAAGAAACCACTGACCTTCGACCGTCTGGACATCTGGACTTCGGTGGACCTCGGCTGGGCTGACTTCGTCCCCCTTTCCATCCGAAGCTTAGTTTGTGCTGTCACTCCATATAGGCTCCGTGCAAGACCTGTGGGGCACTTAAGACAACTGAAGAATCTCCCTTGGAGTGAAGGCGTCACTCCCCTGCTTCGCAAGCACCTAAAGCGCAATTGACCGGTAGCTGCTCCTGCGGACTACAAAGATTTCAGCAACACAGGAGGTGGGTTCTTGAAGGTCCCCGAGGTCGATCTGCCCTCTCACCGAGTTTGAGGCCAGTATCCCTTGTGGGGGCTACGTAACCCGAACCCCTGAGCACCGTGTCCATTTGAAAGTTCATATGCTTTTGGCAATTCCGGAGCTTGGGCATTGGACTTCGTGTAGTCCTGCCCCTGAGCAGTATTTGCACCAAAGAACTCCGGCCTCCTCACATCGTGTGCTCCGTGGGCTGGTGCTTTGCAAACTTGCTCGAGGTCCCTCGCGACTTCTGGTCCGTTGGCCTGTGTGTCCCCTTGAGGGTCATCTTGATTGTACATGGGCATTCCTGGTTGCTCCAGACGTGCCCTGACTCTCCGTTGCTTGGGGAGTCCCCTGGACCATGCTGGTCTACATAGTAACCTGTTTGTCCTTCCTGCATGGGTTGCTTTTGCCAAGGCTTGTTGGTGCTCCCGCCGGACACCGACCCCTCAGCACCCGACATCCTTCGTGGGACAGCTCATCACCTCCGGCTCCTGGTCGTCCTCGACGTCTCCTGGTCCTTGCGGCTGCAGAGTTGAGCATCCCTTCTTTGCACCTGATGAACCAGACATCGGTGGGCATTCGTCTCCCGAGCCCCTCGTCACCCTGAAGTGAACCAGACTCTGTCCACTCTGCTTTGAGGTTCCTTCCATCCAGAATCCAGGCTTGGATTCCACTGAACCCTTTTCAGCTTCACAGCAGCAGTACTTTTTCACTTCCTTCCATAGAGAACGACAAGAGCTTTCGATGCCACTTCAGACCTATGCACCCGGCTTCTCTGGGTTAGATAACTCTGGTACTACAGTATCCACAGGTGGGTTGGCTCTTTAAACTCTTAAGTTCCGAGGGGTTCGCTCAAAGTCCTCCTAGAGGGGTCCTTAAACTTTAACTTTGCAACTTTCCCACAGAGTTGTACGGAGCACGTGGTTGTGTTTCCTCACTGCACCAGTCCTTCATGGGTCTCCTGTGTCATCACCTTGGGTGGTTCCTTGGGGTCCCAGTGATTCTACGTGCTCTAAGCACTGTGTCTAGTCAAGTCGTGATTGTTATACCACTATTTTAGTATATGGTTCAGTCTTTCCCCTGGAACCCGCTGTGTACTGTGCTACTTACAACTGTTCTATAAAACCAGTATTGTGTGCTTTATGTTCTATCCTCGTGTAGTGAATAGTAGAGAATGTTATATTAATAAATACATACTTTTATGTAACTACTGTGTGGTTCTCCTTAATTTAATAATTGAGGAGGTGATTCTTGTCAAACAAGCTGCTTTACATTTTTTCAAGATTAGGCCTGAAGGCCGCTCTCCACAGCTACCACTAGGATAGCTTTCAATAAGGACTATCTTTGACATCATAAGGGTCGTGTGGATTGGTACAGGGTGCCAACTTTAACTAGTGGACAGCATATACCAAGCCACCTTCTCACACAGTCCTTATGACTTTGTATTAGAATATTTCACTAATGGTTGATATGGATTTGAGTTGGCTAACCATTTGCCTTTTTGCCTTCTGTAAGGTTTCTTTAATCTCCCAATTAACCAACATGGTTTGTACTTTTTAATCTTTTCTAGCGTGTATTTAAGTGAGTGGATTTGTCCTGTTATCAATGCCTACGGCCGTCCTCCGATGCGACTCACATGGCTCATGCTGTAAGCCCGAGTTTCATCTGTTTGACACAAAGCGTTCGTACACCATGTGGTCTTGGATGTGCCATTTAAATACAGTCCGCGGGGTGTCTGTGTACAGTGTGCTGCACCTTAACCACCAGAGTTAGAAGTGGGAACGCTGCTGTCTGTCCTACCAATGTCCTATTCCCTCCTTCTGGCATGGCTCTCCCCGAAAGCGCTCCGGGCACCCTGCATCTGTCGCCGTCTTCTCTCAAGGCCACAGTCACCGGACTTTCAGAAAATCTAACCCCTGCCAGGAAAATGGATTTACTTTTCAGCCTTGTGGTTAAGATCAAGTGTAGAATCCTTTGAGAATGGAAAGCAGAAATGTGTGCACGTACTGGTAAGTACAATTAACACATCAGAGCTACAGGTGAGTGCTGGATAGCATCTTCTGTACCCCCTCCATGTAACCACCTACCAACCTAGGTCTCCATTTATCCGGGTTTTCAGCCACTGGCATAAACAAGGAGTAGGGCTGTGCTCTGAGGTACACATGCACGTGAGCTTTAGGGCCAGATTTAGATCTCTGTGGACGGGTTACTCCATCCCAACGATGATGCATATCCCGTCCGCCGAAATATAAATTCCATTGTATCCTACGGGACTTATCTTTCAGCAGAACAGATATCCATCTCTGTTGTGACAGAGCAACCCGTCCACCGAGATCTAAATCAGGCCCTTAGTGTTTTAACCCCTTCCATGCTGATGACGCCCCCCGGCTGTCATGCATCACGGTGGGCGTGTGCTGATGACGGCTGGGGGCCGTCATGAACCTGCCCACTCATTAAAACGGCCACACAGGCGTAGAATCGCGCCCGCGCCCAAGGGGTTAAGGCAATAGACCTGTGCTGTTCAAAAGATAGTTTATGCCCGGCTTCAAAGGGAGTCATAAGAGCATGGGGGCTACGGACCACCAGTACCAGAGTCACTAGGACGCCTTCAGTTAATATTATTGACACACTGACGCCTGGGGAGTAGGATCAATGGGATAAAAATGACCCAGAGGAGTCCTCATTTATAGTTTGAAGAACAACATTCATTCACATCGTAGGTTCCAAGTCAGCAACATCGGAAAAAATCATATTTTAAGGAAAAATGTCCCTTCAAGATGCTTTTGTGTCTGTTACACCAAATGTGATTTTCGCTTACTTTTTGAAAGGGAGTAACTTTTATTTGCTATTCATCAAAAAAGAAACATGACACGCATTTTCTGAGATTAAACACATGATATATACTTCAAACTATGACATGTCTGCAATCAACACAATTCTTTAGCGCATTATCAAGTACAGAGAGGGTATATATTTGCACAGTTTGTAAAAATCCCTCAGCAGATACGTGAAAAAACAATTTGCACTCAAAAACAGGTCCTCAAACATCTAGAGAGATTTGGACAAACAGAGGTATGTATGTCTGATAATAATTTGAAGGACAAGGGAATATTTTTCAAAAAAATACAAGAATCAATACATAAAAAAATCTCGTCTAATATTTATATTCAGACATGTTTTCTTGAAATGTTTTCTCAGAATGAGAGTAAACAGAAGTACAAGGCAGCTGCCAGTACCCTGGCAATGGAGGTTTATCTGAAAGCACCTTCATTGATCCTCTCCATTAATGGTTTTAAAACTACTGTGTCCTTTGCAAGGTCCAACAAGCACATTGCGACCACCCAGCAGGATGATGTACAGTTGAGTGGGGATCACGAGCCATAGTTTGCCTCGTCGAAAGCTTTCCTGGCCCTTTTGAGTTCCTCGTTCATCGTCAACAGATCTTTAACTCTGGCAAACTTGCGTGGGTCCTTCCGGATCAGGAACACAATGTCCTCCACCTGCACTCGCCCCTGCCGCCCAATCGACATTGCCTTGTGAGTCTGATAATTGGAAACAAAAACACACACAAAAAAGGTAAATGTGTGGGAGTTTGACTTGCAGTTTATACGCATTTCTATACCTGGTGTGACATCATCCAATGAAATGAGTGCCTTTGAGGGATGATATGGGGTTGGGATGAGGAGCTAGGGTATCAGTGAGTTACTAAGTGGGCTGCATCAGGCAGGCTTCCCCTTTCCAAGATTTATCAATGCCAAGCTGTCCCTCTTTGTGCAAAGTCTGTACCACCTTAAGCTTCACTTTTTGCATGGTAATGATGTAGAATATCGTGTTCAGCAGCGTAGTACTGCTGTAGCACTTTTAAATGTTATGTAAAGCAAACCCTTGAGAAATGCACAGTTGAAATTTAGCTTTAAGGATTGGAAGTCACTTGGTCATGGGCTAGGAAAATGCAAACCGAAAATTAGTTCAAACTAGGATCTAAGTGCATAGTTAACTTTTGTCCAAACGTGATTGGTTTAAATGTGCAAATGCTTTGCAAATTTATCCAATGATGAGCACTACTGAAAGGTAGCTACTGTCTACCAAAGGCCACCATCTTCTTGCATTATGCCATTAGCAAATGGCATGCTAAGCCTCCCAACTGTTTCTAACCAGAGCTAAACATGTTACAGCTATAATAGCCAATCTGTATAGCACATCTATTGTGAACATATATGACTATTAGCAGATATACATCATGCACATTTACTGTTCTGTGCTCCAACTCTTGAGGTGGCCAGACTCTCAACCAATAAAAACATAAATAAGGTAGTTGCAGGTGGTATGTTACTCGTTTTGACACCTTGGCCAAGGGAAGACCGGTTTTCCAATGTATCAACCAAGCCATGTTCCTCAAAGCAAGGTATAATAGGACAACTGAACTGAGGGGCAAAAATCTAATTTACGTCCAGAGAGCTTGTGTGCGCAAGGGGCTCCTGCAAACATTCGGGCAGCAATTAAGTACTGCCACAGTATTTAGTGAGAAGCTAGCTTGCCATCTGACAGCAATCAAAGTTACCTGTAGCAGAAGGAGAAGTGCTGATTGCAAGTGCCTATTCAGAGAACTAAAGCTTTTGTCAAATTCATCACTGAATAAACAAAGGGCATCTCCGGTTCACCCTGTGAGGAGTGCATGAAAGCCAAGGTCGACAGCTTGTGATCTCATGGAGGGTGTAATCTTTACATTTAATTCTTTGCGTTTATGTTAGAAAAAATGCAAAGAGCTCATGAATTGTGCATTTAGGAAATATGGCCTTTGTATTCCAATTAAAGTTAACAGGCATCATTTTGAGAGTACCAGAGGTCCTCTTCCTAGTGAAGGTTTGGCCTGGTAACTTAACAAAAACAGCAATTCATCAGATTCCCATGTCAACTGGAGAGGATGGCATGCTCAGTGCTGGCTCTATACAAAAACACAATAATGGGATCAGAGAGAAGACAAACAAAGGAAAAATATCCTAAACATGGCATTGCCAGAAGTGCTGATCCTACTCACCATTTCAGTGATGAACTCGATCACCAGATCCTCTAGGATATCCACAGACTCCGTGTAGGGGTTCTGGTCGTCCCCAAAGCCATACATCATGCAGCGCACTAACAGAAGATCAATAGGAGATGTAAATTAAGCAAATTTTACATCACTGAATACTGAAATCACGACATCCCTGTTCACTAAGACACACCACACATACTACTCTTCAGCAAAACACAAGAAGACAGAACTTCAAACATGCATTCAACACTGTCCAAAATCTATCTCCAATTAACTGGTACTCGCTATGATCAGTTATCGTCCACACATTTGTAGCTGCCGGGCAATGGCAAAGGTCCTAGTGGAGCGGATTTGTATACAAATAACACATCCTAGGTTGTGGGTGCAAGTTCCAGGGTTGCAACGTTAGATTATCAGACATTAATTAATTAAATGTTCTTTTTACACTTAGGATTGGGCATAGCAAAAAATAAAGGCAATTAATGCCCACAACAAATTATTTGAAAATACACTTAAAGGCTGTGCAACAAATTGGAAAATGCAGGTCTTTCAATACGTTCTAGCATAGACTTCCATTTCTGAAAAGCAATTTAAAAAGTAATTTCTTATGGGCAAAATCCAAAGTGTTGATTTAAGATGTTTATGAACACCAAGTTGCTATGCTTTAATAACAATAAATAGCTTTATTGTTGGATTAATTAAAACCGTAACAATGTTACATATAAACATTCATACATTGTGTCATACATGGTTTAAGTTAGAAGTACTCAACAGGTAAGGTTATTTAATCAATCAGTTTCTATATAAAAGTTGCATGGTTCCCTCTTAAATCTCAATTTTTTTTCCCCGTTTATAATAAAATTCATCGTTCTTTCTGGACCATGATTTTAAGAGCCTGATCGTGAATCTTGAGGTATTTTAGCAGTTTAAAGTTCAACTGGGGGTCTGATGGGTCAAGGCCTAGTATAACAGTAGCCATACGTGATCTGATTCCTTTCGTTATAAAATCTTATTTTAATAGTGACACATGCTGTGTGTAAAAAGGGGCATATACAATTTGGGTGAATAAAATCCTCATGTTTGCTGCTGCAGAGTCTGCATGCTGTAGATCCATTTTGCTTCGAGCTTGGTTGGTCCGCTGTTGATGAAGTGGCATCAATTGTTTCTTTAGGTGTGCTGGGAAAGACTTGGGTATGGTGCCTGTTTTAAGTTCTTATAGTTTTTAATCACCATCCAGGCATGTGATCTGTGGCCTAAAGTGTTTTTATCCAACAACAGGAAGTGACATTTTGCAGCTTTCCAGTGTACTATGTATTCCATCCTTCCCAAGCCTAAAGTCCAAATCATTTAAAAGAAACAACTACAAAATAAATGTCTCACTTGCAATACAATTCTTTTACATAACTCGGAATAAGTAGTTGATTGTTTCCTGTTTATGTGACCAGAAAACTAATATTCCTCAAGAGGAAACTTAAATGACACTCCGGTTAACTTGTCTGCCATATGTGATAGTGCCTACAGGTAAGTGTAATTAACTTTGTGTACTTAATGTATTTTACCGATGTGCTAAAAATTGTCAAATAAAATAAACATGCATTATTCAGGACGCACTTTCTTGACATTTCTTTCACTGTAGCTCTGAATGTGAAAACAAAAGGTAGACACCTCTCAAGATGGCGCCATCTGTACTAAGAGTCAGACGCTTGTCCGTCTTCTTTGTCTACAGCACTCACCCGGTCTGTCTGTACCCAAGCTTGGCAAGGTGATGAAACACGGGGAGAGCAGAATCTGGATTGAGGGTATTACCCCCAATAGGGAGCATGGAACCCTGCACTCATGGCACAGAAAAAGCGGCAGAACCCCCACAGGACTAAGCGCAGGCTCCTTCCTGGGGATCCTTGATAAAACGAAGCATGAGACATGTTTTTTTGGTGTTTTTTTTTTTTTTTACAAATAATCGCTGCATTACCTGTGACTTATCACCTTATCCTTTCCTGGGCTGAATCTGCACACCCTTACTTACTAGTCTCTAGTTTACAGATCGTGTGCATTGTTCTTTCCTTGCACAACACACTTTAACTGTCTAGTGGCTCTATGTGAGTAGGGGGACCTTCAGCCAGCCCTGATTTTTCACTCAACAGCACTAAGCAACTTGTGACTTAAATGCACAGATTTTGTAATTTGACATTTTGAACAAAAAGTACCAGTGTGCTCAACGCAGTTGGCTAATCAGGACTGACTGAGGTAGACATACTCTATCCACTCAATACTACACCCTTCAAAGCCGCCCTCGCTCAGAGTTCAGCCTCCTTAGCCTATCTGAGTACCAGAAGTCTACCCTGTCATTCTCTCGATAGCTGATAGTTTGCTTATGTCACACCACATCTTTGCTGCTGTAGTAGTCTCTGGGCTGTTAACTCAGAACCTAAATTGTCTCTTCAGCAGGGTTGAATACTCTCAGACCTCGAGGACTTCTGAGCTCTAAGCTGCCTATGGTCGGCACTTGGTGTTTGATGGCTCAGGACCTTCATCACTATATTTTCCTCATTTTTGAGAGAGTGCACATGACATTTTTCAAAGGAAATATTCGACAGTTTCCTCTACCAATCCTTTAGGGGTTTCGGTATAAATTTATTTGGGAAGTTTTATAAAGCGCAAACGCGACCCGAAGGTATTGGAGCACTTTACACAAGCAACAGTTACATTACATAAGGACACATTCATTTTTTGGTAGACAAAATCGCATTATAACAGCCTTTACTGTTGTAATATTATTTACTAAAATGGTACTATAAATACAGTATACTTTGTTTAGATGTTTGCTTACTCTGTTGTTAATGTAGGTGTTTGTTGGTATATTTATTTTATCCAGTTCGGCTCAGGGCGTCAGCAGCTGGCGTTAACCTACCGGCTACAGTTAGAAGGTGTGCTTCAGACCTTCCTTACTGGCACTGCTGCTTCTTAAAAATTTACAGGGTTGGAATGACCTCCCCCCACGGTGGGGGCTTACCCCTTCTTGAGAGTTTGCAACCAGGGTCCAGCCAACCATGGGGGCTTGAACCCCTAACTCGGTTTGCTGGCAATGTTTTATCTTTTGCTCTTTTATTATCCAAGAGAGATGCATTTCTCATCCTTTAACCCCCTGCATACTGCCGCGATTCTGCGCCTGTGCGGCAAAATCGTGAGTGGGCGGGTTTATGACGGCCCCCAGCCGTCATCAGCACACGAGCGCCGTAGTGCATGACGGATGGGGGCCGTCATCAGCATGCAAGGGGTTAATGAACAGTCGACTGGGCGAGGCAACCGCAGCGTCCCTACAAACCCAAACAACCTCAATCTGGTGCCACTGCTGTACATGAAGTCGCTGTATCTTTACCGAGCCTACGTTCCTCCAGCCTCACACTTTAAAGTGGTTGGCAACGTTTAAAGCACCCCTGTGTACATGGGTGAGTGTCCGTAATAACGGTTTGTTTTAGTATAGTTTTTTTGCAAGGTCACGTAGATCGCAGTAAAGGTTTTATTATTATAAGAGGAATATATTGGTTTATGTGGAAGTTTGAAATATGCTTGCTAACAACCGATCTGAACCGAAGAAACAGCAAGCGTTTGATACATTATTATATTTTGTTTACATTTTACCATTAACATTTATTAGAACATTGGAATGTGGAGCACTCCATTCAGTACAATGGAGTGCTCCGTGCTTCTACAGGCCGGTAAAAGCCAGCAGAGCAACATTCCAACGTTGTTTGAACAAAGTCCTCTTGAGCCTGAGGGGATTTCAATCCCCTTGGGCTCCTGAAGCCTTTGTTTTATTTGTTAGAACATCCTACCCTCTAGTGGCAAAATGTTCTAATAGCCTTATAGCCTTTCATAGCTGGGCTGTACCGGCCATTAAAGTCCCGTTCCCTTGTTAAAGGCCTGAGCCGAACAAGCTTTTAATGGTCGGTATAGCCGGTACGGCGGGCTATAAGGCTATATTAAATGTGTAACTGTGCTTACAATAACCGCACAATTTACAAACTGAAAATTACTTTAATAGTATGCCATAATAATTAGAAATGTACTGTATATTCTGTAGGTTTTTATTCATGATTTTACTGTTGATAGTTCATTACTGTTTATCATGTAAAATGTACTTTTATTGTGTAAAATGTACTCTTTTATGGTGATCAATTTTACCGAATAAAGAAGATACAACAACTTTAATAGTATCCTTTGGGCCTGCAGTCGCGCACCTGGCATACCACTAACTCTGCCCCTGCCGGCTTTGCAGAGTCGAGCCTGCTATGAAACTGTCACAGCATATATGCCAGACATCAGAAATGCTGAAACGTTACTGATTCTGCCCCAGGACCATCGCAACGTCTACGGCCAGTCTACCTCTAACTGTTAATAAGAGCATTAACAACTACAAACCCTAACAGCCCCACTCTGGGCGACTGCTTCACATGGAGACGCTGTATATTTACCCTGCTCAGTTCCACCTGCCTCGTGGGCTCAATGTTGTTTATATTCAGCTTTCTCTCGCATCCAGAAAACTCCCCCCCTCCCCCTTTTAATATAAAGTTTTATATAGCGGGAACTCAAAGGTATTGGAGCGCTTTACACAAGCACCAGTTACATTACATAAGGACACAGTTATTTTTTGGGTGGGACTGGGATATTAAGTGTTACTGCTATCCTTTGGGCCTGCCCCCACTTTATCCCCCCCGTTTGGATTCTAGCCACTGGTGTAATGGCACTGACCTGCCATGAGCCCTGCTATTCAGGACTCGGTGCGTGTGTTCTGACCCTTAAAATGATTTGTTTAATTGGCTTGTGCCCAAGTGGCATAGCCCAACTTACTTTTAAGTCCCTGATATATGGTACCAGCGGTGTCTAAGGCCTGTATGTTGAAGTGTCTCTTGTGGATTGCAGCACTAGCTGTTCCACCACAAGTATGACAAGGTACAACACTGCAGACTGGAAGAGTAGTTTAAAGCTGCTAAGTCGATGCTGCCATTTAAGTAATGGGAAAGACCAACTTTTGAATTTTAAAAAATATTTGTAAGTCACATCTAAGATAGGCCTCTCGAGCCCTAAGGCAGGTTGCTGTATGTTAGAAAGTGGAACATGTACTTTAACATGCTCCAACAGTATAAACTCGTTATTGTTTTTAGTGTAGAAAGGCAAGTAGCCCCGTTGGCAAGAACAGAATAACAAGCTGACATTTCAGACCTGCTAACTTCTGAATGGGACTACTAGAGTTGGTCCTGTAAGGTAATCAGAGCAACAAATTCGATTTCATGGTTTAATCAAATTTAATATCACTGGTGGGCAACGTGCAACTTTAGAAGTTGCCACTTTAGTTGACCAAGATTTCCAGCGGCGGTTTACAGTTGTGCACCTGGTATGCCTTCCAGACAGCTTTCTGCCCGCATCAGGAGATGTGCAAACGACTTCTAGGAAACACTACCATAGCAACCTGCATGGGAGAGAGGTGTTACCTCTCTCTAGCAAGTAGCCACTCAGGTGTTGGCCCAAACGCCAAGCTTCAAAGGTTAAGCTGACTTTGAAGAGCAAATGGGGAACACTTGGTACAGGGGCTGCTCTATTGTATATGCAGACAGTCTAGCGTGCTGGAAGGAGAGGGGAAACCAGTTGCCAAACCAGTTTTCCAGGTGCATGGTGCCCCCTTGGTAAAAATGTAAATTGATACTTGTATAGCGCACTACTCACCCGCAAGGGTCTCAAGGCGCTTGTACGAATACCGCTGTGGAACCCATCCTGGCTTTCCCTGTGAGATGTCCACTCCTGGGCACCCCCAAGGTGGAGGCCAGGCATCCTTAGCGTTGTGGGGGCCGTTGTGGAGATTAAGCAAGCTATTGCCCAGAGTTGCAGAGTGGGACTCCATGATTGGAATAGGCACCGAGGCGAGAATGATCAGGTCCGTGGAATTTTGAGCCCAAGACCCGCTGAGGCGGGGAATTGAACCCTGGTCCCGGGCTAGACCTCTGCATCAGGGTCTGCCGTTCTAACCATTGAGCCACACTTCTCCACAAAGAGTTGGTAGCCACACCTCTGGGTTAGGCTCGGGGGGTCTGGACGCCAAGAGAGGGGTTCTGCCATGTTGGAAGTGGGCAGAATGATGCATCTTGTGATAGCCAGATGCCACAACATCAGTAGGTGGGGAACATGGTAGCCCACTGGCCACCAAACGCATCCAACCCTAGAGCATTTTCAGAGTATAAAAAGGGCACCTCCGGAACTCAGATCTTGACTTACTGGAGAAGAGGACCAAAAAAAAGGACTGCCCTGCTGCATCAAAGAACCGGCAAATAGAGACTGCACAGGCATGAACTGTACCTGCTGAACCTGGTGGCTAGTAAAGGAGCCAGGACTGTGTATGCTGTGTTCTGCTCACGGAGAAATCATCTCCAGAGCCCAGCAGAAGCAAGAGACTCCAGGGGTGAGTTGCCTGATCTCCTGTACGCAGCACAGCGGCCACAACAGCTGAAAAAGCTTTCTGGGGCGAGTTGGTACCCCAAATCTTTAAGCCGCCGTTTGACGCTCAAAGTTGCACCGAGTCAGCTGGACTAAGAAGTCTTGTTAGACTGGAGCTTCGTTGCCCAGAAGGCTCTGAGTTATCGTACCAGGAAGGATTCCGCTGTTATGTTATGTTACTTTATTTCTTTTATAGCGCACGGCTACTCCGAGGAGCATCCCGGCGCTTTGGCAAAGAATAACAGCGTAAAAAAGGCAGCCACACACAACAGAAAAGAGCAGAGAAGGAATAGGGTCTATTTCATAAAGAGCCATGTTTTCAGGTCCTTTCTAAAAGCAAGAAGACAGGGAGCCTGTCTCAAGGACAGTGGTAAGTCGTTCCAAACTTTAGGTGTTAAATAGCGGAAAGACCGACCTCCCAATCTTGCACGGCGAATTGCAGGGACAGTCATCATAGACAGACCAGATGACCTGAGAGTCCTGCTCGGTGCATACCGGGAAAGACGTTTCCCAATATACTTGGGGCCAATACCATGTAGGGCCTTGAAGGCCACAGTCAGGCATTTGAAAATAATTCGCTTGGAGATAGGTAGCCAATGTAAGGTGTTCAGTAAAGCAGTGGCACCAGCTCTCCTCGGGAGTCCAAAGATGGTACGGGCTGCCGAATTCTGGACAACTTGCAAACGGGTCATGAGATATTTTGGTAGACCCAAAAAAAGAGCGTTTGCATAGTCCAGTCGTGAACCTATCAATGCCTGAACAACTATTTTCCTGTGGTTAAGTGATAGTAGAGGAAGAAATTTCCTCAACATCCGTAAAATGCCGAAGCATTTCCCAACAAGAGACAGGATGTGAGGTCCAAAGGATAGTTCACAATCTACTATCACTCCCAAATTCTTGGCCTTAAGAGAGACCTTATCAGGGGGAAACATATCTTGAGGCCACCAAGATTTCCACTCGGGTTCAGGGGCGCAACCGAAAAAGAGAAGCTCTGACTTGTCTGAGTTGCATTTTAAGCCATGACATCTAAACCACTCAAACACCGCACCAAGGCAATCCCTGATCTGTATGCCATCAAAAGACCCACCCCTATCACATGTGAACAGGAGTTGGGTGTCATCAGCATATGACACGATCTGGGCGCCAAATGATTCAGCGACTTCCGCCAGAGGGGCCATAAAGATGTTAAACAGCATAGGGCTGAGAATGGAGCCCTGCGGGACTCCCACCTCTAGCGGAGCCATATCAGCGGAAAAGGGAGGCGCCCAGATCGTTTGTCGGCGGTCGGCCAGAAAAGATTTTAGCCATTTCCACACCGTTCCGCGAAGGCCACACTCCCAGAGTCTTGCAAGGAGGACCTCGTGAGGAACGGTGTCGAAAGCCGCCGACAAGTCAAGCATGACTAACACGGCCTTTCCCCCAGAGTCGAGTACTTCCCTGATGGCATCGGTGACCTCAAGCAGAGCCGACTCCGTGCTAAAATTAGCGCGGAAACCGGACTGCGAGGCGTGCAACAGGTAGTTTCCTTCGATGAAACTGGAAATTGTCCTGTGCACGTGTCGCTCGGCCACTTTCGCCAGAGCAGGGAGAAGGGAGATTGGCCTGTAATTGGCATGGATGAGGGGGTCCAAGGTGGGTTTCTTGAGCAGAGGTAGAATCATGGCACGCTTCCAAGCCTGAGGCACCACCCCTGTAGACAAGGATGTATTCAACAGGGGGTTCACCAAGATGTTAATGGCGGATGCCACTTTCCCCAAGTATTTGGCCGGACATGGATCTAAAGGAGAGCCGGATTTCAAGCCTGACAAAAGCTCCAAGGATGTACTAAGATCCATGTGAGGGAATTCGGAGAGGAAAGGACCATGACCTTCCACAGAACATGGTGGCGTTAAAAGGCTCAAATCCGATTGAGCGCTGGAGAGAGAGGCCTGGATAGCTGTGATCTTACTAACAAAAAAGATGGCTAGTTGTTGTATCCAAGAGTCCGTATGAGTGTGTCTAGGGGTACAGACAGCAGGAGTAGCAAAATCCTGAACCACTTTAAAAATTTCTTTGCAGACATTATCAGCCTCATCGATACGATGTTCAAAATAGGCCCTTTTTTCATCCCAGATTGACTGATGATAGGCTTTTATTGCTGCTCGAAATTTCAATTTCTCGATTGGATCATAAGCCCGCCTCCAGGCCCTCTCAGCCCTTTTACACTCCTGTCGTTGTGTCCTCAACAGAGGAGAAAACCATGGGGCCGACGCTCTGCGCTCTCCTAATTTAGGTCTCTTTGCGGGGATTAAAGTCTCAAATCTGGCTAAAAGCCATTTTTGGAGGAGGACAAGATTCTCCTCCAAACTTCCCAGAAGGGGGCAAGGAAAGGTGATGAGAGCCTCAGATAACATGTCCCCGGAGAGCAGATGGAACGGGCGTGATGCCCGCGTGATCTCAACTTCTCTCTCCCGAATAAGGGCAGTGACAGGCAGAGAGAAGGAGATTAAAAAATGATCCGACCAGAGTACTGGCTGTATAGCACAAACAGAGATAGGTCTCGTTGAGAATACCTGATCTAAGGTATGGCCTTTGTTATGTGTTGGACCTTTCACAAACGGAGATAACCCTAACGGAGCCGTGATATCAATAAGTTTTGTAGCGTCGGGATCACAACTATTGTCCATATGGACATTAAGATCTCCAAGAAGAATGCAATGATCAGACCTAAGACAAGGACTGAAAGAGCTACTTGCAATTCATCAAAGAAAGGTCCCGTTGATCCGGGGGTTCTATACAAAAGTATCCCAGTACAAGCCTGTAGAGGGGAGAGATGTAAGGTGAAGCCAAGGGCTTCACATCCCTGGATGTTCTCCACCGGAAAGGTAGAACAGGAAATACTCTTTTTCACAATAAGAGCTACTCCACCTCCTCTGCCCAATGTTCTATCCCTCCTAAAGATGTTATAATTAGGAGGGATGGCATTGGCCAGGTCCAGGTCCGCTGTCACCGTGATACAGAGTGACGGGTAGCCCAGTGGCGACTGGACTTCTACAGGGATAAGAGGACTTCAAAGGGCATCAACCCAAGTAGCCAGGACCACCTCACTAAGTTCGTGGACCGAAGCATAGCTGCAGGAAGAACTCCGTCGACTGCATCACGTCCACAGCATTCTCAAGCATCTTCAGTAAACTGTATCCTTTGCATCAGGGCCACTGCCATAGGAACCTATAGCAAAGGAATGTGCCTTGAACTAACTGAAGACTGCTATCACAAGGAGTTCACTTTTTCTGAGGACCTTGCTGGTCCACCTGACAGAGTTGGTTGCCAAAAGTAACTCAAAGCAATATAGTGATACTTCCCCAAGTTTTTCTCGAAAAGTTTTTAAGGGTCAAACTAATTGACTTTGCCACTGCTTGTTCGCAGTTAAGTGAAAAAGTGCATACTGTAATTGCTGTATTTGCAGAACCCTCCGGTGGATCTGTTTCGTTATGGTGTCTAAAAATGCATACAAATACAGTCTATTTTTATAAATTGGTGTCAGATTTCTGGTGTCTCATGAATTTGTTCTTCAATTGTTTGGGTGCTGTTTATTAAATGCCTAAAAATAGTTCCTTTGTGTAAGCCTGACTGTTCAGAGCCACAGCTAACCAGAGTTGAGCATAAGGTTTAACAACCGAAACCTACTGGTCCTGGAAGGGTTGGCAAGTGTTGAGTACAAAGTGTAAATGCAGTCAGAAAACAGGAGGAGTTGCATACCCCTACCAGGACAACGCAGAGTGCTAAAGTGACTGACGATTCAGTTAAACATGTACTCCTAACAAAATGTGACATGAAAAGGTTGCAATATCACACTCTCGAAAGGTTGGAAAACCACAAAGCCAGAGAAAGCAGACAGGAAATCATCAAAAAAGAAAATGTAGTGGCCATGGCTACTAAAACATACATTCTTTGGAGAAGAGTCTCTTCCTTCGCCCCTGACCGCCATCGGTGCCTCCGCCTGTGTCTTCGTTGTCGTCATCGAACTAACACAATGCAGAGAAAGAAATTGAGATTAAAGTTTTAACTGAGATGATCTACACATAATACAGGAACATACAAGTGAAAGTATGTCATATGGGAGGTTCTTGAAAGTGCCCATTACATTTTTTCCCCAATTACATGTGCACAGCACCTGAAAAGCAGTGCCCTGGTTTCTGAATGTTCACTGCAAACATAGGTCTTCAACCTTTTGACAGCAGCATTTTTACTTTTAAGCTTACACTGCATATGCTGGGAAAAGGAAAAAATGAAAACATTTGTAAAATAGTCTAATTTCTGGTGCTCAATTTTTCGATCAAATGCGTATTACCCATTAAAATTAATAGAAAACATGAATTTTTAGATAACTTTCAGTGCTCTAAATTATGTGGACTTTATATTTTTTTATTCCGTGTGACATTAAAAAAACCTAAAAAAAAATTGCTTAAGTAATGAATTGGTTTCTTCTGTTATTAATAAAAAGCGCTACACAATGGGTAATTAGCATGAACACACAAGTGGTGATCGCTTTACACTACAACAAAGCATTGATCCATTCAGAAGGCAATGATGCATTTAATTAAAGAAAAGTCTAATGTGCTTTCATGAGCAGTGAGGGCCTGCTTGTGTATGAGGGGCCTCTGAGAGCCAACTCTCCCCCTCTGAAAAGAGACCTAACAAAAGATTTTCTTGACCCATGCTCTACTCCACGCTCCATCTGCTCATCCATTTAATCAGACAGCATGTTCAAAAGAATAGCTGGTTCTGAAGTCAAGCACAATTGTAATGCAAACGGTATAAAAAGTAGTGCAAAACTGCAAAAGGCATCTTACCTGTAGCGAACATAAAAGCAATGGTCTGTGCCACTGAACACGGACAATGAAAAACACAATTTGTGGCTTTTGTGGAGGGCGGGGCTTAGGGCTGAAAGTGAGGCTTGGAGCACGATGTGTTCCAAGCCTCGAATAATAATAAATGCTGAAAATAACAAGCATTTGCAATGCAATAGGTCTTGCATTTGCAAGAGTGTAAGCTATTGGCATTGTAAATGACCATGCCTTTTATGAATCTGTTTTGAGAATTAACACATAAATAAAAGGCATTGTCATTTACAATTCCAATAGCTGAAACTCTTTTAAACGCGACACCTATTGCATTTTAAAGAAGCGGCCGCCATTGTCCCTGACTTCTTGGAAAGTGAAATTGCACATGGTGCACTGAATGTTGCAGGAAACCATGTCGTGCCTGCAGTAGGAGAAACTCATTAAAGAAAATAGTGCTTATAGACTAATTAAGTCAAACAGTGTAACAACAGAAGTAAAGGGCCAGTCCTCGTGCGGTTACAAATGAAGACAAGGCGGTACTAAGGAGGGACTAACAAGCCTAATAACGAATCAGAAGCCAGCATTTACAAAGGACAATGACACAAGCCAATTAAAAATCTGGGTGGAGAGTGGGTCGAGCTTCAACTCAATACTTGAATAAAGCATGCCTCGCAGAGCAGAGCATGGCTGCCCAGACTCGATCTAAAAACGGATCTGCAGAGAACACTAAAACTGCGTATTAGAGGAGTGTGTACGCGGAGGACTGTTTCCTCAACATTGTCCAAGTTAACTTATTAGGGAGCTTGATTTGAATATTTGTGGAGGTTGGAGTGCCATGGTACCTATAGCAAAAGTAAAAGCAATGGTCTGTGCCACGGAACGTACAAAATGAAAACTAAGGCTTTGTGCGAGACACAAATCAATGTGACGCCAGATACGTTAGTACCCCCCCAAATGGGCCTGTGCTCCATTCGTCGAGATAAACGCATTTGGATGCCGTAGTGAGGCTTCTAGGCTTAGTACAATCAGCTGCAGCCAGGCGCAGCAGGTCAGTACCCGATCATTCAGTCATCCGACTCTCAGAGCTTGATCTGTACCGAAGTACTCCAGCCTCTTGAGCAGCCATGGGAATCTGGTCAGTCGAGAGACAGCATGAAGATGAGCAGAGCTGTAGCCACTACAATAATCACAGCCCGATAACAGCATGAGGCGGTATGTGTTATGTGTTTACATTTCTACAAAGCATAGACCAACCCTTCAGAGAGCTGACTGTCACTGGCTAGTCTATGTGGCGGCTATAAGTAGAGGCCCCTCGCTTACCTGGGCATGAGCACAGGTGGGATGTAGGTGGCACTGTTGTGGCTGATGAGCTGCCAGCGCTCCTGGTGACCATCTGCTGCTGCTTTTAGTGCACTGCGGTCCTTACTACCTCTGCTCGCCTTGACAAGTCTGTCTGGGCTGCTGCTGAAGCTCTGGAGAGGGCCTCACAGCTGATACAGGCTATCCCGATAGGTGAACATGCAGGATCCGTGGCATAACAGTAACTAGGGGCTGTCACTAGGAAACCGCTCTTCCAGCTTCACATCACCTACAGCCACGACCGTGGAAACAGAGTAAGGACTATTGTGACAACAGCACCGTGCCGAAGTACTGTCTCGCTACTGCTGCAGTCCAGCCAGCTCGCCGCCACGGCACCGTCCAGTGCAGTCTGAGGCAGAGGAGAGCAGACTGAGCTGTAACAGGCTCAGCAGTGTCACCATGCTCTAAAAATATACACAAGATAAATACTCGAGAGTCAGTGACAGTCTGACAATGACTAGAGAGCGAGCCTCGGTAACTTTGTTCTTAATTTGTTTGTCGAAGAGAATTTCGTAGGCTGCAATACGTTATGTTTGACCAGAGGCAGGGCTGAAAGTGAGGCTTGGAAAACAATGCGTTCAAAGCCTTGCTTAAGAAGAAAAATGTACAGCGCAATTGAAATAGAAAGCAGATTATACACACCAGATCAGATGGCGAAAAATGTTGACAAACTAATTAAGCCTCCGAACTGAAATACCAGCACTTTCAAAAGAAGTTAAAAAAGGTAAAAAAACCTTTAAAAAGTTCCAGAAAAGCGCATAGAACCAGTACTTCGGCGACGGGAAACTGATCAGAGTAGCACACGGAGTAACAACAGGAAATAGAACTCTACAGCCAATAGAAGAGGAGGAAAAGTAAATGACAAGCACTGGAACCAATGAAAAGCAAGGGGGTGGGATGCAAGTCCCATTTAAGATTTATATTAACTACAATAGATTTCACAAGCACAGTTCAAGTGCTTGCGAAACCTAAAAAAGGGACATCATAAACACGTGTTGTTAAAATAAATAATATTGCAACCTCATTCCCAGGTAATAACCAATGTATTTCATAGCACACTGTTAGAAAAAATGTTGGACCCTACACACAAAAGTGGGTTTTAAAGTAACAAATAAATGATTTTCAAGCACATAGGTTTATGGACAGCAGGCATTCTATTTTCTGATGTTCTTTCTTTTGGTCATCTGTGGAAGAACCTTGCACCATAAGACTTCAGAGAGCTAAGACAAACACCCATATTCAAGACTGGCACTGCTCAGGGTTTTCATTGTTGATGACCCTGAATACAAGTATTGCCCGGGTTATCATTGAGAAACGAGTTACACAAATAATTAAATTAACTTAATTGAAATGGTGTATTCAGTAATAAAGACATGAAAAGTATGCCAGCAGCCCCACGTACACCACCAGCTTCTCGCTCACCTCCTTCCTTTTATGCTACCACAGATGTCATTCTAATCAGCAACTGACAAACGGCCCATTTCAAACTATTGTAAGAGGTGCCTGTAGGCTGCCACATGCATCAGAGTGGTTAGAAGCCAAAACCTAGCATTAGACCCTATTCCAATGTTAATAAGAGACTCTGCCTCACTTGTTGACTTTTGCAAGAAGCTGAAATACTGGCTTTTGGGTAGTCCCACTAGGCTCACAGTTTGGCTACTGGAACCAAGCTACATGCGATTGAAGAGCCCCAATCAGGGTGAAACTGGCATGGGTTGTTTGTGTTCCGGTTCAGAGGGGACTTGGCAGTTCAGGGTAGATTGTTCCTATTGGAGCAGGGTGAAGACTGATTTGCATATGGCTAGGTCTAATCTGAGGTGGCATGGTCCGCAAAAGAATAATGGGTTGGAATGCTACACCAAGCGATTGTGCAAGGTTAGACTTACTGCAAGCACCCTCCCATCACCTTTTGTGCATTTTATGTAACAATCCAATATTCCAAGGGCATACCCAGATGTGGGTCTCTTCCTCACTGTGCTACTGGAACCAAGCTAAACCCAACTGAAAAGCTCCAATCAGAGTGAAACCGGCTTTGGGTTACTTGAATTCTGGTTCAGAAAGGACCTGGTTTTGCAGGGTCAAGAGTGGTTTGCATATGGCTGGATCTAATCTGAGGTGGCCTGGTAGGTAAAAGAAAGATGGGTTAGAATACTACCTCGAGCGATTTGCTTAGACTTATTAAAGCATACTCATCACCTTTTGTGTGTTTGTTGCCTAGACTAACACCTGCTAAACGGAATGATACCAGCCCGGGTAATAAAGTGCTCTACAAATGTGCATAACATAATAAACAGCGGCCCTTGTTCTCTTCTTTGTGAGAATGTATTAAACACTGTAGCGCTGTTCCAGGGTTATTCACTAGCATCAAGAGTTCTGGCCTATAAACTGCACTGTCAAAGATTGCCTTCTCAGATGGAACAAAATGGCAACTGGAGAGTAATACTATCGGTGAGGGAGGGTTCCCAGGACAGTTCCTCGCACCTTTCTTGGCTAGCAAGAAATCACTCTGCTAACAACTTCTTTAAGGAACAGACAGTCTCAACAATGGTGTACAAGCAGTACTTCGTGCAGGATCCTGGCAGACGGGCATGTTAACAGGATGCTCTGATTATCAAGAGGTGAACCATGGGTCTTCATTGGAGGCAGTGCCATGAGAGGAAAACAGCAGCTAAAATGTGAATGTAAAAGCACAGTAATCTGTCTGGAAGGTTTCTTAAGCCCTCTTTCCAAAACAACACCAGGTTACAATGAGCTCTCCCTATTATGCAGAGGGAGGAGTAAAGTGAATAATTAACAGTGCTATTGGTAGAATGCCCTCTTTACCGGCAGGTTACACAGCGGCGATTCTGATCTCAGACAGGGATGCCTCAAGTAAGTACTAATACATTTGCACAAGCCCAATATGAGCAATCCACTGAATTTCTCATGCAGTTGGCAGGTAATGCATCACCCTCTCTAAATGTCGCTACCCATTCTTTGTTCTTCACACAAGTAGCAGGCGGTTCATAGTGCGGGAGGCTGACGCACTCTTTGCCGTCATTTTGTGCATCCTACCACAAGAAGCTTCACAATGGGTGCAATCGCTTCCACGTGCAATCCTCTACCATATTCCTGTACAGGCACACACCTCACCACAAGGTCTGCAGGCCCCGATTTCTTACCTCACGAGCTTCATATGACTGCTAAATGGGTGAGAAAACAGCAGCGCAACTGCGATACATGAAGAGTTCCCACACCGTGAGCGTAACAAACAATTAGCTAAAATCCTAAAACATGGGCTGACGAAAAAAACAAAAAAACTAGTCACCACAAAATAACACAAATAACAGAGTAAGACCACATGTAACAGGGGCAGGTTCCATGCGAGGGACCAAAATATCAAAAGGAGGGACTAATAAAACAGATTCACCAAAGAAAAGCACACATTTACCAAGGGCAGTAACAGTAATTAATGAAAAGCGATGGGCGTGCTCAAAGCACACAGAGTAGATATAGCATGTCTTGAAGATGCGCTGCCTAGGCGAGATCTAAACAGGCGAACTGGGATGCTTCAGGACTGGGATACTTCAAACAGCTCTGTGGGATGTCTCTCTTGCAGCTCTGCACACTGTGGACATTGCAGTACTGTGCGAGTTCGCAATGACCGAACCCTTTTGGCTCCCGATTGACTCTGCAGAACTGTGATGCAAGTGTTATAGCATGGTGAAGTGAATGCAGGTTTAAAATGTTGAGTTTGCGGTTACATGCAGACAAATAGAGACGTGTAATACTAAGCTCCGTGTGTGGCGTAGTTATTTGTGGGTACACAGGCTTTTGAGGACAAAAATGGGGGCGAGATAGGGGATAAGCAACCCTGTGATTGACAGTGCTCTCCAAAACAGTTTGCCATGGTCCAGCAAATTACTCATGCGTGCCACATGAGCCTGAACTGAAGTGCAGAATCAACGTTTGGCGTATGTGGAGTCAAAGCGCAACTTCAGCCAGTGTAAAGCATTTGAAGATAACGAAAGCTTCATGAGAAGTCATCATATTGTTGGCCAAGAATCTGCTGGGAAGGCCATAAACAGATATTGCACTACTATGCAACCTAAAAGGTATACATCATAAGGAGAGATAACCTAAAAGGCGGATTTAACCAAGTTTTGAAAGAGCAGCAAATAGCGACAAATTGCAAGCTAATGATGCAATCAGAGGTGCTGCGAGGCAGATTTCAACCAGGTGTCACAGTACACGAAAAGCATAAAAAGCCAAGCAATTCAAATACAAGAAACAGTCATCTGCTTACCAGAACTGAGTAGAGTCATCATACCACAGCATTGGATGGAATGGCCCAAGAGGAGGTGCCCGGGTTGTTCTTACGGAGCCATCCATACATGAAGCGGTATACCACCAACGCTGCCGGGTGGTGGCTCAGAACAACTCCAAAGATCTCCAGAAAAGTGAAGGGCTCCAATGGAGACCAAGAATAAGGTCATGTTGCCCGTAACTATCAAAGATGACCCAGAGACCAGCACATTCCAAGGCCTCTGAGATGGTTTGCATAAACAAGATCACCAAGCAGCGTCGAAAAGAACACTACTTTCCATTTGATATCGCAAAATGCAAACCATTGGAAACAGATGGACAGCTTGGATAGAGACATCTGATGATTTCATTAATGCAATAGAAGAAGCAGATAAGAAGATGATCAAATATCTCAAGAGTCTGGCTGTTGAAGGTGTAAAAGAAGTCAAAGAAAATGCTGCGAGCTGAAGAAATTACATACTGGGAACTGAAAAGCAGCCTTGAATCTTAAGTTCAACCCAATGCCAAATGTAGATTACGAAAGGTAAATTTTCAGTTTGTAAAGACAAAGTTGGTGAAACCATTGATGAATTTGTTGAAAGACTGGATACGGACATCAAACAATGAAAGTTCAATTAATTTAATGATGAGGAAGCTATGCGCCTTAAAGTTATTGACGGATGCCTGTCAGATTCATTCAGACAACGGATGCTGAGAGAAACTCGTAGTCTGTCGCGAGTTCTTGTAGCTGTCAGAGCTGAAGAGCATGCTGATCGACAAGCTGCTGACATGAAGGCCGGAAGTGCCCAGAGTGAGTCAGGTCATGAACATGAAAGTCAGGGTTCATTTGTAGCAACGATTATACACAAGAACACAAAAGTACAAGCGCCCATTTATGAACTTCAAGGAACTGCGTCAAATGCCTGTTTACTCCATTTCAGCACAGCAGCTGATATGAGACTGATATCAGTGAACTACAACATGAATGCTCACACGAAATAGCATATCAGTTTGCTTCGTTGTTTCGTGGGTTAAGAAAACTCAAGACTAGGAAAGTACAATTACATATTAATCAGGACATTTGTCTGATTGCTCAAAAACACAGACAAATTGCTTTTCATCTACAGGAAGCTGTTGAAAATTAACTTGAATCCTTACTCAAGCGTGATATCAATGAGCATTTCACTGGTCGAACGCCATGGGTTTCTCCCATAGTTGTGGTACCCAAAAAGACAGAGGGGGAGCTGTATGCAGTTGTGTAGATATGCGTCAAGTGTACAAGGCAACTGAAAGAGAGCGACATGATAACAACTGAATGGCGCGAAGGTCTTCTCTCGTCTTGATCTGAATAAAGGGTATCAGCAGTTGGAACTGGAGGAGAATTGCAGGTACATTACAACCTTTTCTGCACATTGATTTGTTCTGTATAAAAGACTCATTTTGGTGTGACATAAGCTGCAGAGACAAGATGTCATTCGACATATCATACAGCCGGTCATGAAAGCTTTCAATTATAGTAATGGCATATTGGTGTTCAGAGCTACACAGAAGAAGCACGATAAAGCTCTGATGCAAGTGTGTCATCCGCTCGCTGATGCAGGTTTAACTTTGAATGCTGAGAAATGTGAGTTCCATAAGAAAAAGGTAAAATAATTTGGCCATATCTTTCCTGATGGGTGTATGGGTCCCGATCCAGCTAAAGTGCAGGCATTGACAACTGCCAGTCCCCCACAAGATGTTTCCATGTTACGTTCATTCCTTACCAACTACTGTTCTAGATATATGCAAAACTTTGCCACCGTAAGTACTCTGCTTAAAAGACTTGACGAAAACGAATGCTTCATGTCATTGGTCACATGAATGCGAGCAAGGCTTTAAGAAAATCAAACAAGCTATTAAGAATGCTACTGAAATGGCATACTTTGATCCAAAGCGTCATACAGAGGTTGTTCTTAACGCTAGCCCAGTCAGGTTAGGGGCAATACTTGCACAGCAGACACCCAAATGCTCAAAGACATTGTGGCATATGAAGGCAGACGTTTGTCCCAAATTGAACGTACTTATTCACAACCTAAGAAAGTTTAGCAGTGGTGTGGGCTCATTAACATTTCCACTTCTTTTTATATGGAAAGCCTTTCACACTTATGTCAGTCAGTCAGTCAGTCAAATTATCTTTATTCGATTATTAAAAATCATAAAAGAACGAGCATAAGTACATAGCAATTCATCAGCACAGAAACATACAAAATTTACATAATCAACATGTTTAAAAAGATATGTATTAAAAAACCATTTTAAAATCACAATATACACACGAAATATATTAAAAATGTTAAAAAAATATTAAAAAGAGGGACCCTCCGGGAGACAAAGAAAACATTTTAAACTTTAAAATAGAAGACATTATTCAGTGATCAGTAAGGTGCCTAGCTCTAGTGCGATTCTTATTTATCCGTGCACCAGCAACTAAAAAGCTAGCCACGTGAAAAGCTACTTTATCATTGGGAAGGAGTTGCAAAAATATCAGGGCTGGTTTAACCTGAATAAAACCTTGATTACGCAGGATTGGGAACAGATATTTTTTCCTAATATCAATATAATGTTCACAGAACATAATGAGGTGTGTTGTGTCCTGAATGGAAAAGTGGTCACAATCGCATGGATCGGTATCACCAGGTCTACTCCAGGTTTTATAATTACCTAAAATAAGATGGATCAGGTCAAGACGGAATCGCGTTAAAAGGAAACGATGGTATGGTTTAGTTACCAGGAAGAGGTATGGTTCTATTCCTGGGCCAGATTTCAGCATACAATGTTTCCTTACCGTGGGTTTACTTAACTCTGTAGCTTCCCTCTCCAAGACATATAACTCAGTCAAGGTATTTTTTACAATTTTGAGATCATCTTGAGTTATTAGGTCTGGGGAAGAAAAAAGCTCCGGACGACCGGCAAGAGTCAACTGTGTTTGTACAAATTTAATCCACGGAATATCTAAGGCTCTATCCAGGGCTAAACAATCTTTTAAGATAATGTGAGCTCCTGATTGAGCCAGGTTTTCATCCATCCAATAACAGGGGCTAATTTTAAAGAGTCCGTTATGTAGCCCAAACCTAGCTCTGCGTGCAATATATAAGTAGGTGTCGATTGGGGGACTGAAAGCAGAGATCTCAAGAATTTATTTTCTACTTTCTGAATTTTATCATGGCTAGCGTACCCCCAAATGGCAGAGCCGTACAGGGCAATGGACACGCATTTTGCCTTGTAGACTTTGATGATGCTTTCCATGGGGCGGGCACCTAATTTCTTAGCAAAACCGAGCAACCCTGCGGCCGCTCTAGCGACAGCGTTGCTTTTAACGGAGTGCTGGGGGCCCCCAAGTGCCCTTTTCATCAAAGGTCACACCTAACTATGGAAAAGATGAGACTCTCCTAACCTCTTTCCCTGTACAATAAAAAGTTTTAGTCTTTCTTTTCCTACCTGCTGCTCCTGCAATCACCACATGGGATTTCTCTGTGTTAGTTTTCATGTCCAACGAGGTCATGAAATCTCCAAAGGATGAGAGGAGGTTATTTAAAGCCACTCCAGAACGTGCTAATAGGACTGCATCGTCCGCGTAAAGGAGGACAGGTAACTTTGTCTCACCTGCACGTGGAATGTCAATGTGAGATGCAGCCATAACTTTCTCCAGATCGTTTATATAAAGAGTGAAGAGGAGGGGGGCAAGGATACATCCTTGCCTAACCCCCCTCTCTGAGTTGAAATGGCAAGTGCATCTTCCTTCCCTGGTCACTCTGACCGATGTCTTAAGCTCTCTATGTAATTCTGATAAGTAATTGACCAAGGGGGGGTCAATGCCCACGGCCAAGAGGATCCTCCACAGCTTACCCCTGTTGACCAGGTCAAAAGCTGAAGAGAGATCCATAAAGGCCATGTACAGAGAGCCCCCCTTGGCAACTACATATTTATTTAGAATTAGTTCCAGGTTTAAGCATTGATCTAAGGTGCCCCTTTTAGCTCTGAAACCATATTGTACGTTTGATAAAATGCCATTCCCCTCTATCAGCTGGGTCA
Organism: Lissotriton helveticus; assembly: GCF_964261635.1. NCBI lineage: Eukaryota > Metazoa > Chordata > Amphibia > Caudata > Salamandridae > Lissotriton > Lissotriton helveticus. The sequence continues at coordinate 65,989,687 of NC_136069.1, forward strand.
GTCTGCCTAAAAGGACTCTACCTAAGATTTTAACGCTTGAATCTATAAGGGATATAGGCCTATAACAGGCCGGGTCTGTCCTTTGTCCTTTTTTAAAAATAGGTACTATGGTAGACTTTGTCCAACTAACAGGAAAAATAAGGTCCCTAGTAACATTAAAAATATTTGTAAGGATCTTGGTACTAAATACTGGGGCACTTTTGAAAAAATCTGCAGGGACCCCATCGGGCCCTGGTGCCTTTTTGCAGAGTGTATCATCAATCGCTTTCCTAACCTCCTCAGGGGTGAAAGGAGAGATTGTAGTCATTGATGGTTGCGAAGATAGCGTCTCGCAATCTGAAAGGATGTCAGGGTGGCTATAGATTTTACTAAAGTGGATCACCCATTGATCATCTGGTATGATGCAATCTGCTCTCTGGTTATCTTTTCCAGCAAAATATGGGTGATTTATTATTGCCCAAAATTTAGCGCTATCTCGTTGTGTTTCAGGCAATAATAATTCACTCCAGGCATCATTTTTTATCTCAGATTTCCTAAGCCTGATAGCTTGATTATATTGCTTCCTCAACAAAGCTATCTGTGCTTTGTCTCTTGGTTTGTTTTTTAAAGCCTTTAAGAGAATTGAGTGAGCCTTAGAGCAGTTTGAATCGAACCATCTGGGGCCCCTGGTCCTATCAGCCTTTATCTTTACAGTTAGGTCTAAATTAACCTGACAGCAAATGACATCAAAGGCCGCAATCAGGTTAGGGCCAGGGTTCTTATTATCCAGACAAATTGCGACCTCCCCCTCTACCTTTGTCAGGGTTTCCTGTAAGAAGGCAATAGGGGTCACTTGATCCCATTTTAATCTTCGATTCTGGTCTTTTAAGACTAAATTTGTCGCACATAAAGTGTCAACCTTTCTTTTTCCCAAGACTCCTTGAGATATAATCTCTAAAATCACAGGATTGTGATCACTAAAAGCTGTGGTCTCTACCTTGTAATTAGTAACTTCGGGTAAGAGACTAGACGATAAAAAAACATAATCTATGATTGTGCCCGTGCTATTGCCTACATATGTCGGTGCCCTCGGGCCTATAGGGCAACAAGACGACTCAAACAAATTAAAAGTGGCTAAGATCAATTCCAACGTCTGTCCACGCGATGTGTGTTCAAAATGTGGTGGGGAGGAATAAGAAAAGAGATCCTCTTGTTCCAAGTGGCAATCCTCTTGGCAGGGATGAATGTTAAAATCTCCCATAAGGATCATCTCATACCCACATGTACTATTCTCACTGTGGGTAGACAGGAATTCCTCTAAAGTTGCCAAATGCTCGTTAACAGTTTGACTGACAGGTGAATTATAAAAATTAACTAATACTATGGGAGAGGAGTTTGGCAGAGTTAATTCCACCGCTAAACAGTTAGTTGAGTTAAAATTAATGTGTCTTGGCTTTCCTTTAAGATCTAGTGAAATATATATAGCCAGGCCCCCCTTTGCCCTTCCTGCTTTACTAGGGTCTGCAGGAACAAAAAAATGGGAAAAGCCATCCAGAACCAAACTGTCTGATGTTTCCCATGTTTCTTGGAAAGCAAGAACATCGTAGGAACTAATTATGTCCAGCCAATGCTTATTATTTAATTTTGCTCTAAGGCCAGCGATGTTCCAACTCATAATTTTACAAACTCTAGTTCCTGCGGAACTCTGTGCTAATAAACTAGAAGCAGGCAGAAGGCCGTCGCCTCTATTATCTTGTCTTGGGGAGAGTCAATCGTTATGATCCAAAAAGGATAATGGAGCATAGCGATTGAACAATTGAAGAGGTTGTGCGACCGGGTTAAACTGTGCTGGATAACGGTGGTAAGCTGCTATATTTTGCCTTGATTCCTGATCCCATCTAAAATTCAAATCCCAGTTGCTATCCCTCCCCAGGGCTGGGGTTCTTGGATAAGTGACGTTTTGCTGTTCGCCATAAAAAAACTTTAAAGTCAGGGGAACAACAGTGCCACGTCTGCGTTGGGGAGGAAAGATATTAGCAAGAATATTGGGAAGGACATCATTTGAAGAGAAACTCACTGCCACGCAGTCCCCTTTGAATTTTTTAGGTCGGTTTCCCAACCAGGGGACCCTGGTTACTGACTTGACGCTAGCCAGATGGCGCTTTCCCCCTGGTGCAAACCGTGTATTGCCGGTCAGCCAGTGTAGGGCCTTGCTGCTAAGAGAGGTAGGGTTTTCCACTGCTCCCTCTTCCAGTGGGGGCACGTTTGCTAAGACTAAGACCACAGGTGTGGCTTCTACCAAAAATTGTGGAGGGTCTGATGAGTGACTTTGTGCTGAGGTAGTATTTTCCTTGGGGGTTATATCTATGGGAATGTTCGCTGACAAGGGACCCTCTCTATCAGCAACAAGTGTTGGTAGTTGAGATGATAATATATCCCTTGGTAAATGATTTAACACATTTTCAGTTACGACATCTCCAACCGCATTTCCCCCTGTATTATCGCTTAAATGTGTAACTAGCGCGGTTATATTTTCTATCCCACCAGCAACCGCATTGTGAAGACCACTCAACTTCTTGACCTCTGTTTGCAACTTATCAATTTTGGACATTAGGGGTTTGATGAGGGTATTAATTTTTGTCTCGAGGAAATCTGTAATTTTATCATAAAAAGCATCCTCAAGAGATAATTTTGGTGTATCATCCTCATCGCTAATCAGTTGTTTAGCTTTTGGGGTAGTAACCCTCTTCCGTTTAGCGCCTGAGCGAAGCCCTGCCCTCTTTGGGAGATTTTTGGTACAAAGTCTTCGTGGCCTAGGACCGTGTCTTGTGGGCGACTGCTCATCCGATAATGCACAAGACTGTTTTTCTATATCAAGTTCAGTGCCCATGTCCATATTACCCTCGGCCTCCTCATATAATAAAACCTCAGGTACTGGAGTAACATTAATAGATATGTCAATCAAGCCTTGGGAGATAGGCCCGCTGGAAATCTCCACACAGGGATCTTCTTGCAAGATAATGTCATCAATCAAAGTAGATGTAGGGGGTGACAAACATCTCATATCAGGGGATTGACTCAGTCCTAAGGATTCTCTTCTCTGCACGTTGATTTTCTTAACAGTTTGCACCAAGTAATTATTAATGGTGTTAGTCTGAACTTCCTCCGGTTTCTTAGGCATAGTGTACACTCAGCGCACAGGACCAGTGTTTAAACAGAAAAAAAAAAAAAGGAACTGGAGAGTAAGTCTTACTTGAGGATTAACTGCAGCGAAAAATTCAGCAGCGTTTCTGGCCCAGCCCAGCCTCTTCCTGCCGTAGAGGGCCCGCCCTTTGCCCGGGCTTCGCCCCGGGCGTCCCGCGACGCGGGGCTTCTCCCTGCTTTATCCTTGCCGTTGGCGCTCTCAGGCGCGTGTGCGTCACCCTAGACGCGCCGCCGCGTGGCCTGCCGGGTGCTGTAGTCCCCCGGAGCGGCGGCGCAGAGTCAAGTGCCTTCCTGACTCTTGGCGGTGGCGGCTGAAGCTACTGGATACCTTCCCTGCAGGTAAGTGACTCTCGGCGGTGGCGGCGTTGGTCAAATGTCTCCCCCGCTCTGCCGGGCTTCTCCCTGCTTTATCCTTGCCGTTGGCGCTCTCAGGCGCGTGTGCGTCACCCTAGAAGCGCCGCCGCGTGGCCTGCCGGGTGCTGTAGTCCCCCGGAGCGGCGGCGCAGAGTCAAGTGCCTTCCTGACTCTTGGCGGTGGCGGCTGAAGCTACTGGATACCTTCCCTGCAGGTAAGTGACTCTCGGCGGTGGTCAAATGTCTCCCCCGCTCTGCCGGGCTTCTCCCTGCTTTATCCTTGCCGTTGGCGCTCTCAGGCGCGTGTGCGCCACCCTAGACGCGCCGCCGCGTGGCCTGCCGGGTGCTGTAGTCCCCCGGAGCGGCGGCGCGGAGTCAAGTGCCTTCCTGACTCTTGGCGGTGGCGGCTGAAGCTACTGGATACCTTCCCTGCAGGTAAGTGACTCTCGGCGGTGGCGGCGTTGGTCAAATGTCTCCCCCGCTCTGCCGGGCTTCTCCCTGCTTTATCCTTGCCGTTGGCGCTCTCAGGCGCGTGTGCGTCACCCTAGACGCGCCGCCGCGTGGCCTGCCGGGTGCTGCAGTCCCCCGGAGCGGCGGCGCGGAGTCAAGTGCCTTCCTGACTCTTGGCGGTGGCGGCTGAAGCTACTGGATACCTTCCCTGCAGGTAAGTGACTCTCGGCGGTGGCGGCGTTGGTCAAATGTCTCCCCCGCTCTGCCGGGCTTCTCCCTGCTTTATCCTTGCCGTTGGCGCTCTCAGGCGCGTGTGCGTCACCCTAGACACGCCGCCGCGTGGCCTGCCGGGTGCTGTAGTCCCCCGGAGCGGCGGCGCGGAGTCAAGTGCCTTCCTGACTCTTGGCGGTGGCGGCTGAAGCTACTGGATACCTTCCCTGCAGGTAAGTGACTCTCGGCGGTGGCGGCGTTGGTCAAATGTCTCCCCCGCTCTGCCGGGCTTCTCCCTGCTTTATCCTTGCCGTTGGCGCTCTCAGGCGCGTGTGCGTCACCCTAGACGCGCCGCCGCGTGGCCTGCCGGGTGCTGTAGTCCCCCGGAGCGGCGGCGCGGAGTCAAGTGCCTTCCTGACTCTTGGCTGTGGCGGCTGAAGCTACTGGATACCTTCCCTGCAGGTAAGTGACTCTCGGCGGTGGCGGCGTTGGTCAAAGTGTTTCACACTTATGATAGATCATCAAGCATTGTTGACCATCTTTGGCAATCCAAAGGCCAAATTGCCTCATCGCATTGAACGCTGGGGTCTACTATTGCTAGAATACAACTACTTAATCGTGCACTGTCCAGGGAAAGACCAAAACCCTGCAGACTACTTCTTACAAGCGCCTCTACAGTGCATTGGCACCCTTTCCAAGACAGCTGAAGCAAGCGTACATAAATTTCATTGTGAGATCAAGCACACCAGCTTTCATTTTTTTAGAACAAATTGTTCCTGCCACAAGTCAAGGAAATGACATGTTAAAACTAAAGAAGATGGTGATGCATCAGTCTTGGAACCAGTACACTCGACCTCTTACCAGTGACAGAGATATACCAGAAGTTTTAAAATGTCGAAGATGAACTGTCCGTTACTCAGGAAGGCTTTATTCTGTGAGGTTTGAGAATTGTTATTATGGAGAGTCTGCGATAACAGATAATTGAAGTGGCGCTTGAAGAACATCGTGATATAAGTGCAACAAAACGAGCTCTCCGAGACAGAGAATGGTTTCATCATCGCAATGAGAGTTGAAAGGCCAGTCATCTTTGTAACTGCCTTTCATCGAAAATCACAGTCGAGAATTCAGATACTTTCTCGGTCATCTTAATGTGAAGCAACAGAAGTGCACACCTCTTTGCCCCTAGGACAATGGCCTTGTCAAACGTTTCATCAGAAGCTGTTCAGCGTGCTGTATAGGAAAAGGTTGACCTTAAAACTATATTGAATTCTACTCTTCGAGCTTATCGTTGGACTCCTCACTCTACCTCAACTGAAAGCCATGCTACCTTGATGTTCGGGAGAGCCATGACAACCAAGTTTTTTCAACAGACCAATAGAAGCTCAAGTACTGAGGAAGAAACCCATACAAAAGACTTGGATTGTAAAAGGAAAATGAAGATCTATGCAGGTAAGTGCTGACATGCAACAGACGTTACTTTCACTACAGGCGATCGAGTGCTTTTGCATCAGTCTAGAAGACAAAAATCTGATGCTCGCTTCGATGCTGAGCCATTTCATGTTGTGACCTGAAAAGGACAATGGTGACTGCCCAGCATCCTGGAAAGTCCCTTATGCGAGAGTCCTTGCATTTCCAACATCTTGCTCATCATGTATTGATGTCAAACATTTTTACCTTTAGTGAAGGTAATTAAAAAAAAAATGTGAACATCTACAGAGAAGCAGCCCACAGCTAAGAGAGGACCAGCCCTAAACCAACCAGGAACCAGCTTCAAATCCTCTGTTGCTGCCCAGCCCAGATATCTTGCAAGTTAGTTATGACTGAGATGACGGGGGGAGATGCATCACAATCAGGATGTGTGATCAGGACGCCACAAAGACTAATTTAAAAAAAATATATATATTTTTATTAAACATAATCAACAAACACAAACAAAACGACCATCGTGCCGTAGGTATCGCCAATCACTATCGGAGAATGTAGGTTCCAACATTAAAGAATCAAAAAAGGAGTGTAGGAAGTGGGTTCAAGGTGCATCCGATTCTCCCAGAACGGGGTCTAAGTCTGGCGGTGTACATATATCCCCCCTGTAAGCATTCCAAACTTCCCATATCTTCACCCATTTACGGGGTCGCCCTCTGGCCACATATTCCGCCCTCTCCCGAAACATACACCAATCCAGGTCCTCCATCCACTTCCCAAGCTGAGGAGCCCGGCCGGCTCCCCAAAGTTGTGCTATGTTTCGTTTTGCAACCATACATGCAAGAGTGACCCATACTTTACCATGGGTCGGGAGGTCGGAAGGCTCCCACACATTAAGTATGCAACGACGTGCCTCACGTACAATCTGCACTCCTCATACCTCACTCATTCTCTCATGAATCTTGATCCAGTAGTTGTGGATCTCCGGGCACTCCCATAGAATATGCATAAATGTACCAGGCATACCATACTGCAACCCCTACGACAGTCTGAATTGGAGGTGAGCCCCATACGGCACAACCCTGGACCCGTGGTGTAGGACCAGTGAAGGATCCTGAGCTGTACTAAACGAAGCCTCATGGAAATCGCCACTTCCCTGGGGGACGCCACAGCCTCCCCCCAGTCTTCCTCATCCAAGACCAGGCCATCCGCAATCCATTGTTCCTTGGTCCGCACCAGTGGGTCCTTGGTATGGTTGATCAATTTCTTATAAACCAGAGAGATCGCTTTGGTGGGGAGGTACCCGTCCAAGATTTGATCTTCCAGCGGAGAGGCCACCAGGGGTTTCACTTCGTGAGGGAGAGCTGTCACCAGGGCGTGCCTGATCTGTAGATATCGAAACCGCTCACTCTCATTCAATTGATGTCTGGCTTGCAATTCCTCAAAAGTCAATATCCCATTCTTACCCCACATGTCTCAGACCTGCGAGATGCCGATCAGATCCCAGCGGTCAAAACCCTTCGACTTCCACAGACTACCCAGAGCCTTCGAATTCCATAGCGGGGTGGCCATGGTTATCTTGCCCTCACAGTTGAGCGCACGGTTAGCCGCATGCCAGACCCGCACCGAAACAGACGTCGGACCCAGCAGGGAGAACCTACCCCGCCTAGCATACAAGACCCTAATATACTCACCCCCTGGCAACTGGCCGCGATCCATGGCAAACCCGGGGTCAACCGGAGAGCCATAGACCGCGTGATTGATAGGAGCTAATTGGGAAGCCCAGTAGTACTTCCTAACATTGGGCAATCCGATCCCCCCATCATACCAGGGTAACATCAGTTTAGGCAGTGCAATCCGTGGCTTCCCAGCCCAGTGAAGTTGACTTTGCAATGATTCAATCTCATTAAAATAAGAAGGGGGCACTGGATAGAGGGAGTTCTGCAAAGCGTACAGAAACCGGGGTAGCGCCATCATTTTGACACCGGCCGGCCCAACAGGGAGAGCAGCAACCCTTTCCATTTGGCGATATCACGGTGGAGCCGGGCCAGAGGTGGTCCCAGGTTAAAGTCGAAACGCACCTTCGGGTCTTTAGAGACGTGGATACCGAGGTAGCGGAAACCAATCAACTCCACTCTTACCGGACAATTCGCTGGCACTCTAGGGGGATCCCCGCTCAACACAAAGAAGACAGACTTCGTCCAGTTAATGGCGAAGCCCGAATACCTACCATAGATCGCCAAGATGTCTAGAAAAACCATCAGGGACTGTCGGGGGGAGGTCAAATACATGAGAATATCATCCGCATAAAGCGAGTTTTTGTCCTCCCATTCCGGGGTCCACCGCAACCCTTTTATAGATCTATCCAATCGCACCCAAGCCGCGAGCGGCTCCAGGGCCAAGGCAAACAAGAGTGGCGATAAGGGACATCCCTGGCGGGTGCCCCTTCCTAACTGGAAATCGCGGGACTTATGATTGTTCACCACAACTCGGGCCAACGGAGCAGAATAAAGAAGACGGATCCACCGTATAAATTCCGGTCCGAACCCTAGCTTCTCCAACACCGCAAACAGGTAAAACCATTCAACCCTGTCGAACGCCATTGTGGCGTCGAGAGACAGAAGCACTGCCGGCTCAAGTATGCGGGAGGCCCACGCCACCACCCCATGGAGGCGATTTAAGATTGAGAACAGTGTTACGACGCGGCATGAAACCGGACTGATCAGGGTGTATCAGTTCTGAGACAGTTTTCACTAGCCGGTTAGCAAGTAACTTAGCCAGAATCTTAGGCTCTGCGTTTAGGAGAGAAATTGGGCGATAGGAGGAGCACTCCATCCGGGGCTTGCCATCTTTATATATTACAATGATATTAGCAATGCGTGGGTCGTAAGGAATAATACCGGCCTCTCTACTCTCGAGGTACATGTCTTTTAGGAACGGGGCCAGACGATCTGCATGCAATTTATAGAGTTCTACAGGGATACCGTTCGGACCCAAGGCTTTCCCGGAGTGGACCCCCCGGATCGCCATCGCGACCTCATCGTTCGTGATTGCAGAATCCAGGAACTCCCTGTGCTCGACTGACAAAACAGGCATTGGAATGTCTCGGATGACCTCCGCGTTTTCCTCCACTGTGTACAGGCTTGTCGAGGTGTAGACCTCCTCGTAATACCGAGCAAACTCATCCACTATAACCTGGGGGTCCGTCGTGACACCCGAGCCCGCGATCAGCAGCTCCGGCACCTGACGAGACCCCCAGTCACCCTTCTCCAACCAAGCAATCAATTTTCCAGCCTTATCGCCGTGTTCATATATTCTGCTTTGTGTGTCGGCATGCTGCACTCTCGCCCTATCACGCGCCAATTGTTTATATTCATCTCTGAGGAGACCGAAGCAATGTGTCAGCCCCGGTTCTCCGCGATGGAGGCCTCCCTTTCCAGGACCAGTCGCTCCGCCTCAATTCTATCGACTTCTGCCCTACTCTTCTTTTTCTGCCCGGAGATTAGGGAGAGCGCCTCCCCCCTGACAACAGTTTTGTAGGCCTCCCAGAGGGAGCAACCAGGACCGACCGTCCTGGCGTTCTCCCGGAAGTAGCTATACGTGATACACACTATCTCCTTTTTAGTCGTGGGGTCATTTAGCTGCCACGCACTAATCGGGGCAATCCTGGCCACATCACTCTGTCCGACATTCAATCGAAACCAGATCGGTGAATGATCAGACACCCCCCTAGCCAGGTGACCCACATCCTGAACAAACGCCACCTGTGGGGCTGGCACAAACACGTGGTCAATCCTAGAGGAAGAGCGATGCGCCGCAGACACATGTGTATATTCCAGGTCCCTAGGGTGCCAGAGTCTCCACCCATCAACCATACCAGTTGCAGAGACAAAATCAGACAGCCATCTACGAGAGGGCAGCAGCAAACGGGAGGGGGATCTGTCCAACTCGCCATCCATTACTGCATTGAAGTCCCCCCCAATCACCATAATACCAATAGGCAGCGACAAAAACACCCTGGTCAAGTCACTAAAGGTGTCCGTCTGCAATGTAGGGGGAACATAAATTGAAAGGAACGTGACAGTCCTACCCTCCCAGAGCCCCGAGATTCCCACATAGCGGCCACGGTTATCGGACCAGGTAGCTTGGATGGTGAGCGGGATGGAGTTCTTAACTAAGATCCCCACCCCTCTAGAGCCGGAGGTATAGCCGGCGTGGGCCACCAATTTATACCCTCCCCTACATCGCTTCCCCATGAGGTGGGTCTCCTGTAGCAAAACCACATCTGGCGATCGCCATCTAATTAGCTGCCCCACCATTGCGCGCTTAATCTTATCTCCCAAACCATTCACAATCCAGCTGAGGACAGATACACCCATGCCCAACCCAGTGGAAGTCATATTCATCCCCCGAGAATTCTGAAGCAGTCCGTGACACCCATAGGAAGACAATGGTCATAAACACAACAAAAACAATCAAACAAAAAAAAAACCAAACCCAACCTGCCGACCCCCCACCCTGCACCCCTGCATGCAACTTGTGCACATCCCCAACTCGCAGTGTGCCTGTCTCCCTAGGACTATGATCTAAACGTAGAAGACGGAGGAGGACCTTCCAACAGGCCGCCGACCTCCACAACCCCCACCCGCATACAAACCCTATCAAAATATCTTCCCAAAAGGAAAAAAAAAACAAAAAAGGCTAAAGATCGATAGGGAAAAAAGATCGCCCCGATCAAACCAGCACCCCCACCAACAAAGTCAAGTCGACCAGTTCAGAGATAAAGTCATTTCTCCTCGTGGTCCACCTGGGAGTCTCTCTCCGGGTCCGACACCTGAGTTCTGTCCAGCCAGTCCGCAGCGGCCTCAGGATGATCAAAGAACCAACATTTTCCGTTGCGCTCTATCCGAAGGTGGGCTGGGAACAGCATAGAGTACTTGATTTCGGAGACCCGCAGCCGGCGCTTGATAGCCATAAAACCCTGCCGTTGTTTTTGGACTGCTTGGGTAAAGTCAGGGAAAAAGTGCAAGGAGGCATTCTCGAATGCCAGAGGACCGGATGATCTAGCAGCCTGTAAGATGGCGTCCCGATCCCGAAAGTTCAGTATTCATGCAGTCATGGGGCGGGGGAGCGCCCCCTCCTTCGGGCGACCCCCGGGAACTCTGTGGTCTCTTTCCACCGTGAAAAAGTTACTGAGACCCTTTGGTTTCAGGTGTTTCAGGATAAGATCCTCCACAAAAAGATCCGGGCCTGCCCCTCCGACCTTTTCGGTACACCCAGGATACGGACGTTGTTGCACCTCGCTCGCCCCTCATACTCATCCAGCTTACGGTCAAATTGAGCCCTAGACACCTTCAGGTCCCTCACCTCTCGCTGGAGTTCGGACACATCATCCGTGAGGCTTGATGTTTTGACCTCCAGTGACTTGACCTTCTCCGTAGTTTTGGCGAGGTCCGCACGGATGAGGCCCACCTCGATGGTCACCGTGTCTAATTTGGAGTCCATCCTGCCGAGAGATGACTAAATCCCGGTGATCGCTGCCATTAGATCTTTCAGCGTCGGATCCTCTCCGAATGGATCACCCTCCTGGCCGCTCACTTGTGCATGCTTCTCGTCCCCCGGTGAACCTTTGGAGAAACTGTACTTTTCCAATTTATGGGACTGCACTAGTCTGGTAGTCCGCGATGTTTTCGGTGGTGGCTTTTCAGGGTCCCCTCTCGCCGCCATTCTCAGCCACCGTCCAGACACCAACTTCGCTGGACAGAGCCGAGTCAATCTGCCACAAAGTCAATCAAAAGCCAGCCGATTGCTGGTGCTCCTGTCCAGACAGGGCGGCCCCGTGTGAACCAGACTGAGAGGGGGCCCCGGGGTCCCGTGGATGTGATACGACTTCCGAGGATCGGGTGTCCCCGAGCACTTCCGGTCCCACTCGCCGTTGTTGTCGAACTCCAGAGCGGGCAGTGCCACACGCATGGTCCCGGGGGCGTATCCCAAAGGCCCAAATTTCCCAGACAACGGTATTAGGTCACCGGTGCGTCCAAATCTTCCAACATTTCACCTGGTGGCTCAGGTGCTGGTCCCCCACCTGGTGGCGGGGACGGTGGTCAGGGTAATGTGCCGGATGGTAAGTCAGGATGAAGTGGTCGGCGGAGCCGATGCTCAAGTGGCCATCTTGGCTCCTCCCACAAAGACTCATTTAATAGCTATGATTGTATATATGTTTGTATTTTTTTTATTATTTAACAGAGAGGGAGTTGTACGGTTGTGCGCGTTAGTTATGACTGAGATGATGGGGGAAGATACATCACAGAAGGTGAAAGGAAAAACATTTTTACCTTTAGTGAAGCTAATTTTAAAAAATGTGAACATCTACAGAGAAGCAGCCCACAGCCAGGAGAGGACCAGCCCTAAACCAACCAGGAACCAGCTCAAAAACCTCTGTTGCTGCCCAGCCCAAATATCATTAACCTGCATAACTATACAGGGTCTGCCAGGCCTATACGGGAATTAGGCTTTGCCGACTGACTGGTCAGATAGGTCAGCATGTGCTCTGGTTTTTTGGCTGTTTGTGGGCCTGTTTTATGGTCTGATGGGCCGGTTTGTACTGTGGATGTCTGGGATACTAAAACAAACATTCAGACCCTCCAGGGTTTTGTGATTTGTAAAAATGCCACGATTATTACAAAAGTGCCAGCGAAATCTGCACTTTTGTAAAAATGCCGCGATTTTTACATAAGTGCTATTGGTGCAATGATTTGTGAAATATGCTGATCCATGCTCAGTGATGCGCTGCAAGCCTCTGTTCACAGGCACTGACTGCTGTGGTAAGCTGGCTCAGTCTGAGGTTGTGAGGGTTCACGGTCAGACCATGGGGATGCGTTGTGGATGTGTGGGGAGTTTTTGCACAGGGCAGGACCAGGGCGCACTTTTGCTTCACATGCGGCTGCACCAAACCAGCAGGAGCTTTCGGCAAATAGGATGCGAGAATTCCTGGCGGCAGACACAGCGAGAGGCTGAGAGAGCAACAGAGAATCACGTTAACATTGCACTGGCTGGGTCCATAGACCTGGGACGGAGTCTCACACTATTAAGCATACACAAAGGAAGTGATGTAAAAACGATCTGGAAAAAAACATGAATGAAAACTTGCACACAGTAGAGAGCAGGGGTGATGGAATGTATACAAACTGGAAACGTAATTAGGCAATTAAAGCTTTGTGTGTATGTAAACTACTGGAACATGCTACCAGGAAATGTGCTTCTGAAGGCAAATGTTTTTATTTTCTCAGATTTATCTCGCTCACTGGCGCAGGGAGTCCGTTGTTTATCTAGCACTCTATCATTTAAGTTTAAAAAATCTGTAGCCTCTGATTTGATTGACCGACTCAAGTGTGCTTATTTTATCGGTTTTGTGTAAACCTGCAGGGGCTTGACCCAACTGTGGTAAAGGGAACAGAAGCTAGGACCACGTGGAAGGTTCAAGTAACCACAGACGTTGTATAGCACTTCCTGTCTGCAAATTCATGTTGAAATGGACAGAGGGTAAAGGCAACCTGGGGTAAGCAGGTCAGAGTGCGGTAGTGATGGCCAGAACCCCTGCCCAGCCCAGAGGTTACAGAAAACATATAATGGACTCTCCCATTCCCATCCTGTGTTTTCCCCCCGTCCACCCGTTACTGTCCTCTAGAAGGTTGGGGGAATACCGACGCTCATTTAGAATGTTGGCATGAGGCAGAGAGAGTTGGCAGCTGCTGGAGGATTGAAGAGGAGAGATTGGAGGCATTACATTTAATATAACTGAAGTTAACCATCCTACTCAACTGAAGGACGTCCTCCTAAACCAGCATCTCAACTAGCGGGTCGTCTATCATTCAGGCCATCAAGTTGACCTTCCTTATTATTCTTCCTCCCTCCTGCTCAACCACTGATATTATATGATGCAACTCAGCTGCTCTGTCTATACTGGTTATCTTTAATGTGTACATTTACAGTTGTGAAGTGCTCTTGATACATTTGGGTCTAGCTAGCGCTATATAAAACTCTTAAATATATATATCATTACCTACTGTGCAATCGTGACTACACCAGATTCACCAACACGGTGATAGTGCGACAGATAATGGGTAACATTTACTGGCTAATTCACTGGCAGTGCTTCGCTATTATGTGCACAGAATGAGTTACAGTTATGTTATGTTATGTTATGTTATGTTATACGTTGTTTTATATAGCGCACGGCTACTCAAAAAGAGTGTCCCGGCGCTTTTATTGAAAACCTAAGGCAGAGTGAACACAACACAGTAATATAAAAACAGATAAAAAAGCAGAGAAAACAGGGTAGATAGGCTAAAGGGCAAAAAGCCAGGTTTTAAGGTCCTTTCTGAAAGTAAACAAACTAGTGGCGCCTCGCAACGCCAGCGGCAGAGTATTCCAAAGCTGTGGCGCCAACAGGCTGAAGGAGCGGCCTCCAATACAAGCCTTTTTTACCCGCGGAACCACCGCAAGAAGCAGAGATTCAGATCTTAGAGATCGAGCCGGGCGGTAGAAGACAAGTCTCCTCTGGAGATACTTTGCTCCCACAGCATGAAGAGCCTTGTAGGCCAAGGTCAAGGCCTTGAATGCTATCCGCTTCCGGATGGGCAGCCAATGGAGCGACTGCAGAAGACCAGCAGCCCTGACTCGCCTATTTAGGCCATAAATGGCCCTCGCAGCCGAGTTCTGGACGACTTGCAGCCGCTGCAATAGATATTCCGGCAGGCCCAAATAAAGGACGTTGGAGTAGTCCAGTCTTGAGCCAATCATGGCCTGCACTGTCAGCTTCCTGTGCTCCTCCGAAAGTAGAGGCAAGAACTTCCGGAGCATCTTGAGAAGGCCAAAACATGTTCCCGTTAAACCAAGGATCTGAGATCTTAACGTAAGGCCCTTGTCCATCCTGATCCCCAAGTTTTTAACCATCTGGGACGAACAAGACGGAGGGAACATATTAGCAGGCCACCATGCTTGCCAGTCCGGATCCGATAGACAACCGAAGAAGAGTACCTCAGATTTGTCTGAGTTGCACTTGAGGCTGTTCAGCTGGAACCATTTAAAAACAGCCCCAAGGCACTTCCGGATACTCTCTCCATCAAAATCCCCTCCTTTCTTACATGAAAAGAGGAGTTGGGTGTCATCGGCGTAGGATACGATCTGGGCCCCAAAAGACTCCGCCAATGCCGCCAAAGGGGTCATAAAGATGTTAAAAAGAGTCGGGCTCAACACAGAACCCTGCGGAACTCCGACTCCCAAAGACGGCATCACGGCCGAGCTGGATGGGGCCCAGACCGTTTGTCGACGGCCAGCCAAAAATGATCTAAACCAGCTGAACACCGTCCCCCTCAGACCGATCTCATGAAGTCTGGCGAGAAGACCCTCATGGGGGACGGTGTCAAAGGCCGCCGACAGGTCCAACATGACAAGCATGGCTTTGCCCCCTGAATCAAGAACCTCTTTTATGGCTTCCGATACCTCCAAGAGCGCCGTCTCGGTACTTAGGTTAGGGCGGAAGCCAGATTGAGTAGGGTGTAGTACATTATGGGATTCTAAATAATTAGAAAGCTCCATGTGTACATGCTTCTCCAGAATCTTTGTGAGCGCAGGGAGGAGAGAAATAGGCCTGTAGTTGGCCAAGACTTCCGGGTCGAGCCCAGGCTTCTTGAGCAAAGGAATGACCATTGCCTGCTTCCAGGCCTGCGGGACCACTCCCTGACTCAACGAAAGGTTCAAAAGTGGGTTCGCCAGCGGATTTATGACTTCTGTGGAAAAGTAAATTTTGCCATGTTCTGTGTCCCTACGCCTCATCCATCATATGTTATGTGTGCATGACCAATATGCATATGTTATTCCCCATGTCCGATTAATGACGCAATTCCAGTTGTGTCCACCTTTAGTATGCTAGTTTCCAGTCTTCGTGAATACTACGAATATCAGGCCTATGTAAAGTAATGTTGCCACGTTTCCCAGTGTGCACGTTATTCCATTATAAAGTCCCCGTTTCCAGGCCTCAAAAGGGCCCGGACCACAGATTCAGCTCCTGTCTCCTGAAGCCTCGTTAAGGAGCGGTACAGCCCCCACCTGTATCCTCGACCCTTCACTTACTTCCTGCCTCGCAGTGCTCGGTGCAGCTTGGCTCTGCCTCTGAGTCTGCCAAGAGTATGTTATGATCCCAGCTATCAGTTCAGTCCTCCTTCTCTGAATTCCTAAGCTACTGAACTGCATCAATAGTTTCCGTCATTGTCTAGCCTTCACGTCTCCACGTTAGAGAAATACTGTATTTAATGGTCATTTAGTATTGTTCATCACGCACTACATGTAGAATAATGCATGGTCCAGTCTTAGAATCAGGTTAGTCTTTCCCCTCATGACTTATAGTTTATATCAACATGTTCCCTAAACATCAGATACCAGATAGGGTTTAGGTACATGTCGCTCCGACCCTCCAGACTCTAGTCTCTGCTCCTAGCACAGAGTTCGTAGCCCCCAGCTTCTCCTAGTAACACGTCATTGCCAGTTTACGCGCACCACCAGGTTAGAGGTCCCGGCTCCTTAGGTAGCCCCCTCCAATGTTTCCGCCCCATTCATGACATATTCTGTTACGTTTGCATCACATGTCTATGTATACTCCCAGTTACACCTCTTTTTACTGTTATCTTTCGCGACTGCTACGCGTCACGCCTTCTGCTCCACCCACTGTTACGCCTACTGCAATGTAATGCTATGTGTTTGCGCTATGTATATAAGTTAATGTATTGTTATTAAATGTTAGCGCGCTCATCCCAGACCAAGCCCCAGCAGCTGCTGGGTCATCCTATGCAGGTTGTCCTGATCCTGTCCTTATGCTGTAATAAACCTGCAGAAACTCCTACTACCTCGAATCTTGACTCTTATTTATTGAGCTATCTGTTATACTATATGCTTAGTCAAAAATAGGGTATTATTTATTTATTTACCACATAATGGCGCCCGAATAGGGACTTGCCCTTTCCCCACGCGTCGGTGAAGCCACGCCGACCCCCTGACCCTCTGCAGCCGTGACGGAACCATACCGGCCACGTGCAGATATTTCTGCTTCAAGTATCCCTCAGGCCCACGGAGGAGACGGAGGAGGCGGTCCAGCATCCAAACGAGACGGTGGAGGAACGCGGCGAGTCCCGACCAGAGCCCAAACCGAGAGTCCAAGGTCCGAGGTATCCGGAGGCCCACCCGTAACTGAAGTCCGAAGTCCGAAGTCCGTCGTCGTAGCAGTCCAGTCCCGTCCGAGGCTTTCCGTTCCGTGCTGCCCGGTGAGTACCATTGCTGGGGTAGTATCTAGACAGGACCAATCTAAATTGACTCCTGGTCCGTGGGTTGGTGGTGCCCAGACTCACAAACGAAGTGTTCACCTAGGTGGATACGGGTCTTGATGCGTCCCTTTATGGGACCGGTATGTTCCGTACTGTTACAGCAGTGCATCCAGTAATTCTAGTCTGTTCCGTTCGAGAAAATTCTTGTATTTCTGTTCTCAGTATTTTCAGGTAATATTCTGTTCGAACTGTTATGTTATGATATTGTTTAATGTATTTCCAATGTCGTGGTATGCCTGAATTGTTTTCCCAATTGTTATTGTTCTTCGTGTATTGTATTGTGTTCCGATTCAAGTTTACAATGCCGCTCTTTTCAAGATTACGACAGTTAAAAACTAGAAAGGGTCTGTTAGAGGAAGCGGTTCCTGTCCCACCTAGGGACAGTCCAGGTCATTTTATGTATCAGAAACATGGCATAAGCGCCATACTGTATCTAGATTTATGGGTAGAGTATACCAAACAGTTAGAAGAAAAGTATAGATGGCCCGTATCGGGTACATGGGATGCCGAATGTATCATGCGAGTAGAAGAAGCATTATGGAAAAAGAAAGCCAGACAGTCACAGAAAGATGCCATCGAGTTATGGCGTAAAGAAGCTCATAAAAGAACTGAAAAGGAAGTCAGAAAGTCAGAGTTAAGTAGAGAATCCCAAGAACGAGCCCAAGAAAGAGAATTAATCGAGATAGGTGAACAAGTCAAAGCCGAACAGTCAGACAGACAGAGGCATGCCCTTATTAAGGGTATGTATCCTCTCCTTGCCGAAGGCTTGCCAAAAGCGACCCCAGAGGCATCTAGTAATTTCCCGCCACCATTAATTCCGACCAAGCTACGTCACAAACCGACCGCAGCTGATATTTTTATTTCGTCCTATCTGGACGACACAGTCCCCGAATATGCAAATCCTGTTCACGCTCCGCCAGTCCCTGCAAATCAAGCACTTCCCGCTCCTCCAGACACCGGAGTACCTGTTACGGTACCCCCGGTCCAGCCTACAGTTCCATTTCCCACTCTGCCAGGACGTAGAGCCTCAGTAGACGACTCCAGTCTAGGGGCCGCAGGAGGAGCTACTCCTCAAACCCCACCGCCACACAAACGTTTATCAGCACTCGAATTACATGCTCAAGCATCACAGCGTACTCCTAAAAGTAATAAGTCTGTCACAGAAATCAGACAAGCCCTTAACGAATGTGTCTATGATCCGGTCGCAGGCGAGTATAATATGGTTTTATATTCCTTACGTGTAAGGAGGGTGACCGAGTATCTAGTCACCTTACCGAATATGAAAGAAGATCTAGACAGAATATATCGTTTCATCCGTACAGGGGATGATCCAGAAAGTATTGGCGAGATTATGTCTCAAAGGAAAGCCGAGATCCAGCTCATGATATTAAAGTTCCTGATCAATTGTCTAATAAGAGAACAAGATTACCCGTCTAAAGATCCCGCCGAAATGAGAATCCTGACAAGGTGGAGTGATAATATAGCCGAGGGTAAGCACAAGACCGTCAGTGCCATGGAGAGTATGTACAAGAAAATTCGTAAAGAAATAATAAGGTTACACGAACAGCGTAAAGCAGCACAAGTAAGCGAGAAAGAAAGTATCTCTGATCCTGAAGAGGAAGACGAGAATTCCGACAGAATAGCGTATGTAGGAAAATCCAGATTTCCAGATCGCCATCTACGTCTAGAACACAAGTCTATTTTTCATCATCCAGCACCAGAACAAGGTTCTCTAGAACAAGTATTTCAAGCTACCGATCACATTCTGAAATCACGAATCGGTTATAGCGAATTAAGTACTATGCATGAACAAGAACTAGCCCGATCAGCAGTCCGATGGATTACTGATTCTACCACTTTTCCAGACGAAATAGTGGCACAAATGTTTCTGAAACTGCCCCCAGCCGAGCAACGACTTGTGGGTATGTATATGATCCAGTACCTCATTACTCTGTATGAGGGTCAGCACTCTGATCCAGGCCCGTTACACGATGTCCTGAACGAGTTACTCCAGTATAGATGGAGAGGTCTAGGTACCGATTTAATTAGTGTCATTCTAGAACAGCGCCACAAATATAGAACGTTCCTGAACCCGCATTTTGTTCATGTCTTACCCCCAGAAAATAAGCCATTCTACATAGACAGACAGAATCCGTTACGAGAAGTCCACCCAGTCAGAGGGACGGGTGGCGAAATGCAACGAGTGTTTGTATACACTCCGATTTCAAAGATGGAACTTCTTGAAATGAAGAAATTAATTCCCTGTCATGACAAAGATCCAGCAGGGTTCCATAGAGAATTAAAAGACATGCTCCGTATGGGAGAATATACTTACCCAGATATCATTAAAATGTTAAAAGTCCTGCTGCCCGCAGGGGTGTATGAAAAGTTAAAGGAAAAAGAATGGGAGGTGGGAGAGAAAAAGATCGATTGGACAGCTCTAGAAGCTGAAGACAAGGCACGAGTACCAGGTACCGGTCTTGGAGATAAATGTAAAGAATTACCAGAATTATTGATTCAAGTTTTACCCAGATTATTGACAACGAGAAAAGAAGACTGGGATGCAATCTCAGCCTGTAAACAGAAACAAGATGAAGATATTAGTGATTTTTATTCTAGATTTGAGAAATGTTTCAGTATCAATAGTGGTCTCAAGACAAGTAGTGAGTCATACCCTCACCTATTCGTTACTAAATTAGTCGAGAATTCAAGTCCACAAATTAAAAATCGAGTTTTGAAAGTCGAAAGCACCTGGCAAGCAAATACTCCGTCCCAGATGCTCCAGATGCTCCAGTACCACCAGAATAGAATCAGAGAAGAGCAAGAGCACGAAAGAAAACGTATGAAAGACACGAAAATGAAAGTGCTAGTTGCACAATCTGTTCCTCAAGACAGTCAGAAGAGGGGTCCGAATCAAGCCAGTCATCCTGCAGCTCCCGTTAAAGGGAACTGCAATTATTGTAAACAGCCAGGTCATTTTATAAATGAGTGTGCAGTCCTGAAACACAACATAGCTACTGGTAAGACTAAAGAAAGACCACGTCCGCCTAGACAAGAACAAGTTTCACAGATTCCTCAGTCACAGAATGCACAACAGACAGTTCCCGCACCGCAGCCTATAGCTGCAACACAGCATGTCACATCGCAGATGTACCAGTATGCACAGTCTGAGTATCCAGAGTACCAGCCATATTCATGAAACAGCCTAGAGAGGGAGGTAGGCTTGCCTCTCATCGAGATACCTGTAGATCAAGAAGGTCCCTATGTTCACAGTCAAGTATTAGGGAAAGACAGAAAGTTTTTGATTGATACAGGGGCAAGTAGGACCACAATTAGTCATGCCGAAGTTCCAGGGGCTCCGCTCTCAGGCTCAAGAAATGTTTCCCTTGGATTTTCAGGAAAGCCAATAGTTAACGAGATATCAAAGCCAGTTACTCTAGAAGTAGGTCCATTGTCCCGTACTACTGATCTGTTACTTACTAAGTCATGTCCAGAAAATCTATTAGGCATTAAGACACTGAAAGAATTAGGTGCAGTTATTTGCTGCTCCCCAGAAGGAATACGTCTGTTCCTACGTGACTTTAAGGGTCACTATGTATTACGAGATTTTGATTCAAGATTGTCTAATGTTCCGCAGCACTTATGGGCGCAAGGTCCAACTGATGTAGGTTACATGCAAATCACACCCCATCGTGTGACTCTCAAACCAGGTGTAGTGTTACCCCGAATCAGACAGTACAGATTGCCACCTGAGGCTGTAGCAGCCTTATCCAAAATTATAGATGAGCTCATGGCTCAAGGAGTAGTTGTAGAAACTGACTCCAATGTATGTAATTCTCCGATCATTCCAGTCATGAAACGTACTGATCCAAATGCACCCCCAGTATATCGTTTAGTGATTGATTTACGAGAGCTTAACAAATGTATTATTCCTCAGTACCCAGTTGTCCCAGATATTTCTTCCCTGTTAACCGCTATTGATTACGAAGCCATGTTTTTCACTGTCATAGACCTCAAGAATGCATTTTTTAGTGTTCCAATTCATCCAGACAGCCAGTTTCTTTTCGGATTTTGTTTAAATGGAAGGAGCTATATGTTCACACGCGCTCCTCAAGGTTTCACAGAAAGCCCTAGTATTTACAGTCAAGCACTTAAGAGACAACTAGACAACATTCACATGCCAACTGACACTGCCCTGCTCCAGTATGTCGATGATCTACTGATCACAGCCCGTTCTGAACGTGACTGCGAACGAGCGTCACTTACAGTTCTGTATTTTCTAGCCGAGATGGGGCACAAGGTGTCACCTTCGAAGCTTCAATTCTGTGTCCAGCAAGTGGTATACTT
Source organism: Lissotriton helveticus (assembly GCF_964261635.1). Lineage (NCBI taxonomy): Eukaryota > Metazoa > Chordata > Amphibia > Caudata > Salamandridae > Lissotriton > Lissotriton helveticus. The sequence goes on from NC_136069.1 coordinate 66,011,030, forward strand.
AGGACACTTGCTGTCCAAGAGGGGTAGGCAGTTGACACCCGACCGTATCCAGTTAATAGCGAGTCTTCCCCAGCCCAGAACCCAGAAGGAGGTACGTGCCTTTATCGGCCTTACTTCTTATTGTAGACAATGGATTCCCCAGTATGCATTTCTAGCCAAGCCACTGATACAGTTAACGACACAGGAGGCAGCCGTATCGACTGTCCTTCCTTGGACATCTGAACATACACTTAGTTTCAACGAGTTAAAGAAAGCCCTATGTCAAGCTCCAGTTCTAGCTACACCGAACTACAGTAAGCCTTTTACACTTTTCGTTACTGAACGCAAAGGTACAGCATTATCTGTTCTCACACAAGATCAAGCAGGACAATACAAGCCCTGTGCTTATTTTTCGAGCACATTAGATCCGGTCGCCCAGGCGTTGCCTGCGTGCCTCAAGTCAGTTGCAGCAACAGCACTAGCTATCAGACAAAGTGATTCCATAGTTTTAGGACATTCCCTGACAGTACAAGTCCCACATTCAGTAGAAGTTCTTTTAAACCGAACACAAACTCAGCACTTGACAATTGCACGTTTAACGGGTTATGAATTGACACTGTTCCAGCCACACATAGAAATTAGACGCTGCAACGTCCTGAATCCTGCTACACTGTTACCATCAGTTAGTTCAAATTCTGACCCACATGACTGTGTGGAAGTAGTTAATATTACGACAAAGCCAAGACAAGACCTGACAGACATTCCGTTACCAGATCCTGACCTGACACTTTATGTGGATGGTTCATGTATGAGAACTAGTACAGGAGAACTAGTCGCCGCGTATGCAGTGACTACTGACACTGAAGTTATTGAAACACACCGTATTGATACCCTGTCCGCTCAAGCAGCAGAGCTAGTTGCTCTGACACAAGCCTGTATACACGCCAAGAACCTGAAAGTTAATGTTTACACAGATTCACATTACGCATTCGGAGTTGTACACGACTTCGGAGTGCTCTGGCAGGAGAGAGGTTTCATGACTTCTCATGGAACCAAGATTCAGCATGGTCTCCTTATTCAAGCCCTGTTAGATGCCATACATTTACCGGCATCCATCGCTATCATGAAATGCAAAGCACATACGAAAGTTACTGACATTATTTCCCAAGGTAATGATCTAGCAGACCGCACAGCCAAGCTTACAGCACAGACTCCAGACATTCCAGTTAACAATACACATATTCCAGATCTGATTACATGCATGACAGTTAAGGACCCCACACAAGACGTCATAGATATCCAGTCACATGCTACTCCCGATGAAATCAAGAAATGGTCTGAACAAGGAGGGGTCCAGACAGATCAAGGATGGTTAACGAAGGGTAGAACCACATGGTTTCTCCCCGACTCTATGGTTCAAGTCATTATCAATACCGCACATAGTCCAGCACATTTAGGAGAAAAAGCTATGTTAGACAGTATCCAGAACATTTGGTTCAACAAGCATTTACGAGCTGCAGCCAAGCAGAAAGTCCGTACCTGTATGATATGTTGTCAGTTTAATCCAGGTAAAAGTGTCCCGGTGGAACAAGGTGGTTTCCAGCCTCCTGACCACCCTTTTGAGGTCCTCCAGATGGATTATATTCAGATGGAGCGATATCGAGGTTTCAAGTATGTCCTTGTAGTTGTATGCGCTTTGTCCAGATGGACAGAAGCATATCCAGTTCCAGATTACACAGCCGCGACCACTGCCAAGCAGTTGGTTCGTGAATTCTTCCCTAGATATGGACTCCCTAGAGTCGTATATTCTGATAACGGTCAGCCATTCTCATCCGAACTCATGAAGCACGTTTCCCTTTTGTTAGGGTACCAGTGGAAGTTCCATTGTGTACGCCATCCTGAAGCAGCTGGTCTAGTTGAGAGACATAATCAGACCCTGAAAATCCGTATTGCCAAAGTTTGTAAAGAAAAAGGTGTGGACTGGCTAGTAGCTCTGCCAGTCGCTTTGTTTTATATGCGCATGGTCGCACATTCCAGATCAGGTCTGTCCCCGTATGAGGTCGTATTCGGCCGCCCCCCTAACATGTGGGGTACTCCTAGACCCCGAAGTATTACCGATGTTTCATGTAATATGCTGACAGATTACCTAGCTTCCTTGATGTCTGCCCTCAACTCATGTCGTTCACAGGTTGCCGCCGCATTTCCAGACAATACCGAGGTGGCACCGCACGAGATCGTTCCAGGCTCCTTGGTGATGATCAGAAATTTTGACAGATCAAGTCCGCTGGAACCACGTTGGAAGGAGCCACGTCAGGTCCTCTTGACCACCCGTACTGCCGTCAAGTTGGAAGGCAGGAAGGGGTGGGTCCATCTTTCTCATGTAAAACTTTTCAATGGATTGAAACCCGTCTCCAAGAACATTTCCCAGGATTCCCAGGATTTTAAAAACTGTCAAGACATTGTTTTGAAGGACTGTCCCGCAAAAGACATTATTACAACCCCTTCCTTGTTAGAGAAAACTCCGCAGCAGGAGTATAAGTTAAAGCTCAGGTCTAGAAAAATAAGTCAGTCAGTTTGATTGTATAAGTCCTCCCCTAGGTGAAACGGTTAGACTGTTTCTGACATGTATAAAATAGACCCCCATAGTGAGAGAGTCAGTAATAACTCAATTCAATGTATCGTTTTTCTGAGTTTCGTATTATTCATCAGCATTTTGATTTCCTGCACCAGTTATGCATTCTATCTGTATTTTCCAGTTCCTCATGTAAATATGTCTGCTAATGCTACAGTAGAGCACACGTTTAGTGATCTGCCTCCTCACGAATATTCATACCGCCTCGCTATGCGCAACAACTCATTTATCCGTATGTTACATTACTCACACCAGACCAGCAATGCCACTAATTGTTGGGTGTGTGGTCGACTCCCCCCTTTCCAGACACCGAAGGGAGTTCTGCCACTGTTTCCTTATCCATTCTCACATAATGGTTCGTGTGGAGCATGGTCCACGTTAACGTCATCCTCAACAGATATGTCTTTTCTTAACAGTACTTGTTTCCCAGACAAGCAAGGTCTTCCCCACAGAACAGGTTTAGATCTAGAAAACGAAGTATATAATTTAGGTAATTATTCGTCGAATTTCATGGTCCTGAATGTTCAGTCTGATACTACTCCAGACTTACCTGCTATTTCAGTACTACCTGTCAAAGGCGAATTATGTGTCCGTAATTATGGTTCTGTACACGTAGGACATAGTGAATGTACTGCTGTTATCAAGTATAGTAACAGTGGGAAATCTGTTTTCAAAGCTTCACGTCATTCTTATTTTATTTGTGGTCAAACTGCATATGTCCGTCTGCCCCTCGATTGGGAGGGAACCTGTTACATTGCTTTCCTACTGCCACCTGTTTTCCTAGCCCCATCTGATTATCACAGAAACACACATCTAGTACACATTAGACATAGAAGGGAGTCCCCAATTGTCGATTATACTGAAACTACTCTAGAACAGTATACAGATTTCAATAAAGGTTTCTTCTTCTTTGTAGGACCTGTCCAGAATAGTAAACTGATCCGTAGGTTAACAAGAACCCTTGAAGCTGTAGTAAATGAGACTGCCTCTGCTCTAGGTAACCTAACCGAAGAACAATCTGCTATGAGATTTGTCGTTTTGCAAAATCGTCTCGTCCTTGACGTCATACTGGCCGATAGGGGCGGGGCCTGTAGAGTCATCGGATCTAGTTGCTGCATTTTCATTCCAAATAACGCGCCGTCTGTTTATTCAGCTATAACCAGACTCCATAAAATTGCCCATCTGTTACACCAAGATCCAGGCACCTGGACATGGTCTGGTTGGTTCTGGAATATAATTTCCGCCTGGGGATGGAAAGTCCTGTCCTTTCTAAGTATAGCAGTAGCGATCATATTCAGCTGCTGCCTCTGTATACAATGTGGCCCTGCGATTTGCAGCATGTGTGCTACCTCTTGTATTCCTAGTCCCAAGCCCCGTTCTAAGTCCCGTTCCAGGATAATTCGAGACGAGCAAATGGTACTGTATGAAATGATAGATGGTATCATGAATATTGATGTTTCCTGATGGAAACGTAGTGACAAGGAGGGTATGTGGAAAAGTAAATTTTGCCATGTTCTGTGTCCCTACGCCTCATCCATCATATGTTATGTGTGCATGACCAATATGCATATGTTATTCCCCATGTCCGATTAATGACGCAATTCCAGTTGTGTCCACCTTTAGTATGCTAGTTTCCAGTCTTCGTGAATACTACGAATATCAGGCCTATGTAAAGTAATGTTGCCACGTTTCCCAGTGTGCACGTTATTCCATTATAAAGTCCCCGTTTCCAGGCCTCAAAAGGGCCCGGACCACAGATTCAGCTCCTGTCTCCTGAAGCCTCGTTAAGGAGCGGTACAGCCCCCACCTGTATCCTCGACCCTTCACTTACTTCCTGCCTCGCAGTGCTCGGTGCAGCTTGGCTCTGCCTCTGAGTCTGCCAAGAGTATGTTATGATCCCAGCTATCAGTTCAGTCCTCCTTCTCTGAATTCCTAAGCTACTGAACTGCATCAATAGTTTCCGTCATTGTCTAGCCTTCACGTCTCCACGTTAGAGAAATACTGTATTTAATGGTCATTTAGTATTGTTCATCACGCACTACATGTAGAATAATGCATGGTCCAGTCTTAGAATCAGGTTAGTCTTTCCCCTCATGACTTATAGTTTATATCAACATGTTCCCTAAACATCAGATACCAGATAGGGTTTAGGTACATGTCGCTCCGACCCTCCAGACTCTAGTCTCTGCTCCTAGCACAGAGTTCGTAGCCCCCAGCTTCTCCTAGTAACACGTCATTGCCAGTTTACGCGCACCACCAGGTTAGAGGTCCCGGCTCCTTAGGTAGCCCCCTCCAATGTTTCCGCCCCATTCATGACATATTCTGTTACGTTTGCATCACATGTCTATGTATACTCCCAGTTACACCTCTTTTTACTGTTATCTTTCGCGACTGCTACGCGTCACGCCTTCTGCTCCACCCACTGTTACGCCTACTGCAATGTAATGCTATGTGTTTGCGCTATGTATATAAGTTAATGTATTGTTATTAAATGTTAGCGCGCTCATCCCAGACCAAGCCCCAGCAGCTGCTGGGTCATCCTATGCAGGTTGTCCTGATCCTGTCCTTATGCTGTAATAAACCTGCAGAAACTCCTACTACCTCGAATCTTGACTCTTATTTATTGAGCTATCTGTTATACTATATGCTTAGTCAAAAATAGGGTATTATTTATTTATTTACCACACTTCTGCCATTTTTGCCAAGAATTTGGCTGGGCATGGGTCAAGGGGCGACCCAGATTTGAGATTTCCCATAAGTGCCAATGAAGCAGGAACTGAGATAGATGGAAAGACGGCCATAACTGAACCCAAAGGGGCCGGTGAAACTGATCCATCTACGGGGCTGGATGGAATTGCAGGCACCCGCAGAGGAAAGGAGTCTTGGATCAGCTTGATCTTATTGGTAAAAAAGTTAGCCAAATCGGAAGCCCAGGACTCCGAAGGAGCAACCTGAGTCACATTAGAGCGGGGGGCCGTGAATTCCCTCACAATTGTGAAGATCTCCTTACAAGAATTAGAGGCGGCCTCTATCCTCCTTGCGAAGTAGCCTTTTTTCTCCAGGAGAATGTCCCGATGGTAGGCTTTAACTACTACTCTATAGGCGAGCCTTGCCACAGGGTCGTACTGCGAGCGCCAGGCTCTTTCCGCTACCTTGCACTGCCGTCGTGAAAGCGACAGCGCTTCAGTAAACCAGGGAGCAGAAACCCGCTTAGATGTTAACCGGGGGGCCATCACAGGGGCTAGCTCATTTAATCTATCCAATAGCCACACTTGCAAGGAATCCAAGTCCCTCTCCAACTCTCCCGTCAGGGGGCAGGGATGGTCCTGAGCAGCCTGAGCCAGCATATCTGGGGTCACCCGGTGATATGCCCTAGGGGCACGACCCTGCTGCTTAGAAGCAGTATTGGACAATTTCATCGTGCCCCCGATGTGGAATTTGGCCAGTCTATGGTCCGACCAAAGCACTGGTACAAGATCCGTCACCTCCAAAGGGGACGTGGAGAAGACCTGATCTAGGGTATGACCCTTATCATGTGTTGGTCCAAAAAGATAAGGGATCAGGCCGAAAGGGGCCGTGACATCAGACAGCTTGATAGTGTCAGGGTCCAGTTGCTCATCCAGGTGAAAATTAAAATCCCCAGCAAGAACACAATGTTCCGCTTTCAAGGCCAACACCGAGATTGCTGACTGAAGCTCATCAAAGAAGGTACCAGACGGTCCAGGTGGCCTATAGACTAAGAGGCCTTTAAAGGATTGATGAGGCGTCAATGTAATGGAAAAGGCAAGGGATTCATATCCTTGGATACCGTCCATGGGCAGAATGGAGCTAGTGGCGCATTTATTCACCACCACTGCCACTCCACCACCCCTCCCCTTCAGTCTGTCCTGCCTGAAAATGTTGTAGTCAGGGGGGATAGCTATGGTTATATCGGGATTAGAAAATTCCCCCAACCAGGTCTCAGTCAGCATCAGACAGAGTGGCTTTTCCATAACCAGAAGGTCATTAATGTCCTGCGCGTGCCTGCATACTGACCTAGTGTTTAACAGCATGCAAGGATATTTCACACTATCGATCTCTATGTTTGGGCAAGAAAGCGGAACAGAGCTGGGAGACCACCCACAACCAGGACATCGCTTCTTGCCTCTATAGCGACCGGGAAAGACTGTATGACAGCCACCGGACGTCTTCTGCAAAGATCGTAGCTCTGACGACGTATAACGTATCATAATAGGCGCAGGAGCAAACATACATGATGTAAGAGCCCCACCCGTCACCCCGCTTGCCTCCGGGACGCTGACGGGCTGGACTCTGGCGTGACTCCGGCGGTGATCCGGCGTTCCCGCCGCGCGTGACCGCTGCGCGTCAGCATGACTTCCTTAAGAGGAGGTCGAGCGTCCTTAGGCGCTAGAGCGTGTACTGCACGCCCAGCGTCCTTCCCCTCACCCAATATGGCCGCCGAACTTCCCAACTGCCGAGGGGCAGCAACTAAAGGACCCAGGACCCGCAAAACGCGGTGGTTTAACAATTATAATGCAGGTATGAGGAGCAGCTATTAAAAGCAAGGGAAAACGAAATTAAAATGAAAGAAAATGCAAAAAACGAAGGATTGTTAAAATTGCTTGAGAATCAAGCTAGATGCCCCACAGAGCGAGCAGTGCGGTATGACCGCTCTGCTCAGGTCAGATCTTCCAATAAATCAGCAACAGTGAAGGAGATTGTATGTTAGATAAACTCAGGGCCATTGGAATTACCAAATAGAAGGATAGACTACGCATCAGGGTTGACAACAAAACATCCAGGCAGTGATAAGACAAGCGGTGGCTCTTCCTCTATGGCGGAGGAGCGTCGCCTTCCACCCCACAAAATGGCAGGAAAGGAAAATAAAACATTAATAAACACTCCTTTAATTTTTCCCTTCCTACTGAGTCTTGGGGGCGGGGCCTGGAGGGTGACAGGCACTGAGGGGAGTGGTAGTGCACTCCCTTCACGGCACATGACTGTTTGGGTAGTGCAAAATGTGCCATGCCAAGCCACTGGTGAAGTTTGGTACTTGCAATTAAGAAACAAAATACATTTCCTTCAGTCAGTGTTCAGAATTACAAACTGCCCTAGTGGTCCCAATGAGGACTCATTTGAAGCTTCACGCCCAGTCACAGGTCCAGGAAGCAGAATACAGTCTTTCAAATGTCTCCCACTCGATGTGCCGATTACAAGAATGGGCTAAGCAAATGGGGGGGATTGCATTTCCAAGGGATAGCAGCCTTCGCCTGTGGGCTGCTTCCTCTGTTCCATATCCCAGGTTGCCTATTTCAAAGTGGAATACTTGGCTAAAACAGTTTCCATTGTTTTAAAGCTGAAAATGGATAATTATGAGTAAAATAAAGTGCAACAAAAATGCAGCTAAATTTCCATATTTGTGCAGCTAAATTTCCATATTTATGCCGGTAAATGTGCTAATCCATGCCGCAATATCCTGGGAGGTCTGAACATTGCCTGGAGCTAGTTAAAATACATGGAGTCTTCCACACTTTAGATTGATTTTACAACTTTCCAATTGCCAACATTGGCCACTTGTTTAGCATTCCAATTCACTAATGAGGGCCTCTTATCTTGGTGTCTGGGATTATTATCTGCCCCCGTCCAACCCAGTGGACTAAATGGGTTAGCCAGCCACTGACTGGGACACTCACAAACCAAGATACTACGACAGGAACACACCAAACACTCCTCTGACACCAGAGCTGCTAGGAAAGAGGCCCTGATAACGACGTGGGATAGAGAGCAGCATTGCCAAGCCCCCCTTAGTATGATAAAAAGCCTCCTCGAGTTGCTACTATTCCATTAAACCCACTCACTGTCTGATCTTCGTCCTCGTCTGCCATTGTGTCGCTTGTTTTTCGTTTTTTGTGCCAGATTTAATAACTTCCGTTGTAAAAAAATAAGAGTCCAAACAAGCCCCGCCCCTAAAAAGACACAAGCTGGTTACAGGCTTTAATAACCGTCGTTGGTCCTAACAACCATCTCCTTTCCGAGGGTGTTAGGAGGGCAGAGAACATCAAGCACAGCAGCGCCGCTGACAGGACATTATCAATACCTGCTCCTGCTATGAATAACCACAATAAACACACACTGTGCGTCTTGGCGCTAGTTCTACTGTTGTTGTTTTCACTTCCTGAAACGTAGTGTTTTCTTTGCTCCTATTGGATACGTGGGAGCTCTGCCGTCATCCCATTGGTTTGGTACTGCTAAAAGCTTATCGCATTGGACAAGAAGGAGCTTTGCTGTCTTCCAATTGGTTGAGTACCATTGAGTTACCCTCTTAGGTCAAATGAAAAGAACTCTTCTATTTTATTTAATAAATAAAGAAACAATTTTAGCCTTTTTTTTATATGAATAATGTTATCGATAATGTAACAGTTGTCACTTACTTTTTAAGCCTTTTTAATTGTGCTTCCAATGTTTAGAGAACCAAGAATAAATTAACGCCTGGCTGCCATAAGGGTTGAATCATTTCCTATCTTTTTTATACAGACTAGCACGGGATTCGTTTCACCCGGTGTTATCAATATTTCATAGCCCCATGAGCGCCTCAAGCAGTAGGCTATGTGCTGCTCTAGTCCCTTTCTTGTTTACACTATTTAGGTAGGGTCAACTCAGCTGCATTCGACCCGAGGAAGGCGGGGCTAGATTGTGCTTTGACGTCATATCCTGTTTTGCGGTAGGCAGTTTTGAAACCAGGACGTAATAGGACTGTGCGTGGTTTCGATGTCACTGGACAGAGCCGATTGGCGGAGCATGGCAGAGCGCTCTGCTCGGATTGGTGGGTGTTAGCACAGTAGGCGGCGGTTGGCTGGTGCTGGAGCGCGCATTTTGTATGGCGATGACAGGACTCTATACCGTGAGTACTTCTCAAGGTATCATACAGGCATGTTTGGAGGGTGGTGGTTGTTTGTTTGATGGAGATGGGCTGCAGAGGCAAGCAGTGCCCGTCTGCTACAGCATACTAGGGCTTTGTAAAACATTTGGTGTTAAATACATTTTTGCTTATAATGACTGTAAGGGTCGGGCCCTAGGTCCCCATGCATTTAGAATAACCAGGCAGAAACAATGGTATGGTATTTGGAACTGGCTCAGGGCACGTGCGCCCAGCCCCTTTTATTGACAGTGTCACCTGACTTGTGACACCTGTGATGGAGGGGTGTGGGGTGAGTGTTGAAGGCAGCTCTCTAGGAGTGGCTGGTGGAGACCCATTACTGTGAAACACTAGAAAGCGTGGAGCCGGTAACTGCATCCATCCCAAGCTTTATTAAAAATGGGGAAAAACAAAGGCAACCTGTGGGAGAGAACAAAATAACAAAACAAAACTCAGCTGGGCCCATTCAGGTAGCTGTCTGTTGTATATTTATACTTTCGAGGTTGCTCACCTCATGTGTTATATGTTTTCTTCTTGTTTTCCATGCTTTAACTCTTAATTTTATTTAATGCATTTTTATAAAGCGCAGACTTTACCCGAAGGTGTCAGAGCACTGTACAATAAACCAGTTACGTTACATGAGAGAACTGTTGCAGGAATAGAACAAACAAAAATGGCCTGAACACAGTGTACAAGCAAAAGTAAGAATAAATATGACACATTTTACAATGACCAAAGAACTTCCTGGCGAACAATAGCAGGCCATAGAATCAAAACAACGCAGGCAAAAGGAAAACAATTTCAAACTCAGCAAGCACAGGATGTACATCACAAATATAAACATATGTGACAAATTTACAAAGACTAAAGAACTTCCTGGCAGCGTCTGAGAAGGAGGGAATTAGTTATGAACGTGTCTTTGGAAGAAAAGAGATTTGAGGTCCGCTTTGAAGATCTGGATGGAGGTGATGGCACGGAGTGAAGGAGGAAGCGAGTTCCAGGTTCTCACTGCATTCCCTGAGAACGATTGTGCCAACAGTTTTTCTCTTCTGAAGGAGGGGGGTTCAAGAAGGAACTTTTCTGCATTCCGAGAAGGTCTTGAGCCTCCAGACAGTTTGAGTTTATTCGCCAGATAGCGAGGGGAGGAAGAGTGCAAAGCTTTGTGGGTGATGCACGCTGTTTTGTAGATAGCTCTAGCCTCAATGGGAAGCCATCGGAGAGAAGACAGGATAGGAGTGATGTGGTCATTTCGTTTGGACCCTGAGATGAAGCGAGCTGCTGAATGGAGGACAGATTTGAAGGGAGAGAGGTGAGATTTGGGAAGGCCAGTCAGAAGAGAATTGCAATAGTCCAGTCTAGAGAGAACTAGCGATTGGATCAAGGTTTTTAGGTCATTCTCCGGGAAGAATCGACGAATCCCCCATAAGAGTCGCAGTTGATAATGTGCGCTCTTGGCCATGGAGTTGATGTGTGAGACTAGGTTGAGTCTTTTGTCTAGTATGACACCTAGGGATTTAGCGCAGTCCATAATGATGGGTTTACTGTTGAGCAGATTTGATTGATCCATCCAGGCTTGAACAGGAGGCGGCGAGAGAGAGTTAGATATGAGGAGGAATTCCGTTTTGGAGGGATTGAGAATGAGTTGGTGAACTAGCATCCAGTTGTGAATAGTGTTGAGAGTAGAGCTGAGTAGTGAGAGATCATGAGGGGAAGACACCTTGAGGTAGATTTGGGTGTCATCAGCGTAGAGATGGTAGAGGATTCTAGATTTGCTTAGAAGGTTCCCTAATGGTTCCAGATAGAGATTGAACAGAGTGGGAGCAAGGATAGAACCTTGAGGGACGCCTTGACCAACCACCAGTAGAGACGAGAGACTATTTGCAATCTTGATCATTTGGGATCTGTCTGTGAGGAAAGAGGCAAACCATTTGAGTACTGTGCCTTCCACGGCCATTCTCTGTTGAAGAATGTTAACCCCTTAAGTGCTGCGCACGTTCACCGGCCGACGGCACCACTACCTCCGTAGTGCTGCCGTCGGCCGTTGAACGTTCAAACTGCATTTGCGCAATGGAACGTCCAGCACTGGAGCTGGACGTTCCATAGCAGCTATGAGATTAAGGAGGGTGGTGTGATTAACAGTGTCAAAAGCTGCAGATAGGTCAAGAAGAATCAGAAGGCACGATTCCCCTGAATCAAGAATATGCAGCGCATCATCGATCACTTGCAGCAGGGTTGTTTCAGTGCTGCAGTTTTGAATAAAGCCCGACTGGAACATGTCGAGGAGATTATTGTCCATAATGTGCTGGGACAGTTGTTTTGCAACACAATTTTCTGTGATCTTTGAAAGAAAGGGGAGATTGGTGATGGGGCGTAAGTTACTGAGGTCATTTGCATCTGCAGAGTTTTTTTTTAGAAGGGGGGTAACCTGTCCTGTTTTGAGGACACTTGGGAGAGAGCCTTGACTGAGGAAGAGATTGACTAGTCTGGTCCAGTAGGAGAGAGTGTTAGTATTGAAATCAATGGCGATGCCACTGGGAATGGGGTCAGAGGAATGGTTGGAGGGTTTGGTTTCACGGATGCATTTGAGGAGATCAATCTCTGAGATGGCGGCAAAGTTCTGCCAAGTGACTAAGGATTTAATATGTGTTTGAGTCTTTCATTTGTGTTTTATCTGTAAAGGGAGAAGATGTGTTGTGTTTATATATACTTTCTTCAATATGGCTACTTGGTGTCTGTAGTCCTTTCTTAGTGTTCTTATCTTACCAGTCTCCCATGCTACCTAAGAGTGTTCTATCTGTGATGTGAAGATTCCAGCCTTGTCAGTTGATGGTCTGGTCAGCTGTGAGGTTTACTGCTCTGCTGTCTTATCTTGTGTAACTTAATAAATATATCTTAATAACCTGAAGACGTGTCCTGCTGCCTACCTAACCTACTTGCAACACTGTCAAGACAGGACAAGTGGACAGGTGCAGCTGGGAGCACCAGGTATCACGGCACACCTCCGTGGTCTTAACCAGACTAATATTATCCCTCCTCCTAGAAGTCCGCCATCATTGCCTCAGTACAGGATAGACCTTAAGACCTGACTCTTCGACTAAACTACAGTGCCTATGGCGGACCAGCTGTTTCGCCCCCGCGCCTAGAGACTCTTATGGGTGAATAGTCTCACTTTAGAATCAACCTGATTGATTGATTGTACATTTTCCACCCTTGATATTAACAGAGGCCAAGGAGAGTCAAGATACGGAGGGCCGAGACAAGAGAATGTAAACACTTCTCCTTATGCGTCCAATTCAAGCCCCAGAGTGTGGAGGCAACCAAATGTGGCTGCCACGCATGTGTGTCTTCCACCCAACATAGAAAATAGAAAGAGGATCACGTGACCATTATTCGTGTGTCCTCGCTCCCCTTCCCCTGCTCCACAACATAGGATGAGGGTGAAAAGACGTCCTGTCGGGAGGAAAACAACATTAAAAGCAAAATATGAGTAGTTAACTTAATTAGCTGCGAAGCAGCAAAGAAAGAGGAAGCTGGGTTGTTAAAAGTGGATTATGTAAGGCTGGGTCGCTATGGTTGATCAGGTGACTGTGCAGAAGCCATGGGAAATTTAGTGTTTTTATAGTTTTCATTTGGTTGGCTGCTGTTTTTTGAAGAGCAAAGAAAGAGACGCATAATCTGAATCTCCAGTCCTGACATAGAAATCTTGAATTGACATCTTTTGTGGACAGGCAGCAATGAGAGTAACTTCAGGTGAGGGGTGATGTGTGTCTGTCTGGGTAGTTCAAGGATGAGTCTGGTCGCTGAGTTCCGAATGGTCTGACAGTGCGTCTGGTGGAGACTGGGAGCCATTTGAAGATCTTTTGGAGCATGCGCAGTATGAGGAAGCAGTCGGAGGAGACTTGATATGGTTCTTTTTGGTTAGTTTGCTGTCTAAGACGATGCCAAGGTTCGTGGGGGTGGAAGAAAGTCCCAGTTCAGCAAGCCACCAGGAGTCGTTCGACATGTAAATGTTGTTCCTGAAGATCAGTACTACATTCTTGTCTGTGTTGAGCATGAGGCAGTTGTTTTACATCCATTCTGTTACGCTCGTCATGTATAGGTGAAAGTACGTCTTTGTGGTGACAGGGACTTTGGATCGCGAGAGGATGAGATGGGCGCGTTTGCGTGGGATATGATGTTCAGTCTGTCGTTTTCGGCAATGTTGTCCATGGGGTCAGGGCTGAACAGAGTAGGGCTGAGGGATGAACGTTTGGGAACACCACAGATGATGTTCTTGGGCCCTGAGGCAAATGCTGGAATGCAGATTCTCTTTGTTCTTCAGATGAGGAAGGATGTGATCTATTTGAGTGCGTCCTCTTGGCTTCTGATGTGAAGAAGCCTTATTATTCGGGTGAGGAAGGGCACAGTGTTGAAGGCTGCAGAAAGGCCGAGGAGGATCAGGGCAGCCGCTTCTCCCCGATCCAGGCGGGTTCTGATGTTGTCCGTGGCTACGATCAGGGAGCTTATGGTCCTGTAGTTCGTGCAGAATCCGGATTGGGATGCGTCCAGAAGATCATTGTTCTCAAGGTGTTATGCAAGTTGGCGTTTGTTGGCCTTTTTGAGGACCTTGGTGGGAAAGGGGAGCAGGGAGATCTGCTGGTAGTTTTTGAGCTTGTCTGGATCGGCGGGCGTTTTCTTGAAGAGGAGTTTGTTTTCAGCGTCTTTTCACTCACCTGGGATGGTGGCCGAGATGATGGATGTGTTGAAGATGAGTGTGAGCTTGACGCTGATGGTCTTGTTGCAGAGGCTGAACATGTGGTTGGGGTAGGGGTACGTGGGTGGTCCTGAGTGGAGTGAGTGCATGATGTTGGTGGTGCTCTGCGTGGTGAGCTGGTCCCAAGCCTCAATCCGGTGGACTGATATTGTGACTGTGGAAGCGAGGAGGCGGAGGATGTTGGTGGGGGCATGATGGGGGTAAATTTTTTCGTAGATGGTGGCTATTGTATAGTGAAAGAAGTCCGCAAGGGTGTCGTTGAGATCTTGGGAGGCGATGATGGTGTTTTCAGTCGCTGAGGGATTTTAGAACTTCTTGACGATGCTGAAGAGTTCTTTACTGTGTTTGGAGATGGCTTTGATGCGGTCGGCTAAGGCGTTTTCTTGTCTCTTTCAGGAGTCTGTGGTACTGGTTGAGTGTTGTCTTGAAGGTGGTCTGATTGATGGGCTCCTTGCTGGTGTGTCATTTCCTTACATTTCTGTTTTGTGGTTCTCTGTTCCAGAGTGGATCTCTTGTGTTTGGTTGGTTTGATGGGGGCAACTCAAGTGGTGAGGTTTTGACAGCTTGTTCAAGGTTGGTAGTGATTTCAGGGTGGCAGGTGTTGAGGGCATTGGTACATTGGCTTTCAGATACTTAGTTCAGGCTGTGGTGTGGAGTGTTGGGTGGTCTGTTGGCGGCGCTGGGGGCTACTGTGAAGGTGAAGTGGGCGCTTGCGTGGTCTGCCCAGGTGAGCTCGGTGGAATGATTCTACTTGACTCTGTTGCTATCTGTGAAGATAGGGCCCAGCATGTGCTCTTCAATGTGTGTGTGGTTTGTATTTGTAGAGCGTGGCATTCATCCCAACGGACATCACGTCGCTCGAATACGTGGAAACCTGTTAGGGTGGAGTTTGTGCCATATGACATAAAGCATGAGGTCTAAAGCAGTAATCTATGGACATCAATACTTGAGTCCTGAGAAAAACCATGTCTTCAGCTTCTTTCTAAATCTCACCTGACCCTCAGTGAGAAGAAGCTTTAGTTGGCGTTTGTTCCAGTGGGTAGCTGCCAAATAGGAAAAGGAGCGACCTCCTGCTCTAACTTTTTTTTATGTGTATGGTTTTAGCTAGAGTGTGGTTGCCTGACCGAAGGTCGCGGGAGGGGACATAAAAATTCCAATTTATCCTGCAGAATTCTGAGGCCGAGTTTATGTAACACTCTGTGCATGAAGCATAGTAGTTTAAACTTGTCTCTCTGTCTCATAGGCAGACATTGAAGTTCTTTCAAGCAGCCCGAAGCCGAGCTGTACTTGGTCTTGTTGTGATTGTGAACCAATTTGGCTGCAGCATTCTGAATAACTTGTAGACGGAAAAAAAAGGTCGTTGGCTATGCCAACATAAAGAGCATTCCAATAGTCCAAATTTCTGTCAGCAAGGCTTGAGTAATAGTTTTCGTCCAGTTCAAAGGGATCCCCATAAAAAGTCTCCTGAGTAGTTTGAGCATGGCAAAACATTTCCTACACAAAGCTTGGACTTGATTTTGCATGTTTAGTGTATTATCTACCAGGAATTCCAGGTTTTTAAAAACGCATTTAGGCACGGTAGCCTGAGAGGAATCCGGAAGCTCATTAGTTTCAAAGTAATCAGTTAATTGTCAATTGATCAATCTCCAATTTTGGGCAGATAGGGAAGTTGGGAGATTGGTCTGTAGTTTTTTTAGATTGGTAACCTCCATTCTGGCTTTTATTGCCAAAGGGGATACAATTTCTTGTTTCCAGGACTCACGGAACACAACTGTATCTAGTGAGTGACTGAAAATGTGTGTAACATCAGGGCAGAGAACTGATGAAAGACGGGAAAATATAAAATGTGGGCAGGGGTCGAGCAAAGATTCCGATTTGACCTCAGACATCGCTTTGGCAACTTGTTAATCAGAGAAAGGGACGGAATTTCCTCCGTGAGTTGGAGCACCAGATGGGGTTCCAGGATTTCTCAATCAGTATCCTGTGGAGTAGGCTGTTTATTAAATGTAGAATTAATTTGGTTTATTTTGTTGGAGAAAAAGTTACTAACTTTCTCGCAGTTATCTATTGACGGAGTCAACGTTTGTGACAAGCCTGCAGGTCTGCACAGTTCCTTCACTATTTTAAATAATTCTTTGTTTGAATTACTGTTTGCTTCCATTCGTTTTAGGAAATAAGCCTTCTTGGCATGTTTAAGGGCTGTTTTGATAATTCTTTAGTTCTGTTCTATATGATAATTTGTCGTTCATATCTTTAGTTATTCTCCATTTGTGTTCTAAAGATTTACATTTTCTTTTTTGGAGTCTGGATGAATACCACTTTTCAGAAGGTGATTTCCTTGTAGATTTATTTACTATCTTAGTAGCACATCAGTCCAGTGTAACAGTTATCGCTCAGTTTAAGGTGTCAACCATTGTCTGGACTGGGGGTGTCCTTAAGAAAGCCTGATCTTTTAATGGGAAGTGTGAGGCAAACAGTTCAGGGTAATACGTTTCTAGGCTCTTTTTACCCCTATCAATTAAGTACTTGAGCTGGGTTTATAGGCCGGCTGGGTGAAGGAAAAATCTATTAAAGAATGGTCGGTCCATATGAGGTCTGTACTTTCTGTGATCTTTAAAAACTCGATATTGGAAAATAAAAGGTCGAGGGTATGTCCGGCAACATGGGTGGATCCATTAGCCCAATGTTTGAGCTGCAGGATCTGCATGTCGTCTTTAAGTTGTTTACCCATAGAATTCGCTCTGTGTTCGTAATGGATGTTGAAATCACCTATAACCAAAAAGTGACTTTGTTTCAAGCAGAAGGGAAACAGTTGAGGGAATAGGTTAGCGCTGAATTCAGGCTTGTAGCCCGGGGGTTTATAAATAACTACCCTTACGAATATTTATATTCTCCCCTGGAAACTTGGAATACCAATAGTTCATAATCACCTAGTGAAGTAACTGGTTCAGGGAGACGAGAAAACAGTCTTTACAAATGACGGCGATTCCTCCTCCTTTCCGCCCCTGTCTATCACACTTTAATAATTTATAGCCAAAAGGAAGGGCAGAGGCAATATCAGGGGAATTATTGTCATCTAACCAGGTTTCTGTAATAAATACCAGGTGACTAGCTGGGTGAAAGTTATGTTCATGCTTTCGAGAAGGCTGGTGTCGTCGAGGTGAAAGATGAGGTCTTTGAGGAAGTAGTGTTCGCTTTCTTTGGCTTGAGGAGCGATGAATTTGGGCATAGTATCTCATTAAGTTGGGACGTCATCCTGGAGGTCTGTAGACGAGGATGCCTTTGATGGTAGTTTTGCCGTCTATTCTGAGTTGGAAGTTGAGGGTGGTGTCGTCTGTGGTGGTGGTGCAGTGGATGGAATCTTTGGGGATCATGGCAATCCCCCCTCCGTGTTGGTTGATGCGGTCCTGGTGTGCTACATTGTAGGCGTTTGGCGTGACCGTAGCGATGTCTGGTGGGATGCAGGGTTGAGCCAGGTCTCTGTGAGGAAGATTATGTCCAGCGTGAGGTAGGTGATGGTGTCCCAGATCTCCTTGGCATGTTTGCAGAGCGATCGGGCATTGAGGAGGCAGTGGAGTTGTTCAGCCGCAGTCGTGGTTGGCGTGGCAGCGGCAGTTGCGTGCATAGGTGCTCTGGTGTTGCAGGAGAAGAGGCAGTGGCGGTATGCTAAAGGTCCCACTGTTGAACGCAGCAGCAGCTGTAGTGGGTTCTGGAGTACAAGGTGATGAGTTCCGCACTGGTGTAGCTGTGGGTAAGGGAGATCCAGTGTTCCATCTGCTGGGAGCGGTCCAAGCTCTGACGGGCTTGCATTTGTTGCGCCACCGGCGGCCTCCATTAAGTAGTTTGTGGGAGGGGCGCTGGGCAGGATTAGCAGTGATGGAAAGCGGACTGAAAACACAAAGGCAGGTAAACTCGGATGGGTGGCGATACTAAAAGAAACAACAACGTAAACAGAAATGAATATGACAATTGCACACTTACCAAGGCTAGAATAGTAAATTCAATAAGATACAAGGGCACACAATAACAAAAAGAGGAGTACAGTGAGATACAAGGGCACTATCAGCAAACATAACAGGGACAATCGGTGGGAATAGCAGGCCGCAGCCAACAAGATTAACAGGCACATTCAGCAAAAATAGTAAGGCACACTCAGCAGAAATCAGCCACAGTAGGGCTAAATGGGAGCACAAGCGAGGCAGCAGGAAGCTAGCATGGGCTAGTATCATCTAACATGAGAGGGACGGGCTGAACATCTTTTGTAGAAGAGGTTAAATCAGCCACCCTCTAATCCTTGTGGTGGGAAGACTAGAAGGGATGTATATACTTTTCAAGTGACATAGAGGACCAGAAGACTTCAGTTTTCAAGTTCTGGCCTTTCCTATTACAAGTAAGTCCAGTGAGGTGCAATTGGCTGAAATGGAATCAAAACCAATCCTCTCCTATCCAGACTGCACCGATTTGTTTAATTAGATCCCATGACTAGGAAACTGGTTTCCCAGTAGCATGGAGTCATCTGGTCACCTTAAAGAAGCCCATGCTGTGACCCCTTCAATTATTCCAACTATTTTGTTGTTGCTGATATCAGTACATTCTCACTTGGTGAGCTTCACACTTAATTCACACATGTCAACTTTTCAAGATAAAAATTAGTGTCATTTCGTGCAGATCTTTGAACACTATTTGGATCGCGGCGGTACTGGAAGAAACTTTGGTTCATTGATTCATTTTAAAGTACAAATTGGTCAATAACATTGATTTTGGAGTTTGTACAGTAGAAAAGCACACACATAAAATACAATCGCCTCTGCCTGCTTTTATTAGCAAAACACAGATGGGGTGGTAGTGTACTGTCCTATAGAGGTTTGACCTGACTATCTCAGGTGCACGATGAACCATGTACTCTGGTGACCGGGCACTGTCACCAGTAACAGTAAATGGGACTGATTGGCACATGGCCAGCAGTTGCAACCCAGCCCTGGTGTAGTTCCTGTGTGCTATTTCTGATGCTGCACCCTGCGCCACCATACCCCATTGGCGACAAAGGTGTGAAAGGCTCGTGAGTGGCCCAAGCTGCTTCTCATTGGCTGCACAGCTGTCTCTCTCCTGTTCCGAGGCAGACACCACAGAATCATGTTGATGCCACTGTTCTGAAATTGGAAGGTTCCTATAAGCCTCCAAGAGGCTGCACTGGTAGTGAATAAGGTGAGCTGTTGCTTGACTCTAAAATAAAGAGTCACATTTTTGCCTTTATCAGTGTTTCTAGCTCAGTGCCGCTCTATTGTCCTCAACGAAGGTCTTATTGTTCTGACGTTTTCAAGCCCACAAGAGGAGCATTTTGTGGCTAGCCACCTCCAGAAAAGTATACTGCATGCAGAGGAGTTCTGCAGGAGCATGAGCAGCCTCTCGCCTGAATGTGTTTGTGAAAAAACAACTCCATCAGGGCTCGAAAAATCCGCACGCATTTGCGAGACAGATTTAATTAAGATGACCTAATTTTAGGTCCTACTCGCCCTTCCTGGTGAGTAGGAAGACAAACTGACTTTTGACCTCTGTCTCTGAAAGCAGAGCAAATGTGACAAGATAACAAGATTTGAAGGCATCTTTATTGCTCACAAAGTGAATGAGCAATACAAATGCTTTTGAATCTTGTTAACTTGTCAATTTTGTTCGGCTAACAGACAGAGGTCAAGTGCATTACAGTTAGGTCGAGTAGATGTTTCAAGTTACTAGACCTGCAGATCTAAAGAAATTGTTATAATTGTTCGAGCCATTTTCCCCCAAGGCACTCCCTTTTCCTCTTGGTTAACAGATGTCGGTACACCAATGGCTGTCCAGGCTCCTCCCATCGCTTTTGGTGACGGAAAGCCTGAAGAACCAAAGAAAAGTGCAACAATTAAAACAAATGTTTTCTGCGTTTCTTTGGCTGTTTGGGCTTCACTTTAACGAAAGCCAGGCAAATAGCCTAGACAGCCACCTGTGTACCAGCAGCTTTATTGGAAGGAGCTCCAAAGGAGGATGGAGCTGTTTTTTACCATTCAAACATTCAGGTGAGAGGCTGCTCATTCTTCCTCAGTGCTCCCTGACCATGGCTTAACAGCTGCTAATCCCTCTGCACAACCTGACCCATGATATCAACCTTTGTCTGCGGCTGGGCCCATAACTAATGTGAGTGTAATTAACAGCCATTATTTCCCACAGGGGGATCAATAACACTTAATTACAACACATACCAGTGCCACAAGTATCAGAGTTGGGGGTGGAGGGCCTCGCCTTGCTGTTCAGGATGGACTGTTACTATGAGGAGCAGGTTCGGTACTGATTTATATAAGATGGGCCTTTGTCTAGATTGGCATTGTGGACGAAAAACAATGTACTGGAATGCGACCCTGAGCGATTACCAGTGGCTTCGATTAATTCAAGCATTCCATCCATCACCTTGTTGTTGTTGCAGATATTATAGGTGACGTTATTTATTTTAGTGTCAATTTTTTGAAGAGTGAAAGTGAAAACTAACTGTTGGAAAAAAAGCTAAATACTTTATACAAAAGCAGACTTTTGAACTGAGTTTAGATGACTTTCTCCTTGTTTCACAAATCTCGCGTTGAGTATGCTCACAACATTATTTCTTTTCCTATTTATTTGGTTTGTTTTTAATTAGATTTGTAGTGTTTTGCACTGCCCAATTGTCTACCTCATAGCACTTTGAGAGAGTCTCATTAGAATGTAATACAAGGTAGGCCCATGGAGACATTTTGCAACCGTCTCGTGCCTCTTAAGTGCTGGTAGGGCTGAGCAGAGCCTTTCAAATGCTGAGCTCTGCCTGAAATGTTACTGGCTATGATCCATATCATCCTGTCCTTAGTCTTTCTCTGCAGTATTATATTTGTTAAGGTTTAATGCACTACTACATTTGTGAGAAAGAGACACCAGAGGACGTTACTTCCCTTTAATGTATTGTAAATTAATGCTAGTGTAAATGGTACTCAAATTCTCTAGTCACAGAAACTGGACACCAGGACAATAAAGTGCCTATTATTTACGACAATATGATTTTCAAATGATCCTCAATCCTTCAAACATGTCCACAATTGGAAAGAAAAAAAATCACTCCTCTCGTGTTAAACTACAAGACGCTGCGTGTACATATTTCTAATAAGGCATTATCTAATCGTATATCTTTCTTCTATTGCTCACAATCCCAATGTAGTTGTTGGTAAAGTGTTGGTAAAGTTATGGCAGGCTGTAAACACTGCTATAAGACTACAGCTGTCAACATTTCATCGTTCTAATACACACCCTCAGACACCACCACCCCTTAAAAAAAAAGTATATTTATTAGGCTTTCCTCGCATCCAACTGTACATACAATGTAATGACAGATCCCTTAGAAAGTTATACCATGTCGTTGAGGAGCCAAGAACAGCAACTTTATATAGCAGTGGTCGTCACAGTTGGCTCTCTGTATTCCAAAATATATATATATATATATATATATATATATTACCTACTGGCGACAGCCAGTAGGTATATATAGTTAGGATTTTTTTCCTATGGGATTTTTGAAAATTCTATGTCGAATAACTTTGGCGTTTGAGGACAGAATTGGCTGAAATTTTCAGGAAAATGGAACATTTTGTTTCTGAGCAGCCCCTAAAAATTTGGGGGAGTTTCTTCAAGGGGGGGCCGAGAAAAAAGGGGGGTCCCAAAACGTGTTTTTCCCATGCAATTTTCCATAGGGCGGTTGGCCTCACTTTTAGCCTGAACGGCTGAATGGATTTACACCAAACTTGGCAAAATTGTAGGGACTGGTAGCCCGATGTGCCTTTGCTATGTCTCAAGATATAGGCTCCAGTGGTTTTTACGAAAATTAACTTTGAAAAATATATATTGGGCTACATTGGGCTATATATATGTTGGAGCCCAAATGTAGCCCAATGTAGCCCAATGTAGCCCAAAGATGGCCACCAGAGACAAAAAAAACCAAATGTAGCCCAAATATCAGCCAGATGTAGCCCAACTATAGCCCAATGACAGAATGTCCCAGAGTGTTCTAAAGAACAACTAGAGTGCTAACAGTCCTACTTATTACAAAGGTATGGCACACCTGAAGCCATCTTGATTGAAATAAAGTGGTAACTCTTAAAACATTTAATTTAAAAAGGAACAAAATGAGGGGGTTCATTTTGCCATAGAAAGTATGATTAGCGAATATATGACGAAATCCCGCATACCATCAGTCCGCAAAAAAAATCCCGCATGTACTATTAGGCCGCAAATTAAAATAACGAAAACTTTTAGAACGAATATGCCTTTAGCATACACTAAACAACTAAACTACCCTAAACCCTAAAACACTGCCCCCAGCATGACCCTACACTACGCAAACACTACAACACAACCCTAAACCCTAAAACACTACCCCCAGCATGACCCTACACTACGCAAACACTACAACACTACCCTAAACCCTAAAACACTACCCCCAGCATGACCCTACACTACGCAAACACTACAACACTACCCAAAACCCTAAATCACTACACCCCAGCATGACCCTACACTACGCAAACACTACAACACTACCCTAAACCCTAAAACACTACCCCCAGCATGACCCTACACTACGCAAACACTACAACACTACCCAAAACCCTAAAACACTACACCCCAGCATGACCCTACACTATGCAAACACTACAACACTACCCTAAACCCTAAAACACTACCCCCAGCATGACCCTACACTACGCAAACACTACAACACTACCCTAAACCCTAAAACACTACCCCCAGCATGACCCTACACTACGCAAACACTACAACACTACCCTAAACCCTAAAACACTACCCCCAGCATGACCCTACACTACGCAAACACTACAACACTACCCTAAACCCTAAAACACTACCCCCAGCATGACCCTACACTACGCAAACACTACAACACTACCCAAAACCCTTAAACACTACCCCCAGCATGACCCTACACTACGCAAACACTACAACACTACCCAAAACCCTAAAACACTACCCCCCAGCATGACCCTACACTACGCAAACACTACAACACTACCCAAAACCCTAAAACACTACCCCCAGCATGACCCTACACTACGCAAACACTACAACACTACCCAAAACCCTAAAACACTACCCCCAGCATGACCCTACACTATGCAAACACTACAACACTACCCAAAACCCTAAAACACTACACCCCAGCATGACCCTACACTACGCAAACACTACAACACTACCCAAAACCCTAAAACACTACACCCCAGCATGACCCTACACTACGCAAACACTACAACACTACCCAAAACCCTAAAACACTACCCCCCAGCATGACCCTACACAACGCAAACACTACAACACTACCCTAAACCCTAAAACACTACCCCCAGCATGACCCTACACTACGCAAACACTACAACACTACCCTAAACCCTAAAATACTACACCCCAGCATGACCCTACACTACGCAAACACTACAACACTACCCAAAACCCTAAAACACTACCCCCAGCATGACCCTACACTACGCAAACACTACAACACTATCCTAAACCCTAAAACACTACGCCCAGCATGACCCTACACTACGCAAACACTATAACACTACCCTAAACCCTAAAACACTAGCCCCAGCATGACCCTACACTACGCAAACACTACAACACAACCCTAAACCCTAAAACACTACCCCCAGCATGACCCTACACTACGCAAACACTACAACACTACCCTAAACCCTAAAACACTACCCCCAGCATGACCCTACACTAAACAACCACCACAACTCTACACTACACTAACACAACACTACACTACACAACACTACACTACACTACACAATCACTAACCCACGAAAAAATTAACACAAACCCACTTACCTCTCTCGTCATCGTGGTTTTCACAACGCAAATGCATTTACCATACATGCCTTTAAAACGTAATTCTTTGTAAAGGCATGCGCGATAAATGCACATGCGTTTTGAAAAAATGCGGGATAATGGTATGCGAGGTCAATGACCTTGCGGGATAATGGTATGCGGACTGAAAGTCTGCGGGATAAAAAATGCGGGAAAATGGCTGCAAACCATGATTAGCAGCAGACTTCCCTGGTGAGCACTAGCTTTACTACAGTGATCTAATGAGCAACTAGAGTGCTAACATTCAGAATTTATGGCAAATGTGTGACACATCTGAATGCCTTCTTGATAGAACCAAAGTAAACAAGCATTGAAAATGCAATAGATCTCGCCCTCGTTTAAGTTAAAGCCATTCTGTTTGTAATGAGGTGGCTTTTTAGCTTTGCTTTTATTAGTGTTTTTAAAACTTTCATGTAAATAACATGCATATGTATGCATATATGTATATGTATGCATGCATTTATATTTATATAGATATGCAGATTATATATGTTTATATATGTATATTACCTACTGGCGATAGCCAGTGGGTATATATAGTTAGGATTTTTTCTCTATGGGATTTCTGAAAATTCTATGTCTAATAACTTTGGCGTTTGTGGACGGAATTGGCTGTAATTTTCAGGAAAATGGCACATATTGTTTCTGAGCAGCCCCTGAAAATTTGGGGGGGTTTCGTCAAGGGGGGGCCGAGAAAAAAGGGGGGTCCCTAAACACGTTTTTCCCATTCATTTTTCCATAGGGCGGTTGGACTCGCTTTTAGCTCGAACGGCTGAATAGATTTACATGAAACTTGGCAAAATTGTAGATATGGTTTGCCCGACGTGCCTTTGCTATGTCTCAATATATGTGCTCCAGTGGATTTTGAGAAATTAACGTTTAAAAAAATATATATATCTGTGACAGCGCTCCGGTTAGCGCCCCGGTTCGCGTACCTGACGCGTAACGGAACTTCGCGAAACGAAGCTGATTGGCTCTCCGGTGTCTGTCAACATTCTAAACAGTCCGGAGCGGCCGCCATCTTGTCTCTCGGTACGATCGAGAGACAAGATGTGGTGAAAAACGAAGGGGGAAATGAAGGAAAGGGGGCAAGGTAGACCACTCCTGACCCCCTAGGATTGATGAGGGGGATATTAAAGTGCCCCGCGGGGCAAAAAATAAAAAAGAACATTTTTTTGCGATTTTACGCCGTAGAGGCGTGTCCCGGTACTCGAACCGGGCAGCTCACCGGGCAGCTAACCGGGCAGCTAACCGGCAGCGTAGCTGTCAACATTGTAAACAGTCCGGAGCGGCCGCCATCTTGTCTCTCGGTAGGTTCGAGAGACAAGATGTGGTGAAAAAAGAAGGGGGAAATGAAGGAAAGGGGGCAAGGTAAACCCCTCCTGACCCCCTAGGATTGATGAGGGGGATATTAAAGTCCCCCGCGATTTTTCGCGGTAGAGGCGCTTCCCGGTACGCGAACCGGGCAGCTAACCGGCAGCGTAACGGGAGTCCGCCATCTTGTGTTTTTGGAGCGTCCGGTTCGCGTACCGGGTAGCGTCCCGGTAAGCGTAACAAGGGGAAAACCAAGAGAAACAGTAAAAAAAAAATTAAGGGAATAGATTTCCAGCAAACTTGGCAAAATTGTAGGGACTGTTTGTTTGATGTGCCTTTGCAAGGCCTCAAGATATGTGCACGTGTGGATTTTGTCTAATTAAGGTTAAAAAAAATATATATATCTGTAAGCGTGCTCCGGCACGCTTACGTTACGGGTTTTGTTTGCGCTGCAGAGCCGATACGTCACGGTTATGCGACGCGTCATGAGGCGTCTCACGTGGCTTCGTGATACGTCACGTAATAAAGAATATATTTTACAGCTATAGATATTAGCTTTTAAAAAACCAATGAAATTCACTGAAAAAACCATAGGTTATAGACCATATATAGTTAGGAATTTGCATTTACAAAACCTTGAAAATTCACTGAAAAAACCATAGGTTAGAGACCATATATAGTTAGCTGGACATTTTATTGACATAAAACCAATGACATTCCATATATAGTTAGTTGCACTAAGTATATATCGCGCACCCGCAATCCACTGCTGATGATGTCACATATTACATCATTCATGACATGGTCAGTGACATCACTGATGACATCACTGATGACATCTCAAATGACATCACTGATGACATCTCAAATGACATCACTGATGACATCATGACACACCAATACCAGTTACTCCATATACGCACTCACTGATTCCTACGTCTACACACACATTCACTCATTCACCCATACAATCACTCATACATACAGTCACTCATTATTACAACACTATCATATGCACTCATACACCTAGTCAGTCCTGTGAAGAGAATCAATCACACTTCGATTTCCTCATCTATACAGTTAAACACAGAACACCATACTTTTCACACATATACTAACACATACTTACTCTCTTATACAATCACTGATACAAGTACACATTGATATGCACAGTCACACACCTCCCAGCCAGCCACACACACACTCAGTCTTCCATACATCCACTCATTCTTCAATATGTAAAACATATTTAAACTTTACAAAAACACACAGACACTAGATGATGTCATCAGTGATGTCATTTGAAGTCATCAGAACTCACCCTGGTGGCCCACCGCGATACTCTGGGCGTCCGTGGCGCACGGCGCTCTGGGGTCCCTTCACTGCGTCTCCTGGTGTAGGCCTAACACTCGGTGCCCGATTGAGCACAGGTCTCCTCTTTTAATAAACAAACCCATCCTGTGCATGCCAGGAATGAAGAAATTATTCGAAGGACATTTTAGGCTCCTGACCTAAATAAGCATTGGCAAAGTCAGTAGGTCTCGCCTATGCAAGAGCTATTGGCTTTGCCAATGTGTTTTATCCATGTTGTACACCAACATGGCTGCTGTTCAGCATGACTTAGTTAGTGGCACAGAGGAGAGTGGTGTGAAGTGCAGTGTTGTAGAGTAATGTGGCATAGAGTTGAGTAGTGTGTTGTGGCATACAGATGAGGGGCATAGAGTGGAGTAGGCATAGTGGAGCGCACTGCTAATGCAGACCAAACATTTTCAATTGAAATGACCATTAAACATTTTTTACTGGTAAAACTATATAGTGGTAAAACTATAAAGTGCACAAATGATATTGTGTGGAAATGACATCACATAGTGTATTGATTTGCTTTGATCTTATTAAAATATTTGTTTCCACCACACTTCAGAATTACAAACAAAGTGCTTTATTTGTGCTTTCCTAATGCTGATATATTCCAAAATATGTGCACAGTTTATTTTTGCTTATTAAATATTAAATGGCTGTTTGGGCTTCACTTTAACGAAAGCCAGGAAAATAGCCCAGACAGCCACCTGTGTACCAGCAGCTTTATTGGAAGGAGCTCCAAAGGAGGATGGAGCTGTTTTTTACCATTCAAACATTCAGGTGAGAGGCTGCTCATTCTTCCTCAGTGCTCCCTGACCATGGCTTAACAGCTGCTAATCCCTCTGCACAACCTGACCCATGATATCAACCTTTGTCTGCGGCTGGGCCCATAACTAATGTGAGTGTAATTAACAGCCATTATTTCCCACAGGGGGATCAATAACACTTAATTACAACACATACCAGTGCCACAAGTATCAGAGTTGGGGGTGGAGGGCCTCGCCTTGCTGTTCAGGATGGACTGTTACTATGAGGAGCAGGTTCGGTACTGATTTATATAAGATGGGCCTTTGTCTAGATTGGCATTGTGGACGAAAAACAATGTACTGGAATGCGACCCTGAGCGATTACCAGTGGCTTCGATTAATTCAAGCATTCCATCCATCACCTTGTTGTTGTTGCAGATATTATAGGTGACATTATTTATTTTAGTGTCAATTTTTTGAAGAGTGAAAGTGAAAACTAACTGTTGGAAAAAAAGCTAAATACTTTATACAAAAGCAGACTTTTGAACTGAGTTTAGATGACTTTCTCCTTGTTTCACAAATCTCGCGTTGAGTATGCTCACAACATTATTTCTTTTCCTATTTATTTGGTTTGTTTTTAATTAGATTTGTAGTGTTTTGCACTGCCCAATTGTCTACCTCATAGCACTTTGAGAGAGTCTCATTAGAATGTAATACAAGGTAGGCCCATGGAGACATTTTGCAACCGTCTCGTGCCTCTTAAGTGCTGGTAGGGCTGAGCAGAGCCTTTCAAATGCTGAGCTCTGCCTGAAATGTTACTGGCTATGATCCATATCATCCTGTCCTTAGTCTTTCTCTGCAGTATTATATTTGTTAAGGTTTAATGCACTACTACATTTGTGAGAAAGAGACACCAGAGGACGTTACTTCCCTTTAATGTATTGTAAATTAATGCTAGTGTAAATGGTACTCAAATTCTCTAGTCACAGAAACTGGACACCAGGACAATAAAGTGCCTATTATTTACGACAATATGATTTTCAAATGATCCTCAATCCTTCAAACATGTCCACAATTGGAAAGAAAAAAAATCACTCCTCTCGTGTTAAACTACAAGACGCTGCGTGTACATATTTCTAATGAGGCATTATCTAATCGTATATCTTTCTTCTATTGCTCACAATCCCAATGTAGTTGTTGGTAAAGTGTTGGTAAAGTTATGGCAGGCTGTAAACACTGCTATAAGACTACAGCTGTCAACATTTCATCGTTCTAATACACACCCTCAGACACCACCACCCCTTAAAAAAAAAGTATATTTATTAGGCTTTCCTCGCATCCAACTGTACATACAATGTAATGACAGATCCCTTAGAAAGTTATACCATGTCGTTGAGGAGCCAAGAACAGCAACTTTATATAGCAGTGGTCGTCACAGTTGGCTCTCTGTATTCCAAAAAAAAAAAAAAAAAAAAAAAAAAAATATATATATATATATATATATATATATATATATATATATATATATATATATATATATATATATATATATATATATATATATATATATATATATATATATATATATATATATATATATATATATATATATATATATATATCACCTACTGGCGACAGCCAGTAGGTATATATAGTTAGGATTTTTTTCCTATGGGATTTTTGAAAATTCTATGTCGAATAACTTTGGCGTTTGAGGACAGAATTGGCTGAAATTTTCAGGAAAATGGTACATTTTGTTTCTGAGCAGCCCCTAAAAATTTGGGGGAGTTTCTTCAAGGGGGGGCCGAGAAAAAAGGGGGGTCCCAAAACGTGTTTTTCCCATGCAATTTTCCATAGGGCGGTTGGCCTCACTTTTAGCCTGAACGGCTGAATGGATTTACACCAAACTTGGCAAAATTGTAGGGACTGGTAGCCCGATGTGCCTTTGCTATGTCTCAAGATATAGGCTCCAGTGGTTTTTACGAAAATTAACTTTGAAAAATATATATTGGGCTACATTGGGCTATATATATGTTGTAGCCCAAATGTAGCCCAATGTAGCCCAATGTAGCCCAAAGATGGCCACCAGAGACAAAAAAAAACAAATGTAGCCCAAATATCAGCCAGATGTAGCCCAACTATAGCCCAATGACAGAATGTCCCAGAGTGTTCTAAAGAACAACTAGAGTGCTAACAGTCCTACTTATTACAAAGGTATGGCACACCTGAAGCCATCTTGATTGAAATAAAGTGGTAACTCTTAAAACATTTAATTTAAAAAGGAACAAAATGAGGGGGTTCATTTTGCCATAGAAAGTATGATTAGCGAATATATGACGAAATCCCGCATACCATCAGTCCGCAAAAAAAATCCCGCATGTACTATTAGGCCGCAAATTAAAATAACGAAAACTTTTAGAACGAATATGCCTTTAGCATACACTAAACAACTAAACTACCCTAAACCCTAAAACACTACCCCCAGCATGACCCTACACTACACAAACAGTACAACACTACCCTAAACCCTAAAACACTACCCCCAGCATGACCCTACACTACACAAACACTACAACACTACCCTAAACCCTAAAACACTACCCCCAGCATGACCCTACACTACACAAACACTACAACACAACCCTAAACCCTAAAACACTGCCCCCAGCATGACCCTACACTACGCAAACACTACAACACAACCCTAAACCCTAAAACACTACCCCCAGCATGACCCTACACTACGCAAACACTACAACACTACCCTAAACCCTAAAACACTACCCCCAGCATGACCCTACACTACGCAAACACTACAACACTACCCAAAACCCTAAAACACTACACCCCAGCATGACCCTACACTACGCAAACACTACAACACAACCCTAAAACACTACCCCCAGCATGACCCTACACTACGCAAACACTACAACACTACCCAAAACCCTAAAACACTACACCCCAGCATGACCCTACACTACGCAAACACTACAACACTACCCTAAACCCTAAAACACTACCCCCAGCATGACCCTACACTACGCAAACACTACAACACTACCCTAAACCCTAAAACACTACCCCCAGCATGACCCTACACTACGCAAACACTACAACACTACCCTAAACCCTAAAACACTACCCCCAGCATGACCCTACACTACGCAAACACTACAACACTACCCTAAACCCTAAAACACTACCCCCAGCATGACCCTACACTACGCAAACACTACAACACTACCCTAAACCCTAAAACACTACCCCCAGCATGACCCTACACTACGCAAACACTACAACACTACCCAAAACCCTTCAACACTACCCCCAGCATGACCCTACACTACGCAAACACTACAACACTACCCAAAACCCTAAAACACTACCCCCCAGCATGACCCTACACTACGCAAACACTACAACACTACCCAAAACCCTACAACACTACCCCCAGCATGACCCTACACTACGCAAACACTACAACACTACCCAAAACCCTAAAACACTACCCCCAGCATGACCCTACACTATGCAAACACTACAACACTACCCAAAACCCTAAAACACTACACCCCAGCATGACCCTACACTACGCAAACACTACAACACTACCCAAAACCCTAAAACACTACACCCCAGCATGACCCTACACTACGCAAACACTACAACACTACCCAAAACCCTAAAACACTACCCCCCAGCATGACCCTACACAACGCAAACACTACAACACTACCCTAAACCCTAAAACACTACCCCCAGCATGACCCTACACTACGCAAACACTAAAACACTACCCTAAACCCTAAAATACTACACCCCAGCATGACCCTACACTACGCAAACACTACAACACTACCCAAAACCCTAAAACACTACCCCCAGCATGACCCTACACTACGCAAACACTACAACACTATCCTAAACCCTAAAACACTACGCCCAGCATGACCCTACACTACGCAAACACTATAACACTACCCTAAACCCTAAAACAGTAGCCCCAGCATGACCCTACACTACGCAAACACTACAACACAACCCTAAACCCTAAAACACTACCCCCAGCATGACCCTACACTACGCAAACACTACAACACTACCCTAAACCCTAAAACACTACCCCCAGCATGACCCTACACTACGCAAACACTACAACACAACCCTAAACCCTAAAACACTACCCCCAGCATGACCCTACACTAAACAACCACCACAACTCTACACTACACTAACACAACACTACACTACACTACACAACACTACACTACACTACACAATCACTAACCCACGAAAAAATTAACACAAACCCACTTACCTCTCTCGTCATCGTGGTTTTCACAACGCAAATGCATTTACCATACATGCCTTTAAAACGTAATTCTTTGTAAAGGCATGCGCGATAAATGCACATGCGTTTTGAAAAAATGCGGGATAATGGTATGCGAGGTCAATGACCTTGCGGGATAATGGTATGCGGACTGAAAGTCTGCGGGATAAAAAATGCGGGAAAATGGCTGCAAACCATGATTAGCAGCAGACTTCCCTGGTGAGCACTAGCTTTACTACAGTGATCTAATGAGCAACTAGAGTGCTAACATTCAGAATTTATGGCAAATGTGTGACACATCTGAATGCCTTCTTGATAGAACCAAAGTAAACAAGCATTGAAAATGCAATAGATCTCGCCCTCGTTTAAGTTAAAGCCATTCTGTTTGTAATGAGGTGGCTTTTTAGCTTTGCTTTTATTAGTGTTTTTAAAACTTTCATGTAAATAACATGCATATGTATGCATATATGTATATGTATGCATGCATTTATATTTATATAGATATGCAGATTATATATGTTTATATATGTATATTACCTACTGGCGATAGCCAGTGGGTATATATAGTTAGGATTTTTTCTCTATGGGATTTCTGAAAATTCTATGTCTAATAACTTTGGCGTTTGTGGACGGAATTGGCTGAAATTTTCAGGAAAATGGCACATTTTGTTTCTGAGCAGCCCCTGAAAATTTGGGGGGGTTTCGTCAAGGGGGGGCCGAGAAAAAAGGGGGGTCCCTAAACACGTTTTTCCCATTCATTTTTCCATAGGGCGGTTGGACTCACTTTTAGCTCGAACGGCTGAATAGATTTACATGAAACTTGGCAAAATTGTAGATATGGTTTGCCCGACGTGCCTTTGCTATGTCTCAATATATGTGCTCCAGTGGATTTTGAGAAATTAACGTTTAAAAAAATATATATATCTGTGACAGCGCTCCGGTTAGCGCCCCGGTTCGCGTACCTGACGCGTAACGGAACTTCGCGAAACGAAGCTGATTGGCTCTCCGGTGTCTGTCAACATTCTAAACAGTCCGGAGCGGCCGCCATCTTGTCTCTCGGTACGATCGAGAGACAAGATGTGGTGAAAAACGAAGGGGGAAATGAAGGAAAGGGGGCAAGGTAGACCACTCCTGACCCCCTAGGATTGATGAGGGGGATATTAAAGTGCCCCGCGGGGCAAAAAATAAAAAAGAACATTTTTTTGCGATTTTACGCCGTAGAGGCGTGTCCCGGTACTCGAACCGGGCAGCTCACCGGGCAGCTCACCGGGCAGCTAACCGGGCAGCTAACCGGCAGCGTAGCTGTCAACATTGTAAACAGTCCGGAGCGGCCGCCATCTTGTCTCTCGGTAGGTTCGAGAGACAAGATGTGGTGAAAAAAGAAGGGGGAAATGAAGGAAAGGGGGCAAGGTAAACCCCTCCTGACCCCCTAGGATTGATGAGGGGGATATTAAAGTCCCCCGCGATTTTTCGCGGTAGAGGCGCTTCCCGGTACGCGAACCGGGCAGCTAACCGGCAGCGTAACGGGAGTCCGCCATCTTGTGTTTTTGGAGCGTCCGGTTCGCGTACCGGGTAGCGTCCCGGTAAGCGTAACAAGGGGAAAACCAAGAGAAACAGTAAAAAAAAAATTAAGGGAATAGATTTCCAGCAAACTTGGCAAAATTGTAGGGACTGTTTGTTTGATGTGCCTTTGCAAGGCCTCAAGATATGTGCACGTGTGGATTTTGTCTAATTAAGGTTAAAAAAAATATATATATCTGTAAGCGTGCTCCTGCACGCTTACGTTACGGGTTTTGTTTGCGCTGCAGAGCCGATACGTCACGGTTATGCGACGCGTCATGAGGCGTCTCACGTGGCTACGTGATACGTCACGTAATAAAGAATATATTTTACAGCTATAGATATTAGCTTTTAAAAAACCAATGAAATTCACTGAAAAAACCATAGGTTATAGACCATATATAGTTAGGAATTTGCATTTACAAAACCTTGAAAATTCACTGAAAAAACCATAGGTTAGAGACCATATATAGTTAGCTGGACATTTTATTGACATAAAACCAATGACATTCCATATATAGTTAGTTGCACTAACTATATATCGCGCACCCGCAATCCACTGCTGATGATGTCACATATTACATCATTCATGACATGGTCAGTGACATCACTGATGACATCACTGATGACATCTCAAATGACATCACTGATGACATCACTGATGACATCTCAAATGACATCACTGATGACATCATGACACACCAATACCAGTTACTCCATATACGCACTCACTGATTCCTACGTCTACACACACATTCACTCATTCACCCATACAATCACTCATACATACAGTCACTCATTATTACAACACTATCATATGCACTCATACACCTAGTCAGTCCTGTGAAGAATCAATCACACTTCGATTTCCTCATCTATACAGTTAAACACAGAACACCATACTTTTCACACATATACTAACACATACTTACTCTCTTATACAATCACTGATACAAGTACACATTGATATGCACAGAGTCACACACCTCCCAGCCAGCCACACACACACTCAGTCTTCCATACATCCACTCATTCTTCAATATGTAAAACATATTTAAACTTTACAAAAACACACAGACACTAGATGATGTCATCAGTGATGTCATTTGAAGTCATCAGAACTCACCCTGGTGGCCCACCGCGATACTCTGGGCGTCCGTGGCGCACGGCGCTCTGGGGTCCCTTCACTGCGTCTCCTGGTGTAGGCCTAACACTCGGTGCCCGATTGAGCACAGGTCTCCTCTTTTAATAAACAAACCCATCCTGTGCATGCCAGGAATGAAGAAATTATTCGAAGGACATTTTAGGCTCCTGACCTAAATAAGCATTGGCAAAGTCAGTAGGTCTCGCCTATGCAAGAGCTATTGGCTTTGCCAATGTGTTTTATCCATGTTGTACACCAACATGGCTGCTGTTCAGCATGACTTAGTTAGTGGCACAGAGGAGAGTGGTGTGAAGTGCAGTGTTGTAGAGTAATGTGGCATAGAGTTGAGTAGTGTGTTGTGGCATACAGATGAGGGGCATAGAGTGGAGTAGGCATAGTGGAGCGCACTGCTAATGCAGACCAAACATTTTCAATTGAAATGACCATTAAACATTTTTTACTGGTAAAA
The DNA here is from genome assembly GCF_964261635.1 of Lissotriton helveticus. Taxonomy (NCBI): domain Eukaryota; kingdom Metazoa; phylum Chordata; class Amphibia; order Caudata; family Salamandridae; genus Lissotriton; species Lissotriton helveticus. The sequence continues at coordinate 66,046,174 of NC_136069.1, forward strand.
CTATATAGTGGTAAAACTATAAAGTGCACAAATGATATTGTGTGGAAATGACATCACATAGTGTATTGATTTGCTTTGATCTTATTAAAATATTTGTTTCCACCACACTTCAGAATTACAAACAAAGTGCTTTATTTGTGCTTTCCTAATGCTGATATATTCCAAAATATGTGCACAGTTCATGTACAGACATTTGAATTGTGTTGTGTGCCAGAAAAATAAGTTTCCTTTCCTACCCCCAGTACTCAGCAAGATTGTCACATAAATCATATCACTTTGAAGTCCGAGAAAGAAAATTAAGCATCAAGCTCCCTTGGAAGACAGAGCCTGACATTTGACCTCTGTCTTTGAATTCACATCAAATTTGACAAGATAAGAACAAGATTTAAAGTCTTATTACAGTTTCTTACCAGGTACGGACAACGTTCTAACATCTTTGCACATGGCGCTCATCACTTGAGCTTGAACCACTGGACCTGTCATTGTGGTTTGGTTTATAACTGTTTGTGGTCAGTGATTGGTGATCTGGTCCACTCACTGCAGATCGTACACATAGGGTTCAGCTGGAGAAGTATGCCGGTGATATTTCACGCAGTGAGGGGGACAGTAAGGTTTTTTTTTAACATGCACTATGGTAATTATATAATTCTTTTCTCCTCCAGCTGAAGAATGAGTCGCAGCTCAAGTGGTGTTGGCAGACAATCTCTCCTGCCTCTAAGAGTGCAGGAGTCACACAGCAGAACAAACCAGACCACACCCCAGAAGTAAGTGATGGCAGACAGGCACTTGCTAGAGGCAATATGCACTTGTATGGGAAACAACCTTTACAACGCAGTCATTACATCACACTACCTTTACAAAGCAGTCATTACATCGCAACATCCTTTACATAGCATGTCATGACAACACAGCCATTACATTGCATGTCACTACAACGCATGTCATTACAACGCATGTCACTACAACGCAGGCATTACAATGCATACCATTACAACATATAGTACCCTTACACTATCCAAAACTTACCCTACTGTTGCACTCACTGGAGTTAGAATAGTAATTTCTACCCCTACACTATCCAACACTTACACTACAGTTGCACTCACTGGAGTTAGAATAGTAATTATTACCCCTATACTATCCAACACTTACCTTAAATGCGATGTAATGGTATGCATTGTAATGGTATGCGTTGTAAAGGTATAATGTGATGTAATGGAATGCGTTGTAAAGGTAGTTTCTGAAAATGTGATGTGTTGGCATGCAATGAAAAAGAATGCGTTGTAAAGGAAGTTGCGATGTAAAAACTGTGTTGCAAAGGCATGCATTGTAAATGTATGCGTTGTAACGTCATATATTCCACTTGTATGCCCTTGAAGATTGTAAAGAACCCTTTCCGACTCTGAATCGAGGGAATGTTTGATTTTCAACATAATTATCGCTTTGTAGAAATCATCTGTTGCAGGTTGTGTGATGGGCACTGAAATGTACTTGCCCACTGGACAGCTGGTTTTTTGCCTTCCCTCCTAACATACAAGTGCGCCACCTTAGTTCAGTTGGGTAGACATTAGCAGTGTTTGCTGTGCTACTTTTGTTTTCTCTGTGCATTACGTCTTTTGCGTCTTAATAGTAGTACATGCGAGGAGTGTCGGGGTTTTGCCAAGAAGAAAGATGAGGAGACTAAATCTGCAATGACCTGTTCACCGTTTGGCTGCCATTTCCTTTCTTTTCTTACAAACCCTGAGCCAGTAAACTAGGAGGCTTCTCCAATAGTACTGCTCGATCTAAAACTGCAAAGGTTGAGACGCGAGGGATAATTTTTTCAAAGGCATTATAATGGGACATATAGAGCCCATGTGAGATGCAGCATAATAAGGGAAGCACTTTCACCTGTACCCATCCACTGTTCAACACAGGCGAAGACGCATACAAGGTGGCTACTCCTGCCTAGGAGCAGTGAGCATGGCGGTGTTCGTGGTGTTTCCACATCGGGTCCTTCTTGGTTGTCTGGTGCAGCATTGACTATAGGTAAGAGAGGGAGCCCACCAGAGACACACAAGGTCACAATTAGCCAGTTTGTCCGTCGCCACCATGACTAGATACCAAAGGAGGAATAGTCCATACATACTGCTTACACCCAACCGATTAGTCCGAATGGGAGGAAGTTGGTGGTACATCTAACCTATAATTGCCTCGGAAAAGTAGGGCTGATAACAGGAGGTAGTGTATATAAGCCAGAAGTCTGAGGGGAAGCAGGAAAGAAGACCGGAGATCCCTAGAGCTCACTGACAGACACATTTATTTCTTCCTGCAGGCAAAGTGAAATGTGGCCTTAACAAGGGGATGGATACTAGATCATTATATAGAACTTAGAAGAGAGGAAGAATGTAGGAGGCACCAGCCAGCACCTGTGTGTACAACAAATACTTAACACTGTCCTCTGATAAAGCCTTACTGCTCGACCACTCTACCACAAATAGAGAGTAAGGTGCTATCTAACTTTACCTTTGCCTACCTTTGGGGTTGCACTGAACTCTGTGCACGCTATACCTCGAGTGATGATGCAAATGCTTGAATCCAGGCCTTTGAAATTTGCTTTGTGAGAATTTCCACAATTCTGTGCACTGCATTTTTGTTTAAGATCTTAGGAATTGTAAAATGTAAAATAAGTAAACTTGTTGCAGCAATCTGGACATGTTTTAGTCCCTAAAAAGAGACTCCGAGAGGAGGCTCTTGAGTCAATTATACGTTGCTTGTGTAGTCCTTAATGAGTTGACGCTGCAGCATCCTAGATCAATTGAATTAAAGGAATAATTCAAGTTGTTTTTATAGAAAGATATTTCAGGTAATAAAGGATTACATTGATATCAACAAACTTGACTCATCATGAGCATGGCATGGCTCTAGAGACCAGATTGCTAGGTTTGGTTTTAGACTAGTAAATGTGCTAGACTATGGCATGTCGAGTTAATAGGCAATTTAATTGCATTGTTGAAGTAGAAACGTAGAAGCCTTGCAACTTCAAACATTCAGAGGTTGAATGCTACCTTTTAGTATCTACAACATCCTTTATCAGGCTTGCAAAGCTTAAACCTCATTATGCAGACGATCATTTTTAGTTCTCTATAAGAAATAACACCCTGCAATAACACCCTTTGGCTTCTTCCCAAAATTTTGAGACAATTTAATTTAACCAAAAAATAATTTGTGTATCCTAACGAAAGCCTGCATGTTATCCCCTAAGAAAACAATCGAAACGTTTAATGTTTCTATGGCTTTTAAATTCTACCTGTAAAGAATGACTTTCTTTAGAAATGTGGCTGTCCTCGTGATTCTCTGCCAGGCAACAGTATCGATAGTTGCAACTTCAAAGCCTGTGACTTAAGAGAGGTACCTCTGCTGAGATCTCGTGGTCGTTACACCAGACCCAAAGCAGCACCTGTGATTTTCCAAAGGCATGTCGCCATTGCAAATGGTTCTATAGCAGCAAATTGGGCTACCCACGTGGCTTTTGCAAGCATTAGTAAGCTACCCCACATATTCTTTCAAAGATGCTGCCTTTGGCCAGGAAGTTCAGTGCAAAATATTTGATTGGTGTCTGATGTAGGAAGCTGGCTCTGTACATGGTATGCCACTAGGTGGCTATACCGTGCACAGAGTCCAGGGTCTCCCCAAAAATGTACAGGGCTAAATGTAAAACACAAAGTGCTCTATTAGTGGTAGTGTGGGCGAGCAGTCTTAAGCCTAACACAGAGGAGTGCGAGACATTTTATGCATACACGATGACCAATAAATATCACACAACTCAAAACAGAGATCCACACCAATTTTAGAAAAATAAGCTTTGTTTGTACTTTAGTTTAAGACCAAGATCTTCGCAATAAGGTAAATACGTTTTCAAATAAAAATACTTTTCAATTTCAAACGTCGACACAGTGCAATTTCTGAACAGTTCAATGTTATCCTATGGGAAAAACATAATTGCGGTTAAACAGGTAAGTACTACACTTACAGTTCCAGACTTCGGGACCCAAGGTCAGCAAGGTGCAAGGGTCAGGTGAGTACCAAAACTACACCACAAGCGGCACGGGGCGGCCGGGTACAGAGGCCAAAGTTGGAGTTTGGCCCAATGTGTTTAAATGAAGACTGAGGGTGCTTCAAGCCACACTTGCAGGTAAGTAGATTGGTTGCAGGGCCTAAGCTGTGGGGATAGGACCAGCACGGGGGGTTCAAACCAGCACCATACATACAGCACCAGCGGTACAGGGGCAGCCGGGTGCGGGTGCAATTTCCGCATCACGCGCCTAATGCTTTTCAATGAGGATTCTGTTTTCGACAAACCGGTTGCAGACTGTGCACATGAGGTTGCAGAAGGGAGACCAACTACAGCTGACGTAAGTAGAGGTGTAGGGGGTCATAGTGGCACCTTTATTTCAGCTCACCAAGGCCCAGGGGCTTTGGGTGCAGAGGTGCCTGTCGACGTCATAGTGTTTTTCCCCTAGCTGGTCGCGGTCAGGGGGAGCCTCTGGATTTAGACTGCAGACACGGTCATGGAGGCCAGGAGAGGCAAGCCAACGCTGGATTCATGGTCCGGATCGCTGGGGAGACTTCACAGAGCAGGTGAGCCATTCAGACTCGGCCAGAAGTGTTGGGTGCAAAGTGGGCTGGAGTCGCAGTTGAGGCTGGATCTGGAGCGATTGGAGTTTATTTGGGGTCTTCTTCGAAGGCAGCGGACCTCCCAGGGTTTTCAGAGGTCCCTGGCTGCAAGACTGGTCACCTTGCGTTACAGGTTCGTCGAAGCTGGAGACAGGCCAGGAGGGCTGGAGCCAAGGCAGTTGTCGTCTTCTGGCTTCTATGCTTGGTCGGCTTCAGGAATGTCTTCTTTCTAGGTTTTTAAAAAATATATATTTTTATTGAGAGTTCATGAAGACAAAATCAGCATTTCGAAACACAGTGATAAAAACAGAATCATATAGTACTGGACACATAAATATAGAAACCTGTACAAATTTCATCAATTCAAAACTTAATTTTAAAGTGCAATGTGCATAAATAGAAACAATCTAGCAGACTAATATTAAGAAAATGTGATTCAGATTAGATGTTGTCAGAAAACAGTCTAGGATTCAAATACATTCCAACATTTTTCGTATTTCTTAAGAGCCCCTGATCTCAGTGCGTATTTTTTCTCCCTTCCCTGGATTCGTAATAATTTTGCCTTCCATGCCTGAAATGTTGGTACTAGATCTGTTTTCCAGGACTGTAAAATAAGGGATTTGGCCATTAGAGAAGCTATGAAAAGGGGCTCATTATGTGGGGTGTAAATTGTGGAACATCCTAAGACAGGAATTAGATCATCAAATACTATAGAGTCTTTGAGCTCGAAAGTGAGGTATTTTTCAATTTCCTTCCACAATGGCTGAATTTTTGAGCACTCCCAGACAATATACTTCCAGGTACCTTTTTCTTCGCACCGGAAGCATTTGTCGGCAATTTGGGGAAAGATATTGTGGAGGAAAGAGGGGGTTCTATAAATAAGCCATTTATTATAAAATTGCATACGTTTAAAATTAGCACCGCAAAAGATAGTTTTATTAAATTTATTTATTTTATCCCATAGCTGCGGGCTAATTTCAATTTCTTCCCTCTTTTTCCACCTCTCAATGATCTTACTAGAGGATTCCTGTCCATTATTTTCTTTTAGGACTATAATCCAACTACTCAACCTCTTCTGTATTCGAGTATTCAAGACTGTGGAGATATTTTGTTTTTGAAATAGATTCCCAATGTCAAGCTCTCTAAGTTTTGAAATGAGCATAAGAAAAGACCAATTTAGAATTCTGTGGGAGTGTTGTAACTGTCTATAGATTTCATCCCAGGACTTCCACCTGTTTCCCATAAGGAAGTCTTCGATTTTCACGAAGCCGTTCTCCTTCCAGAGATTTATTGTATTATTATCCATACAGCCCTCTTCTCCTAAGCTAAAGTTGGTTAAGTTCGTTGTATTCCCTATTATAGGGATAGAGTAGAATTTCAGGAACTGAGATTTCTGTTTCAGAATCCACTGAAGGGATTTATATCGGACTTTCTTTGGATCTTTCGTGATTCTAACTGGGTCGATAATTTTTGATTCTGACAACATCCTCTTCATGAAAAAATTATCTGCCTCGTGAGTTTCTGAAAAAAAAAAACTAAAACTATGGTGTGCAAAAGATGCAAAATAATATTCTCTAATGTTCGGAAGAGATAATCCTCCTTGTGCAGATGAAAGATATAAAGTGCTAAATGCAAGCCTATGAGATTCTTTTGCCCAAAGGAAAGAGGAGATCAAAGCGTCTACTGTTTTAAAAAAGGAGAGCTGAATAGCACAAGGTACGGCGCTGAAAAGAAAGTTAAAAAGAGGCAGAACCGACATACGCACTAGGGCTGCCCGTCCCATTAAAGACAAGGGTATTAGATTCCAGCGATCTAAAAGGGACCCAACCTTCTTTAACAGAGGTAAATAGTTCAATGAATACACGTCTTCCAAATTATCCGATATGAATATTCCTAGCTATCTCTTTGGGGATGTATTATATATCTGCCTAAATTCTGGAATTAAAGTGTCTGTAGTGCAATTGACTAAAATAATTTCCGTTTTGTTAATATTGATCTTATAACCCCCTAGTCTTTGAAAGTCAGATTTTTTTTTTGTAATTTTCAATTGACTTGCTGGTTTAGAATCTAAAAAGAGGGCAATGTCATCTGCGTATAATTTTATATTTGTCATACCAGCTACTGGGGCAGTGTCGGAACTTATATCCCTGATCGCAATTGCCAAAAGTTCAATGAATAGCGCAAATAAAATTGGCGACAGGGGGCATCCTTGGCGGGTGCCTCTAGTGACCCGGCCCGTCCCGATGCTAGTATTATTAATAATAATTTGTGCCCTGGAGTTCATATAAAGTTGTTTTAAAAGAGAAATAAAAACAATCGGGAAATTAAAACTGTGCAAAATAGCAAAGAGGCAATCCCACGACACTAGATCGAAGGCTTTTTCTGCATCTAAAAACCAAATTTGAGCCTTCACCTTGTTGATCTTAAAAAAATCTAGTGCCTCTAATAAAAATTTGGTATTTGAATCAAGATGCCTGCCTGCAATAAAACCACATTGATCATGGGCTACTAGAGATCCTACTATTTTATTCAATCGGTTCGCTAAAAGTGTTGTAAAAATGTTATAGTCCGTATTTAAAAGACTTATGGGTCTATAAGAATTTATGTTTTCCTTGTCTTTTCCTTTTTAGGTCTCGCCCTGGAATAGCATCCGAAGGATGCGTCAGTCCAGGGTCGGAGACTATAGCGAGCTGACACGGGGGAATGAGGGACAAAAATCTGTCACGCGCTTCTCCCCGGCTGGATTCAGCTGCTTGCACGCGCACCAACATTCACGCATGCGCACATCACAGGCACACGCATACACAGCACTCACGCATGCGCACATACACACGCGCTGCTTACTTTCACTTTGCAACCCCCCCCCACCAGTCATCGGATTTTTTTACACACGCACGCATGCATGCATACATACACACACACAGACACACGCGCAGGCACACACGCACACACAGGCACACAGACAGACACACACGCGCGCGCGCGCACATGTCCGCTCCCCCCCTCACACCCCACTCACCGAGTTCTTTTAGTGTGTCCCTCTCTCCTTCCCTCTCTCCTTCGGCAGGCAGCGGGTCATCCTAGTAGCAGGCGGGGCTCTCCACGAGGCAAATCTTCCGGCAATCTTCCGGCTGACGGGCACAGGAGCGCGGGGTAGGCTCCCGTCTGCTTCCTGTCTTTTTGCGGCCCCGCCCCCGTCCCAACACAGGTTGCCTGGCTTCCTGTTCGAGCCGGGCTGCGGGAACATTCACCCGCGGCACGGCTCTGACGCCTGACGTCATGAACCAAAGACTAGAATGCCGGGCCCAGTCAGGTTGTGCTTGCACTTTGCAGCACATCCTGCTGCTGGAGCGCGGAGTTTGAGGAAGGTGCCGCCCCTCACTGCTGGCCGTTTTGCTGGTGGCGCCGCAAATTGAATCATGGCGCCGTTCACAATACTGCTGCAGGCACCTCGCACTGACCCGGGCTATCGCCTTGCCTGTTGCTCAGTTGTTAATTTACTCCCCGCCGAATTATTGCAGCCGCCCTTACTATTTCAAAATTATAAACTAAATACGCCCTCATTCAGACAAGCTACTGGAGCGTCGAGGACCTGGTATCGCTGACCCTGAAGCTGCGTGCAGTTTTACTTCACCTCTCAAACTACGTGAGTACTTAATTTACATTTTTCAGTGTTCCCCAACGTTCTGTGCCACCCGGGTTTTTCACAAGACAAATAGTGCGAAGGAGGTTTCAGGCAGGGCAGGGCCTTATTCAGTCCACTATTCAGCCAGGGTTCCACACATACTGGAAAGTTAGTCCCAGGGCGTGCTTTCTTTTGCAGTGTTTTTTATATGGCGCGAAGGTGACCCGATGGTATAATTGAAGGGTTATTCTAGCGCCACAGTTTCATTACAAGGTCAAGTTCATTAGCTGTTTGGCACGTGGAAATTAAATTATTTTCCCAGAATCACAATATTTTGGGCCGGTTAGTCGAGTTTGGAACCTGGCTCCCAGTGCCAAAGTCAGCAGCCACTGATCATTTTTCCATGACCAGCACCACCATGTTCTGCATCGTGTATGCAGGAAAAAAACAACAGATTTGTTTTGCCTTCTTACGTAATGCCATACCAAATTGTAGCAGGCTAGCAGCTGATGCCCCACACCACTCCTGCTAGGCTTCAGTGACGATGGAGCTACTCCACAATTCACAATCATGATCGAACACACCGATGTACGGTACCCAACCTCTGAATGAGGAGGGGCGGGACTGGGGGGTGCTGAGAGGTAAGACAGATTTTGTAGCCATCAGTTTTTGGTGGATGTTCCATTACCTGCCATCTCTACATGACGGTTTTCTGCTGTTTGCAGTCTTCCTCTAAATTGCATCATAGGCAAGCAATCACCAGTCAGTGCAATGGAGCTCAAATGCCACTTCAGATTATAAGGGCACTATGTTAGTGCCGTTCCATTTCTGGTACTTTGCAGCAGTTAAGGTATTAAAGTTTCTCGTTGCTCAGACGGGTGTACTTTCTGATATTTATATGTTTTATCTTATCTTCATTGCTTGATTTGGCTCGCAAGAAAGTGTCACTCAAAGTCTTTCAAATGGCACTCATAATTACACTGAAATTATGAAAATGTCACACACAGCACTCTGAAACCTTGGCAGCTATGCGGCAGCCTCTGTGACAGTGTGACCTGCTTCACTAATCACTAGCTGCGGTAACTGCAGGCTGCTGCTGCATGCAGTGCTCACAAACGCGGACTTAGTTTTGGCAATTTAAATTCCCGTGTTAGCACTGTGCGGCTGTGCCTGCAGTGATAAATTATGTGGCAAGCGATGAATTATGTGGCAAGTGATACATTATGTGGCAAGTGATAAATTATTTTGCTAGTGATAAATTATGTGGCAAGTGATAAATTATGTGTCATGAATTATGTGGCAAGTGATACATTATGTGGCAAGCGATGAATTATGTGGCAAGTGATACATTATGTGGCAAGCGATGAATTATGTGGCAAGTGATACATTATGTGGCAAGCGATGAATTATGTGGCAAGTGATACATTATGTGGCAAGCGATGAATTATGTGGCAGTGATACATTATGTGGCAAGCGATGAATTATGTGGCAAGTGATACATTATGTGGCAAGTGATAAATTATGTGTCATGAATTATGTGGCAAGTGATAAATTATGTGGCAAGCGATGAATTATGTGGCAAGTGATACATTATTTGGCAAGTGATGAATTATGTGGAGGGGAGGGGCTATAATCATGCAGAAGACGCCATTTTGCTGCTGCATAAGTCATAGGTGGGCTGCATCATTATATGTCAATATGCAACATATTTTATATGTCCCTTTTTATAAAAACAAAATGTAACTACTGCAAAAAAAATTCTTTTATGCAAACAAATTTAAATACTGCATAAATAATTTTAACAACAAATACTTTATATATAGCTTTTTATGTACATAAGAAAACTATAGCATAAAGCAAAAAACATTGCCATTTACAATAATAATAGCTCAAACTTAAATAATGCGAGACCTATTGCATTGCAAATGCTTGTTTTAAAATGCTGACCACCACCGCTGAGTGAAAAGAGTCCGGAGGAGACCCTCCTTTCAGTAAATGGTTAACTAAAAGCAATAGTTCTTTACGAAGGGTTCCTCCAAACCTTTTAAAAAATTAAATAGGAAGACCATCCTCATCATTAGCCTTACCATTAGGGAGGGAGGCAATCGCCTCATCTAATTCTATCATTGTGAAGTCCTCTATGAGGAATTCCTTGCTCCCATCATCTAATTTAGGTATTGCAAGTGGCTGTAGAAACTCCCCAATGGAGTCAGATGTAGCTCCTTCAGTTGATTGGTAAATTCCCTCATAATGTTTCAAAAACAGCTCACCAATGGAGGTGGTGGTCTTGGCATGTAATTTAGTGATAGGGTCAGTTAGTTGATCTATCCTGTTTCGGACCTGCTTTTCTTTGGCTTGCCAGGCCAAGAGCTTCCCTGTGTATTCACTCTCCTAATATATTCTTTGGGCATAGAGATTGCTAGTAGTTTCACCTAAATTATAATAGAAGTCCTTCATCCTGGACTTTGCCTCCTGCAAATTTTGCCCAGTGAGCGTTGATCTAACCCTATAATGTTCTTGGGTTGCCTCAGTGAGTTCGACATGTAAGTTGGCTTTCTCCTCCTTTCTTGCCTTCTGCTTTGGTATTTCTTTAGATGTGATTATCCCTCGCAAGGTGGCCTTAAATGCGTCCCAGGTCGTGTTTAATGGGGCAGTACCTCTATTCTGCAAAAAAAACTGCTCTATATTTCCTTCAACCTCTGTACATCATTGTTGGTCTAGAAGGTTTGATTTATTAAAAAACCATCTTCTTAAAGGCCTTACATCTTGTAGTCCCAGTTTTACCTCCATATAGAGTGCCACGTGATCAGAGAAAGCATTTGGTAGATGGACATAATAGTGTGGCTCTAAAACATGGGAAGTAAAAAAAAAAAATCTAATCTAGATGCGGAATTGTATTTAGCCGAATAACATGAATATTCTCGTTTGAGGGGATTAGAGACACGCCAATGATCAATGACATCAAGGTCAAATTTACAGCTTTGAATGGCCGTAGCGACTTGAGGTTTGTTTTGACGGCGGTCTTTTTTGGAAGAATCCAATAAAGGGTTTTGTAAAAGATTAAAATCACCCCCCCCATATTATAGGCCCGGGAAGTCCAGTTATAGCATTCTTTAACTGTAAAATTGGTAGAGGGTCATCAAGAATAGGTGCATAAATTGTGGCAAAAATTATGTTTGCATTTCTTAATTTACCATATGCAACTGCCCATCTACCTCTAGGGTCTGTTAGTGTCCCTTCCAAACTAAATCCTACATGTTTTCCTATTAAAATACAAACTCCTCTCTGCGCCAGTCCAGCTATTGACGAAATCTTGTGGCCAACCCAGCTCTTGAAAATTTTATCTGACTCAGCCTGAACTTTATAATGAGTCTCTTGTAAGTAAATAACGTCTGGAATAAAAAAAATTAGCCAACATTCAATAGCATTTTTTTTCCGAACATTATTAAGACCGTTTGCGTTGAAAGAAATAAACTTCAGCATACTACTTGTTCCTTAAAAGTGTTAAGAACATCCTATAAAAAAAACAACCAGTAGTAAGTGATAAAAGCACTATCAAAAGCAACCAGTAGTAGATCAATGTATTCCCAGAAGTCTTAAATCTCAGCATGTGCAAAAAAGCAATAAGCAGCATATACATAAACCTTTCTTTGTGCAAATACGCAAAGGAGTGACACAGATGTGTACTAGCAGCAAAAGATATTAAACCAAACTTCCCCTTGGATGTGCAGATGTATATTGAGCAACATGGGTATTTAGAAACAGCAAATTGTCAGGAGAAAACAGCAGCAACATTTTTTATGCGAAAGGCAGATAGAAACATAACCGTCATGATTGTGCAATTACAGCAGCACCAATAGTACTAAACCTTGTGCAAATATGCAAATAAGCAGCGCAATTGAATAATAGCAGCAAGGCAAAGGAAAGATGAGTGTAAACATATTACTTGATCTTTAAAGTGACAAGTGCAAGTGCAAAATAGTGAAATCGAAAAGCCTTTTAAATATGACATTGTCTGTACCATAGCTGTGTTGAAACAATAGATCTTCAAAATATGAACTCTCTCTCTCTCTTTTTTCCCCCTGCGACCCCCCCCCCCCCCCGAGTGGACGGTAACCCCCTGTGTCCCACTTCCGTCCTTCTCTGGTATTTCTTCTTTCATGCTTCCTGTCTCCAACATGTGACCGCCAATCAAAAAGTGAAAAACTCAGCTGCAAATTTATGGACCAAGACCTTCAAGGAGAGACTGAGCCTCGTGCATCATAGGCCCGCCGTTGAGTGATAGTGGATTTAGCAACGTGTTATACCCCGAGGCCATCAAGGAAAGTTTGGGCTTCATGCAAAACCGAAAAGATAAAAAATTTCCCTTTGGCCAGGACTTTGAGTTTCGATTGCTGCACTATCATGGCTTGAGCTCCCTTGCTCTTAAAGGAGTCAATGAGTTTAACAATGTTCCTGCGTCTGTGGGCAGATTCTGCCGACATATCAGCAAAGATTCAAAAATTATTCACCTCCTCCACGTTGAAAGTTCTTTTAGAGAATGCGATGTTAAGAATTTTTTCTTTTACCCTAAAGTCTGAGAAATTGAGCAAGATTGTGCGGGGGTATTTCAAGTTATTAGGTTTATGTGCAGGGACTCCTTGCGCCCTTGTAATAGTCAGGTCGCCTTGGACCTCAGGAATGGCTTTTTTCAGTAGAGACTCTGACCATCTAACTACATCCTTATCTTTAAGCCCCTCTGGTATGCCTACTTGTCGTAGATTAGACCTCCTATTATAATTCTCAAGGTCCTGCAGCTTTTCCTCTAATTAAGATTTCTCTCTGTTGATCACTGAAAGGTTTTTCTGCATTCCTGTCAGAGAATCCTTTAAGGATGATATCCGGACTTCAGCCTCAGAAACTCTTAGGGGGATATTGCCAAGACACTCCTCCATCTTCGTAAGCCTGCTGTGTAAGAGTGAGATTTCCTGAGCCTGGGAGAATTTAAAATCTTTTAGTTCCTGAAGGATAGTCGCTAATATAGCTTCAATCGTATTCGCTTTTGTAGCGCTCGGGAGAGAAAGCAAACCATCCTCCTGGGAGATCAGGGAGGCTTCTAGACTTAGGTCTTGACTTGGAGCTTTCGTGGTTTGCTTGTTGCTTAGGCTTGTAGCCGGCTGTATCGGAGGGTGGGAAGGGAGGGCGGCGGTGCAGGGAGAGGCCCGGGTAGATACCGTTGGCGCGAATAATACTGCATCTTCTAGACCTGCCGCCACTACGGGTATTGCCATCGGTGTCTTATGCGTTGTAGGGCTGGTTGTTTTACCTCCAGCGTTGGAGACATCATGCTCTGTAGCGCCGCTTGCACTCCCTTGTTTCAGCTCCCCACGTGTAGGAGTGCTCGAAAATTGCCCCTGCTGGAGAAGGGGTTTTAAAAAAAGAGGATATTGCTTGGGGGTAGATTGACTCTCATGGTGAATAGTAGGAGGCATGTTAGCAGCCTTGACCATTTTGTCCATAGCTTTACCTGCCTGGTCCGCCCTTGTTCCCTTGTCTTTCCCATCCTCCTCTCCTTTGTCGCCAACAGCAAGCAAGCTCAATTCTGCTGATAGTTCAGATAGGGTCAAGCTCTCTACATTTTCATCCTCTTCGCCCTCCTCTAGATCGTTTTCTTCATTGTCGTCATTATCTTCTTTGACCTGTTTTCTTAGAACATTATATTTATTTTTTCTATATGGCTCAGCAGATTCCATTGCTTTCTGTTTAAGGGCTTCCTTTTGTTGATTTTTCCTTCTGTTTTTTCCCCCTCTCCTTTTGCAGCTGGTGGGGATCTAGTCGGGACTGGCAGTTTTAGCAGCTCCCTCCCCAGCTCTGGCTTGGACTGCTTGCCTCTTGCTCTTGCCACCATCTGAGAATTCGGATTATCAAACGTGAGCTGCTGATATATTAGATACTCTGGGCTATGCACTGGATTTCGCGGTTCTTCAAAAGGAGCTTCTTGCACATCGACTAAAAAGTTATGGAGGTGTGACCAGAGAGTTCTGCTGAATGGTTTCGCTTTGGTTCTGCCAATGGTCTTACTTCACTCAGCCTTTCCTCAAACTCCGCTACACCAGTGCCCGGTTTCTCAAGTGCGAGGGATAGCGAAGAATTGCAAGGTCCGTGGCCAAGGGAGTCAGAGTCAAGTTCGTCCTACTCGGCTTAGTTTTTTTTTTTTTTTTTTTTTTTTTTAATATGCAGCGAGGCCAGCAGCAAGCTGAGAGGCACAGAGTTCGGCGTAGCGGCGGCAGAGGCAGATGAGCAGGCGTAGAGAGAGGAGGGAGTGCGAGCGTGAGCTGGGTAGCTGGGTAGAGCCCAGCGCGCCTTACCTCGCGGGAGAAAACCAACGTCCCCAGTTTGTTGCCGCAGGTGCTGGTCCTAGAGTCTCGTCAGCGGAATCGAGCAGGCATCGAACCCCAGAAGGCGACAGATGCACTTCGTTCAAACCCCTTCGAAAATCATCCGCGGGTACGCATCCAAGCTCCGACTCCTGGCTCCAGCACCTAGCGAGGGTCCGGCGTTGCACGCATGGGCGTGGCCACAAGGAAACCGGAAGCACAGCGGCGACGTGCGTGGGTTCACGTCAGCCGTTCATTGCCCAAGTCCCATGCTCAACCTTGTCTTCTTTCCAGGTTGTCACAGATCTAACTTCTAGATCTCGGGAGTCCCTTAAATACTACATTTAGGGGGCGTTTTAGGGGAGTAATAGGTAGGAGCCATGGGTACCTTACCATTGGTGACTACACCCACTATTCTGCCACCCTCCTGTGGGAGGGGACATAGACCTAGCCCTGATTCGAGGAGTCCCCTCATCTTCAAGATGGAGGGGACTGAAAAGTGTGCTTCACTTTGCTTCCTCCACCTGGGGGGTGGAGTTTGCAAAGGTGGGCATACTTCCTAGCCTTTCAAAGATTTCCTGCCCAAAGTGGGGGTGTAAACCGGGGGCTTCCATCTGCTGCTAGCAACATAGGGTGGGGGCCTAATTACAAAGGCGGCAGGCCTTGAAAGATTCCCCTTCGAGTACTAACCCATCCTGGGGGAGGAGGTGGAACACCTCTGCCCAGGATGTGCATTGATTCTAGTCCCAGGGACCAGAGGCTCTCCACCCAGGAGTCCAAAACCTGTCTGTGTGTGGCGGGCTACCTAAAGCCACTCAATGACCACACCAGGGCCGACTCTCAGGTGGCACCTCTGAGGTCCATGGTTTAATAAATCTCCCACTGGGATCACTGCGGATTTATTACAAGGAGCTGTTTGGTACAAAACACTCCTGGGTCATTCCAGCCATCGTGGTGCTGCGGAACTCGAGTTGTCAAGTTCCCAGCCCATATACTCTCTATGGCGTCACTGGCACTTAAAATATTAGGGAATCAACCCTAACACTGTAGGGGCATATCTGCTCATGCAGATATGCCCGCACCTGTGATATAGTACATCCTGCCTTAAGGTTGGTAAGGCCTGCCAGAGGGGAGATGTACGTATATCTTGGGCAGTGCTAGTTGCTGTGGCACACAGATAGTGTGCCAAGTTGACTTTGTTGTTTTGTCTGCACCAGGCCATGCATGCTGCAGTGGCAGTCTGCAGGGCCTAGGTGGGGGGTCCCTAGGACACCGTCTTCAGACCCAGTGCCCTCAGTACCCATGTACCTTTTACTAGGGACTTACAGGGGCCCTGACGGGACAATTGTGGATCAGGTTTAGGGAAACCTGGATAGAAGGGACCCAGTACTCTACAGTCAAAGTTGCATCAAAAGCAGGCAATGTGTGTGTGGTGGGTAATGCATCAGAACCCCATGTTCACACATCTGTTCTGGCATATTTTGTCTCTCCTCAAAGCATTTGGTGCTAAGGGACTAGATTCCCAGCGAGTTGAGAGAAGTTAGAGCAAAACTAAGGGCAGATATGTAGCCTTGATCCTCGATATTTTATTTCCAACCCTTGATTCTAAATTCCAGACCTTGATATCACATTCCTTGATCCCCAATCCCTGTCAATCCCTCCTGCACCACACTCAAGTCATTTCCTCCATTAGCAAATGTTGTGTTCCAATTATACAAAGCGGAACATAAAAAACAAGAACTGTGCTGCGACAGGTGAGCCTTGATTGAAGGGGGGATGGGACTATGTACAAGAAAAGGAAACTGTCTGAGGCCCTTTGCAGAAACATTTAATGTGAAGCTATCTTTTTGAGACCTTTTATCTGGCCCTGCTTGCTGTGCAGGCATCCACACGAGTTGTGAAGGAGAGGCGTCAAGAATTAAGAGCTCTAGAATTACCATGAAGTTATTCTTTTCCTGTTTGTTGGTCTCCTGCTCTCCACTCCACTGTACTTGGGGCTTCAGTACATGCTTGATTGGTGCCCTACAGTTTGGAGTTTGATTGCTACTTAATGGCTTCAAAAAATATATTATGAGAATTTGAGCTATGTATTTGTTCAGAAATATGTTCCACTCATGTAAATACCCGGAAGATTGTTCAGTGAAATCCTTTTTGCTGGTACTATTTTGATCTGCATGGCCAACAAGGCCAAATATGCATTTATTGTTCCAGTGTTGGTAAAGCCAGTCCCATAAATTGGATAGTAGTAACAGTGTGTGTTTATTTACAGCAATTAGGAATGGTAAAAGTGTGGTCTGGAATGCTGCATGAAAATAAGCTTCGTTAATAATAATATAAAGAAAAATAACAACATTATTTCCCTCTTTCAGTAAAGAACGTCCTGGTTTTGCAAAGTTGAGCTTAACTCGTCCCAGCTCGGTCAAGTCGGAGAGAAGTTCTAACCTCTTTGGAAAAAGGTATGGGCAGAGTGCTTATTTATAATCCATGTCCTGTTTTGAAGTCTGTGTTTTCCCGCTGTTCGCTATGGCCTTGTTCAATGTGTTTGTATGGGGGCACCTTAATCTGATGCGAGCAATCTATACGTGAATGTCTGCCCTATCTTTTAAAGATGTTTGCATTCATGTCAGGACATTTATTTCTAGAATTTCAATGTTGTTGAACCGAATGCCAAGTCACTTGCATTCACCCTGGACACCAACCTGACCCTCAAGGAACACACTGCTGTAAAACCATGGATAGCCTTGCACCAGCTCTCTATCCTAAAGAAAATGTGACTTTTTCTACAAGAAAGCGACTTCAAAACTAGTATTTAAATAGTTAAATTCTTGCATCTGGCATCCCTTAAGAGCATCTTGCAACAAAATAAAAGTGGTCCTCGTTAGTAATGCAGATAGCTAAAAAATGCCTCACATTTTAAATTAGGCCAGTTATGAACTTGTAAAGACATCCTGCATGGGTATTTTTCAAGGTAGGGGAAACTGCATGGGTTTGTGTTTGCTGCAGGCAATGCTTGTGGTAATATCAGGGAAATCCTCAGGAAAAACTGTACCATCTGGCCATAAAACAGGCCCACAACCAGCCAAACATCTTGTCCACACACTAACCTGTCAGACAAGCCCATTTGTCACTGCCTGATTTCCCTTTAGGCCAGTCTGATCCTGGCCACCACATACCAACAACCCTCCTCCCCCAACAAACAAAATGGCATCATCTTTCAGGTTTTAAAATCCAGATTCTGTTCCGCCATCACCCATCCTGGATTGAGGCCCTAAAATCAGCCGCCCAACCTGCATAAGCCAAGGTCAGCAATTTCAGATAAGTTCCAAATTTCGCAGTGCACAAAAACAAATGTACGGCATTGCAGCCACTGGTACAATCCTGATGACACTTGCACACACTTGCCAGAAGTGTACCTTTAAGCATGAAAAATCCCAATTAACATTGGATTGAAACAAATAACGTAACTTATACCAGCCATTAGCCATTACTTCATTGTCTTCAATGGAGCTCCCAACATTCATTTAATCTGATTTATTAAGCTCACTATATCTCCTAGTGTTGCAATACTTGCACTGTACTCTTCACAAATAAATATTAATAAATCTCTTTTGCTTTGGGTTTTCGGTCTGATGGTACTAAATTTAATACAAGCAGAGTGAACTAATAAAATGAACATTGCAAAACGGACTAATGAACAACACAAATGCTTGCTGTGGGTATTATTCAATGGTACTTTAAATATATTAGTCAAAATGGCACTTTTTCTTTTCACTTCAAGGTGCAGGGGTTTAAGTGAATAAGAATAAAATGGCTAATTATCCTATAATTTATTGACTAAAAAGGAAGCACCAGAAGTTCTAATTTAGAATGTGTGAAAGTGGCAGAACACAATGTTTTTCTCTGCTATTGGACCTTGAGGAATCCAAGTAGATTAAATGGTGTTGCAGTTGGTTACTGCCCTTTTATACATATTGAAGCAGTGAGGAGTCGTGACACATAAAGGCAAAAACACGCACAGAATGAAGGGCTGCTCACAGTACGCATGTCTTGCTGAACCCCAGTCAAGCCCTTTCCCTACGTGAGTGGGTGAGGCTGCTGGCTCACAATTTGAAATGAAGAACAAATTTGGCTCCCAGAAGAAAGGGTGCTTAGCTGTTTTTAAATGGACCAAACCCTCTAAGTTATGAGCTGATCTAGAGTATTTCCCATAGAATAAGGTGAACCTTGCCACAGCTCCGAGCAACGAGTAGCGTGAAGTAATATTTCTCTCTGATCAGTGCCTGGTATTAATTCTCTTGTGGGCTATTTATCTTTGATGCTTGATCTTCCACAGCGAACTCATAGCGATGAGGAATTCCATGCCTTCTGAGTCCAAATGTTATTAGGAAACAATCAATAACAATTATTTGTTTCCAATAACATTATCAAGAAAGTTAGTGACCACCCGCACCCTCATGGAATTCCCCTCTTGCCTCCTGTCAGTCCGCACTATCTTCAAAGCCATATGCACCAGCTTTAAAAGCATCAGGACCCCTGGCCGATCTGTCTGACAATCGAACATCTTTTGGTCGCTCCCAGGACACCCGCAGTCAAGTCACCATCAGCCTGAAAAATTGCAAAAATGAAAAAAAGCAAGGCAACATACCTTCTACATCTATGGAACCTGGATCTGGAATGACGTTGCACATCCATCATGATTGTCCCAACAGTCCCCCAATTTAGGAAAGAGTTGACGACGTACCTATTCACAGGCCTCGAAAAATCATAACACTTTTACTAGATCTGCAGGTCTAGTAACTTGAATAATCTACTCAACCTAACTGTAATGTACTTGATCCATAAGGTGGTCTCATTATATCATCCTAGGCAAATATTGAATTTTTCAAAACCACTTTTTTCTTCATTATCACAGATAAGAGCACCTTCCAATATGAGTTCAGCTTCCCTGCTGTAGAAAAAAAGCCTCTTCTGTTTGATTTAATCGACTAAATGATTGTTCCATGCATAATAAGAATCTAGCCCACATACAGGGTACACATGACCCCTGACGGGAAACATCCTTATCTGAAAGAAACAGGTTAGTATTAGATTCCTTACCTTAGAATATCCCCAGGCGTCAGTCTGGATCCGGAAACTTTTGCGTAGCAGTACCCCTGCGCGTCGGTAGGCGTCGTCTGCAGGCGTCCCCTGCGGCTCCGCGTCGTCGGCGTCGTGCGCCGTGATGACGTCGCTGGAGTATATAGACGCCGCCTCCGCGCGCTGACGTCAGTTCTTCTTTTTTTCCGCGCCAGTTAGCGCAGATCCGAAGAGCAGTACTCCGGTCTTTTGACCAAGTTTTTTGTTAACTGATTGATCTTTACGGTGCCGGTAGGATGCCCGGTTTCAAGAGTTGTGACGAGTGCGACCGCCTGATGTCGGTCACCGACCACCATCGACTCTGCCTCCGGTGTCTGGGCGCGGACCACGACGTGGAGTCCTGCGTCGACTGTCGGGCCTTGACTGGAAAAGCTAGGCGGGAGCGGTCCCGCAAGCTTCTCGAGCTCCGGTTGTCGGCCCCGCGTCGAGAGCGGTCCCGGTCCGGTCGGAGGTCGAGGGAGCGGTCGAGGGAGCGGTCGCGGAGCCGCCATGGGCGCTCCGGGAGTCGCCACCATTCCTCCGGCTCGTCAGGTAAGCACAAGAAGTCGGGGCGTCGCCATCGCACCCCCGACTCCCCCCGACGCCCGCGTGCTGCGGCCGGGGGCTCGGGTGACCCCACCCCCGCGGTCCCGCATGGGTCGCCGACGCCGTCTACCCCACACCTGTCGGTCCCTGGGGAAGGCGCGTCGCGTGAGGAGATCGAGGCCTTCCTCATTGCTATGAGGGCGAGGTCTTCTCCGGCGGGGCCTTCGGCGCCTGCGGGCCCGTCGGTCCCGTCTGGGGGCCCGAGCGGTTCGGGTGCTCCTGCCCCGGCGCCGCCGGTGGCTCCGGCCCCGGCGCCGCTGGTTCCCTCTGGTTCGTCGCCGGCTGGTCTCCCGGCCTCTCCGGCGTCGGTTCCTGTGGGCCAGCCCGTGGTACCGCCCCCGCGTGGTGCAGCGACTCCGCCGTCGGCTCCGGCCGGCGTCGGGTCCCCGGCACCGACGCCGCGCGGCGCCACCCCCCTTTCCTCCCCGACTCCGGACTCGGAGCCGGACCGGCGTCGGCCGACGCCGGACCCGACGCCGATGGGGCCCGTTGACCCCGATGTCTATATCGTCGACCCAGAATATGGGTATGACGAGGAGGAGTATGGAGAGGGTTGGGAGGGGTCTGAGGACCCTCTATCCCGTGCCTGCCAGTACGATGTGGACTGGGTAGGTGATCTGGGTGATGCCAGTGGCCTGGACGAGTCGCCCAACCCTGGGTTTGTCTCTCCGTCCCCTGTGGCGTCCGAGGCGGGTGCTGCCTATTCGGTGGTCCTGATGAGGGCTGCCAAGGCCTTACACCTTGAGCTCCCCGTCGCGAAGGTCAAACCGAATATCCTGACAGAAGTTTTTAAACCGCAGTCATGCCCCCAGGAGCCTCTGCTGCCGTTTAATGAGGCCCTGACGGATGTCCTTCTGGGCACCTGGTCCAGGCCCGCCTCTGGTGCGCCGGTTGACCGGAACGTTGCCAGGCGTCACCGTCCCTGCGCGGACGACCCTGCCTTCTTGTCCACCCATCCCTCCCCGGAGAGTCTGGTGATCCAGGCCTCCACTTCACAGTCCGCATTTCCGTCGGCTCCGCCCGACCGGGAATCAAAGAGGTACGACCAATTTGGAAAAAAAGTGTTTTCCTCTTTGAGTGCTGGACTGCGGTCTTGTAACACCGCGTGCCTCTTGGGCCGCTACACCCACTCCCTGTGGGATACGGTCGAGGAGTGTTTGCCGCAATGCCCCCAGGAAGTGCGGGACAAGCTCACCCGGGCCTTTGTTGAAGGCCGGGATGCGGCGCGGTACTCGATCCGTTGTGGTCTGGACACCACGGACTCACTGGGACGGGCCATGTCCACTACGGTGGCGATTCGTCGCCATGCCTGGCTGAGATCTGCCAACTTCTCACCAGACGTCCAAAATACACTTATGGACATGCCATTTGATGGCAGTCGCCTATTTGGTGACAAAGCGGACCACGCGCTGGAGCGCTTCAAGGACTCCAGGGTCACGGCCAAGTCCTTGGGTCTCTCGACCCAGACCCAGC
Organism: Lissotriton helveticus; assembly: GCF_964261635.1. NCBI lineage: Eukaryota > Metazoa > Chordata > Amphibia > Caudata > Salamandridae > Lissotriton > Lissotriton helveticus. The sequence continues at coordinate 66,068,005 of NC_136069.1, forward strand.
GCCAGCAGACGGGTTCGTTTCGGCCCTTTCGTGGCCAAGGGAGAGGAGGTCCCACACGTGCTGCCAGCCACGCGGCGCAGAGCGCTCCCCAGCGCGGTGGCGCCCGTGGTTTCCGCCGTGGTGGCGGTAGAGGCCAGCGTCGTGGTCAGTCCACGCCTCCCTCCGCTGCGGCATCCAAGCCTTCCTAGTCCGAGCTTTCGGGCTCACGTGACGCCAGTGGGTGGCAGGGTTCGCCATCACCACTCCCGCTGGCGCGCGATAACATCGGACAGGTGGGTGCTGCAGCTTGTCCGAAGGGGCTATGCCCTCCCCTTCGAGTCCACTCCTCCAGCCATGCCACCGCAGAACCACCGTGTGTCGGGGGACCACTTGACACTTCTGCAGGAGGAAGTTACGGCCCTCTTGGCCAAGGGGGCCATCGAGCGCGTTCCTGGGCCAGAAGTAGGGTGTGGTTGCTACTCCCACTACTTTCTGGTACCCAAGAAGGACAAGGGAGGCCTGCGTCCTATCTTGGATCTACGGAACGTCAACGGCTTCCTCCGGAAGGAGAAGTTCAAGATGTTGACTTTGGCTCAGGTCTTGGCTGCTCTAGACCCACAAGACTGGATGGTAGCGTTGGACTTGCAGGATGCGTACTTTCACATCCCCGTCCTGCCGGCCCACCGGCGTTACCTGCGGTTCACGGTAGGCCACGAGCACTTTCAGTTTATCGTGCTCCCATTCGGCCTTACCAGCGCCCCACGGGTGTTCACGAAAGTGATGGCGGTGGTCGCAGCTCATCTGCGCCGGTTAGGGGTTTCAGTCTTCCCCTACCTCGACGACTGGCTGTTGAAGGCGGGCTCGCCCCAGACAGTCGTCCACCACCTTCAGATGACGGCAGACCTCCTGCACGAGCTGGGGTTTTCCATCAATGTGCCGAAATCACACCTGTGTCCCTCTCAAAAGCTCCTTTTCATCGGAGCGGTTCTCGACTCGGCGCAGTTTCGGGTTTATCCTCCGGAACGGCGGGTCCGGGATATTCAGGCTCTGATTCCCATCTTTCAGCCGTTATCCCGGGTTTCGGTCAGGTTGACGCTGCGGCTTCTGGGGCTGATGGCCTCCTGCATCCTTCTGGTGCATCACGCCAGATGGCGGATGCGGGCTCTGCAGTGGGACCTGAAGTTTCAGTGGGCCCAGCATCAGGGCAACCTATCCGACCATGTCCTGATCTCGGAGGGCACTGCGAGACAGTTGCAGTGGTGGCTTACAGACCGCGATTGGGTCAGGGGCAGATCCCTCTCCCTTCCCCAACCGGAGCACGTGGTTGTGACGGACGCGTCCCTCCAAGGCTGGGGTGGCCACTTGGGAGAGGCGGAGATCAGAGGCCTCTGGTCTCCGGCGGAGTCCCGGCTCCATATCAACATGTTGGAGCTGCGGGCGATTCGCCTAGCACTGAAGGCATTCCTCCCCTTTGTCAACGGGAGTGTAGTGCAGGTGTTCACGGACAACACCACCGCCATGTGGTACTGCAACAAACAGGGCGGTGTGGGGTCGTGGACCCTTTGCCAAGAGGCTCTGCGCCTCTGGCAATGGCTGGAACGTCAGGGCGTGACTCTGACGGTTCAACACCTGGCAGGTTCTCTGAACGCCAGGGCGGACGAACTCAGCCGTCGGTGCTCGGTGGATCACGAATGGCGTCTGAACTCGGATGTGGCGAGAGGCCTCTTTCAGCAATGGGGAGAGCCTTGGTTAGATCTATTCGCCACAGAAGAGAACGCGCAATGTCATCAGTTCTGCGCGTTGGAGTTTCCAAGACGGCACTCGCTCGGCGACGCCTTTCGGCGCGAGTGGAGTTGCGGTCTGTTGTACGCCTTTCCGCCTATACCACTTCTGCCCAGAGTGCTGAAGAAGATCAGGCGCGACCGGGCCCAAGTTATCCTTGTGGCTCCGGACTGGGCTCGAAGGTACTGGTATCCCGAGCTACTCAGCATGACAGTCGGTCCCTCGATCCGCCTGCCCCTTCAGGAGGACCTTCTGTCGCAGCAGCAGGGGACGGTCCTCCACCCGAACCTGTCCAGTCTCCACCTCCATGCGTGGAGATTGAGCGGCGACAGTTGAGGCCATTTGACTTGCCTCCTGAAGTCTGTGATGTCATTCTGGCAGCCAGGCGTCCCTCCACAAAGTCGGTATACGCCTGCCGGTGGAACAGATTTGTGGCATGGTGCACAGCGAAGGCTGTGGATCCCCTTTCTGCCCCTCTGTCTGAGGTTCTCCTCTTCCTCCTTTCCCTTGCCCAGCAGGGCTCTGCTCTGGGCACTATCAAGGGCTATCTTTCTGCCCTTTCCGCCTTCTTGAGGCTACCTGATCAGCCATCTTTGTTCAAGTCCCCTATTGTGTTAAGATTCTTAAAAGGCATCACGCACATGTATCCTCCAACTCCGTTCGTGATGCCTCAGTGGGACTTGAACCTGGTTTTGACTTTCCTGATGTGCGCTCCCTTTGAGCCCCTTCATTCCTGTCCTCTCCGTCTTCTCACCTTAAAGACGGCCTTCCTGGTAGCCATCACCTCTGCCAGGAGAGTGAGTGAGCTCCAGGCTCTTTCTATTCAACCTCCTTTCTTGTCTGTTCATCCCGATAAGGTGGTTCTTCGGACTAGACCTTCTTTCCTGCCCAAGGTAGTCTCTGCTTTTCACATTGGGCAGTCCATCACCTTGCCCTCCTTCTTCCCGCCTCCGCATCCTTCAAAGGATGAAGAGCGGCTCCATCGTCTGGACCCAAAACGTGCGCTTTCATTCTATATGGATCGCACACGCCAGTTCCGGGTGGATGACCAACTGTTTGTTGGCTACGTGGGTGAGAAGAAGGGAAGGGCGGTACAGAAACGGACCATCTCTCGGTGGGTCGTCCTGTGCATCAAAGCATGCTACTCTTTGGCTCGGAAGGAGCCTCCTGTTGGGCTGAGGGCCCATTCCACTCGGGCCACGGCGGCTACTACTGCCCTGGGCCGGGGAGTCCCTTTGCAGGACATTTGCCAGGCGGCCACGTGGGCCTCGCTGCACACCTTTGCGAGGCACTACTGCCTGGACAGTCAAGTCCGGAGGGATGGCTTCTTTGGCCGTTCGGTCCTCCAGGACTTTCTGGTGTAGGTTGTATTGGTTCGCAGACCCACCACCGGGGTTGGTATTGCTGGGGTATCTATTCTAAGGTAAGGAATCTAATACTAACCTGTTTCTTTCAGATGAACAAGTTACTTACCTTCGGTAACGATATATCTGTAAGAAACAGTAGTTAGTATTAGATTCCTTACCGCCCCGCCCATCCTCCCCGTTCTGCGAACTGATACCTAGGGTTAAGGACATCCCTTTCAGGGCCCTAGTTTCAAATGGCACCAGTGTTGGTTCTCACATGGCTCTGCGTGTTCTGGCGCGGAAAAGCTGTGTGCAAAGAACTGACGTCAGCGCGCGGAGGCGGCGTCTATATACTCCAGCGACGTCATCACGGCGCACGACGCCGACGACGCGGAGCCGCAGGGGACGCCTGCAGACGACGCCTACCGACGCGCAGGGGTACTGCTACGCAAAAGTTTCCGGATCCAGACTGACGCCTGGGGATATTCTAAGGTAAGGAATCTAATACTAACTACTGTTTCTTACAGATATATCGTTACCGAAGGTAAGTAACTTGTTCTACAACGCTACTTTTACCACGCAAGGCCTTTACGACTCAACTTTTGCAACGCAAACCATTACAATGCATTGCGCTGGAGGGCGCTCTAGGATAGGGAATAAGTTTAATTTACTGTCCAACACCTTCCCTAGTGTCCACGGGGACTGGAGTTGGAATAGTAAATTAAACTATTCACTATCCAGCGCCCCAAAGCACTATGCATTGTAAAGGTATTCGTTGTAAATACCGCGTTGTAAAGGCATGCGATGTAAAAGTATGCGTTGTAACGTCATACATCCCCCCCCTGACTTGCCTCTTAACTCACTAATAGCATTGCCATTAGAGCAGGGACAGGAATGTTTCTCAGTTCACATTTAAAAGCTCACTTTTAATAAATATATTACTAAAGCATGAGGTGGCGGTGCACTGTCATTTACACACAGCACATTTTCTATTGAAATGGCCAAAAATGTTCCCGCTGACATGCAGTTTTACTTCAAAAACTATATAGTGTGTAAACAATCTGTGAAAATTGGGTTTACGCAAACATATTTATCATTTGCACTTCACTAAGTAAAGTGTTCTGATTTGTTTTAATGCTATTAAAATATTTTTTATCATCACAGAATTACAAAAGAAGGGCTTTCATAACTACTGAAGTTTATTTTGAAAAGATTGTACAGTTCACTTTTTAGCTATTTAAATATGGGTCGGAATAAAACATGACAACCTACAGCCTTTCATTTCACGCTTTTTGTACGGCTCGTTTGTCAGACAATTGACTTTACAAGGTCCTCGAACTTTGCAGTCAGAGAAAGAAAAGTAATTGTAGCTGTAAAATGACTTTTGACCTCTGTCTCTGAACACAGAATAATTGGCAAGATAAAAACAAGATTTAAAGACATATTTAATGCTCTTTCACTTTGCTGGTGAACAGAACACCTGTTTGTCAGCTCGCCAGAAGGGGTGAGTAGGCGTTAAATGTAGCTCGCCCTGATAAAATCTGACTCGCCATAGCGAGTGGGCGTGTAGATTTGTCAAGCTTTAAATAAAGCTACATCATGCTGCAGTTCACTTAACCCTTTCCATGCTGATGACGGAACCGCTCCGTCATCAGCTGCGGTTGGGCTGTGCTGATGACGGAGCGGTTCCATCATGGCCCGGCCGCCGCGCCTGCGCGGCGTGTTCTATTGAGCGGGCGGGGCCATGACGGAACCGCTCCGTCATGAGCACAGCCCAACCGCGGCTGATGACGGAGCGGTTCCGTCATCAGCATGCGGCTGCCATGCGGCCGCCACGCCCCCTTAGCGCTGCGGCGGAATAGCCGCCGCAGCGATGCGGTTAAGCTCTAACAAGTCAGGTATACCTCTAATGAATTGTTGACTAGATCTTTGCCTTTGACCCTGTACAGGTTTATGCTGTCTTTGGCGAGGTTCACAAAATACAAATGCCATAGACCTATATACATACAAAAATCGCTTTCCTTTGTAAAAGTGATCTTAACTATAAGTATCCAGTGGCAACTGGCTCTGGTTGATACAGTATTTGCTTAGGGATTTCTGCCAAAGTGCTGTCTTGATAAAGGCAACTTTCCCATCCTGGGATTTCCATCGACCAGTTGTTTATCTGGTTAGGATGTAAGTGTCTAGTTTGCTGATGATTGCTGTTAATCCCAACAAAAGTAACATTAGTTGATCCAGAGAAGAATCAAACTGCGTTTGGAGTATCAATGACTTTGGCTAATGTCTTTGATGTTTTTTTGTTGAAGTATGTGGTCTGTTGTCCAGCCTTAAATTTACAATTGACACTGCTAATTTGATCGGTATCGGTCTTATAACATTTCAGGAGTCTACCAATACTCCTCCACAGGTGCAGCTCAAAATGAAGTCTCTGGACATTAATCTGAAAAAGCAGGCCCTGGTGTCCCTTATACATTTCCATTGAAAGCACAATGTTGTCTACTGTGGAACATAACCAGTTATTTTACTTTTAAGGATAATGTATAATGTTCTGGTGTTCCCAGTTACATGTAAAGTATTTACCAGCTATCAACTACAGTTGAAGTGATTTGCAAAGCTGTTGCCTTGGTTTTGTCACACACCTTTTGCAGTAACAATGCTCCAAAGAGGTTGCAACAGAGTGACATTTAAACAGTAATCTTTCTTCACTCAGTTGTTTTTGGAAACGTCATGTATATGCTTCTGTCAGTCTTTGACGTCTGCATTTCATCGCCCCACCATAGAATTAAATTGCATAGCATGGTTTTATATGTAAAGCAATTTGGAAGTGCATGTGAGACTGTATTTTTGCAAAAATATAATGGCAATGTTTCTCTTTTTTCGCTGAATATCCAAATCAGATCAAGTACTGGCACTGTCCGAACTAGTCAGTATGGCCCTTACGGAGGCGCTGAGAAAATCAAGGAGCCAAGACCACTTCATGACAAATCCTACATTCAACAATGCATTCGACAGCTCTGTGAGGTATTGTGCTTTTCCTCTCCTCTACCTAACAAAAAGTAAACATGCGCGTTGGGTTTTATAGTCTCAACACGCATACAAGTTTGATTTTGAAATGCACATGTTACTGCTTAAATTGGTATTGCTTACATTTTTTACTGCTTAAATTGTGTGTGAAAAGGGCTATCTTTTGCACACCACCCAAATATGCGTACAAGCTATAGATAGTTATGCAACATATAGTGATGCAGCATGTCCTCCACTACTTTGTTGGTCCTCACTCCTTAAAAAGTTGCAAGCTTGCCATTTCGTCATGCCTGGTTACTCACTCATGCGGCTGCCATTTCTCACTGGCACTGGCAGCACAGTCCTTGCCACCATATGAAACCACAGTAAAGTCTTTGCCTTTGCAGGGATTTCTGACCTTACAATTTGGCCGAGCTCTATGACTGTCCCAGTCACCAGGTGGTCCAACTCTGTTCTCTTCGCTGTTGAGCCGAGCTCTTTAGGCCCTACTGTGACAGTGAACACATTTATTGTATGTTTGCTTATGCTTAGCTTTTATCCGTTTGCTAACTAGGAACTACAAACTTTTCAATTGTGTTTATTGGGCAAGCAATTTTTATGGTTCAAAGTGTATGCTGTAATGTGTGTTGTGAGCTAGTTTTGTGACCAAGTCCTCTTGGGGCACTCCACAGCATGTGCAACCCCTGTTCCGTATTTGTTGGACGTGGCCCGTCTGGCAGGTCCACCCCTGAAGTTTTGTGCTTATTATATGTGTCCGGGGGATGGTGATTCCCCTTCTGAGTGTGTGTGTGGTGAGAGAGACCTGCCTCCCATAGGAATGCATGGGGGATGTATGTGGCTCTGGTAGTTCCTGATGCGTGGGGCGTGCCTGGCCGTGTTTGGTATGTGTGCACTCGTGAGGTTGAATGCTACAAGATGATGTATGCGGCATGCGTGTGACTAGAAGGGAAGGGCCACTTCTAGACCTTGGTGTGTGTGTGCAGTAGGTGTGCTGGCGCATGATTGGCTGAAGCCGGCTGGGCCTCCCCCACCAGGCTGGCCCCACCCCCCTGGGGGTGCGTCCAGTGTCCCTAGCCTGGCCAGTACCAAGAAATTCCTTATAACCAGTTCCAGCTGGTTCTCTCCCTGCCTGCCCCTTTTGGAGACAAAGGGAGCTCCTGTATAAAAGGAGGGTGGGCCCCCTTCTCGCTCTCTTCTTCTTCCTGCTGGGGACCCTACCTGGGTCGTGCTGCTGCTTGGGCTCAGGGAAGGGCGTGCCTCCCTGGGCCCTGCTCTGCTCCTGATCTGCTGGGCTCCTGGGCTTCCTGGGGTCTCTGCTAGCTATGGCCCTAGCGCTTGAGAGCGCTTTCCTGCTAACCTAGCGCCTTGGGGCGCTCATTCCCGCTTCTAACGCTTGGGAGGGCTTTCCTCTGACCCTAGCGCTTAGAGCGCTGCATTCTGTCCTGTTAGCGCTTTTGGAGCGCATCCTTCGTGGCACTAGCGCTGTGAGCGCTACCTTCACCAAGCCGGTGCCACCCGGCAGTTGCCCAGTTCTTTGGGGGTTCTACCTCCCCCGCGAGTGCCTACCTCGCTATGGCCCCCAATCTCGAGGGGGGCCTGGCCCTCGTCATTTTCCCGAGTCACCGCCGCCGGCCCGGGACCCCTCCGTGAAGCCCGCCCCCGGGCCGCGCTGTGATTGGACGGCGGCCCGGGCTTGGCTTCTGACGTCTTCCTGGGCCGCGCTGTGATTGGACGGCGGCCCGGGGAGCTTGGGAGCCGGCTGGCGGGAGAGGCGAGGAGGAAGGGGGCGGCGGGAGCCTACTCCGCGCCCCTGCTTGCCGGAAGACTGCTGTTTCCCCCCCCCCGGGGCCCCCAGGAGCGAGGGGGAGCCCCGGAGAGCGAGGGGGAGCCAGCGCCGCCGCGACTGGCGCATCCAGACCGGTGAGTGCTGCTGGAGGGGAGGCGGGGCGTCGGGCCACATTGTCGGTGGCCGCCCCTCCCCTCCGGCTCGAGCAGAAATGTGTGTAGAGGCCCGTGGGGCCCCCAATGATGCTGAGTCCCCCGAGTGGGACTCCGCTGCCCCAACTTGGCCCCAATCCCCCGAGGGGGACTCCGCCCGTGATCCTCGAACCCCCAGAGGCTCTGATTGAAAACCGAGTCCCCCGAGAGGGACTCCGCCCCTATCCTGCTGCTGCTCCGAGCCCAGCGAGGCTCTCACGATGCCCTGAGCCCCGACAGGCTCCACCACGTGCCCCCCTGTCTTCCTGAGCCCGAGAGGCTCCAGCTGTAATCCCTGAGCCCCGAGAGGCTCCACCCGTGCCCCCCTGTCTTCCTGAGCCCGAGAGGCTCCAGCTGTAATCCCTGAGCCCCGAGAGGCTCCACCCTTGCCCCCCTGTCCCTCTGAGCCTGCAAGGCTACGTCCAAGTCCCTCAGCGGCCCAGCACTTCGTGGGCCGCTGCCACGTTTAGGTTTGCCCCGGGCCCCTTGCAGCCCACCCTGGACATCGAGACTCTAAGGCGCCCTTGCCCCAGGAAGGTCATCTGGCCTAGGGGGTGCTACGGACTGATATCAATGTGATGCTGAGAATTATGTGTTGCCCTGCTGATGGGGGCCTCTGTTGTGTTATGTACCTTGTCCCTTCCCCCCTGAATACCCGATGTCTCATGTATGTGATCCCTGGTCAGAGTGAGTTCTACTGCTAGTTCTAGGAAGCTCCCAGGGGATATGTGTTCTAATGCCAGTTCCATCAGATGCGTACCACTGGCAGTGGTCCCTTGGCCCTGCCCTGTACCTTTTCCCTGGTAACCCCTGCCGTGCCTTGAGCACATTGTAAAGTGTATGTTCCTATGTGTCCTGTCTAATACAAAGACTATTTTCATATATACTTCGTGTGGAGTTCCTTTTGTGGGGGGGGCCTGGGATGTTGCTGTTGGTGGGTGCGTGCGCAAATGCTTCACACATGTCCTCCGAGATAGGCCCGACTGCCCGCGCCGCGTTACCTAGAGGGCGAGCAGGGGTCGACTTTATATAGGAGTGGCGGTCTCTGACTGGCTGTGGCGCAAGCCCTGGCCGGCCGGGGGTCCCATTTCCTACACTGGTGGCTAGCGGTGGGATCCGGATTTGTGTTTGCGCAGTACCACAACGATAACTGGCCTCCCTACAAAAACTCTGTATTTTAACTGGTCGCAAAGAAAGGGGATTATTGTTTTTAGGAGGTTACTGAAATGTCCGTTCTGTGAAAAATGTGTTCTGGTTAGGTGACCCTAGCCCGGGAGGGTAGATCAACCCCCTAGTGCAATGTGTTTTCTGGATTCACCAGAAGGGTGGGATCCAGGGGTGGCAGCGTAATTGTGTTCAATGTGTATGGTCCCTGTCCCTTCCCTGGAGTAATGATACCTGCGCCACATGGGGTCAGGTCAGGTTGCTAAAAATGTCTGTGCTGTGGAAATGTTTAATGATCAATAGAAATACCTGTTCTGTGGAAAGTTTTAAAGGTTACTTAAATGTCTGTTCTGTGGAAAAAGTGTGCGTGTACACTGTTAGTTAGTTGCCCCTAGCTTGGGAGGGTAAATCATCTCCCTAGTACAATACGGTTTTCTGGATTCACCAGGAGGGTGGGATCCAGTGGTGTCTGCGTAGTTGTGTTCAAATGTGTATGGTCCTTGTCCCTCCCCTAGAGTAATGGTACCTGTGCCACAAGGGTCAGGTTGAGGAATCGGGGGCGGTAGAAAACTGTCTTACCAGTCATGGGGACGATGGGTGGATGAATGTTGAGGTGTGCTGAGTAATGGAGTGTAAGTTCTCTGGGATGGGGAGCTTGCTGAATCAACGATAATCCTGTCCTTCCTTACCCCGCTGAATGTGTTGGATGCATCAGGTTCCCTTACCCCGCTGGTTGTGTTTTAGGCGTCAGGTGTCGCCCTGGCTGAATTTATGTTGAGTTGAACTGAGACCTGCTGGCGCTGCCGCGGCTCATCTTGTTGTGTTCTAGGCGTCCGGTGTCGCCCTGGCTGAATTTATGTTGAGTTGTATCCCGGACAAGGAAGACCTGCTGGCGCTGCCGCGGCTTGCCTTGGGGAGAACTGAACACTGAGACCTGCTGGCGCTGCCGCAGCTCATCTTGTTGTGTTTTAGGCGTCAGGTGTCGCCCTGGCTGAATTTATGTTGAGTTGTACTGAGACCTGCTGGCGCTGCCGCGGCTCATCTTGTTGTGTTTTAGGCGTCAGGTGTCGCCCTGGCTGAATTTATGTTGAGTTGTACTGAGACCTGCTGGCGCTGCCGCGGCTCATCTTGTGGTGTTTTAGGTGTCCGGTGTCGCCCTGGCTGAATGTAGGTTGAGTTGTATCCGGACAAGGAAGACCTGCTGGCGCTGCCGCGGCTTGCCTTGGGGAGAGCTGAACCGTGAGTCCTGCTGGCGCTGCCGCGGCTCGTTTTGTTGAATTTATGTTAAGTTGTATCCCGGACAAGGAAGACCTGCTGGCTCGGCCGCGGCTTGCCTTGGGGAGAGCTGAACGCTTAGTTCCCAGGTGGAAGACCAGTGGAGGGAGGAAGCTCCAAGACTGGTAGGAAAGTGTGTTCTGAGGGTGTTTCTCCTGGGAGAACGCGGAACCTCAGAAGTAGAGGTAGGGTGGGGCATTCTTGCCCGTGACCTCTGGCAAACCTGAGGGTGCGGACCCTAGGTGGAAGGAACAGTGGTAGTCGTGGCTACACTGAGAAAGGGAGTGGAGAATGGCTATTGTGGGCCAGGGGTACCGCCCCCACTTCGGATTAGCAGGGACCAGGGGTATCTGGATGGCTTAGGGCCTGGTCCTAGTCATGGACAACTAAGGAGTACCAGGTGGGTAGCCTGGTTGGGCCTATGTCTTCATTTTCTTTTTTTTAATTATTTTTATTATGTTGTTTGCTTGAACTTTTATTAGTTTAGTCTGCGTATGTCTGTTGGTCCGGCAGTGCGGGCCGCGTCCACGTCCTATCGCCCTGCCGCAGGGAAGTCCATCACGGTAGTGATTGGTCTGCCCTGCGTCTGGGCTGGGAGGGGCACGTGTTGGACGTGGCCCGTCTGGCAGGTCCACCCCTGAAGTTTTGTGCTTATTATATGTGTCCGGGGGATGGTGATTCCCCTTCTGAGTGTGTGTGTGGTGAGAGAGACCTGCCTCCCATAGGAATGCATGGGGGATGTATGTGGCTCTGGTAGTTCCTGATGCGTGGGGCGTGCCGGGCCGTGTTTGGTATGTGTGCACTCGTGAGGTTGAATGCTACAAGATGATGTATGCGGCATGCGTGTGACTAGTAGGGAAGGGCCACTTCTAGACCTTGGTGTGTGTGTGCAGTAGGTGTGCTGGCGCATGATTGGCTGAAGCCGGCTGGGCCTCCCCCACCAGGCTGGCCCCACCCCCCTGGGGGTGCGTCCAGTGTCCCTAGCCTGGCCAGTACCAAGAAATTCCTTATAACCAGTTCCAGCTGGTTCTCTCCCTGCCTGCCCCTTTTGGAGACAAAGGGAGCTCCTGTATAAAAGGAGGGTGGGCCCCCTTCTCGCTCTCTTCTTCTTCCTGCTGGGGACCCTACCTGGGTCGTGCTGCTGCTTGGGCTCAGGGAAGGGCGTGCCTCCCTGGGCCCTGCTCTGCTCCTGATCTGCTGGGCTCCTGGGCTTCCTGGGGTCTCTGCTAGCTATGGCCCTAGCGCTTGAGAGCGCTTTCCTGCTAACCTAGCGCCTTGGGGCGCTCATTCCCGCTTCTAACGCTTGGGAGGGCTTTCCTCTGACCCTAGCGCTTAGAGCGCTGCATTCTGTCCTGTTAGCGCTTTTGGAGCGCATCCTTCGTGGCACTAGCGCTGTGAGCGCTACCTTCACCAAGCCGGTGCCACCCGGCAGTTGCCCAGTTCTTTGGGGGTTCTACCTCCCCCGCGAGTGCCTACCTCGCTATGGCCCCCAATCTCGAGGGGGGCCTGGCCCTCGTCATTTTCCCGAGTCACCGCCGCCGGCCCGGGACCCCTCCCTGAAGCCCGCCCCCGGGCCGCGCTGTGATTGGACGGCGGCCCGGGCTTGGCTTCTGACGTCTCCCTGGGCCGCGCTGTGATTGGACGGCGGCCCGGGGAGCTTGGGAGCCGGCTGGCGGGAGAGGCGAGGAGGAAGGGGGCGGCGGGAGCCTACTCCGCGCCCCTGCTTGCCGGAAGACTGCTGTTTCCCCCCCCCCGGGGCCCCCAGGAGCGAGAGGGAGCCCCGGAGAGCGAGGGGGAGCCAGCGCCGCCGCGACTGGCGCATCCAGACCGGTGAGTGCTGCTGGAGGGGAGGCGGGGCGTCGGGCCACATTGTCGGTGGCCGCCCCTCCCCTCCGGCTCGAGCAGAAATGTGTGTAGAGGCCCGTGGGGCCCCCAATGATGCTGAGTCCCCCGAGTGGGACTCCGCTGCCCCAACTTGGCCCCAATCCCCCGAGGGGGACTCCGCCCGTGATCCTCGAGCCCCCAGAGGCTCTGATTGAAAACCGAGTCCCCCGAGAGGGACTCCGCCCCTATCCTGCTGCTGCTCCGAGCCCAGCGAGGCTCCCACGATGCCCTGAGCCCCGACAGGCTCCACCACGTGCCCCCCTGTCTTCCTGAGCCCGAGAGGCTCCAGCTGTAATCCCTGAGCCCCGAGAGGCTCCACCCGTGCCCCCCTGTCTTCCTGAGCCCGAGAGGCTCCAGCTGTAATCCCTGAGCCCCGAGAGGCTCCACCCTTGCCCCCCTGTCCCTCTGAGCCTGCAAGGCTACGTCCAAGTCCCTCAGCGGCCCAGCACTTCGTGGGCCGCTGCCACGTTTAGGTTTGCCCCGGGCCCCTTGCAGCCCACCCTGGACATCGAGACTCTAAGGCGCCCTTGCCCCAGGAAGGTCATCTGGCCTAGGGGGTGCTACGGACTGATATCAATGTGATGCTGAGAATTATGTGTTGCCCTGCTGATGGGGGCCTCTGTTGTGTTATGTACCTTGTCCCTTCCCCCCTGAATACCCGATGTCTCATGTATGTGATCCCTGGTCAGAGTGAGTTCTACTGCTAGTTCTAGGAAGCTCCCAGGGGATATGTGTTCTAATGCCAGTTCCATCAGATGCGTACCACTGGCAGTGGTCCCTTGGCCCTGCCCTGTACCTTTTCCCTGGTAACCCCTGCCGTGCCTTGAGCACATTGTAAAGTGTATGTTCCTATGTGTCCTGTCTAATACAAAGACTATTTTCATATATACTTCGTGTGGAGTTCCTTTTGTGGGGGGGGCCTGGGATGTTGCTGTTGGTGGGTGCGTGCGCAAATGCTTCACACATGTCCTCCGAGATAGGCCCGACTGCCCGCGCCGCGTTACCTAGAGGGCGAGCAGGGGTCGACTTTATATAGGAGTGGCGGTCTCTGACTGGCTGTGGCGCAAGCCCTGGCCGGCCGGGGGTCCCATTTCCTACAGTATTGTACTTAGGAGGTCTGAATGCAGGGATCCAGCAAACTCAGCCTTTACAAATCTGTTACCATGGTGGAGAACACTGCACAAAGTTCTTGGATACAACTTGCCATCTGACTCCCTGAACGCACTAAGAAAATCATTCAGTTATCAAATTCACCTCTAGCATCCCAAAGTTCCAGGTAGCTGATAAAATGGCTTGTTATAGTAAACTCTTGCCTCTGAAGCCTGTTCTGATCTTTAGGTTACAAGTTTGAATCCCAGCAGGACCTGGTCTGCTCTGCATCCTTTTGTGGACGATAAAGTTTGTGCTTATAAACTGCAGTAGTATGGTTTTAAAGTGCTGCATAAAAACTAATTGATAGAGTGGTGACTTCACTACCTTTTGTGCAAGAAAGGGCAGACAAGAAATGAAGCGAAGCGATATTTCAAAGCTTGCCTTAAGCCTTTACAGCTCCGCAGCTGAAGATGTAATGTAATAATCCTCCCTCCCCAGAGCAGCAGATGCTGTTTTTTTAAGACAACCGAGGAAGAAACTTGCCCACTTGTTCCATGTTTCTCACTAGAAGCAGCAGAAGCTAAGGCTCTTCAGAGGGCGAGGCAAGGGCACACATTTTATTATGTCTGCAGAATGTGGGACGTCTGCTTCTCAGCATCACGAAGTTGGTGTTGGATGGCCTGCCTACTGTTGGGTTACAGCTGGTCATCTGGATGAAGTGTCAAATTGCACTTACTTTGTGCGCAGACTCCACCAGGAGCAATCCTGTTTTCTGTCTTTGACAACCCCCATCAGTGACCACATATGCAAGAATCTGAGACCCAGTGGTGGAATTGGGGCGAGTAGAATGGCATAAGAAAGAACACCGAGATACAGAACTCTACCACTTTTGCCTTTAGCTGGTAGATGAGGTCTGATGATCCCTACAAGATAAAGAGATAACTTAAGTGACTTGTCATTTAAATACCTAAATGTAACTGCAATTGTTAATCTGTATACAGCATGATCTCTGTGTAACCAATTCTGTACTTCATTATGATACTGATAATTACTGAAAACTCGAGCATACAAAAAATAAGTGTCAGATATGTAGGTGTGCTAATATTTCTCCCTATGCTTTGAATATCTTCATCAAGGTTTGTCGCCTCACTGTCTCTTGTGGAAGATGAGTTATAGTTTCTACGTGACATCAGTAGAACTGCCAAATAATACTGTTAATATCCTGTTGTTCACTAATGGTAACAATTGTAAATGGTGGTTTAAACTCTAATACCTTATAGATGACATTTCTAAATACAGGTGCAAAAATCCACTTTCAAGTGTATTTGTTTCTTTGCATGGTAACCTGTTTATACTAAAATCCTAGTCTGAATAAATACATGTCCTAGAGAGCAGTTCAGAGTTAATTGTCATCAGCTATACGATTTCAGGATTATTATCAGCAATCCAATTACCCACTCAAAACAATACTTTCGAAAGCCTTGGTCTATGTGAGCAAAAATTATGAATCCATGTAGCAATGTCCTGCCTGCAGCAATATTGTAGCGCGATCGCCTACCACAGCAGAATTAAAATCAATGATCCAAGATGACTGCCATCTCTCTGGAACAAAGTGGTACAAAAGGGGGTGGTGATGGACGGAGCATCTGAACCAATCAAACACTCACACCCAGTCAACAGATCTGGGTTTAATCCATCACCGTTCTTTAGCCCACTCTGCCACCCCAGTTCAGACATGGCCATATGCAAATCAGTCTGACCCTGTGCCTCATGGGAACAGTCCAGCCCGAACTGCCAAGCCATGCCTTCCCTGGACTGGAAACAAGCTTCCGAGGACCGGTTTCTGGCATTTCAGCCGTCTTCAGCCCGGCTTGCTTGAATCCAGTGGCAAAGTGAGCAAGGGACTCACGTCTGAGCATACCCTGCCAACTTATGGCAAACAAAGTGGTACAAAAGGGGGTGGTGATGGACGGAGCATCTGAACCAATCAAACACTCACACCCAGTCAACAGATCTGGGTTTAATCCATCACCGTTCTTTAGCCCACTCTGCCACCCCAGTTCAGACATGGCTATATGCAAATCAGTCTGACCCTGTGCCTCATGGGAACAGTCCAGCCCGAACTGCCAAGCCATGCCTTCCCTGGATCGGAAACGAGCTTCCGAGGACCGGTTTCTGGCATTTCAGCCGTCTTTAGCCCGGCTTGCTTGAATCCAGTGGCAAAGTGAGCAAGGGACTCGCGTCTGAGCATACCCTGCCAACTTATGGCGAACAAAGTGGTACAAACACTCACACCCAGTCAACAGATCTGAGTTTAATCCATCACCGTTCTTTGCCACTGGATTCAAGCAAGCCAGGCTCAAGACCAATCTCTCTGGAACATGCAGGCGTTCATGGCAGGGTGGAATCATAGTTCATTATTAGCCCTGTGCCACGCAGTGTGTCCTTGGCATGCAGCTTGAGTTTAGACTGCACCAGTCCTCTATGATGACCGGCAACCTTCCCTTCGCTAAAAGGCAGCCAGCACAAGCGAATTTGAAGTACGGCCTCCATATTCTTGGACCATACTAAGGGGTAAGCATTACCTCCTGCACCACTTCCTAACATAAAGGAAGATGCCACTGTGAGGCCACAAAAGCTGAATGGAGACCTAGCAGTGTGGGTGGGTATGGAGTGCAGCTGTCTCCATGTTCGAGTCCACAAGAGCGTTTGAGGCCACATGAGAAATGGTGGAGGTGGTTCTTGGGATGGGGTCTCATGTTGGTCAGCGCATGTTTTGGCTGCCTCTGTCTCAGTTTCTCTACTTGCCTTCTGTATGTCTTTACAGAAGGGTCTTGTCATGGACCATGCCCTGCGACCAACCTCCAGTGTGCAGACTGTAGGATGTGAACAGAGGGCGTTGGCCACCTGTAGGGGGTTGAGCGCCATGCCCTCCTGCCAGCCCACCCCTGCAGTTCTACTTTTAGGGGGTAGTTGGCCACCCACATGGGGTTGAGTGCAGTTCTCCCACAAGGTCAGGCACAGGTCACCTGAGGGGTTTGGATGCATGTTTTACTTTGAATATGATCCAAGAGGCTATTTGTTTCTTGGTTGATTGAAAACAAGCATAAAAGAGGATGCCATCCACTAAATATGGGTGAGGTGACACATACATAAGCTCAATTGCACAATAGTAAAAGTAATATTGATTATCTGTAAATGACTTCAAAAAGATTGACCTAATTTTTATCTTGTTGAATTTCTTCCAGCTCACAAAGCATGTAGCACTGTGACACAATCAGTAGATAATATCAACAGAGTGAAGAAGGTCTCCCTATCCTCATTCAAGTGCTGGAGTGCTTCATCTCACCCCTTCTCCAGTCCTGTCTGGCTACTGTCCAGAAATAAATGCTGGGCTCCCATATCAAACTTAGTGTAAAAAACTAGTTGGACTGAAGGATTGCACAGGAGGCAAGCTAGGCCTAGTGCTCATAGAAAATGCATATAAAGTGGGCTTTGATTGAATTATTAACAGACATTATATTTTTCTTAAATAGAACATTCTAACCCCTTTAGCAGTTTTGTAAATTGCTCGTGGAGGAAGGAGGGGAGAGATTTGCCCTTCCTAAATCATCATGAAAGGCAATTATTTTAATTAAAACTCTGTTAAATGGATATTAAGGTTCTATTCTCGCATTATAAAGTAGTGTTCAGTGCAAAAAAATGCAAATCTCCCTTAAAATCTTCAATTTGAAGCAGAATTCTGGTTATAATCAAAACGTATCAACCACTAACATTCTACCGTTACAATGAGCGACACTACCTTAAACGCCCTTCCTCCCGCATCACACACTTTTTATGACGCCACAATGGTAGATGGCAGTGAAATCACTTGGAACTTCATAACATATAGACATTTAGCCGTGTCTTGTGGTGAACACCTCTTTCCTCATTGCGTACGGGATACAGCATCCAGTCGGACTTCATAAGATCTGGTCACAGAGCCTGGTCTTGGCCAGATTGTTGGGCATGAATGAACCTCAACTTTCCCAAAATGCAGTGGGTGCAAACACCCTCAGTGCCCTAGCTTTGTTCTTAGCATATGTGCCCGGAGTACAGGCCCTACACTTATTGTCCCTTTTGGCTATGCCTAGCAGGCTTTGGTTGCAGGATGTGACCGTTGGTCACACCCTATACTCTCTGAGCCCACAGAGGCAAGTAAGTGTGACGGCTGGCCTCACCCATTACCCATTTCTGCTCACAGGGCTTGCTGCCCCCAACCTTAGTGCCCAGTGGGCTGGGAGCTCTGACACCACTCTAGTCTAAGACGCTTCTTTCTGACCTCCGTGCTCATGTTTTGGATACTGATTTGGTTTTATTTTTTTATAAATGTATTGAATTATTTTTTAAGTTTGTGAAATATTTTTGGACTTCAGCTGCTCACAATGAGTATAGATTTTTGTTATGTACATAGCATGGTTCACAAACCACCACTGAGTATAACCATTCCCTGTTTTTGTGTAGTTCGATTTACAAACTATTGTATGATCATTGTCAATGTGCTTAGCGTCTCCATTGTTCTATGAACCTCATACACAGCGTTTATAGATCATCCTCCTTATGCCCACATTGCAATTTTATTCTTTAAGTAGGGTATTTCTCAAACCTCTGGTTTTTCCCTTGGCCATCACAGAGGTAGTGTGTATTCCTGCGCCCAAATGCTACCCTGAGATTCTTTTTTTTCCGATACAAGGCTTGCGAAGCCTACAATATATAACGGTGGAAAAACAATTACACATGGCGACAAACAATCACTTTTATTGTGTTTGCCAGCCTGATTAGAGGTTGGTGAATCCCAAAATGTATGGGGTAAAACAGTTCTCTTTAAGGTTTGCTTGTGACTACATATGTTGTCAGCATTGAAGATTTGTTAAGATCATTTCTGGAAATCCAATTTTAAAACTGAAAAGACCTTTCTCCTGTCTTTAGACAAACATCATTATATGATCACTTTTGGGCATTGGATAAAGAACTGTAAGATTTTGTGATCAGGGACATTATAAGAATGACAGTCAGTTGGATTTATTATTACCATATTGATATAATGCCATGACTCTGTATGAATCATCAAGTCTAATAAATGTTGTTCTCGTTCATATGAAAATTGTTCTATACATGTTATATCACTATTAAGTAGGGTGCTCCTCTTATCAATTAATTTGTAACTTTGAATACCAGTGGATATCTGGTATTGACGGTGTGCACCCAGTCACCAGGCCACCTTACCCAAATAATCATACCTTTAAGGTATGACTTTGTAATTCGCGAACCAGATACTTGATGTCCGTACAGTTTGATTCATATAAAATAAACCCCTTCAAAACTACTGAACACTTACACCAAATTTTGAAAAGCACACTCCAGGCTCTGTGTTTGTTGTTAAGCCATTCTGCAGTTTTTAGGATGGATTTCGATTTAATAGGTAACAATGGAAAATCCTGCGACACCCACACCTTTATAGATTTGCTCTGCAGTAACCAATCTGCACGAAACTAACAAAACTTTTACAATTTTTCTTTGAGAAAGGTTTGAGCAGATTTCTCAAACACAGGCAAAGTTAAAAACAAAACTAAATTGGCTTTTCCTATGAACTATCTATGAAATTATGTCAAAGGGTCCATCTTTCTGAAACTTGATCTGTGCATGTGCACATGCCAAGCAAGATGATTCCACAAACACCATTTATCGACTTTTTGGCAGTGTAGTGAAAAAAACATTATTGCGTAAGGCTTGTGTAGACTCAAAAAGGCCAATTCTACCTTGCGAGATGCCTGTTGGACTTGGCCCTATATGCAGGGTTATCCCTAAACATTTTGCCTTCACCCTCCTGTTTAATTACTCCATTTTTGTTGGCTTTCGGGACTATGTGCATATAACCACTGCTAACCAGTGCTTAAATGCTTGTGCTCTCTCCTTTAAATGTGGTAGAATAGAATTGCACTCAATTGGCACATTTAATTGACCTGTAAGCCTCTAATAAAGGAGTACTACACGTGTCCAGGGCCTGTAAATTAAATGCTACTATTGGGCTTGCAGCACCTATTGTGCCACCTTCTTATGTAACCCTACAAACATGTCTCAAACATTGCAGGCTGTGTGTGCAGTTTTAGATTGCCATTTTGACCTAACAAAATAAACCTTTTGCTGGGCTCGAATCTTTTTAATACATATTAGTCACCTCTAGGGTAGGTCCTGAATAAACCTGAGGGCAGGGTGCAGTAACTTTTTTAAAAATAGGACATGTACTTTATTAAGTTTACATGCCCTGGTAGTTTTTTACTACCTCAAGGCTTGCCTCTCCGATAGAATAACTTTTGGGTTACCTAATTACATTTAAAAAGGAATAAGTCTCAAATGAGAACAGGTACACAGTTCATGTTTGGTGTCTTTGGAATTGTAATGAGAAATTCTCTTTTATGGTAAAGTTGGATTTTAAATTACAATTTTGAAAATGGCACTTTTAGGCATGTCCTGCCGTAGCCATTTAGTGCCTTCAGCCTGACCCTTTGTCACATGACTAGGTGTAGTTGGCAGTCGATCTTTCTATATTCCTCCCCGACAGCCCCATACAATAGAGAGCTTAGTTGTGCCTGGATCAGGGCCGGACTGGCCATAGTGGGCACCGGGCGTTTCCCCGGTAGGCCGCTAGGGTGGGGGCCGGTTTTGTTACCGTGGGTCGGCAATATCGGCCCCCTGTAACAAAATCAGCCAAAACCGGCCCTTGCAAACTGCTCTGCTGCACTCCCCCTCAACCCGGGGGGGGGAGAGGGGGTTGGGGGGCTGCTGAGCAGTTTGCCAGGGCCGGTTTCTGTTCTCAGTCCGGCCCTGGCCTGGATGGGCCATCACTGGTAGGATGGGGGAGCTGATACCAGAATGGGCTGTGTCCTTCCTTTACACAAAGGATTGCAGACCCCCTGACGTTAGTCTGGAGCCAGAACCTGAGCATTTTAAAAGCAATCCTGTAGCCGCTTTTCCCACATTAAAGAATGCGCCAGATATAAATATTGGACCTCAAACAGCAACTCTTCAGTACCCGTGTGGACCTGTGGAAGATTGTGCCGGGAAGGAGGACTGTTGTGCTGCTGAAAGGACTGCCACCCTCCTGCATTGCTGACCTGCCACTCTCTTGCCTGGGTGAGAAGGACCAAACCTGTACCCTGGACCACCAGAGTGGCTCCAAGGGCTAGTCTACTGCACCTCGACTCTGCAACTGTGAGCCTTACCCAGCCAAGTTCTGCCAGCGCATCCCTGAACAGAACTAAACCATCACCTCTGCTGCATGGACTTTCCAGTTGCAAGGACTTTGCATCACTGTTGCAGTCTCATCTAAACTGCCGCTGCACGCCGAACCCCTGATGCAGGCCCTCGCATCGCAAACCCCTTGCCGCCTGCATCCCCGGTAACGATGCAGTATTTCACATCACCAGTCTTGCAGATTCTTTGGAACCAGCCGGTGTGCGACGCATCCTCGACATAGGACTTGGCATCACAGCTCCCCTTGTCGACAGCCTCCTCGACGACCACGCAGGACATTACATCGCAGCCTTGCAGCTCCCCGGAACCGACGCTGTGCTACCCATCTGTGCCCGAACCTCACATCGCCTCGACTGTGTGACGCATCCTTGACGATGAACTTGCACCTTTCCACAACCTGGATTTAAGGTACTCTTGTTTATCAGGCCTTATTGGGTCTTTGTAGACGGCCTGAACTTGTGACTTTGTCCCTGTATGGCACGACCAGATAACCACAGTTGGCGCATTGTGCTGTTTGGCGCTATTTTCATGGAAGTCTTTAAACTTGCATATCTCCGGTTCTACTGATTGTATTTTTGTCATCGTGGTCCTGTTTCATTTATTAAAATTCACTCTATTGTTCTAATGTATTGTGGGGTGGTTCTTGTGTTGCATTTGCATGTTATTATTGTTGCACAAATACTTTACACAGTGCCTCTGAGTTAAGCCTGACTGATAAGTGCCAAGCTACCAGAGGGTTGAGCACAAGTTAATTTAGGGTTAGTGTGTGACTTCATCCTGGCCAGGATTGTGGTTGCTGCGTGAGTAGTGTCCCCCCTCCCCCCTCTTCAACCAGTAGCCCAAGTTCTTACAGTGCCTTTCCTCTGCAGAACCTCGATTCAGCAGAGGCATTAAATCCTTTAAATGCAAATGTGGCTGATAGAAGCAAGTGAAGCTCGTGATGTGTCATTTTTATGACCCATCTTTCTGCCTGCCAAAGGTGGGTCAAACAGTTTCTTGGGCACACTGTTACTTATCATCGATTTTAACTACCAGTGGCTGAATTAAGTTGTTGGTGTAATCAAACTTACAAATGGCTGCAGTACCCACATCCTTGTGACCGAGGCTATAAAGATATATGTGAAATATGAACTGAACTTCTTGTGAGAAAGCATTTCCCTTTGCATAAGTAGCTAACGTCAATTCAGCAACCATTGCATTTTCATGTACTGCAAACCATTTTAAAGTGGCCATGAAGTGACAAGTTGCTTATCTTCTTATGTAATTAAATCCATAGGGCTTTCTTGCTTGTGTCAAAGTGAGTGCTCATAAAGGTTTGTCTGCAGGCCAGCTGCACCAAAGTAACTTGCTTAATGTCTTCAGTTTCTTGTAGAAAATGGCTACTCCCAAAACATATCTGTGAAGTCTCTCCAGGCGCCTTCTTCGAAGGACTTCGTCAAGATCTTCTCGTTCATCTATAACTGCCTTTCTCCAGGATACGAGGCACCTCTTGCCAAGTTTGAAGAAGAGATTCCGCGGATATTTAAAGATCTTGGGTATTGAATATGGTTACAGTCCTAATCTTTGGTCTGTTAAGTGTAGCAAGGTTTGGTCTTTTCTTAATGAATTATTTAGGATTCTCTAGCATTGTGGACATTCAAGATTATTTATTTATGTATTACATTTGAGACCATTTGTTATCAAGACCATTGTGAAAAGAAGCCCAAAAATCACCTGCACACTGCTAGAGGATAAAAGAATATTGGGGGATTGTTCAGTTTACTAGTTTGGCAAAAAGGTAACAGGAGGTGCAAAGGTCTCTGTCTACTCTTGTTCCATATTCATTTACAAAGGAGAACTGCCGCTTTTATAAAATCCCATTTTTTTTAAACTCCTTGCATAGTTTCCTTTTTCCTGTCAGATTTCGCTGACATACAATCATTGAAATAAATGAAAGCTCAGGATTAGAACTGTGACTTATAGAATTTGCTTTACATTACTTCTGCTTCATCAAGATTAATTATTCAAATGCTCCAGACCTATGGCCTAACCCATAACTATTAGTCTGCCCCTAATAATAGGATATGTTTTGATAGTGATTAATAATATCCTGTAATACACATTAACAAAGTTCTGACTCAGATCTACCAATAATAGAGAAAAAGGTTACTTTAACTGCTGTTTAATTTTTTTTTTTTAGCCAGGGATAATGATGTGCTTATTCTTTCCCAGTCTTCAGCACTGAACGTTTGCTAGACACAAAGAATTCCTAGGTTTAATAACCACGCATCACTAAAGCTATGGATTATACCATTGACCTGAAGTGGCTCACTCCTCTCATGCTAATAAGCATTAAGCTTAAGATGTTCATATGGCACATATAATTAAAGATGATTGTTCTACGTGCTCTCAGGTTGTTTGCTGTTGAAAATGGAGTACAGAAAGATAGTGATTCTTCCATAATTTCACTATTTATTTAAAGGGAGGCCTTGGATTAGCACTGTGGTCCCTTTACTTCACAGTCAACACCTAAACCTCTAGAGCACTTCTCATTAATTAGAAATCACTGAAAAAAGCTTACTACTTCCCATGCCAATAGCTGACTGATCCCACATCTAGAATGAAAAAAATAGATAAAAGCAAATAGCAAAGCAAGGTTTAAAAGCACTGCTTGAACATCAGTTCTTTATCAAGGCTACAGACCACACTGTTAGTCTCACCTCAGTGCTCTAGCACAGTTGTGTGATGTTACAACGCAATTTTTACCCCGACTTGCTGTCAGGGTAGCGCTGGATTATTTACTATTCCAACTCCAGTCTGTGCAACAGTAGGGAAGGTGTTGGAATTAAATTCAACACCTTATACCCCCTACAGCAAGCCATTTTCGTAACTGAAATCAGAGTACACAATCTTGGTATTGAATTCCAAATTTGCTCTTTCTAGAAGTATCTCATTAATGCAAACTGTTTCCAGCAGCAAGCTAAATGATGAGTGTCCGAAGTCTGAATATTGCCAACTGAGCGGAGCCCTAGGCATTGCCAATACGCATTAATAGAAAGAAACCAGGTCTACTCAGCAAACATCTTCCTATAAGCTCTTCTAACGAGTCGAATATTGTGCTGCAGGCCACAAAAATATCTTTATGAATAGTACAGGAGATAGAAAATCCTGGTCATTCAACAGCAAAAATATGCTTATCAGGCGGACTTTAACCACTGGCAATGTCTGCCTAGTATTGCAGATATAGACCTCATGTCCAACCTGGGCTTACGAAAGTTTCCCCCTTTCTTACTGACTAGCTTGCACAATCAACTTTACTTACTTGGTTTTAAGTCCTGAAACCATTGGTTAATCTAGGGGCCTACTTGCTTGGAACCACCGAAACATACAGGTTAAATATGAGTCCTTCATGAGACGCACTAGCTCTGAGGTCCAGCGCCATCTACAGAATCTCACATCTCTGGAGCAGGTGCCTTTCCATGTAAAGCAGACCCTCTACATTATTAACTGCACAAGCAAAGGCTAATATTGTCTCTTCTTCATTGTACTTAACTTTCGAAGGCTAACCCAGAACCCCTGTACAAAACAAAGAGTAATTTTACCTATAAAAGCCCATCTCCTCTCCCAATTATCTACCCAGAAGGCCAGAAAAACATCATGACAAGACTCAACTGTGGGGGGTCACTGCATACATTAGAAGCCCTCAATTTGATAAAAGTATGAATTAATATTTATTTTGTGAATGATCCAGCTATGTTCCTTTTCCTTTTTCAGGTATCCTTTCCCACTGTCGAAAAGCTCCATGTACACTGTAGGAGCACCACACACCTGGCCCCAAATTGTAGCAGCTCTGGTCTGGTTAACAGAATGTGTCAAGGTACTGTTTTAATTTGTTGTTTGTAAGATGGCATACATGGATGTATTTGCAAAAATCACTACTCAAGATGTGCCAAAGTGCTAGTATTTCACCTTATAACCACATTATAATTTCGTCGAATCACATTGTCCAAGTGAACGAAGCATAGATTTACATTTCTAACCTATTTAGCCGCACCTTGGAGTGCCCTTAAAGAAAATCACATTTCATGAGCTGTATGATCCCAATAGACCAGCTGTGCCGGAGGTCCTAGTATATTAATATGTGGATGCTAAAAGAGCCTATTATTCTTATACTTAAGTAAGGGAAGCTGTCTCCGCAGACCTGGGGCAGTGCCTCCCAAGTTTACTCTTGGGCTGCCATTCTGAGGCATTATTCCTGCTATTCTAGATGGTGGGTAAGACCTGTGACCCAGGATGATCTACACCTGACCATAGACCTCAGGTAGATGCCACTGGGCCTACAGCACTAAGAGGACACTTGCAAAGCCTTACAGTAAGGACATCGACGATTGGAAGGTTTCTGTCATGGGTGAAGAGGAGTGTGACTGAAACAGCTATTATACTGATGCCCCAGAAGATCAGGTTACAGTTCCTTACACCGCACCCATCATGTTAAATATCAATTTAATGCAGTAAAATGTAGGTCTGCATAAATCTTCCACATCCGCATAAAATATTTGATGAAAATTCAAATTTTATGGCTAATATATCTGACCTCACATCAGGCAATCAATACGCGTGTTTTCTCTGGTTTGCTAAAGAATTACATGTTGCTCATACAAGGCAAACCAGAGAGAAGAAAAGAATTGGGCGGGAGGGCGAAGGAGGTGTGAAAGTGAGACTGTGTGAGAAAATCTGGTTCTATTGCAGAACACCCCCCGCCCCTACTCACACACGTTTTGCCTGGCTTTTGATGCAACTTTGACTGTAGAGTACTGTGACCCTGCTGTCCAGGTTCCCAGCACCAGTGCTCTTTCCCTAAAACATATCCACAATTGGTGCTTCTGTCCCTGTAAGTCCCTAGTAAGTGGTACCCTGGGTACCTAGGGCCTGGAAGCTGAAGAGAGTCCCCTGAAGCACCCTCACTAGGACCATGCCACTACCCTAGCAGCTTGCATACGCCTGTGGGGTGAAAAATGACAACTTCGACATGGAACCCTGCCTGGGTGTCATGTCAGCCAGCACTGCCTGAAAGTATAGGTAAGTCACCCCTCTAGCAGGCCTTACAGGCCTATGGCAGGGCGCCTTATACCACAGGTGAGGGCATATCTGTATGAGTGGATCTGCTCCTAAAAAACTTAAGTCAATTCTTAAATATTGTAAATGCCGGGAAAGCCATAAGGAGTACTTGTGCTGAAAACTCGACAACTCGAGTTCCCCGGCACCATGATGGCCCCACTGAAACCAGGAGTGTTTGGTACCAAACAACTCCTTGTAATAAATCCACACTGCTGCCGGTGTGAGATTTATTAAACTATGTACTCGGAGGGCACCTGAGAGGTGCCCCCTGAAAACCTGCCGACCCTGTGTGGTCATAGACTGGCTTTAGGCAGCCTGCCACACATCCCTTGGGTGGAGAGCCTCTGCTCTCTGGCACCAGAAACAATGCACATCCTGGGCATAGGTGTCACACCTCCTCCCCCAGGATGGTCACAGTGCTCAAAGGGGAGGCCACCTTTGTAATGGGACCCCCAGCCTCTGCTGCTAGCAGCAGATGCAGCCCCAGTAACCCCGACTTTGGGCGGGAAGACTTAGAAAGACTGGGAGGTGTGCCCCCTTTGACAACTCCACCCCTCAGGTGGAGGAGGTGAGGTTAAGCACACTTTTGAGTCCCCTCCATCTTGAAGATGAGGAGACTCCTTCAATCAGGGCTTGGAGTATGCCCTCTCCCACCGGAGGGTGGCAAAATTTGTCCTACCTGTTACTCCCCTAAAACACCCCCTAAATCTAGTATTTAGGAGGCTCCCTCAGACTTTGAAACTAGTTACCTGCAACCTAAGAAGAAAGACGAAAAAGACACCGTGCAGCACCGCCTGAAAACGACTACGGACTTGGCCCCAGCCCTAC
This sequence comes from Lissotriton helveticus, assembly GCF_964261635.1. Classification (NCBI taxonomy): domain Eukaryota; kingdom Metazoa; phylum Chordata; class Amphibia; order Caudata; family Salamandridae; genus Lissotriton; species Lissotriton helveticus. Next base: position 66,094,746 of record NC_136069.1, read on the forward strand.
CGCTCTGTTTCTAGCTTAAAACAACCTTGCGAGAAGGCGTTGCCTGTCGTGCAGCTAGTGACTTCCAGAAACCAGAGGAAGACTGCCTGAACTTTGACAAAGACCAGAACTCCTGAGGTCCGAGGTTCTGTCGCCAAGAATCCAACACCATGCCAGCTGGAACTGCGAGTCCATACCACTTTGCGCCCGACGCCTCCGGCCTGTGTCCAGATGGGACAAAGATCCAGAACAGGTTCCCCTGCGGTCCTAGCCTTAAGTTGGCTGACCCCTACTGGACTCCACTACGAAGCCTGCAGCCTGAATCCAGAGGCTCCCTCTGACTGTGACTGGCTCCGGGAAGAACACTCCAACGTCTAAAGGCACCCGTGCACCTTATGCCCCTGGGCCTTGGTGATCTGAACAGACGGTGCTCCTATGACCCCCTACACCTCTACTTACCTCTGCTGTCGTTGGTCTCCTTCTGCAATCTCATGTGCAAAGTCGGCTGACTGTTTGTCGAAAAACAGAATTCTCATTGAAAAGCATTGGGCGCCGGAGGCGGAAATTGCACCCTGCACCCGGCTGCCCTTGTACCGCTGGTGCTGTATGTTTGGTGCTGGTTTGCGCCCTCTACGTGCTGGTCCTGATCCCCAAAGCTGTGTGTATAATGAATTAAGAAAGAAAAACAAATGAAGGAAGAGCCACGTAAGAGCCAATAATCAACTTTGTCAAATTGTGCCTCACGTAGTAAAATACAGTGTTAGGGATAGGCCAAATATATGTTAAGAAATTAGATATCTAACTTGGTTATTTGACCTTGAAGTTATACGTTAATAATGGCTTGTAATGCTTCAATTGATAGTTCATCATTGGACAGTAGTATCTGGTTTGAATGAAATATGCATATATTGGTTTACGGAGTTGACCTTGCCGGTCTTTCTCATTTAACTCTGATCTTTATTTGGCTTCTCAGTTGGTTTACCATCTCAGGGAAACTAGGCTGAACCAGGAATCCTGGGAGGAAGAAGTAACTGAAGATGGAATTGAGCACAATAAGGTGAAAAAGACTTTTGATGTTTGCTTGCGTCGATTTTGTTTCTAACTCGCTTGCAGAATCCAGTGCTTAATTTGAGTTTCTGATATTTAGATTTGCATAGATTTTCTCACTCCGATCATTCTGAAATGTATATTACAGAATTCTTATTAAAATAACCTTATTTTCTCAGTTAATCAATACTTTGCTTGATTAGATTTTGATAAAATCCTATAAGCATTCAAAAAATTACAATATCAATGAATTATAAAGTATAGTTCTCTGATTGAGATTCGACCTTGAGCATGACAGGGCATCATACAGGCGTGAACACATTCCATCCTGCGCATACATGTTAAGGAGACTGGTTACGACTTCTGGCACTGGTGACAAGGTTTTTGGGGAGGCGGGAAGGGGAGGCAGGGGATTGATTGAGGATTGTTGGGCTGAAAAATTCGGAATCTTGTTCAAATAGTGATTTTGGTTGCAAGAACTGATAGATGTCAACGCTGCATTGTCACAAGATTTGGGATGGTGAGTGCGATCTCATTGTCCATGCATGTTTTGTGCAAGAAAACCAATAAACTATGTTTTGAAAAAAAAAATGAAATATAAAAATTAAAACAAGACAGTATTACACAAGTAAGTTAAAATCATTGTAATAGCGTCACATTAAGTGTGCAGCATGAAGGAAGCCACCCTGTCATTACCTAGAAAATTCTAATAGTCCATTTTTTTCCTAAGGTGAATCACGGACCACAGGTAACTAGATACCTTGCAACAAATTGGTGAAGATGTTAATTGTTGCAAAAATAATAAGACAGGGCGACATTGTTTCAAATTATGTTCACATAAAATAGGTAGAATAAGATGCTTCTGAGGTGTCTTGTAAAATGTACAGCAAAAACATAGTGCAATGGGCATTGATTTGATAAGCCATCACATGGACATTTAGTTAAAAAGACCGTTGTTTATTCTGTCAGTATCTAGTGTATATTTGTGAATCAACTTTAAACTAACATTTTCTTGAAATCTCTTACAGTTGTTCATGGACTACACTGCAAAGTGCTACTCGCTGTTTATGGAGGGTCGTGACTCGTATGAAGAACTTGATAGCGAGGTGTGCTCAAAACTAAGTAAGTGATGTGTGATTTTAAGTTGACCAAGATTGTGATGTAGATTTTTACGTTAGGGGGGATTTGGTTTTGTTAAATTCAGTATGTTAGTAATATCATCTACAGCTAAAAAGACTTGGAAGGCTCCTTACTGTTCATATTTAATAGCTCTTTTGATTTACAGAATCTAGATTCCAGACTGCATGAGTTTGTGACTGCTTCAATTTACATTGCCTTTTTCCAGGAACAGTTGGACAAGTATGCCCACGACATTCAACACACAGTTGACCAACGTTATTGATCCCTATCTTCACTCTGTGCCCCTCCAAATAGTTCACTTGTGTTGCCTCTCCATTAAATACTCTAATCTCACCTACCTTTATGTGACTCTCTCCACCATATAACTTAATTTTCACGTAAAACTCAAATCCACGGTTTCCTTCTTGTCAATTGCACTTTCTACTCCCTTTACCTTATGACATTTCCTGCTACTCCTTCCTTTGTCTCTTACCTTCCTGCTTCCAAATGATCTTGCTCCTCCTCCTTCTCTCTCCCACCCCACCACACACAGTGTGTCACTGATGTTCTAATTGCCCTGCCTCTGCTTCTTCACCCCATCTATTTCCCTTGTGGATCCTCAGATCAATCCCTACACCTTCACCCACTCCCTCTTCGCACTTTCTACCCATGACCGCCTCTCCACCTAACTTGTGCACCCTCCCAACTCTATATGTATGTAATTAAAACAGTTTTTTATTCCTGATGTTCTCATTGACCACATACCTCAAATTCTCTTTGTACTGGATGCTGGCTTGTAGACTTTGCCAGTCACATTATTCATGAAGATGTCCTGTCTGGACAGCAGAATCTTCTAACTGACCCAACAAAAAGGGCTTGGGGGCTTTCTTTCGCCCACAGATCCTCACTTACAACTTATCTGTAATATTCTGTCAGACAATTTTGTATAAAATGCATGTAACTCTTGTGCCCCCCTCACTATACAAATGATCCCCCCAGACCAAGACTCCGTGCCGCCTGTAAGTCACTCTTTAGCCGGCTCCCTCTGCTGTAGTTTACTCCTTTGATCAGCTGCATGAGCTTGCATTCTCCAAACTGAATGATTGTTCTCGTAATTTGGCTCCTGAGCTATCTCAAAGACCTGAACACCAGAAGAAAAACCTTGACCAATTATATTGCAGATGAATTGCAAACTGCCTCTTAGGTGGAGCATTTGTCCACATCCCCTCCCCAACTTCCAATCTTGTACGTTTGAGTCATGGCAACCAAAGCATTGATAGCCATACCTTCATTACTTTGAGGGCGAGGTTACATCGCTTCTAGAAAACACTAGTGCAGTATCAAAAGCAGTGATCTAATCAAATTTAAAATAATTCTTCAGGAGTTCAAGAATGAGGTGGCCTTTTGAAATCCATACTAGGGCATAACTTTTTAGTGGAGAAGTGTGGCTCACTGGTTAGAAGCGGCAGACCCTGAAGCAGAGGTCGGCCCGGGACCAGGGTTCAATTCCCGACGCGGCAGGGTCTTGGGTCAATGTCCGCGGACTCCATAATTCTCGCTTAGGTGCCTACGCTAACCGTGGGTCCCACTCTGCAACTCTGGGCAATAGCTTGCTTAATCTCCACAACGGCCCCAGCAACGCCGGGGATGCCTGGCTTCACCTTGGGGTGCCCTCTCACAGGGAAAGCCAGGACGGGTTCCCCAGCGGTATACAGCGCCAGGACGCCACGTAACGAGGTAACAGTGCGCTTTACAAGTATACATACATTACATACATTACATTACAACTGACAATAACTAACATTCTAGCAGTGTACCGAAGGATCACAGAATCAGAACCCTGTTTTGGGCTTCAGGGCAATCAATAATCTTTGTTATGGAGCGGTCTGTAAGACCTGGAAAAGCAGTAAAGGAACATAACAACCAAACCTGAAGATGGAGAAAATTGCTTCCAACAAAATGTTTACAGTGTTTGCCTACGAGTGATGAAAGTCCACAACATCTTGAGGGCAGTCCAAAAGCTGAAGGAAATATGCAAGATCACAAGATGGTTGCGTAAGAAGGTGATGCTCTGTATCAGTGTAGGACATTTCTGCTTTCCACATGGTCTCCCCAGAATTATTTTGCTTTGTAAAGAACTGAATGGCTGGCATAGTTTGACACTGGAAAGTTGGGAAGACTACTAACCAGCTTACCCCTGTGTATGCTATACCCAAAAACATGGGGTTTGTTTGCTTGTTTGACTTGTAGATAAGTCCCCTGTGTGCAGGTGGCATAAGTCAAATGCACAATTGGGTGCCTTGTGGTATAACCCACTCATATATGGGATTTTAAAAATGTAGGCAATGGGCTCAAATGTAATGGGCTAAAAAGTAGTCTTGCCACATTAGTTTGTACGCCCCAATATTGACATGTTAAATCAAATCCGATGTTCACTTGTAAGGATTAAACTGACCCAGGTAAGTAAAATGTACAAGTGCATTTATAGGTGCAAGGGCCAGTTCCTTAAGAAGCAGATTTAAAACATGAGTGTTGAGATTACTACTTGTTTAGAGCGGTATCAGGATCTTAGCAGTCGTAGCACAAAAGGGGCTGGTGTAAAGTTTGCACAGGGATTTAGAATGATTTAGGAGTAATCTATAAACTAAATATTTGCAATTTTACATGGTGCAAATGTAATTCATTGGCAGACATAGATATGTAGTATCAATGTCCCAAGTATGATTTCTAGAAAGGGTTTACATTTCTTCCCCGTAAACTGAAAATTAACTGGCCTGCTAAGGCAGCCTGAGGTCCTTCCCCTGAATTCAGAGCTTTGGCCTCCACGGATTTGAGTTACATTCATAAAAAGGCTCTGCTGGACTAATTAGGGCTAGATTGGGAAAGGTACACTGGCCATCTGTCTCAGAAACGCAGGCAAGGCAGCCTGCCAGCATCATTCACATTCCAAAGACCAGACTGTGTGGATGGAGAAGGGGCCCTTCTGAAGAAAGCCTTAGCGCAGCCAACTTGGCTTCTTCCACACGCAGGGATGTACAGTAGATACGATGACCACCTGGAATGGGTTTCAGTTTGAAGTAGAGAGAGAGGCAGCTGATTACCCTGAGCCAGCCCAATGGGCGGACATGGATGGCCGAGGGAGCTAAGCAGACTGTAATCTTAGTTTCATCATCTTGGAATACTGCTCTTGATAGCTTTTACCACAAGGAAGAAGGGATGTACGACATTACAACACATGCTTTTACATCGCAAGTTTTACAACGCATACCATTACAACGCATAGTGCTTTGGGGCGCTGGATAGTGAATAGTTTAATTTACTATTCCAACTCCAGTCCCCGTGGATAGTAGGGAAGGTGTTGGATAGTACATTAAACATATTCCCTATCCTAGAGCCCCCCCAGCGCAATGCGTTGTAATGGTTTGCGTTGTAAAAGTTGCGATGTAAAAGCATCGCGTGGTAAAAGTTGCGTTGTAAGTGATGTTTCCCAGGAAGAAGTAATGAAAGGTTAGGGAAGGAACATCACAAGAGACTCACTGTCACATGCTCCAGATCATAACCTTTCACTTTTGGGTTAACACTACAATGTGGAACTCCCACGCCCTGGACAAAGGGTCGCTTCTTGAATTTGAGGAAGGAGGCTAAAGAATAACTGGGAAGATGGATCCAGGTTTTCTGTTGGTTCGTAAAGCGGAATAAGGTGCATTTGAAGGACTATATGTTATATGATAAGACCTGATTACCCATCATTTATTAGAGAATCAAGCAGAAATTGAGACTTGAGGACCAGTCTGTGAGGCGGCCGTATTGATCATTAAAGGATATATTGCTCTAAGTTTCGCACTATGTAAAATTAGGGGAGTTAACTTTAGAGCAGAAACATAAGAAATTGGAATCCAATGAGGTAAGCAAGTATTTAAAACTGTAATTTCCGTTTGCCAAAAGCTATAGAATTTATGCATCTTAAAACCAAACAATTTGACTATGAAAAAGGGTACAAAGTTAAGATGATTAGCGTACACAATGCAAAGTAATGCAAACAAAAAGTCTGTGTTTTCCGCCAATAATGGAGAGCTCTTCAAGTCAGCAGGTCTTGAACGGCATCACACCACCTTCTCCCCACAAGACCGCACTGAATCGTGCAAAAGCCTCATGATACCAAAGTCGCCCAAAGTTCACAGCAAATTCTCCAGATTGGGATATGCAGACTACTCTTCTTAGAAGGAGATATAGCTTTACCATTCTCAAAACGTTCTTCCCAACTCCAATGAATGAAGAATCACCACTAAACGGAGTCGGTAACAATACCACACCAATTTCTGCTTTGGATGCAGTTGTAAGTGGACTTGCGGTGCACCCTCCATTTCACTCACCAATGGTTCCACAGCATTCGGGGTGACCACAGAACTCAAAGGTTTGCCCCACTTCTCAGGTTTTCTAAGAGCTTCAAGTACTCATGAAGATTCCCCATGCTCCTAACAGCTCAGGCTTTGAAGGACTTAACGACAGCAGACAAGCAGAGTTCCAGTTCCTCTCACTATTGCCTCCATTCCGTGCCCCTCTATGATCACCGTGCCAGATAGGCTCCCAGCTGCTGCACTGCCATGACTGCTGCCTCACATTTTGAGGTTCTGACAAGTAAATCTACATGGAACTCACTAATACATCTTAATGGACTTTCCCATCCCTGTGACATCCACTTCTACAGGAAGGCATGCCACCACTTCTCTCTGTTTAATACCCTGTTTGTGGCAGAGATGGGTGTATAAAATTCCTCCATCCACTTCTTACGATTATCCATTTTATCACCTCTCTGACAAGATCTCTGGGTTGAGATCAGCCAGACTAAAGTGTCCATGAACTGCTTTGATCAGGGTGCAAATTCCTAACCTTGACTGTCTAGAACTGCTTTTAGGGGCCTGGAGCTGCAGTAGGGCACATCTGTCCATTCAAGATCAGTCTAACGTTCCCTCAGTGCCTTGTAGGAACCCTTCAAAATTGCTCCAGACCTGGTTAAGTAAGCACTCTAACTTTATTCTCCTTACCCACAGAGTGTCTTTATGGCTTCAGATGCTTCAAGTTTCACACACTTCATAGTCTGAAACTGGGGCATGCCAAAGTACCACCATGGGCGCCTCCGGGACTTGCATATGAACGCACTTGCTGCAGACAGGCTGATACGGCCATGAACGAGGACTCAGCAGGCTTTTCCATTAGGACAGTGACTTTGTAACCGCTGCTGACCAGGAGGGTGGCGTCACTACTTTTTCCACTGGGAGGCGTGTCCGGATGGGTGCAGAGTCTCCCCAGAGAACTCCAGCAGGCAGACAAAAGTGGATCAGATTGGGAGCCTGGAGACTGCAAAGCCATCTTGGGCTTTGGCTATCCCCAGAACCTCCCCCCTTGCTTCAGTCTTAAACTGGTTAATTCTGAAAAAAATGCTTCATCTCAGAATGAAGGAGAATTGCTAAGCATATAACTACTGCTTCCTACACAAGCAGGTATGCTGGGAAGAGAAGGAAAGGGAAAAGAAAGCGGAAAATGGTAGAAAGTGTCAACATAGTGTTTCTCCACCATTGAAAGCATAATTAGAACATGTATTCAAACTAAGGTTATCCAACACAGAATCCATCTCTCCTTCTCCTCTTGGCCATGAGTTTTGTCGTCCAGCAGAGCCCGGAAAACGTCACCACAAATATCAAGGTTGGGATGCTGGATGCTCAGTCCTGACGGTTCAACCCGCCCAACCACCTAAATCATTACAAGAAATCACAAGATTCTGCTGTGGTAAATTAGCAGTCTTTCCCCCCACCTTCACTGGAAACCACAGAGAAGCATCTGACACTCAAAAAAAATATGTTTTAATTTACTGCAACTCCATTCTCCTTTTTGTAGTAGCAAAGCTAACGTTTTTAAAGACATGAATTGTGAAACTACTGGAGATGAGATTATTCTTTTTCACTTGGTAGTCTGGTTAAGAATTTACACTTCCTGTAATGTCCAGGCACCAAGGTAGGCCTGCCTGCTTTGATTTTTTTTTCCATAGTGACCATTTGTGGGAGGAGACATAACTTGCAATCTTGTCATTAGGGTATCAGTACTACTACAGGACCTGTTCCATAATGAAGCAAAGCAACTTATCCCGTAACTCCATGTAGGTGGTGTAACTGGGCAGACTGTCTAGGTTTTCACCTCATTTTCAAAATCTTCCACCTTAATTTCCATCTGGGAATAATGATGTTTAAACAAAGTCCTACAATTATTGGGCACACTGAGCTCCTTATCTTGTCATGAGCTCTCACCTTTGATCATCTCATTTTGAAGTATGCACTTATCCTTTCCTGATTTTTTAAGGTGGGCAACTTGAAAATCACTCTCCACTAGTGAATCATGCCTGGCTTCTCTGCTGGTGAAAGGTCTCTGTTCATCTTTCCCAGTGCAATGTTTGTTTTCCTTGGAAGGCATTGATCTACGAAAGGGAGCATTCAGCCAGGCAAGGAGGTCACAAATGCACCTGCAGCTCAAAACCCCTCCTTATCCAGTACCATCTGCCTCCTGCCACCCCGGCAGAATCCCCACTCCGTCTCCCTGCTGCCACTCTACTGATCATGGTTTGTTACATGAACAAACTTATGAAACAATAAAGTGATCGAAAAAGCAAGCTGGGATGATCATTTGCATAGAGAAATAATGCAGAAACTTGGCAGAGGGCATGTGGTCTGGCTGCTCAATCATAAATGTGTGCCTAAGATAATATCTAAATTATGCTGCAGGTGATGATGACCTACTGTAGGCAACATCAGCTCAGCCCAAATGTAACGGACGGAAGTTGTTGGGCAAGTGAATTTGCCAGCAGCCTTGTTCTATGATTGGTGGAGGTGACTGAAGGTTCCAAGTCTTCTACAAATAGCCACCAGGGTGCATTAAAGGATTCTAGGGTTTTGTCTTACCATTGGGACTCCTACCTATTTTATTGTACGGTAGGGAGGAGACACAGTGACTCACTAGCACTGCCTGCTGAATATTTCAGGAGTTGCTGCAAAAATGTAAATTATATAGACCTGATGATCTCCAGACACCCCCAATCCACTAAATATATTTGGGGTTTCAAACTGCGAAGTATAGCTCTAGTAGATATGATTACTTCCAGCATGAAAGGATATAGATTCCTTTCTTTAAGTCGATGCAATACGGCGATGTAGGCACACAGCTAGAGAGATGACTGTGTTATCAATAATGTTACATAAATACCTACTTCTCTACCCATGGCTGCTGTAAAGGTATACAGTTCTGGTTCAGATTTTAGGGATGTCGTATAGAGACTACTATGTACTTAATTGGAACACTCCGAGGCACTCCTCAGTGCTCACCGGCGACAAAAGGCGTATAGGATTGTTTCATTTATGAACCAGGCTTTCTCATAATGTCTGTGTTTGTTGCCTTGATCTGACCACCAAACATGTATTCAAAAGGTGAATAAAAAAAAAAAGAAAAATACTGTTGATGCTGTTATTATTTCACGAATACCTGTTCTGGCAACCCGGCACAACCACAATACTGCTAACCATGTTGCATAAGTCTGCTAGACAGGCCTGTGCTGAAGGCTGATGTGGTCCTGGGCTTGCTGGCCAAGGTGATGCACGTGCCTTCCTCTGGCAGGCCAGTCTCCTCTTTCTCCCCATCAGTAGGATAGAGATACTGATACAAAGGGCGCTGTACCTCCTAAATTCTTTTAAAGAAATCTTCTAGAAGCTTTTTTAGAAACTTCTTTGTGATTGTCACATTACAGTTAGACAAAGAGACATTGATTATATGTGACAGTGAAATATTTGCAAACTTTCAGAATCATTTTCCTAAAACATTCATAAAAAAACTTGTATAAAAACATTATTGAAAAAAATGTGCTAGTGTGTAATCGCAGTGCAGCGAGAGGGAAGCATTGCTGAACCAAGGTGCCAAACTGGTTCAAAACCTAGAAATAGCTGACGTCCTCGAGAAACAATGGCCCATGAATATCTACCTTCTGTTAATGGTAGTCGGAAATCATAATCCTGTATGTGAAATGAGCACTGGGTAACGCATTGAGAGTTGTAACATCATGTTGTAAGAAAAGGCATACCATAACAGTAATTCTTATTTTACTGTAGCTGCAAGGATAGCTCAGATGGTCATTGTGGATCAAAGTATAGAATAGTTCCCACCCTCAGTGGAATCTGTGCCATCGTGAACATCTCAGTATTTAGACTCTATTTTGATTACTGTATGGAAATTACAAATTGTGATTAGGACAGTCCATCCCCTGATGAGTTGATTGGTTGTGAGAAGATATTTTGACCCATTTGTAACAGCTATATGTATTTTGGTAGATTAAAAGAAGAAATACAAAATCCTTGCCAGAAGACCAGTTTAACTGAAACTATTTTTAGTAAAACTGAGTGAAAAATCCTATTAATGTGTTTTAATTTGTTTTATTATGCATAATGGTATGGTGATGCTTAATATACCAGGGATGTGTGGCATTAAGAGAAAAGACAACCTTGCTCCATAAATCTGTCTAGTGCTTCAAATGTTTTTTTTTACGGAGGACTGAAATGATTGTTTAGAATCAAATAGAAGAAGTGTTTAAGATATTTGGAAGAACTTTGATAGTAAGCGAAAATCCTCTTCTTGAGTCCCTTCTATGACACTTACTAACCAAAGCATAGACAGTTTTTGCTCCCTTCCTTTGAACTAATCACATCTCCATGAGAAATTCCAGTTAGGGTCCTTGTATTTTTATTCAGTTGTAGCTATTTTGTTATATCTCGCAGCATTTTGAAACATAGAACGTTTGTAATTTATGCATCAGAAAATAAATTCCTGCCTCATGTTTCTGTCTGATTTTGGTAACGATGTTCACAGAATTGGAAGCCTTGATTGCTTCCTGACATTTTCTGTATGAGATAATGATTTTGTCTTTATGCAAACAATTGTTACAGCAAAGAAAATTGTGTTACATCATTATTTCCAAGCTTCGAATTAAGAACCACGGTGTGATTTTTTTAAAATATTAAATGAAGCTGAGTCTTAAGATGGTGCTACGACTAGTCAGTGTTTTTCAGCTGAGAAAGCACTACATAGATTATGAATGTGTCTGAAGACTCCTCTAGAGACTATGATGGTGCAGCCGGTTCCAATGCTCCCTCCAAAGAAGTTGTTACAAGACGCTTCGTCAAGCCAGTGACGATAGTGAGAAGAGGCTATCAAATCTTCAGACCTCAACATACAGTATATGGAACTCAGAGAAGGAATACAAATAATATAATCCTCCTGCATGTAAGGTGCAGCAACTGTGTTCACCTAGACCTGAAGAAGAAATCGCACGACATTGATGGGGTCTACCTCCCCTGCAAATGTTTCAAGTACAATTGCAAAAGCTAGCCAGCATGCAGAATGCGATGGAAGACATTCATCACAGACCCACTCCACCTTCTACTTCAGGCTCTCAGTCAGAAAGGGTATCCACACCTCAAACACCAACATTAATATGCATTCCGGTGGATTAAAAGCCTTTACAAAATGCCTAAAAAAAAAAAATCCCTGGGAAGTCCTCATCACCTAAGGGAGGTGTCTCTCCCATAAGAGTGAACAGTGGGATGGATGGAGATGGATCCTGTTCAGATGACGGCTGCTAGATGATGCAGAGGATTTTGATCGTTGTATATCATCTTAATTTAGGATGATAATGGTGCAAAAACATCTCTCTAAGACCCTACGGCACCTCCGAGCAGAGATTCAGATTGGAATGATTTCATAATTCCAGAAGATGCAAGCTTAGAAACAATTGTTAACAACAAGGAGGGACAGGAGGGGGACAATATTTATAGGGGTCCAGTGTGCACGTCCCAATAAACTATATTCCAACCAATTGCACAAAGTTCCCCTGGGGGTGGTATACACGTAATGAAGAGTGGACTATCTTCCTCTCTCTGGAAAATGGTTGTATGTGGAAGACAGGGGCGGGTGTCCCTTGTCGGAATTAAGGAAACCTCACACAACAGGTTGGTTCTATGGCTGCTATCACATTACCAACCGATTGCTTCGTGTCATCATCGGCTTCCTGCTCCTGCGTCAAGCCGGCGCTGCAATGCCTGACGGGTAGCACCAACCTGTTGTGTGAGGTTTCCTTAATTCCGACAAGGGACCCGCCCCTGTCTTCCACATACAACCATTTTCCAGCTTAGAAACAATACCATGAGATTCTACACTGAATGATATAGAAAGATTTTGCCCATTGTTTGAAAACTCATCCCATCATTTTACTCTACTGACTACTTCTATAGAAAATGTATGCTTTCCTTTTGATTTTAAAGAGAATCCCCTAGAAGTGCTGGATCTATTCCATTTTAGTACGTCTATGGGAAAGTGGTCTGATTACAATGCAGAATGCAGCAATAGTGACCGTAAATCTATCTAAAATAGAGAAAAAATATAAGGCCACAAATTTGGCACAAGCATGTATTTTAAATCAAGTCAAAATCGATTTAGTGGTGTCAGCCGCTGTGCAAAGCAGGTCAAAGGATTTTTCAACTCCATGCACTCCCCCAACAGATAAGGAAGGCCGTAAGTGACATTTAATGTGAAAAAGAGTAAATGCGTTTGCTGCAGATTCAATCAAGTTTACTAATGCGTCAGCCATAGTTGGAAGATTTGATGGGTAACTGAGGAGTGAAACCGCTCTGCTATTAGAAAAATTGTTAGAAGAAGATAAGGTCAAGACAAAAGCAATCATACTGGATGGCGAACACACATCTGCTACAAAAATAGATGCTGCTATGGACGCTGACACCTGAACTCTTAGGCCGATGGATAATACAACTATGATGCGTACATATGAATGGCTGAAAAGTACATAATTCAGGCAGGAAGTACAGTCCATTGTAATGGACATGCCCTTTGACAAGATTAATGTTTTTCGGAAAAACGATGATATGCTAGAAGTAATGAAACCGGCTACAAGTAATGAAACCGGCATGGAGACAACCAGAACCTTAGGATTGCTGCAAAATAAATACCATTACACAGGATTCAGGTGGCAAAATCAAGTCATATGTCTAAGGATCATTTTTTATTTTTTTTACTATAACAGCAATATGGATCAAATCATCAGCAAAGACAGCAAAGGTCTCAATTGAATAACGGGTCAAAGACGAAGAGGAAATCAGTCTTTGAAATCCGACTCAAAGGGAATAAGCACTTGATTTCCCGAAAGAGAACTACTTCCAGACGAACTGTCACTGGAGGGGTGGGGTAGGGCAGAATAGTGTTATTCCAAGTAAACTGTCAGCTTATTAATACAGACACATGGGTGTCGGGCATTGTCCATCATGGTCACACCCTAGAATTTACGGAAAGCCCTCTTAAATTTCCACCAAGGAAAGAAAAACACAAACACCTGCAAAAACTACTGTTGAAGATATCAAAATTGATCAGCAAGAAATTCACTGAGGAAGTACTAGTAAAGGAAACATTTAAAGGTTTTTACTCAAGATTCTTTCTCATATTAAAAAGATCAGGGGATTGATACCAGTCCTGGTTTCTAACAAATTCTTGAGGAGCCAAAGTTTTGCATGGTTACGTTACAAGATAGACTACCATTCCTAAAATAGAGAGACAATCTAACATCTATAGATCTGGAGGATGTGTACTTCAACACCAGATACATCTGACACACAAAACATTCCTTTGTTTCATGGTTGCTGGTCACCACTACCACTACCACTTCCAAGCCTTGCGGCCTGCAGTCAGCTCCTTGAATCTTCACCAAATGACAAGCACCACTGGTAGCTTTCATAAGATGAAAGGGATGTATGGTGTATCTGTACTTAGACAACTGTCTGAAAAGGGCAGAAACATAACACTTGATAACGAACTTAACAAGAAGAGGCTTGTTAAATTTAGGCTTGGCTGGCAGCAAAATAAACTTGTGTTTAACCCCAAGCATGGACTTGATTTTCCTGGGAGCTAGAATTTCCACAGAAGAGGGATTACTTTATCCATCACAAGAGGAGGCAAAAAATGGATTCACCAAGCAACATTCTTGATTTCAAAGAAATTACCACAGTAAGAAAGGTGAAAGCAAGCCTACAAACAATGCCTTGGTGCATTCTTCTGAAGCCTCATTTTCGCCTTTACATGAACATAATAAAGGAACTCAAAAAACAAACACACACAAAGTGCTATTTACAATTATATACATATAAAAACATTTTATCTATATACAAGACAAAAACCAGATCTAGAAAATATTTTACTACCTTGTCCGTGTTCACATAATTTATAACAGTTTTTCTTCTGTTTAAGATACTTGGGAAAACATTTTAGTACAACATCCATATTAATGTAGACCTAATCCAACATTTGTTTAAAAGCAATTCAATCAATCAATCAGAGCATTTCAATCAATCAGAGCATTTATATAGCGCACTACTCACCCGGGGGGTCTCAAGGCGCTGGGGGGAGGGGGTCCGCTACTGCTCGAACAGCCAGGTCTTGAGCTGCTTCCTGAAGGCGAGGTGGTCCTGGGTCAGGCGGAGGTGGTTCGGAAGGGAGTTCCAAGTCTTGGCGGCCAGGTAGGAGAAGGACCTTCCTCCTGTGGTGGCTCTTCGGATGCGGGGTACGGCGGCGAGGGCGTGGCTGTTCGATCAAAGCTGGCGTTTGGGAGCGTAGAAGTTGAGGCGGCTGTTGAGGTATCCTGGTCCTTGGTTGTGTAGGGCTTGGTGTGCGTGGGTGAGGAGCCGGAAGGTGATTCTCTTGTTGACCGGGAGCCAGTGCAGGTCTCTCAGGTGTCCGGTGATGTGGCTGCGGCGGGGGATGTCCAGGATGAGTCGTGCTGAGGTGTTCTGGATCCGCTGGAGTCTCTTCTGGAGTTTGGCAGTGGTTCTGGCGTAGAGGGAGTTGCCGTAGTCCAGACGGCTGGTGACGAAGGCCTGGGTGACCGTCTTCCTGGTCTCGGTGGGGATCCATCGGAAGATCTTACGTAGCATGCGCAGGATGTTGAAGCACGACGAGGAGACGGCGTTGACTTGTCTGGTCATGGAGAGGGAGGAGTCCAGGATGAAGCCCAGGTTGCGTGCGTGGTCTGTTGGTTTGGGTGCGCTGCCCAGGGCGGGGGGCCACCAGGAGTCGTCCCAGGCGGAGGGTGAGGATCCCAGGATGAGGACTTCCGTCTTGTCCGAGTTCAGTTTCAGGCGGCTGTTCGACATCCATTTGGCTACGTCTGTCATCCCTTCATGCAGGTTGGCTCTGGCGGTGGTGGGGTCGTTAGTGAGGGAGAGGATCAGCTGGGTGTCGTCGGCGTAGGAGATGATGTTCAGGTTGTGCTGGCGTGCGATGGCTGCGAGGGGGCTCATGTAGACGTTGAAGAGTGTTGGGCTGAGCGAGGAGCCTTGAGGAACGCCGCAGATGACTTTGGTGGCCGAGGTGATCCACTCCAGTGCCTTCTCCTGGATTCCGACGTTGCTGAGGCGCTGTACTAGGGTACGGTGGCAGACAGTGTCGAAGGCCGCGGAGAGGTCCAGGAGGATGAGGGCCGCTGTTTCTCCGTTGTCGAGCAGGGCTCGGATGTCATCGGTAGCTGCGATCAGGGCGGTCTCGGTGCTGTGGTTGGCCCGGAAGCCAGACTGCGAGAGGTCGAGGGAGCTCAAAGGAGTGCTTAAACATTACACATAATAACATATAGCACCATGGTCCCTTTACATATAAATCATAATCTCTTAATGTCTGTTTTGTTTGCTGAAAAGGATTATTCTTCCCTTGAATTATATTTATATAGAAATTTGATTTATTCATCCATTACCCAGAATAGTGTAAGAGAAAAAGGGGTTTTATACCTGATTAAACTTTGTAACAGTCATGGTTCTAATCCATTCCATGCCGATAACTGTTAATCAGTCTGTGGATATAATAATCCACATTATTGTATATGTAAACATTTTGTAAATATATCATACTCCTCCAATTTTCATTAAAAAAACACCAGAGTAAACTCATAACTTTAGACAATTCTGAGTCAGTTTAGCAACACTAATACCTTCAACTGACCTATTCGAGAAATTTTCGATAATACTCATCCTTGTTTAATTTCTCAAAGTTTGACACACACTGTCCAAAACAGCAGACATTAGTTTTTGTACTGTACAGGGCCCTTCCTTGAAGCAGTAAATTTAGGTATTCGTGATTTCACGCCAACATACTTAGTTTGTTGAACAATACCTCCGGCATGTCCACACTGATCTTGAGGTGGTACCATAGTCCTATTCTATTTACGTCACTATATGAGTTGTACTTAATATCAGAACATCGCGTACATTTCATTAAAAGGAATTTTAGAACAAATTTATATCGCAGGTTCTGTTGGTTAGCATGGACCATCACGTGACACTAAGACCCTCCTAATCCCAAAACAAATGGGGGCCACAGTACAAGATAATTAAACCTGCTGCCCCTTAGTACTCACATACCTTCATATTTTAGATGGAGGTTTCCAAGTAAATTATCGGTTTGTTCCCTTTAAATGTTTTCAGGCGAAAATGTAAGGCCTATACACGAGAATGCCTGCACTCCTGATATGGTTCTCTCTATACATGAGAGGTATGTGAGTAGGATTCCTAGGGAGCAGTGGTGTCTGGGTGGTTGGTGAAGGCAGATATGACTATTTAGGTAAGTGGGGCCTAAGTTCTGTAGTTCCTTGAGTGTGTGTGTCTGTGTGAGATGTTTGAAATAAGCACGTATGTGTATTGGGAGCCCGTGGAGTTCCCCGGGTTGTGGTGGGATGTGAATTCTGTGCGGGAGGTTGAGGATGAGTCTTGCTGCTAAGTTCTGGATGGTTTGTAGTCTTCTGGTGAGTTGCTTGGTGATCCAGGCATAGAGGGTGTCTGTTAGTCCAACTTTCTGGTTACTATGGTGTGAGGGACAGTTTTTCTGCTGTTGCTTGGGAGCCACATGAAGATCTTCTTCAGCATCTTCAGGGTGTGGAAGCAGGAATCACTTGGCAGCGTGGACTTGTACAGTTATGTCCAGTTTGCTGTTGATGATGATTCAGAAGTTCCTGGTGCGGGTGCTGGGCCCGTGTCCGAGGTCTCTTGGCCACAAGTTGGAGTACCAGGGTGAGGTGTTCTTGTCAAAGATCACAACGTCTGTCTTGTCTATGTTGAGCTTGAGACACTTGGCTTTCATCCAATGAGTGACTTTGGTCATGCGTATGGTGAACTTGTTTCTTGATTTGGGGGTATTGTCTGGAAGGGAGAGTATGAGTTGTGTGCTGTTGGCATAGGAAAGGATGTTGATGTGCACATGGTTACTGCTGGCCAGAAGGATCATGTTTGTGTTGAAGAGGGTGGGCCTGAGCGATGAACCATGAGACACTTTGCAGAGGAGTTTGCGTTTTCCCAAGGAGTAAGGTGCCAGACCGACAGCTTGTGATCTATCCATTAAGGAGCAGATCCAGTGGTTAGCGAGTCCTTGGATGCAAATCTCATGCAGACCCCTAATTAGGATGGGATGTGAGAGCATGTCAAATGCTGTAGAGAGGACCAGGAGGGTGAGAGCTTGAGTGGCTCCTTTGTCCAGGATCATGCTGATCTCATGTGGCGGTGACGAGTGCTGTTTCTGTATTAGTTTGTTTCCGCGTGGTCTTGAATCCAGATTGTGTGGGTAGTGAGGTACAGGTGGTTGTGAGGCGTCAGTTGATTCGTTTCTTTAAGATCTTGGCCGGGTATTGTGGGAGGGAGATGTTTCTGTAGTTGGAGAATGTGACGAGTTAGTGGATAGTTTCTTAAGCAGGGGCGTGACAGTAGCATGCTTACATGAGACTGGGAATGTTGCTGAATAGATGGAGCCATTGAGGATGGGTATTACTGCTTCACTGATAGGTAGGAGGCCTTTAGTGAAGGGATGGTGGGGGCAAGGGTCAGATGGGGCCCGAGTGGATGGTGTTCATGATAGCTGTTGTTTTGACAGGTGTGACAATGGACCACGAGTTCAGTGTTGGTTCTTCGGCTGGGATCGGGATTTTAGTTGCGACGGAGATGGGATCCAGTTGAGGATCAAGATGCCATATTTGTAGGTGATTTTGTTACAGAAGAATTCCAAGAGCTTCTTGCAAAGGTCTTGCAAGGGGGTGATGGTGAAGATTTCTTTGCTGCTGTTTGTGCTAGCATTGATGTAGTCTGCAAAAGCTGTGTGCATTGAAGATAGCTTTGCATCTCGCCATCACTTTGGCTAGGAGAGTAAGCGAATTACAAGCATTATCATGTAAAGAGCCTATTTTGCACAAGATAAACTAACTTAGAATGAATCCAAGTTTAAACAAAAATGTTTTTAATAAAGTACATGTAGTTATAGATGCACTACATACATGTTCAGAGTAAAATATGCATTTTCAGTTTAATATCAGAATCACATTGTCTGCATGGAGTAAGATAGTCAATAGTGTAGTTTTCTACATAACCTATAACAGATTAAACATAACGTCAATGACTGTAGGACCTCCTCTCCGTCCCTTTCCATTCTATCTAGGTTATCAGAATAATTTGCAGTTAGGCTGTGATCCAAGTATATCTCCGCATAAGGCACTTGAGTTCTACAGTAAGTAGCAGTGTCCAGCTAGGGTTCCCCTCATGTCAAGTCCCTTTCCATCCAGCCAGTGGTTAGAGTGATCTGCAGCGGGTGTATGTAAGGCTGTACGTGTGGGTGAGCGGAGCATCTTAGTGAGTGAATATTGTCCTTAGTGTTTTCTTTGAAACTTCTCCAATATCATGTCCCATGTGTGTGCAATAAAATGCTTTCTTTTGCTGGCTTGCTCCTCTCTGTGTACCAATATGCTTTTCACCTGGCTCCATGAAGCAACCGCTTGTGCCCAGACTGCCAAGGTGGGGGTCGAATATTGTTTCCAGAGCTTAGTTATGGGTCTTTTGGCCAATAGTAGAGCAAGGTCTAGGAACCTAAGCGCTGGTCGCTCCAGTTTGGGACGAGGGGAACAGCCCCAAGAGTACAGCATCGGGGGCCCTAAGCACAGGAAGGCCAGTTGTGCTTTATAATACTTGTATCATGACGGATGTATGACATTACAACGCATGCTTTTACCCACGCATGCCTTTAAAACGCAGTTTTTACAACGCATGCAATTACAACGCATAGTGCTTTGGGGCGCTGGATAGTGAATAGTTTAATTTACTATTCCAGCTCCAGTCCCCGTGGATAGTAGGGAAGGTGCTGGATAGTAAATTAAATCTATTCCCTATCCTAGAGCGCCCCCCCCCTGCGCAATTCGTTGTAATGGTTTGCGTTGTAAAAGTTGCGATGTAAAAGCACTGCGTGGTAAAAGTTGCGTTGTAAAGGATGTTTCCCATCATGACCAATAAGTCTGTGTCGAGGGGCAGGACTAATATCATGTGGAGGTGGTCAGTGTCCAGAAGTGGGTATCGGGGCAGTTCGTGTTTGAACCAGCGAATATATTATTGATGCGGGCCAGTATGAGATGGGCTTTGTTTAGAATATTAAATTGTGCATATGTAAAACGTGCCACTCTAGAAACCTTTAGGTGATTCTCCAAGGCCTTTGTTCATTTTGTGTATTGAAATGATCTAACTTGATCAGCCTCCCAAGCATTTTGATGCCCTTCTCTGTTGCACTCTTGTGGTCAGTCGGCCGAGTAAGAGGATAGCAGGAGTAACGGTCGTCGTCAAGCTCCTTAATCTATTAATTCTGGCTAAACAGGCCCTCTTAGCTCGAGAGTCCAAACAAGTGGAGAGTTATAGAATATAGATCAAAAGACTGTTCTGAAAGTTCGCTATAGAGAGGCCTACCTCGTACGGGGAATGCCCCGAGAGCCATCAAGCTACACACTGGAGTTGTGCAGCTAAGTAGTAAGGTCGAAGTCCAGGAGGGCCAGTTTTCCCACTCAAACCCGGAACCAATCAAAAATGTATACCCGAAGTTCCATCTATATTTTATGTAAAAAACTTTAGCAGCCTAGAGAACATTGCGTTCTTTAGGTGTAATGAGTGGTCTTAAATTATGTTTGAGTAGTAGAAAAAAAAATCACATTGGTTATCCGTGGCTTCTGACACTGCAAACAAGGGCATTCATTAACCAAGCAGACTCTGCTGATGAATTGTGTCTTGTATCAAAAAGTCTCTTGCATTGATGAACACGCCATTGAAAAGGACTGTTAAAGCACACTCAACAATGGCACCACCAACAACCTTCTTTTTTGCTGGGCTTTCTTCAAAAGACATTTGTAAAGCAGTGACAGGGAAGACATCACATGCTTTCATTAAGCATTACTGCATTGATGTTGATCCCAACAAGGATACAGCTGTAAGAAGGGCAGCACTCAGAAACCTATTTGCATAAGGTAGGCCTCATGCCCTCCAGCCACCTTGGTGGATACTGCTGTGATAATCTGAATTCAAGCTTGTGAATTTATGAAAGATCCAATGCTGGAGAAGAAAAAAAGTTACTTACCTGTATCTCCTGTTCTCTAGCATTGACCTCTTTCTTAGATTCACATGCGACCCACCCTTGCCATGAGATTCAAAGAAATGGTCAAATGAGCAAATTATGAGGTAAAAACTCTGATAGTTGGAAGCTTCTGACAAGGGAGCAGCAAGAAGGGGATTGGGGGGAGGCTGCTCTTTGATTGGCTTTAGTTTGGATCATTTATAATTGTGGCTAGATTGCAGATAGTCTTTGGAATTTCAAGGTTGCTGAGTATAAGGGTTATTCTGCTGTATTAACATTGTTACGGATTGTTCCAAGTCTGTTGACTGGGAATAATGCAAGCTTGTGAATCTATGAAAGATACCAGAACTGGAGAGCAGGAGTTGAAGGTAGGTAACTTCATTCCTTTGTGCCCCACACCAAATGTATGACTCACTGAATAAAAGATTCTAACCAAAATGTTGTAATCATCCACTCAATTCTGGCACAATATTAGGCAAGCATTGATATGATCTTCACATGTTTCCTATATAGGTCCTCTCCCTTACATTTCATTTACATTTATTCAAATGCATTTTCTTTTCATTAGAAATGCACACAAGCCAGAATGATTTTGTTGTTTCATTGCAGTTCAGTTTGCTCGACTATATTGTTTTATGTTTGTTTCACTATAATCTGAAATCTTGATTTTATAGTTATTTTTTCTAAACTGTACACAAGGTTTCACTGAAACATATGTAGGTGAAAGGATATTAGAGCTTTGATATTGATTGTTTCAAAATCATTCAAGGAAGTCTGAAGGAGAGTATATAAGCCGAATGAGAATGTCATTAGGAGAGAGGAATACTTGTTCTAAGGGACAGCATGCTGAGGGTTGCATAGCCAAAAGCTGTAAATACCTTTTAATTTCTGAAGGCTAAAGGAAGGCACATCTAGCTCCAGATGGGCTTATGAGACACCTTAGCTGCTGAGAGCGGAGACAGAGGGCACACCATCTTCTTACAGAACAATACTTTTGTGAGAAAAAGGCCATCTAAGAAGTAACACCGACTCCTTTTCAGTGCCAACATTAGCTTAGGGAGGGGTTGGAGAACTGATGCAGAGGAACTCTAAATTACTGATTGAATGTTGCATTATTATTTACTTTTTTATTAACAAATGTTATTGCCACTACCTTGTTTGTTTTCGTAGTAACCAAGGTACATATTATGTACACTAGGGTCATATTCTGATTTGAATAAAGTTGTAGAAATATTCCTAATGTGAATTCTTGGGTTTGTCATTTCATAGTGAAAAGAGGTTTGGAGTCACTAATAACAAATATGCTGTGAGTCTCACAGGACTGATCATTACCGAATACACTTTTTTCTTATGTAATGCTCAGTGGGTTGCGTGAATTACAGTTCATTGGGTACTCTGTCTCATGATGGTAATTTGACGAAGTCTGTTCTGCCCCAGGGTCTAAAGATTTCAGAAAGCGTATCCACAATTGTGACATAGATGGTCTTTGTTGGATAACCAGTGATATAGTGAAGTAACTTGAACATTTGAAATTTTCCTTCAAAGGCAGCTTCTTTAACTACATGGCACTTGCTCAGGCTATTTTGTAAATGGTGACATTAGGCAATATTCCTCAAATCTCAGGATCCAAGTGTTAGTTGAACTAATGGGTAAACAGATCAGTCTATTTTTACTGCTTAAACCAAATGTTCTACAGAGTTCTTGTTTAAAGCGAAATAAAAGACAAACACATTCTATGTAGTTGGTTATATAAAGTGGCCTACCACAGCCAGTAGTAGTTCTTCTGCGCAGTAGAGAAGTAGGAATGATCGCAATGATTTTAATGCTTTTACTTTTTTCTGTAGAGGATATTTATAAAGTTAGTGAATCCCAGTTGGAAGCTCTGCACGAACAACACAAATCACTGCTCGAAGAACTGGAAAGGCTTGAAAGAGATAAAGACAATGAACCGGTAAGTAAAGTGTTTTCAATCGTTTTTCCAATGTTTAGGTCTTAGTAAAATTATCACCAAAGTGCTTGCTTCGGACTAGCGTAGGGCTTTAGCATCCAACTTATTAGTACTGCTTTCATTGTCCTAAGGAAGAGAGCCTGAACTGGACCCAGAGAAATATGAACCTGTGACTTTCAGGTAACACAATTTCTAGGGGTGGGCGGAATTTGCGTAACCGCGTTATGCAAATCTCCAGGAAACGGTAAAAAATCTCTGCGAACACGCAGAAATTCCGCGAACACGCGGAATTGCTTGTTCGTGATGCTTTTTTCCTGTTTGCAATCGCTGTTTGCGTGCTCGGGGAGAAATATCTTGCAAACACGCATTTTGCGAACGCGAACAAGCTAAAAATTTCGCGAAGTCGCAGAACGCAGAATTGTGTGCAATTTCGCGTTCTCCGCGAAATTACCCAAATTCCGCGAACGGAATGGAATTTACTGCCCAGGCCTAACAGGTCCACCAAATAATCTCACCTAATGCATTATAAAAAAAAATCCCACCACCCTCAATTTTATGGCAAAGAAGGCAGATTGTTTTTACCCCTATACCATAAATACATCTCCATTGTCTTTTATTCAAGTCACTAAAGTAGAGACTTTTGTGAAATTATATTTTGTCCTTATGAAATAAGACTGCTAGGTTTGCAAATACTTTATTTAAAGTACCTTTTTCATGTCCGCTGTAGACATGCACTTCCTACATCTTACCTAAAGATAATGTCTATTGGGGCACGATCACTCCTGATAGAGACTGCAGGAATCCATTTATTTAAAATGGGTTATTGAAACCCCTTTCCCTAAAAATAAACACACACATGAAATCCACACTGGAGTTTGAGGCTTCATTTACTCCTAGGCTAATGCAGAGTATATGAATAATTGTAGTTGCAGATAGGAAAATTATGATGAATAGAATAAATGCAATACATGAAAAAGATCAAATTGGCAGTATGTTAGATGGCAATATTTAGATACAACGGCAAACAAAACCGACATTCAGACTGTGGGAACTGATTAAGTAATAAGATAAATAGGAACAAATTGGTTTATCTCTATAAGAACATAGTTATTTAAAAGGGAGAAAAGCTTCACCCACCTTGGGTGCTATTCTTCATCATTGGGTTGCTCCTCACCTGGACTCCATTACTGGTAGTATGGACGCACTCTGTTGTATGCAAACACTTCATGAAGGCCTTTTTTGTGAATATTAGTACTCCAAAGATGCATAAATAGACAAGGGAACACATGGAAACATTTTAAATTTACCTAGAGGTGAACCTTGAGTAACTTTAATTGGGTTTCCAAGGATAAGATTAAAAACCGTAATATTGGGACATATAGAGAGGATAATCAATGGTCCACATTTCCAATGGCCAACATGTTTCAGCTGACAGTTCAAGCCTCCTGAAAGGTCAGCAACTTTCTTTAGGACTTGGACCCCAATTTGATGCTGTCCTTATCCTAACATGCTACATTTACATTAGTAAAGGAACAGTGTAAAGTGCTATGCTAAAGTCACGCAACACTCTTTCTCACAATCTTGAATGGTTGTTTTGCTTATTGCATTACTTGTAAGAAGGGTACTCTTCAGATAGTCTGTTCCTCCTATTTCCTCATTGTTCAATAAATATTTGGATACCCTTAGTCTGTGATGTTATACTTTTTTTCCTAGCCTCAAGCCAATATCTACATCAGAACCAAAAT
Organism: Lissotriton helveticus; assembly: GCF_964261635.1. Lineage (NCBI taxonomy): Eukaryota > Metazoa > Chordata > Amphibia > Caudata > Salamandridae > Lissotriton > Lissotriton helveticus. The sequence continues at coordinate 66,119,088 of NC_136069.1, forward strand.
AGCATGAATAGTATTCTCCAAGTAGCCTGGCACAAACATTACAGTTTGAAAGTCAATGCTCTTTCAGTCTGTGTGGGAAGCAAGGTCACTCTTTGGTGTGTTGCTGTTCTTTCTAGAACCAGATATCTAGCCAGCCACTGAAGTCTGCAAGCTCTAACATACAATTTTCACATGGACAGTTTATAAATGTGATGCTTCCTCATAGAATGCTGAAAATTCATTCTTGCTACAATATGTTTCTATCTATCCTATATAAGGTTTCTCAACTTTTTTATCAGAAAAATGAGTGTTGTGATTTGCAATGTAAGTTGTGGAAACAAATGCGGAAATTCTCTTGAACATTTGTCTAAAACTATTGTTTCTTTCTAAATATCATACTGCATGAATGTAAATAATATATTATAGTGACGCATTAGCAACCTTTAAAGAAGCATAATTTTACTGTGAATACGTATGAATGAAACAGCAAACAATATTATGCACTTTATACTTAAATGATGTGCATACGAACAAATGACTGAATTGAATTTGAATTTGAATTTAAAACATTTGTAGAGCGCGGCATACACCCTGCGGTTTCTTGGCGCTGTATAGACAAGGTTAGGCAAAACGAAGCTGTGGATGACTGGCCCAAGAAATAACATGAGGCACAGTTTACAGAGAAAATGCTTGTTTAAACAAAAAAGTTTTAAGATCTTTGCGGAAGGAAGGATAATGGGAGAAAAATCGTAAATGGTCGGGGAGGGAATTCCAGAAAGTGGGAGCCAGAGTTGAAAAATTGGCACCTCCCCACTTCTTTCGTTTGTAGCGCGGATTTTGGAGGAGAGATTTGGACGATGATCGGAGCTCTCTGACAGGAGCATATTCATTAATCAAGGAGGAAATAAAAGCGGGAGCAGACCCTTGGCGAGCCTGGAAAATCATACAACCAATTTTAAAAAGGGAACGCTCCTTGACAGGGAGCCAATGAAGCTCCCTAAGGAGGGGTGTAGAGTGATGAGAACGCGAAAGACCATACACCAATCGTGCCGCTTGGTTCTGAATCAGCTGGAGCTTCCGCAGGCTGAATGCAGGGATGCCGTTGTAAAGGGCATTGGCGTAGTCCAGCCGCGAAATCACCAGAGCGGACATGATCAGTTTAAGTGCCAGAGGGGAAAAGAAACGGGAGACAGTGCGAATAGTGCGGAGAGTGAGAAAACAGGAGGAGACAACAGAACTAATTTGTGAGTGTAAGGTGAGTTGGTTATTCACCCTAACACCCAGGGTTTTGACTGTGGAGGAAGGAGTGGGGGAAGGACCAAACGAAGGGGGCCAAAAAAGAGAGTTCCAGGGACTGGAAGATCCACCTGTGAGAACCAACTCGGTTTTGTCCGGGTTCAATTTGAGATGGTTGTGGTTCATCCAGTCCCTGATAAAAATCATAATAGACTGGAAATTAGAAATAGAGTGGGGAGAAGAGGAGAGACTGAAAATGAGCTGGAGGTCATCCGCATAGTTATATACGGTGACCTCCAGCTGCTGGAGAGCAAAGATTAAAGGAGAAATGTATAGGTTGAAGAGTAAAGGAGAAAGTGAGGAACCCTGGGGAACACCACAAGTGACGTGGAGTGGGGCAGTCGTGAGATCCCCCAACCGAACCGCCTGGGTGCGGTCCCTCAGGAAGGACGATAGCCAGACCAGGGCTGAGCCCTCGATTCCCGCCGCTCTGACACGTGAAAGTAAGATGGTATGGTCCACCGTGTCAAAAGCGGCGGAGAGATCGAGGAGCACCAGCGCCTGATGTTTATTCCGGTCCATGCCTTCCCTGAGATTGTCCAGGACCGACACCACAACGGATTCGGTAGAGTGCCTAGGGCGGAAGCCGGCCTGACGAGACGCCAAGCCCCCATTTACCTCTACATGGGTGCTGAGTACCGAGGTGACATGGCGCTCAAGCACCTTCCCCAAATAGGGCAGTAGGGAAATGGGGCGGTAATTGGCTGGAGTGGACGGGTCAGCGCCGGGCTTCTTTAAAATGGGCACTATTGTAGCTGATTTAAGTGCGGGGATCACGACTCCCTGGGTAAGAGAGCTATTGAGGAAAGTGATTGGGGGCTGGGGGCAGGCAGAGTAAATCTGTTGTAGAATTCGTGCCGGACAGATGTCTGCCGGAGAGCCAGATTTGACTTTAGGCAGCATCTCTAAAAATATTTCTTTGGTGAGGGGAGGAATTGAGGTGACACGGGACTGAACAGTAGGGGGAGAGGGTCAACAAAATTAGAAGAGGGAGGGGGGATATTTGCCTTGATAGTTGCAATCTTGTCCAGAAAATAGAAATTTAGTTGGTCACACAGGGCCTGAGTAGGAGGAGATTGGGGTAAGGCCCTGTCCGAGTAGGCTAAATCGTTAACTATGGTGAAAATCTCCCTGGGTTTATTTTCAGCTGAATGAATTTTTGTAGAGAAATACATAGTTTTGGTGGCTAAAATAGCTTTTTTGTACTCTGTTAGCAATGAAGAATATTGGTTTTTCAATAGGGGACAGTAGTTTCTTCTCCACTGCCTCTCGGCTTGTCGTACGGCCAATTTTTGTTCCTTTAAGTCGTCACTGAACCACCTATTAGAGTCCTTGAGCCGTCGAGTAGAAATGCGGCGTAGGGGAGCGACCGAGTCGCAGCTTCCAGCAAGCCAGGTGTTAATAGCAGTGGCTTGTAAATTGGAAGATAGACCTGAGAGATTGGGAGAGGAATTCATAAGCAGGGAGGTCAGTGTGGGGAAATCAACCTGGTTCCAATTCCGCGCCCAGGTGTTTTTGGCGTGTGGAACCTTGATGACGGGGTTGAGGACGAGAGAAAAGGAAATAAGGTCATGATCAGACCAAGAGCAAGGGAATACACACACAGGGGAAACAGAGAGATTGAGGGACCAAACCTGGTCTAAGGTGTGACCATGGGAGTGTGTGGGGACAAATACATGAGGGACAAAGTTCAAGGACTGGAGGGATTCGGTGAATTGTTTAGAGGAGGTGCACTCTAGAGGGTCCGAGGGCCAGTAGTTGAAATCACCTGACACCAGGACAGAGGCATAATTAACCACCAAGTTGGCCAGTAGGTCTTGAAATGCTGGCAGAAACAAAGGAGAAGGCTGGGGTGGACGATACATTAGAAGACAGGTAATTGGAGGAGAAAAAGAGAAAGAGCGGGCCACACTGAACGCAGTGAGGGTTCAAAAAGCAGGAAAAGGATAAAGCACATGTCCAAAAGAACATGGATACTGGATGACAACGAGCAATTTCTTTTGATAATCCCATGCACTGTATGCAGAGTTTAATTCCTAACTTTGAGAGATGTCTTGTTTATAATGCCCTTGTTTGGTATTTTGTATTTCTACCCACACCATCTTTTGTTACAATCCCACTTTGTTTTTACCAACTTCTTCCTGTCTTGGTATGTGCCAATTAGATTAGTAACTCTTCTGTCTTAGTACTGTTTTTGGAATTCAAGAGGAATAGTTTTTTTGTGATCAGTGTTCTATGTCATAGACAGCATGCAAGTGTCAGAAAGAGATCATAGATTAGGCATGTATGGCTCTTTCATATTGCATTCACAAATTAAATCTTTAGTCCTCAAGATGGAGTCGGCAATCACTGAGGGCAAAACGTGTTCTGCCTGGTACTTGTGAACTTCCTTTCCATCAAAGAAGGAAGTGACTAAACAGTTGTGCCCTAAGGTGGCGAGCTACAGACATCTTAATGTTAAACAGGGTTTAGGACAAAGGAACGAAAAATAAGTGTTTCTGATAGAGACTTGTAGCCACAGATTCCTCGCCTTTTGAATATTCCCCTGGTGTCAGACTGAAACCAGAACCCTTTCAGCAGTACGTTAGCATGCTGGAAGGTGGTACCAAGCAGCTCCACACCCAACATCGTTCAGCTAACGGGCAGTGGGCAATATAAGCGCCACTCCAACACGCTGAAGTCAATTCCTCTCTGTCTGCTCCTCCTGATGCTGATTTACAGCTTCTTCTTATAGACTCTTTACCTCGATATTTCTACTAAATTCTACTGTGTGCGAGGGATGATGACACCCCCCCCCCCCCCCCCCTCTTGAAACTACAGGTTTTAAGCCCTGTTGGGACTCTGGATAGTAATTGTCTTTGACAGATCTCCATTAGATGTGCCTGTGGTCCCTGGGGTCGAGTCATGACTCCAAAGCATGCAGTGATTGCGCGTCGATGAATCTGAAGGCCATCTGAGAACGCAATGCAAAACTTTATCGCTGAGTAAAAGACTCCTCTCGGAGACCACTCTAAGTGGTTGTACAAGTCAAAGATTCAGTCCCACTCCTTCCCCAGGATTTGTCAAAGCTGCTTGTGGAGCTGGCCTTCATCACAATCCAAATTGTTCGGTAAGTCAAAAAAAACATAAATTTAAGTGGGACTCAGCCCCCTCTCGCCTTAGCTAGAGTGCCTTCATGGATTTAGATCACACTCTGAGTCAGCCAACTTTGGAGCCAATACCATAACTGGTTCCAGAAACACCCAAGTTTCTGGGTTCGCCATTCAACCCGAACCAGATCAAAAAGTTCTGCACAGCTATGCTTTGGCTTCTTACCGACTCCCCATGGTTTGCCTTCGGTCCCCAAGTATCCGAGAGGTCCACCACCTGGAACAACGCTGGCAGATTCGCCGTTGACGCCAGCTGATCCCTTTTAGTCCCTTTCATTGCTTCTGGCTTCCTCCCAGACCCCACATTGAGCAGAGCAGTCCCCGCCAGTTACTGAGACTTGGATAACAAATCCATAAGACGCCACTCGAAGTGCTTCCGATAGTCCTGTCTGACTCCGAGAAGGCACTGGTCCGACCTCACTGGATGTCGCTCCTGACAGCAGTTGAGGTGCTGCTTGCTCCGCCACTTTCACAGACATCACACTTTGCATTCTCTTTTTGGTACAGACTCGGGACAATGAATATGATACGTGTGATGAGTTAGCTCAGCCCTTTCTTAAATTCATTTGGTATGTTGACTTGCAAGGGACTAGTGGTCTTAACACCTCCCCTGAAACGGGCCTTCTCTCAAACCCTGTACCAGCCACACTAAAGAATACGCTTCCTACGCCAGGGTAATGCATAGGGCAGCTGAAGTCCTTGGCCTCGAGCTCCCCACTTTGGAAGTCAAGACTAACATATTGATGGAAGTTCCGGAGGGCAAACATCTTCTGAGCCTCTCCTGCCATTTAAAAGGCCTTATAAGACACCTTATTAGGGACATAGGCTAAAAATTGCCATGGCCCACCAGTCCGCAATCACATTGTATAATACCATTGCCCTGCCCCAGTTGCTCCCCTTTGCTATCTCAGCATCCCTCCCCAGAGAATTTGGTGGTGCGAATGTCTGGATGTAGGACCAATCCAAACACATTTCCAGCTACTCCCCTGGACAGAAAGTCTAAATGTGTTTAAACATTTGGCAAACAAGTATTTTCATCTAGTACCTTGGCGTTCCAGTCTGTGAATGCCAGCTGGCAACTGGGAAGCTATTCCCATGCCCTTCGGGATTCTGAGGCTCAAGTCCTCACAGGTGTCCCCGTAAATCTCCAGCCTATCCTTGCCCAAGCCATTCAGAACAGCCGGGATGCTGCCAAGCTCATGACTTGTAGTGTCTTGGACACCGCCGTTTCCATTAATTTGCCGTCATGCCTGACTGCAGACCACCAATTTTGTAGGCGATGCCCAGTTTCATAGACATGCTGTACGATGGGACTCTCCTTTTTGGGCACCAGGCAGACTTCACTCTCGAGCGGGTCAAGGAGCTCAGAGCTATGGCACAGTCTTTGGGCTTATCTGCCCCAACTTGCCAGCCACATGCTACTCCTTCCACGCTTTTGGTAGAAGTACCCCATACCGCCAATCCAGCCCCAGCATGGTGCACAGCAGGTTTGCAGTAGCAGCCATGGGGCCCACCGCCCCCTCAGCCAAGGTCAGTGGGCCTCCTGGTCTGCTACCCGAACCCCTGTAGGTCCATCCGTAAAGCCCCTTTAGATGATTCGTGTTGGGTTGGCAGGCCATAACATCAAACTAGTGGTCCTGCCACTTGTTCGCAAGGGCTGTGCCCTCCCCTTCCTATCTGCACTGCCGCACCTTTTGCCTTCTCGCCAACAACTGAGAGAGAACCATTTTTGCAGCAGGAAGTGCAGGCCCTTTTGGTCAAAGCGTATATCGAGAGGGTGCCTGCATCAAAAGTAGGATGTGGTTGCTCGTCCTGCTACTTTCTGGCGGAGGCCTCAAGGCTAGTTTAGACTGCACCCTCACAGTGCCCTCCTCCGGAAGGAAAAATTCAAAGTGCTCACATTGTTCCAGTCTGACGTAGACTCTGGATACTGAATGGTAGCCTTGGACCGGCAGGACGTCTATTTCCATATACCCGTACTGCCGGTCCACCCACGTTACCTGCTGTTAGTTGTGGGACAGTAGCATTTCCAGCTTGCTGTGCTTCCCTTTGGTCTAAGCAGCACCCCTTGGGGGTGCACAAATGTGTTGGCGGTGGCTGCACATCTTCCGAGATAAGGGATGCCAATCATCCCCTACATTGATGACTGGTTGTTGAAGACGGGCTTGTCTTAAGCAGTCGTCATCCACCCCTAGACTATGGCGATCCTCTTATCATCTTTGGTGTTCACTATGAATGTGCCAAAGTCACACCTGACCCCTTCTCATGTGCTCCCCCTTCATCTGAGCCATTGTAGACACGGTCTGATTTTGTGCCTTTCTCCAGAGAAAGAGTGCAGCCCATTCAGGCTTTGATCCCCCATCTTTTAGGCTCAGTGTTGGATTGCAATTAAGTTGATTCTAAGGCTCCTGGGACTGATGACTTCCTTCATCCTGCTGGTCATGCATGCAAGGTGGCACGTGCTGTTTTGCAATGAGATCCGAAGTCTCAGTGGACTCAACATCAAGGGGACCTCTCCGAGCACATTCAGATTTTGGAGTCGACTGCAAAGGATCTGCTGTAGTGTTTCTGGACTGCGATTAGGTCAGTGGCGGCCCCTTTCTCTCCCAGAGCTGACGGAAGTGACTGATTCGTCTCTTATAGACTGAGTTGCCCTCCTGGGAGGAGTGAAGATCAGAGTCCTCTTGTCTCCGGCAGAGTACCGGTTCCATACCAACCTGCCAGAGCTAAGGCCCATCCCCATTGGCACTGAAGGCCTTCCTTCCATACATCAGTGGAGGTTGGTTCAGGTTCTCACAGACAACAACTTCGCCGTATACTACTGCAGGAAACAGGGTAAGGTGGGGCCACAGACACTGTGCCACGAGTCCTTGCGCCTCTGGAAGTGGCTGGGCCCACATGGAATCTTCATGGTGGTGCATGACATTGCAGAACCATTAAACGCCAGGGTGCACAAACTCAGCTGTCAGTGCCTCACGGATCACGAGTGGCAGTAACACCTGGATGTGTCGCAAGGTCTCTTCCTGAATAAGTAGAACCATGTCTTGATCTGTTCGTCACTGCTGAGCACTCGCAATGTCAGCACTTCTGCATTTTAGAGTTTCCAATGTGTCTCTCGATCCAAGACATGTTCCGCCTCGAGTGGCACTTGCAGGGAACTGACCCTTTTTGACATGGTCGCCCCCACTTTTTGCCTTGTATTTGATGTGAATTTGACTGGAAGTGCACTGGGTTCCTTCTAACCAGGTCCCCTATGCCAGATATCTTTCCCAAAACCGTGCAATTGTACTCCAATTGGCAATACCTTTAGCGCTCCCTATAAGTCCCTAGTACCTGGTACCTAGGGCTAGAGGGCTAAAGAGGGTCCCTAAGGGCTGCAGCATGTATTGTGCCACCCTAAGGGACCTCTCACCAAACACTTACAGAGTGCTATTGGAGGATGCGTGTTTTGGTGCAGGCAAAAGTGAAAACACAACATGTTACACATCCCTGTGTGTCATGTCCCCTAACACTACATGCAATAATTGTTAGTCACCCCTACAGCAGGCTTTACAGCGCTAAGGCAAGGTCACTTTAATACATGTGTGGGCATAACTGCATGGAGCAGATATGCCCCTGTGATGGTCACTCCCACCACTTCCAGTACAAGTGACCAGGCCAGCCATTTTAATAACGTGCTGGGCACTGGTAAAAACAAGTTTCCCAGCAACATGACGGCGTCACTGAAAACAGGGATGTTTGGTATCAAGGATCTCTTATTAATAAACCCACACTTATCCCAGTGTTGGATTTAATAATACAAGCACCCAGATGGCACCTTAGAGGTGTCTCCTAAAGCCTACCAACCACTGGTGTGCCAGCTGACTGGTCCCAGTCAGCCTGACAGCAGAGGCGAGTTTCTGACCTCCAGGGGTGAGGGCCTTTGCTCTTAGGATGTCAGAAACAAAGCCTGCTGGGGCAGAGAGTGTTTACACCCCCTCCCGCAAAATGACCTGCCAATTAGCACTCCAAGGCAGGGAACTTCAAAAAGCCCACCTCCTTTGGTATGCGATTCTAGCTTGCTTCTCAGTAGAGGATGCCGCCCCACTTTGTCCAGAGCCCTTTGGCACCTGGACAGGCAGGAAAATTAGTAGTCAGAGAGGCATGCCCACCCTCATACCCTAAGGTGGGCTACCTGAAGTGGATTCAACTTTTCAGTGTCTGCCATCTTTGTTTTTATTTTAAGAGTTTTATATAGCGCTGCTAGACCCGGAGGTATCAGAGCGCTTTACATGAGGAATTTAGCATTTAGCATATTACAAACGTTAAAAATTTACATGAAAGATCGTTGCGAGGAAGAGGAAAAACAAGGTTATACAAATACATCTAATGATTAGATCATTACAAAAACATAAGATATTAAGGAGCAATGGGAGCAAAGGGAAAAGAGGGAGAAGGGAAACGTGGGAATGAGTGGGAGCAGGGAGAAAGGAACTGACAAAGGACAGAACAAGACGGCAGGTCAGGATCAGAGGAGAGGGTGAGAAGGAAGATGGGGACAAGAAAAGGAGTTCTGAGAGAGGGTTATGCCCACTTCCCATTGAAAGTGGTCATATAAGGGACCTAGTGACCCCAAGTGTAGGTAGCCCATTGGCTACTACCCTACACTCCCCTAATGCCCCTAAATCTATTATTTAGCCGAGACCGTGCCACCAGAAAATTAGATCCTGCCAACCTGAAAGAAAAAGATGGATGCGAAGAGTCGCATGACGCCAGAACAGAAAATCAAGCCACAGACTTGGCACCAACCCTGTCGGCAATCTTATTGCTTTCTTAAACAATTTGACCAAAAAAACGACTTGTCCTGTAGCTGCCTTGTCTCCAAAGCATGGGACAACTGCTAACACTTCGCCCAAGAACCAGGAACTCCTGTGGAACAGCAAAGTTGCTCCCTTGCATCCTGCAGGTACCAAAGACTGAGGCTCCAAGGCTGTGAAAACCTGATGCCAGAAAGCACCAATCAATCAATCAATCAGTGGCACTTATAGAGCGCGCTACATACCCATAGGGTCTCAAGGCGCTGGGGGAGGGGGGGGTGCCGCTACTGCTCGAACAGCCAGGTCTTCAGCTTCTTCCTGAAGGAGAGGTGGTCTTGGGTCAGGCGGAGGTCGGTCGGGAGGGAGTTCCAGGTCTTGGCGGCCAGGTAGGAGAAGGACCTTCCTCCTGCAGTCGCTCTTCGGATGCGGGGGACGGCGGCGAGGGCGTGGTTGGCTGATCGGAGGTGGCGTTTGGGAGCGTAGAAGTTGATCCGGCTGTTGAGGTAGCTCGGGCCTTGGTCGTGTAGGGCTTTGTGTGCGTGGGTGAGGAGGCGGAAGGTGATTCTTTTGTTGACGGGGAGCCAGTGAAGGTCTCTCAGATGTCCGGAGATGTGGCTGGTTCGTGGGATGTCGAGGATGAGTCTGGCTGAGGCGTTCTGGATCCGCTGGAGTCTCTTCTGGAGCTTGGCGGTGGTGCCGGCGTAGAGGGCGTTGCCGTAGTCCAGTCGGCTGGTGACGAGGGCCTGGGTGACGGTCTTCCTGGTCTCGGTGGGGATCCACCAGAAGATCTTCCGTAGCATGCGTAGGATGTTGAAGCACGCCGAGGAGACGTTGTTGACTTGCCTGGTCATGGAGAGGGAGGAGTCCAGGATGAAGCCCAGGTTGCGTGCATGGTCTGTCGGTTTGGGTGCGGTGCCCAGGGCGGGAGGCCACCAGGAGTCGTCCCAGGCGGAGGGAGACGAGCCCAGGATGAGGACCTCCGTCTTGTCAGAGTTCAGTTTCAGGCGGCTGGTCGTCATCCACTCGGCTACCTCTTTCATCCCTTCGTGCAGGTTGGCTCTGGCGGAGGCGGGGTCGTTGGTCAGGGAGAGGATCAGCTGGGTGTCGTCGGCGTAGGAGATAATGCTGAGGTTGTGTTGGCGTGCGATGGCCGCGAGGGGGCTCATGTAGACGTTGAAGAGGGTGGGGCTCAGAGAGGATCCTTGAGGGACGCCGCAGATGACTTCGGAGGCCTCTGACTTGTACGGTGGTAGGCGGACTCTCTGAGTTCTTCCGTCGAGGAAGGAGATGATCCATTCCAGCGCCTTGTCCTGGATTCCGACGTTGCTGAGGCGTTGTACTAGGGTGCGGTGGCAGACAGTGTCGAATGCCGCGGAGAGGTCTAGGAGGATGAGGGCCGCTGTTTCTCCGTTGTCCATCAGGGCTCGGATGTCATCGGTGGCGGCGATGAGGGCGGTCTCGGTGCTGTGATTGGCTCGGAAGCCGGACTGTGAGGGGTCGAGGGATCCATTCGTCTCGAGGAAGGCGGCCATCTGCTTGTTGACGGTCTTCTCGATGACTTTGGCTGGAAACGGGAGGAGCGAGATGGGACGGTAGTTCTTGAGTTCGGTGGGGTCCGCTGTTGGTTTCTTGAGTAGAGCGCTGAGTTCGGCGTGCTTCCAGCTCTCAGGGAAGGTGGCGGTGTCGAAGGAAGTGTTGATGATGTCTCGCAGGTGGGGTGCGATGACAGCGTCGGCCTTGTTGAAGACGTGGTGAGGGCAGGGGTCGGTCGGTGATCCGGAGTGGATGGAGTTCATCGTGCGGATGGTGTCTTCGGTGCTGACCGGGGTCCAGGCGTGGAGGGTGGTGGTGGGGGGTGGTTGTTCGGTCCTGGTGTGCGTTGGTTGGTTGTTGAAGCTGTTGTGTATGTCCGCGATCTTGTTGTGGAAGTATGAAGCGAGGGAGTTGCAGAGGTCTTGCGATGGGGTGATGTCGTTGTTTCCTGCGCTGGGGTTGGATAGCTCTTTCACGATGTTGAAGAGTTCCTTGCTGTTGTGTGCGTTGTTGTCCAGCCGGTCCTTGAATGCAGTTTTCTTGGCGGCGCGGATCAGCTGGTGGTGCTTCCGAGTGGCCAGCTTGAGGGTGGTCCTGTTGTCCGGTGTAGGTTCCCTTTTCCAGACTTTCTCGAGGGTTCGGCAGTTCTTCTTGGAGCTCTTGAGTTCGTCGGTGAACCACGGGGCTTTCTTGCTGCCGGGTCTGCTGGGCGGGGTCCTCAGCGGGGCGAGCTCGTCTGCGCAGATGTTGATCCACTTCGTGAGGTTGTCGGCGGCCTGGCTGGGGTTCGCTGAGCTGGCAGGAGGGTGCTGGCTCAGGGAGGTGGCGAGCTGGTCTGCTGTGATCTTGTTCCAGCTTCTGCGGGCGGCCTGTTGCTGGTGGTGGTGGGTCGTCGTTCTCTTGAAGGTGAAGTGGACGCAGCTGTGGTCCGTCCATTGAAGCTCTGTGGCGTGGCTGAAGGCGATGTCTGTGCTGGAAGAGAAGACTGCGTCGAGTGTGTGTCCGGCGAGTGGGTGGGGGTGGACACCAGTTGCTTGAGTCCAAGATTGGCGAGGTTGTCGAGCAGGGTGCTGGTGTTGCGGTCGTTGTTGTTCTCCAGGTGGAAGTTGAGGTCCCCCAGGAGGATGTAGTCAGCGGAGGGGAGGGCATGCGGGCTGACGAAGTCGGCGATGTCCTCGCTGAATTGTGTGCGTGGTCCCGGGGGTCGGTAGATCAGGGTGCCTCTGAGGGTGGTGTTCGGGTTGGTGTGGATCTGGAAATGCAGGTGTTCGGCGCTGGTCAGGGTGTCGTCGGTGCTGGTCGTGAGACGGATGGTGTTCCTGTGGATGATGGCGATGCCTCCTCCCATCTGGTTGGAGTTGCGGTCCCTCCGGACGATCTTGTAGCCCTCTGGGATAGCGATGGCGATGTCGGGGGCTGAAGAGGCGTTCATCCAGGTCTCCGTGAGGAAGGCAACGTCAGGGGCTGTGGCGTCTAGGAGGTTCCAGAGTTCGATGGCGTGTCTGTGGACGGAGCGGGTGTTGAGCAGGATGCACTTGAGGTGGGTGATGCTGGAGTTCAGCTTGGCGGGTGCTGGTGCGAGGCAGGTCCGGATGCAGGTGAATTTGCAGGCGTGGCAGCTGAAAGGTCCGTGGGTGCGTCGTGGTGTGGCTTGGCGGCATCCTGGGATTTGGCCGGTGTTGAGTGCGGTGAGGGTGGCGGCGGAGTACGACAGGCGGGTAGGTCGGGGTCTTCGTGGGCCAGGGGTCCTGGCACTGGGCGCGGTCCAGGCGCGGACGGGCGCAGACGGGCTTACCTTTGGCGCGCCTTCGGCGCACAATCGGCGCGCCCGCTGCGCGTCAACGCTGCGCGTTCGCACGGTCGCCATATAAGGCGAAGTGCCCGGGTGGGCGGAGCAGCTGGGAGGCGGGAGCGGGGAGGGAACAGAAGGAAAAAAGGGGCGGGGTCAGCGGTGGTGGCGGGGAGCGGGGAGGGAAGACGGAGGGCGGCGAGAATAGGCGGGAAACAGGAAGGAAAACGCTAACACGGGCAACAATTACCAATAACAATACAAGGCACAAATGAAGGTCAGAACGCTAACACGGGCACAAAAGTAAGAATAAACAGGCACAAATGGAGGTCAAAACAAAACAAAAACAAACAGCAGCAGAGTCAGCCGGCAGCCGGCAGCGAGGCAGGCAGCGAGGCAGAGGGCAAGGCAATGGGGCACACGCAGCAGCTGGTGGCCGTGCGGCGCGGGGGTGTCCCACCACTGCACCCGAGTCGTCTAGCCTGAGCTGAAGCGGGCCAAAGGTGCCAGCATGGTCCCCAGAAGCCTACCTTAGGTTTCCCCGATGTGGATTTCTCGCCGCTGCCTGCAGCCTCTGTTTCCAGGTCTCTGTGACTGCTCCTTGTGACAAAAACCCATCATCCATCATACCTGGCAAATGGATGAGCTGCTTTTCAGTATAATACAGGCTGGGAGCTCTGATGTGAGATCAAGTACATACAGCCACATACATCTACGAAGAGGAAGGGTCTGAGCCAATCATGGATTAATGCAGTGCTTCTATAAAACTCTACTGGCAATATTTACTGAAACACAGAGACTTAAGGTATTTACTTCTCCCACCCGCCTGCTCTCTTTTAAAAAATCTAACTCCTTTGTTCAAAATGGCTGGGGCCATAAAACTGTAACAATAAATCCCCCATACCTCGGTTGTCCATGTGGCCCCTCAGCTTAACTCCCCCACACAGAGATAAGAATTCCTCCCAGCTAGCCTTGAGCTCTGCTTGCTTAAACAGAAAGTGGAATCTCTTCCCCTATGCTCAAAGTAATAGCAGCAAACAGAGGACTAATCTCTCTTTCTCCCAGCCTGCACAGCAACAAACAAAGGACTACTGTCTTGATCTGAACTAATTGGCGGCCATTTTAGTCTAGTCTCTATTGAACTATAGCATTTTAGACTAGTGGGACAGAATGCCGGTCTATGCCCGTAGTAATATACTTCTACCTATAGTTTGATCATTTGTTTAGTGCAGGTTGCTACCTCATATATGAAAGAATGTCTGCCTATTATTGTATTATTGCAGTATTGCACTCCTAGCCTTATTCTGAACTTTTGTAATACACAGACTGCTACCTCATATATGAAAGAGTGTTTGCCATCATTGCATTATTACACTCCTAGCTTTATTTTAAACATTTGTATTGCACAGATTACTACCTTATATATGACAGTGTTTGCATATCATTGCAGTATTATACCTATATCGGTATTTTGAACATTTGTAACGCACAGATTACTACCTCATATATTTGGGTTCCTCACTAGTGCCACTTTTACCTGTATTTTGAACATTTGTAAATGCACAGATTGCTACCTCATACTTTTTGGGTTGACAACCAATGTCACTTTCGATTCTGGAGTTTTGACTCACGTAAATTGTTGTATCTGGATCCTTTCCCTATATTCTATCAATATTATACTTACGATTGTATTCTGCACTACTCTGCACATTTCCGTAACCTACTCCCTTTCCTACCTCGCTCTCCTGTTACGCACAAACTGCTACCTCATACTTAATATACACCTAATGTAACCTACTCCTATTCATACCTGCTCTCTCATGTTAAGCACAGACCGCTACCTCATACTTAATATACTTCTAATGTACCCTGCACTATTGCACAGCTACACAACCTGCATCCATTTTCACTCCTCTCTCTAAGGCACAGACTACTATCCCATATATCTCTGGTTGCACACGTAACTTGATACGTGCATCTGTACCCTTTCCCAGGATTTTACTTCACTTTGGTACTTTGTATGGCTTATATACTTGCTCTACTTTGTAATTTAGTATGTATTTGCTATACTTAAATATCGTAGGTATTTGCTAGACTGCACGCTCGCATATCCTGGTTTATGCTGATTGATCACTAGCGCCACTCGTGTACTCTATAACTTACTGTATGTATATGGTTCTCTGCACACTCTTACATTTGGGCTATGCTGAGCGATCTCTAGTACTACTATTGCACTGTGTAACCTACTGTATGTATTTGATTACACTGCACATGTATACCACTATACTGCATTCCCCCATTCCTTCCTAAACCATCATCGCAACATGGATCCTATCGGCAATCACACACATAAAATCAACTACCCACCGTCACTCACCAAAAAAGCCGCTAAACGCTTTAAACACAACTTCCTTAGGTCACACCCTGAAACACCCTTTGCTGACACCTACTTCTCACCGGTCAATGGATCCCTGAACACTGATATCATATTCCATACCGCACGCAGAGCTCAATGGAGAAAATCGTTCCTCACCCTACTCACCGTCTCCTCCACCAGGAAATCCGCTCACAGCCTAACTCTCTCCATCACACCATCCCAACTCTTTCCAGGCAGAGCCACCATCACCATTTACAATAATGGGATTGTCCTAGCTCAATCCACAGACAGGAACCTGGAACTGCTAGACAACCTGTTCCCCATCCTCAAAGAGCACCTCTCCCATTCGAGGTCCAACACTCACATCCCCTCCAGTCCCACCATTCATGACCTCACAGCCACATACTCCTCAATCAGGCACACACCTACCACCCCTGATCGCCCATCTCCCACCCACAACCCCTCTATCCCAGTTCAGCACCTTGCAGTTGTAACACACTCCTCAAACTCAGACACAGATCGCGCCCTCCCAGACTCCACTCACACCCCCACCTCCTTTACCAACTCCCAGACCACCACACATACCATCAACACTCCTCTCACACCTACAGCGGGCATCATTACTCCGCTCACCCCTAACAGCACAGCTCTCACACACAACGCACCTAACATAGTCCAGCACCAGAACAACACGCACTGCGACAAATCCCCCCCTTCATTCCCCCCCCATTCTCAGTCCCCACTACCTTCTAACCAATCACGCAAAGCACACCTCCTCTCTTAATTTAACTCCCCCTCCCCACAACAGGACCATACCCTATCCCATTTCCCCTCCTACTCTCAGCCCCCATTACCCTTCCTGCTCCCCCACCACGACTATCAGTCTCCCAGCAGACACCCTGACCCCCTCGCCTACCACCAATGCCCGCACTCATACCACCAACCTCCTCCCTACCTCATCCACACCCCTCCCGCCCAAAACATCTCTCCTCCCTAACACCTTCCTGGACACCAACACAACGCATACCTCCTCGAATAACAGCCCACGCTCCCACATGCACACGAATTCCCTGGTCAGCCATTCGCCTCTGACTGCAGCCCCCACCTCCACCACCTACCCCACGATGGACATCATCATGGCCACCCTCACTCAGATCAAAGAAGACATACACAACATCAAGGAACTACTCGCCACCCACCCCATACACCCAGCACCCACCTCCCCTCCCAACTTGTCCCCTACCCCTCCAGCTGACTCCCTCACTCAACACGCCCCAAACCGGGCGGCAATCACTGCCCATAGGCGCAGCAATTGCCCTCGTCCCCCTCGCCGTCCCTACAACCCCCCCTCACACAACTACACCTCCCCGCCCAACGGGTCCCACACTCTTCCGACTAACTCTCTCACTCAACTTTCCCCCAACCTGTCCTCACTCCCAGCTAGCAATCGCAACAACCGCCCTCGTCGCACCCACAACGATACTTCTGACCGCGACACTCACCCTTCTCCGCTCCTACGACCCAGCCCCCCAAAATCACATAACCACCCCACACCTCAACATTCCCACGATACACTCAAATCCCCTTAGACCCCCCACACTAAACAGCAGACTCTCCATCCCCAATAACCTTAGAAAAGTCCCTCTCTCTCTAGAACCATCCACCACCCTCAACACACCTCGTCTCAAATGCACTCTCCTCAACTGTAGATCGGCCTCGAAACACTCTGCCGCTATTGCTGATCTCCTCTTATCAACGGACCTTGACCTAATCATCCTGACCGAAACATGGCTTACTGAATCCTCGACACCTATAATGGACATTCTGGTTCCTCCCAATTACCACATTATCAGGCTAGACAGAGCAGGCAAATTAGGTGGTGGAATCGCATGCATCTACAGGAACAACCTCTCTGTTCAGAAAGTCAATTCTACCTCCCTACCATCCCCAACAACCTGGGAATACATCTGCCTTGACATTATCAGTGAGGGCAAACCAATATGTTCTCTTCACAGCATCTACCACCCACCCAGGGACAACTTCACCTTTTCCCAACAAATCATGGATATGATCTCAACCAATTCCGGACGACAGCTCACCCAAATATACCTTGGTGACTTCAACCTCCACTGGAACGATTGCAAGGACGCGGTGGTAAATAGTCTTAAAAACTTCCTCGATGCCCTCAACCTCACCCAAATATGCAACAGCCCGACCCACGAGAAAGGATCTATCCTCGACCTGGTCATCTCCAAAGAGGAATCTATCCAACTCGACTCCATCCAACCCTGTGACTGGTCAGATCATTATACTGTCACATTTTTTATCAATGAAAAAGTTAAAGTTAACCCGGCTCAAGTATCCAAGCCAAAAGTCTGGAAAAGAGACATGAAAAGACTCAACCCAGGCTCTTTGCCCCCTAACAGGTGCAATTTCTTACTGCCACCGACAGGCGATACGGACGTTCAAACACTGACTGACCATTATCTCAACGCTATGACCTCTATAATTAATGAGGCTGCACCTTTGCAGCTAAAAAGAGCCTCTACTAAAATTTCCAATCCATGGTACGACGGGAGACTCAATGAAGATAGACGAGACATGCGAATGGCAGAGCGTACCTGGAGATCAGCTCCCTCGGCAATGCACCTAAAAGATCTGAAGAGAAAGAGAAATGCCTACTTCAGGAAAATAAAACGCTCAAAAGTAGACTTCTTCAGCCTCCAGCTCGACCAAGCAAAAAACCGTCCGAGAAAACTGTTTGAGCTAATCAGATCACAATCCAAGGATCAACCCCAACCACTCATCACTGCGCGTGAGGCACCCTCCTGTGAAGACTTCGCTGCTTTCTTTTCTCAAAAAACTGACAACATAAAGAGCGATCTCCTCATTGACGCAAGCCGCTACTCCAAACCACAGTGCCTAGCAGCTACTGAACCTAAAAACAATGCCACATGGTCAACCTTTGGCACATACTCAGAAGAAGAAATTGGCAATCTGCTCAGCACCCTGAAACCATCCAATCACCACACGGACTCCCTCCCTGCTGCAGCAGTAAAAGACTTCACCCCCTTCCTTATCCCTCTCTGGACTAAAATTATCAACAGCTCCCTCCAACAAGGAAGCATACCTGACTCACTAAAAGTTGGTCAGGTCACACCTCTCCTAAAGAAACCTACAGCCGACCCTTCTGATCTCAACAATTACCGTCCCATTACCAATATTCCCACTCTCGCCAAACTGCTGGAAAAATGCGCACAACTACAATTGACTAAACACATTGAACAATTCGAGCTCCTCAACCCTCACCAGTCAGGCTTCCGAGCAGGGCACAGTACAGAAACGGCTATGACTCACATAATTGACGACGCACTTCAAATGCTAGACCAAAATGACACCTGCCTCCTCATCCTCCTTGATCTCTCTTCGGCATTTGATACTGTTAAACATGAGAATCTACTAGAGCTTCTAAACACAAGAATGGGCTTATCTGGAACTGTTCTCAAGTGGTTCACCTCCTTTCTTCATAACAGGGCACAGAAATTCAAGAGCAACAACCTGATGTCCTCGCCAATTCCCGTAACACTAGGTGTCCCCCAAGGATCCTCGCTCTCCCCAACTCTGTTCAACCTAGTCATGGAACCGCTCACCACCTTGCTACAAGCATCCAATGTACACTTTCACATGTACGCAGATGACACCCAACTTTATCTCAAATTACAGTCCCCCAAGGACATCTTGCTCCTGAACTCAACGATCAGAAGCACCCAATCCTGGCTGCCCGATAATCATCTCAAACTCAATGCCCTGAAAACAGAGTTCCTTCTGATCTCACCTCCAGCGAAGGTCTCCACCACTCAAATTTGGCTTAAAGACCTAACTGCACTCAATGTCCAACCCACCATCGTGGACTCAGCAAAATCCCTAGGCATAACACTTGACACCAATCTGAACATGCAGCAACATATCAGCAAGTCAACAAAGGGAGCAAACTTCCAGATCAACACTTTGAGGAAACTTAAACCTCACCTCCCAGCCAAAGACTTCCAAACCGCAGTACAAGCACTAGTCATCCCTCGAATTGAATACGGCAGCATCGCCCTCTGCGGACTCCCCCTAACTACAACAGCACCCCTAAGAGCTTCTCTAAACGCTGCCGCGAGACTCATCACTGGGTCAAAGAAACACTCCCATATTACCCCTGACTTGAAATCCCTGAACTGGCTGCCATTTGAAGCTAGAATACATCTGAAAATCGCCTGCATGACACACAAGGCGGTACATCTAAACGCACCTGGATACCTCGCTCAGAAACTGACAATCTCTGGAGGAGCTAGAAACACCAGAGGCACAAACAATCTTCTGCTGAAACCTCGAAGATTCAGGAAGGAAAAAACATATAAGCGCTCCTTCTCGGGAATGGCGCCTAGGATCTGGAACTCTCTCCCGACCGAAACCAGGCTTATCTCTTCCACCACACTCTTTAAAAATGAAGTAAAAGCTATCCTCATGGCTAAATACACCTGAACTACTATCTTGATCACTGTTAGTACTCTGTACCGATCTATACTACATGTTTGACCCTTTTGATTATTTGTATTAACTGTTTATTACTCACAGATCTGGCTCTGTAACCGCCTATTTGTACTACTTTGTACTCATGTTGGGCTTAGTTGCCACCAATTTGTACTTATTGACCTATTGCTTTATCTGTTTAACCATGCTCCCTCATGTACTTCTCTTTGTAAAGCGCTCTGATATCTGCAAGGATCTTGTCCGCGCTATATAAAACTTTCAAATAAATAAATAAATAAATAAATCCCTGGCAGAAGAGGACCAAATGTGTCCCAGAGGGGAACTATCTAGTGATTCAAAATGAAGCCAATTCAAATACTTAGATTTATTTATTAGAGCACACACATTTGCAATTGTGGGAAGGTGATGGATAATGGAGGCCTCTATGGATGAGGTGTAGTTTCTTGAATTCAACACATTCTATGGTTGAGAGCCAGTGAAGTGATATTGGATCCCATAAGGTCTGTGTCCTTCTGTCCAAGATTGGCGGAAGTGTCATGATTTTGTTTAATTTGTAATTTACATTTATATAGTGCATTATCACCAGCGGTCTCTAAGCGCTTTGAGAGAGGGGCCTGCTTAAGGTTGAGGGTGGGGAGGCGGTACTTTACTGTGGGCCCCAGGCTTCCTTGAACAGAAAGGTTTTGAGTTGTTTCCTGACAGGTAACGGGGAGTGTTCCTTACGGAGGTTGTCAGGCAGTCTGTTCCAGATCTGTGGAATGATAGACGAGAAGGCTCTGCCTCCCATGGAGGACAGGCGGGAGCGGGGGCAAACTAGCATCCTGGCTTCCGAGGATCGAAGTACTCTGGTTGGGGCGTAGTTAGTTAGGCTGTTTCTGATGTATGTCGGTGCCTTGCCATAGATGGCTTTGTGTGCAATGCACAGACCCTTGAACTTAATCCTCTGTCTGATAGGGAGCCAGTGTAGTTGGCGCAGGAGGGGGGAGGCATGAGTGCGACGTGGGACTTTAAACACAAGCCGAGCCGCGTCGTTCATAGTGGTCTGAAGTCTGGCCAATTGGTAGTCTGGGAGTCCTAAGTAGAGCGAATTACCATAATCCAGTCGGGATAAGATAAGTGCTACTACTACTCGTTTGATGGTCTCAAAGGTAAGTAGCTGGGCCAGTTTTCGCAGCTGCCTAATTATATTAGAGCAAGCCCCGACTGTGGTGGATACCTGTGGAGCCAAGGTAAGTTTGTTGTCAATTTTTATTCCCAAGCTTTTAACTACCGTACCTGGCTCTGGGCGTTTGCCCAACTCGGGTGGCCAAAAGAGACAGTTCCAGGGATTGGCATCATTAGTGACAGCCAGCACCTCCGTCTTATCTGGATTGATCTTGAGGTGGTTGGCCGACATCCAGTTTATTGTGAATTTTAGGATGTTCTGTACTTTCTGGTGAGCTGGTAGGGAGTTGTCTATCCGAATGATAATTTGGGTATCATCTGCATAGTTGTATATTTGGCACTGCAGCTGGTTGAGTGCAGCTATCAGGGGCTGGAGGTAAGCATTAAATAGAAGGGGACACAGTGCGGATCCCTGAGGGACTCCGCATGGGAGGGTGCCCGACCTGGATACTGCATCCCCCAGCTGCAGTCTCTGAGAGCGATCTTTCAGGAAGGATGTGAGCCATGTCATTGCTATGCCCTTCACCCCGAAGTCAGACATCCGCGACAGAAGTAACTCGTGGTTCACGGTATCGAAGGCCGCGGATAAGTCTAGCAGAATCAGGGCGCAGGGGGTCCTTTAAATCGGCCCTCAGTCTCAGATCATCTAGGACTGCCAGCATCACTAGTTTGGTACTGTGATGAGGCCGGAAACCAGCCTGATTGAATTGCAGAAGATCATTAACCTCTAGATGATGAGCGAGAGAGGCAAGGACGTGCTGTTCAAGGACTTTGGCAAGGAAAGAGAGCTGGGATATAGGCCGAAAATTTTTCAGATTTTTAATGTCGCCCCGGGTTTTTTCAAGAGGGGAATCACACGCACCTCCTTGAAATCACTTGGGACCACTCCTGTTTCCAGAGACATGTTCAGGATTGATAGAATCTCGCCTTCGATCTCGGGGAGGGCCATCTTGTAGATCCTGGGTGGACAGGGGTCGGCGTTTCTCTGGAGCTTTGCCCTGGCTGTCAGGCCTAACGAGATTCCATTACGATAGTGGATCTCTGTGAAGACTATTGGTAGAAGAGAGAGGATTCTACAGAGAATGCATAGGTGGTAAATGGTATTTGTGGAGAGGATCATAACATGGTAAATCTGCAGCAAGTTTGCATTATTTGTGGGCAAAAGGACTGAATTATTTGGCTTGACATTCATAATTTGGGCGAGCGTTGTGCAAAATACATTTTGTTAAATTGTACACGAGTAAACCTTCCGATAGGCATTCTGCAGTGAGTTTGATTTTAAATCTGGCCCTGGCTAGATTCATGCACAATCCCTTTGAGGCTACTGTCTTCTAGACATGAGACTTCTCTCTTGAGTGACTTAATTCTAGTTGCTATTACTACTGTCCACTTCAAGCCACTGTACCTCTGAAAACTGTTTCCCCGTTGGGGCAACGTGATGCATGTGACGACTCATCCCACTATCTTTTCCCAGGCACTGACCTTGTTCCATCGAACAGGCATTTTTCTTCCCACCTCTTGGTAAGCATCTCTATGCTTTTTTTGACCTTGGAAATACTACACAGATTGATTTCTGGCATGCTCTCTGCTTCACTAAACTGATACTTACCAACTGGCAGAGATGCTGATAAGACCACCTTTCCCAAACATTTTACCTCCTGCATTTTCCGTTACTGGTCATTGCATCCAAATCCTTCTTCCGGTGTCCCAGCTCGCTGCACCAGAATTAGGGTGACTTCAGTGCTTTTTCCCCCAATAGTTGTTGTTTGTAGAATGGTTTGTAGGGTTGTTACCACTGGCTACACCACAATCATTCTTTGGTCTTTTTGCCTTCCTTCTCAAGTCAAATGTCAAATGTCTCGGCAGTGCCCATTTGTGTAGGCATAATCTTAATGCTCCGTTTCTTTGAAAATGGGAGTGAGCCAGGATGTAAGAATAGAATGAAGTTAACTTTAGGACTCCACCTTAACCTAGTAAGTTCTGACCATTGCCAGCTGTCTTCCACCCTCAAAAATTAAACCTCAGGTTGTCTCATTTTAACAGATGAGTGGTTAGTGATTGAGCCATTCTTCATAAGGGAAGAAGGATGTGAGAATCGCATACCTGGCATTAGGTGTGCAGACTCTATTTACAGCTGTTGAAGCAGTGTCTGCTCCTGACAGTATCTGGCATGGCACCCACATATTGAATAGTAGAGAGCATATGCACTAGGAGTAACCGTGCCAACATAAAAGTAACTTTATCTTTTTTCTTTACAGGATCGTTTGGCTGCCATGAAAAAGCAGAAAGCTTCACTTGAAAAAGACATCTACACATATGAGACTTATTTGGCAGAATTGCGGTCCCGTTTGTCTAATTTGGAGCAGAAAGCGGAGTGTATATCTAAAGATGTAGAGGCTGCGGGTAAGTAGGATTACTTCTTATATTCTAGAACTGAACAGTCATTTTTTAACCACAATGGCATAACATATAAAAAGTGCCATTACTTCTTCCGCTGTAATATGCAGCATAAAACATTGTAATGTTTTTGACTTTGAAGACATGATGTAGTATAGAAATATGTGGATTGTGTCAGCACTACTGAGTAACTTTAGGATAGACCTAGAAGAACATATTATTGTTATTGGTCCGAGACTGGTATACATGTGACAATATTCCACAGGGCATTTTAGAAATAGTATGAATTCGCAAACCTTGTGTGTTCCTATTTGTATGTCCCTTGACAAAGTACACCTTATACTACACATTCCACCTGTAACACTGCCCCATGTCATTAGAGAGCGTTCAGTCTTAAGTCGTAGCCTCAGCAACCTATTTGCACAGTTGCATTGCATCCCGGTAGCAGAGATGCAATACGCACCAACTTCAGTCCAGAGCAGTAAGGGGCCCAGAGCAGTAAGGAGTCCTCAGCAGCTCCCCATGCTGCCCGTAGTGCTTCCTACTTGCCTCCATACTCTGGGCTGCTGGGCCGTTGTTAGGGCTGCTCCTGCCCTGGGCTGAACAGTCCTTAGCAGCCAGCTTGCCATCCAGCTACAGGTTCCTCAGGAGTTGCTTCTTTTCACCCGCCCCGCTGTTCCCAATTTTTCGCTACCCGTTTCCCAACCCGCCCACCTCCCCAGCGACCCTTCACCCTTACAGGACCTACATAATGGAGGCCGCAACGCATCCACGCCGCCGCTGCTCCAAATGCAAGCCTTTCTGCTCCTGGACCGCACCCAGCGCCAGGAACCCTGGCCCTCTGGACACTCACATGTACTCTTCTACAGATCTTCAAGCCCTGGACCCCGGACGATGCAACAACTGCTGCTTGGTATCCCCTGCTCCATAGCAGGACCATTCATCTGCAAGCTGTCTCTTCACCTGCAACCCAGGACAACCCACCCACATAGAAACCTGTGCCATGCCCATCCCGCAGACCGACACCACCCTGGAAATACTTTCATGCTTCCTAATCAACGGTAGATCTCTAGAACACCATCTTCACACTCACCCTGACGTAACGTTCATCACTGAGACTTGGCTCAACCTCTCCTCGGGCCCCGATATCGCCACTGCGATGCCCAATGGCTACAAGATTACTCACAAACATGGAGGGAGCATCACCAGCAACCACAAAGAATCAATCCTCTGCACCACCACCGAATACGACGTAACACCTTAATTTCCAACTCCACACCACACACTGATAAATCACAATCAAAGGCTCCCTTCACTACAGACCCCCAGAACCACGCACCACCCTTTGCTACGCCATCACAGACTTCATCGCCCCACTTGCTGTCAAATCCAAGCACCACATCTTCCTCAGAGACCTCAACTTCAACCTGGATGACTCCACAGACACTAATCCGCCAACCTCCTGGAACGAATGGACAACATCAACCATACCCAGTTGGTCACAGACCCCACTCACAGAGCAGGACTCACACTCGACCCTATCTTCATGCCCAGCAACAGAGTCAAATATAGCCACACAACAGAACTCGTCTCGACTGACCACTCCATTGTCCACTTCACAATCGCAGGATCAACTGCACCTCCCACATCGCCCTCCAGCGCCTCCTTCCACAGCTGGAACAAAGTGACATAGACCCAATGGATGGACTGCCCTCAACACATCCCAGCGCCACAACCAGCCTGGAGCAGGCAGTCGAGAATTTCAACACCTGGATCACCAACGCAGACGGTGGAGTCTCACCCCTCAAACCAGCCATAACCCGCAGATCCTCCAAACAAGCCAGTTGGTATATGAACACAACCCGTGCACACACAGCCAATTTAAACATATATATATATATTATGTTCATTAGTACATTTCCTCCGACAAGAAAGGGTAGTTGACGTCTGTTGTTAATTCTTTTTTAATACTCGAACTACACAGCGCCAGCTGACACGTGTTTCGTCAAAGTGTATTACACTCCCACTCTTCAGGGCTTTCTTCAATTAGAAGCTAAACCGGTGATATTTCCGACCCGGTTAGGGTTTCTGTGGATTATTCCGTTGGTTATGTGGATAAGGATTCTTGGTCGCTGCTCAATGCAGAACCTGTTGCGGCGTAATCTGTGTATCGAGCCGTAATAGGTACCAGAGCAGGCCAGGGCTATCAATTCCGTTGAACAATATAGTGAAAACCGGCTATCCTGGTTGTCCATGGCTGTAATTCTCGTGGTGTTGTCTTTTCCGATCCTTGTCCTGCCGGTCTACCCTGCAGCTGCAACATTTCCTCCATTGAGGACTCTTATTTGGGTAAAGTGAGGAAAACCAATGCCATTGTGCCAATTTGGTATGTTGAATTACTGTGTCGGATTTCTCACTCACGCAACCTTTGGCCGGCCTGCACCCTGCCAGGGTCTCTGTGTTGCAGGAGGTAAGAGCTGGTTAGAAAAGATGGATATTTCAGTCAAGCTCGATCTGGTTCATATTTAACTGTGACCCTTGGTTGTACCATTTCGCGGAAATAGACTTCTGATAGATACATCTGCCGTGTGGATTCCTCACCTTGTGAATACCCCCTTGCGTCAGCAACATTCGGAAATTCTTTTTTCGTAGCCTCGCGCCGACGTGGACTCCTGACGTCATAGAGACATGACCTCGCTCGCGACTCCGCTGACGTCACCGACGCCTATAATAGGCCCACGCCGGCGTGATGACATCAGTTCCCTTTTTTCCGCGTCGTCGACGCTAACGGTTATCGGGAATCTCTGTAGCCAACGGATACTTTGTTGTCTATATTATTAACATTTTCTGCGTCTCTGTATCCTGTCTCTTCGACAATGTCTTCAAAAAAAAACGGCTTCAAGCCCTGCAGAGAATGCGGCAAAATGATGTCCATTACCGACCCACACAGCGACTGCATCTGGTGCTTGAGCTCGGACCATGATGTGGAGGACTGCTCTTCGTGTAAGAAAATGAACCCGAAGGCCCTGAGGGA
Organism: Lissotriton helveticus; assembly: GCF_964261635.1. Taxonomy (NCBI): domain Eukaryota; kingdom Metazoa; phylum Chordata; class Amphibia; order Caudata; family Salamandridae; genus Lissotriton; species Lissotriton helveticus. The sequence continues at coordinate 66,145,138 of NC_136069.1, forward strand.
GAGAGAGGCGAAGCTCCTGGTGGCTAAAATGAAAGCTGGAAAAGGAAAATCGTCGAAGTCTCGTTCTCGAAGGGCGAGGTCGAAGTCGAGATCGAGGTCCAGGTCTAGATCTAGAGGAAGGTCGTCTTCGAAGTCGGCTTCGGACCATGTTTCAAAGAAGAGGAAACATAAGAAGAGGAGACATGAGTCCCGACGTCGTTCTGGTAAGGAGTCGGGGTCGAGGTCGAGGTCACCGAAGGTTCGTTCGAAGGTGGTGACCATTGAAGTTTCGGATCCAGAACCTGAAGGTGAGGCTTCCCCTTCTGAGTCACGGGCTCCGTCTCCGACTCCGAATCCGGCTCCGAATCCATCTCCGGCGCCGTCCCCGGCCCGAGATGAGGAGGAGCCTCATGAGGATGAGGGTTCCGAGCCCTTAGGTGAGCCGAATCCGAACGCTCCTCGGGACAGGCCTGAAGGTTTTCATCCACCATTTCCTGCCCCAGGCCAGGACCCTTCTGCGTTTCTCAACGCGATGTATGGAGTCTTTTCGAGGTCGTGGTACCCCTCTGGTGCACCTTCGGGTCCCATGGGTCCTTTGGCTTTTAACTTAGGAGTCCCTCACTCCTACCCTCCGGCTCCGTTTATGCCTTACATGCCGGCTCCGACGCCGCCGTGGCATTTTCCGGCTCCACCGAAGCCGTCGACGCCGGTTCCGGCTTCGCCTGCTCCGGGTCGGCCTAGAACACATCCCTCTGAACCTGCGGATTCGATCCCGACGTCGATTCCGAATCCGTCGGAGCCGATGGTGGATCCGAGGGCAAAACGGGTCAAGATGAGATCCAGAAGAGAGGCTCAGCACCTTCTGGAGGAAAGGAGGTTTTTGGACTCACAATCTGACCTTGAGGAGGGTGAGTTGGATGAAGATACTTTTGAAGATTTGGCAGAAGCAGGAAGCCTGGATTTCTCTCCAGAGTGGGAGTTACCATCAGGTTCTAGTACTCCTTCTAAGGACATTCAACCCTATCATTTGATTATGAGAAAAGCTGCCAGTCTGCTTAAGTTGACTTTGCCTACAGCAGAATTCAAATCTAATATTCTGACTGAAGTACTCCATTCTCCGAGTTCAGTGGTGGAACCTCTTCTTCCTTTCAATGATGCTCTAACAGAGCCCATTCTGGAGGTGTGGAAAAAACCTTTGTCGGCTCCAGCTGTCTCTAAAAGTGTAGCCAGAAGATACAGGGTTGCCCCTGATGATCCTGCCTTTTTAACCTCTCACCCTTCACCGGAGAGTTTGGTCATTCAGGCTGCATGCTCCAAAAAGAACATTAGTGCTTTCCCTCAGGTTCCTTTTGAGAAGGAAGCAAAGAAGCAGGATCAGGTGGCAAAGAAGTCCTTCTCCTCTGCCAGTATGGCATTGAAGTCATCAAATGCCACTTGCTTGATGGGGAGATATTTACACGCTCTGATGGACTCTTTACATGTTCTGGTTCCAAAAGTTCCTGATGACAGCAGGAAGGATTTTGAGGAAGTCATCTCTGACGCTCAGGCAGCGGCTCGCCAGGTCATTCAGAGCGGTTTGGATACTGTAGACTCTGTGGCGCGCATTATGGGCACTGCTGTCGCTACTAGGAGGTCTGCCTGGTTGAAATCTTCTGACTTTTCGGCTGATGTTCAGGCGACATTATTAGATCTTCCTTTCGATGGTTCAGGCCTTTTTGGGAAGAAGGCTGAACTTGAGAGGTTTAAAGATTGCAAGGCGACTGCTAAATCCCTGGGTCTCCAAATGAGAGGTTCTTCAACTGGCAGAAGATTCAGAGGTTTTGGCCGTCCTGCCTTTCGAAATTTCCGGCAAGGCCAGCAGCAGCAGCAGCAACAACAGCAGCAGCAAAACTCCTTATACAGGTCCTACAGGGGAAAGCAAAGAGTGCGTCCTCGTGGACGTCAGGTCTCTTCCTCCTCCACTTCCTCCAACCCTCCTGCCCCTGAGAAGCAGCCCTAGATCCGACATTCAGGATCATGTGGGTCCGGTTGGGGGCCGGCTTACCCATTTTCTACAGGATTGGGAATCGGTTACGTCAGATCTTTGGGTTCTCAATCTTGTGGAAAATGGGTATGCCCTTCCCTTTCGGGAATTCCCTCCCAATTTCCCTCCTTGCCAAGGGTATTGCTCCGAGGAGCATCTGTCTCTTCTGCAAGAGGAAGTTTTAACTCTGATAAGAAAGGGTGCGATAGAGGTGGTCCCAGAGCAGGAAAGGGGTCAGGGATGCTACTCCCGGTATTTCCTGATTCCGAAGAAGGATGGCAGGCTTCGTCCAATCCTGGATCTCAGGATCTTGAATCTCTATCTGAAACAGGAGAAATTCAAGATGCTCACCCTTGCTCAGGTTCTTCAAGCGCTGCAAGAAGAAGACTGGATGGTGTCACTCGACTTGCAGGATGCTTACTTTCACATCCCAATCCTGAAGTCGCACAGGAGGTATCTCCGTTTTACGGTGGGATCGCAGCACTACCAGTTTGCGGTCCTTCCGTTTGGACTTACTACTGCGCCTCGAGTCTTCACCAAGGTGATGGCAGTGGTGGCGGCACATCTCAGAAGGTCAGGGATTCCGGTATTCCCTTATTTAGACGACTGGCTGATCAAAGCGGAGTCGTCAGAGAGAGTGCTCCGTCATTTGCGGGAGACAACCCAGTTGTTGTACAGGTTGGGTTTTTCAATAAATGTACCCAAGTCTCACCTGGTGCCCTCCCAGCGCAACCTGTTCATAGGTGCGGTACTGGACACAACCGTATGTCGTGCATTCCCTCCCCCTCAAAGGATTCGCGACATACGGGAGATGATTCCTTTGTTTTACAATGGAGCGGTCGTTCCAGTCCTGAAGGTCCTTCGCCTGCTCGGTCTGATGGCTTCATGCATTCTGTTGGTCAACCATGCACGCTGGCACATGAGGGCGCTCCAGTGGTGTCTCCGCAGGCAGTGGTATCAGCACAGCGGAGACCTCAGGGAGTCAGTGAGGATCTCCAGAGAAGCTGCAGCGGATCTGTCTTGGTGGGGCGTGGAAGGCAATCTGTCCCAAGGAAAGCCTTTTCAACTTCCCCCATCGGTGGCCACGGTGATAACGGATGCATCCACTCTCGGGTGGGGTGCTCATCTGGGGGATCTGGAGGTCAAAGGCCTTTGGTCTCCAGAGGAAAGGTTGCTTCACATCAACCTTCTAGAATTGCGGGCGATACGTTTGGCGCTCAAGGCCTTCCTCCCTTCCCTTCGCGGTCAGTCTGTTCAAGTCCTGACGGACAACACGACGGCGATGTGGTATATCAACAAGCAGGGAGGAGTAGGGTCGCAGTGTCTCTGCAGAGAGGCTCTGCGTCTCTGGTCCTGGGTTCAGGACCATCAGATTTGTCTGATGGCAAATCATCTGGCCGGTGTTCTGAACGTTCGTGCAGACAGTCTCAGTCGGCAGTTCTCTGCCGACCACGAGTGGAGGCTGCACCCGGAGGTGGTTCACGACATCTTTCAGATGTGGGGGACTCCTCGGGTGGACCTGTTTGCCACTCGCGAGAATGCGCACTGCCTGTCGTTCTGCAGTCTCCAGTATCCGATGCAAGGAGCCTTGGGGGACGCGTTTCAGTTGAGTTGGAGAGGTCAACTCCTTTACGCGTTTCCCCCCATACCCTTGATTCCTCGGGTTCTGAGGAAGATTCGCCAAGACCGGGCCCAAGTCATATTGGTCGCTCCGGATTGGCCAAGAAGGGTGTGGTATACAGATCTACTCCACCTCTCCTCTCACCCGCCGCTCCGTCTCCCTCTCAGGGCAGACCTCCTCTCTCTGATGGAGGGGCAGGTTTTACACCCCCACCTCCAGACATTGCACCTTCATGCCTGGAGATTGAGCGGGGCAACCTGAATTCCTTTTCCCTCCCGCCTGACGTTGTGGATGTCATCTTGTCAGCCAGGCGTGACTCCACTAAGTCCATCTATTCTTATAGATGGGCGAAATTTGTCACGTGGTGTGGGGAAATGTCTGTTGATCCTTTGAGGGCCCATTTGTCTAATGTTCTACAATTTGCTCTTTCTTTGGCGCGGCAGGGTCTGGCGGTTGCCACGGTAAAGGGTTACCTGTCGGCGCTGTCGGCTTTTCTCTGCTTGCCTGACCAGCCCTCTCTTTTTAAGTCTCCTGTGGTCTTAAGGTTTTTGAAGGGTCTTACTAATATGTTCCCTCCTTCACCTTTCATTGTGCCTCAGTGGGATTTAAATCTTGTATTGACCTTTTTGATGGGGGCTCCCTTTGAGCCTCTCCACAAATGTCCCATGAGGCTTCTTACCCTTAAGACAGTCTTCTTGGTTGCAATAACCTCGGCAAGGAGGGTTAGTGAGCTTCAAGCTCTTAGCTCCAAGCCCCCATTCCTGACCATTCATGTTGATAGAATGGTTCTTAGGACCAGGGCTGCTTTTCTGCCTAAGGTGGTAACTCCCTTCCATCTAGGACAGTCCATTACCCTACCTACCTTCTATCCTCCCCCTCACCCTTCCAAGGAGGAGGAGAGACTGCACCGTCTGGACCCTAAGAGGGCGGTGTCCTTTTACTTGGACAGATCCAAGGACTTTCGCTTGGAAGACCAGCTCTTCGTTGGATTTGCTGGCTGCAAGAAAGGAAGAGCGGTCCATAAAAGAACTTTATCGAGATGGATCGTCCTCTGCATAAAGATCTGCTACTCTTTGGCCGGTAAGGAACCACCAGAGGGTATAAGGGCTCATTCAACTAGAGCTAAGTCTTCAACCTCAGCATTGGCTAGAGGTGTGCCTGTGGAGGATATTTGTAGGGCGGCGACTTGGTCTTCCCTCCACACTTTCGCGAAGCATTACTGCTTGGATTCCGAAGTGAGGAGGGACGGCCATTTTGCGCGCTCTGTCCTTCAGGATTTCCTGGTTTAGAAGAGTGGACACCCTCCTCCGGGAGTGGGGACTGCTGTGGGACTCTATTCACAAGGTGAGGAATCCACACGGCAGATGTATCTATCAGAAGAACAAGTTACTTACCTTCGGTAGATACTATATCTGCCTGTGGATTCCTCACTGACCCACCCGCCTCCCCGTTGTCCACTCTTCTATGCCAGAGTTACTGTAGTGTAATATATATATATATTTTATTGTCAAGGAAATGTTTCAGTTGCTTTCCTGCTTTTGCTTAACACTGTGTGTTTTGCCTTGAGTACTGTGTACTGTGTATACTTGTATATTTCTACTGTCATTGGTCCGTCCGTGTGCCTCGATGGCACGGAAAAAAGGGCGGAACTGATGTCATCACGCCGGCGTGGGCCTATTATAGGCGTCGGTGACGTCAGCGGAGTCGCGAGCGAGGTCGTGTCTCTATGACGTCAGGAGTCCACGTCGGCGCGAGGCTACGAAAAAAGAATTTCCGAATGTTGCTGACGCAAGGGGGTATTCACAAGGTGAGGAATCCACAGGCAGATATAGTATCTACCAGAAAAAGCGTTACCGAAGGTAAGTAACTTGTTCTTCATCACCTTTGTGTATAGGTTAGCTGGACATGCTGCATTTTTGCTGGACTTAATCTTCCTCTTTTACTGAACTTTCCTATGCTATTGTTAAAGGTGGCAGAAATTTTTAATATGTGGCTAGATGACTATGTTAACTCAACCAAGCAATAGAGTCCCCTCTCTCCTGCAATACCATTGATTTTCCATGTGTCACTTGAGGCCATTGCTTCCTAATGGTTTGTGCAGAGGTTTATATTCCGGTTCACTCGTCGAGCGATTCCGGTCCATGCACGAAGAGATGTAACTCGAGATCATGAATGCCGAAATGCATTGGGAAAGCTTAAATTTGGATTAATTGCTGGAATACATTGAAACGCATATGTCTTGTGAATACAACAGGAATTGCTTACTGGAAATAAATATTGAGGAAACATAACAAACATTCTAAGTCATATATAAAGGAACAGTGAAACCTTCTGGGTGAAGGACCACAAGGAAGCCCGGGGGACATACCCCCATGTGTGAGGGAATGCTTCCCATTTGAGGTTTATATTAACCTCATCCAGAGGCAGGTCTGCCAGGATGCCAGTGCAGCCTAGATGCAGACTTTGATTCACTGACAATCTGTTTGGTTGAAGTGGCCACTTCAATGAAGACAGACTCACTAACCCTTCTCCAGGTGAGACTATTGATTATGGGGTCAGAGAGCTGCTTGAGATTTGGTAAGAGGAGATTACGAAATGCTCCAAATTAGTAATTTGCCCAAAATCAATGTACATGCAATTTGATTGTTGTCTTTAACATGCACAGTAAAGTAGCCACAGCGGTTAGAACTTGATTCTTTGTGGCTTCAAGAAGAGGTTCAACTAGCGCCACACCCAGAAACCCAAATAGTGAAGAGTCGCTTGCTTTCAACTATAATTCCTTTGCGTGCAATTTCACATTTAGTTTCTTCATTTTTGAAAAACTATTATGTTGATCCGTACAAATCTCATTATCGCATGAGACCCTTGTAAGCTTTGGATTTAGGTATTTGTCATGTAGATTGTTACACCAGTGGGCGTGCTCGTCCTGCCTGAGCTCCTTAAAGGGTGTTTGAACAGAACTAGGATATTAAATCAGGCTATGGGAAGGACTGCCTCCTTACCCGTACCGTGGTACAAGTACTCCAATGCAGCCTCAGTTAGGGAATTCACCCCACTAAACAGCTGATATTCAATGAGTCTCCCGCTCTGTAGTCTCTCTTCATGTAACTTTTTACTCCCAGTTCTGTCCTCTTTTTATGGTTATTATAAAGTATGCTTTTGTGCCTTTCACAAGGGAGTTATTAAAATGATGACTAGTGAACTCAGAATAAAACCTCAAAATCTTACTCATCACATGAATTGTTTACACCGTTGGACACTGCAGCGAAAAGGTTTGATTTGCCCTGTATCACGTTTAAGTAGTTTAGTAAAGTTGTTTCACAGTTTTAGCTGGAGTAGTACAAATGCTCCTGAAATCACTGGTACTAAATCTACTTCTAGCTTAGACTCTACTTCGACTGCGACCCACTATGAGTTCATTACCAGTATTTTACTACTACAACCAATGGTACTACCTTACTAGTTCTAGTTGGGATTGTTGAAGACAAAGGATTAGTGCAGTGCTAATCTACTGGACCAGGAGGTCTACTGATGTGTCCCAGAGACCAGATAAAAGCAAAATGTATATATTTCTGGTTCCAAGTAACACATGACAGACCAAATATAGGTGAGAGTGCTTTACTAGGTTTGCAGTACCAACCATAACAAAGTTTACAAGAAACAGAGTATCAAGACACCAGTTACAAGATGGGTCATGCAAAACAAATATGGGAATTCTTTAATGGTGTATATGTGGTGAAGTGGGATGGAGGAGAGCAGAAAACACAGAGGGGGACACAATTAAAAATACAAAACATACAGAAATACTTGTGTACTTCAGATTACTGAAAAGGGTGTTCCCGGCCTGACAAAGCCATTTTTCAGGTGACAGAACACAGAAGAATGTCTGCTTGACTTTAAAGCCCTTCCACAGAGTTTAGACTGTCTTTGTTTTGCACAGAATTGGAGTTTGAAGCAATGAACGCGGAGGACGCTCGCCTTAAGAACATTCTGGAAAATCAGAAATATTCGGTGGCCGACATTGAGCGGATCAAGTATGAGCAAAATGAGCTACAGCAGACTATAAACAACCACACCAAACAACTGGATGATGACAGAAAAAATTTATGGAATGAGGAGCTGCGATTTGCCAAAATCCGAGAGAGTGTAAGTAAAAACATTCTCTGTGTTTAAAAATGATTTGAAAAAAGTAATCGCTTAATAGACAAGGCACGGGTATGTTTTTTATGCCTCGTTGCTCAAATAACAGTTCTTGCTTCGTTTCGTTTCGTTTTGCACTCAACAATGTGGCAACTTATGATTTTGTTATCTTAATACACACAGGTATGGTAAATTATCTTATATTTTCCTATCCTAATACCTAGAAGCAAGATGTGCAAAAAGTCATATACTTGGATGAGAAGGTCTCGCCCACGTAATTTGGCATGCTTCGTCATTGGCCACCAGCCCACCCTAGTTAAAGGATGGACTCAACCACATTTTATGCGGATATTCTTAAGATAAGCTTATTTCTAGATAATACAGTGATCCACTTAGAGCTAAAGTATACCACAGGAGTGCCCTTTATTAGGTAGTACCTTATGTATGATTATACAAGTAATCATACCTAAGGTACTAACTTAGGTATGATTACTTAAGGGTACAATGATGCTAACAATCTTCTAATGTGCCAACATGTTTCTGCCCTTCTATGTGCCATGTAAATGGTGAGGGGCATTCTTCAGGGCTACTCAGGGATCGTTATTTTTAAGTCTCTGTGGATAAATCAGACGAGGTGAGACAGAAAAGTCCTACCTGCACTTATTATATCTGCTTACTTAGGATGAAAAATTCAACAACATTATAGTTGGTACCCATCATAATGCTCTAATGGTAGCAGTCTGACATGTAGAAATCTTGTATCAACGTTATGAGGAAGTGACACTGCAAACACACACAAACAACTTGTATATCAGTGGCAAGTGCAGTAAACCATGCATTCCTTCAGCTCACCCTGCTCAGGGTTGTCAGTTACTTCATGGGCTGGCGAGGAGTGCCGACCCTTGGAGTAATATATAATGGCATTGGTCTTTCAAATCATAGTATCATTGTATATAAAGTATTGTCTCGCCCCAATTGGGAATTAATTTGTTATGGCTGGTAAGATCGGTATCTGTCTCAAACAGGAAATCACCCCGCACATATCCTGTTAATTCCAGTTTTCTTAGACATCTAACACGTTTATAAGATTATAATAAAGGTTGTTTGAAAGAAATAGCATAATTTTGTTATCCTAACAGGTGATTTACCATCCATGGTCTTTGTATCTTACAAATATGTTTGCTGCAGTAAATTACTCTAACATCCAAATGGTGTTTATTCTTATTCCTATGACATCCTTCCAGATTAAGGATGGAACTGGAGCAAGCTTTACTAGTCCTGTGTGTACCCTCCAACCGCCTCACCCAATGGATCTGTGATGTATCTGTTCCTGCTTTTTCTCTGCTCTTGTTTGACTTCTTTGTACATTCAGTTTTGTCAATGGGCATTGCATCTCAGTTTTCACCACAACACTTGCTAGCCTCTTCTTCATGATACAGATCATCAGGTTAGATGACGGAGGACAAAAACCGGGTTAAGAGCACGGATTATACCTCCACAGTCCCTGCCTCCTGTGTTTGCCCATCTGTCCGCCATTTCATGTGCTTTCTGTTTGATTATCTTTCAAATGATGTGCTGAAAGTTAGGATAGCACCAGCGAAAAGTTCTCAGTCCTGAGGCTCATTAAAGGCTGGTAATTTTAGCATCTTTAAAAAGCGTTACATGTGCCTCAAACGTTCCTCATTTGAGATCACATGTATTTGAGCCCAAACCTCTTCAAAGTCAAGGATGCTTAAACCTTATCTTGGTCCTGAATCTCTCTCTCGTCAGTATGAAAAAGCAATAGCTCTCAATCCAAAGAATGGCAGGATGTATGTTCCCTAAAGAAACTATACAAGAAACAAATTTGGAATGAGAAAAAAAATGAGGACATCAACTTCGGGACAAAAATATTATACAATGCAAATAAATCCGACTCTAGAGCATTCTGGTCCCAGGTAACCTCATTGAACAGAACTGCAAACACTGTAAGTATGACCTGCGTCTCGGAAATGGTATGGGTACAGAATCTAATTGATACATTTTCAATAAACCCCATGACGCAGCCGTCATCAACAGTAACCCCTGTACATGAAAGTTCAAACGCAGAGATTCAGTCCACAACTGCTTTCGATTTGATAAACATCTCGTATAGGAAACAGGAAGGCTCAGACCAAACATCTCGAGCTTACGCGGAAGTAGAAATACTGCAAATAATAAAGCAATGTAGGCAAGATAGCGCACCAGGACCGAATGGCGTCCCCCAGGCAGTCTACAAGCAAGATCCCCATTTTTGGGCCTGTAACTTCAACAATCTGTTCCGGACGATCAATGTCACCAGTCGGATTCCGGAAAGCTGGAGAGGTGCGATCATCAACCCAATATACAAAGGCGGTGATCGAAAAAATCCAGCAAATTACCGCCTGATCACGCTGATCAATGCCGAGGCTAAATATTTCACCTCACTGGTCCTAACAGACCTCGCAAAATGGTCCGACGATAACAACAAAATCCCCATAAATCAGTCAGGGTTTCGCCGTGGCATAGGCACCATGGCAAACGCCATAGCAATAAGCCTGATAGCTGAAAAAAGCCTGCAAGAGCGTCAAGCATTACATCTATGTTTCGTGGACTTCAAGGCGGCCTTTGATCGTGTTAGCTGACAAACATTATGGGCCAAACTTAAACAGCAGGGCCTGCCGGATACGATCTTAAACCCAATAATGGACCTTTACACCAACACCTGGATGCAGGTTAAGATTGACAATGGCCGACGGCTAACACGGAAGATCACAACTAGTGAAGGATTAAAACAAGGCTGCGTCTTGGCTCCTCATTTGTTTAATTTATTCATGGCCGATTTGACACCAAGGCTAGATGGGATCAATGCACATGCACATCCTCCACGGCTAGGAACATTGCCCCTCACGCATCTATCCTACGCAGACGATGTTGTCCTCCTCAGTCAAACGAAAATAGGACTGCAAGGTCTCATGCATGAACTGGCTGAATATACCAAACAAAACCTAATGGAAATAAACAGTACAAAAACCAAGGTCATGATCATAACGGATCGTCGCATAAAACAGCTGAACTTCACAATCGATAATAAGAACTTGGAAGTAGTGGATAGCTACAAATACCTGGGGATACATCTGGATAGACGGTTCACCTTCTCCACGCACTTTGACGCTATCGAAAAGAAAGGAACAGCCTTACTGCATGCATTTTGCAGCTTATCCAAGCAGCTAAAAGGCCCTCTGTTCACTCCCCTCCTCACAGTTATCAAAGCCAAGCTACTCCCAACGATAGCTTACGGCAGTGTGGTACATAGTGGAAGGAGTGCTCCGCTCTTAGATAAAATCCAAATAAGAGTCTACAAACGTGTATTCAGCTTACCATGTGATGCTTCACCTGCACAGGTTCGCCTCGAATTTGGTTTGCAGTCCCAAATATTGCATAAAAAATACGAGACAGTCAAATTTTGGTATAGCATCTGGCTCAATCGCAAAATAGAAATTAACTCTGCTATTTGGGAAGCTCTGCAAAGCAATCCCAATTCCCAGTACGCGGAGTACCTAAACTCCTCCCTGGAAATTACTGAGATGGCGTCAGTGTGGAAAAGGAAGTTACCTGTATCATCATTTAAGCAGACCGTAAAACAGGCAGTCAACATGCACTCGTTGATCGAAGACAAAACAACTCTAAGACACCGTGCACACGCTTGGATGATAATACAATCCTACCAAAGGCCGGTACCTGCAGCCTATTTAGGCCTCGCTTTTCCATCGCATTTAAAACTAAAATACCTAAAACTACGCAAACTACGCATGGGCAAACTGCCAACAAATGGCCAACCTGGCTGGAGGATACCGGGCCCGAAGGATTGCAACCTGTGTGGTGCTGCAGTACAAGAAATCATCCACTTGGTCCAGTATTGGATTGTGATCGCCGGAGCCTACAAAGGGTAAAGTTCAACGAAAAAGGAATTTGCACATGTCGCTCAGCGATATTACATGAGTTGGACTCAGCGGATCGACAATTCATTTGTCGAATAATTACATATGTTATTAACTTTGAAAAAAAACTTACTGAAAAGCTAACACAAGCTTGAACTTTTTGAACCTTGAATTTGCACTGGCTAATTTAGAATCTGCTTCCGAAATCATTAGGATACCAAGAATACCTGTGTTTTTATCGTTTTAATTAACGGCTGTTTTAAATTTTTTATTTTTTTTGTACAATAGCCTGCATAGGAAAGTATTTTTATTTATTGTTCTATTGTATTGAATATTGTAACGGTTTTTATTGACTATACAATAAAGAACATAATTCCAATAGCTATTTTACATCAAACTTGAGCATTTTGCTGTAGCATCCGTGTTCCTCTCGTACACCCATTTACATAACACCGGTGCAAGAACTACAGCCACTGGTAGAATGTCAGCCCTCATAGTTCTTGTGAAATACCCGAGAGGCTGCTGGTAGCCTTCAGCTAACTGCCTTAGTTTGCTCAACCACCCTTTCCAAACATACATACCTCTTGCAATGGTCGACTTTCCATAGGTGTTACAGCATTCCACTCTGTGAAACTACTTTCCCTGTGAGGTTTGTGCACTGCAATAACTTAGACTCTGCTCCCACCAAGACTGTGACAACTTCCTGCCATGGCATTTCCTCCGAGGTCATTCATGAGGCCATGCTCATTCGCTGAGAGTGGATTTCCCTGCCTATTTTGCAGTGCCTTGGAGCGATGCTCTTCCTTTGCTACATTTATTAGAAAGACTTCTGTAAGTCTTCAAATTGAGGCCATCTCCTTTGAAGCGACAACTAATAGGCATGGAGATTCTGGAGCCCGGCAGTGAATGGTCTGACGTATTGGTGCCCCTTGATGATGTCCTTAGCAGACCCCTTTGATGATAGGAGAGAAGCCTTCACTGGTTGGATACTTATAGCTTTTTGAAGAAGCCTTTACATTACATCAAAATAAGTTGGGAAGTAGGCTTAATTAAACACTGAGAGGGCTGATGAGAACTTGTGTTGGAGATTGCTAACAATGTCATTACCGAAGCACGTCTAGTGAAGTAGGAGGAGAAGGGCACTTGGCTGATGCGCTCATCTGACTGATATCACCCACCCACAAATGGAGATGCATTTCGAGTATGTGTTCAAAGTACTTTTCAGTTGCTAACATGTCATACATACCTCTGTTCCACTTGCAACATTCATAAATGTGGCCACTTTTGCTTCTGAGAATTCCCCCTTAAAAGGTAACCTGGGCTGCTTTCAGGTTTGAATGGGACATGTGCTCCATTATGTGTTTCCATTCTGGCAAAGATGGTCAGAAAGAACATAGTGCGCTGGATGGGTCACTGTCCGGAACATGCGGTCATTCCCGTGATCACGTTTACATCTGACACTCATAAAAATAATGTCTTTAAAAGCTCAGGAAAGTAAAAGGCGATTGTGCATCTCCTTAATTTTCTAAAATGACTGACACAATGCACAAAAACTCTTGAAACTGCTTGCTGAATACCTGTTATGACCATGAGGTCCAGCGTGCCAACCGGTCTGGAGTACCCGTAATAACAGATGTCTACGAGTGCAGCAAACAGGCTTATCTCTTCAAAGAACACTGCCATCCTACATGATTGGAGTCTACCTCTCCACAAATAACCTTCGCTTGTAAACCGTCATGAATCGTATTCCAGGTCCCATGCTTACTGTTTGGCGCTTCAGGACTCTGCAGTTTTGTTTGTCTTCTACAAGAAAGGTCAAGGCAGTTCTTGTGGCCCATGATCAGTTCTAAATACATACATTTAAAAAGAAGTCCCTCACAATCATGGCCACATCAAAAAAAGGGAAAGCATCTCTAAAATTATACAATTATTACTAAACCCATACCTCTTTCAGAAGCAACAGTCTTTAAGCCAGGAGTCAACCGTCCCTATTAAGTCCACCCCAGGCAATGCAGCTACATAGTGGTCAATTTCATTTCTCCAACATGGTCAAAAGTTAAGATAGTGTTGGAGGGTGGGATATTGTGGACTCGCTGGATTGGCGTGCTTAAGAAACTAACCGTATACACTCCTGGCCCCTCCTGCTTGTGGCCAGAGATAGCAGTGATTACCATCGACTCCCCTGCTACATCCACGGAAGCATGCTCAATGTGGTTAGTACCAATTGTCTATCTTGGAGGAGCATAATCCAATAGTAATCAATCAGGGTTTTGTAGAGCGCACTTCTCACCAATTAGGTTCTCAAGTAAAAGACTAAGTCTATGTTGTTGGGGGTAACATATGAAAAGATACGAGGGACAAGACCACAGGTCTGTGGTCTGCTCAAAAGAACACGCTCCTGCACAACTTTGGCAGAGTTGGGCCTTGACTTCAGGCTCTTGAGCACAATGCACTCATGTTGAAGCACTGCCAGGAAAATGTCCTCTATCTTCCATCTGATTTGTAGTGGCTACTTTCCAATGTGATCACAAGTGCTAGATTTTTTTCTGCGATTTTCTATGTAGACATCATTTTGGGTGCCACGAGTGGATATCCATCCGGCCGGCCACTACCGATCTCTCTGGTACCAGTGAATTCCACTTTCAGATCAGAAAAGGAGGAGACACCGCTCAGCGGAGGCGGAAAAGACTTTCAGCCCAAAGACTGATGCAAAATGTCTAGCCCATCCTTGTAGCAAGTGTGTCCATTGCAGATGGCCCTTGATTGGCTTCAGGACAGTTCAAACCACCACTGTAGAGTTAAGCTAGAAATGTCATGAATGTGAGCATGATGGACCATGGCTAGAGAATGACCCAAAGGAATGAAATGGAAGAAAACAAATGTGAAATGTGTTTTACTGACTTTTTTAGTTTGATGTAAAAGTTGTTCTTAGCTTTAAATGAATTTCTTAGGGAATTCTACGCATTATAACGATTTCTTTCTTCTGCAGGTCGAAGCCCAACTAATAGAATATCATAAAGTGGCTCGTAAGCTAAAATTAATCCCTCCAACGGCAGAAAATGCAAGTGGTCACAATTTCCAGATTGAGTTTAATCCAAACAGTAATTCAACTTGTCTCACTCAGTACCGAACTAGCATCATTGTAAGTATTATCAAGAGTTTGTCTAACTTACATGTAAAGTATCTGAATGTGAAATGAAAAAGATGAAATGTTCACAATTGAAATCTCTGATTGTATTTAGTGATCCATAATATAATGTTTTGTTCTAGACAGTTTCATCTTGTGCTAGGACTTTCCAGAGCACAAAGTATCTTTAGCAGCTCTACAGAACCATACACTGGACTTCCTCACCTATAACTAATTTAATGTTACCTAATAAAGTCTCCTCTTTGTAGTAGAGGAGAGTGCTTCTGACATGAGGTTTCCCGTGATTTGTCTGCCATATCCTTCTTTTGCAGGTTGTGTTTCTGTGTTTGGCTGCAAGAAAATGCAATAGGCTGTTTCCTCCCAGGCATGCAGCATTTTTATTAGAATTAAAGCACAGATACATTAGTTCAATAGCATATTCAAGTACAATTTCACATATATTATAGCGCCACCTTATACATCACTCATAGTTATTCGAAAAATTGAAGGCTTTACTGTCACAATGTTTACTCATTGCCATATCTTTACGAGAAAGGTTCAGACCTCCCCACAAGCGCTAGGCAGTATTAAGAAATGACAGACAGTTACAAATTTGGCAAATCTCCATGTCGCATGTTTCTCATCGCCATGTCTTCTGATGGAGAGGTACAGTGTGTCTCTCATTTTATTAGTGGTGCCATCCCACAGGGCCATATGAATGGACAGTCCCATAGGATGTGATAAAGGGTACTGTCTTGAGCGCATCCTCTGAGGCATAGCACATCTTTTCGGTTTCCTATTGTGGCCAGGAGCACCCCGAAAAGATAGGATCTGTGAAGTATTTCCAATTGTATGAGGTGAAAGCGATGATATAGATCAGCAAACATTCTTAGACGTCTTTTGCACCTGGGTTGTATCTTGCATTCTAGAGTTACTTGGACCATAGCATTTCTCGACCTCTCATGAAAACCATACATTCGAGGATGCTATACGTTTGATAATATTCATACACTTCCATAGATCAATGCCTGCGCTGCTGAGTCCAAGGCAGTTTTAGTGGCCGATCTGTGACTCCCCTGCAGTGCACCCTCTCTGAGACAGTTTATCGTTTCTGTTAACATTAGTCTTACTCCATGAGTCTTTCATACTCTAGAGGAGGGGGCTAGAATGTAAGGGAAACAAGTTCTAGTTACTAAAGTTTATAACTTCTGGTAATACTGTTTGCCTTACTCCTTCACTTGACCCAGCAGCCTTCCAACCGACTGAGTGTCTTTATGTATTCTATTTCAATGTAGCTGAGTACTAAAAGCAAACGTAGGCAGTGAGACTGAACATGCTTCTGTTGGGCAAGGACAGGATGTGGCTTGGGCCATTTTTGCCCTGAGGTCTCCTATTTTATTCTTGTGGCCCTTGTGTATGTGTCTGTCATAGGAAAAATCATTCTGTTCATACAAAGGTGCAGTAGGGAGGAATAAGGGAGCTAGAGTAACAGTGAGTGTACTGTTCTTGTTTTTATTCCACTTCACAGTGCATACAAATTTCCATGTGTGTGTGCAGTACAGTGTTATCGCAAAGAAAGTGAAAATGTAAGCTGTGCATTTGTAATTTGCAGGCTCCGCTGATGAAGCTGATGAATTGCATCGAAGGTGAAATCACAGCCGCCAACAACCACAAAATCCATATAGAGGACATGTTGGAACACGTGAGTTTTAAGCTTCTTTCGCCAGGCTTTATAACGCAAAGAAGACTTTGTTTTTAAGTGTTGTTGGAGTATTGAGGCATCTTGTAAAATTCATCTTGTTTTGAGGACTTTAGCGAGTTATTGGTCATTCATATATCAATTATTTCATCAAAAAATATATGATCTAATAAATTGCTTGGAGTTGAGTTGATCTCCAAAGAAAAGAATGCACTAGTCCTACAATCTGTATTCTAGACAAAAGAAACGGAATTTTTCTCACCACCGGTCTAGCACTGATATGGTCAGTAATGCTTCAGTGAATGATACAGGTACTTCTGTGAGTTACTTACCATACGCAGTCTGATTTCCTACTCCTAGGAAAGAGCTGACCCACCACTATACCAGTGCTTAACACAGTACAAAGGGTGTCTTTGTAAGGCCACACATCCTGTTTACTCACAGCAAAACTGACCACGCTGGTTAGGAAGAGTGTGTGTTCTGAAACCTATACAGCCCTAAAAGATGATGGAGGTTCCACTTAGTTTCCTCTAGGTTTATCCAATTAGTGGCTGCCAGACATGGAGACTTCTACAGTCTATGACAGGTGATAAAACAAATATGGGTTTTGTTCTGTGTATAAAACCTGGGTTTGAAAAGTGACATCTTTTTGGGTTGCACAGTGTACGTAAGCCTTTAAAAAGTCCATTATCTGACTCCGGCTTCTCCAACCAGTAGCTTGTGAGCTACTGGTAGCTCTCCAGCTATCTTTAAGTAGCTCTCTTGTGTGCAGTCCAGCCTAGTAAATCAGAAACATTTGCTTGGATAGAATAATATGGCTACCAAGATTGCAAAGAGTGTATTTGAGGCAAAAATGTGTGTATTTTGTACTCATTAGCTGATGTTATGTGAAAAAGGGTTGAATTTCCAAAATAAATGTAAATCTGCTATTGATTGATAATTCATTTGCATTGGGGAGAATTATTACTAATGTTATTACTTTAGTGCCAGGAGCACTGCAGCTATGGTTATTACATATTAACCATGACAAGGCATCCCAAATTGTCAAAGCCTTTTTAGGTCTCGCCTAGCGAATCAACGCATGCAATGCTCTCCTTGGCGAGACCTATAGTCGCCGGTTTCACTGCCGAAGGGAGACAGGAGGTGGCATGCACAGACAGGAGATCTGCACGCGTACGGACAGGAGATGTGCACTCGGTACGCGTGCACATCTCCTGTCCCTTTTGGCTGGCGTTACAAAGCGCGCGCATCGCACGCTTTCACTTTTTCTCCCCCTGTCGGCTCCACGGAGACAGCTTGTTTCTCTGTCTTTTCCTGGCAATGTGTATTCATGGCGAGTACTTGTTTTCAGTTTTACAGTGAATTGTATCGTGACATCTGTCTGCTATCGTTAGATCTTCTTTCATCTAGAAATTTAGCACTTTGGGCGTACGTTTTTTTGCGTGTCTAGAAGATGAGAATATCCTGTGGGTAAAGTTGAGCACTGTTTCCCATCTATCTGCGCCAGAATACCCTTGCGGCCGATTGTGCGCCTTACAAATACACACAACAATCCATAAGGCACCTGAATATTGTGACGTAACAGAGCCTGATCATAACCTGCCAGCTCCATGTCTGAAATTTTAGTTGCAATCTCATGAGTAATCGGATTATTTCAACAAAATCAATTTACCTGAACTTGATAGTTTAACAGCATTTGTTTTTATCAAGGTCTCTGACTCGATTTCATCTTATTCTCGTGCTTGCCCAAGGATGTTTCAGTTTCACTATGATCAGTTTGTGCCTTTGGTTTCTACAAAGAAAGATCCAAGTTCATGTGTCCCCTAGTAGTATTCTGAAGCAAGCAGTGATGTATTTTGTAAAATCCTGCAGCAACATGGGAATGCCCCCTTTAGTCGACGGTGCCCGGAGATTTACCAGTGTGGTAAAGTCACCTGTACCGTCTCAGGCCTCTGTTTTCAATGTCTTTCTAGAGCTTTATTCTTCGCAGAGATATAATTAGTGTTGCCCCATCAACTGTGCAGCACTGACCACAAGTGAATTAAATTATCAGCATCTTATACAGTTGTTCCTGACACCAAGACTGACTCAGCCAGTGTTTTCAAAACACCTGCGGGTCTGGCGCTCATGCATCGTAACACTGCATTTGAAATAAAACCTATGCTGGGAATATATGTTTATAAACCAGAATTAGGAGGGAACATCACTCTGCCTCATGTAAATATAATCCCACCGAACTTCCTTGTTGCTCGCATCCCGCTCTAAGACCGCTGTCCGAGTTTCCCAGAGTCCAGCTTCTTGCTCCTGCTGCTGACTCTCCTCTAGCTTGCCGTTGGTCGGGCCTCATCCTGCGCTGCCATCTTGAAGCACCTTCGAGGGCACCGTACTGGCAGAGGGACTTCAGCTTCGGCCCTCTTTTTCCTTTCCTCACTGAACTTCGCCTGTGGACACAAGGGTTTTCATACTTGACTTTAGTTCCTCTTCAGGTGGGTTTGCTTTTAATTAAAATATCTGCGTATATTCAGTCTCATGGGCCCACCAGTACCAGCAAGGATACAGCATGTTGGGCCTCGCATCGGACAGGCCTCTGTACTGTAATCGAGTACTCCAGGTGAAGCTTCTCTATCATTGTATTCAGCTGGACAATGAGTTCCTTTTTGCTGCTGGTTCTACCTGCACCCATGCTATCCTCATGCTCCTTTCAGTGTGCACACAGTGAATTCTTTGACCTCTGTAAGGTCACAAGATAAGATCCAGTGGCAACTACCGTAAATAACAATCATTTGCAATGGAATAGGTCTCACATTTACTAAAGTTTAAGCTGTTGGCATTGTTCATGACAATGCCTTTTTTTATCTATTTTGAAAACCAACACATAAATAAATGGCATCATCATTTACAACACCAATAGCTCAAGCTCTCGCAATGCGAGACCTATTGCATTGCAAATACTTGTTTTACATAACTGTTGGCAGCCCTGCCTAGTGCATGGATATGTTTACTGCTTACTAACATGCTTAGTGTGGTAACTAATGTAATCTGGTTTGATATGTTCACTATACTAAATATTAATAGCTCCAGATGATTTCCATTGAACATAAGTAGCTCTTATTGTTGAAAAGGTTGGAGACCCCCAATCTGACTGAAACAAACAAACTGGCTGCTTCTGGGAAACTTCCAAAATTTACAGAATTAATCTGTGTTCCACATATAACAACAGCGATTGAGACTGCTATATTGAATTGAAAGTGAGATTGGTGTTTTCTAGACAAGCCAAGAGATGTTTCTCTTGTGTTTCCAATACTTGCACTTAAGACAAAAGGGTGCATACGTCACTTGTTCTTGCAGTAAACATTGATGTATTCTAGAGAGGTTATGGTTTTGTTAAAAAAATAATCGAAAAGTTTAATTTGTTTTCGTGCACACAGAATTACTGTCGCCTGCGTCATGTTTTTTAGGTCGAGCTAGAGTGCGCATGCGAAGCATGCGTCTAGCTCGACAACTATTGTTTTCAGTCTCCTGGGAATCTGAGACAGCGTTCGGCCACGCGCTTCTGCTGTCCCAGATTTGTCCTCGTGAGCGTGCTTTTGCTGCTGGCTGCTTGCTGTGTGTGCGCTGTTTCGCTTTCGGTTTTGTCTTCCTCAAGACGTGTAGTGCTGGGTGCTGGCATTCTGCTGTTTGGGGCGCGCTTGTAAACATGACATGTGTCATAGCTACAGGTATGTTCCTATCACAACGTTCACGTACACCTCAAAATTAAAGCCAGTATTTTATGAAAGTTGTTTTACAAACTGCGGAGAGACTTTGCAAACCGCTTTTAAACAGTGTGCATCTTCTAGAAAGTGGCGTCATGCTATGCTAGGCAGACAGACATTCGCGTACACCCCCCAACCCCCCACCAACCAGTCATCGGGCACTTTAAACACAAACACACATGCATACATACGCGCGCGCACACACAGACACACGCACGCACACATCCCCCTCACACCCCACTCACCAGGTTCTTCTCGCGTGTCCCTCGGCAGCCAGCGGGTCATTCTGGTTAACAGGCGGGGGCAGCGGAGCTCTCCACGAGCACGGGAGCCCCGCTAGCTGAGACGGAAATCTTCCGGCGGGCACAGGAGCGCGGGCTAGGCTCCCGTCTGCTTCCTGTATTTGTCCGGCCCCGTCCCAACAAAGGTTGCCTGGCTTCCTGTTGAAGCCGGGCTGCGGCAGTGAGTTTGCTTGTTCACCATGTGAACTGTCCGCAGTAATAGGGCAAGGTGACAGACACCCGCACACCCCAATAAGGTAATATAATTGTAACTGCAGGTGACGCATACTTTCTTTTTTAGTGTAGGTGCTGTGAAGTTTTTCCGATGATATAACCCGTTTCTATGTAATTTATGACTTTTAATTCATAATATTTCATGCATTTCCTAAGTTTGATTTCAAACAGTGAAAGGGGGGATTTGTATTACAATGTGTTCGCATGTCCTCTAGCGAAGATCTCCACCTTCCGGCACCCAGGTTAGAATGAATTGGCAGTCCCACACAGGCCCTATGCTGTGAGAGGAGCTCCCACTGATCCGCGATTGAGCGGCGGCCTGGCTGCTTCCACTGCACCGTGGTGATGCTAAAGTCAGTGGTCCACCCTGTGGTCGCGTCTCGCGTGGCGTGTGCTGTCTTGAAGGAATGGCGGAGCGATTTGCGCCCATACCACCACCCTGTATGTCACCAGCCATCAATGCACCGGACACGATTTTTAAAATACCAACAACAGAGGTATTTGCGCCTAGAGAGATTTTTGGGCCACAAGTCGGAAATGTAATTGAGTGCGGTGTTGGCCGTATGCAGCTAGAAAGATTTTTGAGATCGTTCCATGCCGATTAAAATATTGGATGGAGATTGACCGAGCAGTCAAACTGACCGTCCCTTAAGATTGAAAAGCCAGGCGAGTGTCAGGTTCGTGGAATGCTGGTGACTTCATAGATGAGAAATTATTTCATTTCTCATGGTAATTGCGGAGCTGCCAAGCGCTTAGACCTCGGAGAGCAGATTGCGCGATAAAGGTGAAGTCATACATGCCTCCCTCCGGGTGAGGGACATGGACACCCCTGCAGGCGTCAGTGCATACTTGCCTCGTCGCCGCGCGCTCTCGGTGGGAACGCGGCCTCGCGTTTCTGCCTTCTCAAGCATCACCAGTCCGCCTTTGCCATTACATACTTTATTTAACGTTCGCAGCGATGTTTTCTTAGCACAGCTGGGCAGTTCAACTAAACTGCTTTCCCATGACTATTTTCTGGTGTTATTTACTGTTTTAAAAAAATTACCTGCTAGAAGCATTTTGAGGTCTTGAACGAACATATTAATATAGAGCTGCTTCGTTAATTAGGGCAATAAGGCTCAACACGGCGAGTTTTTTTTGGTCATCGAGTATTGTAACATGTTTTCTGAAGTGCGTCGAAAAAGTAATATTATGTGCACCCTAACATAGTGACCTGCTGAACTCACCTTGCTCTGTATGGTCGAGATGGCGCTGCTATTTTCAGGACCTTCCTTGTCCAATGGCCGCCCTCCTCTGTCATGAGTGTTGCCACAAGCTGCAGCTGATGACTCTTCCAGCAGACGGTCACACTGTGCCTCGATTGGCAGCTCACATGTAGCCATTTAGTGCCCAGGGTGCCGTAAAGCTCCCGCTTACTCACACTGACACTCTCCAACACTCACTCTCTCACTAACTAACTCTCCCACTCACTCACTCACTCACTAACTGACTCTCCCACTCACTGACTGTCACTAACAGACTCTCACTGACCGACTCGCCCACTCTCACTCACTCACTGTCCAGACTCTCACTGACTGACTCACCCACTCTCTCTCACTCACTAACTGACTCCCCCACTCACTGACTGACTCCCCCACTCACTGACTGACTCACCCACTCACTCACTCACTCACTCACTGACTGACTCCCCCACTCACTCACTCACTGACTGACTCCCCCACTCACTCACTCACTAATTGACTCCCCCACTCATTCTCACGCACTGGCTCACTCACTCACTCTCAACACATATTGCATTACAAATGCAATAGTTGTCACATTTGCAAAAGTTTAAGCTATTGGCATTGTAAATGACAATGCTATTAATGTATCTATTTTCAAAACCAACACATAAATACAAAATTTGTCATTTACTATGCCAATAGCTCAAACTTTCCTAATGCGAGACCTATTGCATTGCAAATGCTTGTTTAATTAGGTATTCTCCTTTCCTAAATATATTCTTGGATGCAAAAAATAAATATGAAAGTAAACATGAATGTAGTTGATTTAAAAAACAGGTTTGCAACCAATGGTATATACAATTAAGGAGTCAATCTTTCGAGCCACCTGTCCAGCATTGATCAGTAGTGAAGAGGGGCTGGTTCTCAAGATGCTGCTTCGGTGAGTGGCCCATATTCGAACATGCAGCCCGTTTTTTCTGCACTTATTGGGCTGGTAATTTTCTAAAACGTTAATACAGTTCAAAAGCCAGAACAACTCTTCACACATACTGTAGATTAAATATTAGAAGGATAATGTCTTGTGCATCAGTTGATTTAAATACAAAAATGCAAAAAGTGGATGTTTGTATTAACTTAGCTGCCTTTCAGTAATGTAGAAATTCATGGGTGTCTGATAGATAACGTCATTGTAGTTATCGTTCAGTCTGACATTCCCCAGGAAAGTAATATTTTGTATTTTTTTTAGATAATTTTGAAACTGTTCGAATCTTCAGAAAGCTTTCCAAAAAAAAGGTTCACTCACTTCAGTTCCTTAATGCAACGCTTTGTGCTGATCCTTCAAGCGAGGAACCAAGGAACAAAGGGGGTCCCAAAACATTGATTTCCCATGTGAATTCCCTTAGGAAACTTTGCTCTCCTATAACAAAATGTAAATGTAAATGTATTGCGACTTATATAGCGCACGTATCACCCGAAGGCATCAAGGCGCTTGCTTAGGGAACCCGTCCTGGTATTCCCCTGTGAGATACCCCGGCAGGGTATCCACAAGGTGAAAGCCAGGCATCCCGCCACGAGGGGCCGTAGTGGAGATTAAGCAAGCTATTGCCCAGAGTCGCAGAGTGTGACCCCGTGAGTCGAGTAGGCACCGGAGCGAGAATTGTCGAGTCTGTGGAATTTTTGAGCCCGAGTCCCGCCGAGGCGGGGAATTGAACCCTGGTCCACGGCCGATCTCAGCTTCCGGGTCTGCCGCCTCTAACCACTGAGCCACACTTCTCCACTAAAACAACAACGAAATTACACCACATTTGGCTCAAACATTACTCAGAAAGTATGCTTTTCGTGATTTGTTTCAGTAGTGAAGAAATTTGCATTTAAAGAGATGCTCAGGGTAGTCATGAAGGGATAATCTTCTAGACCAATGACTTAAATCTGGACTATTGGATCCTGCAGGACCGAAAATCAAAAAAACTACTCTGTTCCCATTGGCTGAGGGAGCCTTTTTTCCCTTCGGCCAATGGGGTACTGCAGGACCTCACACTATGATTGGCCAGCCGAAGTATCTCAGTAAAGGTTTGCAGCAGCCATTCCAGGATGTGGGTACTCGGTCCCCAAGTTCTGGAAAATAATTCGCGTATACGGGGCCAGGACAGGGACAGGGTGACCCAAAGGCACTTTTGAGGGGCGGGGCAGAGGTGTGGGAGATGGGTTTTGGGGACCCCAAGTATTAAAAATGAATTCCATTTTTTTCAGCCATGGGTTTTGGAAACTCTCACGGGACCCAGTCCAGTACCCTGTTCAAGCTTTCACTGCATGGCACCGCAACATCGTGCAAGCTTCCATAGGGAAGCTTTCTTGGTGCCGTGGGGCCATGGGGTGGAAACTTGTGTTGCCAGTAGCGCAGGAGTACTGTGGTGCACAGTGGACATTGGCCTTATGCGGGGTTGGGCGCAGGGTCCGGTTGAAGACTGTTCGAAGTGGGGTTGACTGCCTGTGGAGAGTTAGCTGTTGGTCCAATTCAAAAAGTTATTATTTTTTTTTTTAAACAAAGTAAATTGACATAAACAAAGGTTAAAGTGATGTTATAGTTGGGTGTTGGAATGAGACATGAGCTAATGTTTAAGGTAAAAAAAACACTGAAATACACCAGTTATAGCAGTGGCTGTAAGTAGTTATGGTCAGGTTTTCATAGAAAAGGGATTTTGTGCTCTTTTTAATGACTTTGGCGCAGTTTGACAAATATGCACAAAATGTTCCAAAAATATGCTCCTTCATAGAAAGTTTTGTAGTTATCCGTCAAGCGGAGACCCACAAAATGGGGTCACAGGTGCCTGGTAGCTCAGTACCCCCATTGAGTACTACTTGAACCCCAAACTTTACTGATTTAGAAACGGTGTACCTATATAAGATTCAACATGCACAACCGCTTTTGCCTCCCAAGGCTTACACTACTTCCATTCTTTGCACCCACACCATTACACACACCAACTCTGCTATAAATGACTATAGGCCCTTTACTAACAAATTTTATTTTTAAAAGATGTAAAGGTTTCTGAAGTAATGTAAATAGAAGTAGCATGGATGATGGCATCATTTATGTCATTTCAGATATCAGTGTTGTCACTTAACATGTCATGAGTGATGTAAGATGTGAGGTCATAAGCAGTGCATTATGGGGGCACAGGTTATAGGTGGTTCACTAATCTGGAAGAATTTCAGTACTTTTTCATTTTTGTTTTTTAAACGTTATCTCTTTTGAAAACCTAACTATAATGTTACTTTAGCCATTTCTTTTTCAGTTAATGTGTCCTGGCTTTTAAAACTATGATTGTACTAACCCGCCTGGTTATGACATCATTTGAACCTTTGTTTTTTTTGTTTTTTTACATGGATTAAAGGCTCAGGGAGGGCGGCCGCACCCACCCCCTTTTTATATTGAAATCAGCCTAGGGGGGATTGAGTAGGCTCGGGAGAGGGTGCCAAGTGTCCATCCCTCCCTCCACTTAATTAATATACCTGTTGCCGGGTGGTGGGGTACTCTGGCCAAATTGGTCTCGGGGAGCAGGAGGGCCATACTCTTGGCCCCCTCCCCATATATTTAATGCATTTAATAAAGAGAAGTTTGGCCACTATTTTCTTTTTTACCACTTGGGGGATCCCTCTGGATTCAGACACCCAATAGGGCCTGGTGGGGGCGGGGTCCGTACCCTGCCCCCTTATATTATTTTATTTTTATCTTTTTTAAACTTCAGGACAGGGGCCTAAATCCATGAGTCCTGTATTGGCTGGTAGCAACATTCTTCCCATGTTGATGGCAGCCACTCAGAGTGTTCGCTTCTGCAGGAGCAAATTGACCCAAGGGAAAAAAGCTCCCTGGGCCATTCTGAGTCCTCTATTGGGTTCGAGGCGTCCCATGGACACAACCTCCCAAATATGTTACTAATTTCTCAAAAACTGCTGGTCAAATTTATATCAAATTACAAAAAGCACAAGTTGAGGGCCACGATCTAGCTTCTTCCAATTTTGGCGTAATTCCATTCAGCACTGTTTGCTGTAGTGCTGCTTAAGGATGTCTATAGAAAACGCATGGAGAAATCAGCTTATCTGGCCCCCTCTCCATTTTTCCCCAGTCCCCGCTTGAGGGATCTCCCCGAAACCCTCCAGGAAGGAGCCAAGTCGAAATTTCGTAAAGATTTATTAAACTGTGCCAAAGTTATTAGCAAACCAAAAAAACGCCTTGTCCATGGAAAAGCAACCCTAACTGTAACTACCCGATGTCATATACATCTGTAGTTAGTTAGGGCTTCCTGCGATAGTAATTAGTCGGTTTTCTGGACGCTTATATAACTTTGCACCCATTTGACAAAGCTCCACAAAACTTTGCATACCTATTCCTTTCTCTACATTGCAGAAGATGCAAAGTTTTGCAGAGATTCATCAAGGGGGTGCATAGAGAAAAGGAGGGGGTCCCAAAATGCGTTTCGCCACCAATTCATTTTCCATAGACTTTGCATTCATGCATAGCGCAAAAACGGCTGAACGGATTTGAATGAAATTTAGCAGGAGTGTAGATTATTGTAGATGATCCTTTTGAGAAGTAGAGTTAAGTAGGATAAGTATTTTTTAACTCCAGGTATTTTAACGTAGCGATATCTGTTACAGTACTGTTGCAGTATTTTGCGAAAGTACCACTGTGCCTAGCGATTGGGATTGGCTAATGACTGCCTTTGCAAAAGTTAAATGCAGCCATTTTGTTTTTAAGGCCACTTTCCCTGTGTTCTGGGTCAGGGGCTTAGATATAGATAAGTATTAGGTTTTATAATTTCCCCTACCTATTACCACTTAATTAAATTAGTAATAGATAGGGAAAAACTATATAGAGTTTCTATATATTAAAAAAATAATAATAATTCACACTGCACTGCAGTACTCCTAAGGAGGTACTTAAAAAAAATTCTTTAAATATGTTTAAAAAAAAAAATATATATATATATATACACATTTATTTATTTAAAATTGTAATGCACTATATTTCACAAATATAGTGTACTACAGTACATTTTTTTATTTTGTACATATTTAGTTCTTAATTTTAAAATAGTTGCGGAGTACTGCTGAAAGACAGAGAAATTACTGTGCATTTTTTTATATGGTATTTTTAGATACTAGCGCAGCACTCTGTAAACGTTTTTTAAAATATAAATTCCATTTCCTACCCATTAACACTTTGATAAAGTGTTAATGGATAGGGAATAATAATAAAACCTTAATTAACTAATATTAAGGCCCTAACCCAAAACCTAGATAAAGCGTATTTAAAAAAAAAAAAAATGTCTGCCGTTAGCCAATTATACACTACCTTGTTATCAGCATGTAACGTGGTATACCGCAAAGTTACAGTGTCACAATATAAAACAAAGGTCCAGATGTATTATTGTAATGTGTTACCCTTACGTCACACGTTGACTCATGGGAAACACAATACCTAAGTCACATTTACAAAGAAACACAAGGTCACTATGTTTTGACCTGTGTTGCTTGGTATATCTGGAGAAACGCAAGGCAGCTCATATGATTGTCTTAAACTACACACCATATTGTACATTTCTGACAAATTTAATGTATACTCAGCTATACGCCACTCAACTGTACATGACTCCACTATCACCACTCAATAAATCAATCAATTCGTCTTTATTCAATCATATTAAAAGGATCATAAAAGCACATATAATTAAATCACATTATAAATAATTTCATATTTCTGTCTTAAAAAAGATACAAATATTTCATCACAGATTCTAGGATAAAGACGAGAATACATAAAATATTTTTAAAAAGTGAGCCTTTTCATGTACTAACTTTGGATACTTAGGTTGTCATTTTTACATACTCAATGGCCTACACGCTGACCCTTTCCTCTTCTCATGCTAGCCCACAGGAATGACGCAACTGAATAACAAACCAAAGGGGTCAGAAAGTGTTTTCAGAAAGTATAATGCTACCCAGCACTGCTTAAAATTAAGACATTCCTTTCCCTCTCGTATAGGCTGCAGAATAGAAATATATGCAATTCTGTTTGAGGTGATAAGTTATCACAAGGGCACAAACTTAAGTCAGCGTGGTTATATATTTTTTCCAGATAACCTAACATTAAAGGTATCAAGTTAGTGCGGAACCTTAATAGTATAAATCTATGTTGCTTCCTGTTTACATTAGTTAAATAGGAAATGCCTCCTCCAGTTAAAGGTGGGTTGAGGCCATATGCCCGGACTGCATATTTCTCATGTTGTTGTACCCTTCGTTTATACTTGGTCATCAACATAAACATGTCACTAACTCTCTGTTTGGCAACCTTCTTACAGGCTAAAAAGTTTGTGGAGCCCAATCTCCCTTAGCTGTAAGTCTACATAGCTGAGCCACCTAGACCTCTTCCATTTATCCATTGCTAAGCATCTCCTTAGTATTGATTGGTTCAATGGAACTGTGTCTCTCCTCCAGATTGGAGGAGTGGAGCTAACTGGATGTAGTCTGAAATATAAGGTATATCACCCTTCCGCTGTGGCACTCCTCTGTACGCCAATCCATTCTACACCACTCTATGCTATTCCCCTGTATGCATTTCACTGTATGCATTTTCATTGTACACTCTTCCACTGCATGCCACTCCACGTACACTACTTCACTCTATACCACTACACTGTAGGCCACTCCACTGTAATAATAAATCCACATTTGTAAAGCGCACAATCACCCGTAAGGGTCTCTAGGCGCTGGGGGCCGTCGGGAAGATTAAGCAAGCTATTGCCCAGAGTTACATGGTGCTGGGCTAATCTGCTGCCGGTGCTGGGGATCGAACCTTGATCCCCAGATTCCGGAGCCAGTCGCCCTGGCCGCGGCGCCACACCTCTTCCACTATTCATGCTATTCTACTGTACGCCACTCCACTTTACACTACTCCATTCCATGCGATTTCACTTTACCCCACTCCACTCTACGCCACTCCAGTCCAGGCCACTTCACCATATGAATCTGCAGTGTAACTGTCAAGATTACGTTCCACAGGATCCGGTCGTTGCTAATGGGGGTCCACCTCCTAACGTTACCAGCTCCCTGATCTTATAATACAGGGAATTGGAACCGTTAGGCGAGGGATGTCAGGAACGGGGAGGGGACTGCTGGGACAAAGGCTCTGAAACGATATAAGAACAGAATAAATGGTTAAACACTGCATAGTAATAACATGACTACTCTCATCAATTCTCGCTATGAGGGGATTGCCTGCTGGCACAGAAACACACCTGAAACTCAGAGCCAAAAAACACCCAGCAGAGATAACAAAGAAAACAATGAATGAGTCTTCAGCACTCGTTAAATAAGAGAGCCTATTGTCTTCCAGCAACCTTCCTGAAGTTCAGCAATAGTAAACTACTCCAATCGTTTCTTAGGACTGAAACAAGGTTCCGAACACCTGGAATATTATAGAGCCATATCCAGATATTGTTCATAGGAAAAGGTAAATAGAGTATTCCCAAGAGAAGACAATACAAACGGCAGAATGTAGCAACCACCACAATACTCCGCTGTATCAGCGTAACAAAGTACAAACAAGGGTTCACGGCAGCAAGTGGTTAGCCAACACACCTTACTCCGCTACAAACGCAGAATGATTAATCATTAACGGTAGCGCGTGGCAGGATACACACTGTGCTCCGCATACAAGAAACAAGCTTTGGATGCCACGCTAACATGTAGTAACTACCACTATGTTCCGCATGGATATCGCAATTATCAGGATCCCAACAGAGACGCGTGGCCAGCCGACTCACAGCGTTCTGTATCTTTCACGAGCGCAGCCGCGCTGGAACAACTGGGAATACCGAGAACAGGAGAAATGATGACGGAACAACGGTAACGTGTGGTCGGCCGACACACAACGTTCCGTTGTTGGGAAAGGGAGGCAGCAGCACGTCGTCAACTCACCCACTGCCGCACCGAGGAATTCGGAAGCCTCCGAAGACTCAAAGCAGGAAGCAAACAAAGAAAAAGACTCGAGACCCGTTCCTACGGACCTCTAGCAATGGCAACGGGAAACAAACAGAATTACGCGCATCCGCTTCCGCGCGTGATGTCGCTAAGTACCTTCCTGAAGTGAAGGCTCATGGGAAACGTAGTTTATATCCTTAGGTAGGCGCGAAGGGAGCCCGAAACCTGACAGTAACTTCACAGTTTCCTACTCTAGTCTAAGCTATTCCACTCTACCATTCCACTGTATGCCACTCTACGCACCTCTAGTGTACGTCACTCCACTCTACGCCAGTCTACTCTGCTCTATTCCACTGTATGGAACTCATCTCTACGCCACTACACTCTAAGCCACTCTACTGTACATTACTCCACTCTATGCAATGCCACTTCACTGTATTCCAATCCAGTCTCTGATATTCCAGTGTATGCCACTGCATTCTACACCACTCCACTGTACACTATTCCACTGTATGGCAGTCCACTGTCCCCCACTCCACTGTATGATATTCTACCCTTCCCCATTCAACTGTACACCGCTCCTGTCTTGGAAACTCCACTCTGCTATTCCACTCTACGCCAATAAACTCTATTCTCTTTCACTATATGCCACTCCACTATACAGTACACCACTCCAGTGTACATTATTTCAGTGGACGCTATTCCTTTGGATGCCAGTCCTCTCTATATTATGCCACTCCACTATACGTTGCTCAACTGTACACCACTCCACTATATGCTGCACTACTCTACGCCACTATACTCTATGCCACTCCTCTGTATGCCATTCCACTTTACGCCACTCCACTGTGCGCCTCAACACTGTACGCCACTATACTCTACAATACGACACTCTACAACACTAGATATTATGCCACTCAAGTTTATGAACTTCTACTCCACTTTACGATGCTCTATGCCCCTTCACTATCTAAACCACTCCCCTGTATTCCACTCTATGCCACTCTATAAAGACTGTACTCCACTCTGCAACATCTATGCAATTCCATCTATGTGCTCCATTAGAATTTACCCCACTGTACCCTATAACACTCTACTCCATTCTACTCGTCTCTACTCTATGCTACTCACTCAATGGCACTGTATGGCAGTCGACTTTACAACACTCGATTCCATTCTACTCTTCTTCACTCTCCAACACTCACTCTCTCACTAACTAACTCTCCCACTCACTCACTCACTCACTAACTGACTCCCCCACTCACTCACTGACTGACTCCCCCACTCACTCACTCACTCACTGACTGACTCCCCCACTCATTCTCACGCACTGGCTCACTCACTCACTCTCAACACATATTGCATTACAAATGCAATAGTTGTCACATTTGCAAAAGTTTAAGCTATTTGCATTGTAAGTGACAATGCTATTAATGTATCTATTTTCAAAACCAACACATAAATACAAAATTTGTCATTTACTATGCCAATAGCTCAAACTTTCCTAATGCGAGACCTATTGCATTGCAAATGCTTGTTTAATTAGGTATTCTCCTTTCCTAAATATATTCTTTGATCCAAAAAATAAATATGAAAGTAAACATGAATGTAGTTGATTTAAAAAACAGGTTTGCAACCAATGGTATATACAATTAAGGAGGCTGAATCTTTCGAGCCACCTGTCCAGCATTGATCAGTAGTGAAGAGGGGCTGGTTCTCAAGATGCTGCTTCGGTGAGTGGCCCATATTCGAACATGCAGCCCGTTTTTTCTGCACTTATTGGGCTGGTAATTTTCTAAAACGTTAATACAGTTCAAAAGCCAGAACAACTCTTCACACATACTGTAGATTAAATATTAGAAGGATAATGTCTTGTGCATCAGTTGATTTAAATACAAAAATGCAAAAAGTGGATGTTTGTATTAACTTAGCTGCCTTTCAGTAATGTAGAAATTCATGGGTGTCTGATAGATAACGTCATTGTAGTTATCGTTCAGTCTGACATTCCCCAGGAAAGTAATATATATTTTTTTTTTAGATAATTTTGAAACTGTTCGAATCTTCAGAAAGCTTTCCAAAAAAAAGGTTCACTCACTTCAGTTCCTTAATGCAACGCTTTGTGCTGATCCTTCAAGCGAGGAACCAAGGAACAAAGGGGGTCCCAAAACATTGATTTCCCATGTGAATTCCCTTAGGAAACTTTGCTCTCCTATATATAACAAAATGTAAATGTATTGCGACTTATATAGCGCACGTATCACCCGAAGGCATCCAGGCGCTTGCTTAGGGAACCCGTCCTGGTATTCCCCTGTGAGATACCCCGGCAGGGTATCCACAGGGTGAAAGCCAGGCATCCCGCCGCGAGGGGCCGTAGTGGAGATTAAGCAAGCTATTGCCCAGAGTAGCAGAGTGTGACCCCGTGAGTCGAGTAGGCACCGGAGCGAGAATTGTCGAGTCTGTGGAATTTTTGAGCCCGAGTCCCGCCGAGGCGGGGAATTGAACCCTGGTCCACGGCCGATCTCAGCTTCCGGGTCTGCCGCCTCTAACCACTGAGCCACACTTCTCCACTAAAACAACAACGAAATTACACCACATTTGGCTCAAACATTACTCAGAAAGTATGCTTTTCGTGATTTGTTTCAGTAGTGAAGAAATTTGCATTTAAAGAGATGCTCAGGGTAGTCATGAAGGGATAATCTTCTAGACCAATGACTTAAATCTGGACTATTGGATCCTGCAGGACCGAAAATCAAAAAAACTACTCTGTTCCCATTGGCTGAGGGAGCCTTTTTTCCCTTCGGCCAATGGGGTACTGCAGGACCTCACACTATGATTGGCCAGCCGAAGTATCTCAGTAAAGGTTTGCAGCAGCCATTCCAGGATGTGGGTACTCGGTCCCCAAGTTCTGGAAAATAATTAGCGTATACGGGGCCAGGACAGGGACAGGGTGACCCAAAGGCACTTTTGAGGGGCGGGGCAGAGGTGTGGGAGATGGGTTTTGGGGACCCCAAGTATTAAAAATGAATTCCATTTTTTTCAGCCATGGGTTTTGGAAACTCTCACGGGACCCAGTCCAGTACCCCGTTCAAGCTTTCACTGCATGGCACCGCAACATCGTGCAAGCTTCCATAGGGAAGCTTTCTTGGTGCCGTGGGGCCATGGGGTGGAAACTTGTGTTGCCAGTAGCGCAGGAGTACTGTGGTGCACAGTGGACATTGGCCTTATGCGGGGTTGGGCGCAGGGTCCGGTTGAAGACTGTTCGAAGTGGGGTTGACTGCCTGTGGAGAGTTAGCTGTTGGTCCAATTCAAAAAGTTATTATTATTTTTTTTAAACAAAGTAAATTGACATAAACAAAGGTTAAAGTGATGTTATAGTTGGGTGTTGGAATGAGACATGAGCTAATGTTTAAGGTAAAAAAAAACACTGAAATACACCAGTTATAGCAGTGGCTGTAAGTAGTTATGGTCAGGTTTTCATAGAAAAGGGATTTTGTGCTCTTTTTAATGACTTTGGCGCAGTTTGACAAATATGCACAAAACGTTCCAAAAATATGCTCCTTCATAGAAAGTTTTGTAGTTATCCGTCAAGCGGAGACCCACAAAATGGGGTCACAGGTGCCTGGTAGCTCAGTACCCCCATTGAGTACTACTTGAACCCCAAACTTTACTGATTTAGAAACGGTGTACCTATATAAGATTCAACATGCACAACCGCTTTTGCCTCCCAAGGCTTACACTACTTCCATTCTTTGCACCCACACCATTACACACACCAACTCTGCTATAAATGACTATAGGCCCTTTACTAACAAATTTTATTTTTAAAAGATGTAAAGGTTTCTGAAGTAATGTAAATAGAAGTAGCATGGATGATGGCATCATTTATGTCATTTCAGATATCAGTGTTGTCACTTAACATGTCATGAGTGATGTAAGATGTGAGGTCATAAGCAGTGCATTATGGGGGCACAGGTTATAGGTGGTTCACTAATCTGGAAGAATTTCAGTACTTTTTCATTTTAGTTTTTTAAACGTTATCTCTTTTGAAAACCTAACTATAATGTTACTTTAGCCATTTCTTTTTCAGTTAATGTGTCCTGGCTTTTAAAACTATGATTGTACTAACCCGCCTGGTTATGACATCATTTGAACCTTTGTTTTTTTTGTTTTTTTACATGGATTAAAGGCTCAGGGAGGGCGGCCGCACCCACCCCCTTTTTATATTGATATCAGCCTAGGGGGGATTGAGTAGGCTCGGGAGGGGGTGCCAAGTGTCCATCCCTCCCTCCACTTAATTAATATACCTGTTGCCGGGTGGTGGGGTACTCTGGCCAAATTGGTCTCGGGGAGCAGGAGGGCCATACTCTTGGCCCCCTCCCCATATATTTAATGCATTTAATAAAGAGAAGTTTGGCCACTATTTTCTTTTTTACCACTTGGGGGATCCCTCTGGATTCAGACACACAATAGGGCCTGGTGGGGGCCGGGTCCGTACCCTGCCCCCTTATATTATTTTATTTTTATCTTTTTTAAACTTCAGGACAGGGGCCTAAATCCATGAGTCCTGTATTGGCTGGTAGCAACATTCTTCCCATGTTGATGGCAGCCACTCAGAGTGTTCGCTTCTGCAGGAGCAAATTGACCCAAGGGAAAAAAGCTCCCTGGGCCATTCTGAGTCCTCTATTGGGTTCGAGGCGTCCCATGGACACAACCTCCCAAATATGTTACTAATTTCTCAAAAACTGCTCGTCAAATTTATATCAAATTACAAAAAGCACAAGTTGAGGGCCACGATCTAGCTTCTTCCAATTTTGGCGTAATTCCATTCAGCACTGTTTTCTGTAGTGCTGCTTAAGGATGTCTATAGAAAACGCATGGAGAAATCAGCTTATCTGGCCCCCTCTCCATTTTTCCCCAGTCCCCGCTTGAGGGATCTCCCCGAAACCCTCCAGGAAGGAGCCAAGTCGAAATTTCGTAAAGATTTATTAAACTGTGCCAAAGTTATTAGCAAACCAGAAAAACGCCTTGTCCATGGAAAAGCAACCCTAACTGTAACTACCCGATGTCATATACATCTGTAGTTAGTTAGGGCTTCCTGCGATAGTAATTAGTCGGTTTTCTGGACGCTTATATAACTTTGCACCCATTTGACAAAGCTCCACAAAACTTTGCATACCTATTCCTTTCTCTACATTGCAGAAGATGCAAAGTTTTGCAGAGATTCATCAAGGGGGTGCATAGAGAAAAGGAGGGGGTCCCAAAATGCGTTTCGCCACCAATTCATTTTCCATAGACTTTGCATTCATGCATAGCGCAAAAACGGCTGAACGGATTTGAATGAAATTTAGCAGGAGTGTAGATTATTGTAGATGATCCTTTTGAGAAGTAGAGTTAAGTAGGATAAGTATTTTTTAACTCCAGGTATTTTAACGTAGCGATATCTGTTACAGTACTGTTGCAGTATTTTGCGAAAGTACCACTGTGCCTAGCGATTGGGATTGGCTAATGACTGCCTTTGCAAAAGTTAAATGCAGCCATTTTGTTTTTAAGGCCACTTTCCCTGTGTTCTGGGTCAGGGGCTTAGATATAGATAAGTATTAGGTTTTATAATTTCCCCTACCTATTACCACTTAATTAAATTAGTAATAGATAGGGAAAAACTATATAGAGTTACTATATATTAAAAAAATAATAATAATTCACAGTGCACTGCAGTACTCCTAAGGAGGTACTTAAAAAAAATCTTTAAATATGTTTAAAAAAAAAAAAATATATATATATATACACATTTATTTATTTAAAATTGTAATGCACTATATTTCACAAATATAGTGTACTACAGTAAATTTTTTTATTTTGTACATATTTAGTTCTTAATTTTAAAATAGTTGCGGAGTACTGCTGAAAGACAGAGGAATTACTGTGCATTTTTTTATATGGTATTTTTAGATACTAGCGCAGCACTCTGTAAACGTTTTTTAAAATATAAATTCCATTTCCTACCCATTAACACTTTGATAAAGTGTTAATGGATAGGGAATAATAATAAAACCGTAATTAACTAATATTAAGGCCCTAACCCAAAACCTAGATAAAGCGTATTTAAAAAAAAAAAAAAAATGTCTGCCGTTAGCCAATTATACACTACCTTGTTATCAGCATGTAACGTGGTATACCGCAAAGTTACAGTGTCACAATATAAAACAAAGGTCCAGATGTATTATTGTAATGTGTTACCCTTACGTCACACGTTGACTCATGGGAAACACAATACCTAAGTCACATTTACAAAGAAACACAAGGTCACTATGTTTTGACCTGTGTTGCTTGGTATATCTGGAGAAACGCAAGGCAGCTCATATGATTGTCTTAAACTACACACCATATTGTACATTTCTGACAAATGTAATGTATACTCAGATATACGCCACTCAACTGTACATGACTCCACTGTCACCACTCAATAAATCAATCAATTCGTCTTTATTCAATCATATTAAAAGGATCATAAAAGCACATATAATTAAATCACATTATAAATAGTTTCATATTTCTGTCTTAAAAAAGATACAAATATTTCATCACAGATTCTAGGATAAAGACGAGAATACATAAAATATTTTTTAAAAGTGAGCCTTTTCATGTACTAACTTTGGATACTTAGGTTGTCATTTTTACATACTCAATGGCCTACACGCTGACCCTTTCCTCTTCTCATGCTAGCCCACAGGAATGACGCAACTGAATAACAAACCAAAGGGGTCAGAAAGTGTTTTCAGAAAGTATAATGCTACCCAGCACTGCTTAAAATTAAGACATTCCTTTCCCTCTCGTATAGGCTGCAGAATAGAAATATATGCAATTCTGTTTGAGGTGATAAGTTATCACAAGGGCACAAACTTAAGTCAGCGTGGTTATATATTTTTTCCGGATAACCTAACATTAAAGGTATCAAGTTAGTGCGGAACCTTAATAGTATAAATCTATGTTGCTTCCTGTTTACATTAGTTAAATAGGAAATGCCTCCTCCAGTTAAAGGTGGGTTGAGGCCATATGCCCGGACTGCATATTTCTCATGTTGTTGTACCCTTCGTTTATACTTGGTCATCAACATAAACATGTCACTAACTCTCTGTTTGGCAACCTTCTTACAGGCTAAAAAGTTTGTGGAGCCCAATCTCCCTTAGCTGTAAGTCTACATAGCTGAGCCACCTAGACCTCTTCCATTTATCCATTGCTAAGCATCTCCTTAGTATTGATTGGTTCAATGGAACTGTGTCTCTCCTCCAGATTGGAGGAGTGGAGCTAACTGGATGTAGTCTGAAATATAAGGTATATCACCCTTCCGCTGTGGCAATCCTCTGTACGCCAATCCATTCTACACCACTCTATGCTATTCCCCTGTATGCATTCCACTGTATGCATTTTCATTGTACACTCTTCCACTGCATGCCACTCCACGTACACTACTTCACTCTATACCACTACACTGTAGGCCACTCCACTGTAATAATAATAATAATAAATCCACATTTGTAAAGCGCACAATCACCCGCAAGGGTCTCTAGGCGCTGGGGGCCGTCGGGAAGATTAAGCAAGCTATTGCCCAGAGTTACATGGTGCTGGGCTAATCTGCTGCCGGTGCTGGGGATCGAACCTTGATCCCCAGATTCCGGAGCCAGTCGCCCTGGCCGCGGCGCCACACCTCTTCCACTATTCACGCTATTCTACTGTACGCCACTCCACTTTACACTACTCCATTCCATGCGATTTCACTTGAAGGACTGGGCTATTTAAGGCCCAGCGGTGCCAGGGAACAACACCTAAAACCTTCGTGGGATACCTGTTCTGGCGCACTAAAGACAGAGACACGGGAGACTTCCTTCGGCGTCAAAGATCAGTGTTTATTACTGCAGGGATGCAAAAGTCATGAGAAGTACAACAGAGTGTAGGTTCCAAGAGTCTGCTTCAAATTGCATTTGTGTGTCGCTCTCTTTTATACAAGATCTTGTCATTGCACAATATGTAAGCAAAAGGTTACAGCTCAGTTCCCACAGTAAAATTCAAAGGATCGCTTTCATGTATTCAGAGCTCCGGAACATAATTACATTAACATCACCAGTTCCAACTGTAAAAGCACATCTTCCCACCATTAGGTACATTCCACTTGAGTTGTAAATAAGCAAGAGACAGAGACAAGAACAGCTGCATAGAAAATCAGACAACAGGGAGGAGAGAGTGTGAGGATAATATTGGATGCGTAATCGTGGCTTAAAAGGGCTTGATCCCAGCACGTGCAAGGCTGAAACAATAGACCGGCACGCCAGGATCACCTCCGGGCGGAGGCAACTGCTTTAGCAGTGTCCTCCCCCTACTCATAAAAGACGCATGAAAGGGATATACTTCCACCGTAAAGCTTGGGAACAGAGGGTCACGATGCGGGCAGTTGCCTGTTCGCTGACTACGTGAGGGCAAGAAACAAAATGGATGCCGTATCTAAAATGGAACCCGAGGGCTCATTGGTAAAAACCTGTAAATGAGATGAATTCTTCTGAGTAGCATGGCGATACCGCGTACACTTACTAAACTCGTCATTTACGTTTCATAGATACCACACTCGTCCATATTCGGCGATGCCCAAAACGTCGTGACAATTTTCACGGAACCTCAGACGCTCCTTTTGCCCTCATGTAGGCAAGAACTAGTCGAAGTCGGAGTCAATCTCGATTCTCATTAGATCATTCAGATGTTGTTGGAACATAATTCTATCCATCAATGTCTCTTTGGTAACAGATGGCCTTCTTATACACGTTGTAGCACAAAGGCCACATAAGGCAGGACCACACTGTACGCAAAGACAACACG
The DNA here is from genome assembly GCF_964261635.1 of Lissotriton helveticus. NCBI lineage: Eukaryota > Metazoa > Chordata > Amphibia > Caudata > Salamandridae > Lissotriton > Lissotriton helveticus. The sequence goes on from NC_136069.1 coordinate 66,184,006, forward strand.
TGAACAGAAACGTCACAACAACCCCTATAACCATCAGAATCTTCCAACCCCAAGTCGACATTAGACCCCAGAACCATCCTAGAAGCGTCCAATCTCCCTCGTCCACGTGTATGGACTCCGAGATTTTGTGCAACTTGGAGATGGCTTGATAAACCGTTGGAGCGTTATCCGGTATGAATATACAGCAGCTCGAATGGATGACCTTGCACACACCACCTCTATCTGCTAGAACAATGTCTAGAACCATACGGTTCTGTAACGTCATAAGCCTATCCGCTTGAAGCTCTGCTGTCAGATTACCAAGGGCGCTTGCAGTTATGTTAGCGGTTGACTCTACTACACGAGTTAACTGTCTCAGGTTTCTGCTATTGACCATAGGGCCCCAAAACGGTAGAAAACCCTTGAAGAAGTCTCCTGCTTCTTGACCGGAAGTATCCTCTTTACTAATGACACCTCTCACAACTCTGGTTTTGTGATAGTCGGCAGCAACAGTGAAAGTCGGGGGCAAGAGATTTGCAATATAGCAGGTACCTGAGAAGTCATGAGGTAACCACGTATATGCTCGGTCATAACATACAAAATAGGTACCCTTGGCAGTCAGAAAGACAGGGGAAAAGAGCATCGGTAGAACGTAAGTATCCACACAAGCACTCTTCCCAAGCTGGGCTCTTGGATTTCGGCCACGACCTTGCAGACAAAAGTGGCCTAGGTGAGGTACATTCCAGATCGGAGATGAGCTTTTAAGCTGCCTATCACCTACTGATATACTATACTCAGCCTCACTAAGGTACTTATAGGCCTGCACTTCCTCCTCTGGGATGAGCGAAGCATCAAAAATGTCTCTATCTAGATCAGCCATCGCTATCGCCAGAGACTTATGGTACGGGCCAGGACCAAAGCTTGCTGAGCGTGGCTCTCGATGGGGGTAGGAATCTAGTGCACTACGGAACATGATTTGGAATGCCCGAGCTGACCCTTGGGGGCTGTACGGAAGAACCAAATATGGGATACCTCTGTCCATGGTATGTGGCATTCGCCCACACACCCAACAATTTGTAGTATTTACCACCAACTGATGCTGATGCAAAAGTTGCACAAAGGAATTGTTTCTAAATTCCGCACGTCTGACTTGCTCATGTTGGGGCAGTAGGTGAAAAGAATGTGGAGAAACAGTAGAGACGAAATTTAGATCGTGAGAAGGAGAGGTAGGTAAGGCAGAAGGCAGTAATGATTGAAAACCAAAATATACTCCACCCACCAGCAGCATAGAAACAGTTAGGAACAACATGAAAACCTGTAAAAAAAAACATTTTGTTCGAAATGTGCTGTACAATTTAGATCTTTGCGCCGCCTTTTCCTCTAGCTTCGACAGCTTGGAGAACTCCATCCTCTAACAACCGTCCGCAACGTTCTTGACGCACTTCGTTCTGAGTAGCGATTGCCAATTCCCAGGAGTTCCAAGAAATCGACAAAAGAAACCGACCTAGTGTTGATAGCTGCTAAACAGAAGGAAGTAACCGCACGGCCCTACGGCCAACCCAGATGATAGGTTAAATGAATTAGAATCAATTCAATAATAGTCTCTTAGCTGCATGAAAAGAAAAGGTAAACACAATATAAAATGTCCACAATGTTCATGACAACGGTAAGGGGTACTGTAAATTTCAAAAAGGGAATAAAAAACAGAACTCTTTTATTTGTCCTTAACGCGCGGTCGAAGAAAGTATCGACTTCTCCCGGGTTGAGTCTGATCTTCAAACAGTGGATTGGATGGCGAACAAGTGTTCGATGGTCCAGGCAATTGTTCAGTACTTGTATTTCCCAATGTTGAAGGAAGGGAAATTGTTTGAGGGGAATCAACAGGGGTGTCAGATAACACTGAAGTGTTCCCTATGGTCTGAGCTTCGCTAAATGGGACAAAGCGTTGGGGAACGTCAGTTTCAGACGAGGAAAAACCTTTACGCATCCATGTGTCTGCCGGCAGAGGAAGCGGAACCTTCTTGGTGTGGGTGGCATGCACCCAGTGTTTCCGTCCCTCCAGCCGAACCGCCGTCCTCGTGGCTAGTAGCACCTGGAAGGGTCCCACAAATCTTGGCTCAAGGTGACGTTTTCGTCCGAAATTACGGGTGAGGACCCAGTCCCCTGGTTGGAGCCGATGACCAGGACCCTCTGTTTGTGACGGCAGAGCCTCAAAGACCTGTTGATGAATCAAACTCAATTTAGCAGTCAGATCATATAGATAATCGATTAACATCGGATATTCAAGTCTGTTCAATTCTTTAGGCCTTGGAACCCCCCAAATGTTCGCAGGACGGCCGAACACAATCTCATATGGGCTAAGCCCTACTCGAGAGTGTACAGTAGCCCTGGTCGATAAGAGAGCTAGAGGCAAAGCGTCGGGCCATGATAAACCAGTCGTTGCCTGGATTTTAGCAAGCTTCAATTTCAGGGTGCCATTATATCCTTCCACCAAACCTGCTGACTGAGGATGATTAGCACTATGAAATTTTTGGGATATTCCTAAACCACGACACACACTCTTCATCACACTTCCCACAAACTCACTTCCGTTGTCCGACCATACAATCCGAGGCATGCCGTACCTGGGGAAATACTCTTTGAGCAGAATTTTAGCTGTGGATAGAGCAGTATTATCCTTAAGAGGGTAAGCTTCAATCCACCTGGAGGATGCGCATACTACGACCAACACATACTTCAAATTGTTGCATCTCTCCATATGGATGAAGTCCAATTGGATAACTTCGAAGGGACATGTAGGAGGGGCAAATTGACCAGGTGGAGTGGGGGTGCCCTTACCGGGATTATGCATCAAACATACCATGCAATTCTTAACCACTCTCTCTGCACATTTAGTAATCCCCTCATTCTTCCATACAGGAGACAATAACTTGCATATGCCCTTCGAGCTAATATGTGCTGTGCCATGGGCCATTGTAACAACAGCAAGCACATATGCATCCGGTAACATCCATCTCTGTTTCTCTGACAAGTCAACCCAACATCCATTCTCGTCTAACTTTCCCGTGCTTTCTTTCCACTTAGTCTTTTCCATTTCAGTGGCCTCATTCTGTATTTCCTTCACACTCTCCACTGTGTCCTCACACATGCTAGTTTCTGCTGGCCATCTTACTGAATTCGCAACGTACATTCGATTTGTCAGATCTCTAGCTGTCTCTTTAGCAGTTTCGTCTGCAAACGCATTACCACGACCAACATCATCCGTCACTTTTCGATGCGCACTACATTTAATTATGGCCACCTGCTTAGGCAATGTGAGTGCACCTAAAAGGTCATTCACAAGCTGTCCATGCTGAATCTTCGTGCCATGCGACGTTAAGAATCCTCTTTCTTTCCACAATCGCCCAAAACTGTGTGCCACACCAAAAGCATACTGACTGTCTGTAAACACATTCACCCGCTTTCCTCTGGACAACACACACGCTCTTGTCAAGGCGACCAACTCAGCTGCCTGGGCCGAGTTCTGACTCAATCTCGCAGTTTCCACAATCGTACTCAACGTCACTACAGCATACGCAGTCGTCACATCACCATTCGGTAACTTAAAACAGGAACCGTCAACATACAAAGTACCATCGGGATCTACCAATGGAGTATCTTTTAGGTCGATACGACCCTTCGTTTCTTCCTCAGTTCTTATATAACAGTCATGTGATGCTACATCACTTGACTCCGTGTTGATCGGCAATAATGTTGCTGGATTCAACACATTACACCTTTTTATCCGTATATGACTAGCCAGTAACGTCAGCTCATACCCAGACAACGTTGCGCTCGTCAAATGTTGAGTTTTCGTTCGGTTCAAGAGAGTGTCAACTGCATGCGGAACCATCACCGTGAGCATATTATCCATGACCAGACCTGCGGACTGTCGAATGGACGCCGCAGCTGCCGCTGTTGCTCTTAAACAACTCGGCAAAGCTCTAGCTACTGGGTCTAAGGTCGAAGAAAAATATGCGCAGGGACGCTGTTTGTCACCAAATTGTTGCGCCAGAACACTCAACGCACAACCATCCCTCTCGTGAACGTGCAGTGTAAACGGCTTACTGTAATCCGGAGTACCTAACACAGGAGCCGAACACAACGCATCACGTAATTCAGAAAAACCTTTTTGACACTCTTCAGTCCATGGCAAAGGAGTCGGAACATCCTTGCAGGTGAGAGCTAACAATGGTTTCGCCAATAGTGAAAAATGTGGGATCCATTGTCTGCAGTATGACGTGATACCTAGAAAGGCACGTACATCTCTCTGAGTTTTTGGCACAGTCATTCGGGTAATCGCTGCAATTCTCTCTGGGGTCAACCTTCTCCCTTCTTTTGACAATAAGTGACCTAAGTATGTTACTTCTTGGCAACAATATTGCAGCTTGGAAGGTGACACCTTGTGATGTAAGTCACATAAGTGCCGCAACAACGATACTGTAACAGTTCTACAAATATCTTCGGTATCAGCAGCTACCAACAGGTCGTCAACGTACTGAATCAAGGCTGCGCCTGCCGGTAATACAAATGAATCAAGTTGACTTTTAAGGGCTTGACTGTAGATAGACGGACTCTCACAATAGCCCTGTGGTGCACGTTTCAGTCTAAAACTGCGACCACGTAATGAAAATCCGAATAGGTCTCTGCTTTCCTCAGCAATCGGGATACTAAAGAAAGCATTCTTTAGGTCGATCACCGTGAACCAGGAGGCAGATGCTGGAATCAGGGTCAACAAAGTCGTGATATCAGGGACCACGGGGAACTGTGGAATCACGATTTTATTTACTTCTCTCAAATCGATTATGAAACGGTACACAGGAGGTTTAGATGGATCAGTTCGTTTTAAAATCGGTAACACAGGACTATTACACACATTTCCCCGAGTTTCTTCAACGACGTCCTTTTCGATCAGATCGTGCACAATCGTTAATAGCGCCCGTTCTCCCTCAATGGAGATACGATACTGAGGTATACGTGGCAATCGCACATTGGGTTTCAGCTTGATCATATAAGGTGGGATGTCCAAGAGTCCCACGTCATTGGGACCTGTGGCCCATAGAGACGCAGGAAGGGAGCTCAATTCCGGCGGGAGTTTATCGATCGACAAGTACATAGGAGAGATTACTCTTCGACCTAATGTAAGCTCCACTCCTTCAGGAGAGCAATACAATGTCGCATATAACCGTTTTAACAAATCCAAGCCCAGAAGATTCTCACCACAACCAGTAGATAGAATCAATGGAGCCTCCAGCTCACGAGGGCCAATTGTAAGGGGTAAAGGGCTAGAGACAGGATTGCTAACAGGGGCGCCAGAAAATCCAACGGAAACATTTGTTAAGCCGGACAAAGGTGCGCCAGGGAGTTTCGAATGCATGATGGAACTTTTCGTCGCACCAGTGTCTAACAGAAAAGGCTCAACTACGCCAGATGTAGCAACTGCGACGTAAGGCCCACTCTGATCAACCGGAACTGATACTACTCCCTCTCTCTGTCGGTGGCTGTCCTAGTAACGATCGTTTACAACAGTTTCATGTTCAACGTAATAGTCGTCCGCATAATACTGCGCTGATTTATCGGACCTTACATTTCGCTGGTCAAAACAATTAATCGCGTCCGAGGACGTATTAGGGCGCTCAGTGTGATTTTGGAAGGTACCGCGACCTCTACCTCGAGAAGATTGTTGAGGACCACCACGACCCCCTCGTGCCGATACACCATTAAGGCGATCACGTAAAGCCGGACAATCATATTTTATATGTCCCTCTCTTCTACAATATGCACACTGGTTATACCCAAGCGTAGATCTGAAGTCAGAGGAGTCAGGACGTGACTGTATTCTGGAGGATTGCGATTGTGGTCTACATTGCTGTTGCGAATCATTTTGATTTGAACGTGGAGGGTATGCTTGCTGCAACAAAACCTTCGTTTTGAGCTCCTTCGTTTTCTTATCTACACGATCACTTTCTTCTTTTTCCCTATTCTCATAATATTGAGCCGTTGCTAATATCTGTGCAGTGGTTGAAACAGCCCATGCACTTTCTGAATTCTTCAATTTGTTGCATAGTTCGGGTAACAAATTTAACACGAACTTATCAATGAATAACCGCTGACCTCCCTCAGTGCTCATATCCTGACCACTATGATCGACAAATGCTTCCTCGAACCTAGTAAAGAAGTCCGAGACACTCTCGTCTTTCTTTTGCTTACAAGCTGATAATTTATCCCAGTTCACCCTCATCGCTGGCATGAGAGTTTTCATAAGTGTAATTATTCTCTGAGGTAGATCCGTAATTAACTGCTCAGGCTTAGCCCCACCAACTTGTCGGCCATCAGCTGCTATTAGTGCAGCCCAATCACCGCCTAACTCATTCGCATGATTTTCCTGACGAATTTTCGCCCAAACCGGTTGTGGCACAACATTACCGAACAGCATGTCGATGTCGGCAAGGTTCATAATAGTAGCATCTACCAATTGGGACAACTCCTTATAGTAACCCGCCGGATTCTTGCGTGGATCAGGCAAGGACTGTTTGACCTGTAAGACTTCTGATCGCTTCCATGGGAGGTGTATCCAAACTCTTTGAAAATGTGGCAAAACTGGGGGAGCAGCACCAGGATCACCTGGCATCCACACTGGCGGGACCTCTCTCATAGGGTACTGACCAGGAGCCGCTTTCCAATTCTCAGAGTCGTCATCAAATGACACTCGAGAAGGCACTGTCGACCTATGGGCTAACAGTCGCTCTAAGGCACGTCGTACATCTCCACCTACAATCATACCGCTCAAAAATTGACTCTGAAGTGCAATCATATCGGGCGGTACGTTATCTAAATTGTTATTATACCATTCTTCCCTCAAAAAGTTACACATTTCTTCGAACACGAATCTCTGTGTAGGCTCATTAAACTGAGAAAATGTCTCGAAAACCATGCGTGGAGGGTAGTTGGCAGGATGTCTTATCCACCTATGTGCCATTGTCACTAACGTCTCTTTTTCCCTTCCACTAGGGATCTGACTCCGTCTTTGGGGAGTTTCAGAAGTATCGGATGGAAATAACTGACCAGAAAGCGGTGAATAAAGGGTAGCAACAGTGTTAGGGATACGATTACGAACAGAAGGAGAAAGGAGAGCAGGAGCCACAACGTTTGAAGTGACGGCCGACACAGCAGAAGCAGGCAAGGTAGTCGGGGTGGCAGGGACAAGAGGCTGAGAAGGTACAGGCAAAGGAGCAGTAGGAATAGAGACAGGTGGTGAGACAAATGTAGGACCAACACCGGGCTGACCCGCAGCCGCCGGAACAACAGGAGGGACAACAGGAGGAACAACAGGCGGAACTACAGGAGGAACTACAGGGGCTGTAGCACCCTGTGCATAAGGAGGTGGCGATTTCATCAAATACGCTAACAAGGAATCCTCCTTTAAATCCTCTTCTTTCTTATCCTGACTAGCTGGTAAAACCGGATAACATTTGTCTATCCTCATGTGATGCAGTCTAGTGGAAACTTCTATTTCTCTTTCTTCTTTATCTCGCTGACATTGTTGTACAACTTGCATTATCGGGACGAAACCTTTTCTTCGATCCTTTTTAAGCTGTTTGATTTCTTTCTGTTTGGCCTCTTTACGCCACAACCGAAAAGAATCAAACATAGCTGGCCTAGCTTTCTTTTTAAATAATTTAGCTTCAAGATTATCTAAAATCGCAAGTTCAAAACTTCCATGCGGTGGCCAACTAAGGACACCATCTTTTTTCGTGTAACGGACCCAATATTTATTATATATAATAGGGCCCACACCATGTCGACTATAGAGCTCATATATCGGAGTTCCAACTGGAGGTATCGGACATGAGTCCTCCAACCGGGAATCATTGTTGCAACATTTAAAGAAACCAAGAATACCACTATGGCTAGGCATCGTGCACACTAACCTAGTATCAAACTTCAAGGGTTACCGAAGTACTGAATCTTCGTGAAAGACAAAACCCTCGGTTTTTGGCAATTGCAACTGTCAAATAACAACTAAGAACCAACAACTAAGAACCACAAATGCAATGGAACCATGCAAACAACAAAGCTTCAACAAGCTGAAACAACAACTAAGGACTGGGAGCGACCCACAAATACTTAACTGAGAGCTTCAATGGCGTCACCAGGAAGGCCCGTCTATCGTCTCGCTGTACGAAAGGTCTACGCCAGGCGTCGAAAACAGGTCGACAGTCAGGGCATCGGTCCGTCGCAGCCGTCAGGAGGCGGGAATCTTCGCGGGAAAAATCTTCGGACCACTTATTTCGACAACAGGATCGATGAAGCGGGGTGCACCTTTTCCTCGGAGATTTCACACGAAGTTCCTCACAATCGTCAGGCTTTGGACCGGTACCGCCGATGTCGCCCCGCGTTGGGCGCCAACTGAAGGACTGGGCTATTTAAGGCCCAGCGGTGCCAGGGAACAACACCTAAAACCTTCGTGGGATACCTGTTCTGGCGCACTAAAGACAGAGACACGGGAGACTTCCTTCGGCGTCAAAGATCAGTGTTTATTACTGCAGGGATGCAAAAGTCATGAGAAGTACAACAGAGTGTAGGTTCCAAGAGTCTGCTTCAAATTGCATTTGTGTGTCGCTCTCTTTTATACAAGATCTTGTCATTGCACAATATGTAAGCAAAAGGTTACAGCTCAGTTCCCACAGTAAAATTCAAAGGATCGCTTTCATGTATTCAGAGCTCCGGAACATAATTACATTAACATCACCAGTTCCAACTGTAAAAGCACATCTTCCCACCATTAGGTACATTCCACTTGAGTTGTAAATAAGCAAGAGACAGAGACAAGAACAGCTGCATAGAAAATCAGACAACAGGGAGGAGAGAGTGTGAGGATAATATTGGATGCGTAATCGTGGCTTAAAAGGGCTTGATCCCAGCACGTGCAAGGCTGAAACAATAGACCGGCACGCCAGGATCACCTCCGGGCGGAGGCAACTGCTTTAGCAGTGTCCTCCCCCTACTCATAAAAGACGCATGAAAGGGATATACTTCCACCGTAAAGCTTGGGAACAGAGGGTCACGATGCGGGCAGTTGCCTGTTCGCTGACTACGTGAGGGCAAGAAACAAAATGGATGCCGTATCTAAAATGGAACCCGAGGGCTCATTGGTAAAAACCTGTAAATGAGATGAATTCTTCTGAGTAGCATGGCGATACCGCGTACACTTACTAAACTCGTCATTTACGGTTCATAGATACCACACTCGTCCATATTCGGCGATGCCCAAAACGTCGTGACGATTTTCACGGAACCTCACACTTTACCCCACTCCACTCTACGCCACTCCAGTCCAGGCCACTTCACCATATGAATCTGTAGTGTAACTGTCAAGATTACGTTCCACAGGATCCGGTCGTTGCTAATGGGGGTCCACCTCCTAACGTTACCAGCTCCCTGATCTTATAATACAGGGAATTGGAACCGTTAGGCGAGGGATGTCAGGAACGGGGAGGGGACTGCTGGGACAAAGGCTCTGAAACGATATATGAACAGAATAAATGGTTAAACACTGCATAGTAATAACATGACTACTCTCATCAATTCTCGCTATGAGGGGATTGCCTGCTGGCACAGAAACACACCTGAAACTCAGAGCCAAAAAACACCCAGCAGAGATAACAAAGAAAACAATGAATGAGTCTTCAGCACTCGTTAAATAAGAGAGCCTATTGTCTTCCAGCAACCTTCCTGAAGTTCAGCAATAGTAAACTACTCCAATCGTTTCTTAGGACTGAAACAAGGTTCCGAACACCTGGAATATTATAGAGCCATATCCAGATATTGTTCATAGGAAAAGGTAAATAGAGTATTCCCAAGAGAAGACAATACAAACGGCAGAATGTAGCAACCACCACAATACTCCGCTGTATCAGCGTAACAAAGTACAAACAAGGGTTCACGGCAGCAAGTGGTTAGCCAACACACCTTACTCCGCTACAAACGCAGAATGATTAATCATTAACGGTAGCGCGTGGCAGGATACACACTGTGCTCCGCATACAAGAAACAAGCTTTGGATGCCACGCTAACATGTAGTAACTACCACTATGTTCCGCATGGATATCGCAATTATCAGGATCCCAACAGAGACGCGTGGCCAGCCGACTCACAGTGTTCTGTATCTTTCACGAGCGCAGCCGCGCTGGAACAACTCGGAATACCGAGAACAGGAGAAATGATGACGGAACAACGGTAACGTGTGGTCGGCCGACACACAACGTTCCGTTGTTGGGAAAGGGAGGCAGCAGCACGTCGTCAACTCACCCACTGCCGCACCGAGGAATTCGGAAGCCTCCGAAGACTCAAAGCAGGAAGCAAACAAAGAAAAAGACTCAAGACCCGTTCCTACGGACCTCTAGCAATGGCAACGGGAAACAAACAGAATTACGCGCATCCGCTTCCGCGCGTGATGTCGCTAAGTACCTTCCTGAAGTGAAGGCTCATGGGAAACGTAGTTTATATCCTTAGGTAGGCGCGAAGGGAGCCCGAAACCTGACAGTAACTTCACAGTTTCCTACTCTAGTCTAAGCTATTCCACTCTACCATTCCACTGTATGCCACTCTACGCACCTCTAGTGTACGTCACTCCACTCTACGCCAGTCTACTCTGCTCTATTCCACTGTATGGAACTCATCTCTACGCCACTACACTCTAAGCCACTCTACTGTACATTACTCCACTCTATGCAATGCCACTTCACTGTATTCCAATCCAGTCTCTGATATTCCAGTGTATGCCACTGCATTCTACACCACTCCACTGTACACTATTCCACTGTATGGCAGTCCACTGTCCCCCACTCCACTGTATGATATTCTACCCTTCCCCATTCAACTGTACACCGCTCCTGTCTTGGAAACTCCACTCTGCTATTCCACTCTACGCCAATAAACTCTATTCTCTTTCACTATATGCCACTCCACTATACAGTACACCACTCCAGTGTACATTATTTCAGTGGACGCTATTCCTTTGGATGCCAGTCCTCTCTATATTATGCCACTCCACTATACGTTGCTCAACTGTACACCACTCCACTATATGCTGCACTACTCTACGCCACTATACTCTATGCCACTCCTCTGTATGCCATTCCACTTTACGCCACTCCACTGTGCGCCTCAACACTGTACGCCACTATACTCTACAATACGACACTCTACAACACTAGATATTATGCCACTCAAGTTTATGAACTTCTACTCCACTTTACGATGCTCTATGCCCCTTCACTATCTAAACCACTCCCCTGTATTCCACTCTATGCCACTCTATAAAGACTGTACTCCACTCTGCAACATCTATGCAATTCCATCTATGTGCTCCATTAGAATTTACCCCACTGTACCCTATAACATTCTACTCACTCAATGGCACTGTATGGCAGTCGACTTTACAACACTCGATTCCATTCTACTCTTCTTCACTCCATTCCACAACACTGTACTCCACTGCATGCCACTCCACTCTGACAGTTTCCCACTCTACGGCCCTCATACTACACTCCACAGTATGACACGCCACTCCATTCTATAACACTTTACTCCTCTCTGTGCTATGCCACTACATTGTACTCCATCAGACACCACTCAACTATATGACACTTCAGTCCACTCTGCATTATGCCACACCACTCGACTCCACTTTACAACAGTTTATCCCAGTCTTCGCCCCTGTACAACACCCATTGTACGCCACTGCACTCTACAATACTCTACTCTATGAAAGGCACTCTAAAACAATCTTTGTCACTGTTCACCAGTCTACTCAACAACACACAGTCGATGAACCTTCACTGTATGACACGCCACTCCATTGCACAACACACCACTCCATTCTACGATACTCTGTTCAGCTCAACCGGCGCTCATGATGGAACCACTCCGTCATGAGCACCGAAGGGGTTAAAGGACTCGGGGACTTGGTGCCTAATTTAGATTTCGGCAGATGGCTACTCTGACACAGCAATGGCGTATATCCCGTCTGCCAAAATATGAATCTCATTCTTTCCTATGGGTTTTATATTTCGACAGACGGTATATCCATCACCGTTGTGTCCACTGATATGGAAATCAGGCCCTTAGTCCCCATGTCCTGAAAAAGAGTTTAAAAAAAAGAAATTATGGGGGCGTGGCTAACGATGGAACATGGCGGAGGCATAGCCGTGAAGCTCCGTGAATGAATCGGCTTCCCCACAGAAATCCGCACACTAATCCGACAAACTGTAGCCTCCAACCGGAGGAACCTGGGTCCAGGACCGAGCGGAGTTCAACCGGCGGAACCCTGGTGAAAATCGTGTGCCGGGGAGTGACGCTGAGTAACCCGTCTACAGAGGGCCTTGATCTGGCTGCCGCACAGTGCTCCAGTATCCTTGGAGGCCGGGCGGAAGTGCGGGTGACACGGCAGGAGGAAACCGGAAGTCCGCGCTGATTGCGGACTCCCGATACGTATCGGTGGAGGCGGATACCGGGACCCTCCCTCACCCCTCCCCAGTGTCACTGCAATCTAACATCATCGGTGAGAGTCGAGCAGACGGGGGTGGGCGGCGGAGGAGCGCCCGACTTACAGCTGACCGGGGCCCTGGAGAACTTGTGGCCCCTCACGCACTGTAGCGGAAACTAAGGAGTAAGGGGCAATTTCCCGATCCGGGAGCCGTGACCGACAGCCACTCCCTATAATCAGATTGCGGTGACCTCACAGCGCGATTTGCCCGGACGCCGGGGACAAGAGACACACCGAATTGCGGTGGGCGCTGGCCCCGCCTCTCCACACAGCAACCGGGGGTCGGTGCGAGCCACTCAGCAGTACTGTGGAGGTACCACACTGCGCTCTTAACTAACGCTGCCTCATCCGGGTGCTCCTATGGGCTCACGCCTGAGTGGGGAGAAGGCACTACACGGCGCAAAGACAGCGGGGAGTCAGGCGGCAGGGCACGAACCACGTGGTGGGGACTGTGGTAAATAAATAAATAATACCCTATTTTTGACTAGACATATATCATAACAGATAGCTCAATAAATAAGAGTCAAGATTCGAGGTAGTAGGAGTTTTGCAGGTTTAATACAGCATAAGGACAGGAACAGGACAACCTGCATAGGAACAGGGGCCCAGCAGGACGACAGGGGCCCAGCAGCTGCTGGGGCTGGGTCTGGGATGAGCGCGCTAACTTTTGATAACAATACATGAGCTTATATACATAGCGCGAACACATAGCATTACATTGCAGTAGGCGTAGCAGTGGGTGGAGCAGAAGGCGTGACGCGTAGCAGTCGCGAAAGATAAGAGTAAAAAGAGGTGTAACTGGGCGTATACATGGACATGTGGTGCAGACGTAACAGAATATGTCATGAATGGGGCGGAAACATTGGAGGGGGCTACCTAAGGAGCCGGGACCTCTAACCTAATGGTGCGCGCAAACTGGCAATGACGTGTTACTAGGAGAAGCTGGGGGCTATGAACTCTGTGCTAGGAGCAGAGACTAAAGTCTGGAGGGTCGGAGCGACATGTACCTAAACCCTATCTAGTATCTGATGTTTAGAGAACATGTTGATATAAACTAGAAGTCAAGAGGGGAAAGGCTAACTTGACTCTAAGACTGGACCATGCATTATTCTACATGTAGTGCGTGATGAAGAATATTAAATGACCATTAAATACAGTATTCTCTAACATGGAGCCGTGAAGGCTAGACAATGACGGAAACTATTGATGCAGTTCAGTAGCTTAGGAATGCAGAGAAGGAGGACTGAACTGATAACTGGAACTATAACATACTTTTGGCAGACTCAGAGGCAGAGCCAAGCTGCACCGGGCACTGCGAGGCAGGAAGTAAGTGAAAGGTCGAGGATACAGGTGGGGGCTGTATCGCTCCTCAGCGAGGCTTCAGGAGACAGGAGCTGAATCTGATGTCCAGGCCCTTTTGAGGCCTAGAAACGGGGACTTTATAATGGAATAACGTGCACACTGAGAAACGTGGCAACGTAGCTTTACATAGGCCTGGTATTCGTAGTATTCACGAGGACTGGAAACTGGCATACTAGAGGTGGACACAACTATAATCGCGTCATTAATCGGACATGGGGAATAACATATGCATATTGGTCATGCACACATAACATATGATGGATGACACGTAGGGACACAGAACATGACAAAATTTACTTTTCCACATTCCCTCCTTGTCACTACGTTTCCATCAGGAAACATCAATATTCATGATACCATCTATCATTTCATACAGTACCATTTGTTCATCTCGAATTGTCTTGGAACGAGATTTAGAACGGGGCTTGGGACTAGGAATACAAGAGGTAGCACACATGCCACAAATCGCAGGGCCACATTGTATACAGAGGCAGCAGCTGAATATGATCGCTACTGCAATACCTAGAAAGGACAGGACTTTCCATCCCCAAGCGGAAATTATATTCCAGAACCAACCGGACCATGTCCAGGTGCCTGGATCTTGGTGTAACAGATGGGCAATTTTATGGAGTCTGGTTATAGCTGAATAAACAGACGGCGCGTTATTTGGAATGAAAATGCAACAACTGGATCCGAGGACTCTACAGGCCCCGCCCCTATCGGCCAGTATGACGTCAAGGACGAGACGATTCTGTAAAACGACAATTCTCATAAAGGATTGCTCTTCGGTTAAGTTACCTAGAGCGGAGGCAGTCTCATCTACTACTGCTTCAAGGGTTCTTGTTAACCTACGGATTAGCTTACTGTTTACAACTGTACCTAAATAAGGGAACACACCTTTATCAATATCAATGAATTGTTCTGCAGCAGTTTCAGTATAATCGACAATCGGGAGGTTTCTCTTGTGTCTAGTATGTACTAGGAAGGAATTCCTATGGTAGTCAGGTGGGGCTAGAAAAACTGGTGGCAGTAGGAAAGCAATGTAACAGGTTCCCTCCCAATCGAGGGGCAGACGAACATATGCGGTTTGACCACAAACAAAATAAGAATGACGTGAAGCTTTGAAAATAGATTTCCCACTGTCACTATACTGGATAATAGTAGTGCAATCACTATGTCCTACATGTACAGAACCATAATTACGGACACATAATTCGCCTTTAACTGGTAGTACTGAAATAGCAGGTGAGTCTGGAGTAGTATCTGACTGAACATTCAGGACCATGAAATTCGACGAATAATTACCTAAATTATATACTTCATTTTCTAGATCTAAACCTGTTCTGTGGGGGAGACCTTGTTTGTCTGGGAAACATGTACTGTTAAGAAAAGACATATCTGTTGAGGATGACGTTAACGTGGACCATGCTCCACACGAACCATTATGTGAGAACGGATAAGGAAAAAGTGGCAGAACTCCCTTCGGTGTCTGGAAAGGGGGGAGTCGACCACACACCCAACAATTAGTGGCATTGCTGGTCTGGTGTGAGTAATGTAACATGCGGATAAATGAGTTATTACGCATAGCGAGGCGGTATGAATATTCGTGAGGGGGCAGATCACTAAACGTGTGCTCTACTGTAACATTAGGAGGCTTATTTACATGAAGAACTGGGAAATATAGGAAAAAGGCATAACTGGTGCAGGAAATCATAATGCTGATGAATAATATGAAACTTAGAAAAACGATACATTGAATTGAGTTTTGACTAACTCTCTCACTATGGGGGTCTATTTTATACATGTCAGAAACAGTCTAACCGTTTCACCTAGGGGAGGACTTATACAATCAAACTGACTGACTTATTTTACTAGACCGTAATTTATGCTTATACTCCTGCTGCGGAGTTTTCTCTACCAAGGGAGGGGTTATATCAATGTCATTTGCGGGACAGTCCTTAGGAACAATGTTCTGGCAAGTCTTGATATCCTGGGAAATGTTTTTAGAGACCGGTTTCAGTCCTTTAAAAAGTTTAACGTGAGAAAGGTGTATCCATCCTTTTCGGCCTTCCAACTTCACGGCTGTACGGGTGGTGAGGAGGACCTAACGGGGCTCTTTCCATCGAGGCTCCAGCGGACTTGATCTGTCAAAGTTACGGACCATCACCATCGAACCTGGAACGATTTCGTGCGGTGCCACCTCGGTATTGTCTGGAAATGCGGCAGCAACCTGTGAACGACATGAGTTGAGGGCAGACATCAAGGAAGCTAGGTAATCTGTCAGCATATTACATGAAACATCAGTAATACTTCGGGGTCTAGGAGTACCCCACATGTTAGGGGGGCGGCCGAATACGACCTCATACGGGGACAGACCTGATCTGGAATGTGCGACCATGCGCATATAAAACAAAGCGACTGGCAGAGCTACTAGCCAGTCCACACCCTTATCTTTACATATTTTTGCAATTCGAATTTTCAGAGTCTGATTATGTCTCTCGACTAGACCAGCTGCTTCAGGATGGCGTACACAATGAAACTTCCACTGGTACCCTAACAACAGGGAAACGTGCTTCATCAGTTCAGATGAGAATGGCTGACCGTTATCAGAATATACGACTCTAGGGAGTCCATATCGAGGGAAAAACTCACGAACCAACTGCTTGGCAGTGGTCGCGGCTGTGTAATCTGGGACTGGATATGCTTCTGTCCATCTGGACAAAGCGCATACAACTACAAGGACATACTTGAAACCTCGACATCGCTCCATCTGAATATAATCCATCTGGAGGACTTCAAAAGGGTGGTCAGGAGGCTGGAAACCACCTTGTTCCACCGGGACACTTTTACCTGGATTAAACTGACAACATATCATACAGGTACGGACTTTCTGCTTGGCTGCAGCTCGTAAATGTTTGTTGGACCAAATGTTCTGGATACTGTCTAACATAGCTTTTTCTCCTAAATGTGCTGGACTATGTGCGGTATTAATGATGACTTGAACCATAGAGTCGGGGAGAAACCATGTGGCTCTACCCTTCGTTAACCATCCTTGATCTGTCTGGACCCCTCCTTGTTCGGACCATTTCTTGATTTCATCGGGAGTAGCATGTAACTGGATATCTATGACATCTTGGGTAGGGTCCTTAACTGTCATACATGTAATCGGATCTGGAATTTGTGTCTGTGTCGGATTAACTTGAATGTCTGGAGTCTGTGCTGTAAGCTTGGCTGTGCGATCTGCTAGATCATTACCTTGAGAAATAATGTCAGTAACTTTCGTATGTGCTTTGCATTTCATGATAGCAATGGATGTCGGTAAATGTATGGCATCTAACAGAGCTTGAATAAGGAGACCATGCTGAATCTTGGTTCCATGAGAAGTCATGAAACCTCTCTCCTGCCAGAGCACTCCGAAGTCGTGTACAACTCCAAATGCGTAACGTGAATCTGTGTAAACATTAACTTTCAGGTTCTTGGCGTGTATACAGGCTTGTGTCAGAGCAACTAGCTCTGCTGCTTGAGCGGACAGGGTATCAATACGGTGTGTTTCAATAACTTCGGTGTCAGTAGTCACTGCGTACGCGGCGACTAATTCTCCTGTACTAGTTCTCATACATGAACCGTCCACATAAAGTGTCAGGTCAGGATCTGGTAACGGAATGTCTGTCAGGTCTTGTCTTGGCTTTGTCGTAATGTTGACTACTTCCACACAGTCATGTGGGTCAGGATTTGAATTAACTGGTGGTAACAGTGTAGCAGGATTCAGGACGTTGCAGCGTCTAATTTCTATGTGTGGCTGGAACAGTGTCAATTCATAACCTGTTAAACGTGCAATTGTCAAGTGCTGAGTTTGTGTTCGGTTTAAAAGAACTTCCACGGAGTGTGGAACTTGTACTGTCAAGGTATGTCCTAAGACTATGGAATCACTTTGTCTAATAGCTAGTGCTGTGGCTGCAACTGACTTGAGGCACGCAGGCAGAGCCTGGGCTACAGGATCTAGTGTGCTCGAAAAATAAGCACAGGGCTTGTACTGTCCTGCTTGATCTTGTGTGAGAACAGATAATGCTGTACCTTCACGTTCAGTAACGAAAAGTGTAAAAGGCTTACTGTAGTTCGGTGTAGCTAGAACTGGAGCTTGGCATAGGGCTTTCTTTAACTCGTTGAAACTAAGTGTATGTTCAGATGTCCAAGGGAGAACAGTCGATACGGCTGCCTCCTGTGTCGTTAACTGTATCAGTGGCTTGGCTAGGAATGCATACTGGGGAATCCATTGTCTACAATAAGAAGTAAGGCCGATAAAGGCACGTACCTCCTTCTGGGTTCTGGGCTGGGGAAGACTCGCTATTAACTGGATACGGTCTGGTGTCAACTGCCTACCCCTCTTGGACAGCAAGTGTCCTAAGTATACCACTTGCTGGACACAGAATTGAAGCTTCGAAGGGGACACCTTGTGCCCCATCTCGGCTAGGAAATACAAAACCGCCAGTGACGCTCGCTCGCAATCACGTTCAGAACGGGCTGTGATCAGTAGATCATCGACATACTGGAGCAGGGCAGTGTCAGTTGGCATGTGAATGTTGTCTAGTTGTCTCTTAAGTGCTTGGCTGTAAATACTAGGGCTTTCTGTGAAACCTTGAGGAGCGCGTGTGAACATATAGCTCCTTCCATTTAAACAAAATCCGAAAAGAAACTGGCTGTCTGGATGAATGGGAACACTAAAAAATGCGTTCTTGAGGTCGATGACAGTGAAGAACGTGGCTTCGGAATCAATAGCAGTCAATAGGGAAGAGATGTCTGGGACAACTGGGTACTGCGGAATAATACATTTGTTAAGCTCTCGTAGGTCAATCACTAATCGATATACTGGGGGTGCATTTGGATCAGTACGTTTCATGACTGGAATGATCGGAGAGTTACATACATTGGAGTCAGTTTCTACAACTACTCCTTGAGCGATGAGCTCGTCTATAATTTTGGATAAGGCTGCTACAGCCTCGGGTGGCAATCTGTACTGTCTGATTCGTGGTAACACTACACCTGGTTTGAGAGTCACACGATAGGGTGTGATTTGCATGTAACCTACATCAGTTGGACCTTGCGCCCATAAATGCTGCGGAACATTAGACAGTCTGGAATCAAAATCTCGTAATACATAGTGACCCTTAAAGTCACGTAGGAACAGACGTATTCCCTCTGGGGAACAACAAATAACTGCACCTAATTCTTTCAGTGTTTTAATGCCTAATAGATTTTCTGGACATGACTTAGTAAGTAACAGGTCAGTAGTGCGGGACAATGGACCTACTTCTAGAGTAACTGGCTTAGATATCTCATTAACGATAGGCTTTCCTGAAAATCCAAGGGAAACATTTCTTGAGCCTGAGAGCGGAGCCCCTGGAACTTCGGCATGACTAATTGTGGTCCTACTTGCCCCTGTATCAATCAAAAACTTTCTGTCTTTCCCTAATACTTGACTGTGAACATAGGGACCTTCTTGATCTACAGGTATCTCGATGAGAGGCAAGCCTACCTCCCTCTCTAGGCTGTTTCATGAGTACTGTTGGTACTCTGGATACTCAGACTGTGCATACTGGTACATCTGCGATGTAACGTGCTGTGTTGCAGCGATAGGCTGCGGTGCTGTAACTGTCTGTGGTGCATTCTGTGACTGAGGAGTCTGTGAAACTTGTTCTTGTCTAGGCGGACGTGGTCTTTCTTTAGTCTTACCAGTAGCTATGTTATGTTTCAGAACTGCACACTCATTTATAAAATGACCTGGCTGTTTACAATAATTGCAGTTCCCTTTAACGGGAGCTGCAGGATGACTGGCTTGATTCGGACCCCTCTTCTGACTGTCTTGAGGAACAGATTGTGCCACTAGTACTTTCATTTTCGTGTCTTTCATACGTTTTCTCTCGTGTTCTTGCTCTTCCCTGATTCTATTCTGGTGGTACTGGAGCATCTGGAGCATCTGGGACGGAGTATTAGCTTGCCAGGTGCTTTTGACTTTCAAAACTCGGTTTTTAATTGATGGACTTGAATTCTCGACTAATTTAGTAACAAACAGGTGAGGGTATGACTCACTACTTGTCTTGAGACCACTGTTGATGCTAAAACATTTTTCAAATCTAGAATAAAAATCACTAATATCTTCATCTTGTTTCTGTTTACAGGCTGAGATTGCATCCCAGTCTTCTTTTCTCGTTGTTAATAATCTAGGTAAAACTTGAATTAATAATTCTGGTAATTCTTTACATTTATCTCCAAGACCGGTACCTGGTACTCGTGCCTTGTCTTCAGCTTCTAGAACTGCCCAATCGATCTTTTTCTCTCCCACCTCCCATTCTTTTTCCTTTAGCTTTTCATACACCCCTGCGGGCAACAGGACCTTTAACATTTTAATGATATCTGGGTAAGTGTATTCTCCCATACGGAGCATGTCTTTTAATTCTCTATGGAACCCTGCTGGATCTTTGTCATGACAGGGAATTAATTTCTTCATTTCAAGGAGTTCCATCTTTGTGATCGGAGTGTATACAAACACTCGTTGCATTTCGCCACCCGTTCCTCTGACTGGGTGGACTTCTCGTAGCGGATTCTGTCTGTCTATGTAGAATGATTTACTTTCTGGGGGTGAGACATGAACAAAATGCGGGTTCAAGAACGTTCTATATTTGTGACGTTGTTCTAGAATGACACTAATTAAATCGGTACCTAGACCTCTCCATTTATACTGGAGTAACTCGTTCAGGACATCATGTAACGGACCTGGATCAGAGTGCTGACCCTCATACAGAGTAATGAGGTGCTGAATCATATACATACCCACCAGTCGCTGTTCGGCTGGGGGCATTTTCAGAAACATTTGTGCCACTATTTCGTCTGGAAAAGTGGTAGAATCAGTAATCCATCTGACTGCTGATCGGGCTATTTCTTGTTCATGCATAGTACTTAACTCACTATAACCAATTCGTGATTTTAGAATGTGATCGGTAGCTTGGAATACTTGTTCTAGGGAACCTTGTTCTGGTGCTGGATGATGGAAAATAGACTTGTGTTCTAGACGCAAATGGCGATCTGGAAATCTAGATTTTCCTACATACGCTATTCTGGCAGTATTCTCGTCGTCTTCCTCTTCAGGATCAGAGGTACTTTCTTTCTCGCTTACTTGTGCTGCTTTACGCTGTTCGTGTATCTTTATTATCTCTCTACGGATTTTCTTGTACATACTTTCCATGGCACTAATGGTATTGTGCTTTCCTTCGGCTATATTATCACTCCACTTTGTCAGAGTTTTCATTTCGGCTGGATCTTTAGACGGGTAATCTTGTTCTCTTATTAGACAATTAATTAAGAACTTTAATATCATACGCTGAATCTCGGCTTTCCTTTGAGACATGGCATCACTAATACTTTCTGGATCATCCCCTGTACGGATGAAACGATATATTCTGTCTAGGTCTTCTTTCATATTCGGCAAGGTGACTAGATACTCGGTCACTCTCCTTACGCGTACGGAATATAAAACCATATTAAACTCGCCTGGAACTGGGTCATAGACACATTCGCCAAGGGTTTGCCTGATTTCTGCAACAGACTTATTACTCTTGGGAGTACGCTGTGATGCTTGAGCATGTAATTCGAGTGCTGATAAACGCTTGTATGGCGGCGGGGTTTGAGGAAGACCTCCTCCTGCGGCCCCTAAACTAGAATCATCAACTGATGCTTTTCGTCCTGGCAGGGTCGGTAATTGTAACGTGGGCTGGACTTGTATGGCGGGCTGACCCGGGGGGGCTGTTAAGGGCACCCCGGTATCTGGAGGAGCAGGAATTACCTGATTTACAGGGACTGACGGAGCGTGAACAGGATTTGCATATTCGGGGACTGTGTCGTCCAAGTAGGACGAGATGAAAATATCGGCTGCGGTCGGTTTGTGACGTAGCTTGGTCGGGACTAATGGTGGCGGAAAGTTACTGGATGCCTCTGGGGTCGCTTTTGGCAAGCCCTCAGCAAGAAGAGGATACATACCCTTAATGAGGGCATGCCTCTGTCTGTCTGATTGTTCGGCTTTGACTCGTTCACCTATCTCGATTAATTCTCTTTCTTGGGCTCGTTCTTGGGATTCTCTACTTAGTTCTGTCTTTCTGATTTCTTTTTCGGTTCTTTTATGAGCTTCTTTCCGCCATAACTCGATGGCATCTTTCTGTGACTGTCTGGCTTTCTTTTTCCATAAGGCTTCTTCTACTCGCATGATGCATTCGGCATCCCATGTACCCGATACGGGCCATCTATACTTTTCTTCTAACTGTTTGGTATAATCTACCCATAAATCTAGATACAATATGGCGCTTATGCCATGTTTCTGATACATAAAATGACCTGGACTGTCCCTGGGCGGGACAGGAACTGCTTCTTCTAACAAACCCTTTCTAGTTTTTAACTGACGTAGTCTCGAAAAGAGAGACATTGTAAACTTGAATCGGAACACAATACAATAGACGAGGAACAATAACAATTGGGAAAACAATTCAGGCATACCACGATATTGGAAATACATTGAACAACATCATAACATTACAGTTCGGACAGAAATATTACCTGGAATACTAAGAACAGAAACACAAGAATTTCTCGAGAACGGAACAGACTAGAGTTACTGGATGCACTGCTGAAACAGTACGGAACATACCGGTCCCATAAAGGGACGCATCAAGACCCGTATCCACCTAGGTGAACACTTCGTTAGTGGGCCTGGGTACCACCAACCCACGGACCAGAGTCAATTTAGATTGACCCTGTCTAGATACTACCCCAGCAATGGTACTCACCGGGCAGCAAGAACGGAAAGGCCTTGGACTGGACTGGACTGCTACGACGACGGACGACGAACTTCGGACTTCAGTTACGGGTGGGCCTCCGGATACCTCGGACCTTGAACTCTTGGCTTGGGCTCTGGTCGGGACTCGCCGCGTTCCTCCACCGTCTCGTCTGGATGCTGGACCGCCTCCTCCGTCTCCTCCGTGGGCCTGAGGGATACTTGAGCAGAAATATCTGCCACTGCGCAGAAGAGTTCCGTCACGACTGCAGAGGGTCAGGGGGTCGGCGTGGCTTCACCGACGCGTGGGGAAAGGGCAAGTCCCTGTTCGGGCGCCATTATGTGGTAAATAAATAAATAATACCCTATTTTTGACTAGACATATATCATAACAGATAGCTCAATAAATAAGAGTCAAGATTCGAGGTAGTAGGAGTTTTGCAGGTTTAATACAGCATAAGGACAGGAACAGGACAACCTGCATAGGAACAGGGGCCCAGCAGGACGACAGGGGCCCAGCAGCTGCTGGGGCTGGGTCTGGGATGAGCGCGCTAACTTTTGATAACAATACATGAGCTTATATACATAGCGCGAACACATAGCATTACATTGCAGTAGGCGTAGCAGTGGGTGGAGCAGAAGGCGTGACGCGTAGCAGTCGCGAAAGATAAGAGTAAAAAGAGGTGTAACTGGGCGTATACATGGACATGTGGTGCAGACGTAACAGAATATGTCATGAATGGGGCGGAAACATTGGAGGGGGCTACCTAAGGAGCCGGGACCTCTAACCTAATGGTGCGCGCAAACTGGCAATGACGTGTTACTAGGAGAAGCTGGGGGCTATGAACTCTGTGCTAGGAGCAGAGACTAAAGTCTGGAGGGTCGGAGCGACATGTACCTAAACCCTATCTAGTATCTGATGTTTAGAGAACATGTTGATATAAACTAGAAGTCAAGAGGGGAAAGGCTAACTTGACTCTAAGACTGGACCATGCATTATTCTACATGTAGTGCGTGATGAAGAATATTAAATGACCATTAAATACAGTATTCTCTAACATGGAGCCGTGAAGGCTAGACAATGACGGAAACTATTGATGCAGTTCAGTAGCTTAGGAATGCAGAGAAGGAGGACTGAACTGATAACTGGAACTATAACATACTTTTGGCAGACTCAGAGGCAGAGCCAAGCTGCACCGGGCACTGCGAGGCAGGAAGTAAGTGAAAGGTCGAGGATACAGGTGGGGGCTGTATCGCTCCTCAGCGAGGCTTCAGGAGACAGGAGCTGAATCTGATGTCCAGGCCCTTTTGAGGCCTAGAAACGGGGACTTTATAATGGAATAACGTGCACACTGAGAAACGTGGCAACGTAGCTTTACATAGGCCTGGTATTCGTAGTATTCACGAGGACTGGAAACTGGCATACTAGAGGTGGACACAACTATAATCGCGTCATTAATCGGACATGGGGAATAACATATGCATATTGGTCATGCACACATAACATATGATGGATGACACGTAGGGACACAGAACATGACAAAATTTACTTTTCCACAGGACACAGGGCACCCTGACGCAGCAGGTGGGCATACAGAACCTTCCAGCAGCCGGAGTGCGATAAAGAAGTGCTCACACGAGACGAACACAGTCCTGACGGCTAAAACAGGGGACGAGGCCCTGGTAGGAAGGAGGACTGCGGCCAGTGATCCTAAAATAGAGATGCCGGGCAAGACCTGAGGCGCCGGCCACTAACGACACCCTGACGCACAGCCATTGGTTAAATCTTGGTGCGCTAGGTTAGTAAGAAGTCATACAAACTACGGCACGACCTAGAGTCAGACTGGAAAAGGCACCCCTGAAAACGCACTGCGGAGAAAGCGGCTAGCAGGCACCACTGGAAATAACAATGGCAGGCCGGGGATCGAGAAGCAACAAATCGCAATCCAGGCTGGAAAAATTTGCCTACGGCAAACATGCCCACACTCAGTCGGATCCGCGCACATCCATGGGGAAAACGCCAGAAGGTGAGGGTTCCAAGAAAGCAACGCTCGAAGATGTAATGAAGATATTGGCACAGGTAAAGGCGACGGTGGGATCCACAGCTACTGAGGTCTCCCTGCTGCGTGCAGACTTTCAGAAAATGGGCGAGCGAGTGAAACAGGTGGAGGTAGTCACAAAATCCTTAGTGGAGGATGTATTGGAATTACAAACAGCAATGGATCGTGTCTCGGCGGAGAATAAGGCACTAAAAGACATGCTGGATGATCAAGAAGAGCGCTCCAGAAGAAACAATGTACGAATTATTGGGGTGCCAGAATCGGAAGGCACCCGCGCCATGGACCTGTATGTGGAAGAACTGATCAAGACGCAGCTACAACCGAAGGGACTGCCACAATTCTTCTCCGTGGAACGAGCGCACAGAGTCCCGGGGGGTAAGCCCAAGCCTGGGGCCCCCCCGAGACCGATATTAGCGAGACTCTTTAACTTTCGCGATGCCATCCTGCAAGCGGCGAGAGTGACCACACCGATACAAATTCAAAACTCCACACTTGCTTAAACTGAGGAGGTATCGCGCCGGAGGAGGACCTTCCTTGAAGTCAAGAAGGAACTGAGAACTAGGGAACTGTCGTACTCTATGCTATTTCCAGCACGACTGAGAGTGGTGGCGGACAGCAAGGTATGGTTTTTCGACACACCGGAGGCGGCCCGGGATTGGCTGGAGGGATGGAGGCAGGTAGGATTGCCCCGCCGCTCAAATAGGACTAACCGGAACCAGCAAGGGGGCAGCCAGTCGAGGTCCTAAACCTCGGGCGGAGATGACACGGCCCAGTCTCCTGCACAGGAACACCTTGAAGCAGAGGACGGGGTGGAGGAATGAGCTCCTGACACAATGATAACCCTTTCAAAAGACTTACCGGTGGGGCTGAGCTTGGACACTGACCCGGGGGAAACCGGAGAGGGCAGGGGAGCCGTCAGCTCCGGGAGACACTTCACCCCAGCAAGCAAGTAACTGTTTATGGGATGGGAGAAGCACTCTGCTGAGTTGGGGGGGCGGGCAGTTCCAGGTCCGTTAAGCAGGGAGGCAGGGAGGGGGGGCGGCATGGGGGGGTTGTTTGGTTGTTCAAAAGAAAACGCAAATTGAAGCTAGACTCACAGTTTGACACACTAGGAAGGGGGTGGAAGTTAGATTTGTTGGTTTTGGCTCAAGATACAATCGCTATGATGCACCACGACTCGCTCTACCCACACAGACGGCAACGAACGCAAGAAACCACAGTTGATACGGACACCGGTCATGCTCAAAAGACCGCATGATGACACATCAATCCCACACGGTAGTCACTGAAGACGGGCCGCGCTCCGTGGCGGTGCCTCCCCTTCGGCTACTTACATGGAATGTTAGAGGTTATGGGGACAAAATAAAGAGAGGGCAGGTCCTACATGCGATTAAGCGCCAAGGCCCCGCAATAGTGTTACTACAGGAAACACACCTTACGGGGACAGCATGCCGTGCACTTGATAGACGAGGCTACAAAATGGCGGCGCACGCAGAGTTCACGGCGGGGTCACGAGGGACGGGTGTCCTAGTGAAAAGCTCTTCCCCCTTTATAATGCTACAACACAAAGTAGACGATTAAGGCCGCTTCACAGCGGTCCATGGGCAATGGGAGGGTAAACTCTTGAACGTAGTGTCCGTTTATATTCCTCCAGCACTGCACTCCATAGCCTTGCCAGCACTGGGGGAATTCCTTTTGAATCTCCCGACGGGGGACACGATCATAGGTGGGGGGACTTCAATGCCATTGTAGACCCAGCGCTAGAAACGTTTCCCGTTAGAGCACGAGCATCGGGTTCCTCTACCTTTCCAGGCTTCATGGAGGCATTGGGGTTGAAAGACGCATGGAGCCATATCCACCCCACAGCGAAACAATACACGTATCACTCGCAGGTACACAATAGTCTGTCCCGTCTGGATTACTTTTTGCTCCTCGGCGACGGAATGAGGGACATAGACACCATCAAAATACTCCCTAGAGGTATTTCGGACCACTCTCCTGTTTTAATGTCCCTCTCCACTAAAGAGAAGAAACGCGCGAGAATCTATCCCATCTATCCCAACTATCTCACGATCCCCCAGATCAAAAAAGACCTTAAATCGGCGACCAAATTCTACTTTGCAGAAAACACGACGTCGGTGACCTCCCCCTCAATTCTGTGGGAGGTATATAAGACGGTGCTGCGGGGGCACCCGATTGCCTCCGTCACAAAACACAAACGAACATACCAGCAGGAGCTCTCGGAACTGGAGCTAGCACTCCAGGAGGGTGACACGACACACATGGCACATCCCACGACGGAAACTGAGCACATACTGAAATTGCGCCAACAGCAATACCGAGCCCACCTTGAGTCGCAAGTCAGGGACAGCATTTCTAGCACTGCACACAGGATCTATGACATTGGGGACAAGGCGGGGAAAATGCTAGCGTGGCTTGACAAGAAAAGAGGCGGTAACAGAGGCATACACCTCCTGCATACTCGTGAGAGACAGCCGCAGACACACCCAGAGGACATAGTGCACACTCTGGCGGAACATTTCCGAGAAGTATACACCCCAGAACAAGAGATCACAGAACAGGCAGCGATGACCTCCCTTAATGGCGTAGATATCCCCACACTTCCGCCAGACGCTGTACAAGACCTTGAGGCGGATCTGTCAAGAGAAGAAATACAGCGAGTAATCCAGGCGATCCAACCTGGGAAAGCGCTGGGCCCCAACGGGATACCTATAGAGTGGTATAAAACCATGTCAGAGACTCTTAGCAAGCCCCTGCTGGCAATGTATGTGGACAGCCTGGAAAGGACGGAACTTCCACTAGACCAGCGTACCGCGACAATTGTGGCTATACCAAAACCCGGCAAGCCACCAGAAGAATGCTCCACGTATCGCCCCATTTCCCTTCTCAACGTGGAAGTAAAAATTCTGGCGAAGCTATTGGCTAGCCGACTGCTGAACCACCTGCAACAGTTGATCCACCCGGATCAATCGGGCTTCATGCCCCACAGGAGCACGGGCCCTTAATCTTAGACGGGTACACGGGGTAATAGCGCGAGCCCACTCACTATCAGAAGCGGCGGTGATCCTTTCACTAGACGCCAAGATGGCGTTTGATTTGGTGGAATGGGAATACTTATTTGCTGTCCTGACCCGTATGGGATTTGGCCCCAAATACATTTCCTGGATCAAACTCCTCTATACTAAACCAGTTGCTCAGGTTATCGCCAATGGTCATATTTCGCACACGTTCCCGCTGGCGCGGGGGACAAGACAGGGGTGCCCCCTGTCCCCCTTGCTCTTTGCCTTAGTACTGGAACCACTGGCGATACTGATTAGAACAACACCATTGCTTAGAGGGATAGGATGGGCGGACGGCTGGGAGGACCGAGTGTCCCTCTATGCCGACGACATGCTGATTTACTTAACGAATCCCGAAGGAGGCATCCCGGCGCTTTTAGCGATCTGCGACACACACAGAAAGACGTCGGGTTATACACTGAACTAGGCAAAATCATTGATTTACGTGTTGAAGGGACCAAGCCCGGTGCTGGCACCGGACTGCCCCCTTGCACTGACATCGGACTCCTTTAAGTATCTGGGCATCCATATCACAGATAACGCCCCAGACTTCTTCGACAAAAACCTGAGGCCCCCCTTGGAACGTCTCCGAATAGATGTCAAACACTGGGCGGCCCTGCCGTTGACCCTCCTCGGGCGAGCGGCCTTATATAAAATGATGGCACTACCAAGATTCTTGTACGCCCTGGAGAACACACCATACTTGATCGCACCGCGTTACTTCAAGCAAATAAAGGCGTTAGTGTCCAACTTGTTATGAAGCAATGGCCCGGCGTGCATCGCACACGACAAACTGACAAGAGACTGGTATGAGGGGGGCATTGCCCTGCCAGACATTCAATTATACTACTGGGCGGCACAACTCAAGATTGTGAACCAGGGGATGCACGTGCCGAGAGATGACCCGGCATATAGAGCCGATTGGGCGCAGCTAGGGACGGATAGTATGCTGTCACCGCTGTACAATAAACAACAAGTCTTGCGACTATGGGGACCCGCAAAACACAAGATCACTTTATGGCACGCGGCACAGGCGCGACTGCGGTGGAAGGGGAAAATTACCAAACTGACCCCTCTCTGGGACACGAAGGCCCTGGGACAATTGCAATACAGCAAGGGATTTGCACAGTGGGACTGTATTGGTATTTCCACGGCGGGTGATTTGTGGGAGAAAGACACGGTAATCCCGTTAGAGCGGCTACGACAAACATATGGGCTAGGCCCGAACGAAACTTATAGGTACGTTCAAATCAGGCACGCACTACTACAGGCAATACCATCAGGCACTACGGTGCCAGAATCCTCACCACTGGAAGATAGGCTACTTACTGACTATATGCAACAAAGGGCCACCTCGCTCACATACAAGAAATTGATTAACAATCTGAAGGACCCCACAATGGCGTTGCACGAGAAATGGGTGGGAGATGTGGGAGAAATTGATGACACAGAATGGAATGAGGCGCTAGCTTCCCCAAAAGAAGTAGGCATATCGGCAAAATTCAGATTAGTACAGCTCAAAATCCTACACCGCATGTACTACACGCGGTGCATGCTACACAAAATACTCAGAGCACCGCACCCCTTCTGTCTTCGCGGCTGCGGGGAAGAGGGTACACTATCTCACACGCTTTGGGACTGTCCCTGCATAGTAGAATATTGGGGGCAAATCATGTGCACTATCTCACAAGCACTTCAAATCTCCCTCATTCCTGAACCACGCAAATGCCTGTTGAACATTTGGGAACCGAACGATTTGACCAGGTTTGGGCTCATATGGGCCACATTAGCTATCATGGTGGCAAAGAGGGAAATTGCACAAAAGTGGGGAGCCCCAGACGTACCCACGACATCCATGTGGAGTAAGAATATGGACTTATTAATGTTTACGGAAAGGGCGGTGTATAAGATTAGAGCCTGCTCCCGTAAATGGAACAAAGTGTGGTCCGCCTGGAATAAATACAGAGGGGAGTTGTGCGAACCTTTACCTGAGGATGACGAGGTGAGCTCGGATGAGGACGAGGAGGATGTCTAGAGGGCGCGGGCGGGTGACTCAGCCCACAGAAAAACTAGGAGAGGACCGTGAATGAGGCATGGCTGGTGGATAGTCGAGGTGTATGAAGGTACTAAACAGTGGGTGAAGAAAGTAATGGTGTTAGCAGTTGAATGTGAACAGCGATGAGAGCCACAGTTTTGAGTTATGGTAATTAATGTAGACATTATGTACATTAAAACTGATAAGGCCTAACAATTATTCAACACATATTAGAGGATGTTATGAAGGAAAGGATTATAGAAAGCGCTATCGGACCCCAGGGTTGTCGGACATATGGCTGTGTATTACTGTACAGGCTAGATATTGACTACACTGGTAACGGCCGGCCCGATGGGTTGTAGGCCCTGTTTTGTAACTATTCCCTCTGTGAACAACTTCAATAAAGGTCTTGGGGGGGGGGGGGGGGGGAAAGAAAAAAAATTATATAAGGGACTGGGGAGGAGGGGGCCCTGGGCCGCATTTTTTTATGCACTCACACTGGATAGCAGGAAAAGAAACAATTTGGTGGGCACCATAATTTGTTTTACTTTGAATTGCCCTGGGGTGAATTTAAATAATTATTTGAGTGGCATGACATGCGTGAGGCCCCCCTCCCTGAACCGATTGCGGTCCAATAGACCCCATCCCCCAGGGCCTTTTCTGTAAAAGAAAGGGCGAGTTGGGCGCGCTGCCCCTGTCCCCAAGCCTGTTTGAGGCTCTGTGACCCCATCCCCTGGTGTTGAAATATATATATAATATAATAATTGGCGAGGGTGTCATGCATCTCCCTGAGCCTTTGCACGCCTCAGGGACCCCATCCCGCTGGGCCATATTAATTTTAAAGGGAGGGGTCTGTGAGGCTCCCTTCCCCACACTTTATGGGCCCTGGGGCTGCACCCCCTGCGGACAATATATATATATTTTCAACATGACAAGGTCTGTACACAACAAGGTCAAAACCTTGTTGTGTACAGACCTTGTCATGTTGAAACCATAAGAATATCAAATGATACTTGTATTATATTGATTCATTTTTTGAAATTAGATTCTATGGTTCCCCAAAAAATTGTATATGATTTGTATAAAAAATATTTTTGATATTAGAGTGTTAGGAGCGTGAGTGTGTGTTGAGTATGTCTGACAAAGATCTTTAGTGATAGTGTGTATGATTTGAAGGGTATAATAGTGATTAAGTAATTGTCCATTTATGTTATGTCTTTCTGAAATGTTTCTTTGAAATATGTGAAATTTGTAAAAAGTAAATGAAACAATGAAAATTTGAAATAAAATCAAAATCAAAAGGATTGATTCAAAAAAATCAGATACTTCTCACATAGTGTTCTATTCGGAGGTGACAGGAGGGCATGTTGGCCCCCCAAAGACCCTCCGCATTCAAGGAGACTTAATTCCCCAACCGCCACTGTTCCAGGAGGTGCATTTGCAGAGTGGTGGTAAAAGGGGCATGGCCTCTGTCGAATTGCCGCAGGTTTTTATTTTTATTTTGTTTTTTCATCTGTTAGCGAAGTGGGGCTACGATGCCCCCTTCCCTGGGACCCCGGTGCCTTGGTCCCACCTAAGGCACTCACTTTTTAAACATTGTGGGGGGGGGGAGCCTAAAAGCCCTTGCGGTCCCTGTCTGCTCCCCATGTCCTGCGGGAGCAGGAATTTTTGGACAGAGGGAGCTGCTAACCTGCAGATCCCTTTGTCCAAAAACAATTCTGCTTCGCTTCTAGTAAGCAAGAGCATTTTATTATCTTGCTTACTAGAAGCATAGCAGTGTTTCCTATGGCTTGGCGTCAAGCCATAGCAAACAGCAATGTTCATGGGGTGGGAACCCCCTGGACATTGCAGGAACTGGCGCTGGACGTCCTCAGGGCCATTATTGGCTCCAGGATGGGGTCCGCGCACCTCCCCGCCCCTCCTCCAATTTTTTATTTAGCCTGAAGGAGTTGGTGGCCCCCTATTTAATTTTAAAGTATGGCCCTGGAAATGTGGCGATTCCCCCAATTTTATTTAAAAAATTGTAATCACAAATTTGTGCAGGATGCGCCAGGTCCCCGGGGGTAAATTATTGAGAAAACTGCATGGAAGAGGCACGAGTTATAGTTTTGCAGCGTGAATCTTTCTGGATTCACTATGCTGTGCATATTCCGCAATCTGGTGGTTGGGTCCGGAATCGTAGTCTTTTTTTCTCTTTTTTTTTTTCTTGTAGCCCAGGTGAGCGTCGACGTCCCACCATTTGGTGTACCTTCGGTGACGTCGGCGTGCTTCCGGCGGAAGCTACCACCCTTGGGCGCCATCTTCAGATTCTTTTTTCCGCCGTTGGGTCTGGATCGTCGCGTGAAGCTCCAGAAGTTTTGGAGGAGAAAAGGAAGAAATACAGCAACTCTTCGACGGTAAAGACCTGAGAACATTGGGAGAAGAGGACCATCAGAGAAGAGACGACGAAGAAAGGAAAGAACCTAGAGATCTTCGACGTCCTTGGAGGAATGCGCACACAGGGGTCCCCTGCGCGCAGGGATGTACAAGACACCCTTTAAATTCTGCAAAAACTGCCACCACAAGTTCGCGCAGAAGGACCAGCACCCGGTCTGCAACCTCTGCCTGCCAATCGACCACGAGAGCAGAGACTGCAACGCCTGCTCCGTCTTCAAGCCGAAGACACTCCGAGTTCGAGAGAGACAGAGGACAGCTCACCTCACGATGCAGGGCAAGGGCCAGTCCCCTACGCTTTACGAACTGGGCCTCTCCACCGACCACGAGGACAACATCGCCGAAGGTCCAGATGACTTCACGGTCGCAGAGACCGATAAGAAAACGCCTGACAAGGTAGGAGAGTCTACGACCCCGAAAACCCCCACAGGGCCTCGAAAGCCCGAGGCAGACTCTCGAAAGCCAGAGCCTCGAAAGGAGCACCGGCGCCGAAAACTTCGACGACCGAAACTGCATCCTCCGAAAAAGAGCCCAGCGGATTCTTCGAGAAGGACTCCCGGAGGCCGAAGACCAGCGAAAAGCAAAGGTCGTCGAAGCAAGCCCCCGAAAAAGGGTCTTCGACTTCGAAGGAAAAGGAGCCGAAGAAAGCTTCGACGTCGACGACGCCGTCGAAAAGAGCAGCCGAAACGCTCGACGACGAGCAGGCCGCAGAAATGCAGAGAAAGAAAAGAAGGCTCGAGGCCGAAATGGAGAACATCCTTCAGAGAAAGAAGGACTTCGATGAAAAGATGAGAAGTCACAGGATACCCTCGAAGCCGGCAACGGGCGTCGCTGAGCTGCAGGAGTTCGACGTCGAAGAGCCGCCGAAAACTCCGGAGCCCTCGGAGCACGAAGAGGAAGAAGACCTCTATTACACAGAAGGGGATTACGGGGAGCAGCAGTCAAGCTACGGCTCAGGTTCCTCGACGGCCCAAGGCCAGGAATGGCAGGACATCGAGGCCGAAAACCCGGAGGAGGCTCTGGAGACATACCCATCGAGGCCTTCGCCACCGGATGACATTGGGGCATACAATGATGTGGTCAGGAAGGCTGCAGCAGCTTATGGAGTTAAGCTGGAAGAGGAGAAGCCAAAAGCAGATTTCCTGCTGGAAACATTGCTCCCCACGCAGACAAGAAGCCAGTTCTTGCCCATGCTAAAAAGTATCACAGACCAGGGGAAGCAAGCCTTCAAAGACCCGACTACATGCAGATCAGTAACGCCGAGGACGGAGAAGAAATACAAATTCTCCTCCCAGGACCCAGCTTACATCAAGGGATCCGTCACGGCAGATTCAATAATCGCTGCAACGGCCAGAAAAAGGGCAAACGTCCCAACAACATCTGGACCTCCACCTGACAAGGAAAGCAGGAGGATGGATCTAACTGGCAGGAAAATAGAGAGGAACGCCGCAACGCACTGGCGGATGGCGAACTCCAACGCCCTCCTGAATAGACATCAATACCAGCATTGGGATGAGATGGGCCAATTGCTCAAGCACCTCCCGGAACAATACCGTGAGAGGGCGTCGCACCTTGTGGAAGAGGGGAAAACCATCGCTAACTCGTGCCTGAAGACAGCCTTGGGTGGGGCTGAAACATCCAGCAGACTGATGGCTATAGGCATCACAGAGAGAAGGCAAGCCTGGCTCAGGATCTCAGGCTTCAAGGCTGAGGTTCAGAACAACATCCTGAACACACCCTTCAACGGTGAAACACTGTTCGGAGCCCCAGTTGATGAGAAGCTCACCCAACTGAAGAAGGACAACGAGACGGCAAGGTCCATGGGGGCCCTGCAATTCAGGGGGATGAGAAGGGGCACTCCTACACGGAGGCCGAACGGCAGGGGTGGAAACCAGCAAGGGCAATCAAACCAGGCATTCCACCAGGGGCAACAGAGTGACAACCAAAGTCACCAGGGCCAGCAGAGGCAATACTGGAACTATCAGAACAGGGGCCAGTCCTTTCGATCAAGAGGAAACGGACGGGGCCAGAGAAGGAGAGGCGGTAAACAACCCCCCTCTAAGTGACTGCTCACGGGAAAAGGTGCCCACCCACTCGAACCCTCTGAGGGAGGAGCACGGAAGAAAAAAAGAGGAGAGGGCTACACGGACAAGACACAAGGGAACATGTAACACCAGTAGGAGGCAGGATAAGATTTTTTCTCCAGGAGTGGAGAAAAATAACCACAAACAAGTGGATACTCAACATCATGCAGTTCGGATACTGCATAGAGTTGGAAAAGAGACCACCAAACAGAAAGCCAAAGAAAAGAGAGCACTCAGGAAGAGAGCTGCGATTACTCCAAGAGGAAGCTCAAGAACTCCTCCTCAAAGCGGCCACCGAACGGGTTCCATTCAAAGAACGGAACAAGGGAGTGTACTCAAACTACTTCCTGGTGCCAAAAGTGGACAAAAGCCGAAGACCCGTCCTGGACCTACGGTTCCTAAACAAATACGTAAAGACTCAAAAATTCAAGATGACGTCCCTACAAGAGGTCATCCCGCAGATAAATGCCGGGGACTTCTTGTCCACCATAGACCTCAAAGATGCGTACCTGCACATCCCCATGAACAGGCAGCACAAGCACATGCTAAGATTCACAGTGAACAAGGATCACTACCAATTCACAACCCTGGCATTCGGTCTAAAGCCTGCACCAAGGGTGTTCACCAAATGCCTCGCGGCAGTGGCCGCACATCTGCGAAGGAAGGGGATACACGTGTACCCCTACCTCGAGGACATGCAAAGATCATGCAGAACAGGGCACAAGAACGCTAGCAAGCCTGGGATTCTCCATACACTGGGGAAAATGCTCCATGGAACCAGAGCAAGTGAAAATCTTCCTGGGAGCTCAAATCGACACCGTCCAATGCAGGGTGTTACCCAGCGAAAAGAGAACACTCAGCCTACTGAGGGAGAAACGTCACTACCAGAAGGGGCGAGCTCTGACAGTGAGGACTGTTAGCAAGATCCTGGGGATGATGGCGTCATGCATACACCTGGTCCCCAATGTACGCCTACAAATGAGACCACTCCAAGAGTGGCTGCAACAGCAATGGTCACAAGCTACAGGAAGTTGGGAGGATCTAGTGGTTGTAACGCACAGGGTGCAGGAAGAAGTAAGGTGGTGGACCAAGGAAAGAATAACAGTAGGGAAACCTCTAACACCACCGGACCCAACAGTGACCATCACCACAGACGCATCCCAGAGGGGATGGGGCGCACACATGAACAGGCTCAAAGTGAGGGGTCTGTGAAGCCCTACAGATGCAGTCAGACACATCAATTACCTGGAATTGAAAACAGTGTTGCTAGCCCTCAAGGCCTTTCAGAAACACCTGTACAGCCAGAAGGTGCTAATACAAACAGACAACACCACAACGATGTTTTACATCAACAAACAGGGGGGAACTCAATCATTCCCTCTGTCAAGCTTGGCACAGGAAATCTGGAGATGGGCTATACCACTAAAAATAGACCTGCTAGGCATACACCTGCCAGGGAAGGACAATGTAGAAGCGGATTGGCTCAGCAGGCAGACTTCAGCGTCCCACGAGTGGGAACTCAATATTCAGGAAACAGAGAGACTATTCAGGAGGTGGGGCACACCAACAATAGACCCGTTTGCAACACGCCGGAATGCAAAATGCCAATACTTTGCATCCAGGCAACCAGAGGCACTATCACAGGGGAATGCCCTATGGATAAGCTGGTCAAAAACATTTGCCTACGCTTCCCCCCCCCCCCCCCCCCCCCGATACCACTGATCCCCAGGGTTCTCAACAAATGCATGACGAGCAACATGACGCTCATCCTGGTGGTACCACAATGGGCCAGGCAGACCTGGTACTCGCAGATAATGGAGATGGCACAGCCCCCCCCCCTCCCCCAAGTTCTCGAAAAGTAGAGACCTACTCTCCATGGAAAACGGAGACGTTCTACACCCAGAGCCGGAGAGCCTCAACCTCTCAGCCCGGCTCCTGAGGACTTAGAGTTCGCACATCTAAAACTACCAGAGAGCCCCCTGAGGGTGCTGCGAGAGGCAAGAAGGCCCAGCACACGCAAGTGCTATGGGGAAAAATGGAAAAGATTCACTCAATGGTGTTGCAAGAAAAAACTCCATAAAAAACTGACCAGGGAATCTACGGTGCTAAGGTACCTCATGCACCTAATAAAAGCTAAGCTAAGCTCATCCTCGCTGAGGATACACCTGGCAGCGATTGTGGCGTACACAAGAGGAGAAACAGGGAGAAGCTTCTTCACATCTCAAGTCGTAAAAAGATTCCTGGAAGGGGCTAAAAGAATAGCGCCACCAAAGAGAATGCCGCCACCGGCCTGGAACCTGAATGTGGTACTGACGGAGCTCATGAAAGCACCTTTCGAACCCATCCACAAAGCATCACTGCAAATGCTAACAATGAAAATGCTTATCTGGTAGCAATCACCTCACTACGAAGGGTGAGCGAACTGCAGGCACTCACACTGCAGGAACGCTACATCCAGATACACAGTGACAGGGTTGTGATGAGAACAGACCCACACTTCATGCCAAAGGTGGTGTCAAGGTTCCACATGAATCGGAGTATTCAGATTCCTAGCTTCTTCCAAAACCCCACTACAAGCGCTGAGAGGTCGCTCCACACTCTAGACGCAAGAAGGGCTGTGATGCACTGCATTGAAAGGACGAAGGGACACAGGAAGACAAAACAGTTCTTCATATCCTTCGCAAACAGTTACATGGGTAAACCAGTGACTAAAAACACCATAGCTTGATGGATCGCACAGACAATACAATTCTGCCACAAACAAGCGGGCCAGGAGCTAACCGGAGGGGCACAGGCCCTCTCGACCAGGAAGAAAGGAGCAACAATCGCCTTTCTGGCCAACACACCAATTCAGGATATATGCCTGGTGGCAACATGGGCTTCAGTGCACACGTTCACTAAGCACTATTGCGTGGATGTACAAATGAACAAAGAAGCACAAGTAGGACAAAAGGTGCTTCAACATATATTCAACAACCAACGCTCATCTGCCACCCAACCGCCACAAAAGTAACGAAAACCGCTACAAAATCTATGCACAGCATAGTGAATCCAGAAAGATTCACGCTGCAAAACTAATAGTTTCTTACCTGTCGGTGTAGTTTTGCAGCTTGAAGATCTTTCTGGATTCACTAGCGAACCCACCCGTCTCCGCCAGAAAGATGAGGCTGGAGAAGAAGGTGGAAACACATAGAAAAGAAAGCAAGTTGAAGCTTACAAGATACGTGAAAAGATACGTGAAAAGAATTACGTTGAAAAAACGATTAACAAACATAGCCATGGATTCACTACAAACACAGAAAAGAAAAAAGAGACAGAAAAAAGAATCCGAAGATGGCGCCCAAGGGTGGTAGCTTCCGCCGGAAGCACGCTGACGTCACCGAAGGTACACCAAATGGTGGGACTGCTGGTCACAAACACTGTCCTTTGTTCCCTGTTCAGGGAGTAGAAAAAATATACCACTTTTATATCTTAAAACACCTGAAATGAAAAACATTCTGGATAAATAATGGCATTTATCACTTTATATATTCACATCACCATCACGTGGAAAGTTCAATGTTCAAAGTACACCATCTACACCTCCCCATTTTTACTATTCTCAGCCAGGGAAGACAATAAAGTATATTTGTGCAGTCTTTGGCACCAGCTCGTTCCAGCTCTTGACCTGGATATCCCAGAGGCTGTTGATTGAAGGCGTGTCATTCTGAGAATGGAATTATTATGGTGTAGTCATTACAAAGGGAGTGGCTTAGTTGCGTGCCTCATATTAAATATTAGGGGCGTTTACTTGACCTGAAATATAGACTTCAGAGTTACAGATTATTATGATGTTCTTTGAGTGTTGTACCATTTAGTACTGTTTCCAGTAACACACCAGTTTATCTCTAGAAGGGTTTGCTATGTGGAGATTTTTAATCCGAATGTTTTTCACAGGTGAATACAGCGTTAGCGGAGAAAAAACATGATGTAAAGCTGCTCACTGATGAATGTCAAAAGCTGGAGGAGCTGCATCAGCAGAAAACGGAGGTAAGAGTTGCTGTATAAACTAAGTATACTTTTATAATAGCTCATTTTACATTGTATCCATAAATGAACAATTTCTAATAATGGAGTTTCTGATGAGCTACCCCCTATGGATCCCTGAAATGGCCATGCCATACATTTTTTTTTTTTTTAATTAATGAATGTAGTAGCTGTCCTAATCCTCATTACTAGTTTATGTAGCGCTGTTGATGTTAGTGTGTAAAAACTGCTGCCACCTCTGCACCCTTTCGCCCCTTCTTTCACACAATCTTGCTGCATATGCACAATTATGTTTTGTTGAGTAACAAACCCAGCTCCTCACAACCTCAAAGGGCAATCATTGCAGCCCAGGAAAGTGCCAGTTGTAATTTAAATCCGCAATTGTGTTTTTTATTGATGGTACAGTGGTTTCTGAGGAGGTGCAAAGTCTGATACTTCAGGGGTGGAGGCTATGTTGTTTGCGGAATATACTGCTATATATGGCCGGCTATATGTGGCACCTTCTGGCACACTGTCATCAGCTCCTGTTTTTCCATACCTCATTGACATAGGTCTGAGCTCTTCATGTGCATGTCCTGGCGAGGATTCTTAAGGGTACTCTAAAAACAGCCTTACCCCACTCCCTTAGATAAGTTCCCTAAATTCCAAATGGATCCTCCCAAAATAACGTCTGTGGAAGACCTCTTCTTCCATAAGGAAACAACCGCACTACCAGGCCGTTCAGAGACTCTGCAATAAAACCAAAGTTTCCAGCCCCACTAACCCTTCACAGGTTGAGGCCTTCGATAGGCGGTGTTGGACATTTTCAGGGTGGCTAACAGCCCTCTGGGCCACTCCCCAAGGCTGGTGCCATTATTGCAGGTTTAATGATTGCAGTGGGTCCATCCCTCACACCACCACACTCTACACCCCCACAGGTTCAAGCCTTGGGGCTGCTGCAGGAAAGCCATTACCTATTATGGCGCTGGACCCTTAATCCTACCCTTGCCTTCGACCCCGCCCATGAAGCGAACGCCACTTTGAACCCATCCACTGCGGTGCTTCAGCCATCTGACATTATTTGATTGGTAAAAGAAGAAGTCCTACCCTCCTCCGAGGACCAGCCCCTTACACAGTTCACTCTACTGAAGAGATTTTTGGCTCATATCCTGATGCCTTACCCATGCCCAACTGAGATTAGAGAAGCACAACGGAAGAGTTTTCATAGGCCAATAACCTTCTTCCATTTTGTCTCTAAAATGCTGGTCTTTATCTTCACCTACAAAATGCTTCTGACCTTGACGCACCTTCAGAGCTACGCATTCCATATCCACCTCCTCCTCCTTCAGAGAAAGTTTGTTCATTTACATCTGTAGTGCGAAAAGCAGCCGAGGCACTGGAATTGCTTAGGTGAAATGCAGTGTGTTGATGAAAATCTTGGAGCCATCCTCAGCTGCTCCAAAACCCTTCCTGTCATTCAGTGATGTGTTCTAGGACCCTGATGTGGTTGCTTGGGATGAGCATGTGGACAGTGCCATTGGAGCGCACATTCTGATTCCAAGTTCTTGGTGACAGTCCTTCACTAGAGAGTTCAGCCAAACTGAATCCAAATGCATTTCTCATGGCTTCTCTGTATTGTGAGTCTGCTTGGGCAGATAAGATTGTGCATCGCACAGCTTTGCTTTTGGACGGCCTGTACACACCTGTCCAGTCATGAGCGTCTTCGATTAGGTGAGAGATGTTTTGGGCACTTTGAAGCAAATGCTGAAGTCCGCTTGGTTTCTGCCAACACAATTGCGCAAGATTCATGGCCATGGCAGTAATTCTGCACAGACTTGCATGGATGAACTTCACAGGCTTTTTGGGAGCTATCCAGACAACATTGATAGGCGTGCCCTTCAATGGTGAGCACCTCTTTGGGGAGAAGGCTTACTCAACCTGGGAACTTAGTCCTGACATTGCAAGTTTTCTGGGTCTGGCACGCCTGCAAAGCAGTTCCACCAGCAGTGTAGTCGCTTAAGGACTTCTCCAAAGCGCAACCCTCACAATATCAGCAACCTCAGCTTGTCCAGATACCTCCGCAGCTTTCACTTCTTCCTGGTTCTACTATCCCTAAACAGTAGAGATTGGTTGGTATCCCTAATCTCCAGGATTCTTGTTTACATCATCTATTCTCAAAGGGGTTGTGTCAAATTCAGTTTTTGTCTCCAAATATTTGACCATGGTGGCAGCTTCACTGCAGAAACAGGAGTCCATGTATTTCTGTACTTGGATAATTGTGCTGTGAAGGGAGGTCTCCTATGCTGGTCATCGTCAGTGCACCATGACCCTTACGCTCCATTTGAGCTTTCCATCAGCACCCAGAAGTCCCTCCTCATCCTTAATAGGTGCAGTGTTGCATATTATCTGCATACAGGCTGTATCACCTTTTCAGAGGATTGCACATACTTTGAGTATGATTCCACTGTTTCTGAATCGGACTCCGATACCCATTCTGCTGGTCCTTTGGCTACAGGGCGTCATGCATTTTGTTTGTTCTGAATGTTGGATGGCCTGTGCACCCCTTTAGTGGTGCCTGAGAAGGCAGCGGCTGCAGCATCATGAGCCTTTCGGCTTCGTAGTGGATTTTCAACTCCACTTTCCCAGATCACTATTGATGGATTTGCTCTTCCTATCTCTGTCAGTTGCACCTTCAGCCCTTCGCAGGTGCCAACCACTGTCATTAGAGGCACCTCCTCCTTGGGCTGTGGTGCTCTTCTGGGCGAGATGACAATGCAATGTCTTTGGTCTTTGTCAAAGCAACAGCTGCACATACATGTGCTGGAGTTGCAGGCAGTCTGCATTGTTCTGAAGGCATTACTCCCTTTAGTATCAGGAAACACAGTTGAAATTCTGTCAGACAACACATCCACTGTACATTATGTGAACTGAGAGGGTGGTGTAGATTCTTGGACCCTTGTTGTGAGCCCTTACGCCTTTGGCCATGGGCCCTTCAGCCAGTCAGCTTCCCTGAGGGGGCACATCTGGCAGGTGCTGTTCGGTCTCCAGATTGTGGTGTTCCTGTGTGGATCTCGTCATCAAAGACCACAACTGGAGGTATCCTCTGTTAGTGCCACACATTTCCTCCCTTAGAATAGTTACCTGGGTAATGCCTTCTGGTTCAAATGGTCAGGGGGTCTGCTCCAAGTATTCATGCCAATCCCACTTCTCTCAGAGGTTCTGCAGATTGAGGGAGTCAAATTTGGTACTCTGAATTCTTTGGAACTCATCACTCCATCACCTCTGCCACACAGGATGGATCTGCTTTTTTTGCAGCAGGATGATCTGGTCCTTCCCCTCAGTCCTCAGACACTTCAGTCAATCAAAGACATTGACCACTAGACGTGGCAAACATCACCTTGTTTGTCTAAAGAAATTGGCACCAAGTTGGTCCATGTGGGTTACAATTTGTTGCTCATTGCGGTCGACTTTGAACCCTCTTAGTCTCATCTCACCGGTGTTTGCACTTAGCCTTTCACAGTGGCAACTGCCAAGGAAAAGGCAATTTGTCTTTGTCTGTCTTGATTTGTTTCCATGATCAGATCTCTTTGCTCATATCAGGATAAAAGGAGGTGACTGCATCCCAGTCTTTTTTAATTTGATCTCCTTCCCCCAAGGAAACTTTGTTTCATTTGCGCAGAGTCCTGGACCCCGATCACTGCTGCACCCCTATCCTCATCAGTACCAGATCCCCTTGTGGCCTTGTGTCATCGGGGTCCCCGGTCTCATCCCAGTCCTCATCCAAGGAGCGCTGAGGCTGGGGTGTCAATTGGCCACCGATGGGATAATCTACCATGCCAAGCACAGATTTTTTGGGAGGTCTGCAGTTACAGATTAGTAACCTGTTTTTTCTGGTCCAATAGAGACATGGGTACGACTGTACTGACAATAGCCTGTAAGAACTTTCCAGTTATGAAAAACATTTGCAGTTTATTCTTTCTATGATCTATAATTGTTGCAGGAATCTGAAGAGGAGCAGAAGAAATTTGCTCTGGAGATGGAATCTCTTGAGAAACACCGACAGATTCTTGAGTCCGGCCTCAGTACAAACCTGGAGGAAACACAAAAGACCTTGCAGGAGGCCCAGCAGCAGTAAGTATTCTGTACTTGGGACATGACAGTTTCTCTCCCAGGTGAGATGAATGGAGGACATCCCTTCTCAAGAGTTTTGATTCATTTTCTATTGTTCTTGTTTTTTAATGTAATTTTTATGCTTAGCTCTATTGGATTGATTTTTAAAGAATTTGTATATAAGAATATAATGTTTACTGTTATTGTGCTTTTTGATATGCTGTGTTTTGTGTTTGTGTTTGAACCTTTTGATATGAAACACCATTTGTGAATTTGTATGTCAAATTGTATACTTTTATGATTCTTTTCGAATCGAATAAAGTTATTTATGATGATGATTAATTTTCTATATGATTGATTGATTGATTGATTTTAAAACGTATATAGCGCTTACTGTCACCCCACGGGTATCCGAGCGCTTCAAACCGTCAACTGAAGCACGATTGAATAGGTCACACCTGCCCGAGCCTAAAAGAGACTCACACTAGGCCTTGGGGAAAAAGCCAGGTTTTCAGGTTCCTGCGAAACTCT
Source organism: Lissotriton helveticus (assembly GCF_964261635.1). Taxonomy (NCBI): domain Eukaryota; kingdom Metazoa; phylum Chordata; class Amphibia; order Caudata; family Salamandridae; genus Lissotriton; species Lissotriton helveticus. The sequence goes on from NC_136069.1 coordinate 66,227,092, forward strand.
AGCAGGGCGCTGATCTGTCTAAGGCTCTGGGGGAGTCCATTCCACAACCGAGCGCCGGCCACACTAAAAGCTCTACCTCCTAGCCTGGCCCGTTTGAACCTAGGCACCGTGAGTAGTGCGGCACTGGACCTTATTTCTGTTTAACATGCACTCATTAGTTCCATTTTACTATACATATGCTAAATATTCCTAGTTGTTATTGCTCGGCACTACGAGCAATAAAGGCTGTTCATTGCCTGTCGAGTCAACCCGAATGTGAAGACACTCACGCCCGAAAGATATCTGGGGCCCTTACAGGGCGTATATTGCTGAGAAAAACAGGGACTCTGAAAGGCAGGTGGAGAGTGGCATGTGCCAGAAGGGGTAGGCTAAGAAAACGTCATATGAGAGTGACAATCCTGTTAATGTTGTACACTGTATCCACATTTCTGCACCACACTTATCTCTGGGGTGGCACTTGACTGAGGATTGTGTATCCGTTGCTATATCCGTAGTCTTTATATAGTTCTCAATATTGCTGACCTCGAAACATGTGGACCGGCTGTTAGTTAATTTGTACTGCCCTGATGTCAGGAATCTCTCTACTGTTGCCAAATAATAATGTCATGAATATCACAGTATATCATTGTTGTATGATGAAACGACTAACAATGTACCGCTCTAATATTGATTCCCTGAGCATTGTGTATTAAAACTGAAAAATAAAGATTCAAAAAAAAAATGTGAAGACACTCAGTAAGTGCATAGGAAATGATTGGTGCTGATGACGGAGTGGTTCCATCATGAGCGCTGGTTGAGCTGTGCTAATGACGGAACCACTCCGTCATGGCCCCGCCCGCTCAATAGAACCTTCAGCACAGCGTGAAAATGTGTGCCACGCTGAAGAGGTTAATGCCCTGCAGCAAGAGAGCAACAGGGCTATTGGGAACTGACATTCGGACCCTGATCTCCTGCTTCCAAACATATCCTCCTCAGGTCTCCCTAAGTTTGCTGTCCATTCCGCACCTTCTCTTCAGACCCTTCGTCCTCCTATCACAGCCTCCTACTTCACCTGCAACCAACTCTAGCCTGCTAGAAAGCCGCATCTACTCGCAGATTAAGGGGAAGTTACTTTTACTTGTATGGAGGTAGAACCGAAGCACAGGGGGTGGACCATGCAGACAGTAGAAACTTGCTGTCTTTTTCTTATGTCTCGTATTTGAGCCAAAGTCTTACAAGTAACTACGAATGCGAGTGCTCCTTCTCTTCAAAGTGGTGCATTCTTGAAGATCATCACCCTCTGACTGAATATGATCAGAGAGCCACTCTGGTCTCCGATAGCTCATACATTGAGTAGGACTAACCATGTCTCTTACCTTTCATGTTTTATTGAATTTATATTCCATTATTGCTTAAGTGATCAGCAAAACAAATGGTGCTTATTAAAGCAAACAAAGGCGAAAACCCATCAACTAAAATTTAGGGTGGAGTATGTTTGGAGTACTCTAATGTTTTTCCAAAGACAAACCAACTCTTGTTCAGTGAAAACACTGAATCCTGGAACACTGGTCTTTCAAACTCCTTCACTGTAGTAAAAGATAACCCCCAATCTCAGATTTCAAGTTAAGAAGTCACAGACGTGAACTGTAACTCACTGTGTATGAAAATGGGGGGAAAACTACAGCACTCAATCTCAACTTCTTCCTAACACTCTGCTTGAAACTAACAAACTAATAGTTCTGCTTTATTGTCCCATGCATTAGCTCCAGCTCCTTCAAGCATGCCTCAGATACTACGCCCCTCCATATGATAAATGATTAGCTACAACTGGCACCAGTCAAGGTCTATCCCTGTGAGTGAGCACTGCACGGTCCCTCTGTTACATATGTCATTCGAGGCTGTACACCAACTATGAGACGCCATGACTTTCCAGTATAAATATATCATTAATTTGCTTTGGATTCTGTTTACTTTCTTTTCTGATAATTGATCCATTCATAATGCACTGTACATATTTTTGAGATAATCAGTGATGATAACATTAGTATTTTCTGTGTGTCGTACATTTATTTCAGACAAATTCATCGATATAAGGCTGATTGTAGATTGTCCACCAAGAAATTCATTGGGGCTATCTAACAAAGTGATTAAGATAACATTCGTGGCTGGATTACAACTCAACGGGGTTAACATTATTTTTAGGGATGACCACGACTCTATAAACTAATAAACTGTAAACGAATCTCCTTACACAAGAGTGAATACGCTGTGCAACGGGGAAGGGATTGACGTAAGTGTGGTCAAGTAACATACTAAAGCACATAGAATGATATACACTTACCAATTGTGCAGCTCAGCTCGAAGCTAGTAGGCTTCTTTTTAGAGGGACTGGAAAGAATAAGTGAGGAAATGGAGCAAATTGTAAGTGAAAGAGAATTCCAATGTTTGAGGACCAATAGAGAGGCATCGCTAAAATGTAAATGAACATAGAGGAGACAGGGAGCTGCAATGACAAATTAAAAGGCAGTGCGAGAGGTGGATGTGGAAACAGAAATGGCAGGGCATAGCAAGCAGGGATGAAGTGGACTTAAGGATTTAAGTAGCTTCCTGGGTGAGAAATGGGAAAAATACATTAGAGAACATGAAATAAAAATAAAAAAAGATGGAGATAAAAATTGTAAGGAATGCGGCAAGGATAAGTGAAGTGGGATGGAGTGAATGGGAGAAAGTCTGGCTAGCGGACAGATAGTTGGAAAGCCAAGTATTAAGAAAAGGGACAAATAAGGAGAAAAAGGCTTTGAGAATAATTAGTGTAGAAAATACACTGTAGTATAACCTGGAGAGATGGTGAGAAGGAGCATACATCCGACGGACCCTGACATGGAGGAAAGAGGGGGTCGAAAGTTTTGGAATGCAGCGGTGGGGTTTGGAAGGTAGTGAAGGGCCATTGGAGAAGTTTAACCCCGATACTTCAGGAGGAAAGAAAGGGCTTTAAGATGGAGTAGTTAACAGTACTTGAAGAGGCGAAAGGTTAAGAAGAGAAGGAAGCTTGTTCTGAGCAAAGGTGATATTGTTAGTGACTGAAAAGAGCAGTCAGTAAATGGGTCAAGGGCTGTAGTGGAACAGCGAGCGGATAGAGTTAAGATCAAGCTAGAAAGACACTTGATTGAATACAACTTATTTCAAGATATTAAAAGGATGAGGGTGAAGTGAAATAGGGCGGTAGTTCGGCAGAGAGGAAAGGCTAAGAATAGGTATGATAGTGGTGTGTTTGAACGAATAAGGCAAGATGCCAGATGAGAGAGAGAGAGAGGGGGTGGCGGAGATCTGGAAAGGATGCAGATGTGGACAGACTGAAGCAATGAGAAGAGAGAGCTTCTGTTGAGATGGGGCAAGCGAAGGGTTGGCAGGTGTGTAGATCTGTGCCCCAATAGAAATGAAGGAATTGTGGACATGGGGTAGAAAGTGAGGAAGGGGAAAGACAGGGTATGGTAATAGCAAGCTTTTCAGTTTATAAATAAGTACTAAGGTCTCTTAGGAAGACAGTGCAAAATATAGAGCAAGGTCAGCAGGCTCAGGTGGACTGCTGTACATTGCATGCTATCTGAAGAATAACACAATGTTGTGTTCAGTAGTGGCTGGTTGCTATCCAGAGTGTGTGGAAAGGCAGCCATTAATTAGCATGGCCATACTTACAAGATCTGTGTAATGTGGGGAGTTGTTTTAATGACTTGTCATCAAGAGGAATGTGTAGGTTTCAATTTACTCACTTAGGCATTGGTGGATGTCAATGAGTACAGGTGTGTCTAGTTTAGCTGCTGGTGCTTTGATGAGATATGTTTTTGCCAGCAAAATGAGTGATGTTTATGGATGCCCAGGAGGCCGACTGAACTTGTGAAACTTTTATGAGGGGGTTGTTGGATTTGAAGGAGTTTGGATAGTGTGTGGGGTTGAGTGTCTTGAACTGTAGAGAATCTCAGTGTTGGAAGAAGTTGAGGTGTTATTCAAGACAGCCAGATGATACACCCAATATTGGAGCTGTGTCTACTGGAGGTAGAGATGGTGAAGTAGCTCGTTAAAGGGATCCATTCTGGAGGCAGGAGTTTGGGATATCTGTAAAGTAGGTTTGTTAGTTGCGGGGGATGCCGGGAATGAGAATATACATGCACCCAATCTAGAACACGAAATGTCTCCCACTCCCCATTGAACAGCGTATTCACTCTCGTGTAAGGAGATTCGTTTATAGAGCTGTGGTCATCTCAGAAAATAATGTTAACCCCGATGAGTTGTAACCAGCCACGAGTGTTATCTTATTCGCTTTGTTAGATAGCCCCAATATATTTCTTGGTGGACAATCTACAAGGAGCCTTATATCGATGAATTCTTCTGAAATAAATGTACAACACACAGAAAATACTAATGTTATCATCACTGATTATCTGAAAAGTATGTACAGTGCATTATGAATAATAATACGGCATTTTATATAGCGCGAACAGCTACCTCACAGGGAGGTGTCCCGGCGCTTGGCAGAACACAGTTAACCAAGAGGACTGAAGTAGTGATGCCTATCGCGTTTGGGTAAAGAGCCAAGTCTTTAACAACAGCTTGAAGCAGATTTCAGAGGGGGCTAGCTGAATTGCTGGGGGTAGGGTGTTCCACAGTGTCGCAACATTTGCCGAAAAAGTTCGACCCCCCAGTCGGGCCCTTTTTACTCGTGGGACGGCAAGCCGAACGCGGCAGCTGGAGCGAAGTGCTCGGGCCTGGGAGTATCTCGGGAGTCGGGTTTTCAAGTACTTAGGACAGGTGCCAAACAGAGATCTAAAGGCCAGCGTGAGTGCCTTGAATTTGATTCTGCTGGCAACTGGTAGCCAATGAAGTGACCGAAGATACGGAGAGACTGAGTGCTTGAAAGGAATCCGCATTAGCAGTCTTGCAGCCGCATTTTGGACCAGCTGAAGTTTTTGAATGAATGGATCAATTATTCGAAATGAAAAGTAAACGGAATCCAAAGCAAATAAACAATATATTTTTTCTGAAAAGTTATGGCGTCTTATAGTTGGTGTACAGCCTCGAATTACGTAAGTAACAGAGGGAGCGTGCACTGCGCGCTCACAGGGATATACCTTGACTGGTGCCTGTTGTAGCTAATCATTTACCATTTGGAGGAGTGTAGGATCTAAGGCATGCTTGAAGGAGCTTGAGCTAATGCATGGGACAGTAAAGCAGAACTATTAGTTTGTTAGTTACAAGAAGAGTGTTAGGAAGAAGTTGAGATTAAGCGCTGCAGTTTTCCCCATTTTCATACAGAGTGATTTACAGTTCACTTCTGTGTCTTTTTAATTCAAATCTGAGATACAGGGTTGTCATTGACTGCAGTGAAGGAGTTTGACAGACCAGTGTTCCAGGATTCAGTGTCTTCACTGAACAATAGTTGGTTTGTATTTGGAAAAACCATTTGAGTACTTCAAACATACCACATCCTTAGCTGATGGGTTTTGGCATTTGTTTGCTTTATTAAGCACCATAGCATGAAGCATATTTTTTGTTCATTGCTCTTTTACTGTCTTAATCAGTTTGCCCTAATTCATACTCTTAGCATATCACAAACCGGCAAATCCTTTTCATGTTCCCAGACTAACGGTGAGGCAAGTAATCGGCACCCCAGAGGCAGTGACACATGCTTCTATTCCTTCCCTACAGATTCTTAAGAGTCATAATCCACACAACTATTTGTTTTTTTTAATTGTAATTTATTTTTTTGTATTTTTTTTTTTAACGCAAAAACAATACAACATCCACAGCCGCATTGCGATGTGTACACAGTCTACAGGTTTCACATATTGTTCCACAATAACTATCTAGCAATTCAAGAGACAATCTCAATATATGTGACAAAGTCCAGCAGCATTTTACCAACCTAGTAGAATACCGGACAAAGGTGGATGGAAACAAAGGACATACAAAAATAACCCCCGAAAACTAACAAGGAAAAAAGATAAAAGAAAGAGAAACATTTTTTTCCAATCACAATACAATGGTATGACCACAGATCAATCACTTTGCGATGAATCCACCACTATTTGTGAATTGAGATTCTCTGAGCCCAGTGTATCTGGGAAAACTACAGAAAGGTCAAAGTGGATCACTTTAGAAACATAGCAATCCTTGAGGGGATCATAGTGCACCTCAGTAACTCTACATGGACCACAGGATGTACATCCTCTTCTCTAGCAACATTCACTTTCATCCCTGACTGCACAACACCTCCCCGTGCTAGAGGCCCAACTTTGGAAACCCATCTTCAAGACCGAGAACCACTTCTCATGGTGCAAATCACTGAAAAAGCACTTCCTACCATGGGAAAAATACCACAAGGCAGTTCTCACTGCACTGACATCAGATTTCCTTTTTGTGTTCAGCACAGTACAAATTTCCAGATGAATTGCATTTAATCCCTGTAGGCTCAGGGATTGATTAACCTGATAGGCTGGATTGATAAATCTATGACTGGTGCATGACTAGAACTTGATGAGTAAAGTAGACGTTTGTGCTTGGATTGTCATTGGTAGCATGGCGCTGACTTTTTTCTAAAGAAAATATGGAATTATGACTGGGGTGAATATGACTCACAGGATCGAGCACCTGTTAATTTTAGTGTTTCATATTGTGGTTCGAACAGGATCCAGGCACCATATAAGCATCGCGGCTTTAAGGGATAATCGGCCACATGCATCATTGTTGTCGTTTGTGATTTCTTAATTGCGAAAATTAAGGAATCGCAATTAAGAAATCGCAAACGGCTATGCATTAAAAATTCTCACATTTTTTTGCGATTCCTTTATTTTTCCTTAATTGCAATTCACAATTTGCTAATCGCAATTAAGGAATCCCTCCCCATTGATTCCTATTGGCCTAAAGGCCCATTGGAATGAATGTGAAGCCATTCTCATTTTGCGATTCGCAATTAAGGAATCGCAAAATGAGAATGCTATCTCAAGGGTGCAGGGGGGGGGGTCCAAAGGACCCCCCCCCCTGCACCCCTGAAATTTAACTTTAAGAACATTTTTCACACACACATGCCCCAAGAGCATGTGTGTGTGTAAAATGAAACTTTGAAAAATGCACTTTTGTGCATTTTTCAAGGTTTTCGCAAATTACCATGAAGGTGAACTTCATGGTAATTTACCTCTCCCTATTTGCGAATTCGCAATTTCTAAAGTGTGATGAATTGCATTTAAGAAATCGAAAATTGGGATTTCTTAAATGCAATCGCAATTTAAGAAATCGCAACATAATTGCGATTCCTTAAATTGCAAAAATATAAAAAAACATGATGCATCCCAAAAAAGGAAATTGCATTCGCAAACGGCCGAATTTTGCGATTCGCACCGTTTGCGAATGCAATTTACCTTGATGCCTGTGGGCCAATGCTCATAATAGGATCATTTTCAATAAAATGTTAACAAATATGCTAACAAGTTGCTACTTGAAAGTTCTAACAAATGGTTGATTCGTGTATCTCTTTCCGTTTCACAGGCTCCAACTGGTTGATCAACAGACGACTGATGTGGGAAGGCATTTGTGGAACAAATTAAATAGAGTGACAGAAGCCATTGGCCTCCACCTGGAGACAACTGAGGTATAACATTTTTGGTAATGTCAAACAAAATGTCCAGGAGATAGTTTAGATTTGGTTGGTTTGTTTGTGCTTATGCTGTTTCTCCAATTGATAATATTCACCTAAATGCACTATCAGTTGTGCTGCTTGAGGGACTTGAAAGTGCTGTGCAAGAGAGAATGAAGTTACAATGAATGATGGTTAGCAGCTTCAGGTAGGTCCGGAGAATTTTCAGTTTGCAATGCTCCCCTTTGGCCTTACCAGTGCCCCCGAGTTGTTCATGAAAGTGATGGTGGTACTCTCTGCCCATATTCAAAGGTTAGGAATACCAGCCTTTCCATACCTCAACGACTGGTTGCTGAAGGCGGGCTTGCCTCAAACAGTTGTGAAGCATCTCCAGACAGTGGTCCACTCTGGGGTTTTCCATGAGTGTGACAAAGTTACACGTGACTCCTTCACAGAGGCTACATTTTATCAGAACCATCATTGATTTGGGGCTGTTTTGAGCCTTCACTCCACCTAGACGAGTCCAGGACATTTGGACTAAGATACATAGGGCCTGATGTAGGTAATCCCAGATTACCGATTCTTAAATACCGAATCATACCGATTCGGTATTTAAGAACTGGCAATCGCGATGTAGGTATTTTTACCGAATCGGTAAAAATCGGTAATTACCGAAACGGTATTTACAGATTCGGTAAGGCCCATTGGAATCAATGGCAATTACCGAATCTGTAAATACCGATTCGGTAAAATTACCGAATTTACAAGGGGGACAGGGTGTCACTTTGACACCCTGTTGCACCCCAGATTCTGGCTTGTGTGCAATGTGACACACATACATGCCCTTAGGGACCCTTAGGGCATGTATGTGTGCCACATGGCACCGGTGTACATGCACAGATGTGCATGTACACAGAAATTCATAATTTACCACCAAATATTATTTGGTGGTAAATTATGAATCGGTAATGGCCTGTGGCACTGTTTAAAGTGCCACCTACATCTTGATTTACCGATTCAGTAACTCTACCGATTCGGTATTTTACCGAATTGTTAAATTTAGCAAATCGGTACAATTCAGGCCACCTACATGTCCAATCCCAAATACTGGTCGGTAACGGCCAAAATCGGCCGTTACCGGCCGGTATTTGGCGACCTACATCGGGCCCTTAATGTTTCGACCCTTGATCTGGGTCACTGTGTACAGCTCTCACTGGCCGCTTGCATCTTGCTAGTGTACATTACCATCTAACAATATGGGCTCTGCAGTGGCATCTGAAGTCTGTGTACTTGGCACCAAGGAAACCTAATTGAAATGAATCTCTCCAATAACAAATCCCACGAGAAGTATTTTTTCTTTTCTATGTTCTGTCTTAACAAAAACCACAATTTATGTAAAAACCCTACAAAGATGGAATTTGGGTTTACAAATACACAAGACTGCATTTCTGCTCAAACCATTTTGTTCTGTTTTAATTTTGGCCTTTGAAAAGAGAAGACATGAAAGGACATTGTTTTAATAGGCATGCCATCTCGAAAACGTAAAAGCTAAACAGTTAAGTCACAAGGAGTTCTCACATTCCCAGCATGCTGCACTGGCAGCCAACACCTCAGATATTGTATCTGCTTTAATGTTGGAGGTCCCAGAACACAGGCTCTGTCCATTGTAGCCATATTTATTTACAAGAAAAACAAAACGTGAAGCAAGACAGCAGGAAATCCTATTGTTGTCCGGGCTTATTCAGCTAGTGGTCAATGGTGAAGAAAGGCCCTAAGTTAGTGTTGACCAGTTGCTCTGTTCTTCTTGGCTGCCTCCTCTGGTAATAGGATCTCTGGAGGCTTCTCTAATTTAGAGGCTAAAACTTTAGTTAGTCAATGTCAGAGCACTGGCCAATATTCTAGGAACATGATGTCTTGTGGTCATGTGCAAGCACATTTGCCTTTGGTGTAGTTTTAGGTCTGGCTTATTAACAGCTTTAGACTTGTCATCACTTTATAGTGATCTGACATATGAATATATCATTTTCTTGGTAACAATACAGCAAGGCGCTTTGGTGTCAGAGTGCTTCAGCCATATCTGTTTCAGTCACACTTTAGTTTATCCCACGAGAGAGTATACATAGACTGGAAGGCGTGTCAACCCGCTTCAGCCATTGGCTTGTAAGCAATGCTAGTCACATTTTGCGTCAGCGCACAGGACACCTTTCCTTGGATGGCTGGGCAGGCAGTGTGAGTGACAGCATTTTGCTTTTTAATGTCTATCTAGACAGAACAACCAATGAAACACAAAAGAGTCTGTGTCAATCTGTTTCGCGCCTGCCCCATCCCACCTCCTTAATGAGCACTTAAGTGTTGGTCAAAGCGACTCTGGCTCGTCCTTTATCCCCAGCCCCGCGCCCTCCGGTGAGCACTTTACTGCCGCTCACAGTGATCCTGGCTCCTGCTGTACCCCGCTATTCGAGTAAGTGCTTCAATGTTGCTCACAGTCATCCTATCTACTTCACCTTCCTCTGGAGTGGTTCACTCCTGCTGACAGTGGTCCCAGCTCTGCTGTGACCCGCCGCCCTAGTAGGTGCTTCACTTCTCGCAGTAATCCTGACTCCGGCTCTACCACACCTCCCTAGTAAGTACATTCCTGCGGCTCACAGCAATCCTGGCTTATGCTCTACACCCACCTCCTCCGGTGAGTGCTTCACTGATGGCCTGACTCCTTTTCTTCCCCATCCTGTTCACTGATGCTTACAGGGATCCTGGCTCCTGCTGTGCCCCCCCTCCCTATTTACCATGGCTCTCCGTGGTATCTGCCTATACTCTGCGGTGCCTGCTTCACGTTCCAGCTAATGACTTTTCAGTGTTGCGCGCCCGACACCAGTCCTGCAAGGTGATGTTTGTGGAATGGGGGCTGTGGCATGCATATCCTTTTGAGATCTTGACATTGTAGTGCCTCATTACCTCCATTACAGCTGTCATCACCACCACAGTTGCCATTACCATTGTCACCACAATTACTACTACTGTCACCACTGTCATCACTCCCGCCACCATCACCAGTAGAACCACTATCACAAACATCACTACTGCTACCACTATCACCTCCCTTACCATTACCACCATCTGCATTATGATCACCATCCACGAGTACCATCACTGCCACATCAATACCACCGCTACTATCCCACGCACAGTATTCTTGTTATTTTGTGTATGTGTAAGAGCAATGTGTGGTTCACAGTTGTGTGTGTGTGTTTTATGGGAGGGAGGGAGGGAGAGAAAAATGGTGTTATGGGCATGGGGTTGAGAAGCTGTGTATGTTTTGTTGTCAGTAATGAAAAAGGCCCTATGTTTTGTCTTTGCCATTGCTTGTTTTATGCTAAATCCAGTGAGGGAACAGCTCGTGGGTAGAACAAACGTTCTCCAGTATTAGGGGTTTCTTTCATAGATTCACATGCTTGAATATTCCCCGTCGTCGAAGTGGGAGTCCCACGGTAAATAAAATAGCAATAATGCTAAATATATATTGTAGGAGAGTAGGGTCTGCAATCCAAAGATCACCCAGATTTTTGCTTTTTGCTTCACTGGTTTACGACTTTCCCTGGCTGTGGGCCTGCTAATCAGACCCACAGCCTAGCTGTTCTCTCTATTCCAAATTGTACCCAAGTACTGAATTGGCACTGGGCCCTCTCCAAGTCCCTGTACCCAGGGCAGAGGTGCACCCAGAAGTCTCCCAGGGGCTGCAGCATGTATTATGCCACCCCTGGGCTGACTGACTAAACAGACACAACTGGCTGCTTGACAGCTGGGAGCAATGTAGCTTTAGATATAGTATACCAATATCTAAAACCTAGAATGGGCACACAGATCTCCTATCAGTCACTCCTATGGCAGGCCTTAACAATCCTGAAGGCAGAGTGCTTGGAATCGTGTGAGATGGTGCTCTGGCATGAGCTGAGCCTGTCTGCGGCTTTCGGGATCTATCCCTTAGCCGTTTCCATGATAGCGTCAGACCATATACTCTTAAGGGCCTTATAATCCTCGCGGTTATGGTAACTTTGGTCTGACATTATCTAAACATGTCGTGTAAGGTGTCATACGCTTTGGAATACTACCCCCTCGCCAGTTCTGGCGACGGGGGTAGCATTCCACCCCTCTAGAGGGAGAAGACTTGTTGGTAGCTGTAACCCCGGTTAAAGTTAAACACAGCCTCAGCTCCACAAAATGGATGCTGCCACCGAGACACCAGTCTGCCCTCCTGCTGCTGGGAGTCCTTCCAGCAAACGGAGGCCTGGACAAAGGGTTTCCTGTCAGGGGCGGTGCTAGCACCATCCCAGACAGGATTTTGTGTATCCCAGGTAGGCAGGGCTGAAAGGAAGGTGACTGCAAGTGGCACCCCGGTGCTCACTGTGCATATGCCGGCTCAAACCAGTTCCTGGGGCACACCAGTCCCTGAGCTGGGGAGAGACCGGACAAAGGAGAGGGGTGTAACCACCCCCCTCCTAGTCCCACCCATAGGGCAGGACTTAGTCGCGTGCCAGCCCCTTTTCTTACGATAAAGGTAGGAGCAGGCCCCCTTCCAAATTAGATCATCTTTGAATCCTGAAACTACTTTCTACGAAAGGAACTCAAGACTTCTTCTCAAGATTTCTCCCTTGTGACTAAGGAGTAGTCACCCTGCAACAGCAGGCACCACCTAAGTATCTTGCGGTTTGCTGAAACGTCCTTCCTCCGGAACAAGACTGCCCAGCTTGACGAGACCCGGACTCCCTGCCCTCTCTGACCTCAACCTGCCTCTACAGCACAGCTGAGACCCGTAGGTGCGACGAGACCAGAGGACCCGGCGATCATCAGAACCAGCACGACACTGAACCAGCACGACCACCGAGGGACCCTCGAGTGGGTGCACTGGGGTAAGAGAAGCCCCAACCCCAAGCAGCACGAGCACCGAAGTCCAGCCCCCCAGCATCCACCAGATCTGCGTGGGGCCCTTTTGCTTCTGTGTTGCTTGCCACGTTGTCCGGTCACTTGCCCGTTGGCTAGTGACCCTCCAGACGACGTCCTATGTTTGTTTCACCGCTGGTCTAGCTCCTCTAGACTGGCCCTTGTCTCCTCTTGAAGGGGAACTTCCTCGGACCCTCCTGGTTCACTCCAGACGCCATTTTGTGTTGCCACGTGGGCTTGCCTTAGCCAAGGCTTGTTGCCTCCTTCAACGGATCCAGCATCGCCAGCAGCAGACATCCGACGTGGGACAGCTCGCAGACCTCCAGCCTGGTCGACATCAGCGCCCTGGTCCGTGCAGCAGCAGAATCCAGTGTCACCTCTTCGCCTGGCTGAGTGACCTTGTCCGGTGCCATCCTGGTGCCCACCTAATCACTGGCTAGTGATTCAGAACTTGGTCCCCTCTGCTTACAGGTACTCTTCTTCAACTGATCCAGTCCTTGGATCAGCCCGGAACATCTTCACTGGTCGCCTGCCAGCAACTCTTACTTCAGGCTCCTGGTGCGTCAACGAGGTTTCCCGACGACACTTGAACCCTATGCAGCCGCAGCCCCTGGGCTAGGTAAACCGAGTACCACGGTGCTCCAGCGTAGATCCACTCTCTAAGTGTCTAGATCCACTTTCGTTTTTGACCTACCTAGTCGGGTTCGCCCGAGAACACTAACTTTTGCATTTACTAGTATCCATAGACTTTGTCCCGCATTACGCGTGAGAGTTTCCACTCTGCACACGACGTCCCTAGGCCTCCTGCTTCTAATCCAAGGGTTCAGCATTGTAGGCCCAGCGTTTCTAAAGTCTCTGAGAATAGTACTTACCTGCTAGTAATTTCGCATTCCACTTTTGTAGTATATGGTTTTTCGTGCCCCTCGGGCATTTGTGTAAATTGTGCGACTTTCAGTATTTCTTTAAGAGTTTTGTATTGTGCTTAGCTCCCTGACTCATAAAGAGTTCAGGGTAGTCTTGTTATAAATAAATATACTTTATTTTCATAACAACTTGTGTGGTGTCCTTTCACTTGGTGTTCAAGGGGTAAATGTGATGGTAAAACAGCTGGCTTCACACGCCCTCTAGAGTTTAGCCTAAAGACTGCTCTTGTCCATGCTACTAGGATAGCTGGTCTATCAGGTTGACTTACAACCAATCATCAATAAGGGTCGTTTGGACTGATGCATAGTGATCACTAGAACAGTGAGCACTGCATATCAGGCCAACTTCTCACATTGGTGAGCAGCGGTTGGGATTTGAGCTTGCTGTTGTTTTACCACACACGTATCCTAAAAATATCATTTGAAAGATCACATAGGTACATAGGTACATATAACTTAACTTAGAATACTCTGAGTTCTACTGAACCAGCTGTTGTAGTGTAATAGGGCTTAGCACACCCTAAACTACAACTCTAGCAAGGGATCAGTAGGTAAACCCATAGTGTAGGTAGGTGCATCACTTACACCACACTAGAAGCATGTCTACCCATGGAGAGTCTTCAGAGACTCCCCTAGTGGCTAATGACCCTCCACAGGTCATCTCAAGATATGCAGCTCTCAGTTTCCAGGAGTTGAGACAATTGTGTACCTCCAGGAAATTGAAACAGGGGTCTAACCCCACCACTCCCTTTCTGTTAGGTCTCTTAGAGACATATGATGCTAGGAAAGCTTCTCATACAGATGTGAATATGCCAGCTTTAGAGGGTACCCTTGGTGATCCAGACCTCCCCAACACTGCCAATGCAGTTGAGGAGGAGGAAGAAGAGGAACTCTCTGGGGATGAGGCAGACAACAGGCCTGAGCTAGTCAGCAGACTTACTAGGGCCAACTTAGACCTACATAGGGAAGGATCTGGGGGACCCCCAGTACTGACCCTAATGAGGCCTAACCTTGGAGTTAGAAGAGATAGATCTCCTTCTAGGGACTCCAATAGATCTCTGCACTCTAATGCCTCTTCTCAGAGGAGAAGGATTTCTCCCCAGAGGAGATTGACTTCCCCTCAGAGAAGAGAACATGAAGCAAGGATGAAACAGGCTAATATAAGGATTGAAAGGGAAGAACTTGCCCTGGCCAAAGAGAAGCTTGCCTTTGCTAGAGAGCAGCAGATGAGTGGGATAGTCCCCACTGGTGGCAGCAATCTCCCTAGAGATAAAGAAAGGAGTTTAGACACTAAACACCTGAGTAAGATAGTGCCCCCCTTTAAACAAGGGGATGACATCCAGAAATGGATGGCTGCTATGGAGAGGGCCTGCACTGTCCAGTGCATCCCCCAGAGTCAGTGGGCAGCTATATTGTGGCTCTCCTTTGAAGGCAAAGGTAGAGATAAGCTCCTCACTACTAGAGTTGAGGATGCTAACAACTACCAAGTCCTGACGAACACACTGGTTGATGGGTTTGGCTTAACCACTGAACAGTACAGGTTGCTGTTCAGAGACACCCAGAAAACTCAGTCTCAGGACTGGTCTGACTTTGTGGATTGTGCCACTAAGGCTTTGGAGGGCTGGTTGCTGGGTAGCAAGGTTACTGATTACACAGGATTGTATAATCTGATCATGAGAGAACAGATTTTAAATAACTGTCAGAACCAGTTGTTGCATCAGCACCTTGTTGATTCAGATCTGACCTCTCCCCAAGAATTGGGAAAGAAGGCAGACAGATGGGTCAGAACAAGGGTCAAGCAGAACCAGACTCAGAACCAGGGTGGTCAGAAGAAAGCGGACCAAAAGGGTAGTAACAAGAATGAACAAAATGACCAGAAGTCTTCAACAGGTCCCCAACAAACCAAAGAGGGTGGGAGTCAGGCTTCACAGCAGAAAAAGAAGACTCAAGAAGGCCAGTCAAAAAGGTGGTGCCAATACTGTAAAAGTAAGTCTCACTGGTTTAGTGAGTGCACCAAGAGAGGAGGGCAAACTCCTACCACTACAGCCCCTAAGGCAACTGCACCCCCTAGTACAGTCAGTAGTGGTAGTGCACCTCCCAAGGGAATAGTTGGGTTAACCTTGGGAACTGAGGGGTCTGACGACTTAGTTGGCACACTCACTCAGGCTGTCCTTGTCTGTACAGGGGATGTGGATATATCCCCTGATGCCAGTCCCAATACTTTGGGCAAATACAGGCAGACATCTTTAATTAATGGAAAAATGGCTCAGGCCTACAGGGACACTTGTGCCAGTGTCACAATGGTGACAACTTACTTTTGTGTTCCCTGGACAGATCATGCCAGGTGCCGATTACCTGGTGACCAATGCCAGCAACGTCACTACCAATCATAGTATGGCAGTTGTTGATTTCTCCTGGGGAGGGGTAAGTGGCCCAAAGAAGGTTGTGGTTAGTTCAGACCTCCCAGTAGAATGTCTGTTGGGCAATGATTTGGAAACATCTCTATGGTCAGAAGTGGAGCAGAGGACTCACATGGACATGTTAGGCTTGCCAGCACATGTCCTTGCTGTGACTAGGTCACAGGCCAAAAGATGCCCCACTGAACAGGTGCTGGATCCTGGAACAATGGACCAGACACCTTCCAAGAAGAGGAGCAGTAGGGTTAAGGCATTGCCTTCCCCCTTGCCCCAGGTTGTGGATCAAGTCTCTGAGGAGGCTGATCTCAAATAACTGAGGGAAACTGAGCCTAAAGAGCTTGAACCTGATCAGGTTGAGTTTCTGGGCTCAGGGGGACCCTCCATGGAAGACCTGGGAAAGGGACAGTTAGACTGCCCCTCACTTGAACCCCTCAGACAGCAGGCTGCTGCTGAGGCTGCAGGGAATGCCACAGGTACCCACAAGGTATACTGGGATGATGGACTCCTGTACTCTGAGTCAAGAGACCCCAAGCCTGGTGCAACCAGGAGGCTGGTCATCCTCTTGTCTCAGAGAGGTTTCCTCCTTACCTTGGGCCATGAAATTCCCCTTGCAGATCACTTAGGCCAGAACAAGACGTGGGACAGGCTTGTCACACACTTTCACTGGCCCCACATGAATGAAGATATTTATTTATTTATTTATTTATTTATTTATTTATTTATTTATTATGCATCTTATACCGCGCAAACTAAACCCGAAGGTGTCAAGGCGCCTAACAAAAAGATCAAAATGCAGGGCACATCTACTCATATGCTTGTACAAAGAGACGTGTTTTAAGGGCAGATCTGAAAGTCTGTAGGGAGGGGAGGGACCTAAGTTCTATCGGAAGATCGTTCCACCATTTAGGAGCCAGATGGGAGAAAGCCCTACCACCCATCTGGTTTTCCGGATACGCGGGACACGGAGAAGAAGATGATTAGAGGAGCGGAGGTTCCTGCCAGGGTTATAGTAAGACAGGATGGATCCGATGCCTGTAGAGCTGCTTTTCACCAGAGCCTTATAGACCATACACATGGACTTGAAGACTATCCGCTCCTTGATCGGAAGCCAGTGAAGCTGCTTCCTGGCCAGCGTGGCCGAAGAGCGGCGGGGGAGATCAAGGACAAATCTGGCTGCCGCGTTCTGGACTACCTGCAAGCGCTGCAGCTGACTCTTATTCAGTCCAGCATACAGTGCATTGCAGTAGTCCAAGCGGGAACCCAGAAGGGCGACCACAAGTTGCCTTCTTGCCTGCAGGGAAAGGTAGTGCCTAATTTTCCTTAGCATGTGGATTATACCCCAACAGGTGGATACAGTCCTATTAACCTGTTGGCACATACCAAGGATGGGATCGATCATGACCCCAAGATTTTTAGCCAAAGATGTAGGTTTAGGGCAGGCACCCAATGAATCAGGCCACCACTCCATAGACCAGATCTCTTCCTTTCCGCCGAACACCATCACCTCGGTCTTCTCCCCATTCAATTTCAGTGAATTGTAAATCATCCACTGGCTGACAGCCTCCATGCAAGATCTAAAATTGGAGGCTGTCAGCACGGTTGAATGGGAGAGAGACACGGAGGATCTGGGTGTCATCCGCATAGGAAACTACCTCCATCCCAAAAGATCTAATGAGTCTGGCAAGGGGGGTCACGTAGATGTTAAAAAGGGTGGGACTGAGCGCCGACCCCTGAGGGACCCCACATTGCACAGACAGGGATGGAGATAGAAATTTTCCCAGCATTACCCTCTGCTCTCTGTGATCGAGAAAAGAGGAAAGCAACCCCAGGGCTGCCCCCCGGTCCCCAATCTCACCCAGTCGAGATGTTAGGACACGGGGAGAGAGGGTATCGAAGGCAGCCGTGAGGTCCAGAAGGATCAGGAGGGATGTCCGACCCCCATCCACGCTCGTGCGGATGGAATCGAGCACCAGGGTGAGGGCAGACTCGGTGCTATGTTCCCTCCTGAAACCATGCTGGGAAGGATCCAAGCAGCCCGAATTCTCCACAAAGACAGCAAGATGCCCATTTAAATGGGCCTCTAACATCTTCGCGGGCGCCGGGAGCAGTGAGATGGGGCGAAAGTTCTTTAGTACCCCTGGATCGAGGGAGGGTTTCTTAAGCAGTGGTTTTACCACAGCATTTTTCCACTGTTGTGGAAAGACACCCTCCCTCATTACCCCATTCATGATGTCCAGCAAAGGGGGTAAGAGAGATCCTCTACACTGCTTCAGGATCTTAAGAGGGCAAGCATCAAGCGGAGACCCTGACTTTGTTTTGTCAAGCAGCGTCTCAAGATCTTGTAGAGAGAGCGGAGGAAAGGATTCCAGACAGCCGGCCAAGGGAAGCTCTGCCGAGGAGACGTCCAAGACCACAGTAGCCGGTGGCTCAGCCGTTGATAATCTCTGTGACTCCAGGGAGGTATAAATGTCCGATATTTTGGACTGAAAAAAGAGAGCTATGTCATTGCAGAGCTCCTGAGATGAAATTACAGGATCGGGGACCTGGAGAGATGTAAGAGTCCACAATCCTGAAAAGCTCTTTGGGAGATGAAAGAGAAGCTGTAAGGGCCGTGAAGTAGTCTTGTTTGGTCCCAATGACTTCCAGCTTATATCTTTTAAGCAGGGTTTTATGGGCTTCCCTGTCTTTTTGGTCCCAACTAGCATGCCATAGACGCTCCTGCCTCCTTACTTCCTGTCTAAGGAGTCTTAGCTGTTCAGAGAACCAGGGGGCTGAGGGTTTTTTCCTGGCTGAATAACAGGACCGAGCCGGTGCCAGTTCATCCAGGGCCTCAGTGAGAATGTTATCATATTGCGGCACCGCCAGAGAAAGATCCATCTCCCGAATTGAAGACAGACTAGGAATCCACGGGTCAAAGGAGTTTTCCCCGATGTTTTTAAGATTCCTACGTACTTCAAAAGTACTCGGAACTTTCCTAGGGATCTCCTGGCTAGGGAAGGCCACGTTGAAAGGAACAGCCAAGTGGTCTGACCAGGAAAGAAGAAAAGGATCCGTTACTGACAGTCTCTGGTCATTAGAAAAGATCCCATCGAGCGTATGCCCCGCTCGGTGGGTGGGTCCTTTCACCAGTTGGGTGAATCCGCATGCTGTCAGTGCTTCCAGCAGAGCGGAGGTGTCATGAGCCTCCAACAGCTCTAAGTGAAAATTAAAATCACCCAGAATCGTTAAATTCTCACAGCCAAAGTAAGGTTCCAGGAACTGAAGCAATTTTAGGCTAAAGTCTGTTCTAGGACCGGGAGGACGATAAACCAGAATCCCATTAAATGGAGAGACTGAAGAGTCATATAATGAAAAATGCAGCACCTGGATAGCGTCCTTAGGGTCAGATAAGGGCATAATATGACATTGGAACCTGTCTCTATGCAGGATAGCCACCGACCCGGCCTATTCTGTCCTGCCGAGTCAGGCAATACCCATCCGGGACTGCTTCGATGAGGTCTGGGCCCGATGAGTCTTTGGCCAACGTTTCCGTAATGAAAACCCATGTCGGGTTCTTCTCCAATATAAGCTCCTTAAAAACAATATTGTTTTTAATGAGTGAGCGCGTATTAAGAAGAAGGCAGTTTACGCTCAGTTCACTAGGTACAACTAGCGAGTGGAGCTCCTGAGGAGGGGCGGGAGGGGGCAGAATTCCAGCTCTCCGGGCCTACCTGAAAGCACCCACATCCCATGGGCAAAAGAAGATCTTCAGGAGTGCTTCTATGAAAGCACGGTGCCGTAGAAGGTCGGAGGCGTAAGACATCATGTAAAGAATATTTCAATACACGGTGTCCCACTGATTCCGGCCCAAAGGTCCAGCCGTCCAGCACGTCCTCAGCATGGACGGGCGCAGACGCGCTGGACTCTGGCGTGACTCCGGCGTAGCGACGGCTTACACGCTGCGCGTCATGGGTCCGGTTTAAATAGGGCTCTAGTTACTCTGCCTGCCTACTAGAGCGCCCAATAGTGCAGCGCTTCCCCACACCCACCCAAGATGGCGCCCACCAATTTTAAGAAGCGAGGGTCAGGGCCGCCTGAATAGCGGTGAAGACACAGTTTACAGTGCAGAATTGCGGACAGTGAGTAAAAACGAGGGATACGGTGCTAAAAATAAAACGAAAATAAAAAGACCAAAACGGGTAATTTAAAAGCGCTAGAAGCGTCTCAAAGCTCGCGCAATACAGGTAATATGCAGCCAACAAGCCAACCATACCAAGGAGTTTTGTCGCTCCTGTGTCACTTGCCAAGCCAGTGGCAAGTCAGGTGGCACAACAAAGGCCCCCCTCATACCACTACCTGTGGTGGGGGTACCCTTTGAGAGAGTGGGGATTGACATTGTTGGTCCAATGGAACCCCAGACAGCATCAGGGCACAAGTTTATACTGGTGGTAGTGGATCATGCCACCAGGTATCCTGAAGCTATACCCCTTAGGACCACTACAGCACCTGTTGTGGCAAGAGCCCTAATTGGAGTGTTCTCCAGAGTGGGCTTCCCTAAGGAAGTTGTCTCTGACAGAGGTGCAAACTTCATGTCAGGATATCTGACTGCAATGTGGAAGGAATGTGGTGTCAACTATAAGTTCACCACACCCTATCACCCACAGTGCAATGGGCTTGTTGAGAGATTCAACAGGACCCTCAAAGGGATGATTCATGGACTACCTGAACCACTCAGGCGGAGATGGGATGTCCTGATACCCTGCCTCTTGTTTGCTTACAGAGAGGTCCCACGGAAGGGGGTTGGCTACAGCCCTTTTGAACTTCTGTTTGGGCATCCTGTAAGAGGACCCCTTTGTTTGGTAGAGGAAGGATGGGAGAGACCTCTCAAAAAGCCTGGAACAAACATTGTGGACTATGTACTTGGTCTCCGCTCCAGGATGGCTGAGTACATGGAAAAGGCATCTAAAAACCTTGAGGCAAGCCAAGAACTCCAAAAAGCTTGGCATGACCAAAAGGCTGTCCTGACTGTGTACAAGCCTGGACAGAAGGTGTGGGTGCTGGAGCCAGTGGCCCCAGCAGCACTCAAAGACAAATGGTCTGGGCCCCACACAATCATTGAGCAAAAGGGAGAGGTCACCTACCTGGTGGACCTTGGAACTCCCAGGAGCCCCCTCAGGGTGCTCCATGTAAACAGGCTCAAGGCATATGTCGACAGGAAGGACATGGGTTTGCTCATGGCCACAGATGAGGGACAGGAGGAAGAGAGTGACCCTCTCCCAGACCTGCTCACTCAGAACCCTGATGATGGGTCAGTAGATGGTGTTGTCTTTTGTGGCAGCCTCTCTGAACATCAACAAAAAGATTGTAGACAGGTTCTTCAGTCTTTTAGACATATGTTCTCTCTGACACCCAGTCAAACTGATTGGTGTACCCATGAGGTTGACACTGGAGACAGTCTGCCTGTCAAGAGTAAAATCTACAGACAGCCTGATCATGTCAGAGACTGCATCAAGACAGAAGTGCAGAAAATGTTGGAGCTGGGAGTCATTGAGCCCTCAGATAGCCCTTGGGCTAGTCCAGTAGTTCTAGTGCCAAAGCCTCACACCCAGGGTGGTAAGAAAGAGATGAGGTTTTGCGTAGACTACAGGGGTCTCAATGCAGTCACTAAGACTGATGCCCACCCAATACCAAGAGCAGATGAACTTATAGATAGTTTGGCTTCTGCCAACTACTTAAGTACATTTGACCTGACAGCTGGGTATTGGCAAATCAGGTTAGCTGAGGAGGCCAAGCCCAAAACAGCATTTTCTACCCCTGGTGGGCATTATCAGTTTGTGGTAATGCCCTTTGGTTTGAAAAATGCACCTGCCACCTTCCAAAGGCTGGTGAATCAAGTTCTCACTGGGTTGGATGACTTCTTTGCAGCATATCTTGATGATATAGCTGTCTTTAGCTCCACCTGGGAGGATCACCTGGTCCACCTGAGGAAAGTGTTGGAGGCACTACAAAAGGCAGGTCTCACTATCAAGGCCACCAAGTGCCAGATAGGGCAGGCACAGGTTGTATACCTGGGCCATCTTGTAGGTGGAGGCCAGGTTCAGCCATTGTAGAGCAAGATACAGGCCATCCAGGACTGGGCTCCTCCAACCACCCAGACTCAGGTTCGAGTTTTTTTGGTCCTGACTGGTTACTATAGAAAATTTGTCAAGAATTATGGGTCCATTGTGACTCCACTTAATGACCTGACAAGTAAAAAGATGCCAAAGAAAGTTCAGTGGACAGCAAGCTGTCAGAAAGCATTTGATGACCTAAAGCAGGCCATGTGCACAGCACCTATCCTAAAGAGTCCAGACTACTCCAAAACCTTCATTGTCCAAACAGATGCTACGTAGTTGGGTGTGGGAGCTGTTCTATCTCAGCTGAATTTTGATGGTAACGACCAGCCCATTGCTTTTATTAGCAGAAGGCTGACCCCCAGAGAGAAAAATTGGTCAGCTATTGAGAGGGTGGCCTTTGCTGTGGTTTGGGCCCTTAAGAAGTTGAGGTCATACTTGTTTGGCACTCACTTCAAGATTCAGACCGACCATAAGCCCCTCTTATGGCTAAATCAGATGAAGGGTGAAAACCCCAAACTACTTAGGTGGTCCATTTCCCTACAGGGGATGGATTTTACAGTGGAGCATAGACCTGGTACTGATCATGGCAATGCTGATGGGCTCTCCAGGTATTTCCACTTAGAGCAAGAAGACTCACCTGGTCAAGGTTAGCTTATTGTCCCAAAGTTTGGGGGGGGGGTCATGTAGGAGAGTAGGGTCTGCAATCCTATGATCACCCAGATTTTTGCTTTTTGCTTCACTGGTTTACGACTTTCCCTGGCTGTGGGCCTGCTAATCAGACCCACAGCCTAGCTGTTCTCTCTATTCCAAATTGTACCCAGGTACTGAATTGGCACTGGGCCCTCTCCAAGTCCCTGTACCCAGGGCAGAGGTGCACCCAGAAGTCTCCCAGGGGCTGCAGCATGTATTATGCCACCCCTGGGCTGACTAACTAAACAGACACAACTGGCTGCTTGACAGCTGGGAGCAAGGTGGTGTAATCACCCCTTGCTTTAGATATAGTATACCTATATCTAAAACCTAGAATGGGCACACAGATCTCCTATCAGTCACTCCTATGGCAGGCCTTAACAATCCTGAAGGCAGAGTGCTTGGAATCGTGTGAGATGGTGCTCTGGCATGAGCTGAGCCTGTCTGCGGCTTTCGGGATCTATCCCTTAGCCGTTTCCATGATAGCGTCAGACCATATACTCTTAAGTGCCTTATAATCCTCGCGGTTATGGTAACTTTGGTCTGACATTATCTAAACATGTCGTGTAAGGTGTCATACGCTTTGGAATACTACCCCCTCGCCAGTTCTGGCGACGGGGGTAGCATTCCACCCCTCTAGAGGGAGAAGACATGTTGGTAGCTGTAACCCCGGTTAAAGTTAAACACAGCCTCAGCTCCACAAAATGGATGCTGCCACCGAGACACCAGTCTGCCCTCCTGCTACTGGGAGTCCTTCCAGCAAACGGAGGCCTGGACAAAGGGTTTCCTGTCAGGGGCGGTGCTAGCACCATCCCAGACAGGATTTTGTGTATCCCAGGTAGGCAGTGTAGGAGAGTAGGGTCTGCAATCCTATGATCACCCAGATTTTTGCTTTTTGCTTCACTGGTTTACGACTTTCCCTGTCTGTGGGCCTGCTAATCAGACCCACAGCCTAGCTGTTCTCTCTATTCCAAATTGTACCCAGTTACTGAATTGGCACTGGGCCCTCTCCAAGTCCCTGTACCCAGGGCAGGGGTGCACCAGAAGTCTCCCAGGGGCTGCAGCATGTATTATGCCACCCCTGGGCTGACTAACTAAACAGACACAACTGGCTGCTTGACAGCTGGGGGCAAGGAGGTGTAATCACCCCTGCTCTAGATATAGTATACCTATATCTAAACTGAAAATGGGCACACAGATCTCCTATCAGTCACTCCTATGGCAGGCCTTAACAATCCTGGAGGCAGAGTGCTTGGAATCATGTGAGATGGTGCTCTGGCATGAGCTGATCCTGTCTGCGGCTTTCGGGATCTATCCCTTAGCCGTTTCCATGATAGCGTCAGACCATATACTCTTAAGTGCCTTATAATCCTCGCGGTTATGGTAACTTTGGTCTGACAATATCTAAACATGTCGTGTAAGGTGTCATACGCTTTGGAATACTACCCCCTCGCCAGTTCTGGCGACAGAGGTAGCATTCCACCCCTCTAGAGGGAGAAGACATGTTGGTAGCCTGTAACCCCGGTTAAAGTTGAACATAGCCTCAGCTCCACAAAATGGATGCTGCCACCGAGACACAAGTCTGACCTCCTGCTGCTGGGAGTCCTTCCAGCGAGGAGTGCTTGGACAAAGGGTTTCCTGTCAGGGGCGGTGCCAGCACCATCCCAGACAGGGTTTTGTGTATCCCAGGTAGGCAGGGCTATAGAGGAAGGTGACTGCAAGTGGCACCCCGGTGCTCACTGTGCATATGCCGGCTCAAACCAGTTCCTGGGGCACACCAGCCCATGAGCTGGGGAGAGACCGGACAAAGGAGAGGGGTGTAACCACCCCCCTCCTAGTCCCACCCATAGGGCAGGACTTAGTCGCGTGCCAGCCCCTTTTCTCAGGATAAAGGTAGGAGCAGGCCCCCTTCCAAATTAGATCATCTTTGAATCCTGAAACTACTTTCTACGAAAGGAACTCAAGACTTCTTCCTAAGATTTCTCCCTTGTGACTAAGGAGTAGTCGCCCTGCATCCGCAGGCTCCATCCAAGCATCGCGGTTTGCTGTAAGTCTCTCCTCCGGATCAAGACTGCCCAGCTCGACGAGAACCGGCTTCCCTGGCACCTCTGACCTCTACCTGCATCATCAGCCCAGCTGAGATTCATGGGTGTCACGAGACCTCGAGGGACCGGCCATCTTCAAGACTGCACGACGCTTGCCCAGCACGACCACCGAGGGACCCTTGAGTGAGTGCTTTGGGGTTTGAGAAGCCCCGACCCTGAGCAGCTCCAGCACCGAAGTCCAGCCCTCCAGCATCCACGAGATCTGCGTGGGGCCCTTCTGCTCTTTGCTGCTCACCGTGTTGTCCAGGACACTTGCCCGTTGGCTAGTGGCCCTCCTGACGACAAACCACGACGACAACACCGCTGGTCTGGTTGCTCCAGACTGGCCCTTGCTCCCCTCCAACAGAGGAGCACCCCGGACCCTCCTGGTCCACTCCAGACGCCATTTTGAGTCCACCGCGTGGGCTTACATTTGCCAAGAGTTGTTGCCCCAATCCTGGGTCCAGCGACGTCGACAGCAGATACCACCATGGGACAGCTCGCACCTCCATCCTGGCCGCCGACAACGCCTCCTGGTCCGAGAGATTGCAGAGCCCAGCGTCGCCCACTCACCTGGTCGAGGTGACTTCGCCCGGTGCCATCCTGGTGCCCACCAAATCACTGGCTAGTGATTCAGGACTTGGTCCCCTCTGCTTACAGGTCTCCATCTTCATCGATCGAGGCTTGGATCACATCGAACATCTTCACTGGTCGCCTGCCAGCAACTTCTTCTTTCAGACTCCATAGACTGCAACGAGGATTCCCGACGTCTTTTCAGACCTATGCAGCCGCAGCCCCTGGGCTAGGTAACCTGAGCATTTCGGTGCTCCAGCATAGCCTAACTATCTAAGTGTCCAGATCCTTTTTCGTTTCAGCTCTACCTAGTCTGATTCGTCCGATAACACTAACTTTGCATTTACTAGCCTCCATAGACTTTGTTCCGCATCCCGTGTGAGAGTGCACACTCTGCACCCGACCTTCCTAGGCCTCCTGCTCGTAATCTAAAGGTTCAGTAGTCTAGTCCTAGCGATCCCAAAGCCTCTGAGAATAGTTACTTACCTGCTAGTAATTCGCATTCCACTTTTGTAGTATATGGTTTTTCGTGCCCCTCGGGCATTTGTGTAAATTGTGCGACTTTCAGTATTTCTTTAAGAGCTTTGTATTGTGCTTAGCTCCCTGACTCATAAAGAGTTCAGGGTAGTACTGTTATAAATAAATATACTTTTATTTTCATAACTTGTGTGGTGTCCTTTCACTTGGTGTTCAAAGGGTAAATGTGATGGTAAAACAGCTGGCTTAACACGCCCTCTAGAGTTTAGCCTAAAGACTGCTCGTGTCCATGCTACTAGGATAGCTGGTCTATCAGGTTGACTTACAACCAATCATCAATAAGGGTCGTTTGGAATGATACATAGTGATCACTAGAATAGTGAGCACTGCATATCAGGCCAACTTCTCACATTGGTGAGCAGCGGTTGGGATTTGAGCTTGCTGTTGTTTTACCACACACGTATCCTAAGAATATCATTTGAAAGATCACATAGGTACATATAACTTAGCTTAGAATACTCTGAGTTCTACTGAACCAGCTGTTGTAGAGTAATAGGGCCTAGCACACCCTAACCTACAACTCTAGCAAGGGATCAGTAGGTAAACCCATAGTGTAGGTAGGTGCATCACTTACACCACACTAGAAGCATGTCTACCCATGGAGAGTCTTCAGAGACTCCCCTAGTGGCTAGTGACCCTCCACAGGTCATCTCAAGATATGCAGCTCTCAGTTTCCAGGAGTTGAGACAATTGTGTACCTCCAGGAAATTGAAACAGGGGTCTAACCCCACCACTCCCTTTCTGTTAGGTCTCTTAGAGACATATGATGCTAGGAAAGCTTCTCATACAGATGGGAATATGCCAGCCTTAGAGGGTACCCTTGGTGATCCTGACCTCCCTGAAACTGAGGAAGTAGAGGAGGAAGAGGATGAAGAGGTTATCTCTGGGGATGAGGCAGACAACAGGCCTGAGCTAGTCAGCAGACTTACTAGGGCCAACTTAGACCTACATAGGGAAGGATCTGGGGGACCCCCAGTACTGACCCTAATGAGGCCTAACCTTGGTGTTAGAAGAGATAGATCTCCTTCTAGGGACTCCAATAGATCTCTGCACTCTAATGCCTCTTCTCAGAGGAGAAGGATTTCTCCCCAGAGGAGATTGACTTCCCCTCAGAGGAGAGAGCATGAAGCAAGGATGAAACAGGCTAATCTAAGCATTGAAAGGGAAGAACTTGCCCTGGCCAAAGAGAAGCTTGCCTTTGCTAGAGAGCAGCAGATGAGTGGGGTAGTCCCCACTGGTGGCAGCAATCTCCCTAGAGATAAAGAAAGGAGTTTAGATACTAAACACCTGAGTAAGATAGTGCCCCCCTTTAAACAAGGGGATGACATCCACAAATGGATGGCTGCTTTGGAGAGGGCCTGCACTGTCCAGTGCATCCCCCAGAGTCAGTGGGCAGCTATACTGTGGCTCTCCTTTGAAGGCAAAGGTAGAGATAAGCTCCTCACTACTAGAGTTGAGGATGCTAACAATTACCAAGTCCTGAAGAATACACTGGTTGATGGGTTTGGCCTAACCACTGAGCAGTACAGGTTGCTGTTCAGGGACACCCAGAAAATTCAGTCTCAGGATTGGTCTAACTTTGTGGATTGTGCCACTAAGGCTGTGGAAGGCTGGTTGCTGGGCAGTAAGGTTACTGATTATACAGGGTTGTACAATCTGATCATGAGAGAGCAGATTTTAAATAACTGTCAGAACCAGTTGTTGCATCAGCACCTTGTCGACTCAGATCTGACCTCTCCCCAAGAATTGGGAAAGAAGGCAGACAGATGGGTCAGAACAAGGATCAAGCAGAACCAGACTCAGAACCAGGGTGGTCAGAAGAAAGCAGACCAAAAGGGTAGTAACAAGAGTGAACAAAATGACCAGAAGTCTTCAACAGGTCCCCAACAAACCAAAGAGGGTGGGGGTCAGGCTTCACAGCAGAAAAAGAAGACTCAAGAAGGCCAGTCAAAAAGGTGGTACCAGTACTGTAAAAGTAAGTCTCACTGGTTTAGTGAGTGCACCAAAAGAGGAGGGCAAACTCCTACCACTACAGCCCCTAAGGCAACTGCACCCCCTAGTACAGTCAGTAGTGGTAGTGCACCTCCCAAGGGAATAGTTGGGTTGACATTGGGAACTGAGGGGTCTGACAACTTAGTTGGCACACTCACTCAGGCTGTCCTTGTCTGTACAGGGGATGTGGATATATCCCCTGATGCCAGTCCCAATACTTTGGGCAAATACAGGCAGACACATTTAATTAATGGAAAAATGGCTCAGGCCTACAGGGACACTTGTGCCAGTGTCACAATGGTGACACCTAACTTTGTGTTTCCTGGACAGATCATGCCAGGTGCAGATTACCTGGTGACCAATGCCAGCAACGTCACTACCAATCATAGTATGGCAGTTGTTGATTTCTCCTGGGGAGGGGTAAGTGGCCCAAAGAAGGTTGTGGTTAGTTCAGACCTCCCAGTAGAATGTCTGTTGGGCAATGATTTGGAAACATCCCTATGGTCAGAAGTGGAGCAGAGGACTCACATGGAAATGTTAGGCTTGCCAGCACATGTCCTTGCTGTGACTAGGTCACAGGCCAAAAGATGCCCCACTGAACAGGTGCTGGATCCTGGAACAATGGACCAGACACCTTCCAAGAAGAGGAGCAGTAGGGTTAAGGCATTGCCTTCCCCTTGCCCCAGGTTGTGGATCAAGTCTCTGAGGAGGCTGATCTAAAAGAACTGAGGGAAACTGAGCCTAAAGAGCTTGAACCTGATCAAGTTGAGTTTCTGGGCTCAGTGGGACCCTCCAGGGAAGACCTGGGGAAGGCACAGTTGGACTGCCCCTCCCTTGAACCCCTCAGACAGCAGGCTGCTGCTGAGGCTGCAGGGAATGCCACAGGTACCCACAAGGTATACTGGGATGATGGACTCCTGTACTCTGAGTCAAGAGACCCCAAGCCTGGTACGACCAGGAGGCTTGTCATCCCCTTGTCTCAGAGAGGTTTCCTCCTTACCTTGGCCCATGAGATTCCCCTTGCAGGTCACTTAGGCCAGAACAAGACGTGGGACAGGCTTGTCACACACTTTCACTGGCCTCACATGAGTGAAGATACCAAGGAGTTTTGTCGCTCCTGTGTCACTTGCCAAGCCAGTGGCAAGTCAGGTGGCACAACAAAGGCCCCCCTCATACCACTACCTGTGGTGGGGGTACCCTTTGAGAGAGTGGGGATTGACATTGTTGGTCCAATGGAACCCCAGACAGCATCAGGGCACAAGTTTATACTGGTGGTAGTGGATCATGCCACCAGGTATCCTGAAGCTATACCCCTTAGGACCACTACAGCACCTGTTGTGGCAAGAGCCCTAATTGGAGTGTTCTCCAGAGTGGGCTTCCCTAAGGAGGTTGTCTCTGACAGAGGTGCAAACTTCATGTCAGGATATCTGACTGCAATGTGGAAGGAATGTGGTGTCAACTATAAGTTCACCACACCCTACCACCCACAGTGCAATGGGCTTGTTGAAAGATTCAACAGGACCCTCAAAGGGATGATTCATGGACTACCTGAACCTCTCAGGAGGAGATGGGATGTCCTGATATCCTGCCTCTTGTTTGCTTACAGAGAGGTCCCACAGAAGGGGGTTGGCTACAGCCCTTTTGAACTTCTGTTTGGGCATCCTGTAAGAGGACCCCTTTGTTTGGTAAAGGAAGGGTGGGAGAGACCTCTCAAAAAGCCTGGAACAAACATTGTGGACTATGTACTTGGTCTCCACTCCAGGATGGCTGAGTATATGGAAAAGGCATCTAAAAACCTTGAGGCAAGCCAAGAACTCCAAAAAGCTTGGCATGACCAAAAGGCTGTCCTGACTGTGTACAAGCCTGGACAGAAGGTGTGGGTGCTGGAGCCAGTGGCCCCAGCAGCACTCAAAGACAAATGGTCTGGGCCCCACACAATCATTGAGCAAAAGGGAGAGGTCACCTACCTGGTGGACCTTGGAACTCCCAGGAGCCCCCTCAGGGTGCTCCATGTAAACAGGCTCAAGGCATATGTCAACAGGAAGGAATTGGGCTTGCTCATGGCCACAGATGAGGGACAGGAGGAAGAGAATGACCCTCTCCCAGACCTGCTCACTCAGAATCCTGATGATGGATCAGTAGATGGTGTTGTCTTTTGTGGCAGCCTCTCTGAACATCAGCAACAGGATTGTAGACAGGTTCTGCAATCCTTTAGATATATGTTCTCTCTGACACCCAGTCAAACTGATTGGTGTACCCATGAAGTTGACACTGGAGACAGTCTGCCTGTCAAGAGTAAAATCTACAGACAGCCTGATCATGTCAGAGACTGCATCAAGACAGAAGTGCAGAAAGTGTTGGAGCTGGGAGTCATTGAGCCCTCAGATAGCCCTTGGGCTAGCCCAGTAGTTCTAGTGCCAAAGCCTCACACCCAGGGTGGTAAGAAAGAGATGAGGTTTTGCGTAGACTACAGAGGACTCAATGCAGTCACTAAGACTGATGCCCACCCAATACCAAGAGCAGATGAACTTATAGATAGATTGGCTTCTGCCAACTACTTAAGTACATTTGACCTGACAGCTGGGTATTGGCAAATCAGGTTAGCTGAGGAGGCCAAGCCCAAGACAGCATTTTCTACCCCTGGTGGGCATTATCAATTTGTGGTAATGCCCTTTGGTTTGAAAAATGCACCTGCCACCTTCCAAAGGCTGGTGAATCAAGTTCTCACTGGGTTGGATGACTTCTGTGCAGCATATCTTGATGATATAGCTGTCTTTAGCTCCACCTGGGAGGATCACCTGGTCCACCTGAGAAAAGTGTTCGAGGCACTGCAGAAGGCAGGTCTCACTATCAAGGCTACTAAGTGCCAGATGGGGCAGACACAGGTTGTATACCTGGGCCACCTTGTAGGTGGAGGCCAGGTTCAGCCATTGGAGAGCAAGATACAGGCCATCAAGGACTGGGCTCCTCCAACCACCCAGACTCAGGTTCGAGCTTTCTTGGGCCTGACTGGTTACTATAGAAAATTTGTCAAGAATTATGGGTCCATTGTGACTCCACTTAATGACCTGACAAGTAAAAAGATGCCAAAGAAAGTTCAGTGGACAGCAAGCTGTCAGAAAGCATTTGATGACCTAAAGCAGGCCATGTGCACAGCACCTATCCTAAAGAGTCCAGACTACTCCAAAACATTCATTGTCCAAACAGATGCTTCTGAGTTGGGTGTGGGAGCTGTTCTATCTCAGCTGAATTTTGATGGTAACGACCAGCCCATTGCTTTTATTAGCAGAAGGCTGACCCCCAGAGAGAAAAATTGGTCAGCTATTGAGAGGGAGGCCTTTGCTGTGGTTTGGGCCCTGAAGAAGTTGAGGTCATACTTGTTTGGCACTCACTTCAAGATTCAGACCGACCATAAGCCCCTCTTGTGGCTAAATCAGATGAAGGGTGAAAACCCCAAACTACTTAGGTGGTCCATTTCCCTACAGGGGATGGATTTTACAGTGAAGCATAGACCTGGTACTGATCATGGCAATGCTGATGGGCTCTCCAGGTATTTCCACTTAGAGCAAGAAGACTCACCTGGTCAAGGTTAGCTTATTGTCCCAAAGTTTGGGGGGGGTCATGTAGGAGAGTAGGGTCTGCAATCCTATGATCACCCAGATTTTTGCTTTTTGCTTCACTGGTTTACGACTTTCCCTGGCTGTAGGCCTGCTAATCAGACCCACAGCCTAGCTGTTCTCTCTATTCCAAATTGTACCCAGGTACTGAATTGGCACTGGGCCCTCTCCAAGTCCCTGTACCCAGGGCAGAGGTGCACCCAGAAGTCTCCCAGGGGCTGCAGCATGTATTATGCCACCCCTGGGCTGACTAACTAAACAGACACAACTGGCTGCTTGACAGCTGGGGGCAAGGAGGTGTAATCACCCCTTCTCTAGATATAGTATACCTATATCTAAACTGAAAATGGGCACACAGATCTCCTATCAGTCACTCCTATGGCAGGCCTTAACAATCCTGGAGGCAGAGTGCTTGGAATCGTGTGAGATGGTGCTCTGGCATGAGCTGAGCCTGTCTGCGGCTTTCGGGATCTATCCCTTAGCCGTTTCCATGATAGCGTCAGACCATATACTCTTAAGGGCCTTATAATCCTCGCGGTTATGGTAACTTTGGTCTGACATTATCTAAACATGTCGTGTAAGGTGTCATACGCTTTGGAATACTACCCCCTCGCCAGTTCTGGCGACGGGGGTAGCATTCCACCCCTCTAGAGGGAGAAGACATGTTGGTAGCCTGTAACCCCGGTTAAAGTTGAACATAGCCTCAGCTCCACAAAATGGATGCTGCCACCGAGACACAAGTCTGACCTCCTGCTGCTGGGAGTCCTTCCAGCGAGGAGTGCTTGGACAAAGGGTTTCCTGTCAGGGGCGGTGCCAGCACCATCCCAGACAGGGTTTTGTGTATCCCAGGTAGGCAGGGCTATAGAGGAATTTGACTGCAAGTGGCACCCCGGTGCTCACTGTGCATATGCCGGCTCAAACCAGTTCCTGGGGCACACCAGCCCCTGAGCTGGGGAGAGACCGGACAAAGGAGAGGGGTGTAACCACCCCCCTCCTAGTCCCACCCATAGGGCAGGACTTAGTCGCGTGCCAGCCCCTTTTCTCAGGATAAAGGTAGGAGCAGGCCCCCTTCCAAATTAGATCATCTTTGAATCCTGAAACTACTTTCTACGAAAGGAACTCAAGACTTCTTCCTAAGATTTCTCCCTTGTGACTAAGGAGTAGTCACCCTGCATCCGCAGGCACCATCCAAGCATCGCGGTTTGCTGTAAGTCTCTCCTCCGGATCAAGACTGCCCAGCTCGACGAGAACCGGCTTCCCTGGCACCTCTGACCTCTACCTGCATCATCAGCCCAGCTGAGATTCGTGGGTGTGACGAGACCTCAAGGGACCGGCCATCTTCAAGACTGCACGACGCTTGCCCAGCACGACCACCGAGGGACCCTTGAGTGAGTGCTTTGGGGTTTGAGCAGCTCCAGCACCGAAGTCCAGCCCTCCAGCATCCACGAGATCTGCGTGGGGCCCTTCTGCTCTTTGCTGCTCACCGCGTTCTCCAGGACACTTGCCCGTTGGCTAGTGGCCCTCCTGACGACAAACCACGACGACAACACCGCTGGTCTTGTTTCTCCAGACTGGCCCTTGCTCCCCTCCAACAGAGGAGCACCCCGGACCCTCCTGGTCCACTCCAGACGCCATTTTGAGTCCACCGCGTGGGCTTGCATTTGCCAAGAGTTGTTGCCCCAATCCTGGGTCCAGCGACGTCGACAGCAGATACCACCGTGGGACAGCTCGCACCTCCATCCTGGTCGCCGACAACGCCTCCTGGTCCGAGAGATTGCAGAGCCCAGCGTCGCCCACTCACCTGGTCGAGGTGACTTCGCCCGGTGCCATCCTGGTGCCCACCAAATCACTGGCTAGTGATTCAGGACTTGGTCCCCTCTGCTTACAGGTCTCCATCTTCATCGATCAAGGCTTGGATCACATCGAACATCTTCACTGGTCGCCTGCCAGCAACTTCTTCTTTCAGGCTCCATAGACTGCAACGAGGATTCCCGACGTCTTTTCAGACCTATGCAGCCGCAGCCCCTGGGCTAGGTAACCTGAGCATTTCGGTGCTCCAGCATAGCCTAACTATCTAAGTGTCCAGATCCTTTTTCGTTTCAGATCTACCTAGTCGGATTCGTCCGATAACACTAACTTTGCATTTACTAGCCTCCATAGACTTTGTTCCGCATCCCGCGTGAGAGTGCACACTCTGCACCCGACCTCCCTAGGCCTCCTGCTCGTAATCTAAAGGTTCAGTAGTCTAGTCCTAGCGATCCCAAAGCCTCTGAGAATAGTTACTTACCTGCTAGTAATTCGCATTCCACTTTTGTAGTATATGGTTTTTCGTCCCCCTCGGGCATTTGTGTAAATTGTGCGACTTTCAGTATTTCTTTAAGAGCTTTGTATTGTGCTTAGCTCCCTGACTCATAAAGAGTTCAGGGTAGTACTGTTATAAATAAATATACTTTTATTTTCATAACAACTTGTGTGGTGTCCTTTCACTTGGTGTTCAAAGGGTAAATGTGATGGTAAAACAGCTGGCTTAACACGCCCTCTAGAGTTTAGCCTAAAGACTGCTCGTGTCCATGCTACTAGGATAGCTGGTCTATCAGGTTGACTTACAACCAATCATCAATAAGGGTCGTTTGGAATGATACATAGTGATCACTAGAATAGTGAGCACTGCATATCAGGCCAACTTCTCACAGGCAGGGCTGAAAGGAAGGTGACTGCAAGTGGCACCCCGGTGCTCACTGTGCATATGCCGGCTCAAACCAGTTCCTGGGGCACACCAGCCCCTGAGCTGGGGAGAGACCGGACAAAGGAGAGGGGTGTAACCACCCCCCTCCTAGTCCCACCCATAGGGCAGGACTTAGTCGCGTGCCAGCCCCTTTTCTTAGGATAAAGGTAGGAGCAGGCCCCCTTCCAAATTAGATCATCTTTGAATCCTGAAACTACTTTCTACGAAAGGAACTCAAGACTTCTTCTCAAGATTTCTCCCTTGTGACTAAGGAGTAGTCACCCTGCAGCAGCAGACACCACCTAAGTATCTTGCGGTTTGCTGAAACGTCCTTTCTCCGGAACCAGACTGCCCAGCTCGACGAGACCCGGACTCCCTGCCCTCTCTGACCTCAACCTGCCTCTACAGCACAGCTGAGACCCGTAGGTGCGACGAGACCAGAGGACCCGGCGATCATCAGAACCAGCACGACAATGAACCAGTACGACCACCGAGGGACCCTTGAGTGGGTGCACTGGGGTAAGAGAAGCCCCAACCCCAAGCAGCACGAGCACCGAAGTCCAGCCCCCCAGCATCCACCAGATCTGCGTGGGGCCCTTTTGCTTCTGTGTTGCTTGGCACGTTGTCTGGTCACTTGCCCGTTGGCTAGTGACCCTCCAGACAACGTCCTACGTTTGTTTCACCGCTGGTCTAGCTCCTCTAGACTGGCCCTTGTCTCCTCTTGAAGGGGAACTTCCTCGGACCCTCCTGGTCCACTCCAGACGCCATTTTGTGTTGCCACGTGGGCTTGCCTTAGCCAAGGCTTGTTGCCTCCTTCAACGGATCCCGCATCGCCAGCAGCAGACATCCGACGTGGGACAGCTCGCAGACCTCCAGCCTGGTCGACATCAGCGCCCTGGTCCGTGCAGCAGCAGAATCCAGTGTCACCTCTTCGCCTGGCTGAGTGACCTCGTCCGGTGCCATCCTGGTGCCCACCTAATCACTGGCTAGTGATTCAGAACTTGGTCCCCTCTGCTTACAGGTACTCTTCTTCAACTGATCCAGTCCTTGGATCAGCCCGGAACATCTTCACTGGTCGCCTGCCAGCAACTCTTACTTCAGGCTCCTGGTTCGTCAACGAGGTTTCCCGACGACACTTGAACCCTATGCAGCCGCAGCCCCTGGGCTAGGTAAACCGAGTACCACGGTGCTCCAGCGTAGATCCACTCTCTAAGTGTCTAGATCCACTTTCGTTTTTGACCTACCTAGTCGGGTTCGCCCGAGAACACTAACTTTTGCATTTACTAGTATCCATAGACTTTGTCCCGCATTACGCGTGAGAGTTTCCACTCTGCACACGACGTCCCTAGGCCTCCTGCTTCTAATCCAAGGGTTCAGCATTGTAGGCCCAGCGTTTCTAAAGTCTCTGAGAATAGTACTTACATGCTAGTAATTTTGCATTCCACTTTTGTAGTATATGGTTTTTTGTGCCCCTCGGGCATTTGTGTAAATTGTGCGACTTTCAGTATTTCTTTAAGAGTTTTGTAATGTGCTTAGCTCCCTGACTCATAAAGAGTTCAGGGTAGTCTTGTTATAAATAAATATACTTTATTTTCATAACAACTTGTGTGGTGTCCTTTCACTTGGTGTTCAAGGGGTAAATGTGATGGTAAAACAGCTGGCTTCACACGCCCTCTAGAGTTTAGCCTAAAGACTGCTCTTGTCCATGCTACTAGGATAGCTGGTCTATCAGGTTGACTTACAACCAATCATCAATAAGGGTCGTTTGGACTGATACATAGTGATCACTAGAACAGTGAGCACTGCATATCAGGCCAACTTCTCACATATATAAATATATATAAAACATAATACAAGAAAAGAAAGGAAATACACTGAAATCCTCTAAGAATAACGATTCCACATAGGAATGCAAGGCAAAGAGAAAAGCTATCTGTAACACCTTAGTGTCATTATGTTAGTCCAAACTGCAGCCAATCAGGCGCCAGCACCCTCTAGAACCTTCTCCTCAGAAGCTCAAGCCCTCAGATTTTCTACCGCACGTCGTGTGAAGGGAGTCTCCCTGAGCTCTGCACAGTTTTCATCTCTATTCTTCTAGTTCCAGCTATTTCTACAAAATGTCAAGTAAGAAGTCTTTATTCAGACCCTGCTCTTCTTGTGGGAAGTATAAGAAGGTAGATCCCTGACTATGGTTGCCCCCAACTTTTTTGCCTGGTGTTTTGCTGGTTTTCTGACTTAGTTGACCTGGGGCCCTGCTAATCAGGACCCCAGGCATACTGCTCTCTCTGTAAAATGGATTCCATGTACCTTAGGTACATATCTAAATTGGATACTGAGTCACCTTATCAGTCCCTGTACAGTGTACCTTAGGTACCCAGGGCATAGGTGTACCCAGGGCCTACCAGGGGCTGCAGCATGTATTATGCCACCCCTGGCTGGCCATCCAAATCTGACACAACTGGCTGCTTGACAGCTGGGGCAAGGTGGTGTAATCACCCTTTGCTTTAGATATAGTATACCTATATCTAACCCTAAAATGGACACACAGATCTCCTATCAGTCACTCCTATGGCAGGCCTTAACAATCCTGAAGGCAGAGTGCTTGGAATCGTGTGAGATGGTGCTCTGGCATGAGCTGAGCCTGTCTGCGGCTTTCGGGATCCATCCCTTAGCCGTTTCCATGATATCGCATACCATATACTCTTAAGTGCATTATAATCCTCGCGGTTATATGCCAACTCTGGTATCGCTTTATCAAAACATGTCGAGTAAGGTGTCATACGAATTGGAATACTAACCCCTCGCCAATTCTGGCGACGGGGTTAGCATTCCACCCTTCTAGAGGGACACGACATGTATGTAACCTGTAACCCCGGTTAAAGTCAGACAGAGCCTTAGCATCCACAAAATGGATGCTGCCACCGAGACACAAGTCTGCCCTCCTGCTGCTGGGAGTCCTCCCAGAGCAGGAGGCAAGGACAATGGGTTTCCTGCCAGGGGCGGTGCCAGCACCGTCCCAGACAGGGTTTTGTGTATTCCAGGTAGGCAGGGCTACAGAGGAAGGTGACTGCAAGTGGCACCCCGGTGCTCACTGTGCATAGGCCGGCTGAAACCAGTTCCAGGGGCACTCCAGCCCCTGGCCTGGGGAAAGCCCGCCAAAGGAGAGGGGTGTAACCACCCCCCTCCTGGTCCCACCCATAGGGCAGGACTTAGTCGCGTGCCAGCCCCCTTTTCCCAGATAAAGGTAGGAACTGGCCCCCTTCCAAATTAGATCATCTTTGGAATCAAGACACGACTTTCTACGAAAGGACATCAAGATTTCTTCATCAAGATTCTCCCTTGTGACTAAGGAGTAGTCACCCTGCATCCGCAGGCACCACCTTAAGAACACTGCGGTCTGCTGCAAGTCCTTCCTCCGGAATCCGACTCTCCAGCTCGACAAGACCCGGCTTCCCTGGCACCTCCGACCTCTACTCACCTCTACAGCCAAGCTGAGAACCGTGAGTGCGACAAGACCTCAAGGGACCGACTATTGCCAAGACTGCACGACTTCTTCACAGCAAGCCCGCCGGGTAATCTACTGGCGAGTGCTTTGGGGTCCGAGAAGCCCCGACCCTGAGCAGCTCCAGCACAGAAGATCAGCCCCCCAGCATCTCCACGATCGGCGTGGGGCCCTTCTGCTTTTTGCTGCTCACCGCGTTGTTTGGCTACTAGCCCGCTGGCTTGTGGCCTTCTGAACGACGCCCGACGACATCACTGCTGCTGGTCTGGTTGCTCCAGACTGGTTCTTGCTCCCTTCCAGAAGAGGAGCACCCCGGACCCTCCTGGTCCACTCAAGACGCCATTTTGAGTCCACCGCGTGGGCTTGAATTAGCCAAGGCTTTGTTGCCCAATCCTGGGTCCTTCGACGCCGACAGCTTCATCCATCGTGGGACAGCTCGCCCCTCCATCCTGGTCGCCGACAACGCCTCCTGGTCCGTGAGATCTGCAGAGCACAGCGTCGCCCACTCACCTAGTCGAGGTGACTACCCTCCGGTGCCCTCCTGGTGCCCCTGACTACTGGCTAGTAGTCACGAACTTGGTCCCCTCTGCTTTCAGGTGTCATCCATCTTCAAGATCCAGGCTTGGATCACTTCGAACTCTCTTCACTGGTCGCCTGCCAGCATCTTTCTTCCAGGCTCCTGGTTCGTCTACGAGGATTCCCGACGTCTTTTGAGACATATGCAGCTGCAGCCCCTGGGCTAGGTAACTTCGGCATTTCGGTGCCCCAGCATAGCCTCACTATCCAAGGGTCAGGATCCACTGTCGTTTTCTTCCTACCAGGTCGGGTTCGCCTGTGAACACTAACTTTACCTTTACTAGCTATCATAGACTTTGTCCCGCATCCCGCGTGAGAGTGCACACACTGCACCCGAGTCCCCTGGGCCTCCTAGAAGTAATCTAACGATTCTATAGTCAAGTCCTAGCGATTCCAAAGCCTATTAGTACTGTACTTACCTGCTAGTAGTTTCGCATTCCACTTTTTGTGTATATGGTTTCCCGTGCCCCTCGGGCATTTGTATATACTGTGCTAACTTAAGTATTTTTATAAGAGTTTTGTATTGTGCTTAGCTCCCTGACTCATAAAGAGTTCAGGGTAGACTTGTTAGAAATAAATATACATTTATTTTCATAACAACTTGTGTGGTGTCCTTTCACTGGGTGTTCAAGGGGTAATGTGATGGTAAAACAGCTGGCTTAACACGCCCTCTAGAGTCTTAGCCTTAGACTGCTCGTATCCATGCTACTAGGATAGCTGGTCCATAAGGTTGACTTACAACCAATCATCAATAAGGGTTGTTTGGACTGATACAAAGTGCTCACTAGAATAGTGAACATTATATATCAGGCCAACTTCTCACAGGAAGCTGCGCCTTTTTGAAAAGGACCCCGACCAGAAGTGTATTTATTGTTTATACCCGGATTATGAGACTGGCAGCTGCAAGTTTTGTAGAACCTTTTCTACCAAAACTCTTAAGGACAGGGAAGGCCGTCTTCTCCTTTGGCTGCAACGTCTTAAGGACAAAGACTATGTACTGTCCGACGCAGAAAGTTTACATTCTGGCTTCTCTTCAGCAGCCTCAAAGCGTGGTAGTGTTCGGGAGGTTCCTTCTCCTTTCCTCAAGAAGCCTAAATTAGCCTTGTCTGTGGCTCCTGTGGTGTCTTCTGCCACTCCTACCACCTCTACGCCCACGAGACCTGGCTCTCAGGCGTCTTTGGCTGCCTCTCGAGGTGTTTTCACACCTCTTAAAGTTCCGCAGTCGCCGGGAGCATCGGCGAGCGCTCCGACGACGAGAACAGCATTGCCTGCATCTTCGACGACGACGCTGACTACCACAGCAGCTTTCTCACGTCGACGAGAGTTTTGTTACCGTCTAAACCTGTCCCGTCGACGATTCCCATCTCGTCGACGAAGAAGAGAGAATCCTCGTCGACGAAAGACCCGAAGACATCGTCGTCGTCGACGAAAACCTCGTCGGCGAAGACACCGTCGACCAAGCTCTCGTCGACGAAGACAGGCCCGTCGACGAAGACTCCGTCTACGGAGTCAGTACCAGCATCGACGACTACCCCGTAGACGACGACCTCGTCGACGTCTTCATCTACAATGGATCGCCCGTCGACAGTGACACCGTCGACGACCCCGTCGACGACCGATCCGTCGACGAAGGTTTCTTCAAAATTACCGTTGACGACAGCAAAATCAGGCTCGTCGACGCTAACGGCGACGGCTCCGTCGACGGCGGCACCGATTTCGTATGCTTCTGTACCGTTAGTGCCATTGAAGACCTCTAAATCTTCACATCCTCGCACTACAGTACCCTGCCAACAGATCAGATCTCGGATCCAGAGCCTCAACCACCTTCTCCGATGTTCGCAACTACATCTGAGCATGACACAGACTCGGAGCATGAAGAGGACATGTTTGGGGAAGCACATAGTCCCTCTGATTTAATAATTAAATGTCAGGTCACAGATTCTGACGATGGTGGTGACCCACACTTTCAACAAGAGGAGCAGTTCACTCA
The DNA here is from genome assembly GCF_964261635.1 of Lissotriton helveticus. Lineage (NCBI taxonomy): Eukaryota > Metazoa > Chordata > Amphibia > Caudata > Salamandridae > Lissotriton > Lissotriton helveticus. Next base: position 66,267,354 of record NC_136069.1, read on the forward strand.
AGCTCATGTGGCCACCATTCCTTTGACCTTAATTTCTAATCTCCAACATATGCTGGACGATTACAACCGGCGTTTTCCTGCAACACCGCAGTCTACTCCTGCGCAATCTCCCGCTCCTGTGGCACTACCTCCACCTTCATTGCCGCCTATCGTTCCAACTACGACTTCGTCTCAGGTTCATAGATCAATTAGCATCCATACCACTATATACCCGCAGGATGCGGATGATGAGGCGGTCGCGGAACGGGAGGATGGTGAAGTCCCAGACAACACGGATGATGAGGCAGGCGACCAGGATATGGCCGAATGGGATGATTATCGAGCGCAGACGCCCTCTCCTCAACCTGGTACCTCGAGTGAGTCACCACCAGTAGATATCGCCAGTTTCCATCTTCTAATGGATAGAGCGGCTCAACGTTTCAAACTTCCGCGATCACAACGCAAGGAGGATTGTTTTCTTTATGACTTTAAAGATAAACCTTATAAGCAGGTGCACACAATTCCTATTATTGATTTCGTTTGGAAAGAGGGCATTAAACTAATGAATGCTCCAAACTCCTTACCTGCTCAGATTCCGCGCCTTGAGAAGAAGTACAAGGCCCCAACTGGTTCTCCAGCTTGCCTGATTTCTCATCCTAAGCCGGACTCTGTCGTGACTCAGGCCGCACAGCGTAGAGCACGGAATCCAGCCTCCCAAATCACAGCCCCTCCGGATAGAGAGGGTCGACGCTTAGATGCTATTGGCCGCAAGTTCTCCACGATGGCTTCAACATCTGTCCGGGCAGCTAATGCCTTAGCCATTGTAGGCCGTTATGACCGAACACAGGTTTCCGCCTCCTGGCCAGGGCGGCTGCACTCCGTCGTCAAGGCTGGCTGAAGTTCACCTCCTTCCGGCAGGAAGTCCAAGCCAAAATACTGGATATGCCATATGATGGGGAATCGCTATTCGGATCCCATATCGATGATGCCCTTGAGTCCATCAAGAAGGACACCGATACGGCGAAGTCCTTGGGCACGCTGCAATTTCGGAAACAGCCCTTTCGATGTGCGCGTGGACGCGGCACTTCTTCCAACTTTTGACGAGGGCAACAATACCGCTCCTACAATCAGAGCGGCCAACGTTACACGCCCAATCAGCAGTCTCGTCAGCAACCCTCCAAATCATACGACCGCTGAGCCTGCTCCAGGCGAGGTCGCCCCCACCCACCGCTGCTCCTGCCCGCTGACCTCCAGTGCGCTGCCTGCTGCCTGCCGACTGTGTTGCCTCTGTGTTTTTCCCCCCTCTTGCTGCCTCCGTTTTTTCCGCCTATTTGCCCCTTGCCTGTTGGTCTTCTGCCTCCTGTATTCACCTTCCCCTGTGCCCCCTTTGACTTCTGTACCCTTTTTCCCCCCTTCTGCTGCTCTCCCCCTACCTGTGGGTCTCCTCCAGCCGCCGGACGACCCAGCCGCCGCTGAGCCGCCCTTGGCCCTCCTTTCCCGCCACTGTCCTCCAGCCGACACCGCCCCCCCCTGCCCACTGGCCGCCCCGCTCCCGCCACCCAGGTGACCCGCCCTCCCAGCGCATTACTTATGACGCCCCCTGAGCGACCGCGCAGCAGACGCGCGCAGCGGGAGCACCGATTGAGCGCTGAAGGTGCGCCACAGGTAAGCCCGTCTGCGCCCGTCCGCGCCTGGACCGTGCCCAGCGCCAGGACCCCTGGCCCTCCCCGCCGATGCAAGACGACCCGACTGTCCTACGACGACGCCACTCCCCACGCACTCAACGCCGGCCGGACCCACGCCTGCTGCCGAGCCACCCCGAGACGCACCTACGGACCCTTCACCTGCTGTACCTGCAAGTTCACCTGCCTCCGAACCTGCCCCGCACCCGCCAAGACAAACACCAGCAGCAACCACCTCAAATGCATCCTGCTCAACACCCGCTCCGTCCACAGACACGCCGTGGAACTCTGGAACCTCCTCGACGCTACATCACCGGACGTCGCCTTCCTCACGGAGACCTGGATGAACGCCTCCTCTGCACCCGACATCGCCATCGCCATCCCGGACGGGTACAAGATCATCAGGAGGGACCGCATCAACCAGACCGGAGGAGGCATCGCCATCGTCCACAAGAACACCATCCGCATCACGACTGACTCCAACTACACCTTCGCCACCGCCGAGCACCTCCACTTCCAGATTCACACCGACCCTAAGACGACCCTCAGAGGCACCCTCGTCTACAGACCCCCGGGACCACACACACAATTCAGCGAAGACATCGCGGACTTCATCAGCCCACACGCCCTCCCCTCCGCTGACTACATCCTACTAGGGGACCTCAACTTCCACCATGAGAACAACAAGGACCGCAACACCACCGCCCTGCTGGAAAACCTCGCCAACCTCGGACTCAAGCAACTGGTCAACACCCCCACCCACTACGCCGGCCACACGCTTGATCCCGTCTTCTCTTCCAGCAAGGACATCACCTTCAGCCAAGCCACCGGACTCCACTGGACCGACCACAGCTGCGTCCACTTCAGCTTCAAAAGACCCACGACCCACCACCACCCGCAACAGATACCTCACAGGAACTGGAGCAAGATCACCGCGGACCAGCTCACCCCCTCCCTTAACCAGAGCCCACCGGCCTACAACACGGACCCCAACGAAGCAGCCCGCAACTTCACACAGTGGCTGACCGCCTGCGCCGACGACCTCGCGCCACTAAAGAACCCGCCCAGCAGACCCAGAAGCAAGAAAGCATCCTGGTTCACCAACGAACTCAAGGACTCCAAGATGGCCTGCCGCACCCTCGAGAAAGCCTGGCGCCTCGACCGGACCACCGACAATATGACCGCCCTCAAACACGCGACCTGCAAGCACCACCAACTCATCCGCACCACCAAGAAGAAATCCCTGAAGGAACGACTGGACAACAACGCCCACGACAGCAAAGAGCTCTTCACCATCGTCAAGGAGTTCTCCAACCCCAGCACCGGCACCAACGACATCCGTCACAAGACCTCTGCGACTCCCTCGCCTCGTTCTTCCACCGCAAGATCGCCGACATCCACAACAGCTTCGGCGCACCACCCACGCACCCAACCGTCGAACCAACGCCCCCCACCGCCACCCTCCGCACCTGGACCATGGTGACCACCGAAGACACAGCCCGCACAATGAACACCATCCACTCCGGATCACCGACCGACCCCTGCCCACACCACGTCTTCAACAAGGCCGACTCCACCATCGCACCCCAACTCCGTAACATCATCAACACCTCATTCAACACCGCCACCTTCCCGGAGAGCTGGAAGCACGCCGAGCTCAGCGCCCTCCTGAAGGAACCTACAGCGGACCCCACCGACCTCAAGAACTTCCGCCCCATCTCGCTCCTCCCTTTTCCTGCTAAAGTCATCGAGAAGATCGTCAACAGACAGCTGACCGCCTTCCTCGAGACAAACGGATCCCTCGACCCCTCGCAGTCCGGATTCAGAGCCAACCACAGCACCGAGACCGCCCTCATCGCAGCCACCGACGACATCCGGACCCTGCTCGACAAAGGAGAAACAGTGGCCCTCATCCTCCGGGACCTCTCCGCTGCGTTCGACACGGTCTGCCACCGCACCCTAGTCCAGCGCCTCAGCAGCATCGGTATCCAAGAGAAGGCACTGGAGTGGACCATCTCGTTCCTCGCTGGAAGAACACAAAGAGTCCGCCTCCTCCCGTTTCGCTCCGAGGCCACCGAAGTCATCTGCGGCGTCCCGCAAGGATCTTCACTCAGCCCCACCCTCTTCAACGTCTACATGAGACCTCTTGCAGCCATCGCACGCCAGCACAACCTCAACATCATCTCTTACGCCGACGACACCCAGCTGATCCTCTCCCTCACCAGAGACCCCGACACCGCCAGAACCTGCCTACACGAAGGGATGAAAGACGTCGCCGAGTGGATGAAGGACAGCCGCCTGAAACTGAACACGGACAAGACGGAAGTCCTCATCCTGGGATCCTCGCCCTCCGCCTGGGACGACTCCTGGTGGCCCCCAGCCCTGGGCACCGCACCCAAGCCAACCGACCACGCACGCAACCTGGGCTTCATCCTGACTCCTCCCTCTCGATGACCAGACAAGTCAACGCCGTCTCCTCATCGTGCTTCAACACCCTGCGTATGCTTCGCAAGATCTTCCGCTGGATCCCGACCGAGACCAGGAAGACTGTCACCCAGGCACTCGTCACCAGCCGTCTGGACTACGGAAACGCCCTCTACGCCGGAACCACAGCCAAGCTACAGAAAAGACTCCAGCGCATCCAGAACGCCTCCGCCCGACTCATCCTGGATGTCCCCCGACGCAGCCACATCTCCAGCCACCTGAGGAACCTGCACTGGCTCCCCGTCGACAAGAGGATCACGTTCCGGCTCCTTACCCACGCACACAAATCTCTCCACGACCTGGGCCCCAAGTACCTCAACGACCGCCTGACCTTCTACACGCCCACCCGCCAGCTACGGTCCACCAGCCTCGCCCTCGCAGCCGTACCACGCATCCGAAGAGCAACCGCCGGAGGAAGATCCTTCTCTTACCTGGCTGCCAAGACGTGGAACTCCCTCCCCATCCACCTTTGGCTGACCAAGGACCATCTCACCTTCAGAAAACAACTCAAGACCTGGCTGTTCGAGCAGTAGCATACCCCCTCCCCCAAGCGCCTTGAGACCCTCCCGGGTGAGTAGTGCGCTATACAAATGGTATGATTGATTGATTGATTGAAAGTCGTCCTATCGTGGCGCAAATGAGAAACGCCAATGACTTTTGCCACTCTCAAAGTGTTGGAGGACGAATCTCTCTGTTTTATTCCCAGTGGTCTTCGATCACTTCGGACCGCTGGGTTTTGGACATTGTCAAACGGGGTCATACCCTGGAGTTTACAAAGATTCCTCCTTGCACTCCACCTCGTGGTCCACCTCCTCCACATCTCGAGGAGCTTTACCATCAGGTCCGTCTTCTTGTGTTGAAAGGTGCAGTCGAAGTGGTTCCAGAACATCAAAGAGGGAAAGGTTTTTACTCTCGATTCTTCCTCATACTCAAGAAGAACGGAGATTGGCGACCCATTCTGGATTTGAGGGCTCTCAACCAGTTCTTGAAGTCTCAATCATTCCGTATGCTGACGCTACTGGAAGTCCTGCGTCTTCTATCCAGCAAAGATTTTATGACCACCATAGATCTTCAAGACGCATACTTTCATGTTCCGATAATCCAACAACATCGCCAGTACCTGCGTTTCAAAGTGGGACCTATGCATTTTCAGTTCAAAGTTCTACCCTTCGGACTGCGTTCAGCTCCTCGTGTGTTCACGAAAGTACTGGCCCCAGTGGTGGCTCACCTGCGTCTACAAGGAGTTGAGATCTTTCCCTATTTAGACGATTGCCTTCTCAAATCTCAATGTCACCATCAGCTGGGTCGGGACACGCACCTTTGCCAGCAAGTGTTTCGGTCTCTGGGGTTGACCATCAACGTCGAGAAGTCACAGTTTGCACCTCTGCAGACCAGATCATTCCTGGGAGCAATCCTAGACACGCAGCTCTCGAAAGCGTTAGTCTCGAACGAGCGACGTCAGAAGATCCTTCGTCTGGTCTCCCTCATTCGAAGAAAACAGTCCGTTTCGGTTCGGACGTTAAAATCATTCTTGGGAATGGCTTCATCTTGTATCGCACTGATCCCAAATTGCAGGTTGCGCACCCGTCCTATTCAGGAAGAACTGGACTTACAGTGGCGTCAGGTCTCCGGGTCCTTCAACGACCTAGTTGCCGTCACATCCCGCATGAAAAAGAGCCTGCTTTGGTGGGCGCGGCCCGCAAATCTGGAAATGGGTGTGTCCTTCCTCGATCATGCTCCAGACCTTACGCTGACGACGGACGCCTCCTTGGAGGGGTGGGGCGCTCATCTCCAGGGCCTCTCCATCAAGGGCAAGTGGTCGCCGACGCAGCGCACGTGGCATATCAACAGGCTAGAATTGATGGCGATCTTCCTAGCGCTCAAGTCCTTCCTCCCAGTTGTTCACGGGGAGTCAGTGCTAATCCAAACAGACAATACCACCAGTATGCACTACGTGAACAAGCAGGGAGGGACCAGGTCTCCACTTCTGTCCCGCTTGGCCCAGTCGATCTGGGATTGGGCTCTTCGCCATCACATCACCTTGGCAGCTGTCCACTTTCCGGGCGTGTCCAACCTCCTGGCGGACTCTTTGAGCAGGTCCACTTCCTCAACACACGAATGTGAACTGCACCAACCGACTCTGGATCTTGTGTTCCGCTAATGGGGTCACCCAGATCTGGATCTCTTTGCAACACCGGAGAATCGGAAATGCCCGTCTTATGCAAGTTGACATCCCCACCCAGGGTCCTGCGGGAATGCCCTTTTGATCAACTGGTGCGATCTATTCGCTTACGCCTTTCCGCCGCTCCCATTAATACCGCGGGTACTGTGGAAGATGCGGAGGCAGCCCTGCCACATCCTGTTGATCGCACCTCGTTGGCCCAGACAGGCATGGTTTTCGGAACTGCTTCTAATGTCCCAGTGCGAGCCCATTCCTCTACGTCCTCGCCCAGACCTACTAACTATGGACAGGGGCTTAGTGTGTCATCCAGATCCCTCAACGCTACAATTGTGGGCATGGAACCTGAGCACCTTGAGTTCGCTGGCTTGAACATATCCCAGGAGTGCAGAGACATCTTAGCTCATGCCAGAGCTCCGTCTACCATCAAAACTTACAAACTTAAATGGAAGCGATTCTGTCATTGGTGCGTTACAGCCAAGATCCATCCCATCCATTCCACTCCTGAGCAGCTCCTTCCTTTCTTCTTGAGCCTCGCTCAGTCAGGACTCTCTCATGCTACTCTGAGAGTTGTCTTAGCTGCAATATCTCGTTTCCGACATGATGGCTCTTCATCACGAATTATACGTCAATTCTTCAAAGGGCTCTTCCGCAAGTTCCCACCTGTGCGTCCCCCTCCTCCAGCTTGGCACCTCAATGTTGTGCTATCTCAACTTATGAAATCACCATTTGAGCCTATCCATAGGGCGGATATCAAATTCATCACCTGGAAGGTTGCACTTCTTCTGGCTTTGACCTCATCTCGTCGCGTGAGCGACCTCCACGCTTTTACTGTCAAGCCGCCTTATCTACAGTTCAAGCCTAACGGAGTGGCACTTCGTACCAACCCCTCTTTCCTACCTAAAGTACCTACGGATTTTCATTTGAATGAGCCTGTGTTTCTCAAGACTTTCTTTCCGGACCCTAAATCTCCGGCGGAGCAGCGCTTACATTCTTTGGACATCAAACGATGTCTTAAATTTTACATTGCCTGAACTGCCCCCTTCCGCAAGTCCGACCAACTTTTCATTGCCTACGGACGACTGCGCAGGGGACATTCAGTTTCCTCAGCCATTGCCTTCTGCCACCAACAAGCGGGCAAACCATTGCAGTCTTCAGTGAGGGCTCATTCTACGAGGGCGATGTCTTCATCCACCGCCTTGTTTGCTGGTGTGCCACTTCATCAGATCTGTCGTGCAGCGACATGGTCCAGCAGGCACACTTTCACCAAACATTACTGTTTGGTTGCCATCAATGAAGCGGATACCGCAGTGGGACAGGCAGTGCTTCGCCATCTTTTTCAGTAAGGTGAGCCTCTGTTCCCTCCTCCTTTATGTTTCCTGTGATTGCTATGATGTGTTTTATGACTGTATTATTATTGGTACTGTCTTGATTTCTTCTTGCTATGCTTAGCAATCTCAGTTCTCGGAGGTTACTGCTTTCTATTCTATTCAAGCATGTGAATCTATGAAAGACACCCCTAATACTGGAGAAGAACGATTGTTACTTACCTGTAAACAGGTAGTTCTCCAGTATTGGTGTCTTTCATAGATTCACATGCGACCCACCCTCCTCCCCTCAGAGGCTCTTTTCTCCTCATACACTCTTGGTTACTTTGTGCTACGAAAATCTGAGGGCTTGAGCTTCTGGGGAGAAGGTTCTAGAGGGTGCTGGCGCCTGATTGGCTGCAGTTTGGACTAACATAATGACACTAAGGTGTTACAGATAGTTTTTCTCTTTGCCTTGCATTCCTATGTGGAATCGTTTTTCTTAGAGGATTTCAGTGTATTTCCTTTATTTTCTTGTATTATGTTTTATATATATTTAGCATTATTGCTATTTTATTTACCGTGGGACTCCCACTTTGACGACGGGGAATATTCAAGCATGTGAATCTATGAAAGACACCAATACTGGAGAACCACTTGTTTACAGGTAAGTAACAATTGTTCTTACCTGTTATGTCAATTGTGTATTATACTAGGCAGCAGAGTTTCTTGGATCTGTGTATTTTGATAGAAAAGTTTACTTGGAAAACTTTGCCCATTTTCACGAAATCTGTTTTTCCCTTAGAAATATTTGGATGACCAGAATGCAAAGGCTGCCAAAGACCTGGAAGAGGTGCAGAGAGATGATGTTTGGAAAGACTTCAGGGAGATGGCTGAAAAATATAAGAAAGTGGTGCTAGAAAGTCTGCACCCGGAAGAAAAGTGAGGTGATAGGATGACCAGATGAGTTTCCTCATTTGCTGTGGAATAAAGTGTCAATTTGGGAGGTCCTTTACGCTAACGCCGAGATCCACCAGAGAACCATAGGAAGGCATCGTGACGTACAGACTTGCTTTCAGCATCATGCTAATGGAAAGCGCTGCACCTTTCATTGTTCTGTCTCTGAAGATTTCTTGCACATTAACTTAGCTGTATACCTTGTAGTACATGTTGCGCGTGCACCTTAGCGTAGCTTTGCCTTGTACATACCTGTTCTTTAGCAGTGTCTCTTTTGTATATTTAATTGTTCACACTCTCAATGTATTTTATGGTTTTCATTGTGCTAACTTTTAATGCAAAACAAACTGTATAAATAAGATAAGAAATATATAAGACAGCCTTTAATAGTAGCTTTAGAATCTGTTGTTTATTAAAAGCTTCCTCTCCACTTTCATCACTAAACCGAAGACCTAAAATGTCTCCATGCGAAAGACCTTCCTGCACATTGCGGGGTTAGTGCGTTTACCATACGGAAGTCAGCGCACTCCTCAAGTTTGGTCCTGCAAAGATCCAGCAGACGTAGAATCCATAATCACCTCCCTGGTGATGAACTGTTCATTGAGCAAGAGGACCCTCAGACTTTGGTGTGTGGGGGAGGATGAACCATGTGCTATCACTTGTCATTTGTTTGTTGAAACAATCCTTTGATGATTTTTTGAGGGTCTGTTGGCTGTGTCTTTGGTTGTATGTGATCATGAAGAAAAAGCATACCTAAGGAAACCTGTTCTGGAGAGCCTTTCTCTCCTAACCTGTTTCCTCAGAGTGTCCTAAATTAATAGTATTTGCAGGATGTGTGATGTTTTATCTGAAAGAATCCCTTTTATGCAGTCCTGTTGTTTTTGTCGTGGATCACACAGATCCCTTGTTACTTTTTACATGAGGAATCTGTTGGATTATTATTTGGGGGTGGCTACCCACCTCAAAGCATAATCACAAACATTATGAGGGTAAACCCTCAGTCAGTAACTTAACCTGAGCTTAACCCCCTGGTACGTATGGCCCAGATCAGACCCGGTTAACTTAGGGCCATATATAAAGTACTTATGCAGTACCAAAACAGAAATAAAGTTGAAACCCAGCACAATAAAAATCCTAAACCAAATTAAAGAAATGGAGTAAAATGTAAGAAATAAAATGATAAACATACATTAAGGGGAACTGGAAATATAACTTGTTATGGTTTTATTAGCAGTAGCACCAAGAAGCATACAGTGCCAATGATCAGGACCTAGGCGCAATTGGCGCTAACCGCAATGGAGCTCTGGATGTATACAATAACCAGGTTTATCCTGATCAAAGATTTTACCTTCTGACTCAAGTCTACTAAATCCCAATCCACCACAGCATTACACTTCAAAAGTCCCAAACCATTCCCTCCACGGCCCATCCGACCCCAACGTGGACCTCAGCGGAAGCAGAGACTTTTGGGGTGTCAGGCAGAGGCAACCAGCAGGGTTCAGTCCAGGTCAAGTTGACACTGGTTAACTGGATAGTTGCAGGTACAAACCTCTTGTAGCTTGTTGTTTCTTTAACATGAGGTCAGCTTTATGACCCTTGGAGTCCACTTCTTTATCCTGGTTACAAAAGTGAGCCAGTCCAGTACCTCTGGGCTATTCTCAGGCCGCAGACAGAAAGTTTAGTCAGCGCTGACCTTCCTCACATCTGAGTGTTCTGAAGTGGATGCCTTTAGATGCCACATTCATGCTAGTTGGTGTGAATGACTCCTGGGCTCACGGTAACCAATGGGGTAAATGTTCCTGGGGGAAAACGACCTTTACAGTGCTGTCGTTACACCACGGTACTTTTAAATCGCAGGCATTACAACGCAAGTCGTTACCACAACTTGTGCTGGATGGTGCTCTAAGCTAAGGAATAGTATGATTTACTATTCCATCACCTTCCCTTCTGTTAAACGTAGGCTTGAGTTGGAATAGTAAATCATATTATTCCTAAGTCCAGCGCCCTCCAGCGCAAGTCGTAACAAACTAGTATGTAAAATACCTTGTTGTGAATTTGTGTTGTAACGGCATACATTCGTTCCTGGGGCCAACCCTACCCATCTGGTCATTTTCAAAAAGGGGTAAGTCTTCAGCAACATAAAACTTGGGCCCAAGAGCTGGGTGTGTTTATGCGGACATCTAATACCAAAATACAGTTTGATGCTGTCACTTCTCCCACAGTAAACACAGAGACCAAAGTCTGGTAGAATAAAGCAAGGTTTTCCAGCACACAGACAGTGGATGCACAAGAATTGTTTTTGCTTTATGATTCCCCTCCTTTCAAGTGCGCCCCCAGAGACAGAAGTCAGGTGGGACTAAAAAAGGTACCTCCTCAGATGTCCGCTAACATTTACCTGTGACTAGGGACGCCTTTTTAACCCCTTGTGTGTGTCATGGACATAATGGTTATGTCCTTGGTTGCTTTGCCAAGGACATAACCATTACGTCCTGGCACCAACCCACTGGGGACACGCTGGCGCTACCCCCATGGCCCTCCCATCTACAGGCCCCCACTGGGGATGCCAGTGGAACCGCTTCTGCTGCCACCCCAACCCTCCCCCATGGCGATCTGATAATGTTGGCGCACGCACGGCCTGCTGATGTAATCAGAGCAGGCCGGGGATGCGCTGGAAGCAATCTCTTCCAGCGCCAAGGATAAAAAGTAAATTTTTAGGTCTCGCCTGGCGTTAGCAGTGCGTGTGCTCTGCTCTCGCCATGGCAAGGGCCTTTTGGAATCGATACGATTCCGATGTGCACGCGGAGGGACAGAAGATGTGCATGCGTAGACTGGAGGCTTCACTGGCGACGTGACACTAGGCACTTTTTTGGGGGGGAGAAAGTACAGCGTTTCTTGGGGATTACATAATATGTCAGCGTGCGTGCCTTTCGCGACTCTCTCCACATCAGCGTGCGCTCCTTTTGTGACACGTTCAAATGTTATTTTGTCTTCTGTGTCCAGAGTTTCACTCTGTCAGGAGCTGGGGCTGCTTTTCTACCCATCACCACCATGTCCACCACCACCATGTCCATCACCACCACGTTTACCACCACGTTAACCACGACCACGTCATCCACCACCACGTCCACCTCCACGTACACCACTGCATCCACCACCATCACATCCACTACCACCACCACGTCCACTACCACCACCACGTCCACTACCACCACCACGTCCACCACCACTTGTGACAGGTAAAGTGTCACTAGAGGGCAGGGGTAATAGGAGTGTCAACCCCAGCTCTACATGGAACATTTAAGGATGCATTGGGTACGAGAAGACTGGAATAGAGGCTAGAAATATTACACCAGACCCAAGATACATTTTGAAGAGGCGCAATGTCACAGGGGCTCCTGTAAAAGCACTTGCAGCATCTCTACCTCACAGTGGCATACCTGCACGAGCCACTCACTCAAAACTAGCATTGGCATAGCCAATAGGTCTCGCCTTTGGGACCGTATAAGTGTTTAGCCATGCAACACTTGATGTTGCACCAAGGATATTGTGCTGGATAACTAAACACCTATAAGGTCCCAAAGGCGAGACCTATTGGCTATGCCAATGCTTGTTTCACCTGGGGGGCAACAAAGAGGCAGTGAAGGAAGGAGTTTTTCCTTTCCCACACTGGCTCTTAGAAGTACATTCCTACTGTGCTGGTTGGGCCCTATTGCCCTTTATTGAAGCACTAACACATGTCCTTCTAGGCACGTGGTCCAAGCCTAGAACAGGGGCTACTGTGAACAGGACAATTGCACGCCCCGGGCACAAAATGCAGCTGCCAGATTGCTGCTGGACATTGCCAAATTCCAGCCTATTGCCCATGGCTTAAAGAAACTTCACTGGCTTCCCATGATAAAGAGGACAGAATTCAAATCCCTCCATCTAGTTTACAAGGCTCTGCAGGGAACCGGACCAATGTTTTTGAGACAACACTTTTCTTGGTACCAGCCTGCTAGAAACCTACGTTCATCTCAGTGCAAACTACTTCAGACACCCAAATATAAGAAAGCACGTTGGGGAGGAAGAAGCTTCATTCTGGGTACAGTGAAACAGTGGAATTTACAACAGATAGAACGAATGAATACACATTTATATAGCGCATGGCTACCCAGGGGCATCCCAGATCAAGAACAGCCTGACATTACTCACTTTCAGGAAATCACTAAAAACCTGGTTATTTGCTAGCTAAATTTCACTTTCATTATTAGATGCCGGTTGACTATCCGCTGAGTGCCTAGACGCCCCCGGGCAATCGTGCGCTATATAAATCCTACAATCAAATCAAATAAATTGTTCTTGGGTTGCTTGTCTTCCTGTTCAGAGAGGGCCTGGCTAGGCAATTTGGGGTGGGCTGTTCCTGTTGGGGTAAGACCAAAATTGATTTGCATATGCCTGCATCTAGTCTGAGGTGGCATGGTGGCCAAAACGACGACTGGTTGGAATGCTGCCCCAAGTGATTGCCTCTGGTTAGACCAGGCTCCAATGGGTAGCTCGTGAACTACGGATACCTGTAAGTATCTCTCCTGTGAGCAGCCCAGTGAACCACATAGGTTTTTGTTTGGTTGAATCAAAATATGTAGACTGTAATTGGCAAGTGTGTATTTGAGAGCAAATATGTGGATACTCAGAATTCAAATGCTGATGCTTGGAGAAAAATGGTTGAAATGCCAAAATATATTTAAAGCTGGAATTTGAGTTATAAATACTACTATGTCGGGGAGGCTTATTACTCGCATTATTAGTTTGGAGCCAGGAGCATTGAAGCTGTGGCCTTGTGATCCCTGTAGAGGCATTCCAAATCGATAAAGCATTTTTTTTTTTTTTACATTGCTTCTGGAAATCCTGCCCGATGCTCTCTGGTCGCTGCTCATCATCTTGCATGGGGTGGCACACTAAGGTCATCTTGTTGGAAGTGGTCACTTAAATCACTAATATTAAGAGCCCTGGATGATTTCCATTGAGCAAAAGTAGCTCCTACTACAGGCAAGGCTGGAGACCCCTGGGTTAGACTTATTGCAAGCATTTGTCCCATCACCTCTTGTGTGTTACATGTTAGGTACCACCTGCCCTTTTCTACTCAAACAAGCATATGCAGCATTCATGTAATTACAATTGTGTAACTATTCAATCAGTCAACAAAACTGTATTTGGTTTTTACAAAGAAAACCGTAACAGTCAAGCAAACATAGTAAACAATTAGCATCAAGGACTAAAAGAGGCAATCCAGTGGATTCATAATTTCACCAAAACTTGCGTCAAGAGTTACCCGAAGTCCGGACATAAAAGAAAATGACATAATCAAAGCCCCAAAAAATGAAGAAGACACAAAATGTTATATCAAACACAGTAAAATTGTTCATCAGAGCCCCATAGAATACAGGAAAAATAACAGGCACTATATTAGAAACAATCTTATCATGGCCCCATAGAGTGCAAAACAAATAAGGGATCTCATATCATAACCATAAATCAAACCATCCTGGCCCCCTAAGTGTAAAGTAAATAGCAGGGACTTCAATTAAGAAAGATCTCCAGTCACCACTGTGCCGGAGATTTGTCCATGCATAATTAATCACAACTGGCCCCAAGTCTGATCGCGGCCCTTAAAAAACTAAGAACATATAATACAGGCTTCTTCTACAGTAATTGTAAAAAGATGAAAGAAGGTCTAACCTGCCTAAAATTTGTATTTTTAAGAATAGGAACCATAAAAAGACTTTCTTGGTACCTCCTAAAACTACAGAACATTAAGAAGTGCATTATGTCCTGTGGAAACTTCCTGTCGCAGCCACAGGGTGAGAGAAGCTGCCCTTTCTGTGCCCCACGAGGGTGGGTCAGAAGGTCCTGAAAGATGTCCAAAGCAGTGCTTAATTTGAGCCAGTGGTTTCCGGTGCGCTGCACCAGCACTTTATTATGTAACTCTGAGATGAGCAGACCAACAGCTGTTTATTAATTCAATATACATTAAAACGATAAAAAAAATTCCGGCCATCCAAGCCATTCCTATAACTTTGGGGCTTAGAATAGTCTGAATTATCACACTTGAATGAGTGTTATGGTTAACAGTTGAATAGGTATTGTCGTTTGCAGCCCTGGCAGGGGCAATGGGTGGTTAAAGCTGCAGTGGCCATTGGACAAGGGCCCTGGCACATATTAGGGCCCTGTTTTCAATTAGGAATACACTGGACACTGGGCTTCCTCGGCTCTATTTCTTCCCTGACCCAAGTGCGCTTATTAAAAACAATTCTCCTTCACACTATGCAGGTCTCTCCTGCAGATTTTCTCCGGGTTCTCAACTAAGTCTGACCTTCCCATGTTGGTAAAACTTTCTCTCTGTGTAACTATTGAAAATTTTGGGGGAAATTATGCAACTTTACATGTAAAAATGTGGAATGCAATCTAGCTTGTTGCACTGTATTTTAGTGTGAAAAGCCTCAGGACAAATTATAAAGATCAGGTTACTTGCTGAATTATTCTGAAACGGAAGTCTCAATCTATGCATTCATCAAGCATACGATTTGTATTCTGCATGTGCTGTCTCTGACATGGTTTGATTTATAGAATTCACATTCTTTGCCTGTGTCTGCCATCTAGTGGATTAATCAGGAATAGTTTAAAAACTGGGTGCCATGCTCCTTATTAATCAGTCATGCACAGAGTGGCTTTCTTCCCTGACATTTGTGGGCAAAATGGTACAATATACAACGGGTTTAAAGCATACAATGCATTTGTACTGGCTAATAACTGTATGAACAATAAGATGGAATTAAAAGACATTTACAGGAGGTGAGGTCTGGAGAGTGTCCATAATGGACCTTTGGGAAAAGACGGTGTCAAAAACCGTGTTTTAAGGCATTAAGTGTGCAACATTATTTAAATTAAAAATAACTGTGATTTGGGAGTAGGGAAGGGAATGTCCCTCAATACATTTCTGCGTATAAATGAGGATGTTTAGATTACTTTGGCTCAAAAGCATCATTATGAACTGCATACATTTTTACCTCGGTTCTACACTAACAGGCATTTGCACACCTCTCTTATTGATGGTGGTCATCGGTTCAGGGGCTGTACAAAAGGAGGGCCTTCCTTGGACAGGTGGGAGCAAAGCATGGATGGACCTCTTTGAGGACTTTGGTCTGTAGAACAACACTAGCAGCATATCAAAGTTACATAGCAGGTTCATACATCTTTATTTCAGAATGTTTCATCTTAAAAAGACAGTCGTATAATGCTCTACACTAAACAAAATACACTAAATACCCATATTAAACTGTCAAACGTTCCATTTAAAAGGTTTTGGTTTTTTTACACCGTAAAATTTAATCCTAGACACAGTACATCACTAAATCGATCTACTAACAGTGTCATACAAAACTGGTAATATAACATGAATAAAACATGATTAAATCGAAAGACGTAGTAAGAAAAATATACAAAGTTATAAAACAATTAAAAAAAAATAATCAAATGTCCGTTAGATGCTTTGCTCTAATGATCCATGACCACCCCAAAAACTTAGCTACAGCAATGGCCACAGGATCTGTAGTATTTGTCCTCAATATAGATAAGGCCTCCAGCCCAACCCGTGTTCTCATATTAGTACAAATTGGCTAATTATGCGGGGCAAACAAAGAAAACATGGCATATCGACTCTTTTTGATCCCTGCACCATGGGCAAAACTCGTTAGGATTACCACGCCATTTAGAGGTAAATGTCCTCAGTGGAAGCGACCCGACCCTATACTGATTATATAACTTTCTATCTCCACTATTGGTGATGGTATCCCAATAATCCTCATAGGAGGGGTCAAGCTTATGTACCAAAAATCTACCAGTCAAAGAGGTGGAATCTGTCTGTGTGATAAGTTCTTGTCTTATTGTAGCCCAATAAAGTGCTTTAAAATCCTTTTTAGAGGGAAAAACACTTTTTTCTGGGAACGTCCACAACTGACCTAGACCCATCTTTACCAGTAGTGATCTTACTTGTCTAAACCAAGGAATATTGCCTGAACCCACTATGGATCTAAGATCCGAGATTTCATTTGCGAAGAGTGCCAATTCCGGGGTTGTCCATATCCTCCTCCACAGTGCTACCGTTTTAAAACGGGCAACATCATTGTCACGGGGTGGGGGCAACTGACCCAGTGGACGGGGAGCCGATGACCCCTTGGTGGACCACCGCACCTGGTTTACGTTCTTCCCTTGCCCCCATGCAGCCCCAGGACGGTCTGGACCCCGAGGAATGGAGGACGGGTGACCCGGAATACTGGTGGCCTATGAACCCGGAGGCTGAGCACGTCTCCTTTAAGGCCTGGGAGACCGGCACGGTAGCCCCGCCCCCGGCACAGGAAGAGGCAACATCAAAAGAGCCCTGGACGGAGGAAGAGACGGAGAACGCGAGCCCCGAGTCGAGAGGACGCGAGGTGTTTCCCAGGAGTAGCCCCGGCGGAGGAGAACCACGGACGAGCCCAGCTGTACCTTCCCTGACGAGCCCACAAGACGAGTCCTCGAGGAGCCCAGGAGAAGCAAGCCAGCGGCCAGGAGAGCCGAGGAGACACGTTCCGCCCTGCCACACGCCCACGGGAGGAGTGTGGCTCAAACAGGTACGGGGGCGTATGGCGGGTTGGCTGGGACAAAGTCCGCTACCCCCTAGCACGTAAAGAATCCTGCACGCGTGTCCCTGTTACCGCATCCCCTACCCCCGACCTCACGAGCACCGACCGAGCACTTGCCTGCCTTTGAGTATAACACACGAGTGCACTGGTGTCCCTCACCCCTGGTCCTTGCATAACATTGAGAAAGCAGCCACTAACCTCCGGTTTCCTTTCCTTCCTCGCTGCGGCCGGAGCTGCCTTCTGGGGACGACCGGACCACCGGCCCTGACACCCTGGATACTGCCCGGACCACCTACGACCCTGCCGCCTTCGCGAGGGAAAGGCTAACCAGCCGCCAACGGAAAACATATACTGTGCCTATTAAAATAAAACCCTCTTTGAAACGGATTCCTGCCTATGCTGACTCTGCTTCCATTGATACCCTCTTGGGCCCACTAGTGGTACCTGTGTCAGACCAGGCTCCGCCGCCCACCCCCTCACAAGTGGTGTCAGAAGTGGGATCGGTAGACCAGTCCATCTGTGACACCGAGATGGACGCCCTCATCCAGCATCTCATCAAGGGCCAAGAAAAACTGGAATGGGCAGTGGAGAGGCAGCTGACCTCCGCACAGGCAGACAGAGACCTGTTTAAGTCCACCTTCTCCGCCCAGCTAGAGAGCATGAAGAGCGGGCCCCCCCCTTCTTTGACCCCTACGAGCGAACCAAGGATCCATAGTCCCCACCCTCCGGTATCGCCCTACAGAAATACCTGCAGGGGGAAGACCCTGATGCATTTCTAATGAATTTTGAAAGGGCCGCGAGGGCGTTGGGATGGCCAGAAGACAAATGGCCGTTTTTCCTGGCCCCTTTGCTGACTGGGGAGGCCCAGTCCGCTTACCAGGCCGCGAATCCCTTGGGGAACACACCCTATGCGGCTATAAAGGGGGTGATATTGGACCACTTGGGGCTAGACCAGGAGGCCTACCGAGTCAAATTCAGGAAAGAGCGGGGCATCCCGGGAGAAAACCCAAAGACCCTGTTCTACCGCCTCAAGATGGCCGCAGACAAGTGGCTCACCCCAGACACTTGCACCAAAGAGGAGATCCTACACAAGGTGTACTTGGAGCAGTTTATGGAAGCCCTTCCATATGCCTCACAAAGGTGGCTGAGGCAACATTCCGGACTGGGGATAGAACAGGCCATCAACATGGCCGCCAACTTCGCTAGAGCCCAACCCAAGGCTCTCCCGTGGGAACACGAGAAGGCCCTGAAAACACCCTTAGCGGGGAAGACGGAGAAGAAACCGAAAACCGGTGGGGATTACGGTCGGATGAAAACACCGGGGCCGATAGCCCCCCTGATGAGAGGACCTCAGTGTTACGACTGCGGCGAGTGGGGCCATATCGCTAGGCTGTGTCCCCGGAAACGTCCACCCCCGGAAGAACCGATGGAGGTCGGATACTTGCCTCGAGCGGTGCTCTATTCCTCGGAGATGGGCTCCTCATTTTATGTGAGTATGTGGATGAATGGCTTGCGCATAAGGGCCCTGTTAGACTCAGGGTGCAGACAGTCCGTAGTGCAGAAACATCTGGTCACTCCGAGGCAGTACATCCCCGACACCGTAGTCCACATCAGGTGTGTTCACGGCGATGTCAAGCCCTACCCCCTGGCCACCATCACCCTCACCCCCAAGGGGAAAGCCCCATGCACAGTAAGGGTGGGAGTAGTGGACACCCTACCCGAAGACGTGATAGTGGGAGTGGATAACCCCGACTTCCTCTCGATGTTCAGGGACTCTCTAAACCGGTCCCCTGGGTCAGGGACTAACCCCCTTTCGCATTACATTGCTCCTGAGCCCTGGACCACGGACCACAGTTTCCGCTTCGCGCAGGCCGAAGACAGGACCCTGTTTAACGCATGGGAAAGAGCTCACGCCCCCCAAAGCCCAGACCGCCCCGAGTACCCGACTTTCAGCATACGGAACGGGCTCCTGTACCGACTTCCCCGGGAGGACTGCCAACCCCAGTTGGTCGTACCCCGCTCCTTCCGGGAACAAGTTCTTTTTTATGCGCACACCCACCTCACTGCCGGACACACGGGCAAGGAGAAAACCACAGAGACCATCCTGAGGTATTTCTTCTGGCCCGGCATATACAAGGAGGTCCAGGAATACTGCTCCCACTGCGAAGTGTGTCAACGAAGGAACACCAACCGGCCGAGTGCCGCGCCCCTTAGACCGTTGCCCATCGTGGGCACTCCCTTTGAGAGAGTCGGCATGGACCTCATAGGGCCCCTGCCCAAAACAGCAAAAGGACACGTCTACGCCTTGGTCATCGTGGATTATGCCACTAGGTTCGTGGAGGCATTTCCCCTGAGGGCACCCACCACCGCAGCCATCTCAGATCGGTTTGTGGAGTTGTTTGCTAGAGTGGGTTTCCCGAAAGAGGTGCTGACTGATCAAGGGACTCCCTTCACCTCCAAGCTTATGAGGGAAGTCTGCAAGGCCTTAAACATCAAACATCTGAAAACGTCGGTTTATCACCCCCAGACCGACGGACTGGTGGAGCGATATAACCAATCCCTAAAGAACGTCTTGAAGAAGATGATGACAGCAGAAGGACCGGATTGGGATCGCCTGCTGCCCCTGGCCCTTTACGTCTTACGGTCCCAAAAACAGAGCAGTTTGGGGTGTTCTTCGTTTGAACTGTTGTATGGAAGGCACCCCAGAACCTTATTGGAGATCACTAAGGACCTTTGGGAAGCCGAGGAGATACAGGAACAGCAATCCGTCCTCGAATACACCAGGCACCTAAAGAGCAGACTGGGGAAACTACGAGGTCTCGCCTCCTCGAACCTCGAACAGAAACAACAGGAACAAAAAAGGTACTACGATCGGGGAAAAAGACTGAGAAGTATAGCGGTGGGGAAATGGGCCCTGGTCCTGATGCCCTCCAGGGGGGGGAAATCCAAGGGGGAGTGGCAGGGTCCCTACAAAGTGGTGGAAGCCCTCGGCGACACCACGTATCGCCTACAACTGACCCCCAGGAAGTTCCAGAGCTACCACATCAACATGCTGAAGGAGTGGTTGGGCCCGGCTCCCCGGGGAGTCCTCCATGCGGAGACGTCGACCATTCCCCAACTGGTGGTGAACCCCGCTTTGACCAAAGAAGAGGAAGACTCGCTGAGGCAAGCCCTACATTCCTATTCGGACATATTTTCGGACCTCCCCGGTAAAACCTCGCTGGTAGAGCATCACATCAATACCGAACCCGGGAAGATTGTAAAACAGAGACCCTACAGGATCCCCGAGGCAAGAAGAACCGCGGTGAACAAGGAAGTCCAAGCCATGCTGGACTTGGGGGTGATTCGGCCTTCGACCAGCGAGTGGTCCTCGCCCATCGTGATGATACCCAAACCAGACGGGACGAAGAGGTTCTGCATGGACTTTCGGGCATTGAACACCATATCCACCTTTGACACATACCCCATACCGAGGGTGGACGAACTGATCGAGAAGATCGGGGACGCCGTCTACATAACCACCCTGGACCTCACGAAGGGGTATTGGCAGGTGCCCCTCCGTGAGGAAGACCGGAAGAAGACGGCGTTCGTAACGGATCAGGGGTTGTATGAGTTCACCGTCCTACCCTTCGGCCTCCACGGGGCCCCCGCAACCTTCCAGCGCCTGATGAACCAAGTCCTAAGGCCCCACCTTCGTTACTGTTCCGCCTATCTGGATGACATAGTGATATTCAGTGGTAGTTGGGAGGAGCACCTTGAACATCTAAGAGTAGTGCTAGCGGCTCTACAGAAAGCCGGACTACATGTCAACTCCCGGAAATCCAGAGTGGCGTTCACAAAGGTGAATTATCTGGGATACGTTCTGGGTGACGGCCAGATAGCCCCCCAAGAGGCCAAGGTACAAGCCATAACAGCGGTGACCTACCCAACCACAAAAAGGGAGCTGAGAGCCTTTTTAGGCCTCATAGGGTATTACAGGCGGTTCATACCCAACTTCGCGGAAGTGGCCGCTCCGCTTACCGATTTGCTAAGAAAGGACGTCCGGCCCAGGGACATAGCCTCTCCTTCCCCTGAGGCTCAACAGGCCTTCCACATGCTCAAAAGATCCATGACCACGGCCCCCCTCTTGATATCCCCTAATTTCGACAAACCTTTTTCATTGGCCACTGATGCCTCTAACACCGGAGTGGGAGCAGTATTGTCACAGACAGGGGCCGACGGGAGGGAACATCCGGTAGTGTACATCAGCCGCAAGCTGTTCCCCAGGGAGACAAAATATTCCACCATTGAAAGGGAATGTCTCGCCATCAAGTGGGCGATAGAGAAGCTGAGATATTACCTTGAGGGCCGGCCATTCATCCTTCATACTGACCACGCCCCTCTCCGTGGGATGCACCAACAAGGTAGTCACAACCCCAGGGTCCTCAGATGGTTCCTCTCCCTCCAGCCCTATGCTTTTACAGTGGTACACCGCAAGGGGACGGACAATGGGAATGCGGACTTCTTGTCAAGGGTTCAGCCTCTCCCCGATCGGGAGAGTCCAGGGGGGGAGGTGTGTCACGGGGTGGGGGCAACTGACCCCGTGGACGGGGAGCCGATGACCCCTTGGTGGACCACCGCACCTGGTTTACGTTCTTCCCTTGCCCCCATGCAGCCCCAGGACGGTCTGGACCCCGAGGAATGGAGGACGGGTGACCCGGAATACTGGTGGCCTATGAACCCGGAGGCTGAGCACGTCTCCTTTAAGGCCTGGGAGACCGGCACGGTAGCCCCGCCCCCGGCACAGGAAGAGGCAACATCAAAAGAGCCCTGGACGGAGGAAGAGACGGAGAACGCGAGCCCCGAGTCGAGAGGACGCGAGGTGTTTCCCAGGAGTAGCCCCGGCGGAGGAGAACCACGGACGAGCCCAGCTGTACCTTCCCTGACGAGCCCACAAGACGAGTCCTCGAGGAGCCCAGGAGAAGCAAGCCAGCGGCCAGGAGAGCCGAGGAGACACGTTCCGCCCTGCCACACGCCCACGGGAGGAGTGTGGCTCAAACAGGTACGGGGGCGTATGGCGGGTTGGCTGGGACAAAGTCCGCTACCCCCTAGCACGTAAAGAATCCTGCACGCGTGTCCCTGTTACCGCATCCCCTACCCCCGACCTCACGAGCACCGACCGAGCACTTGCCTGCCTTTGAGTATAACACATGAGTGCACTGGTGTCCCTCACCCCTGGTCCTTGCATAACATTGAGAAAGCAGCCACTAACCTCCGGTTTCCTTTCCTTCCTTGCTGCGGCCGGAGCTGCCTTCTGGGGACGACCGGACCACCGGCCCTGACACCCTGGATACTGCCCGGACCACCTACGACCCTGCCGCCTTCGCGAGGGAAAGGCTAACCAGCCGCCAACGGAAAACATATACTGTGCCTATTAAAATAAAACCCTCTTTGAAACGGATTCCTGCCTATGCTGACTCTGCTTCCATTGATACCCTCTTGGGCCCACTAGTGGTACCTGTGTCAGACCAGGCTCCGCCGCCCACCCCCTCACAATCATCTATAGAATTACAGCCTAAATCAAGTAGCAGGGGCTTCATAGGGCTCGATTGGGGAAGACCAACCAGATTTCGAAGAAATTTGTTTTGAACTCTGACCAATGAGGAAAGGTCCGAAGAAGCCCATAAGTTCGCACCGTACAGGATCGCTGAACTTATTTTGGCATTAAATATTTTTAACGCAGGACCTATCCTTTCAGTCATGGAAGATCTCTGTTCCTTAATTAGGCATCCTGTCAGCTGGGCAAACTTTAAAGAGAGAACGTCAAGCTGAGGTTTCCAACTAGATTCAGAAAAGGGGGTGGTGATGAACAGAGTGTCTGAATTAAGCAGACCACTCTTACCCAGTCCAAAGATCAGGGCTTGATCCATCACCGTTATTTAGCTCACTGCCCCATCCCAGCTCAGAACCTGGCTATATGCAAATTAGTCTGTCCCTGGCCCAGTGCATCATGGGAACAGGGCAGACCAAACTACCAAGCCAATTCTTCACCAGAAAGGAGACAAGCTTCCGGGGACCGGTTTCTGCTATTTCAGGCGTCGTCGGCCCGGCTTGCTTGAATCCTGATGGAGCAGTGAGCAAGGGACTCATGTCTGAGTATACCCTTCCACGCTTATGGTGGACAAAATGATTCAGAAAAGGGGGTGGTGATGAACAGAGTGTCTGAATTAAGCAGACCACTCTTACCCAGTCCAAAGATCAGGGCTTGATCCATCACCGTTATTTAGCTCACTGCCCCATCCCAGCTCAGAACCTGGCTATATGCAAATTAGTCTGTCCCTGGCCCAGTGCATCATGGGAACAGGGCAGACCAAACTACCAAGCCAATTCTTCACCCGAAAGAAGACAAGCTTCCGGGGACCGGTTTCTGCCATTTCAGGCGTCGTCGGCCCGGCTTGCTTGAATCCTGATGGAGCAGTGAGCAAGGGACTCATGTCTGAGTATACCCTTCCACGCTTATGGTGGACAAAATGATTCAGAAAAGGGGGTGGTGATGAACAGAGTGTCTGAATTAAGTAGACCACTCTTACCCAGTCCAAAGATCAGGGCTTGATCCATCACCGTTATTTAGCTCACTGCCCCATCCCAGCTCAGAACCTGGCTATATGCAAATTAGTCTGTCCCTGGCCCAGTGCATCATGGGAACAGGGCAGACCAAACTACCAAGCCAATTCTTCACCAGAAAGGAGACAAGCTTCCGGGGACCGGTTTCTGCCATTTCAGGCGTCGTCGGCCCGGCTTGCTTGAATCCTGATGGAGCAGTGAGCAAGGGACTCATGTCGGAGTATACCCTTCCACGCTTATGGTGGACAAAATGATTCAG
This sequence comes from Lissotriton helveticus, assembly GCF_964261635.1. Lineage (NCBI taxonomy): Eukaryota > Metazoa > Chordata > Amphibia > Caudata > Salamandridae > Lissotriton > Lissotriton helveticus. The sequence goes on from NC_136069.1 coordinate 66,291,461, forward strand.
AAAAGGGGGTGGTGATGAACAGAGTGTCTGAATTAAGCAGACCACTCTTACCCAGTCCAAAGATCAGGGCTTGATCCATCACCGTTATTTAGCTCACTGCCCCATCCCAGCTCAGAACCTGGCTATATGCAAATTAGTCTGTCCCTGGCCCAGTGCATCATGGGAACAGGGCAGACCAAACTACCAAGCCAATTCTTCACCAGAAAGGAGACAAGCTTCGGGGACCGGTTTCTGCCGTTTCAGGCGTCGTCGGCCCGGCTTGCTTGAATCCTGATGGAGCAGTGAGCAAGGGACTCATGTCTGAGTATATCCTTCCACGCTTATGGTGGACAAAATGATTCAGTAAAGGGGGTGGTGATGAACAGAGTGTCTGAATTAAGCAGACCACTCTTACCCAGTCCAAAGATCAGGGCTTGATCCATCACCGTTATTTAGCTCACTGCCCCATCCCAGCTCAGAACCTGGCTATATGCAAATTAGTCTGTCCCTGGCCCAGTGCATCATGGGAACAGGGCAGACCAAACTACCAAGCCAATTCTTCACCAGAAAGGAGACAAGCTTCCGGGGACCGGTTTCTGCCATTTCAGGCGTCGTCGGCCCGGCTTGCTTGAATCCTGATGGAGCAGTGAGCAAGGGACTCATGTCTGAGTATACCCTTCCACGCTTATGGTGAACAAAATGATTCAGAAAAGGGGGTGGTGATGAACAGAGTGTCTGAATTAAGCAGACCACTCTTACCCAGTCCAAAGATCAGGGCTTGATCCATCACCGTTATTTAGCTCACTGCCCCATCCCAGCTCAGAACCTGGCTATATGCAAATTAGTCTGTCCCTGGCCCAGTGCATCATGGGAACAGGGCAGACCAAACTACCAAGCCAATTCTTCACCAGAAAGGAGACAAGCTTCCGAGGACCGGTTTCTGCCATTTCAGGCGTCGTCGGCCCGGCTTGCTTGAATCCTGATGGAGCAGTGAGCAAGGGACTCATGTCTGAGTATACCCTTCCACGCTTATGGTGGACAAAATGATTCAGAAAAGGGGGTGGTGATGAACAGAGTGTCTGAATTAAGCAGACCACTCTTACCCAGTCCAAAGATCAGGGCTTGATCCATCACCGTTATTTAGCTCACTGCCCCATCCCAGCTCAGAACCTGGCTATATGCAAATTAGTCTGTCCCTGGCCCAGTGCATCATGGTTTCCAACTAAGCCTATTCTCCAATACCGACCCCAGATATGTCATAACTTTTACCTGCTCTAACCCATAACCATTCATGCTAACATGACCAGTCTGCGACCTATTTTTGGATAACACCATGAATTTTGTCTTGGTGACATTGACTTCTAGGTCATTATGTTGACAAAATTCCTCAAACTTAGTTAAAGCGATCTGGAGGTCCTTCTGAGTCTTAGAAAGTATGAGGGTGTCATCCGCAAAGATGAGGAGCGGAAACTTTGTGCCACCTAGGGCTGGAGCGTCTGTAGGTGTTTCATCAAAGTACTGCACAACCCTGTTAATGAATAACAGAAACATTGTCGGTGCAAGTACGCAGCCCTGGCATACACCTCTGGTGACAGGACATCTCTCAGTAACCTGCCCCTGAGAACCCCACCTAACCTGTGCGAAATTAGCATCATGATGTCTTTTCACTATTTCCAAAAGGTCACGTGGCATTCCTAGAGTTCCTAACGCCTCCCATAGTTTATCTCTTGGTACTAAATCAAATGCAGACTTTAAGTCTACAAACGCTGCATAAATGGTACCTCCACCCAAAATAACCCCCTTCCAATAAATTAAAAGGAATCTGAATACCTGGTCGATCGTACTGACACAGGATCTAAAACCTGCTTGTAATGGAGACAGGACGTTCTCAAGGTCTATCCAGTCCTGAATTTTAGCTAACACCATCCTAGCTATAATTTTCTGGATGGCGTCTATTAAGCTAATAGGGCGGTAATTTCCCGGGGCCGAGCGATCCCCCTTTTTGAATATTGGTAGGATCTCGGCCCCCCGCCAAGAGTCTGGGATTGGAGCCCCTTTCACTATGGCATTAGCTAATAAGGTAATATATGGCACCCAGTTCAAAGAGTCGTATTTAAAAAGGTCGGCCGGAATACAATCCATGCCTGCTGCTTTTCCGGCTTGTACCAACCTTAATGCACTCTCTACATCCTTGCACGTAAACACTAGGGAGGGACTCGAAGTCAAGGACTTTATAAAGGAGTCACCGGAGACACAAACTGTTTCCGATTCATGGCCCCTAAACTGCGACTCAAAGTGTTCGACCCAGTCAGCTGCGGATACATGATTTGCGGGAACTGGTAATTCCACAGTACTTCCCATTTAACAATCTGCCAGAACTTAGTCTGATTTTTTAATCTACTTGCCTCTAATAAGTCCTGCCAATGTTTATCTTCCCACTCTTTCTTGGCCTGCCTTTGGTTTTTTATACTCAAGCCTTGCTATCCTGATATTTTCAATAACTCGCGATTTTAATGCTTTAACAAGCGAACTATATGCCAAACGGCACAATTTATTGTACCATTTATTCCCCGATTTTTTTGATATAGGTTTGCCAGGTTTAGCACTTTTAGAAAAAAGAGTTTTCAGAACACTAAAAAGCTGCTCGTGGAGTACACTGACATTCGCAAAATAGTTCTCTTGTTCTACCAGGACCTGTAAGTCACGGAAGGTAGTAGAGACCTCTTGGGTGACCCTACCTAGAATTATGGGATCATCTATTACCCTATTCCACCTAACCCTACGCTTGTCATTTGTAAGAAGTGTCTCAGCAGTTACAATCTCGGTGGTTCCAATGCTCTCCTGACAGTCATTGGTTTTTAAGCTGAGAAGGAGCGGGTTGTGGTCACTCTCGGGGCGAGCGATGATTATCATGTCCTCAAGAAGGGACCACTGCTCAGCCTTAATGAAGATATAATCAATTTGACTTGTGTTTATACCATTGTTGAATGTTGCCCTTCCAATTTTGTCAGAACACGATCGACCATTGACGGCTCTCAACCCCCACTCAAGGCAGAGACCCAGCCACTGTAATGCGGCCTCAGACCACTTCTTAATGGGTTGTAGTTCTAATTGGGGGATATTCCAGAGTGCATCTTCCTCAACAAAAATATCTTCCCCCTCAATAGAAAGGGGTTTGAAAGTACAATTTAGGTCTCCTGCCATAACCACAAACATGTCCCTCCCTATGGAGTTAAGGAGGAAATCCAACTCCTTAATAATACTCGGGCTCCGTCCACGAGCATAAATATTAACAATAATTAGCTCCTGGAGGTTGGACCGGGACAACTTTATCACTAGTAAATCCGGGTTGAGTACTATTACCTCAGTTGGCCTATAGCCAAGCAACTGCCTCACCCATATAACTAAACCACCTGATGGTCTGCCCCTTAAACCTCTAGTGGTACAAAAGGGGGTGGTGATGGACGGAGCATCTGAATCAATCAAACACTCACACCCAGTCAAAAGATCTGGGTTGAATCCATCACCGTTCTTTAGCCCACTCTGCCACCCCAGTTCAGACATGGCTATATGCAAATCAGTCTGACCCTGTGCCTCATGGGAACAGTCCAGCCCGAACTGCCAAGCCATGTCTTCCCTGGACCGGAAACAAGCTTCCGAGGACCGTTTTCTGGCATTCCAGCCGTCTTCAGCCCGGCTTGCTTGAATCCAGTGGCAAAGTGAGCAAGGGACTCACGTCTGAGCATACCCTGCCACACTTATGGTGGCCAAAAGCGGTACAAAAGGGGGTGGTGATGGACGGAGCATCTGAATCAATCAAACACTCACACCCAGTCAAAAGATCTGGGTTGAATCCATCACCGTTCTTTAGCCCACTCTGCCACCCCAGTTCAGACATGGCTATATGCAAATCAGTCTGACCCTGTGCCTCATGGGAACAGTCCAGCCCGAACTGCCAAGCCATGTCTTCCCTGGACCGGAAACAAGCTTCCGAGGACCGGTTTCTGGCATTCCAGCCGTCTTCAGCCCGGCTTGCTTGAATCCAATGGCAAAGTGAGCAAGGGACTCACGTCTGAGCATACCCTGCCACTTGCTCACTTGGCCACTGGATTCAAGATAGCCTGGCTGATGAGGATTATGAATCCGAAACCGGTCCCAGGATGCTTGTTTTCGGTCCAGGGAAGACATGGCTTGGCAGTTCGGGCTGGACTGTTCCCATGAGGCACAGGGTCAGACTGATTTGCATATAGCCATGTCTGAACTGGGGTGACAGAGTGGGCTAAAGAACGGTGATGGATTAAACCCAGATCAGTTGACTGGGGGTGAGTGTTTGATTTGCTCAAACGCTCCGTCCATCATCCCCTTTTGTATCGCCTTAAACCTCTAGTAGCAGGTTTATGAAAATTAATGTATCCCAAGCGGAAAAAAAAATTGGATCCATAGCCCAGCTTTCTTGGAAAATTAATATATCATGATTGTCCACAAAGTCGGCCCATTCGCTTATAACAATTTTACTCTTTAGCCCCGCGATATTCCACGAGACAATTTTAAGCGAAGAGTCCTGATTTATAAGCTAGGTTTCCATAGACTCCCTCAGGAGTTACCCCGATTGCCTACCTCCCACTAGAGGATTAACTCTGACTGGGGAGCCCAAGTCCAACGTGTCCACACAATTACCAACCATCCGGCCAACCCTGGCCGGATCCGGAACATTCTCTACCAGAAATGCATTCTCCTCCCCAAAACATTCACTTGGTGCTACACCCGTCGCCCTGCAGGGTTGGCCTTCATAAGGGGCCCTACCCAATGCATTGGTCACAGTATTGCCAGCAGTAGGGTTGGTAAGTCAATCCACCCCCTCTAAACCTATAAGCGGGTCAAATTGGTTTGTCAAAGGGAGATAGTGCTCCACCCTAACAGAGGGATTATCATCATATAATCTCCTTCTGTGAGAATAATGTAATGGGTAGGATGGACCGCAACTCTCGTGGGCATAAAAGTAGTTTAGGCCTAGGGACTGAATGTCTCCCACTCTCCCATATCTTGGTTCTCTACGAATATACTCTTGGCTATAGGCTGCGGGGAATCAGGGGAAGAGGCACCAGCTGGGTTCGAACAGAGGACGGTGGTCCTCGCAGTCCCCCGAGCCCGTGTCCACGCTGAGCAGTCCAAGGCACAGTGCCACACCTCCAGCAGATAAGACAAAAGTGTCCCAGCACGAGCCAAAGGTCAGAAAGGCAGGAAGTACGCTGCGAACTAGCAGCATATCAAAGTTACATAGCAAGGGGGGCCCGGAAGCAATGCTCTTCTAGTGCTTCATGGTTTCATGAGTTGGATCCAGGTTCTTGTTGTATTGCAACCTTGCTCTCTCTTTTAATTTGCTATCACTTGCATGGTGCTTTTCGTTTGTCCCTGGCTTCTGATGGCCAGAGACACAGGGATATGTCCTTAGAAGGCTGGATGCACACTTTTTTTAAAGGCGCCAATTGAAACGTTCCACCTGTTCATTATATTGCGGGTCATTAAGTGCAGTCCTGATGTGCCTGATGTTATGGAGTAGAAAGAGCTCTGACATTTCCCTCAAAGTAAATTGTACACTGTTGTCAGCGACAGTGTTTTCAGGGTACCCCTTGCCATTGAACACTTGTGAGGATGAAATCAAGTGCTTTTAGATGTGGACACCATCTCCACGAACATGGGCAATTTTCAGTGGTATCTCTAAGGACAAGGCCATACTAGATGTGAGGTGGTAATCTCTTAAATGATCCAGCAATTCCAAAACCAATATATAGCCAAGCACAAGCCTACCATTGTCCCTGTTGCATAGGTAGGAAGGAGATTTTGCAGTTTTCGTCGCATGCGGGGCACTCCTCACCCTCTTACCAAACCATCAGCTTCAGCATCCATGCCTGGCCACCAGAAATCCCTTCTCAGTAGGTGTTTAGCGTGTACATCCCTAAATGCCTCGTGTGGCAAATCTTCATTAAAGATTCCGTATTCCCTCTGGAGAAACACTTGCCATTGTGCAAAACAAGTCAACTGTTGCCAATGTATTTTGTGTTACCAGGTTGAGCACCCCATCCCTTTCATGGTCCAACAACCACTGCTCTCCAGTAAACTCTTGTCCAAGTATGGAATAAACATCACCGATGCATGCAGCCACTTCCACCTTTCTCTGGTGCAGCTTGCTCACATCATTACTTGGGCATGGTAAATGGGACAAGCAATCCGCAGGTTGGTTCCTGCTCCCTGGCACATATGATGGTTCAAAACAGTACCCTTGGAGCTTTGGGCAGAGCCCATCTGTACACGAAGTGAAGGTTAACCCTCCCCAGGGGATAACATCTACACTAATGCCTTGTGGGCTTCTATAGTGACCCACACACAGGCTAGTAGCTCACATCTGATTACAGCATGTCATCTCTCAGGTATGTCACCACCCGCTCCCCCTTTCCTGATCTCTGGCACAAAACATCCCTTAACCCAGAGGCACTGACATCCACAGTGATCACAAATTGCTTCCCTATAGAGAAAGATTGTGATCACAAATGGCTTCCCCATAGAGAAAGATTATAGAGTAGGGGCTCATACTGTCAAATGCCGCCTGTTCGTGTTCTCCCTTGCATACAAGATTTGGTAAGGATTTCATTACAGTTGCACAATTCTTAATACATTTCCCTTAGTACTCCAAGAGCCCAACAAAGGACATCAACTTCTCCTTATTTTCTGGCATTGGGTCATCTTTGATAGTTCTTGCTAATGACTCCTTTGGAACCACTCTATTTGCAGAGATCATGTGGCTGAAATACTCTAGGTTTTGAACAATCTACATTTCTCTGCACACAGAACAAGGCTAATGTTGAATGGCCTGCAGCAAAATGTGTGTAGGGCATCGGAATGCTTTTCATTGTCTTCTGTGAATATCAAAGTTTCATGTGAGAAATTTTTACATAAGCGCAGATCTCCATTGGCTTTCTTCACCAGAAGCACAGGTGAGAGCCAATCGGAAGATTCTGTCTCCTCGATATTTAAGGGAGTTGCTTCTGTTCTGGCTGAAGGTCAGACTATAGGCGGCTCCGTTTCAGCATTGTGAATGAGAACTACCAAAAATAATCGCAGACGTTTATACCTCTTTGGCTTGTGTTACCGTGAGCACACAAGCCTTTAAGCCACATCTAAACTCTAACAATGACGGGTCAGTTCAAAAGAAATCTGCAGCAGAAGGGAAGAAAGAATGAGTATAGCAGGAAAAATGTAGCAGGATGCGAGAGTGACGTCAGCGTAAAGAGGGAGGAGAAAAAATTGGACTCCAGAACTCTATCAAAGAAGAAGAAAGTAGCAGGACTTTAAAAAAAAAAAACATGCCAATACAACTCGGAGTCCTCCTGCATAACAGAACTTGGATGAGAGCGCTTCTAGACAGCGCAGAAGTTACAGCAGTGCTTCAGGTGGTTTCTGGATGCAAATCCAACTGATAACTTTATACGAGTTGACACTCTGGATAGTTCTTTAAATCCTTCTGAGAGAGTTAATAGCTTAAGCATACACATTGAAGGGGATGTACCATTAAAGCAGTCTGGTCCCAGTTGCCTGATGATCGTGACATCACCCCAGCTGAAGAGGCCTGCCTCCTGTCTTTATTTGGAAAGCGCTCCCGGGAGAGGAAGTTATAAGGTAGCTTCTTCTCTCATAGTACCTGAAGACATCGGTGAAATCAGTGAATGGGCTGTAAGACAGGCTCCGACCTTATAGAGAAGTCAAGCAGGGTGGGATAAACAATCCATTCCACCTGGCATTCTCTTACGCAGGTTACCTCAAGCACAAAACCCTTTAAAGCCAGAAGCAAAATGTGGTATACAAGCAATATTAGATCAATTGCAATATCAGGGCATCCTACTGCCTAGTTTGTCACAAATGAACACACAACCCTGTGTCCCGTCTCTAAACCATATGGATCCGATAGGATAGTCTTGACATGCCTTATTAGGGAGAATTTCCCAAACCTTTTTGCCATTTGCCCCCCTAGTCTTTGCCTACTCTCTGTTTGTGATCCTAGGACTCTGGACACGTTTCCACTGTATTTGGAAAGTGTGACCCCCTCCTATCCAGGTTAAGTGGGGTTGTCCATGTTGTTGAGTTAGTTTTCACCCCTGTGATAAGGTACACCCAATACCCAGGGCGGGTATGGCACTAGCGAGTAGTGGGACGTGGGACTGACTGTACCCCCACTGGACCTGCAGGCCAATCATGTAACCTGCTCAGGTTGGCTGCCAATACTGAGGGGGTTGGGGGGCTCCTCTACCACCAGAGTAGCCCTAGGGTATGTCCCTAGAGGAGTGCTCAGGGTAGGCGAGTGGCCAGGCAGGAACACAGGGACCCTGAGTGGGTTCTCCCTACTTCGGCGGTCTGCTCCCTCAAGGCAGACACCTTCAGGGTGGCTGAAAGGCTCGGGCGCTTCCCCACTGTCAGGGAAGTGTGCGCACCCATCCTACCCTTGGTAGGAAGTGGTGCTTACCTGAGGGGGAGAAAAAGATCACCCATCCCCCAATGGAAGCGGGGTGTGTGCGGGCCACAGGAGCGCTGAACGTATGTCCGGCTTACTATTGCGAGCCAGTTGGTCACACTCATGCCTATGATGTTTCTAGAGCCCTGTCACCAGCCTGCCACAGCAGGATGGTGAGCGTGCTGGCATCGGTGACGTGCTTAGCATATCTCCAGACCACCATTGCAGGCTGGTCGGCGCCCGGGCAACAATAATGATCTCGGGATTTAGGTCAATAGCCTCCTACTTTAGGCTAGTGTGCATGCCAGCCCCAACAGCGGGCTTCGCCAGCGTCTGATCTGCCCTTGCTGGCCGGAACGGGTATGGGCACCAGGGACGGTCCTGCCTGCGCGCACGTGCACTAATGGTGTTGTCTAACCATGTGTCCGGCTACCATTGCGGAGCAGTGTACGCACTTGCACAAATCTGTTTTTTTTCCACACAAGTCACAGTTGATTCAGAAAACCCTAATCACTGCCAACAAACTGATTAATTCCAGTGAGTTTAGTCAAAATCTAGCTATCCAGGAATATGAGTAGTAGAAAGCAAATATTGATGAGAAAAGTATTTTGGTACCCAAATTGTGGCAAAGTTAAGGCTAAGAGGCCTCATTTTGAACATGCATAATACCTAAAGAAATTATTTTTCTGAATGAAACTATATAGGTGACTGCCTGTCTGGGATTTGGCACTATAAAGGACCTACAGAAGCCTTCATGCCAAAAGTAAACTTGACCCTGTTCAATAATTTGCACTTGCAACTAAATATGTCAGACTCTGATATAAAGGAAATAATACAGAAAGGAATTTATATCTCTACTCTTACATTGACAGCCTGCATTGGTGTCCGCTAAATTTCGTTCCGTCTCTCCCTGCACCGGAGCGGACACCAATAGAGGCTGGTGAAAACTATAGCTCTTATTGACAGCACAAAGCGGAACAAGTACCCGGAAGGACGGTTACATCCAAGATTTAGTTTTATTATTTAACAGCGCATCCACTGTGAACTAATGTCTACGAACTGCAAGAACCAGAAGGCCATGCTGGCCACGCCCACTGAGGCAGGTATTCAAATTGACATTGCACGGGTTGATGCTCTCGCCACTGAGGAAGGGAGAGTCCTGAAACGCGTCTGGCGGCATATTTAAGCTATGGTTGTGCCTTCAGAAGGGCTTGTTGGCATACTGTCAATAAAGAACTGAGAGCTGATTCATTTTCGTGGGGCCATACTTCAAAAGGGTCCTGCTTTCGGTGGATATATATATATATATGTATATATATATTTGCGAGGCTTGTCACTCAGAAGACAGGGAACTGCCGGATACGAAGCGACAAAGAGTCGACCCAAATGGTGCTGGTGCAAAGGTGATTTATTCAAGTAAAGCCAGCGCTGCCGCCATGACGCGTTTCGCCTTCGAGAAGGCTTGATCACATGATAAACTGCTCGTCATTGAGCAGAGCATTTAAAGTGACAGTGCATAAGATTGAATCATAAAAATGGTAGAAATACTATACATTACAACGCTGAGATCGTGCAATCAATAAAGAAAGCCCTGATGAAACATCTTGAAGTTGCTCAGTAATGTTTCACCATCAATAAAACCATTTATACAGTCTATAAATAAATAAGCATATTTACAAAAACACAAACTGATAAAAACGATATACATACATGACAAATAATTATGTCTATGTACAAGAGCGTCCGCCCATTGTTGATGTGTAATCTAAATTTCCAGTTTGTGCAAAAAGTCAAATAACATGCTCATATTCAATACAACAGCGTTGGTCCAAATTCATGAGACAAAGATTGGAAAGATCTAAATAGAGCCCAAGTGGGCCTGTCACAATGCCTGCTAGAAACATGAAAAGTGCAAAAGTGATTGTGCAAAAATAGCAATAAAGTGCAACTGTTACAACAGATAATTCCCAGATATAATCACGGAAAGGTTTTTGGTTAAAAATTCTTGATTTTATAGTTAAAAAAAGATTTTTTTGTTTTTTGTTATATACAAAAAAGAGAGTCACCACATTGGGAACAGAAATTGTATTTTATGAATCCGGACAGGTCTTATAGGCAAACTGATTAATCCTAAATACAAGTATAAAGGTCCTCCCTATCATTAAGTCCATTAGGATTTTTCGTATTAAGCTCCAAAATGTACCTAGTCTCAAGGAGACGGAGTTTGGCCTCACGGTCCCATCCCCTCCTTGAAACTTCGACACAATCAATCAAGAAAAATTGGAGCTTATCAGGTATGCCTAGATGTTTATCTTGAAAGTGCCTGGCAACCGGATAATTTTGGTCGTGCCCTGATATTGCACGTATGTGTTGGAGTATCCGTTTGTGGGCGGGCAGTTTGGTACTGCCCACATACTGGAGTCCACACGGACACTCCAACACATAAATGGCATAATCAGTCTTGCAGGTAAGCCACTTGGAAATAGCAATAGGGTGTTCATGGAATGGGCTTTTAAAGTGAGTCCTGTTGCTGCCAAATCGGCAGGCTTTGCATTGTGGACATGCCTTAAAACCCTCCTCGACCAAGTGGTGGAGGCTCTTGGCTCCAAGGTATTGCTGACTAGGTGAGAAGCAGGCCCCCATCGCCACACCTCTGACCTGATGGTAGATTATCTGACAGGATCTGACAGTCTCTGTGCTGAAATGTGATTGGCTACTAACAATTCAACCAGGAAGTGTTGGCAGCCATCTTGGAGCTCACAAAAATAACAAAACAAAAAACATGAAAAAAAACAGAAGGGGTGGGGTAGGAATACCCTCACCCCCTATGCCTCTTGGAGGGGCAGAGACCTGCCTAGGGCAAAAAGGCAAAAAACCTTTTTTTATTTTTATTTTTCAGCAAGAGTCTCACTGGATCCACACTCTCTCGCCCCAAAAAAAATAAATAGAAAAAAAGACAAGCGTGGTCTCCCGCACTTGTTTAGATTATTGCCCTCGGGTGGGACAGTTCCTGAGGGCATGCAGGATAAAAAAAAAAAAAAAAAAGACAGGTGCATGGGCCCCCCTCCTGGGGACTAATTATGCCTCGGGGAACACCTTCTCCCCGGGGCTTATCTTTTCATAATGAGACGGGCTGCTAGGACCACCCCAGGGACCACCACCTCCCTGGGCCACATACAAAAAATAAATTGCGGAGCCAAGCAGACCGCCACCTCCCCAGGGCAAAAATACACAGTCAAGAGGGGATCTGCGCGGATCCCCAGCCAAGGGGACCAACACCTCCCCGGGGCTTTATATTGTTTTTAAGGAGGGCCACCACCCTCCCGGGCAGTCCTCGGTCCTGGGGACCACCCTCTTCCCAGGGCAGGCACTTCTAAATCATGGGAGGGGGGCTGCGTGGCCCCCACTCCTGGAGCCATACATGGCAGTGGGCACCGCCACCTTCCAGGGCCGGCTCCTGCTATGTCCCACGGTATATCATGACATCATCCAGTGATTGTGAGTGTTTTTTTTAAAGTTTATGAGTGCTAAACATATATACTAAGGTACTGCAAAAGTTAAATGACTAGACTTTGTGTACTACTCATGAGTGATACTTTCTCTAACATATATAATGTGAGTGGCTCTGTGACTGTATTCATTTGTGAGTGGATGTCTGGGTGGCTGTAGAGGTGTGTGAGTGGTTGTATGGCTGAATAAATGGGTGGGGGTGTGTGAGTACCTGTATGGGTGAATAAGCGGGTGTGTGAGTAACTCGATCAGTGTGTGAGTACCTGTGACTGGCTGTACTGGTGAGGCAGTGGGTGTGTGAATGTCTGTATAGGTGAGTGAGTGGCTCTATTGACGAGTGAGTGGGTGTGGGAGTGTTTCTATTGTTGAGTGAGTGGTGTAAAATGATTGTATGGGAGGCTGTATGGGTGACTGAGTGGCTGTTTGAGAGGGTGTATGTTTAACTGATTGGTTGTATGAGTGGTTGTATTGGAGAATGAGTGTCTATGAGAGTAGTTGTATGGGTAAGTGAGTACCCATGTAAACGCGTTCATGGGTGTGTGGGTGTTTGAGTGGTTCTATGGGTGAGTGGCTCTGTTCGGAGGCTGTATGGGTGAGTGACTGGGTGTGTGAGTAGTTGTAGGGATGGGTGAATAAGTGGCTGTGTGAGCACTTGTATGGGTGAGTGGCTCTATTGAGAGGCTGTATGGGTGAGTGACTGGGTGTGTGAGTAGTTGTAGGGATGGGTGAATAAGTGGCTGTGTGAGCACTTGTATGGGTGAGTGGCTCTATTGAGAGGCTGTATGGGTGAGTGACTGGGTGTGTGAGTAGTTGTAGGGATGGGTGAATAAGTGGCTGTGTGAGCACTTGTATGGGTGAGTGGCTCTATTGAGAGGCTGTATGGGTGAGTGACTGGGTGTGTGAGTAGTTGTAGGGATGGGTGAATAAGTGGCTGTGTGAGCACTTGTATGGGTGAGTGGCTCTATTGAGAGGCTGTATGGGTGAGTGACTGGGTGTGTGAGTAGTTGTAGGGATGGGTGAATAAGTGGGGGTGTGAGCACTTGTATGGGTGAGTGGATGGCTATCGGAGCAAGTGTATGGGACGTGAGTGGCTGTATGGGTGAGTGAGTGGGGGTGTGAGTAGATGTCTGAGTGGTTCTGTTGGTGATGTCATCAGTGATGTAATTTGTGATGCGGTTTGAGATGTTATCAGTAATGTCATCAGTGATGTCACTGATCATGTCATGTCTGATGTAATATGTGATGTCATATGCAGTGCATTGTGGGGGGCATAAGTTATAGTTAGCTCAGGTAACTGATTTTCACTGGCTTTTTATGAGTGAAATCTGAGCCTAACTATAATGTCCCTGTAACCTTTGTTTTTTTTTCAGTGAATTGCTAAGGTTTATTAAATTCTATTTCCTAACTATAACGTCCCTGTAGCCTTTAGTGATATATATATATATATATATATATATATATATATATATATATATATATATATGTCTGGTGAGTGCAAGTCAGCATGTTTGAGGGTCTTCAAGAGTTTGCAGTGTCTTCTCAAGTCTGGCTCTAGGCGGAGAGGCAAAGACAGGGTGGACAGTCTGAGAGCACACGGTAACAACTCATCAAGGCTACACAGACTACATCATCATAGGCGACTAAAGATTAAAAGCATGTCAGTTCACCTGCTATTGAAACTCCCTAAGTCTGCCTCTGTCTCTCAATACCGCATCCAGCTACACTGGCTCCCCGTGAAAAGAGGGCTATCTTCAAAGCCCTGGCGGTAGCGCGTGCGGCCTATGACAAAACAGGTCCCACCTACCTGCAGAAAGCGCTGTCCAGGTACGGCCCTCAACGACCCCTCTGTTCGCAGACAGCTCATCCCTATCAAAAAGAAGAAATGGGTTAATCCTAACTCGAACTCTTATCAGTCATTCTGGATACCTGTTGATGTTTATTTATCATCTTAATTGTATATTTATTGCTTGTTTCCCTAGTTAGTGTTTATATATTACATTAACTAATAAGATATAGTAGCTCTATTTATAGCTTGCGCATTCGTTGTTTCTGGATGTTCTCCTCCCCCCTCCCTCCCTCTTTATTTCTCTTATTGAATATGAATAGTTTCATATCTATTGTAATGAAAAGGATGATTTCGTATTCTATATATCGTAATAAATATTATTGCTCAATACTATTTTTTTTATTTTTATGTATGTCCAGGTTTATTTTCCATTAAGAAAGTTCAATAAAATATTTTTAACTTAAAAAAGAAGACCTGTCCAGTCCCTGCTGCCAAACACTGCAATGCCCTTCCTCTCCCATTGGATGCATGCCAGACAAAACATTTGTTTGTAAACAATTAAAACCCAATCTGTTTAAAGAATAAACTCTGCCTACTCTCCTCTTGGAGTGTGCCACCTATCCCCGGGACACTCTAGAAGCTTGTTTCCGGTCCAGGGAAGGCATGGCTTGGCAGTTCGGGCTGGACTGTTCCCATGAGGCACAGGGTCAGACTGATTTGCATATAGCCATGTCTGAACTGGGGTGGCAGAGTGGGCTAAAGAACGGTGATGGATCAAACCCAGATCTTTTGACTGGGTGTGAGTGTTTGATTGGTTCAGATGCTCCGTCCATCACCACCCCCTTTTGTACCGCTTTGGCCGCCATAAGTGTGGCAGGGTATGCTCAGACGTGAGTCCCTTGCTCACTTTGCCACTGGATTCAAGCAAGCCGGGCTGAAGACGGCTGTAATGCCAGAAACCCGGTCCAGGGAAGGCATGGCTTGGCAGTTCGGGCTGGACTGTTCCCATGAGGTACAAGGTCAGACTGATTTGCATATAGCCATGTCTGAACTGGGGTGGAAGAGTGGGCTAAAGAACGGTGATGGATTAAACCCAGATCTTTTGACTGGGTGTGAGTGTTTGATTGGTTCAGATGCTCTTTTGTACCGCTTTGGCCGCCATAAGTGTGGCAGGGTATGCTCAGACGTGAGTCCCTTGCTCACTTTGCCACTGGATTCAAGCAAGCCGGGCTGAAGACAGCTGGAATGCCAGAAACCGTCCAGGGAAGGCATGTCTTGGCAGTTCGGGCTGGACTGTTCCCATGAGGCACAGGGTCAGACTGATTTGCATATGGCCATGTCTGAACTGGGGTGGCAGAGTGGGCTAAAGAACGGTGATGGATCAAACCCAGATCTTTTGACTGGGTGTGAGTGTTTGATTGGTTCAGATGCTCCGTCCATCACCACCCCCTTATGTAACACTCTAGAAGCAGCCCTGTGCTTTACAAGTCACGTCATTCATTCATTCAATCATCAAGGCCTGTGCTGAGAAAGCATGACTGGGCAAGAAGAGACGTGTAAAGTAGGAAGGATTATGTTGGCATCAAATGCCAGGCGGGAACAGACACTGCGACCTCCAGACGAGGGGCAATGGGGCTCCCCCAGCTGCCAACACCCGCTGCCAGTGGTAGAAAGGACCAGAAAGGGCAGAGCTGGCTGGCACCCTGGCTCCAAGCGAGTGGAGGGGGTGTTAAGGTTGGCAGAGGGCTCAGAAAGGACAGAGCTGGCTGGCACCCATGCTCCAAGCGGGTGGAGGGGGGTGTTAAGGTTGGCAGAGGGCACAGAAAGGGCAGAGGTGACTGGCACCCACGCTCCAAGCGAGTGGAGGGGGTGATATTTGTTGGCAGAGGGCACAGAAAGGCCAGAGCTGGCTGGCACCCACGCTCCAAGCGAGTGGAGGGGTGTTAAGGTTGGCAGAGGGCACAGAAAGGACAGAGGGGACTGGCACCCACGCTCCAAGCTAGTGGAGGGGGTGATAAGGTTGGCAGAGGGCACAGAAAGGCCAGAGCTGGCTGGCACCCACGCTCCAAGCGAGTGGATGGGTGTTAAGGTTGGCAGAGGGCACAGAAAGGACAGAGGTGACTGGCACCCACACTCCACGCCAGTGTGGAGGATGCTAGGGTTGGCAAAGGGCACAGAGAGGACAGAGGTGACTGGCACCCACCCTCCAAGCGAGTGGAGGGGGTGATAAGGTTGGCAGAGGGCACAAAAAGGACAGAGGTGACTGGCACCCACGCTAAAAGGGAGCGGAGGGGGTGTTAAGGTTGGCAGAGGGCACAGAAAGTACAGAGGTGACTGGCACCCACGCTCCAAGCGAGTGGAGGGGGTGATATGGTTGGCAGAGGGCACAGAAAGGCCAGAGCTGGCTGGCACCCACGCTCCAAGCGAGTGGAGGGGTGTTAAGGTTGGCAGAGGGCACAGAAAGGACAGAGGGGACTGGCACCCACGCTCCAAGCTAGTGGAGGGGGTGATAAGGTTGGCAGAGGGCACAGAAAGGCCAGAGCTGGCTGGCACCCACGCTCCAAGCGAGTGGATGGGTGTTAAGGTTGGCAGAGGGCACAGAAAGGACAGAGGTGACTGGCACCCACACTCCACGCCAGTGTGGAGGATGCTAGGGTTGGCAAAGGGCACAGAGAGGACAGAGGTGACTGGCACCCACCCTCCAAGCGAGTGGAGGGGGTGATAAGGTTGGCAGAGGGCACAAAAAGGACAGAGGTGACTGGCACCCACGCTAAAAGGGAGCGGAGGGGGTGTTAAGGTTGGCAGAGGGCACAGAAAGTACAGAGGTGACTGGCACCCACGCTCCAAGCGAGTGGAGGGGGTGATATGGTTGGCAGAGGGCACAGAAAGGCCAGAGCTGGCTGGCACCCACGCTCCAAGCGAGTGGAGGGGTGTTAAGGTTGGCAGAGGGCACAGAAAGGACAGAGGGGACTGGCACCCACGCTCCAAGAGAGTGGAGGGGGTGTTAAGGTTGGCAGAGAGCACAGAAAGGGCAGAGGTGACTGGCACGAGTGGTGGAGGATGCTAGGGTTTGCAGAGGGCACAGAAAGGGCAAAGGTGGCTGGCACCCACGCTCCAAGCGAGTGGTGGAGGATGCTAGGGTTTGCAGAGGGAGCAGATGACATTAAGGGGATGTACGTGTGCGGCTGGGTATGTGGGACTCGGCCTGGTGCCTCTGCCAGCCCCCTCGGCCTCCCTCGTGCCCCCGTTGGCAGGCACCCCCTCTCTCCTTCCTTCCTCCCCCTCAGCGGTGTCAGTGTTAACGCGCAGAGGCCAGAAGGAAAGGCCTGGAAAGCCGAGCCCGGCGGGTCGCTGCTGTATTTATAACCACAGGAACATTTGAAATATGTGTGCGCGCCGCCTCCTCGCACCCCCGCCTGCTGCTGCGCTTCAGACCGCTGCACCGGACCCAAAACAACAAACACACACCGGCAGAGGCCTGCAGCAGAGCACGGGCACACCTGGGCACGAGTCCCGGCACCGCGTGCACAGCAGGGCCCTCGTGCACACCTATGCACTAGTAGGGGCATCGCGTGCACTGTAGGGGCCCGCGTGCACGCCTCCGTGGACTTCACCCGTGGACTTCCGGCCTCGAGGTAAGTAAAATTGGAAATTCACAACAAAAGTTTTAAGGAAGCTGCGCGCGCCAGATTTTAATACCCTCCGGTGACATCTCGAAACTTCCTTTAGTTGCTTGTTGGCTGAGACTAGCGGCATTGCACACTGATTGAACCAACACGAGGGGGCGCCTTGAAGTTACGGTTCTGCTTTCTAGGCGCTTCAGGGCTTTAGATGCTGTTTCCCGACTTGGAGATTCGTTTTTTTGGAGGGAAGCAGAAGGAGTGGGCGTCACAAGGGAGACCCAGGGTGTGATGGGGTGGAAGCCGGTGACATTCTGGGAAACACGAGCCGTCGATCTGCAGGGAGAGAACGTGGAAGGTGCACACGATAGCGATTGCTCTAGCCGTGATTGGCAGTTTTTAAAATCTAATTAACTTGAAGTTGTTATTGTGGCGCACGACCCTTAATGTCTCAATGAGTTTAATTTCTAAAGTGAGGCTGAAAGAGTGTCTCTGTGAGTTAAACACTGGTTGCTGACATTTGACGTTATATGGCGGTCACAAATCCGAATCTCGGCAGGGCCTACAGAGCCTGTCATCCTTACAAGTGCACCGTCCACTTAGTGACTCCTGTTGTCACCGACCCAGCAACCTTGCTCTTTGAATACTGTTCTGTACATTCTGGGCCTACATCTCAATGTGAACTCCCAAGGTGACCCTAGGTGGGCGACTGCAGTCATTAATGAGGACAAAATGATGTTAATGGCCCACAGACTCTAGAGTGCTTGGATTGTAGTCTGGTAATTGGGATTTAGTGGGTTTGTGGGTAGACCCAGAGTGTGGGTCTGCCGGATCAGGTGTGTTGCATTTATTTATTTATATAGCGCTAGAATCGACCCCCGAAGGGATATCTCTGCATGCCCACAAGTGCACATCTGTGCACTTCCGGATCCGTAAGCACAGATGCTGTCAGCGCTCCTAACATGTGCCACCGTTGACGTGTCGCAGGATGCTTTCAGAGCAGGGCTCGGGTCGGGGGTACACGCAGGTACACAGCGTCCCCCCACTCTTTTCACAGGGTGGACGCCGTCCCTCCTGCCAAGAAGCTGGGCTCCACAGAAATATGCTGAACGTGTCCGGTGTAATTTTCAGACACCGGGACACGTTCAGCACGTGACGTCATAAGGTCATTTGCATATTGTCAGCCCCCCACTTCTTTTTATAGGACTTGTGCCCTGTTTCAGAGTGCCTGAAACCCAGAATCCTACCCCTACCCAGGCATTAAAGGCCCTTTTGTGAATCTGATACTGTAGCTAACATATCAATTAACCCTCCGACGCGTGAGTCTAAGTTTGGGGAATGTACTGGGAGACTTTTTGTACCCTTTGAACATTCACCCTAAGGAAGAGGGCCCCTCGGAAGTTGTCTTGTAGCGGCTAGCTTTGGTTTTAAATCCAGTTTGGGCGAGTTCTTAAAAAACAAAAAAACTTATTTTTGGTTGCTTTATTTTGATTGGAAAAAAGCAGTAAAGGGCTCATGAGAAGTGGCTCTTATGATGACATCTAACGTAGAGTATATATTTGAATCTATGTAGTGCTTTATATGCTACGAGGCTGTAAAGCGCTCTGATTCACCAGGAGCTATAAGAAATGACTCTTTTAATGATGATTCAAGTCAGTGTTGTAGAGTATACTTTTGAGCGTATATAGTGCCCGTGACAAGGCCACAAAGCGCTATGATTTTCATACACTTCCAGGCATTCCTCAGGTGCATGGTTTAAAGGTGCGGTTGGCTGGCCTTGGCCGCCCGGCCTGAGATAGACCCCCCTGCCAGTGCAGTGCTTTGAAGCCAGGGGTGGCCCAGAGAGCGCTAGATCTAGAGATTTGCTTTGGTGGCAGATGCTGAATTTATGATGAAGAAAAAGTGGTCCAGTGCACTGGGGAAAGGATAAAGTATCTGCCTTCTTTTTAAAATAAAGATTAGCCAAAGTTGCACATGTTTGTAACCTTCCTTTGGATATGTGATCTGCCTTCCTTTAAAAAAAATATGTATTACCCAGCCAAGTTGCATATTTTGGGTCCATAGTGCCGCGTGCCTAGAAGCTGTCGAGGGGGGAGAGGCTGGCGCATCGTATCCTTTCCATGTCTGGCCCTCGGGGCTTCTTTGTAATAAGAGACGGGGGCAAATGGCTCTGATAATCCACATGACGTGAAGGTCGTGACCTTGGCATCATGTCAGTCTTGCCCAACGACCTCAACTACATCTGCGCATCACGCTGTCTGACAAGAGGGCGAACTAGATCCACACAAGGAAATGACGTCATGTGTTTCCAGAAGTGAGAGTGGGCGTGGCGAGAGATGCGACTCCTGCTTCTCCATTACTTATTACAACATTATCATGCGCTGGGGTCCCGGCATCACGCGTCACCCTCCAAATCGCTTGATTCTGGGCAAGTTACTTCGCCTGCCTGTGCTGTGAACGTGCGAGCACATTGACTACAAATGTAACTGATGTAAATATGTACAGTAAACAAGGAACGTGTGGTCTGCTGAGGAGTATTCTCCCAGTTCCAAGAGCGAGGGACATATTAAACATAAATGAATATTACAGGAGCGCCCTGCAGCCAGGGGTGCAGCTGTCAATAGTTCAGCAGGTGCAGTGGCGCCTGGACCCCAGGGTGTTAGTAGCCCAATGCACCCATATTATGGCTGCAGTCTACTGTCCAGTCACCCAATGCATGCCTGTGTTTTACTGTCCACCTGTGCTCCGGTGGCAATCCAGCTGCAGAGCCGACACTGCATCACATCAGGAATACTCGCAGTGCAATCCACTGCAGAGCTGACACTACACCACAACAGCAGGGCTTTGGAGGCAATCCACTGCAGAGCTGACACTGCACCACAACAGCAATACTCTGGAGGCAATCCAGCTGCAGAGCCGACACTGCATCACATCAGGAATACTCGCAGTGCAATCCACTGCAGAGCTGACACTACACCACAACAGCAGGGCTTTGGAGGCAATCCACTGCAGAGCTGACACTGCACCACAACAGCAATACTCTGGAGGCAATCCAGCTGCAGAGCTGACACTGCACCACAACAGCAGGGCTCTGGAGGCAATCCAGCTGCAGAACTGACACTGCACCATATCAGCAATACTTGCAGTGCAATCCAGCTTCAGACCTGACACTGCACCATATCAGCAATACTTGCAGTGCAATCCAGCTGCAGAGCTGACACTGCACCACAACAGCAGGGCTTTGGAGGCAATCCACTGCAGAGCTGACACTGCACCACAACAGCAATACTCTGGAGGCAATCCAGCTGCAGAGCCGACACTGCATCACATCAGGAATACTCGCAGTGCAATCCACTGCAGAGCTGACACTACACCACAACAGCAGGGCTTTGGAGGCAATCCACTGCAGAGCTGACACTGCACCACAACAGCAATACTCTGGAGGCAATCCAGCTGCAGAGCCGACACTGCATCACATCAGGAATACTCGCAGTGCAATCCACTGCAGAGCTGACGCTACACCACAACAGCAGGGCTTTGGAGGCAATCCACTGCAGAGCTGACACTGCACCACAACAGCAATACTCTGGAGGCAATCCAGCTGCAGAGCTGACACTGCACCACAACAGCAGGGCTCTGGAGGCAATCCAGCTGCAGAACTGACACTGCACCATATCAGCAATAGTTGCAGTGCAATCCAGCTTCAGACCTGACACTGCACCATATCAGCAATACTTGCAGTGCAATCCAGCTGCAGAACTGGCACTGCATCACATCAGGAATACTCGCAGTGCAATCCACTGCAGAGCTGACACTGCACCACAACAGCAGGGCTCTGGAGGCAATCCAGCTGCAGAGCTGACACTGCACCACAACAGCAGGGCTCTAGAGGCAATCCAGCTGCAGAACTGACACTGCACCATATCAGCAATACTTGCAGTGCAATCCAGCTTCAGACCTGACACTGCACCATATCAGCAATACTTGCAGTGCAATCCAGCTGCAGAACTGGCACTGCATCACAGCAGCAATGCTCCGGTGGCAATCCAGCTGCAGACTCGACACTGCATCACATTAGCAATACTCGCAGTACAATCCAGCTGCAGAGCTGACACTGCACCACAGCAGCAATACTCGCAGTACAATCCAGCTGCAGAGCTGACACTGCACCACAGCAGCAATACTCGCAGTACAATCCAGCTGCAGAGCTGAAACTGCACCACAGCAGCAATACTCGCAGTACAATCCAGCTGCAGACCTGACACTGCACCATATCAGCAATACTCGCAGTGCAATCCAGCTTCAGACCTGACACTGCACCATATCAGCAATACTTGCAGTGCAATCCAGCTGCAGAACTGGCACTGCATCACAGCAGCAATGCTCCGGTGGCAATCCAGCTGCAGACTCGACACTGCATCACATTAGCAATACTCGCAGTACAATCCAGCTGCAGAGCTGACACTGCACCACAGCAGCAATACTCGCAGTACAATCCAGCTGCAGAGCTGACACTGCACCACAGCAGCAATACTCGCAGTACAATCCAGCTGCAGAGCTGAAACTGCACCACAGCAGCAATACTCGCAGTACAATCCAGCTGCAGACCTGACACTGCACCATATCAGCAATACTCGCAGTGCAATCCAGCTTCAGACCTGACACTGCACCATATCAGCAATACTTGCAGTGCAATCCAGCTGCAGAACTGGCACTGCATCACAGCAGCAATGCTCCGGTGGCAATCCAGCTGCAGAGCTGACACTGCACCACAGCAGCAATACTCGCAGTACAATCCAGCTGCAGAGCTGACACTGCACCACAGCAGCAATACTCGCAGTAAAATCCAGCTGCAGAGCTGACACTGCATCACATTAGCAATACTCGCAGTACAATCCAGCTGCAGAGCTGACACTGCACCACAGCAGCAATACTCTGGTGGCAATCCAGCTGCAGAGCTGACACTGCACCACAGCAGCAATACTCGCAGTACAATCCAGTTGCAGAGCTGACACTGCACCACAGCAGCAATACTCGCAGTACAATCAAGCTGCAGAGCTGACACTGCATCAGATTAGCAATACTCGCAGTAAAATCCAGCTGCAGAGCTGACACTGCATCAGATTAGCAATACTCGCAGTAAAATCCAGCTGCAGAGCTGACACTGCATCACATTAGCAATACTCGCAGTACAATCCAGCTGCAGAGCTGACACTGCACCACAGCAGCAATACTCTGGTGGCAATCTAGCTGCAGGGCTGACACTGCACCACAGCAGCAATACTCTGGTGGCAATCCAGCTTCAGATCTGACACTGCTTCACAGCAGCAATACTCGCAGTGCAATCTAGCTGCAGAGTTGACACTGCCTCACATTAGCAATACTCGCAGTACAATCCAGCTGCAGAACTGACATTGCACCACAGCAGCAGTGCTCTGCTGGCAATCCAGCTGCAGAGTGGAAACTGCACCACATCAGCAGTGCTCTGATAATCCAGCTGCAGTGCCAATGCTGCAGTTAGACTGCAATGTCAATTATGCAGCTGGATTGCAGACACAGCACTGATGCTAAGTTGTACTGTCAGCTGTTCAAGTGAATTGACACAAGACCACTGCTGCTGTGGTCTTGTGTCAGTTCTGCAGGTGGACTGCATCCAGAGCACTGCTGCTGTGGTGCAGAGTAAGTTCTGCAGCTGGATTGCACTGCGAGTATTGATGATGTGGTGCAGTGTCTGTTCTGTAGCTGGATTTCCACCAGAGCATTGCTGCTGTGATGCAGTGTCAGGTCTTCAGCTGGATTGCCACCAGTGCATTGCTGCAAAGGTGCAGCGTCAGTTCTACAGCTGGACTGTACTGCGAGTATTGCTGCTATGGTGCAGTATCAGTTCTGCAGCTGGATTGCCACCAGAGCACAGGTGAGGTGGTGCAGGGCCAGATCTGAAGCTGGACTGCCACCAGAGCACTGCTGATGTGGTGCAAATTAGAAGCAGAATTTGCATTGCAATTCAGCGGCACCTGAGGTAGAGCAATCCACCTGCTTTTCTGACTCTGCAAACTAGGAGCAGTGGCAATACTGGAATTCCGGAGCAGTGTGGTGGCTGCAATTCTGCTTCTGACCTAACACTTCAATTTATCTGCGGAAATGAGCAGTCCAGCTGTGGAGATAACACTTAAACCCAGCCACAGTGCTGAGTGACACTGCAAAACAGAAGCTGTGATGAGACTGCAAGCCAAGCGCAACCCAGCCACAGTGCTGAGTGACACTGCAATACAGAAGCAGTGATGAGACTGCAAGCCAAGCGCAACACCGACACTGCATCCACATTCAGAGATGACACTGCATTCCAGCTGCAAAACTAACAATGCAAACCAGCAAGCAAACTGAAACCGACGTTCAGCAGCAGTAGTTGCACTACCATCAATACCAGTACCAGGACCACCACCACCAATAAAACCACCACCAATACCACCACCAACAACAACATCAGTCCCACCACCACCAATACCAGTAACACCACTAACACCACTACCAATACCAGTGCCACCACCACCAATACCAGTGCCAGTACCACCACCACCAATGCCACCACCACCACCACCACCAATACCACCGCCACCATCACCAATACCCCCACCACCATCACCGATACACCACCAATACCACCACCATCAAAACCACCTCCTATTACCGACACCAACAATACCACCACCACAAATACCACCAATACCACCACCATCAATACCACCAGCTCCACCACCAATACCACCACCTCCAATACCACCACCGATACCACCACCACCAATACCACCACCAACAATACAATACCACCTCCACCACCAATACCAATATCACCACCAATACCACCACCAATACTAATACCACCACTACAGATGCCGCCACCATCACCACCAATACCACCACTAATACCACCACCATCAATACCACCACCACCACCAATACCACCAATACCACCACTACCACCACCACCAGTACCAATACCACCACCAACACCAACACCAATACCACCAGCAATACCACCACCATTACCGCCACCACAAATACCATCAGTACCACCAAACCAACACCACCACCACCACCAATAGCAGTACCATCACCACCAATAACAGTACCACCATTCCCAATACCAGTACCACCACTACCAATACCAGTATCACTACCACCAATACCAGTACCAGGACCACCACTACCAATACCACCACCACCAATACCACCACCAATACCAGTAACACCAATAACACCACTACCAATACCAGTCCCACCACCACCAATAACAGTGCCAGTACCACCACTACTAATACCACCACCTCCACCAATACCACCATCAATACCACCACCAATACCGACACCACAAATACCACCACCAATACCACCACCTCCACCACCAATACAACCACCACCAATACCACCACCATCAATACCACCGCCAATACCGCCACCACCAATACCACCGCCACCACCCGCAATACTACCACCAATACCACCACCACGAATACCACCACCTCCACCACCAATACCTTAACCGATACCACCACCACCACCACCACCACCACAACCAATCCAATACCACACCACCACCAATACCAATACCAATATCACCACCAATACCACCACCACCAATACCACCATCACCACCATCACCACCAATACCACCTCTACCATCAATACCACCACCAATACCACCACTATCAATACCACCACCACCACTACCACCACCACCAGTACCAACACCACCACCAACACCAATACCACCAGAAATACCACCACAACCACCATACCTGCCACCACCAATACCAATAGTACCACCAAACCACCACCACCACCACCAATAGCAGTACCATCACCACCAATACCAATACCAGTACCACCACTACCTGTACCAGTACCACTACCACCAATACCAGTACCAGGACCACCACCACCAATACCATCACCACCATCAATACCACCACCACCACCTCCACCACCAATACCACCACCACCAATATCAGTACCACCACCACCAATACCAGTAACACCACTAAGACCACTACCAATACCAGTCCCACCACCAATACCACCAATACCACCATCACCAATACCAATACCACCACCACCATCAATACCACCACCAATACCAACACCACGAACCCCACAACAGCCACCACCACCAATCCCGCCACAAATACCACCCCCACCAATACCACCACCATCAATACCACCACCTCCACCACCAATACCACCACCAATACCACCACCACCAATCCAATATCACCACCAATAACAATACCAATATCACCACCAATACCACCACCACCACCACCAATACTACCACCATCAGTACCACCACCAATACCACCACCACCAATCCAATACCACCACCACCAATACCAATACCACCACCAATAACACCACCACCAATATTACCACAACAACCAATACCACCACCACCCATACCACCACTAATACCACCACTACCACCAATAATACCACCACTAATCCAATACCACCACCAATACCAATACGACCACCAATACCACCATCACCAATACCACTACCACCACCACCAATACCACCATTAATACCACCAATACCACCACCACCACCAATCCAATACCCCCACCCCAATACCAATACCACCAGCAATATCACCACCACCACCAATACCGCCACCACCAATACCACCATCACCACCAATACCACCACCACCACCACCAGTACCACCACTAATACCTCCACCGCCAATACCACCATCACCACCAATACCACTACCACCAATACCACACTAATACCACCAATATCGCCACCACCAATATCACCACCATCAAAACTACCACCAATACCACCACTACCACCAATACCACACCAACCAATACCACCACCACCAATACCACCACCAATACCACCACCACCACCACTAATACCACACCCACCAATACCACCACCACCATCACCAATAACAGTACCACCACCAATACCCTACCACCCCATCAATACCACCTCCACCAATACCACCACCACCAATACCAGTACCACCACCACCAATACCACCACCACCAATACCACCACCACCATTACTACCACCAATACTACCACCACCAATACTACCACCAATACTACCACCACCAATACCACCAACACCAATGCCAGTACCACCACCACCAATAGTACCACCATCACTAGCAATACTGCCACCACCAATACCACCACCACCACCTCCACCAATACCATCACCACCAATACCACCAATGCCAGCACCACTAACAATACCAGCACAACAAATACCAGCACCACCACCAATACCACCACCACCAATACCAACACCACTACCTCTGCGCTTCTCACTCACTTATAATAGCAGGTGCATTGTACGAGGCTGGAGCTGCAGCCGGTACCATCCCGCTCTCCCTCTATGCCTGCCATAAAGCACATCCCGCTCTCCCTCTATGCCTGCCATAATGCACAGCCCGCTCTGCACCTGGAGGTGAAGCCAGGGCCTTACTTCAGCCGGAGTGTTTTCTAATAGGCCAAATATGGCAATGACATTACGCAATGCCACACTGCACACTCAAATCCCGGAGAGGGCAGGAAATAGCCCCCCTCCTGCTCTTCCTCCTGAGCTGCGACAGTGTAATCACA
Organism: Lissotriton helveticus; assembly: GCF_964261635.1. Lineage (NCBI taxonomy): Eukaryota > Metazoa > Chordata > Amphibia > Caudata > Salamandridae > Lissotriton > Lissotriton helveticus. The sequence continues at coordinate 66,318,495 of NC_136069.1, forward strand.
GAGCAAATAGTGTTGGAGCACTTGTTAGTGTTTATAGCTCGGATCATATGTTACTCTCACTTCACACTTTGTGTCTGTGTAATTTACAACACTTATACATCTTCTTCATTGCACTATTTCTCACTACTTTGAAGACGTCACAGGCTGGTCTCTTCCTTTGAAATTTACAATCTAACAAGCAGTCGAGAAGGCCCTTTATTGCAATGCAATAGGTCTCGCATTTGCAAGAGTTTCAGCTATTAGTATTGTAAATGACAATGCCTTTTATTTATGTTTTAAAACCCAAAACCTAAATAAAAGGCATTGTCATTTACAATGCCAATAGCTCAAACTCGCGTGGATGCGAGTCCTATTGTATTGCAAATGCCTGTTTCGGTTGTATTGTGTTCTGACTATCCTGTATGTTGACCGACTGTGTTTTACTTGTCCTGGGTTTTGATTGGTTTCTGATTTTGTCGTTTCATTTTGTTGCACTCTTTACTTACTACTGGTCACGTGTTTTGCATGCTCTGTGTTTTTGTCCTGCATCCTGCATTAGAGTTTGACAGTCCTGTATTTAGACTTTTCCTCTTAAGCAGTCTTAAGTTTTCCCTGTCCTGTGTTTCAACTATTTGCCTAGCCTACATTTTTGCCCATAATATCCTCTCTAGCCTGTGTTTTGTTTGTACTGTCTATTGACTGCACTATGGCCTGACCGTCAGGTATGTATTTTGCGCCGCTCTTAATATGATCCGGGGGGGCCCGCACCCCCAGAGCCACAGTAGGCAGATTTTTTATCCCAGGTGCAAGTACTTGGCCAATGCAAAAATGTAAATTAGAACTCCAATTGGACTGCAACCCACACAGAATCCACTGAACAATCCTGCAGGAAGTGTTTTTGGGTGGGGATCAGGCCCACAAAATGAGTTCAGGCCCACAGTGGAACTCCAAGCCCTCTTTTGTGAAATAATAACACACTCATAGCACCACTTTCCAATGGGTAACTGATCACCTTTCTATTGCTTATTGCTATATTTGGGTGTTAAACTACTACTTAATATATGCATCCTATGTCCAAACGGTGTTGACAAGATTAAAAGTGAAACAGTAATGAAGTAATACTACCACAAAATGTTGAGCCTTATGCCACTTAATTAGCCTATTGTTGTGGCTTAATTTACTCCACCCTGCCACATAATTTGGCCTTCCCATGCCGCATAATTGCAGAGGCCCTAATCATAGTCAGCGAAAACAGCAATAATATTTCTAGCATGAATATTGAGTTATTGGCATCCTAACAACTTCAAGCAGTTTCTAAGCATACTGCTAAAATTTTGCAGCATTCGTAAATAGCAAGCCTATAATTGAGTTTCTTAAATTGCTTTGCACAGCATACATACCTGTTTTTGTTGTTCAGTAACAGCACAGCTATTCTCTGTCACAATTTCCTGGGGCTTTAGAATAAACAGGGGTTGGCCTACGGCCACTTCTTGCTGGCCATAGTGTCGCCTCACACTGAGGTTGTAAACCAGCATAACCTCGGGTGTGATAGCCCTAGCACGTAGTCCCTCTCTGACTGTGACCTGATACCTGGGTTTTTATAGTATCTGATCCCCAATTTTATCTGATATTGCGTAAACAAATGTAGTGCAGACACCAAAGTATCATCAAAACTAAACAATTATTTTAATAAATGCGGCTTTGTTGGACTTGGCCCTTTTGGCAGGTTCACCCCTGAACTTTTTGCCTTGAACTCTGACATTAATGTAGTGATTTCTGGTCTCTGCACACTTTAGCACTGTGGCCCAGTGTAAAGTGCGTGCGCTGCCTGAGTGCATGTGGTGAGATTGGCCTGCCCTACCATAGGAATGCATGGGGAATATGTGTGTGCATGGTAGTTCCTGATGTATGGGGAGTGCAGGGGCGAGTTTGGTATGTGCGAACTCGTGAGATTAAATGCTGCGCGATCATGTGTGCAGATTTATTGTGTCTAGTGTAGAAGTGCCACTTCTAGAAGTTGGCATGTCTGTGCAGTGAATGTGAATTGACTGTCTGGCTTGTGATTGGCTGGAGCTGGCTGGTGTGCCTGGCTCCAGGAGTCAGGATGGGTCTGCCCGGTGGTGAATGAGGAGATCTGCATGTTGATGGCAGGGAGGAGTGCACCTGGGAACTGAATAGGGCTGGGCCTTCCCTCCACCAGGCTGGCTCCACCCCCTGTGGTGTGTCTAATGTCCCTGGCCTGTCCTGTGAATAGGGAGAGGGGCTGAGCAAAACAAAGTGCTCAAGAACCAGTTGCATCTGGTTCGCACCCTTGCCGGCACCTTTGGAAACAAAGGGTTTCTGTGTATAAAAGAGGGGATGTGACCCCATGAAAATGTTCTTGTTCTCCTACTTGAATCTACCATGGGCGTGCTGCTGGTGGGGCCCAGGAGGGAACGCCATGGGGGCTGCCTCACTGCTGGAGGGCCCTGTGTGCTGGCCCCTGGGCCCTGCCCCTGGATGCCTGATGGACTCCCTATACTGCGCCTAGTTAGTTAAGGGGCCCGAGGGCTCCAAGGCACATGTTTATTCTCAGAGCCTAGAGGGTTCCACCGTGTGCCACCATTATTTTAAGGGCCTGTGTCCTGTCCCCAGTGTTTGAGGGGACCTGCTTATTTTCAGAGCCTAGAGGGCTCCAAACCTGTGGCGCAGTTGTTCCTGAGGGCCAGTGAGAGCCCATGCCGCAGTTTACAGATCCCAGCTGCCCAGCAAGTAGTGGGCAGCTGCACCGTTTAGGTTCTTTCTTTCAGGGGACCTGTGCTTGGGAACCCAGGAGTGAGACACACTCCTTCGCCCTACTTTGGCCTTCCCCAGCTGCGCAGCACTTAGTGCCAGCTGCAGCGTTTAGGCCCAGTTCATTGTTCTCAGCTGCCGAGCAAGCAGTGGGCAGCTGCAACGTTTAGGTTTTGGCGCAGTGGCGCAACCTGGACCTTCGCTGCCTAGGCAGCAGCCCTGACTCTCTGGACATAGGGCGTCTGAGCCCCCTTTTTAGATGGCCAGTTGGCTAGGGGGATGGTTACTTTTAAGGGGCGCCAGACCCTAATGTGATTTATGTGCTAAATTGATTTAATGTGATTTATGTGCTAAATTGATTTATGTGCTGATGTGATTTGTGTACTAATGCTTTTGGGTGCTAGGAAATGTATGGTGTATAGTATGTTTTGCTCACCCTGTTTTGATACCTCTAGATATGGTTTATGCATAGGAGGTTGTTTTACCTGTTTAGGTTTGCGTTAGGGAGATGATACTTCCCTGTGTGATTTACGCCCCTAGTGTAACTTTTACTTAGGTGGTTAGGGTCTAATGTAGTTAGACTTGTGGGATACTGTGCAAAATGGATTTCATGTCACAGACTGTTGCAAAGTACAGTGATTATCAGTGTTTACTGGCTGTACGTTCTATGACCTATTTTTACTTGTATGTTTATGATTTAGTTCACTTTTACCAAGTTCACTTTGTGATGATCCTGACAGTGGTCCATGTGGCCCTTTCAGGTGTACATAATCCCTTGTAAATATTGCCAGTTGGCACAATGTACATGGTGTGATTACTATCTGATGTGGTTTGAGAATACAGAGGCTATTTTTGATATAACCTTGTGTGGTTTAGTAAATAAAATGACATCAAAACGCCAAAAATTCAAAAAGTACAACCAGAGTCAAGAATTTTAAAACTGAAGCAGAAAGCATCAATTGAGGTTATCTGGTCATGCTGGACCAGAGCAAATGTAAAAGTTCAGGCCAACTGCAATAAAGCACAGGTCGAATACAGTGACCGATGGAAAGATTATCTTCTATCTGAGTCCTATTCCACACAAGAAACCTCGGTCCGCACTTCATGTTGGTGGTGCGATTATCATCGGCACAAAGAGCTGGTCGCCAATTGATACTTTACCTTGTGGGGGAATGTAAGGCAGTTGTTGCCAACACGAAGAGCTCCTGGCGGTGAAGTCTGGGGTCTGTATCCCGTAAAGTCACATTGGCAGTCAGATGCAAGATCTGCATTCGCCTTGGTGAAGTCCGCTCACATTCATAAGGAGCCCAGGGGTGATTCTTTTCGACGTGAAGAGCCCAGAACCTCTGATTTGTCACCTGGAGTCCAGTTCCGGCAGTTTTAAGTTTGGAGGAGTACACTCTGATACCAGACAAGGGTTCAGGACCTGAGGACAAGTCTTGGGGGGTCAAGACTCACTCTAGCACAGGCCAGCAGCAGAGTTCAGGCAGGTCCAATTGGTACTTGTCAGCTGGGTAGGTGTAGGGAAGGTCTCTGGGGGCTAGTTGTGCCCCTGTAGCTGAAACAGGAGGTCTGCCAAGTGACCCTGGGATTCACTTCTGGGGTCCTGGGTTCAAGGCAAGCCAGTCATGTAGTCCTTCAGGATTCAGGCAAAGGGAAGTCCTTCTTCGGAGCCTCAACAGGTCCAGGAGTGGTCTGATAAGAGGTTCTGAGGCTGCACCTTTTAGTGTCAACCTGTGTGTGGAGGGCACCGCCTTTGTCTAGCCCTGAACTGGTTCTGATCAGTTCTTTCTTTTTTCCTGGGTCTGGCTCCATTCTGTCTCTGGGCAAAGGGCAGACAGGCCTAAGTGTTAGCTGCATTTGCTAGTAACAGGGCAGGCACCTACAGAAGTTAGGAAGGGCTGAGTACAGCCCTCAGGCTACCCTTTGATGCTCAGGAATGGCGGAGTACTACGCCAGGCCATCCTGCTTAGGAGAGGAACAGCCTTCCAAACACCCAGGGCCTTTTTTCCCCATATGGAAAGAATACACATCACACCACAGGAGAACCATTCATGTGACCTTGGATACGGCAGATAGTGATATTTGGTTAAGACAGAAAGATGCCAACGTTCGAAAAGTGGCATTCTCAGAATAGTAAGTTACAATCTGACTTTACTAATAAAGAGGATTTAAAATTACAATTCAAATGAGTGGAAGTATTTCGCCATCTGCTCCCAAAGTAAAGTTATCACTTATAAAGCGTAATAAGGTAACTCCATGTTAGTCTATGGTAGGGGAAACATCCATAAGTGCGCGGACATTTTTTCGCGTACCATTAATACGCAAGCGTTAGTACGCATGCGATGTAACAATGCGTCGCCTTTAGTACGTGTGCTGTTACATCGCATGCGTACTAACAACGCATGCGTAGGGGGCGGGCGCCGCTTTTGGAGGTCGTCGCGGCAGCCATTTGCTCCCAGGGTCTGCTGCTGCTGAGGATGTAGGAAGCCGAAGGAAGCAGGAAGGGGGAGAAGATTGGAACCACGCGTGGAAAGAGTTAAGTGGGGCTGTGTAGGTTCATGTAGGGGCTGTGTAGGGTCGTGCAGGGTTGTGTACTTGTGTAGGGTTGTACTGTTTTAGGGTGGTGTCATGCAGGGTAGTGTTTGGGAGTAGGGACGGTTGTGTAGGTGTAATGTAGAGTAGTGTATTTGGGTGTTGGGTAGTGTAGAGGGTAGTGTTTAGGTAGTATAAGGTTAGGGTTTAGGGTAGTATTGTGGGGTTAGTGTAGTGTAGGGTAGTGTTTTAGGGTTTAGGGCAGTGTTGGGGGTTGTGCAGCGTAGTGTAGTGCAGGGGGTCGTGAAAGGTAGTGTTTGGGGGTAGGGACAGGACTGGGGGTAGGGGCAGGGTCGTGATGAGGTAGTGTTTTAGGGTTTAGTGTAGTGTTGTGGGGTTAGTGTAGTGTAGGGTTTAGGGTAGTGTTGTGGGGTTGGTGTAGTGTAGGGTTTAGGGTGTAGTGTCGGGGTTGTGCAGGGTAGTGTTTGGGGGTAGCGACAGGACTGGGGGTAGGGGCAGGGTCGTGCTGGGGGTAGTATTTTAAGGTTTACGGTAGTGTAGTAGTGTTAGTGTAGTGTAGTTTACTGTTTTAGTGGTTAGTGTAGTGTTGTGGTTGTGATGAGTAGTGAATGATTGTAGGGAGCAGAGTAGGGGAATGTGTATGTTAGTGCAGGGGGTAGTGATTTAGGGTTTAGGCTAGTGTAGTGGTGTTTCAGTAGTGTAGGGTAGTGTAGTGTTTTAGGGCCAGATGTAGGTCGGTCGGTAACGGCCGAAAATCGGTATTTTCGGCCGTTACCGACCGGTATTCCAGAAATGGTATGTAGGGCCCTTAATTTTACAGAATCGGTAAATTTACCGATCGGTAAATTTACCGATTCTGTAAAATACCGAATCGGTATTTTTACCGATTCGGTAAATTTGAGATGTAGGTGGGACTCTTCTGAGTCCCACAAGCCTTACAAAATCGGTATTTTACCATCAAATCCAATTTGATGGTAAAATACCGATTCCGGTGTGCATGCACATGTGTGCATGCACACCTCTGCCATATGACAGGCAGACCTGCCCTTGGGGCATGTATGCCTGCCACACGGCACCCGAGCCTGTTTTGGGGGGGCCAGAGGGTGTCAAAGTGACACCCCCTGCACCCTTGCTAAAATCGGTAATTACCGATTCTGTAATTACAGAATCGGTATTGCCCATTGATTCCTATGGGCTTCACAGCCCATAGGAATCAATAGGAAATACCGATTCGGTATTTCCAGATTCGGTAAATACCGAATCTTAAAGATTCGGTATTTACACATCTGGAAATACCTACATCTCCCCCCTTCATATTTACCACTTCTTAAATACCGAATCGGTAAAATTTGGTATTTAAGAAGTGGTAAATAAGAATTACCTACATCGGGCCCTTAGTGTTTTAGATGTGTAGGGTAGTGTATTTTCTATAGTGTTGTGTATAAGACTTTTTTTTAAAATATATGACGTTATTCCGCATACGATTTTTATTACTAGGCAAGTTTTTACTTAGCATACATTAACACTTTCAAAGTAATGGTATGCGCAGTAAAAACTTGCCTAGTAACGGTTATTGCTAAGTAATAACTGTGTAGTAATAGCATGCGAAGTAATGGCATGCGAAATAACATCTCATATTCTATGGGAGAGCTAGCCTTGTTACAGTGAAAAGTGACTTTGAGGGGTTTTCACCTCTTGGACATGTACATGTCCTACTTTTTATATTTATTTGTTTATTTATTTAGTGTTTTCTATAGCGCGAACATGACCCAGTGTAGGGTATCAGAGCGCTTTACAGTAGCGTTTCATCAGTCATTAATGTTTTACACTTCAGTATATACCATGCATCCTGCCCTGTAGGCCTTTAGGGCCTACATTGGGATGACATATAAGTGTTAAAATGGAAGGTTTATCCTGACAAAAATTTTATTTTGCCAGGCCGAAATGGCAGATTAAAACTGTGATACAGGCTGCAATGGCAGGCCTGAGAATTGTTTTACAGTGCTATGTTAGAGTGCTGAGGCCAACTTGTAGCATTTAATTTACAGGCCCTGGGTACATGTAGTACCATTTATTAGGGAATTATAATTAATTGAAATATGCCAATAATGAGTATATCAATGTTACCATGTTATGGAGGGAAAGAATGAGCACTTTCCACTGTTTAGCAAGAGTAAAGTGTGCAGAGTCCTAATGTCAACAAAAACAGGCTAAGCAAAAAAATAGGGCAGTGAAGGCAAAAATCTGGGGGATACCACACAAAATGTGTCCACTTCCAAGAGTGGACATGAAGTTATGTCAGCCTAGACAGTAGGTAGACATGATGCCTACACTTCACACACATCTTAAAACCTTCACACTTGCTCTGAAAGATAGGTCAGGCACAGAAAACAAAGCAATACCAAAGGGGATGATGGACGGAGTGGTGGAGCAAATCAAACACTCACCCCCAGTCAACTGATCTGGATTTAATCCATCATCATTCCTTAGCTCACTCCGCCACCCCAGTTCAGACATGGCCATATGCAAATCAGTCTGACCCTGTGCCTCATGGGAACAGTCCAGCCCGAACTACCAAGCCATGTCTTCCCTGGACCGGAAACAAGCATCCTAGGACCGGTTTCTGACTAATCAGCCGTCATCAGCCCGGTTTGCTTGAATCCAGTGGCAAAGTGAGCAAGGGACCCACCTCTGGGCATACCCTGCCTGGTTGAAATTACATTAACGGTATTTCGACACAGGAACACTGTTGGACTTGGGCCTTAGGGCAGGTTCACCCCTAATCTTTTTGCTTTTATTTGTGACCCTGTGTAGTGATTTCTGGGTCTTGGCGCACTTTTTCCCTGTGTCCCAGAGTAAAGTGCGTGTGTGTAGTATGGCTGGCCTGCCCTCCCATAGGAATGCATGGGGAATGTGAGTGTCCATGTTAGTTCCTGATGTGTGGGGAGTGCAGGCTCGAGTTTAGTATGTATGAACTCGTGAGAGTGAATGCTGCAATATGGTGTATGCGGCATGTATGTGTCTAGAAGGGAAGTGCTACTGCTGGACATTGATGTATGTGTGCAGTGAGGGTGCTGGAGGGTGATTGGCTGGAGCTGGCTGGCATGCCAGGCTCCAGGAAGTCTGGATGGGTCTGCCCGGTGGTGAGTGTGAGATCAGCATGAGTGATGTGTGGGAGGAGTGTACCTGGGTCCTTGATGGGCTGGGGTTTTCCCCACACAATGCTGGCTCCGCCCCCCTGTGGTTTGTCTAACGACCCAAGCCTCCCCAGTGAATGAAAGGGGTGGTTGGGCCATCAAGGGTACTCCCAAGCCAGCTGCAACTGGTTTCCCCCCACCCTGCACCCTGGAAACAAAGGATTTCGCTGTATAAAAATGGGGCTGTGTCCCCACAGAAGTTGTTCTACTTTTGGATCCTTGCCAGAGGGGGCTGTTGCTGCTGCTGGGGCCAGGAGGACCGCCACTTGGCTTGTCTCCCTGCCTGGAGACCCAGTGTGCTGGCTCTGGCCCTGCCTTGCCCCTCTGCCTGCCTCCAGACCCTGCTGGAGCTTTGCTGTGCCTGGAAGCGCTCTTATTTTTGATTTATAGCGCTAGGAGCGCTTTATTTCCCTTTTAGCGCTGAGCGCGCTTCTCCTTTGCTCCCAGAGCGCTTGGGAGCGCTTTATTGACATTGCCGGTGCCCACCCGGCATTGGAGCAGATTAGCCGATTTGTGGTACCCCGAGCGAGTGCCCACCTCGCTTTATATTTTTATGTGAGGCCGGTGCCCACCCGGCATTGCCCCGCTATTGTTTTATTATTTGCGAGCCGGAGCCCACCCGGCATCGCCCGTGATCACCGCCGCAGCCCGGGGACGCAAGGAAGCCGCCGCTGACGTCACCGCCCGGCCGCGCTGGGATTGGCCCAGCCGGCCGAGCCTTCCGCCGCGTCCTCCAGGCAGCCGAAGGAGCAGGAAGCAGCTGGCCGTGTCCGAGGCTCCCCGTAAGGAGAGAGGAGCCCCAGCGAGACAGCCGGTGAGTGAAGGAAGGGAGGAGGGTGTCGGGGCACGTTGTCGGTGCCCGCCCCTCCCCTTCCGTGTGCGGGCCGAGCGAGGCCCTCGTGGTGTTCGAGCCCAGAGGCTTGTGGGGCATTTTTCTGTTGTCTTGAGTCCCCCGTGAGGGACTCCAACGATCCTGGGGCATTTCTTACTTCGAGCCTTGCGAGGCTCACAGCACAATTGTATTCACGAGCCCCGAGGCTCGAGGGGGCAGCTGTTCTGAGCCCACGAGGCTCTGAGCCCATACTTGTTTTGCGAGCCAAAGAGGCTCTAGGGGGACACAGGCAGCTAGTTGGTTGTAGCCCCGAGGCTCCCACGCTGTGTCTCCCCACCTTTGTTCTAGAGCCCACGAGGCTCACAGCCCCTCCTTATTTTTGAGCGCTGAGCTCTTGAGTGCACATTTGTTTTGCGAGCCAGAGCGGCTCTAGGGGGACACAGGCAGTTAGTTGGTTGTAGCCCCGAAGCTCCCACGCTGTGTCTCCCCACCTTTGTTCTTGAGCCCACGTGGCTCCAACGTTTGTCTACCTGTTATTTACAACTGTCCAGCACTAAGTGGACAGTTGCTACGTTTAGGTTTTGTTCTTGGCTGCCTGCGCAGCCTCCCCTGACATTGAGACTCAGGGCATTTAAGCCCCTTGCGAGGCCAGTTGGCCTGAGGGACAGTTCGAGTGTGGTGCTACGTGCACCCTGCGCATTGTGATTTACTTGTGAATTTGATTCCTGCGCAAATGTTCTACCTGCACCTCTGAATGTGTTTTAATGTTTCATGTGCAATTGTTTGTTTTATCGCCTTTGCTAAAAGTGACCTGCTTAGGTGATTCTTTGTTTTATTCCCCTTTGCTAAAAGTGACCTGCTTAGAGGATTGTTTGTGTCATTACCTTTGCTAAAAGTGACCTGCTTAGGTAATGTCTTGTGCTTTTATTTCCCTTTGCTAAAAGTGACCTGCTTAGAGGAATGTTGATGTTTTATTGCCTTTGCTAAATGTTACTTGCCTAGGTGATTATTTTAGGTTTCCTTCCCTTTGCTAAATGTGACTTGCTTAGGTGATAGGTTTTCCTTCCATAGGTCCTGATGTTAAGGTCCTAGTTCCCTGCGTGATTTCCCTACAGTGTTTAGGGTGGCGTAGGAGGTATTTACCCTTTACCAGTAGTTACTGGTTGTATGCTACATTCACTATTTCTGTGTTACAGTCATTATATGTTGATGTGCTTAGTGTTATACCTACAAGTATTATTTCTAAAAAGTGCATACCCCTGACAGTGGTCCAGGTGGCCCTGTCCTGTACATAATCCCTTGTAAATCTTGCCCGTGCCTGTTGGCACATTGTAAAGTGTGTGTGTTATCTAATGTGTTTTTATTATTATAATACAAAGGCTATTTTTGATATAACCTTGTGTGGAGTTTCCTTTGTGGTGGGCCTAGGGTGTTGTCGCTGGGGTGCGCGCGCAAACGCTTTACACATCGCCTCCGAGATTAGCCTTGCTGCTCGCGCCACGTTACCTAGAGGGTGAGCTGGGGTTATCTTGGTGTGTGACTCCCTTGCCCTGACCTTAGAAGTGGTGATCCCTGACTGACCTTGGCGCAAGCCTTGGCCAGCCAGAGGTCCCGTTTCTAACATTGGTGGCTAGCGGTGCGGATTGGACTTGCGTTTGCGCTGTACCACAGTGGCGACAGGCCACATCACAAAACTCTGCAATTTTAGATAACCACATTTTGGGGATTATTGTTTTTTAGGGAAGATCAGTTTTGCTTCTCCTGAAAGGTGTCATTTTGTGATTTGTGTTCAGTACATTTGTTCCCCGCCCTGCTCCCAGAGTTTGGTACCTGTGTCTTTGTGGTCAGGTTGAGAAAATCAGGGGTGGTAGAAACTGCCTTACCGGTCCGAGGGGAGGGTTGTGTGTGAAGGAGTGTTGTGTTACACTGGACAGTGGAGTGCAAGTTCTCTGAGATAGGAATCTTGCTGAATTGTGTTAATTGTGTACTCCTGTGTAAGCTCAGACCCCCAGGTTCTCTGTGTCAAACTCTTCTTGAGAACGTCCGCCAAAATGGAGCCTGTTTTTGATCTCTGTTGTCTTTTTAGGTACAGTAGGTCAGAGCTGGTCAGATTCTGTGAAGAGGGAGGCATGGAGGTGAGTGAGTTGGATACTCAGTCCCAGCTTAGGGACAGCCTGATCCAATGGCAAAAGGGTCAGTGGGATCTTGAGCACAGTGAGAGAGATAGGGCCCGGGCCGCACGTCATGAGGATGGTGAGTCTGTTGGGAGCCCTGAAGAATGTGAAGTGAATGAGGATGACAGTGGATGGATATCAGCAGATAGTGAGGACCCCATAGATAGGGAGCCCCTTGCTGGGTCCAGTGTCAGTACCAGCGCCCCATCCCTTTCCCTGTCCCCAGAGGAGTGGTTGGATAGGAAGGAAGAGAGGGCCTTGTTCAGGGAGAGTAGGTTATCCCCTGAGCGTAATTGTAATTGTCTGGATTCCCCAGGGAGGGTGGAGTCCAGTGGTGGCAGCTTTTTAAGTATAAGTGTAGACAGTCCCATTCTCAGTTCCCCGAGTATGGTGCCTGTTTCCCCAGAAGAGGAGTTAAGGTTGAGATTCAGGAATCTTAGGAGACTGCCTCACCAGGATTGGGAGGAGTATTCCGATGAGTGTGAGGATGCCCTGATTGATTGGTTAAGGGTTCACGGGGAACCTGAGTATTATAAGCTGTTCAACCTAGTTGTCAGGGAGCAGCTGCTCAATTGTTCTGCGCCAGAGTTGCGCCAACACCTGTTAGGGTGTGGATTGATTAAGCCTTGTGAGCTTGCAAAGGAAGCAGAGCGCTGGGACAGTGCGAGAGGTTCTTTAGAGTCACTAGTGAGTGATTCCAACAATAGTGGGTCAGGTGTCTTCCAGCCCAGTGTGGTGGAGGAGGGTGAGAGTAGCCCAGCTAGGTCCCTGGTTAGTGAGAAGGGTGTAGGGGCTGACTGCCTGTCTCAGTGGAGCGGGAGTGAGTGTGTGACCGAGAGTCCCCAGACGCCCGAAGCCCTGTCACAGAGCCTGGATGGTTTCTTTAGGGAACACCAGGAAGGGAACCTAGACTTGCCTATTAGTTCACTTGAGGGAGATCTCCTAGTGGGTAGAGGACCTGGAGCATCTGTAAGCGGAGCTTCTATGGTTCTAGAGTCTGGCAGTACCGCTCCAGTAGGGAGGGTACAGGAGTCCAGTACAAGGAGTGATTGGGGGATAGGATGTGAGGAGTCCCCAGAAGTCCTGGAGTGCCAGGCATTGGTTCCACCAAAGGTTTTAGACCAGAGGTTGGAAGGCCAGGTTCAGGATCCGCCTGACCTGAAGGGTGGGACTACTGTAATCAGTGTCCTGACCAGTTCTTTTTCCAGAGGTACCGCCCCGGTTGGGAGGGAGCAGGACTCTGGAAGGGGGTGCAGAGGATGGGAGAGCCCACTTCTGACCCCGGTACAACCTGAGGGGTTAAACCCTAGGTTGGGAGAATGTTGTTTTGAGGGGACCCCTCGCAGGAGGAGGAGGAACCCTAGGAGAAGAGGTAAGGGGAGGAGAGCCTTCCCTGAGACTCCTGGTCCGCCTGAGGTTGTAGACCCTAGACTGGAGAACCAGTGGCAGTCTAGCCCTGTCTTGCAGACAGGAAGAGTGGAGCATGGCTATTATGTGCCAGGGGCTACTACCCCCCACTTTGTGAGTAGGCAGGATCCAGTGGTACCTGGATGGCCTAGGGCCTGGTCCTGGCCGAGGGCAGCTGGAGAGTACCAGTGGGGTACCCCAGTTAGTCCCTACAGTAGCTTTAGAAGGAACCCTAGGGGTTCACCGTGGCGTAAAACCGGAGGATGTCCCTGCGGTTGTGGGCCCGCGTCCGTGTTTTATCGCCCCAAGCAGGGAAGTCCATCACGGTGGTGATTGGTCTGCCCTGCGTTTTGGCTGGAAGTGGGTCGTGTTGGACTTGGGCCTTAGGGCAGGTTCACCCCTAATCTTTTTGCTTTTATTTGTGACCCTGTGTAGTGATTTCTGGGTCTTGGCGCACTTTTTCCCTGTGTCCCAGAGTAAAGTGCGTGCATGTAGTATGGCTGGCCTGCCCTCCCATAGGAATGCATGGGGAATGTGAGTGTCCATGTTAGTTCCTGATGTGTGGGGAGTGCAGGCTCGAGTTTAGTATGTATGAACTCGTGAGAGTGAATGCTGCAAGATGGTGTATGCGGCATGTATGTGTCTAGAAGGGAAGTGCTACTGCTGGACATTGATGTATGTGTGCAGTGAGGGTGCTGGAGGGTGATTGGCTGGAGCTGGCTGGCATGCCAGGCTCCAGGAAGTCTGGATGGGTCTGCCCGGTGGTGAGTGTGAGATCAGCATGAGTGATGTGTGGGAGGAGTGCACCTGGGTCCTTGATGGGCTGGGGTTTTCCCCACACAATGCTGGCTCCGCCCCCTGTGGTTTGTCTAACGACCCAAGCCTCCCCAGTGAATGAAAGGGGTGGTTGGACCATCAAGGGTACTCCCAAGCCAGCTGCAACTGGTTTCCCCCCACCCTGCACCCTGGAAACAAAGGATTTCGCTGTATAAAAATGGGGCTGTGTCCCCACAGAAGTTGTTCTACTTTTGAATCCTTGCCAGAGGGGGCTGTTGCTGCTGCTGGGGCCAGGAGGACCGCCACTTGGCTTGTCTCCCTGCCTGGAGACCCAGTGTGCTGGCTCTGGCCCTGCCTTGCCCCTCTGCCTGCCTCCAGACCCTGCTGGAGCTTTGCTGTGCCTGGAAGCGCTCTTATTTTTGATTTATAGCGCTAGGAGCGCTTTATTTCCCTTTTAGCGCTGAGCGCGCTTCTCCTTTGCTCCCAGAGCGCTGGGGAGCGCTTTATTGACATTGCCGGTGCCCACCCGGCATTGGAGCAGATTAGCCGATTTGTGGTACCCCGAGCGAGTGCCCACCTCGCTTTATATTTTTATGTGAGGCCGGTGCCCACCCGGCATTGACCCGCTATTGTTTTATTATTTGCGAGCCGGAGCCCACCCGGCATCGCCCGTGATCACCGCCGCAGCCCGGGGACGCAAGGAAGCCGCCGCTGACGTCACCGCCCGGCCGAGCTGGGATTGGCCCAGCCGGCCGAGCCTTCCGCCGCGTCCTCCAGGCAGCCGAAGGAGCAGGAAGCAGCTGGCCGTGTCCGAGGCTCCCCGTAAGGAGAGAGGAGCCCCAGCGAGACAGCCGGTGAGTGAAGGAAGGGAGGAGGGCGTCGGGGCATGTTGTCGGTGCCCGCCCCTCCCCTTCCGTGTGCGGGCCGAGCGAGGCCCTCGTGGTGTTCGAGCCCAGAGGCTCGTGGGGCATTTTTCTGTTGTCTTGAGTCCCCCGTGAGGGACTCCAACGATCCTGGGGCATTTCTTACTTCGAGCCTTGCGAGGCTCACAGCACAATTGTATTCACGAGCCCCGAGGCTCGAGGGGGCAGCTGTTCTGAGCCCACGAGGCTCTGAGCCCATACTTGTTTTGCGAGCCAAAGAGGCTCTAGGGGGACACAGGCAGCTAGTTGGTTGTAGCCCCGAGGCTCCCACGCTGTGTCTCCCCACCTTTGTTCTAGAGCCCACGAGGCTCACAGCCCCTCCTTATTTTTGAGCGCTGAGCTCTTGAGTGCACATTTGTTTTGCGAGCCAGAGCGGCTCTAGGGGGACACAGGCAGTTAGTTGGTTGTAGCCCCGAAGCTCCCACGCTGTGTCTCCCCACCTTTGTTCTTGAGCCCACGTGGCTCCAACGTTTGTCTACCTGTTATTTACAACTGTCCAGCACTTAGTGGACAGTTGCTACGTTTAGGTTTTGTTCTTGGCTGCCTGCGCAGCCTCCCCTGACATTGAGACTCAGGGCATTTAAGCCCCTTGCGAGGCCAGTTGGCCTGAAGGACAGTTCGAGTGTGGTGCTACGTGCACCCTGCGCATTGTGATTTACTTGTGAATTTGATTCCTGCGCAAATGTTCTACCTGCACCTCTGAATGTGTTTTAATGTTTCATGTGCAATTGTTTGTTTTATCGCCTTTGCTAAAAGTGACCTGCTTAGGTGATTCTTTGTTTTATTCCCCTTTGCTAAAAGTGACCTGCTTAGAGGATTGTTTGTGTCATTACCTTTGCTAAAAGTGACCTGCTTAGGTAATGCCTTGTGCTTTTATTTCCCTTTTCTAAAAGTGACCTGCTTATAGGAATGTTGATGTTTTATTGCCTTTGCTAAATGTTACTTGCCTAGGTGATTATTTTAGGTTTCCTTCCCTTTGCTAAATGTGACTTGCTTAGGTGATAGGTTTTCCTTCCATAGGTCCTGATGTTAAGGTCCTAGTTCCCTGCGTGATTTCCCTACAGTGTTTAGGGTGGCGTAGGAGGTATTTACCCTTTACCAGTAGTTACTGGTTGTATGCTACATTCACTATTTCTGTGTTACAGTCATTATATGTTGATGTGCTTAGTGTTATACCTACAAGTATTATTTCTAAAAAGTGCATACCCCTGACAGTGGTCCAGGTGGCCCTGTCCTGTACATAATCCCTTGTAAATCTTGCCCGTGCCTGTTGGCACATTGTAAAGTGTGTGTGTTATCTAATGTGTTTTTATTATTATAATACAAAGGCTATTTTTGATATAACCTTGTGTGGAGTTTCCTTTGTGGTGGGCCTAGGGTGTTGTCGCTGGGGTGCGCGCGCAAACGCTTTACACATCGCCTCCGAGATTAGCCTTGCTGCTCGCGCCACGTTACCTAGAGGATGAGCTGGGGTTATCTTGGTGTGTGACTCCCTTGCCCTGACCTTAGAAGTGGTGATCCCTGACAGACCTTGGCGCAAGCCTTGGCCAGCCAGAGGTCCCGTTTCTAACATTGGTGGCTAGCGGTGCGGATTGGACTTGCGTTTGCGCTGTACCACAGTGGCGACAGGCCACATCACAAAACTCTGCAATTTTAGATAACCACATTTTGGGGATTATTGTTTTTTAGGGAAGATCAGTTTTGCTTCTCCTGAAAGGTGTCATTTTGTGATTTGCGTTCAGTACATTTGTTCCCCGCCCTGCTCCCAGAGTTTGGTACCTGTGTCTTTGTGGTCAGGTTGAGAAAATCAGGGGTGGTAGAAACTGCCTTACCGGTCCAAGGGGAGGGTTGTGTGTGAATGAGTGTTGTGTTACACTGGACAGTGGAGTGCAAGTTCTCTGAGATAGGTATCTTGCTGAATTGTGTTAATTGTGTACTCCTGTGTAAGCTCAGACCCCCAGGTTCTCTGTGTCAAACTCTTCTTGAGAACGTCCGCCAAAATGGAGCCTGTTTTTGATCTCTGTTGTCTTTTTAGGTACAGTAGGTCAGAGCTGGTCAGATTCTGTGAAGAGGGAGGCATGGAGGTGAGTGAGTTGGATACTCAGTCCCAGCTTAGGGACAGCCTGATCCAATGGCAAAAGGGTCAGTGGGATCTTGAGCACAGTGAGAGAGATAGGGCCCGGGCCGCACGTCATGAGGATGGTGAGTCTGTTGGGAGCCCTGAAGAATGTGAAGTGAATGAGGATGACAGTGGATGGATATCAGCAGATAGTGAGGACCCCATAGATAGGGAGCCCCTTGCTGGGTCCAGTGTCAGTACCAGCGCCCCATCCCTTTCCCTGTCCCCAGAGGAGTGGTTGGATAGGAAGGAAGAGAGGGCCTTGTTCAGGGAGAGTAGGTTATCCCCTGAGTGTAATTGTAATGGTCTGGATTCCCCAGGGAGGGTGGAGTCCAGTGGTGGCAGCTTTTTAAGTATAAGTGTAGACAGTCCCATTCTCAGTTCCCCGAGTATGGTGCCTGTTTCCCCAGAAGAGGAGTTAAGGTTGAGATTCAGGAATCTTAGGAGACTGCCTCACCAGGATTGGGAGGAGTATTCCGATGAGTGTGAGGATGCCCTGATTGATTGGTTAAGGGTTCACGGGGAACCTGAGTATTATAAGCTGTTCAACCTAGTTGTCAGGGAGCAGCTGCTCAATTGTTCTGCGCCAGAGTTGCGCCAACACCTGTTAGGGTGTGGATTGATTAAGCCTTGTGAGCTTGCAAAGGAAGCAGAGCGCTGGGACAGTGCGAGAGGTTCTTTAGAGTCACTAGTGAGTGATTCCAACAATAGTGGGTCAGGTGTCTTCCAGCCCAGTGTGGTGGAGGAGGGTGAGAGTAGCCCAGCTAGGTCCCTGGTTAGTGAGAAGGGTGTAGGGGCTGACTGCCTGTCTCAGTGGAGCGGGAGTGAGTGTGTGACCGAGAGTCCCCAGACGCCCGAAGCCCTGTCACAGAGCCTGGATGGTTTCTTTAGGGAACACCAGGAAGGGAACCTAGACTTGCCTGTTAGTTCACTTGAGGGAGATCTCCTAGTGGGTAGAGGACCTGGAGCATCTGTAAGCGGAGCTTCTATGGTTCTAGAGTCTGGCAGTACCGCTCCAGTAGGGAGGGTACAGGACTCCAGTACAAGGAGTGATTGGGGGATAGGATGTGAGTCCCCAGAAGTCCTGGAGTGCCAGGCATTGGTTCCACCAAAGGTTTTAGACCAGAGGTTGGAAGGCCAGGTTCAGGATCCGCCTGACCTGAAGGGTGGGACTACTGTAATCAGTGTCCTGACCAGTTCTTTTTCCAGAGGTACCGCCCCGGTTGGGAGGGAGCAGGACTCTGGAAGGGGGTGCAGAGGATGGGAGAGCCCACCTCTGACCCCGGTGCAACCTGAGGGGTTAAACCCTAGGTTGGGAGAATGTTGTTTAGAGGGGACCCCTCGCAGGAGGAGGAGGAACCCTAGGAGAAGAGGTAAGGGGAGGAGAGCCTTCCCTGAGACTCCTGGTCCGCCTGAGGTTGTAGACCCTAGGCTGGAGAACCAGTGGCAGTCTAGCCCTGTCTTACAGACAGGAAGAGTGGAGCATGGCTATTATGTGCCAGGGGCTACTACCCCCCACTTTGTGAGTAGGCAGGATCCAGTGGTACCTGGATGGCCTAGGGCCTGGTCCTGGCCAAGGGCAGCTGGAGAGTACCAGTGGGGTACCCCAGTTAGTCCCTACAGTAGCTTTAGAAGGAACCCTAGGGGTTCACCGTGGCGTAAAACCGGAGGGTGTCCCTGCGGTTGTGGGCCCGCGTCCGTGTTTTATCGCCCCAAGCAGGGAAGTCCATCGCGGTGGTGATTGGTCTGCCCTGCGTTTTGGCTGGAAGGGGGTCGTGTTGGACTTGGGCCTTAGGGCAGGTTCACCCCTAATCTTTTTGCTTTTATTTGTGACCCTGTGTAGTGATTTCTGGGTCTTGGCGCACTTTTTCCCTGTGTCCCAGAGTAAAGTGCGTGCGTGTAGTATGGCTGGCCTGCCCTCCCATAGGAATGCATGGGGAATGTGAGTGTCCATGTTAGTTCCTGATGTGTGGGGAGTGCAGGCTCGAGTTTAGTATGTATGAACTCGTGAGAGTGAATGCTGCAAGATGGTGTATGCGGCATGTATGTGTCTAGAAGGGAAGTGCTACTGCTGGACATTGATGTATGTGTGCAGTGAGGGTGCTGGAGGGTGATTGGCTGGAGCTGGCTGGCATGCCAGGCTCCAGGAAGTCTGGATGGGTCTGCCCGGTGGTGAGTGTGAGATCAGCATGAGTGATGTGTGGGAGGAGTGCACCTGGGTCCTTGATGGGCTGGGGTTTTCCCCACACAATGCTGGCTCCGCCCCCTGTGGTTTGCCTAACGACCCAAGCCTCCCCAGTGAATAAAAGGGGTGGTTGGGCCATCAAGGGTACTCCCAAGCCAGCTGCAACTGGTTTCCCCCCACCCTGCACCCTGGAAACAAAGGATTTCGCTGTATAAAAATGGGGCTGTGTCCCCACAGAAGTTGTTCTACTTTTGGATCCTTGCCAGAGGGGGCTGTTGCTGCTGCTGGGGCCAGGAGGACCGCCACTTGGCTTGTCTCCCTGCCTGGAGACCCAGTGTGCTGGCTCTGGCCCTGCCTTGCCCCTCTGCCTGCCTCCAGACCCTGCTGGAGCTTTGCTGTGCCTGGAAGCGCTCTTATTTTTGATTTATAGCGCTAGGAGCGCTTTATTTCCCTTTTAGCGCTGAGCGCGCTTCTCCTTTGCTCCCAGAGCGCTTGGGAGCGCTTTATTGACATTGCCGGTGCCCACCCGGCATTGGAGCAGATTAGCCGATTTGTGGTACCCCGAGCGAGTGCCCACCTCGCTTTATATTTTTATGTGAGGCCGGTGCCCACCCGGCATTGCCCCGCTATTGTTTTATTATTTGCGAGCCGGAGCCCACCCGGCATCGCCCGTGATCACCGCCGCAGCCTGGGGACGCAAGGAAGCCGCCGCTGACGTCACCGCCCGGCCGTGCTGGGATTGGCCCAGCCGGCCGGGCCTTCCGCCGCGTCCTCCAGGCTGCCGAAGGAGCAGGAAGCAGCTGGCCGTGTCCGAGGCTCCCCGTAAGGAGAGAGGAGCCCCAGCGAGACAGCCGGTGAGTGAAGGAAGGGAGGAGGGCGTCGGGGCACGTTGTCGGTGCCCGCCCCTCCCCTTCCGTGTGCGGGCCGAGCGAGGCCCTCGTGGTGTTCGAGCCCAGAGGCTCGTGGGGCATTTTTCTGTTGTCTTGAGTCCCCCGTGAGGGACTCCAACGATCCTGGGGCATTTCTTACTTCGAGCCTTGCGAGGCTCACAGCACAATTGTATTCACGAGCCCCGAGGCTCGAGGGGGCAGCTGTTCTGAGCCCACGAGGCTCTGAGCCCATACTTGTTTTGCGAGCCAAAGAGGCTCTAGGGGGACACAGGCAGCTAGTTGGTTGTAGCCCCGAGGCTCCCACGCTGTGTCTCCCCACCTTTGTTCTAGAGCCCACGAGGCTCACAGCCCCTCCTTATTTTTGAGCGCTGAGCTCTTGAGTGCACATTTGTTTTGCGAGCCAGAGCGGCTCTAGGGGGACACAGGCAGTTAGTTGGTTGTAGCCCCGAAGCTCCCACGCTGTGTCTCCCCACCTTTGTTCTTGAGCCCACGTGGCTCCAACGTTTGTCTACCTGTTATTTACAACTGTCCAGCACTTAGTGGACAGTTGCTACGTTTAGGTTTTGTTCTTGGCTGCCTGCGCAGCCTCCCCTGACATTGAGACTCAGGGCATTTAAGCCCCTTGCGAGGCCAGTTGGCCTGAGGGACAGTTCGAGTGTGGTGCTACGTGCACCCTGCGCATTGTGATTTACTTGTGAATTTGATTCCTGCGCAAATGTTCTACCTGCACCTCTGAATGTGTTTTAATGTTTCATGTGCAATTGTTTGTTATTACCTTTGCTAAAAGTGACCGGCTTAGGTGATTCTTTGTTTTATTCCCCTTTGCTAAAAGTGACCTGCTTAGAGGAATGTTTGTTGTTACCTTTGCTAAAAGTGACCTGCTTAGGTAATTCTTTATGTTTTTATCCCCTTTGCTAAAAGTGACCTGCTTAGAGGATTGTTTGTGTCATTACCTTTGCTAAAAGTGACCTGCTTAGGTAATGCCTTGTGCTTTTATTTCCCTTTGCTAAAAGTGACCTGCTTAGAGGAATGTTGATGTTTTATTGCCTTTGCTAAATGTTACTTGCCTAGGTGATTATTTTAGGTTTCCTTCCCTTTGCTAAATGTGACTTGCTTAGGTGATAGGTTTTCCTTCTTTAGGTCCTGATGATAAGGTCCTAGTTCCCTGCGTGATTTCCCTACAGTGTTTAGGGTGGCGTAGGAGGTATTTACCCTTTACCAGTAGTTACTGGTTGTATGCTACATTTACTATTTCTGTGTTACAGTCATTATATGTTTATGTGCTAAGTGTTATACCTACAAGTGCTATTTCTAAAAAGTGCATACCCCTGACAGTGGTCCAGGTGGCCCTGTCCTGTACATAATCCCTTGTAAATCTTGCCCGTGCCTGTTGGCACATTGTAAAGTGTGTGTGTTATCTAATGTGTTTTTATTATTATAATACAAAGGCTATTTTTGATATAACCTTGTGTGGAGTTTCCTTTGTGGTGGGCCTAGGGTGTTGTCGCTGGGGTGCGCGCGCAAACGCTTTACACATCGCCTGAGAGATCAGCCTTGCTGCTTGTTAGACGGGGACCCTGAGGGTCGGCCGGATACCGAGGGAGAGATCCCCGAGCGGGACCGTCTCCGGCGATCGTACAGACAAGTACCCTCCCTCCCCACAAACAGGCACCACACCAAGTCGAGTTCAAGGCTTTATATAAGGTTCTTAAGGCAAGGATATCAGCGATACAGGATAACTTGGACCCGGGGGTCCTCTCACTTCTAGTCTCTGTAGGGAAAGGGGGTAGCGGGACAGTCTTGGTACCGGATCGGTACAGGTTGTGGTAAAAGGCGAGCTCACAATCCTCGAGCTGGAGGGTCTGTGGATCGGGCCGCGGCAGCGCCAGCAGGCCAAGGTGATAGTCTCATAAAGCAGAGGGCCGCGGCAGCGCCAGCAGGCCAAGACGATGGTTTCACGAGGCAGAGGGCCGCGGCAGCGCCAGCAGGCCAAGACGATGGTTTCACGAGGCAGAGGGCCGCGGCAGCGCCAGCAGGCCAAGGTGATGGTTTCACGAGGCAGAGGGCCGCGGCAGCGCCAGCAGGCCAAGCCGATGGTTTCACGAGGCAGAGGGCCGCGGCAGCGCCAGCAGGCCAAGGCGATGGTTTCACGAGGCAGAGGGCCGCGGCAGCGCCAGCAGGCCAAGACGATGGTTTCACGAGGCAGAGGGCCGCGGCAGCGCCAGCAGGCCAAGTCACGGATGAGTTCTTCTCGGGTCTCTCGACTCCAGGATACAACTGCCTTCCTGGTCTGGCACTGCCCCAGTTATAGGTCTGGTCCCCTTTGATGTCCGGA
This sequence comes from Lissotriton helveticus, assembly GCF_964261635.1. NCBI lineage: Eukaryota > Metazoa > Chordata > Amphibia > Caudata > Salamandridae > Lissotriton > Lissotriton helveticus. Next base: position 66,340,641 of record NC_136069.1, read on the forward strand.
CCGTCGCGCCTGGGGGCCGGGAGGTCCGGGATGAGGGAGTCCAGACACCCAGCAGGGGGGTGGAGCCAGCGCCCAGGGCGGCCGGGGGTGATCGACACCTGGCGGAGGAGAGCCGTTGACGATTCCTTCTCCCATTGACTTGCCAAGTGGTCACTCTGCCTCCTGGGGGGAGGTTGGTGCCCCGATGTCGGGGCCGGCCGGGCCCAGGGTTAGGGTCGAGTTGAGGCCACGCGGCCTCGTGCTGCAGTGCCCCAAGATGGCGGCCGGGTCGATGTCGTGGGGTAGATGGTGACCCGGGCCAGCTGGGTCCGGAGCTGGTGTCTTGTAGTGGAGGGATTGCAGGGTACTTCGGGTGGTCGTTTGTGGACTCTGGCTGGGGATGCAGGGAGAGCCAGGGTCCTGGTCCCATTGCGGGGAGGGGGGACAGCTCGAACATGCGGCCTGTCCAACATGCGTCCCCCCCAGCTGAAGGCGGGGAGAGTCAGCCATCTTCCTGGGGACTCTCCTCGCTGAGGCGGAAAAAGCGTGACAGGCCGTCGGCGTTGGCGTGGTCCTGGCCTGGACGATGTTCCACCGTGAAGTCCATCCCCTGCAGGGAGATGGACCAGCGCAACAGCTTCGGGTTCTCCCCCCGCATTTGCATCAGCCATTGCAGGGGTCGGTGGTCTGTTTGCACCCGGAAGTGGGTGCCGAAGAGGTATGGCCGGAGCTTCTTGAGTGCCCAGACTACGGCGAAGGCCTCCCTCTCAATGGTGCTCCAGCGCTGTTCTCGGGGCAAGAGGCGTCTGCTGATGAAGACCACCGGATGGTCGACCCCTTCGGTGTTGAGTTGGGAGAGGACGGCCCCCACACCATGATCGGAGGCGTCCGTCTGCACAATGAATTCCCGGCTGTAGTCGGGAGCCTGGAGCACGGGGGCTGTGCACATGGCGGTCTTTAGCTTCTCGAAGGCTGATTGGCAGTCCGGGGTCCAGTTGACGGTTTTGGGGCTCTTTTTGGAGGTGAGCTCTGTGAGGGGCCCCACGATGCTGCCATAGTCCTTCACGAACCGCCGGTAGTATCCGGTGAGTCCCAGGAAGGCCCGGACCTCCGTTTGGCTCGTAGGGGGTTGCCAGGCCTGGATGGCAGCAATCTTGAGTTGGAGAGGGGCCACCAGCCCGCTTCCCACTTGGTGTCCCAGGTAGGTCACGGACCCTTGGCCAACTTGGCACTTGCTGGCCTTGATGGTGAGCCCGGCTTGCTGGAGGGCGTGTAGAACCTCCCGCAGGTGGCGGAGGTGGTCGGTCCACTGGTGGCTGTACACAGCAATGTCGTCCAGGTAGGCGGCGCTGAAGTCTTCCAGGCCCGCCAGTACCTGGTTTACCAGCCGTTGGAACGTTGCCGGGGCGTTTTTCATGCCGAAGGGCATGACTTTAAAGTGGTAGTGCCCGTCTGGGGTAGAGAAGGCGGATCGTTCTTGGGCCCTAGGGGTGAGGCCGATCTGCCAGTAGCCCGCTGTTAGGTCGAAGATGCTCAGGTAGCGGGCGGCCCCCATCCGGTCAATTAGCTCGTCTGCCCGGGGGATGGGATGAGCGTCGGTCCGGGTAACTGCATTCAGCCCTCGATAGTCCACGCAGAACCGGAGCTCAGGGGCAACGCCCGGGGCAGCTGCCTTGGGAACCAGGACGACTGGGCTCGCCCAGGGACTGTCTGAGGGTTCGATCACTCCTAGGGTCAGCATCTTGGACACCTCGGTCTGGATGCAGGCTCGTACCCGGTCTGGTACGCGGTATGCTCGGTGTCGAATAGGAGGGCTGTCCCCGGTGTCCACATCGTGGAGGCACCAGGGGGTGACTCCGGGGGTGAGGGAGAACAGGGAGGCGAACTGCCTCAGGAGCGTTTGGCAGTCTTGGCGTTGCTCCGGGGACAGGGCCTCGGAGAGCTGGACCCCTTCCACTGAGCCATCCTGCTCGAGGGCCCTCAGTAAGTCCGGAAGGGGTTCGGAGTCTTCTTCTGTCCCAGTATCGGTAGCCATCAGGAGGCTGAGTTCGGATCGCACAAAATGGGGTTTGAGCCTGTTGGCATGGAGGACCCGTAGGGGGTTCCGGGCAGTCTCCATGTCGATTAAATAGGTGACGGGCCCCTTGAGTTCGATTACCTTGAAGGGCCCGGACCATCTGTCTTGGAGGGCACAGGGCTCAACCGGGGACATCACCCAGACCTGTTGTCCAGGTTCGAACTCAATGGAGGACGTGTGCTGATCGTACCACCTCTTCATGTCCTCCTGACTGGCCTCGAGGTTGGCTTTGGCGGTGTCTCGGAACCGCCGGGTCTGGTTGCGGAGAGCCAGGAGATACCGGTAGATGTCCGGGGGAGTTTTCTGGGGAGGCTGCTCCCAACCTTCCTTGACTAGGCTGAGGGGGCCCCGGACGGGGTGCCCGTACAGTAGTTCAAAGGGGCTGAAGCCGAGGGACTTCTGCGGGACCTCCCGATAGGCAAACAGGAGGCATGGAAGCAGTACGTCCCACTGGCGTCGAAGGGGTTCTTCTAGACCCATAATCATCCCCTTGAGGGTGCGGTTGAATCTCTCGACCAGTCCGTTTCCTTGCGGGTGATAGGGGGTCGTGAATTTGTAGGTGACCCCGCATTGCTGCCAGAGGGACTTCATATATCTGGAGATAAAGTTCGTGCCCCTGTCACTGACGACCTCCCGGGGGAACCCCACCCGGGAGAAGATCCCCATCAGGGCCCGGCCCACCACGGGGGCCGTCACAGTCCGAAGAGGGATGGCCTCGGGATAGCGGGTGGCGTGGTCTACGAGGACCAGGATGAACCGGTGTCCTTGGGCTGTTCGAGGGTCGAGGGGCCCCACAATGTCTATTCCCACTCGTTCAAACGGGGTGGTGACGACAGGAAAGGGTTGTAATGGTGCTTTGATTTTTCGGCCACTTTTTCCGCTGGCCTGGCAGGTGGGGCAGGCCTTGCAGTGGTTGGTGACATCCTTCCGCATGTGGGGCCAGAAAAAATGGGTCACCAGGCGGTCGTAGGTTTTATCCTGCCCCAGGTGTCCGGCAAGGGGGACATCGTGGGCTAAGTTCAGGAGGAAGTCTCGGAAGCGAAGGGGCACCACCAGCACCCGACTGGCCCCTAGTTCTGCAATTTTCTGCTCGCTGTAGAGCAGGTCTTGGTCCCAGTAGATCCAGTGGGCCCCCGAGGTATCCCCGGTGCTCTGGGCCAGGGCTTGCTGCCGGAGTCCTTCGAGAGAAGGACAGGTTTTTTGCTCGGCCCGGAATTGTTCCTGCGTGGGGCCTCCCTCCTGCCGCCATTGTGCCAGGTCAGGGACGTCCCGAAGCTGGTCGGGTCCTTCTTCGGTTTGGGTCAAGGGAATGGCTTCTGGGGCGGCCTCCTCTGGGAGGAGCGCGGGAGGAGGTTCTGGCCACTCGGGCTCTTCTGGGCTGGGGACCGCGCGGGCGGTCATGGACCGGGTCGTGACGCAGACCCATTCGGGGAGGCCAAGCATCCCCAGGTGCTCCCTCCGTTCGACAGCTGCCCAGGGAGAGCTTTCAAGGTCGTTTCCTAGGAGGCAGTCCACGGGGGCATCATCGCGGACAGTTACTTTTAACATCCCTGTTACTCCTCCCCACTCGAAGGGGACGCAGGCCATGTGGCATAGGCTTTCGGAGTTGTCGGCTGATCGAACAGGGCAAAGAATGTTCGGCAAGATTTGGTCTGGAGTGACGAGGTGGCGTCGGACCGCCGTTACACTGGCCCCGGTATCGCGGAGGGCTTCCGCCCGGCGACCATTGATGTTAACCCATTGACCGTACTTCTGTGTGTTGGCGGGAAGGGGGGCCCGCGGAATCATGTCTCTCTCCCCTAAGCAGACCAGTGCCATGGCGGCGGGTGCCCATTCCGAGGGATCGGTCTCGTACTCCTCTTGGTCTTCCGGGATTATTTCTTCCCCTAGGGCCGCCGCTGCAACTTGGCGGGGAGTCGTGTTCGGATTCTTTGGGCAGTTGGGATCACTGGCGTAGTGGCCGGGTCGCTGGCACCTGTGGCACGTAATGTTGGCCCGGAAACCGGCCCGGACGGCAGGGCTTCCCCGGCCAACCGGGGTCGAGGGGTTTCTGGGGGGTGACGAGGGGCCGGGGTCTCTCCCCCGACCCTGACTTCCTCCTCCCCCTCGGGGGCGATACGATCTGGATACTTCGCTGGGTGCGCTCCGGCCAACTCGGGTGCTTTCCCACCGGTCGGCTTCGGCGGCGAGTTGTCGAGGGTCGGTTAGCTTGCTGTCCAGGAGGTGTTGCCGGAGCTCCACGAAGCAGTTGTTCGACAGGTGTTCCCATACGATAAGGTCAAAGAGTTGTTCGTAGGTGGTTACTTTGTTGCCCTTGATCCACCCCTCGAAGGCTCGGCTAAAAAAGTTCACGTACTCCACCCAAGTTGTACCCGGAATCCGTTTGCAGTCGCGGAACCGTTGGCGGTACATCTCAGGTGTGAGCCCGTATCGAGTGAGGAGGGCGGCCTTCATGTGGTCGTAGGAGGTCATTAGCTGGTCCGGGAGTTGCAGCAGGGCGTCCCGCCCTTCGTTGACAAACCTCCCCCATAATCCGGCTCCCCAATCGCTTCGGGGAATCCGGTGGGAGGTCATTGCCACCTCATAGGCTTTAAACCACTGCTGGATATCATCGTTCTTGTGGTATTCCCGGATGACATCTTTGGGGATGTGAACCTTGGGCTCGGTCGAGGCAGACGGGGTCGGTCGTTCGGGGAGCCCGAGGTCTTTATTCTGTTTCTGAATCTCCAGTGCTTTGAGATTGCGCTCATGTTCGTACTCTAGTCTCTTTTCCTCTAGCTCCCTCTGTCTTTGCTTGTCTTCCCGCTCTTCCCTGAGCCGTAAGTGTTCCAGGGTTATTTTTTGTTCTGCCAGCTTGAGTTCCCCATCCAGGCGAAGTCGGGCAAGTTCTAATTCGTGGAGTCTGGTTTTTTCTCTTTCTCGGATCTCTTCCAGGGAGAGATCCGCTCTTTCTTTAGTTGGTGCGGGGCTAGTTTCGGTTGTTTGTGTTCGGGGTACGGCCGTACCCGTTTCTGCCCAAGCTTCTAGGGCTCGTTTGAAGTCTTCCTTTGTGCTAAGACCTGTGGTTGGAAGTCCAAGTTCTATGCAATATTGCTTCAGTTCCCGGTGGTTGTAGTCTTCCAATTTTTCCATCTGAAATTTTTCCGTTGTTCCGCTCTCTATTGACATGGTTGTTGTGTGTGGTGGGGCGAGTGACTTTCTGTACGATTATGCGTAGGTTCGGATCCCGTCGCTGGCCACCAATGTTAGACGGGGACCCTGAGGGTCGGCCGGATACCGAGGGAGAGATCCCCGAGGGGGACCGTCTCCGGCGATCGTACAGACAAGTACCCTCCCTCCCCACAAACAGGCACCACACCAAGTCGAGTTCAAGGCTTTATATAAGGTTCTTAAGGCAAGGATATCAGCGATACAGGATAACTTGGACCCGGGGGTCCTCTCACTTCTAGTCTCTGTAGGGAAAGGGGGTAGCGGGACAGTCTTGGTACCGGATCGGTACAGGTTGTGGTAAAAGGCGAGCTCACAATCCTCGAGCTGGAGGGTCTGTGGATCGGGCCGCGGCAGCGCCAGCAGGCCAAGGTGATAGTCTCATAAAGCAGAGGGCCGCGGCAGCGCCAGCAGGCCAAGACGATGGTTTCACGAGGCAGAGGGCCGCGGCAGCGCCAGCAGGCCAAGACGATGGTTTCACGAGGCAGAGGGCCGCGGCAGCGCCAGCAGGCCAAGACGATGGTTTCACGAGGCAGAGGGCCGCGGCAGCGCCAGCAGGCCAAGGCGATGGTTTCACGAGGCAGAGGGCCGCGGCAGCGCCAGCAGGCCAAGACGATGGTTTCACGAGGCAGAGGGCCGCGGCAGCGCCAGCAGGCCAAGGCGATGGTTTCACGAGGCAGAGGGCCGCGGCAGCGCCAGCAGGCCAAGACGATGGTTTCACGAGGCAGAGGGCCGCGGCAGCGCCAGCAGGCCAAGTCACGGATGAGTTCTTCTCGGGTCTCTCGACTCCAGGATACAACTGCCTTCCTGGTCTGGCACTGCCCCAGTTATAGGTCTGGTCCCCTTTGATGTCCGGACCCTCGCGCCTGGGGGCCGGGAGGTCCGGGATGAGGGAGTCCAGACACCCAGCAGGGGGGTGGAGCCAGCGCCCAGGGCGGCCGGGGGTGATCGACACCTGGCGGAGGAGAGCCGTTGACGATTCCTTCTCCCATTGACTTGCCAAGTGGTCACTCTGCCTCCTGGGGGGAGGTTGGTGCCCCGATGTCGGGGCCGGCCGGGCCCAGGGTTAGGGTCGAGTTGAGGCCACGCGGCCTCGTGCTGCAGTGCCCCAAGATGGCGGCCGGGTCGATGTCGTGGGGTAGATGGTGACCCGGGCCAGCTGGGTCCGGAGCTGGTGTCTTGTAGTGGAGGGATTGCAGGGTACTTCGGGTGGTCGTTTGTGGACTCTGGCTGGGGATGCAGGGAGAGCCAGGGTCCTGGTCCCATTGCGGGGAGGGGGGACAGCTCGAACATGCGGCCTGTCCAACACTGCTCGCGCCACGTTACCTAGAGGGTGAGCGGGGGTTGTCTTGGTGTGTGACTCCCTTGCCCTGACCTTAGAAATGGTGATCCCTGACTGACCTTGGCGTGAGCCTTGGCCGGCCGGGGGTCCCGTTTCTAACAAACACATTTGCCCATTTTTAACCTTTTCCACCATGCAAACATTAAAAACCTTGAGACAAAAAATACTAACCAGCTTGTAGTATCTGATTTAAATATACGCATGGCTTCCAATGGACAATTAAAAGGTAAAGTGTGACATACAGGGGACAGCCAGATTTCCTATGTTCAGCGTAAAAGGAACAACAGAAAAAAAAGTGCTCGATGGTTTCAGGGAGGATATGGCATAAAGGACACAATGGGTTGACAGACAGGTTTCCCCATGAGCTCTTCATTGAATTCAGAGGAAGGGTTCCATATCTAAACTGAACATACAAAGTTCGAGGCTGGGGCGGTTGGATATCATCCAGAAACCCTTCAAAAGCAAATGCACAAGATTTAATTGTGATATTTTTTGATTTTCGACTGGATGTTTATTAACATAATTGCATGCACTTACTAATTATTGTTTGCTAGCCAGTGAAATTCGGACACGTGATTTGCCCAAGATCACACACGTTGGTGTGTCAGCGTATGTGAGTTTAGACCCATGAATGACTCGTTCAGTAAATTTATCTCCAGACCAAGGACTGGATCAATAAAGTGAGCAAGGAAAGTGCTAAGTTAAGGCCAGGATTTTGCATTGTTTTGGGATGCCTGATGTCCTGAAAAAGTAAAGAGTGGAAGCCGTTGTAGGGTACCACGTTTGCATTGGTAAATGGTTGTTATTTGCTGTTATTATATTGGAATGTGCTGCTTTGGCTGCAGGCAGAACAGCATCGGCCATGTCTGTAAAATAAGTAAACAGCAGAACATAATAACAACACCATATCACAACGACACCAGCACAGTAGAAATATTCAAAACACACAATTCACCAACACAACACAATAGTGTACTTCAAACCCTTCACCTTTATTCAACACAACACACCACAGTAGGAACACAATCCCACAACCCCAGCACATTACAAAACAACAGACCACCACAACAAAATAACACCATCCACAAACAAACCTTAGCAGAGAAACATAATTCAATTGCAGTCTGTACTATGGTTTTACTGTTGTATTTGTGTATTGTGTTGTGTTTTCTGTCAGTATGTTGTGTTAATTTGTTGTGTTGCTGCTTGCAGAGTTGTTGTTTGTTGTCATGTTGTGGCTGCTGTGTTGGTGTTTGTGTGTTATATTACTGACTTGTCATTGTGTTGGTGTGTTATATTTTATGTTTTGTGGTCTTGTTGTGCGTTGTTTTGGTGTGTTCACGTGTTGTATTGCTGTTGTGTTTTTTTTAGTGATGTGTTATTGCCATGTAATGCTGTGCTGGGATCTTGTTGTGTAATTATGTCTCTGTTGTACCTCAACTAGTTAACCATGCATGCAGTCACTGCTACATATCACTGCTTCACACCCACTTTGGTAAAGCGCTGCTTTCTCTGCCTCCAGGCACATGTTCCAGAGCCCATGTTACCCCCCTCGCAGCTCCTTCCTCTGAACTCCCAGGGCAGGTGTGCCCCTTCCTGAGGCGGGCACCAGGACTCCTCCAGTGCATCTCTGCTGTAACACCACCCAGTGCTGTGCCCCACCAGGCTCATCACCAGTACTCCCCAGTGGGCCATCTCTAGTGCTTCACTTGGTGTTCTGTTGATCTCCCCCCTCCTGTGGTGCCCCCCACCTGGTGCTCCACTGATGCCCATCACCCTGTAGCCCCCGCTGCAGGTGGGTGACTGACTCCATGCATCCCTTCTGCCCCAGTCACAGCGTTCAATGCCAGCCTCCAAGCACCATCACCTACCGCGGTGGCAGCATCCAATGCCAGCGTTAATGTGCTCCAGCTGGCACATCCCCAGTGCCAACACCCAGTGCAAGACTTTATGCGCCCCGTGTACCCCAATACCAGTATTGAATGCCAGCCTCTATTCACCCCCCACTTCCCCCAGTGCTGGCGCCCAATGCCAACCCCCATGCACCCGTGCCTTTTCCAGTGCCAGTGCCCACTGCCAACCTCCATGCACTCCTTCCTCCCCAGAACCAGCACCCATTGACAGCCTCAATACACCCCAAACTACCTCAGTGCCAGTATCAGCCTCCTTTTATCGCAACAGTCCCAATACCAATGCCATATGCCAACCTCGAAGCACCCTACCTGCCCTGTGCCAGCCTTCATGCACCCTACCTGCCCCAGTACCAACACCCTGGGATCAACTCCACGCATCCTGACCTGCCCCAGTGCCAGTGTCGAAAGCCCGCCTTCATGCATACCACCGGTCTCAAAAGGTTGCACCAATCTCCATGCACCGCACTGGTGCCAATACAAGCATCCTGTGCCAGCCCGCATGCACCGCAACTTGCCAGGGCCAGTGCCCTATAGCAGCCTCCCTGCACCTCCACCTGCCCCAGTGACAGCACTTACCCTCACCTGTCCCAGTACCAGCTTCTAGTACCAACCTCCATGCACTCCGCACCCCAGTATAGGTAAGTACCTAAGGCCAGTCTCCGTGCACCTCCACCGGCCCCAGTGGCAATGTCCAATGCCAGCCTCCATAGCCCGCCCGCCCCATTGTCCCCATCCAGTGCCAGCCTCCATGCATGCCCACCTTCTCCAGTAACAGCACTAAATACCACCCTACATTCGCCCACCTCCTGCTGTACCAGCACACACTGCCAGTCTAAATGCATCACCCCGGGCCCAAGTACCAGCACTTAATACCAACCGGCACACCTGCACTTCCATTATTATCAGCACCCAATGCCAGCCTCCATGCCACCTATCCCGCCCCAACTGCCCGATTCTATTTTCCATGTACTCTACCGTTCCAGTGCCATCACTCGGTGCCAGCCTCCATGTATTGTATTGTATTGTAATTGCATTTATATAGCGCTTACTACCCCATACGAGGCGTCGAAGCGCTTTTTCAGCGAGTAGCACCCTACTCCGGGACCCATAGAGGATTATTGTTGAATTAGTATTGTGAAACATGCAGGTATATTTTAACTGGTGGATAGGTTAGTCAGCTATTTGGATTTGGAATGATAGCAGAAGGATAGATGAGGAAAAAAGGTTTGTATTTATATAGCGCTTGTTACCCCTGATGGTTGTTGAAGCGCTTTTCTGGCGAGTAGCACGCCACTCCGGAACCCATAAAGGATTAGTGTTGAAAATTAGTATAGTAAAATAGGAAGTAATTTGAGTAGTGGATATGTTATTCAGTTATTTGGGTAGAGAAGGGTAGGTGGCGGGATAGAAGAGGGAAAGAGGTTTGTATTTATATAGCGCTTGCTACCTCTGATGGTGTTTTGAAGCGAAAGTAGCACGCTACTCCGGAACCCATCAGGATTAGTGTTGAATTAGTATGGTGAAACATGAAAGTAATTTTAGTGGTGGATATGTTAGTCAGTCCCCCAGTGCCAGTACCGAATCACTGCCACTGACCTGTTTTTTGTACACGCTCTTCGTCCTCTGCCCACTGGCTTCCTCCTGACCCAATCCTAAAATGTCAATTACTGTGACGCCACTTCCTGCTACGTCACTTTCACCAATGGTCATGCCTCAAGTCTGAAGTGTGCCTGCCCCACCTTAGGACATTTAGAAAAAAATACAGGCCTAACTAGGGTGCAGAGGACCCCTCCCAACTCGGAGCCCTGGTGCCGCTGCACCTGCTGCACCAATGACAGCTACGACTGTGCAAACGCTTTAACAGACCCAGGAACAGATGAGCGGCCCGGATAGTTTCTAGGCGCTATTCCTGACACTCCGGGTGCTGCAGCGTGGGGTTTGACTGGCCTCCCGCCATCTTGTTCTTTCCATCCCAAACATAGAGATGGCGAGCGTCTGCATGGAAACCCGCGCGTCATGCTCTGGTATTCGAAGACCAGCTGGCAAACAATGTCCCTTACGTCATTGTTTAATTACCCACGCTCCCTGTTTGGGTGAGCTTGTGAACACAAGAGTAAGCCAGACAATGTGGTTTCACAACACAAAATTAAATGTTCGCAGACGTGCATTTAAAAAGTTGCAAACATAAGATAAATTCAGATTCAGAAAGAATAAATATAATTGATGTGCTATTTTCCTCACAAGTTTCAAACTTACATCTAAAAGGACAGGACGTTAATAGCACACGAAGTCCGCGAAAGAGCATGTAACACCCGCATCTTTCAAGGGGCATAGGGGAAAGGAAGTTTTCATAAGGAAAATTATTTTCCTTGCAAAGAAAAACAGGCATTAGCAAAGGTTAATTTGTGAAAGTGTCTGGAAGCTTCCATCTGTTCTCTCACCCAATTCCTCCATGCGTCCAGTTACTGAGAGAGGTGGTGGTGGTGGTTAGAAAACGTAGACCTCCGTTTTGTGTGCAGTGACATGAAATAAATACATTTCCAGGCAGTGCTTTTACTTTAAAAAAGAAAAAATACAGTCATTCATAAACAACTTAGGGGCATATTAATTATTGCTGACCGCGCTTAGCGCGGTTTGTTTTATCGCCGGCTATCGCTGGAATATATAACACTTAGCACTATGGCGATAAATATTCCAGCGATAGCAGGGATATCGCCGTTTTCCATGGAACAATGCTGGTTTTCCAGCGACGTTCCATGGAAAACGGCGATATGCTTGATGATAGGGCCCTGTGGCCTTAACCCCACAATCCACCTCCCATGTTAGGTATGCCTTAGTCAGGAATTTAACAGACGGTAAGTTCCTGCGTTAAGGCCGAGTTAGGGCGAAAAAGATCAGCGCTACACCGGACGAGGCCTCGTTTGTAAATATCGTGAAGTCCCGTTAGCGATATTTTACAATGAAGTTTTACGAGGCACACCTACTTTGCATCTCATTAGCGATGCAATGCGAGGCGAGGCAGAAAGAAACCAAGTGCTAATGCAAGGAAATACGCGATAGTGTGTCCTTGTCGGCAATAATGTTATTGCCAGTCCTTGATAATATGCCCCTAAATATTTAACTTAAAGTACACAATGTAAACCGCGGGGGCCTATGTTGCGACACCCTTAACAGTCCCCCTCGAAGTTCCATAACCACTCTCTCTCACATTAATTTAATTTGTTTTATAGCGCCACTCATGCCAGTGTAGGGTGTCAGAGCGCTTTACATCACACACACATTACACTGAGACAATGAATTCATACGTGGTGAATCACTGTATAGGAAATGTTACACAAGACAGAGGACTACAAGGGGTAGGAGTCACGTCATCCATACTGGTAGGTAGTGTAGTTTGTTTGCTTGGTCTGGAGAAGCAGAAACTCAGGGCCCGATTCACAGAATGAATTTAAGACTCAATCCTAAACTTACTACTATTTTGGTATTCACAGAATGCACTTACTACTTTTGGCATTCACAGAATGAACTTACTACTTTTGCTATTCACAGAAGTTAGGATTTTGTCTTAAGTTTGTCTTAAGACAAACTTAAGACAGACTTAAGTTAGGATTTTGTCTTAAGTCTGTCTTAAGTGTGTCTTAAGTTTGTCTTAAGTTTGTCTTAAGACAAACTAAAGACAAAATCCTAACTTCTGTGAATACCAAAAGTAGTAAGTGCATTCTGTGAATACCAAAATAGTAGTAAGTTTAGGATTGAGTCGTAAATTCATTTTGTGAATCGGGCCCTCAGAATTTAAAACCTAACACCAGGGTTGGGAGTTCTCTTTCGTACTAAGAATTGATTTCTACCCAAATTAACCCTTTCTGCAACATTAGGATAATGAGAGACTGGGTAAGAAAACATAATGTACTAACCTTTAACTTGCAGGCTTTATGCAGCTTTTTGATGACAGTTAATAGCTCACTGTTCTATGTAAGGATTTTAACTTATAAACTGCAACTAACAAAATGATCTCTGTGACAGAAGCAGAAACCCGCGGAATTATTTGCATTTCTGTGATCTGCATGGTGCACGCTGTTCGCAGCAGGCATATTAACCCTCTGTGCTAACTTATGACGAGTCAAACCTTCCACTAGACAAAACTCTGATCCCTCTCCAGCAGACCCATTAACCACCATCGTTATCTTGGCATTTTTATTGTTGCCTAGAAGTTGCTGGAGGCAAAGAAGCTGCAGCTGGTGCTTTTACATCCAGAATATATTTGAAAACAACCCCCGCCTTCCGAAGTCAGCGGCAGGTGCCGTGGCACCGGTCGCACTGTCCTAGAGCCGGCACTAACAAAAACCCACTAGATTGCACCAGTTACCGCCCGATCTCTTTACTTTATACGGGGCTGTGGATCTAAAGATCTTGGCTAAAATCCTGGCGATGCACCTAGGTAAATTGATCCCTCAATTTATCCATGAATCTCTGGTGGGGTTTGTCTCGGACCATAGCTCCTGCAATAATTTGTGGGCGTTGGCATTCCTTCTATGGCGGACGAAAGACGATCCAACAGAGACGCTGGCGCTCTCATTAGACGCAGAGAAAGCATTTGACTGGGTGGAGTGTGTTTTACATCATGTCCTATATGGTTCTGAGTGATAACTTCATACACAAGGTTCCACAAGGTTCGCCTCTTGTGCGATGCGCCTACAGCAGAGGTTGCATGAGGAGGATTCCTTTCGGAGGCCTTCAAAATTGGCTGTGGTTCCCACCAGGGGTGCCCTCTGTCCTCTCTTCTCTTCCTTTTAGCATTAGAAGTCTTGGCAGCGGCAGTCCAAGTTGTTCAGGAAGTGGATGGGGTCCCTACGGATGTAGGTGAAATAAAAGTCCCTACTCTATGCAGAAGGTATTCTGCTGTAGTCCAGCTGTGCCTACTCCTCCATTGGCGAAAAGCTTTTACCCGACATGTACCGAAGGGCTGATCAAGCTCCATAGAGTGAGTAGCCATGAGCACTACCTCGAAACCCATCGACAAAATACAGGTCCTTGAGGCAGTATGGAGGAACCTTCTATATAAGTGATAACACCTCGCCCCCATGAGTCCACCTACCCGGCCTTCCTTCATATGGGTACCATGGCGTGCCCTGTAGTCAAATCTTCAGTATGATAAATCATCCTAAATACCCCTAGGAGATCTCAGTCGCTACTCCCATGAATCTTAAAAGGCACCCAGGCACTGACCCTTCTATATCGTCCGCACCATGGACGTCCGCAGAAATATTTTCAGGTGGGGCATCATTTTAACGTCATCCATCCTCAGACCCTTTTTTTAAGTTTAAATTTCTTTATTGTGGTTTTACAGTGTAACACAGAAATATGATAATGTGCATTCATTACTAGTCAGGAAGGCTTTAACATAAGCAATCATATTAGGCAATTCCAAGGCGAAAACATGCCCGCATTAGTCCCAGCCAACTATGTCACAGCTGTGTATGATTGAATCCAACCAAAACAGATGCCATAAATGCCGCCTCCCCCCCGCCCCCACCACCCGTGTTCCATGTCCACTACCCAAAATGTCGAAACTCTTCCTTAACTCCCTTCATCCTTCAAGACGTTCCCAGCGACCCTGTGAGGCGCAATAGCCTAAGGTATCTGGGGCAGGTGATCTACCTAAATTCCGTGGCCAGTAGTGATAGAAAGGGTTGCCACAATTTGTCGTATTTAGATCCCTCCCCTGCCAAGGTGAGTGTCAGTTTCTCCATCCCAAGGACGAGCCATAGGCGGTGTAGGCAGCCAGTGAGCGAGCGTCGGGGCAGTAGGGGTACGCCAATGTATAAGTATGTTCTGTGTCGCCGACCCCAACGCGATTGCTAGCTGTCTGCCTCTACCAGACCGCAGTGGGTACATCAGGGGGTTGGGGAGTCTAAGCAGAACGTATGCTGGAAAGCGCGGGATCTCAATCTCGAAATGCTTATCCACCTCATCCAAGACCTGGGTCCAGTAGCACCTGATATGGTCACACTCCCACAACAAATGAACTAAGGTACCTATTTGACCACAACCCCGCCAGCATGTCGCTTCCTGTGTTTTGTCCATAGCATGCAAACGTTCCGGGGTGTAGTACCAATATGTGGCTACCTTCGTAAGAGTCTCCGTAAGCCCCATATGGTATGCGGAGTGTCGGGCCCGGTAGTATATGTTGTCCCACTCCTTCTGGCTAAGGACCCTGCCTAGCTCCTTCTCCCACCGTGCCTTACTGGGGTTATAAGTATATGTGAGTCGTGTCTGTAACATCTTATACAAATCAGAAATAAGTTTCTTATCCGATGTGCGCGTGAGTAACCACCGCTCATAAGGGGTGAGGAGTCTATTCGCTGCAGAGTGGACTTGAGGTTGTAGCGCACAATGTCTAACTTGCAGATATCGGAGTCGGTCCGTCTCCGGAAGCCCGTACATCTGTTTCAGCTGGGGAAAAGGAATGACTCCATCAGCTCCGTACACATGATACAGCACTCGGCACCCAGCGGGTCCCCATCGTGCAAAGGCAACCTTGTCCATGCCAGCAGTGAACTCTGGGTTATTCAGTAGTGGGGACAATGGCGAGGGAAAGGATGTAAGTTTGTGTTTGAGATTAGTAGCGTCCCATGTCTCAAGGGGTACCCGAGTGACATATGAGGCATAGAGGTTCGGGGGCCTATGGGCCTTACGCAGAAAGGGAATTTCCTGAAGGGGCCGTGCCGCCACCGCCTGGTCTTGAAACTACCAGTGTTTCTCCGATTCCCATCGGCTCCATTCCACTAGGTACCTCAACTGAGCGGCTTGGAAATAAAGGTGAAGATCTGGGATCCCCAGTCCTCCTCCCTCCGGGGCTACTGTTGACAACACCCGTCACATTCGTGGCTTCCTCCCGTACCAAATGAATTGTGCCAACTCTGCTTGTGTCTGTCTTATCCAGTCCGCGGGTGGCCGTATAGGGATGGTGCGGAAAAGATAAAGGATCTGGGGTAGGATGGTCATTTTAACTGCTGCTATTCTGCCAAGCCAGGAGATGGTACAGTGCTTCCATCTGCCAAGCTCCCTACGGATCTTCCTACTCAGGATCGCATAGTTGGTGGTGACCACCTCGGAGAGCGTGGGGGCCAGCTGGATCCCCAGATACGGGGTCGAGTCTGCCGCCCATTGGATAGGAAGCAAATTCTGCAGATATTCCCGGGTGGATTTCGACAGGGAGAGATCAAGGGCCACCGACTTGTCCGCATTCACCTTGAAGCCTGCTGCCTGAGCGAATGCGTCCAGGTCTATTAGACATGCTGGTAGTGCCGTCCTTGGGTTGGTGAGTGATATCAGTACGTCGTCCGTGTATAAACAGATTGTGTGGACGTATCCACCAAACTTTATACCAGTGATGGCGGGATTCAGTCGTAGCCGCATAGCTAGCGGTTCCATATAGAGGGCAAAAGTAGGGGCGACATGGGGCACCCCTGTCTCGTACCTCGGTCAATGGGGAAGCGGGAGGACGTATGTCCATTTACCCGTACCACCGCTGTCGGATACCTGTAGCGATTGAGTATATATGTGCGGAAGCGCTCTCCCATCCCCATGCGTTCCAGAACCTGTTCCAAGTAGGGCCAGTGTACCCGGTCAAACGTTTTCTCAGCGTCGATGGTAAGCATCATATACTCTCCCGGGATGCGCGTGGCCTTCTCGATAAGGTGGAGGACCTGTTTGGTGTTGTCAGGCGTCTGGCGCTCTTGGATGAACCCTGCCTGGTCCAGGTCTATAAGGCCCGGCATAAGCGGGCTTAAGCGGGCCCCGAGAATGCCTGTGTAAATCTTAAGGTCTATATTGAAGAGAGAGATTAGGCGATACGCTCCGCATCTAGATTTATTCTTCCCAGGTTTAGGGATGACCATTATAGAAGCCTCCAGGAGGTCACTCGGGATGGCCACCGGGTCAGCAAACTAATTAAACAGTTTGGTGAGTAAAGGGGCCAGAGTGGCGCAGAATGTCTTATAAAAGATGGCAGAAAAGCCATCCGGTCCTGGGGATTTAGCTTGCTTAAGGCGGGAGATGGCTGCAATAAACTCTTTCGTGTGTATGGCCCTATCAAGGCGGTCGGCCTGGGCCTGTGTGAGCACCGGCAGGGTGACCGAGTCCAGGAAGGCAGCACCATCCGCGCCAGCCAGCGGGGCCCCAGTATAAAGGGTGGCATAAAAGTCACGGAACACTGCTGCTATCTCCCTATCCTCTGCCACGCACTTACCATCCGCTCTATGGATTTCACGAACCCCCTATTTCTGTTGGGCTTCTCGCAACTTATGGGCCAGTAGGCGTCCGCACCTATCCCCCCCGGTGTAATAGGCATGTTTTAGCTGGAGCGCAGCGAATTCTGCTCTATCCTGAACCAGTGCTGCAAGTTGGCGGCGTGCGGCTTTAAGTTGTCGCCACACCCGCGGAGCACCTGTCCTCTGATGTATCCTACCAAGTTCCCAAGTCTGCTGTGTCAATTCTTCCTGCTTATGTTTGCGTTCTGCGTTATCCGCTGCCGAAATAGCAATGAACTCCCCCCTCACTACCACCTTTAGCGCTGCCCATTGTGTTGCAAGGGTGGTGTCCGAGTTGGCGTTATGTGAGAGGTACTCAGTGATAGAAAGTTATATGCGCTTAACGACGTCTGCCCGATGTAGGAGCGGGTTCCGAAGGCGCCACACCCTAGAGGGTAAGGACTGTGGTGGAAGAGTGAGAGTGACAGTTACCGGTGCGTGGTCCGATAGGGAGGCTACCCCTATCTCCACCGCAATCGTGAGGGCCTGTGTGGATACCAAAAAGTGGTCCAATCGCGCATATGTCTTGTGTGCGTTGGAGTAGTATGTATATTCTCGTTCGTGAGGATGACAAGCGCGCCACAGATCACATAGACCCAACTCAGTAACCCGGGCGAGCCCCTCCCTAGAAATGGCGCCTGTCTGCTGAGAGCGCTGGCCTGACCTATCAATCTGGTTATCAAAAACTAGGTTGAAGTCTCCCCCCAGGAAAATATGTCTATCCGTCGTGTCTGTAGCTTTCGAGATGGCCTGGTGTAAGAACTTCTCCTGGTCGTCGTTAGGAGCATAAATAGCGCCAATGGTGAAAGGCAGGCTGTTAATAGCAAAACGGTAAACCCATAGCCTCCCCTTGACCTCCGCCTCCTTCTGTAAAACCTCCCCCCGGAACCGTTGGGCCACTAAGATTGCCACCCCCGCTGTCTTATTGGGGCTAGATGAAAAGAATTGTGTGGGAAATTTCGGGGTACGCATGCGATGGCACTCTCTAATTAAAAGGTGAGTCTCCTGCAGGAGACAGATATCTGCTTGTGTGTTTTCTAGGCAGGACAGGACCGCTCTATGTTTCACGGGGTTATTTAGACCCCTTACATTCAGGGTCAGAATCTTAGGCATGGTAGCCGGAATACCAGGTAACAAAGGGGGACAAGGCCTGACAGCCTGTAGGTAGCAACCGTACTAGTACATGGTCTATAGGCAGGAAAGCTGTGGCAATTTGGTGAGGTGCAGGAAGCAGGAATTCTGGCTGCCTCAGCGGGTCTGCGGAGCATGCGGCAGGCATCCCACTACTCTCCCGGTGGACATGGAACACGACCTCCCCCCCCTAACTCCTCAAAAAAAACCCTCCCCACCCCCCCTCCAACAAGAACCGCAAAATTGAAAAGTCCATAGTCCATCATCTTCACAGGTGATTGGAAACAAGGTATATCAGGGTAATGTGATCCAATCTATACACTCCCCCCTCCCGCCGACGACCTAACGATAAGAACAAACAGCCACCAGCCTCAAAAGATAAGAGCGTTACATTCAGCTTGGGTGAGGCGAGGTCAAGTCAGAGGCTACTGCTTTCACTGCTGCTCGCTGGCCATCTTTGATCTCGGCCGCTGGGGGTTTCTTGACACGACGTCTTCTTCCGTGCTGGCGCCACTGGGATCCCGAGGCCTCAGCACCCACCGGTTCCTCGTCCTCCACCGGCAGGTCGATGCCCAGCAGGTGACATCCTTCCTTCAGTGGACGGAGCTGGTAGAGTTTATTTCCTAGTTTGAACACGATGCGGAATGGATGTCCCCAGCTGTAGGAGATGTGCTGTTGATGGTATGCTGTAACCGGTTTGAAGATCCGACGCTTCTGTAACGTTAGTGCTGACAAGTCCTGGAATAGGGTCGGCGATTGATCTCTGAAGGAGAGAGGATGTAGCTGCCGAGCTTTCTGGAGAATTTCCTCTTTTGTCCGCAAGTCTTGCACACAGACTAAAATGTCCGGAGGGTGTCCGACGTGGTGCGTGGGGGTCCCACCCTATGTGCTCTATCAAGTCTAAGTTCTGACTCCAAAGGTCGCCCCAAGATGTGATTGAAGAGTTCTCTTGTGAATCTAAACATATCCTTAGTATCTTCTGTCAACATCACCCCCCGGATCCGCACATTATGGCGACGAGAACGATTCTCCAGGTCTTCCAAGTGAGTTTGCAAGTCCACCTGTTGATCATGTATCCGCAGGATCTCCTGCTGTAGTGCCTCGATTTCGGTGCCTCAACCATCATTCTTGGTCTCCAGCTCCGCTACACGTTCCCCAATGCCGTCTACGTCCTTGCGAACCTCTCTGAGCTCCTCCGAAAATTCGTTCTTGAAGGTGTGGATGTCATCTCTCAAAGCCGTGAATAGGGACTCCAAGAAGTCCTTCGGAATGGGTTCTGAGCCGTCGGCAGCGACCGCAGCCGGGCGGGCCGTAGCTGTAGCCATGTCTTTAGACGATTGGTTCGCCTGGGCCTTGGCAAACAGGTCCTTTACTGATTTATCCTTGTGGACCCTCGACGGCGGACATGACGTTTGCGCCATGGTCAGGGGGTCTCCCTTCAGAAGTTTCTCACCGGACCCAGAACGCCGTAGACGCCGTTCCCTCCCGGTGTCCGTGTCGCTAAAGTGATGTCCTGTTGTCGTGGGCTACACAGCAGTCTAAAAAACACCGGTCTGCTGTACCGGGTGACGCTTCTCTGCTCTATCCCGTTCTGCCCCGGTGATTTGGCAAGACAGGTGCAGGGCCTTTCCTATGTCCGCCACTCACAGCGGTTTCTTCCGGTAGTACCAAGCCTGTCGTGGGGCGTGCAATGACCCCCTCGCTGCCAGCTCCGTGCTGAGCCCCCTAGACCCCTTTCTCCATGGGCCAGCGCCGATCATCCACTCCCCCGGGCCTCTTCAAAAGTTCTGCGAGTTACGCCCAGACGGTGGTGGTGCTCCCTGCGTCGTCCCGCCACCGCAGGGTACGGATGTCCTGTACCCGGCCTTCCTGGCTCCCACTATAGTTTGTCTCCGCGGGGCCACTCCTTCTCCGCCTTGTCCGGCAGCAAGCAGCTCCCCGTAGGTTTGGCCTGCTGCTCCAGGCCCTCCGGTGCAGTGTTCGGTTGCTTGTAGGCCTATCCCCTAGGCCCAGTGAGCTCTGCTGTGCTCTCCCCGATGTCTGCTCCCCCCTTGTGGCCAATATCCTCACTAGGGGGGTTGGTCCCCGCCACCAGGTCCCTGGGGTCTTACTGAGGCACTTCTCCGTCCGACTCCCGACCCCCAGCAGCGTCCAACCTCTCAATCGCCTCTAGTCGGAGTCACCATCTCGCTCAGGGCTCACAAGCAGTCCAGCACTCCTTGTGTTGTAAAACTTGCCCACGTCTCTGTCCTGTGATAACGCGGGAGGGCCCCGATCCTCCCATCGGGCCCTTGACCGCACTCACGGCGCTGTAACTTCACGCAGCCCCTCTCAAAATGGCGTCGCGGCCTCCTTCTGTTGTGGCCCTGTCTGAGCTTGCAGCCAGCCACAACCCGCCTGCCGCCCGCGCCTCCGGGCAAATGTCCCCACCTCACCTGAGGGACACCCGCAGTCTGGCACACCCTGCAGGGAGGGGTGCGCCCACCTCTCCACTCCGGAGTAACGCGGGAGGGCCGCAGTCCTCCTGTCAGGCCTTCAACCGCTCACGTTGTGCCACCGCTTCCCGAGGCGCCTTGCAAGATGGCGCCGCAGTCGTCCTCCGTTTCAGCTCTGCAGGTCTCCGCGTCCGGCCGCTATGTGTCCGCCACCCTCGCCGCCTCCAGGCACTCGCCCAGCCCGCGGCGGCTTGAGCTCGTCAGCAGCCTCTTCCGGCCCTCCGTATCCCGATGCTCGGGGTTCTCCCCGCCAGGCAGCGCAAGGTCTCCAGCCGCGGCCCCGTGGGGGGAGGGGCGCGTCTCCAGCCACAGGCACTACCCCGCTCGGTCCCCGCTCGCCACAGCTCCGGTTCAGCTTCTCAGGCCGGGCCGGCTGCCTCCGCGGTCCGATCCGCCCCCCAGCCCGTGTCAGCGAACAAGGGAACGGCCAGAACCGGTGCTGTAGATCGGCCGTCGGTGGGAACAGAGGAGCAGCACGTCCGCTCACGCCGCCATCTTGGCCACGTCCCCCCTCAGACCCTTTTTGACTATGTCAAAGGGCAGGGACAAAGTCATTAAAGGGGGGTAAGCGCCCCCTCTTGCCCCTCCCTGCGGACGCCCATCATCCCCACCCCGGTCTCCCCTTTACCTCCCAGTGCTCCACAGTTCCATAGCCTTTGTCGCTGCTCATGCATTCCCGGTGTACACACTGTACCTTCTAGAATTGTGTACAGCGGGTGTATTTTCTTTTATGAACTCCGTTACTGTAATCGCTGAGAAGAAAGAGTGAACACAAATTGATTTTTCTTTTTCTATATATTGTTGAATCGACACCCTGATTGATACACGTTGCTCTGTTCTCCAATATCCAATAAATAAGTGTTGCACAATAAATACATAACTCCTGAATAACAGTTAATGTCTTATTTTTATTTTATTTGTAAAATATTTGCCTGCCTATTTGAGTTAGTGTAGACATTCTAGGCTCTTTACTCAGGAGGGCTGTCACTCTTTGCTTGTTACACACCACACCTGCAGCCATATCTCTGAGGACTGCCCTGTCCCTCACGCTGAGCTACCGAAGGTGAGCCAAGGGTACCCTGTTTGAAGTTGCTGTACCTCCGTTTATATGTATGGTTTTCTTTTGCGGGGAATGGGTGTTGAGAGGTCGAGAAGCCTAGACCCAATTCACACCCCCAGCCCTCCCCACCCACGGCACCCCACAGCCCCTCCACCCCCTCCACCCCTTAATTGTTGTATAAATTGTTTTTTTTACATGCTTTCTTCAAATTGATTAGAAGTTAAAACAATCTTAAAGCTAACTACCTCCATTTTCTTACAGGGATTGTAAGACCATCAGACTGTCAATGCCATGGTAAGTGTGAGCTGCGTGGTTGGTTTGTATGTAATGATGCTCATGAGTGAAGAAAGCGGCCAGAAAATATATTGAGTGAGTGTTGCAAAGAGTGGCCACTGGTGTGCTGAGTCAGCGCTTAATCATCTGAGGGACTGCCAGGCAAAGGGATTTGAACTTGGATTATATAAGTGAAAACATTCATGGACAAGTGTCTGCAATTTAGTGCCATGAAGTCTCTGCACGGTTCAAGTAAACCAATACAATCATACAAATTCCTTTTTTTTTTTACAATAATATTTTCTATGGTCAGAGTCAGTGGATAGGCTCAGCCCTCTTACCGTGTTCTCTTACCTAGAGTCCCAACCACCCAGAACCCTCTCCATCCTTCTCCTTGATGTCTCTTGGAGGATAGTCCAAGTGTCAGGAGTCTCTTTCTGAAGGACATGCATCTCCTCTGCACTCTTAAGTCTGAGGCATACCGCTGCATCTCATTAGTGGTAGCAACTTCATTGGTCGGGGTTTGGGAGGAGTGATGACGACATTGATGTGTTCTGGAACTGATGTGTTCCGAAGCACAGGGTCAGATTTAGAGCTGGGTGGAAATACGGCGTTCGTCCAAAAATGGGGAATGTTCTGGTTGCCCACCTTGGTGTTCTCCTGACTCCGCAGTGGAGGAATCCATTCTGTCTGGGGATAGAGCTGTCCTGAGCTCAGCGTTGCACCTGTGATACCACTGGAAATGTTGCCGACTAGGTCGGGCAATTTACACTTGTGGGACCATCAATATATCCACGGCCTGGGCGGTAAATTCTGTTCTGCTCGCGGAATTTGCGGAATGTGGGTAATTTCGCGTTCCGCGGAGAACGTGAAATTGCCCACATTTATGCATTCCGCGGCTTTGCAAAATTTTTGCTTGTTCGTGTTCTCAAAATGCATGTTCGCAAGATATTGCCCCGAGCACGCAAACAGCGATTGCGAACAGTAAAAAAACATCGCAAGCAAGCAATTACGCGTGTCCGAAGAATTTCTGCTTGTTCGCGGAGATTTTTTACCGTTTCGCGGAGATTTGCGTAATGCGATTACGCAAATTCCGCCCAGCCCTAATTTCCACCATAAACACCTGATTGTCTATTATCGAAAGCCTTTTACAGGACACTAATATGCTGAGAGAAAACTCCCAGCAGGTCATGGACATTTGTCATGTGTGTACTGCAAATTTACCCTCAACTTGGGGTATACACTTCAATTCAAGATATCTTAATTCGATTTTACAGGTAAAATCATAAAAGAACATAAGACAAAAACAATACATTGCATCTTGAATCAATAAAATTATCAAAAAGACATTTAAAGTACTAAGAGAAATGGCATCATGCCAAGCCGGCATTGTGGCATGGCGACCATGGCCATTTTTTTCGGAGGTGACTGTGTAAAAAAAGCTCTGCGGCAAGAGCGACCAGCTTAAGATGTGGTAGACCGTCCATCGTAGGTATATGGAGGTGTTTCCTCCACCAAAGCAAGATGCGGGTCTTTGTTCCAGCCAACCTTAAAGGAGCCGTTTGCGTCCTTCATTTCCTCCTCAGATTCGTCTGTAGTTATCGATTACCCCTCTCTTCTCCACATTTTTGAGGACCCCGCTGCTCCTTTGTATAAAGATCATTCAGATGCAGGCCATGTCTTGCAGCTCTTTGGTCACCATTTGATCTTTCGTTGACCATGTCATATGATGGTGGTTGAACGATGGGAAGTCAGGCATATCTGATCAACTCACCCGCCCCAAGCTCTCAATTTTTAACTTTAACAGCCAGAATATTTGTTCATTCCTAGTATCTGGTGTCATGTCTTATTTTGACTCCATGAGCAATGGCTACATGCACTTTTTCTGTTCTGCCAGATGTTAGACCCTTGTATAAAGTTGAGTAACATCCGTCATCACAGAAAAAGTCGCATGTCAGGAGATTTAAAATGCATTTAGGGAGGACGACTGCAACGTGCAAGAGTCCATGGCAGGCAAAATAACTATTCTTTGTGAAATTATGTGACATTTCCCAAAATATACTTCCTGGTGTCTCAATATAATTTGGAATGCTTTGAAACATCATGTGAGATATTGGGAGACTGCGTTAAGGTAAAAATGTCCCCAAGTGCTCTGCTTGGATCAGTCTCCTGTGGGTGAAAATCTTATCAAATATGGGCCAACAAAATGTGTCAAAACTTCACAAAATTCGTGTAACAAAATATTTCACCTGCATGAAAAAATGCCTAGGCAACAACATCTTAATTTCTATCCAGCCAAACTCACTCCCCACATATTTAAATCCCAGATTCATTTACTATTCTACTCCAGTGGTAGCTAATCTGGGCGCGGATTTAGGTGCATGTTAGAGCCAATTTAAGATGGGATATATTGATGTACGGTCAATATTTTGGTAGTCTCTACTTTGAAGTCCATGTTTCTGCAAAATATGGTTTCCAAGGCTACATTTTCACATGCTTCCGGAAACTAGACAAACACTGATTTAAATTCTGTAGTAGATAAATACCAGGAGAATTTATTGTGAAGTAAATTTCTAAATTTGGCCAAATTCCAGATAGAGATAGGAATTGTGATTCAGATTTTTAATTCAATATCCATATTGACAGCATTGAGTTGCACCATGTTACTTCAATGGCTCCACATAATGCTCTAATGTTGTACTATATGTCTAAAAGCATACACTATCTAATGACTAATGAATTTCTCATGATACAAGTAACTTCTCTTTCTTCTTCTGTTGCTGTCATTCCCAGGGAAGAGCACAAAGAACCAACCCGGGTCATCACCGACACTGTGAAAAATGTTTCAACAGCCACTGCCGAGCGCCTGTGGATCCCGCCGTCTCCTGCGTGATGATCAAATGCAGCTCCCACTGTGGTGTTACCTTCCACTTGTGCAAGGAGGAGGAGCACCAACTTCTTTGCCCCATGCAACAGGTGCCATGCCTCAACTCTGGCTATGGATGCCCTTTCTCCATGCTCCGCTGTAAGTTGGCCAAGCACTTGAAGTCATGTCCTGCCAGCGTGGTCTGCTGCTCCATGGAGTGGAACCGTTTCCCCACAATTGACGCGGATGTGACGCTACATGACAACATCATGAAGGAAGGGCACGCTGAGGAATGTCTAGACACCGCTCTTGCCCTCAGGGACCAGAACACCCTCTTTGACTCACTGAAAATGTCTTCCCTCTTCCCGGAACTTGTGGAACAGAGCAAAGATCTGGAAGATATCAACGGCGCCACTGGCGTGGAAGAAGGGGCTACTGGTGGCATCGTTGATGGACCAGGTGATGCAGCTGAGGCTGATGACGCGTATATGAATGGCAATGACCAGGTGGAGCTCAGCCAGACAGACTATGAAAAACTGGCAACAAGTAAGGAAGGTATGGATCTATCGCAGTACAGGCAATGGGAGGGGATATTTAGTAAAGAGCTTTCTGCATCTATTCTTCTCAACAAGGAACCGACGTCAAAGCCGAAAGAAAAGGATGGTCCCAGGAAGGTCAGTGATGCAAGCGGTGAGAGCGGCCATAAGCAGACAGAAGCCACAGCTGCTGAACATAATATAGAAGAGCAACGTAAAATAGATGTAGAGAAAACTGGTTTTGCGCCTTGGCAGGAGGGTGTGTTGGAGAGGTTAAGAAACGAAGCACCTGTGAGTGACTACAACATGTATCTGGTTCATCATGGACGGATGCTTATTCATTTTGGACAGATGGCAGCATGTACCCCTAAGGAAAAGGACTTTGTGTATGGTAACCTTGAGGCGCAAGAGCTGAAGATCGTCAACACGTTTAGGGTTCCCACCAGCTACAGAAGTGGCAACAGGGCACGTATAGGAAATGAAGGCTTCAAGATGGTAAAGGCAGACAAGGGTGTAGATACCTCAGAATTGGAATCAACCCATGTGGGTACTCCCACCATGGATGCTGTAGCAACTGCATTGCTGTGTTCAATGGAAAAGGAGTTAAAAATGAGTTTTATATCTCAAACGAATGTCACAGATGGCCTGCTTGTTGATATTGCAACCCAGACGTATGATTTTGGCTTGCTGCCATTCTCCCCAACTACAGTCCTTGCAGATCTGGAGGTTCAAAAGAGCCCAAGGCTCCACCTGGGACTCCAGAGCGAGTGCGTGACTCGAAGACATAACAAAAACTGTTCTGCCTTCACCTTCAACTGCAATCATTTCTTCCGAAGAGATGAATTTCCTTCTCACTTCAAGAACGTTCATGCGGATGTCCAGTCCTCCCTCAATGGCTGGTTCCAAGTGCGTTGTCCGCTTTCTTACTTGGGATGCACCTTCGTTCAGAACCAGTTCCGCCCTTCAGGGCAACAGGCCAAGATCATCTACAGTAAAGAGGTTGGCACGTTTGCCAGCCAGCCACACTTGTCCCCAGTCCTCTGCCAGGGCGTCAAGCCCAACCTTTCCAGGAGCAAGCGAGGAAAGAGCAAAGATGCTCTGGGCGCCCTGCCGCTGGAGATCCTCCACCATATTGCTAGTTATTTGGACAGTTTCAGCTTGTCGCAGCTGTCCCAGGTGTCTAGTCTCATGAGAGATGTCAGCTCTACGCTGCTGCATCAGCGAGGAATGGTCCTTCTGAGGTGGGAGAAGAAGAGCTATTCGCATGGAGGCGAGTCATGGAGACCTCGAGCAAAGGCAAGTTAACAGAACATATGGTGGGAAATAGTCTACTGGAAGTCCTTGATAAAATTGTTGGGACCATGCACATGTAAGCAAGAGTCAATGTCAAAGAGTACCACAGACATAGGTGTTAGTGTCTATAAGCGATTGTGCAATCCTATAGTATCGGTGATAGGCAATGCTAGTGTACTGTTTAGTGTGCTTTGCTATAGCAGGAGATGAGCTGAGGCGAACGCGTTGATGCAACATAGTGTAGGACCATTGAGGAGAGTGATTTGAATCCTTCAGAAGAGAGTCAGATATTAAGGAATGGAGAAGAAGAAAGAGATACACAAGTGGATACGGTGCTCGTGCCCTTGGTGTTTGAGCCACCACAGCCACTCGCTTTACTTCCTTGTCTATGCCATCGTAGAAACTTTATAGGTCCTTATTACCTTAAAAGTGGTGGTAGTATGTGGATGTTTGCAGGTTGTGGCAGTTCATGGGCTTTTAAATCAGTGAAGGCGGCTCGGTAGCGGCCTGTGGCCACTTAAACACCCTAGAACACCCCCACCTTGGTTATGAGCCATCCCACAAGGAACTGTGGGTTCTCTGCTATTAACAAAAAGGAGATGTGCCTCACCTTCCCATACTTGACTGAGTATCTACACATACATTGAGGTCCAATAAAAATCGTGTAGAGTCCAAGGTACAAGGTAAAGCAACAAAGCAGTGTATATAGGACTTAGAAGCCCCAGTAGTAACCATGAATATGAATTGGGGAAAATGATACATTTTCAAATGATAAAGATATTAGATCCCCTTTCTCAGACTCCAGCAGGAAAGTTTGTATTAAAGCATTTTCTTTCTGCAAATGGGGAGTCCAGCAAAGTATTCCAGTAGATAATCTGACAAATTTGGTTGAAGATCCATGGGGAGAAAGTAGTATGAACATTATAGGATCATTCGGTCTATTTGATGGGCCTCCAAGTCCCAGTCTATCACTGTGTATACGAGAGATACTGTTGAATGACACTAAAGGGTCTAGCCTCAGAGCTGAAGTAGGAAACTCCCACATGCCCAAAGAACAAATATGTTTAACAGATGCCTCTTTAAACTGAGATCCTTTGATCTCAGCTGAAACAGGCATTTGTTACCCTCTTTACTGTTATCAAGTGTAAACTAACCCCCAGATGCATCAACAACCCATTTTGCGATTCCTTAATAGTGAAAAATACCGATTCGCTATTAAGGAATAGCAAAATGGAATGCATCAAGAAATCACTAAAAAAATTGCGATTTCTTAGAATTCCTTAATTGCGACTCGAAAATTGCGAGTCGCAATTAAGGAATACCTCCCCATTCATTCCTATGGGCCTAGAGGCCATAGGAATGAATGGGAAGACAATCTCAATTTGCGAATCGCAATAAGCGAATTGCAAATTGAGATTGCGATTTCGAGGGTGCAGGGGTGTCCAAAGGACACCCTGTTGCACCCCTGAAATTGTTATGTGCACATATGTTGCACACACACATGCCCTTAGGGCATGTGTGTGTGCAACATGAAACTTTAAAAAATGCACTTTAGTGCATTTTTCAAAGTTTTTGCAAATTACCATGAAGTTGTACTTCATGGTAATTTGCATGCCCTATTAGCGAATTCGCTATTTTTAAAACGTTCATGCATTGCATTTAAGGAATCGCAATTTGAGATTTCTTAGATGCAAATAATCGCAATTGAGCAATTTCTCAATTTGCGATTTTTGCATTTGGGATGATGCATCCCAAATGCAAAAATACCGGTCGCAAAGTTTGCGAGTGGATTTTTGTTTGATGAATCTAGCTGATAGATCCTACATGTCTTCTGCTCGATTGGATGTATTATTGCTAATGCAAGGGTCTCTTGAGGATATTTTAGAAGCCCTGTAGCCATGAACAAAAGCCAAGATACCCATACAACTCTCCTGCAAAATATAACTGTGGAACTACAAAAAGTGAATATTTGTTTACCCACTTTAATAAGACCAATAAGTGTGACCGCATAGAACGTGCTTATCAATTCACGAGTAATCTGGGAGAAGATCATATTCCAGTCGTATTTAGCCCCTGATGGTTTGTCAAATGATGAAGTAGACATAAAGGGGACTGAATATATTACCTTCCGGCCAATGCTTATCAAACATAGATTTTCTTCAACAACAATTTGCCTTATTTGAGGCAATAAAGGACACAATATCAGCTAGATTACAGAAAATAAAAAAATAAAAACCCTATTCAACTTTCGAGGGGATAAGGAAAAAATGAATTGTGTTAAGCCAACATAGTGCGGTTCTAAATACCAACAGAATTCAAAGTAGTGATGTTCAAATCAGAATGAACTCGTACGGACAAATATTGAGGCAAAATAATGTGTGTGGAAAAAGTTGCAAAATCCAACATTTTAAAGAAAAGTAATTCAAAACAGGAGCTAAAAATGCAGTCTGACAAAGTATGAAATAATCCAATCTTAAATAGCCCATAAAAACAGATCACAAAAGTACAGGGTCACTGCACCTCAGTCTTTGACATCCTTTGTAAAGGAAAAAAAATTTGAAAAAAATGCCCATTAAATACATTGAAGCTTCTCTCCCCGTTTAAACACACCCCAGGATTGACAGATGTTTACTCTTCAGATTTTATGTCAAAATGTTTTATTAAAATTTTTTCACGGGTAACAACGCCTCATAGGACACCAATCCATACTTTAGTTCAATTACATACGCAGGCTACAGAAAGTCCCAGCATTCTCAATACAAAAAACCTGGAACAGACTGACATGAAGTTGGCCGCGCAACTTTGGAACTCGCTTCCTGTTTCCATCAGAGTGATCCAGAACCACCTTGCGTTCCGGAAGGCCATAAAGACCTGGCTTTTTCCTGTGTAATTCTTCTGCTCTCTGGTTCTTGTCTTGGAGTCTGTGGTTTGCGCTGGGACGCCCCGTCGCTGGGGCAGCTATGAGCATTATAAATTCGACAAATTCGACATGAATATAAAGGCAATTGAACACATTACAATTCGGCCCATTTCCAGTCACATGTGGCCCAATACCCTTGATAGGAAACATTTTAAGAAAACATCATCATAAGAAATTATCCAAGTGAATAAAACCAACACAGCAGAACCTGCATGTCCGGAGTTAACAGCTACGGATGGAGAATGCCTTATGAGTGTTATGGAAGGGTGGGACACAAGAGGACTTCACGCTAAGGGGGTTAAATCCACAGAGTACACTTCTGGGTTCCAGGGAGGAGCAGCAAGTAAAGTCCGGCTAAGTCTGGAAAAATTGGAGTGCTCGCAGTCGGGGCTGACAAGAGAACAGTGGAAGTCCCTCGAGAGATGTCGTACTTAGCGGCCCTATATATAGCTAAAGCTCTTCCATGTATCGGCTACGACATCTGTTGTATATTTATTTATTTATTTTTGTGTTTTATAGAGCGCAAACTTGACCCGTTATGGTATCAGAGCGCTAGCCTAGCATACCATTGAGAGAGTGTAGGGGGCTCCTGCTTCTTCCAGGCTGCGGCCGGGGCTGTCTTGGCTGCTCCTGGACCTGTTTTATAAGACTAGTGCAGTTACTATATTTTTTCATACTGCACTTGCACTGCTTTTAGTTTTGGCACCAAGAGATATCTAATAAATCTTTTTTCTTTTGGTAGTCAATTTTAAATCACTGCACACTTCATCACGTGCACTGCAACCATCACCCTAAAAGCATCGCTTGCTTCATTTCTCATGGATTTTAGTTAATCCTCTAGTTTGATCAAACTAAAACATCCCTGAGCTCCTCCCTCACAGTGAGGGAGTTGTAGATCTTGCTTTCACTAGGCGTTGCAACTAAGGGGGCGATTCCGATCTGGGTAGGAATGCACTCCGACCGAACCGGATCCAAGGTGTTTTCCGACCGATCCGGACTCCTGCAGTCCGACCGAGCGAGTACGATGCAGCCGTATGCTGTCGGACTCGGTTCGGTCGGACTCCCATAGAAGTCAATGGGAGCTGGTCGTACAATGTGTACATGGGCTCCCATTGACTGAATGGGTACGTCGCAGACAAGTGCGCCCCCCACAGTGGGTATGCGTCAGTGCCATCCGTACCGTACATGCCGGTTTTGGGGAGACCCATGGGTTTCCCCCTGTGTCTGAGTCGTAAGGCTGCGGGTAACATGGGGGTCCGACGCAGACCCCCGAAGTCCAACTCCTGGAGCAATTGCAAGCTGGCCGCTCCGACTCGATTTGGATGTCCGAATCCAGCATCGTACTAGCTCGGTCATAAAACGTCTCCATTGCGTGCCACGGCTTGCTTGTGACCGAGTCGTACGGACCGGTTCGAACCCGGAAACGATTCGGATGGAGATTTCGCGCTTGTTTGCATCGTACTTCGACGTCCGGACCCGTGTACGACTCGGACGGAAATTCAGCCTCCGAATCGAATCCGCTAATGCCAAACCCAATGTGGTGCCCTTCCGACTGAGATCGGAATCGGCCCCTTTGAGGAGATCCCAGATGATGAAGCATGCCACCTCAGTGGGTGATGGGATTCCGTCCTCTTTAAAGGACACCCCTCTCTCTTGAGTGGGTCATAAAAGCCGGTATTGTTTCGTGCTCAAAGAGCTCTTTTGAGTTCAGATGAACCCGCAAATTCTTTTGTTGTGATTGATATGCTCCCAGACAGAGCCACATAATGAAGCGATCACCCATTGTTTGTTGTTTCAGAGCAGGGTCTCGTAGGCCTAGCAGCAGGTGCTCCAGGCTCTCAAAGATCCGATAGCCCAAGATCTCCCTAATACGTGAGAGAATCTCCTTCCAAAAAGGTCGAATTGAGGGGCAATTTTACCAGATGCGGTGAAAATTTCCCAACACCCAACAGCTTCTCCAGCATCTATCGGTGGTATCAGGAAATATTGCATGGAGTTTCTCGGGATAGAGGTACCAATCGTACAAAATCTTACAATGCGCTTCCCTTAGCTCATAGAGCGATCATACCTAGTGATATCTCTATAAAGTGTTGCCCAGTGTTTCTCTTGTACAGTGATATCCAGCGTGGATTCCCAAAAGGACACATGTCCGGGCAGACAGGGGCCCAGTGGATCGCAATAGGGAGTTCAAAAAGATTATACAACCTCTAGATGCCCTACCACTTTGAACAAATTGCTCGACAGGAAGGAGGTCCCTGGTAGCCACCAGTCTCATCTACGACTGCAGAACCCAGTGTTTCAATGGAATATAGTGAAATCTCTTGGATGGCCGCAAATGGAAATTGCGACAGCAACTTTGAAAGGTCACAACATCATGCCCATGGAACAGGTCAGAGATAGTTAAGCCGCCCCCTTTCCGCCCCCTGTCAAACGGGCCTACGGAGAGTGCAGGAGGAAATGCGGGATTATGGTGGACAGGCGTATACGGGGACAGAAAAGTTGTTAGTTTGTTAGATTTAAGGACCGTATCCCAGACTTTAAGCGTAGTGGCTGTAGGAATACTTAGGTAAGAATTTCTCTGTCGGTCTCATCGGGGTTTCCATAGAAGGTCCCATATCGGGCGGCCCAACACAGCACTGTCCATATGGAGCCAAAGCTTATTCGAGGCCCTGAGAGACCATTCAGAAATAAATCTAAGTTAAGCCACTCTGTAGTAAAGTAGAAAGTCGGGTAAGGTCAGGCTCTTGGCTGATCTCGAGTGTATTAGTAGACTGTAAGAGAGTCTAACTCTGTGCCCCTGCCAAATGAATCGCATTATCAGTGTATACAATTTGGAGAAAAATTCCCTGCTTGATTCGATGGGACGACCCTGAAACAGGTACAAGACGAGGGGAAGTACCATCATTTTAGTCACAATTATGCGGCCTATCCTGGTATGGTAGACCATTGTCCACCGTTTGAGATCTAGCTTAAGGTGTCGTAGTAGAGGAAGAAAATTAGCTTTGTATAAGTCTGCCTGATCTGGCGTAATCTTAATACCTAGGTAAGTTATTTCCTATTTGGCCTGTTGGAATGGTGAGGACTTCCTTATCTCATCTAGTTCAGTCTGGGAGGTAGACATATTAAGAAGAAAGGATTTAGAGAGATTGACCTCAAGATTTTTGAAACCTTTGTTCTTAAAGTTTGGTGTTTTAATGCGTCCTACTGTGATTGACCTTTTCTCAAGAATCAGATTTTTAGATGTTGCAGTCCCGCTGGGACATATTTGTATTATCTGTGAGAAATCTAAATATTTATGAGTAATTTGAATAATCATGCACTGGAGTGACTATTACTGAGATAATTGCATATTTGTGACCTATATTGGTTGTATGGTCAGTTATCTAAATAAACATACTCTTTACGCACTTACTCAGGTTAACCATGGTGTCTCCGTTCCCTAAGTTTGGCTCCATTTAATCTAGTCTTGCTCCTACGAGTGTTGACCTTTGGCATTCTAGAACCAGGGAGTTTTGGTTGCTTCTTTATATGTTGGATTCGCCTGAGAGATTTGGAATAAATGTTTTTTAGAAATGTGTTGTAACTGTGCCATTTAAAGCATAGCATCTCTCCCGAGAAGAGGGGGTAGCTTATTCCAATGCTTTACCTGTATATATTGTGCTTTTTACTGTTATCATGCTTTTTTAAGATGGCCACTGTTTCCTACTTTTTAAAAAGCACATTGGCTTGGACTGAACCAATGCATGTATTCCATTTATTGGCTGCACTTGGCTATTCCTTATCAAGCAAAAACTTAGCTTGTAGAGCTGACCTTTTTTTTTTTTTTAATGAAATGCTTTGCTGAAATGTTTATGAAGATGTGTTGTGTGTTAAGTTATGTAAGGTTGTGTATAGGAAGGGGCTATCTAAACTTCTTAGTTGTCTTAACATTGAGAAGATGTTAAAATGCAAATGTGTTTCAGGCTCAGTCTGTAAGTGTATAGAAGGGATCTGCGGTTGTTGGGTCAGCTAACGTCCCAGTTTCTTGGTTGGTAACTGTGTGTTGTAGTTTACACTTGAAATGTAGGGTAGGTGGCCCGATGCTCTAGTACAGTGTCCAGTAAAACACACAAGATGATGGACGGAATGTGGCACAATGGCAAAACATTCGCCCCCAGTCACAGATCTGGGTTTAATCCATAGTTATTTTGCTCACCAAGCCACCCCAGTTTAGACATGGCCAATGCAAATCAGTCTTGACCCTGTGCCTCATGGAAACAGTCCAGACCGAACTGCCAAGCCATGTTTTTCCTGGACCGGAATCAAGCATCCTAAGACCGGTTTCTGGCTATCAGCCATCTTCAGCCAGGATAGCTTGACTCCAGTGGCTTAGTGAGCAAGGGACCCACGTCTGGGCATACCCTTCCCACATAGGGTAAACAGCAAAACACACAAGATGATGGACGGAATGTTGCACAATGGCAAAACATTCGCCCCCAGTCACAGATCTGGGTTTAATCCATCGTTATTTTGCTCACCAAGCCACCCCAGGTCAGACATGGCCAACCTCAATCCAGGAGGGTCAGATCTATGCTAGACAAATCACAGAGGATGCCCATTTAAGTTCACTGAGTTTAAATATATCTTATACAGATATCCTAAAAATCTGAAATGGATCTGTCCTTCTCATCTCTCAGCTTCCAATGTACAAATGGATATCACCCATTTCAGACGTTGGTATCTAAACGATGGCGTGCAAACGCAATTTCAGTTATAAACCTTCTATTCATCTCATTGTAGCCCTCTAGGATAGGGGGGCACCCATTTCACCCCCTTTTCCTATTAATTTGTAATGGGGCACAATGTGTCCATTATGAGTCACAAAAACATTGGAGACAGGCAAGTGCCTTCAGTACTTTGTGAGTCAAGTTGTTGCGAATGCCAAGCCTGAGATTTTGAGAATGTCAGGTTTTTCGACTGCGAAAAAACTTTCTACTTCAAGCCACAGACTCCCTAATAGACTTATTTTGATCCACTGGAGAAGAGTTTCTCAATGCCATCCTTCCTATGTTCATCCACAAATGTTGGAACACTCAAGAGTGGCAGATGATTCTCGTGGTTCTTAAGCAGGACAGTGATTTTGTTTTTGTTTCTAGCCTCCTGGGGCTGGCAA
Organism: Lissotriton helveticus; assembly: GCF_964261635.1. NCBI lineage: Eukaryota > Metazoa > Chordata > Amphibia > Caudata > Salamandridae > Lissotriton > Lissotriton helveticus. The sequence goes on from NC_136069.1 coordinate 66,375,197, forward strand.
ATGGATACCTAGGGCCAGATGTAGGTAATTACTATTTACATATTCTTAAATACCGAATCATACCGATTCGGTATTGAAGAATAGGTAAATCGTATGTAGGTAATTTTTCGGTACATTTTATCACATCTGTAAAATTCGGTATTTACCAGCACTGTTGGAAAAGCAAAAAAAATGCTTTTTCAAAGGTTTTCATTATTTACCACCAACTTGTAGTTGGTGGTAAATAACGAATCCTTAACTGAGGAATGCACTAACTTGAGTGCTCCCTACATCCTGGATTCGGTAATTTACCGAATCGGTATGTTAAGAATTCGGTATTTTACCGAATCCTTAAATTACCGATTCGGTAAAATACCGAATCCTACAAAAATGCCACCTACATCTAAAAAACCCAATACCGGTCGGTAACGGCCGAAATTCGGTAATTTCGGCCGTTACCGACCGGGATTGGGCGACCTACATCTGGCCCCTAATTCTTTGACCTGGATCTTCTACCACATCGAGGGTGTTTAGTCCTCTCTCTCTTTTCTCTTTCTCTGAGTTTTGCTTTCTGAAACAACAGCCTACAATCAAGTTGTTTTCTCTCAGATTAATATCAAAAGTTTTCAGGTGGCTTGAAATAGGGCAACAGGGTCCAAAACAAGACCAGCTAGCTTTGGTTCTTTCACTGAGCCCTGAAGAAGAGTTACCTCCTTTATATTTATTTACTCATGTATATATTTATTTAGTACAGAGTTTAGTATTGTGCCACACATTGCCAATGGTCAATGAGCCGTGCTGAGTAGACCAAGAGTGCAAAATGATGAAAGAGAATGATCATCAAGAGGTAGCTTCCAGCCATGACTTGGCATTTATCAGTCGCTCTCTTGTTTTGAGAGGTGCCCAATCTAAAGACTCTAAGGGCCAGATATACCACCATTTTTAGCGGTAGCAAATGGAGAATTGCGCATTTGCAACTGCTAAAACGGCTTTTGAAATGTGCTAACCCAATTTTGCTATTTGGTAACATCTTACAGACTCACAAAATAGGGTTTGCGCTATTAGGGCGTTTCAAGGGCATCCCTTCCTAATAGAGAGTTGCAGCGGCATGTATAAATGTTTTGTGATCAGAATTCGGTTGCTAAACATTCATATTTTACTGACTCGGTGGAGGAGGTGGTAACCAATTCACAAACTTTGTGAAGGTGGGCGGCAATATTTTTTAAGAGCAGGGGATAGTCCCACAGACCACCGTCTACTCTTAAAAAATGAAAAAGGAAACTTTTCATTTTTCTTTTTTTAAATGCACCGTTTTTTTTTAAGGAAAACAAGCTGCATTTTAGAAAACAAATGCTTTATTCAAAAAACAATCACAGACATGGTGGTCTGCTGACCCCAGCAAGCCACCATCCCTGTGATTACAGGCCATTCCCAATGGGTTGCAAATTGCAGCCTACCTCATGAATATTAATGGGGTAGGTCATTGGTGACCGCATTGGAATCGCTAAATGAGACACATTAGTACATTTAATTTTGTGAATCGCTAAAAATCGCAATTTGCAAGTTGCAAAATGAAATGGTCATACATCTGGCCCTAAGAAACACAAATCTGTGCAAACTGGCCCAGTGCAAAAAAAGGTTTCTTTATGGCCATCAGATTGTGGATGGATTGCTAAAAAGATTTTATTTCAGCAACCCAATCAGTGCCAGGGAATATATTTACATATGTTGTGATTCCAGGTGACTCATCAACATAGATAAGCAGATTTCAAAGAGACAACCCACACAATGCAGCAGTACTCTGCCATATTTCAAACCACACCCATTGCAACCATAACTACACCACACTATTCTGCTCTAATGTAAGAAAGGTATTCAGCAAATAAAAAAAACAATATGTCAAACTGTACTAAGAGTGAGAGATGGCACTAGTAATATATATATTGACCACATGACCTTACATATCCCTCAATTCCTTTTCTCCTGAGTCTGGCAAACAGTTGAAAAGCCAACTCCAGTGTCTTTTGCAATTAGGCCCACTTCTTCCTTGTCTCTTACATGTTCATACAACAATCTAGTTTGCATACTACATTCCCTTTACTTGAGGCTGAATCCAATTCTTATTTAGGCATTCCAAATTTTCATATGATAATAACATTAGCTTATTAAATCACTCCACTACTCCAGTTGATTTACATTTTTTATTCAATGGATTCAAACTCTCTGTTGTCTTTCGTTACTTGGTCTAGAAACCAACTTTGACATTCTTATGCTCATAAATTTTAATCAGGAGACAAGCAGTATCCTTATAACAGTAGTTTATCAAATTTCTGTGATCAGGAATTAATTCTAACAGCTCTTCTGAATATTTTAGATTTCATCCACAACAACTACATGCATTGGCCACTGCTTTAAGTTACTTTAGATCAAAAGATGGTGTATTTACTTTTCTAGATAAATATGCCACAGGGTGCATTTTAGAATCCTCCTGAAAGTGTTACAAGATTGCTCCTACTTCACCATCACATACATCCATTTAATGGAGGGGTGGAGGTTCTTAGAACTGTCAGGTTCCTGCAGTAGGGCCTCTACATTGCTTTTAGCCAACATAAAAGGTTGATGTTTCTGTGTTGACCTAATCAGTGGACATGGTAACACATAGTATACAGCAATATTAGACAGAAATGTGGAATTTCTGTAATTTGTTTATATCTCATTAGAGCTAAACAGGCTGTTTAGTATTATATTATGAGTTGTCTTACGTGCTATTCAACACTGGTTGAAAGTGTCTTTATTTATTTATTTATAAAGTTTTATACAGCGCGAACTTGATCCCGAAGGATATCATAACTTTCTATTGTAATGTTTAAAATGTTATATTCTTATATGTGACCTTTACTGACTAGTAATGTTAAAAACTTTATAATAGCTAGTATCTTTTAATATTACTTATTAATATTTTATTTTCTGTTTTGCTCTAACCAGGTTTGGCAGTTCAGCAGCCTCTTCTCTACGGTGTCCAAATGGGAGTTCAATGACATCCCATCAATGTCCGAACATCTAAAGACCTGCCCTTTCTATGCCGTGGAACCCAAGAAGGACCCTTTCCCTCTAACGAGCATGTGCGGACCCAAAGAAAGGGCCAATAGGCCATCCCAGGCACGCCTCATTCACCTCCGGGAGAGGCTCTGAGCACTTGAACCTTCAGAAACTTGCTTGTTGTACATCAGAAGCGGACCGACCTCAAGAGGCTGGAGATGCCCTAAAGGCAAAACCAAAGGGGATGATGGACGGAGTGTTGAACAATGCAAACACTCGCCCCCAGTCAACTCATCTGGGTTTAATCCATCATCATTCTTTAGCTCACTCCGCCACCCCAGTTCAGACATGGTCATATGCAAATCAGTCTGACCCTGTGCCTCATGGGAACAGTCCAGCCCGAACTGCCAAGCCAGGTCCTCCCTGGACCAGAAACAAGCATCCTAGGACCAGTTTCTGACTAATCAGCCGTCATCAGCTAGGCTTAAGAGCAACAGTAATTATTCCCTAGGATCATGGTATTCTAGTGAATAATTACTGCCTGCCATCTACAAGATCAGAACTGTGTCTCTGGAGCTAATCCAGGCTTGTTCTCCATCACCCAATCATCAAGTAATGCATAAAATAGAAAACAAACTATTGCTGTCATCTCCATTTCTAAAGATGGACAATTTCTAAACTTCTAAAGGACAATAGCATTTGAGGAGGCAGAAAGTGGGAAATGTACCTCTTCTGGCAAAATGAGTATAACAGATGTTAGTAGCACATCTTGTAATAGAAGCTGCCTTGTGTACAGTATCATAGCTAGCTTTTCTGTTCGAATTATTGAACCTCTTACCCAATGTGAGATAAAGTCAGTCAGATACAACAGGACATCAATGTGTATACTATAAACCAACCTCAACTTGAGAGAACACACCTAATTGTAATAGACATAATGCATCACTGACTTTTACATATTTGATCATCCTACGCACATGGCTTGGAATTGTGGCATTGGTTTCTCTCCATAGTGGAGCCACACTTATCAAGTACACTTTGTGGTCACCTGCACTACACAATTAGTTTTTTAAACTTCAATAATTGATAGTTGTCTATACAACAGCCTTACTTCGTGTACTTAAGAGACACCACTGCTGTGCACCACTAGAATAAGCATAAGACTTCCTGGACGGTCATTTATTCTCCTTTTGCCCTTATTGCATAAGCAACTTGCAGTCCATCCACTCTTTATGTTTCTAGTTTTTGGCGGTATCAGAAAGCATTTTCCAGGGCATTTCAATGTATTTGCCCAGTTTGTTGGGTGCTGGAAGGTGTTTTTTTATTGAATGTGAAATTAAGGAAACTGACTTATGACAGCATGCATCGAGCCTAGTCTTTGGCTATGTATTTTTCAATGCCATTGAGGTACTCCATTAGAAAAAAAATGTGTTCCCCAGATTAAAACTTTCGAGGAACAGACCAGTAAAAATAAATATTTAAGTGTATAAGACAGTACGCGGTGGCCCATGTGGCATAGATTTGACTGCCAGCTGAGCACCCTGCCGGAGACGACTACCCTTTTCATGATGGCCCGTAGCATAATGTGGCCAGCAACCAGGATTAGATGCCTTTATGTACTGAGGGCCTTCGTGGATCTCTGCTGCCAGTGCTCTGCGTTTTAAGGTCCCATGAGCAAGAAGACTGGAATTATGCGATTCTGCAGCATTTTCTTCGGAGTTATGGATTCGCTGCACTTACCACACATTTCATCATTTGCTGCAGAATTTGCAAAAAATAAATGTATCTAATTTAAATGGATCAAATGTTACTAAACAAAAGTCTGCCACACATTTCACGTGATGCCACACAGTGGGCCCTTTGTACAAATTAATATTCAGTTGTTCATTGCTGTTTTTAAGTGTTAAATGGATATTAATGCAGTGAAACATTTGCTCAGACGTGTAAACGTGTAAAAATGCCAAAATAATGAAGTTGTACTGCCATAAAATGTGCCACATCATGCCACATAATTTGCAATTTTCTTGCCTCATAATTTAGTTAACCCTGTGGAAATATTTTGACCTTCCCTGCTGCATGATTCCATTGACCAAGTTTACAGGGTATACATAAGTGAATAACAGATAAAAAAGCAATCTGTCCAGTAGAGAGGTAATAATACATTCAAAATACAGTAACATAGTGTCATTGAAAATAGTGGAACATTGTGTATAATTAAATTATAAGTGTCGAAATAAAATGCAAGTCAGAAGGCCTCCTTGTCTAACATGCATTTAAGATATTTATAAATAGTAAGCAACACAGCAAATATTTATTTCAGCCAACAAGCACTCCAGCTCAAAAAGCTATTTGCAGCATATAACGTTAAAACACATGACATTTTGTATCGTTCGTTTGCACTTTTCTCTCAATGCATGTCAATGGAGCATAAACACTTGACAGAAACTGTTGCTTCAACTAAACTATCTCATGAGCAGGAGGCAGGATCTTCTCATGGAGAGACTGCAGGAGGTCTTTGAAATGACCACAAAGATACATACACATTCTACTTAAATCATGTTTCTTTTTGCCAACTTTGAAAGTGAGGCTACGCTTTACTAGAAGATGCAGGAGATGGGCAGATATATTACCTAAAATGAAATGGCTTCTAGGCCTATGAGTATCATGAAACATTGCATGTTTGTCACGGCTGATGAACTGTTCAGGTTAAAATAAAAACCTAATATTCAATTATTTAATATTGCAGAGCCACTGTGGTATACATGTGCAAGGAAGCATTAGCATTTGAGGCAACAGGAATACCTGGGTATGGTTTCTTATAGAGAATGGTATTTCATATCAGAAACAGCTAAAAATGCATTTGGAAAAATGTGGTCAAACTGGTGCACAAAAAAATGGAAGCAGGTCAGCTCGAATCAGGGGAATTGAAAGCCACCAGAAAAGGTAGTATTGTACCCATTTCACAGAACATAAATTCTTGCTAATTTCATATTAAACGTATTCGAACTTTTTCCATTAGGGTGGCGGGTGCTTTGGTCACCACAGGACTGCTCTCTGAAATTGGACAGTTGGATTGACAACAAACCCAGGGGCTTCTCTGCCTTACTTACATTATAAACTATGCATGGGACAAGGGAGTAACTAAATGGAAGGTATAATCCTACTGCAGTAAATTGTGGGGCATTAGTTAAGGGTAAGATTTATTTATATAAAAATATAGTAATAGTAACTTAATTTAAAAAAGAAATTAAAAAGGGAGATCCGAGGAGTTTCCCCACCCCCAAGATAATGTAACACCCCTTTATGTACTAGACATTATGAATTTGTCAGCCTGTGTAGTGGCATAAATAGTGTAACATTCAACCAGTTGGATGACTGTGGGATTTAAATTTGAGTGGCATTTGGATAGCACCCAGATCACACGCGAAGGTCAGGAGACTTCGTCTTCTAGGTTGTCACTCGCCTGATTAAGGTGATGCAGGATTGAACAGACAGCTCCAAATATTGTTGGCAGCACCTAAACATTTACTTGTATTCGTATTCAAAAACTTTATTCGATTCATAAAATGGATCATAAAAGTACTGAACATACAATATTTCATACCTCATAACAAGAAAGTTTAGTTTAAATACACATTTTTTCCCAAATTTAAAAGGCATAATAATGACTGTTATAAAAATATATAATACATGATTTTCACCAGAGGGTATTATATACAATGTGATGCTAACCATAGACCTTCCTGATCTTTAGCGAAACTCTGATAACATTTAGCATGGCACAGCAAATTTCTACAGATGATAATGCTGTCAAATAATCGTACCCTTCCTTATAGGTGCAAGGTTGCCTCCCCTTCAAGATTGGTTTAATAAACCGAAGTCTTGGCTCTTGATATAAGGAGCAAAAAAGGATCACATGTATAGTGTTTTGGCTATCCCTGTTATTACATGGACATGGGGGCAGCCTCTCACACCAGCCCCCTTGTTTCGGGAAGGCAAGCAAAAAATGCAAAATGTCCAGTCTAAACCTTGTTAGAAGGAATCGCCATTGCACATTAAGGGTAAATGTTAGGTAAAACTGAGGTTGGAGCTTACGAGCATAAACATTAACATTGTCCGAGGATGGTGGATTCAGTGATTTCCAATACATTGCCTTTATGTCCACCTTATGGTTTCCCTCTATTTTTTCAAGATTATCATAATAGGAACCCAATCCAATTTTATTAAACGTGTTACAAACATAGGACAACCAGGGGATCTGTTTTGAATTTTCTAAGGCCATGCAATCAGTGATAATGTCTTTGGTAAGTTGCAGGTCTTCAGATTGCCATACTTTGCCCCATAACAATAAAGGGGACAAATGAATCGTATCTGAAACACTGACCATTCCAATTTCCTTGTGGCAGAAGATGTTTGGGCAGCCTTTGGGAACTGATAAAACCCTTTTTATAAAATTATTTTCCACCACCTGTATCACAGATGGTGTTTCAGTCCCCCACACCCCTGCCCCATAGGTGGCCACCGATATACATTTTAATGTATAGAGGGTTTTAAGGTGCGTAACATGTTTTTGCCCCAGTTTGCTACAGAAACGGAAAATACCCTCTATAGCCCGTATCGCGCTCTGGGCTCGAACCTTCATGACTGGCATCCAGCTTAATTTGCTATTAAACAAATTACCAAGGTAGTTAAAGTTTTCCACTTTTCCAATTACGCGATTATTGACCACAAACTTCCTAATGTTTGACCCTTTAGGGCCACAAGACATTACAAAGGATTTATCAAAATTCACTTTTAAGTCAAGGTCAAGCATGAAAGTATTGAAAGCATCTAAACATATTTGCATGCTATTTCCAGTTAATGTCATTAGGACAGTATCGTCTGCATAAGAAAGCATGGGAATGCTTTTGCCTTTAATTTTTGGAAAATCACAGCCCTGGTTTAGTAGATACTTTTCTAGCCCATTTGTATAAACCAGAAAAAGAAAAGGCGCCAAAATGCATCCTTGACGCACACCCTCAGTGGAAGGAATTGGTTTTGTCATTTCACCTCCAGAGCCAAATCTAACTGATACAGTTGTTACTGCATGTAACCTACGAAGCAATGTGACCAAGGGTTCCTCAAAGCCCATATCGTCCATCATCCGCCACAACCTATGTCTACAAACTGTATCGAATGCACTTGTCAAGTCCATGAAGGCAAGATGTATTGAGGATTTTTTTGCCTTCGTGTACTTGCCTAAAATTAGTGCCAGGTTGAGACATTGCTCATTGGTCCCCTTTCCACGCCTAAAACCGTATTGGGAGTCAACTATAAGTCCTGTAGAATCTGCCCAACTTTCTAATCTCGCTAGGATTACCCTACCCAGGATTTTACATGACGCATCTATTAAAGAAATCGGGCGATAGCAACGTGGGTCGCCCCTATCACCCTTCTTAAAAATCGGCACTACGGTTGCCTCCTCCCATGTACCAGGCATGCGCCCGACCACAACAGCCTTAAAAACATTCAGTAGTATGGGTGCCCACAAACTAACATTAGATTTAAAAGGGTCCAAAGGGACAGCATCTGGGCCTGGGGCTTTTAATGATAATCCCTTCCCTAGGGCTTCCTCAATCTCTATCAGTGTAAGTGAAGAGCTGAGGGTCAAAGCCGAGGGAGGTGCCACCCATTCCTCTATCCTTTCCATACTTGCCATAGAAATAGAATTGGGATTAAAAATCTTAGTAAAGTGTTGAACCCATTGTTCTGCGGTGACCTGCATAACTATAGATTCTTTATTGTCGCTCTTAAAAAGGGGGCGATTTAGAACCTCCCAAAAGAGTCTGCTATCTTTTAGTTCTGCTGCCTTTTCAAGGTCTTCCCAGGCAATGTTTTTTAGGTCCTGCTTTCTTTTTGCAATTGCCTCCCTATAAGCCTTTCTGCTAGTTCTTACAAGCTCTTTGTTTCTTGGTTTTTGACGCAGAGCTAGTTTTAGGGATCGATGTGTGATAGAACACACGGAATCAAACCATCTAAAGGCCTTGTGTCCACCCTTCCCCTTGGGTTTCCTAAGGTGCTTTGCTGCATGACCACACAATTTCTCAAAGCTGTCAATAACCTCATGGGGGTCAGATACAGGAACTAAGCATGATTCTATTTCCATTTTACAATTAACAACAATATCTTCTTCCAATTTTATCGTGTTTACCTTCCCCCATTTCATGGTAACGCCCTGATTCTTGCTGTACTTAATTGACTGTTCCCAGATCTTTGGTGATTCTTGTGCTGGCACGAACAATGACAACATTAGGGGGTTATGGTCACTTGCGGGATTAGCCACCACCTCCAACTTATCAACATATTTGAGGAAGCTGCTGGATACCAGGACAAAATCAATTGTGCTCATCTCCCCCCTTGTACCCTGAAAAGTTGGTATATGCGGTGTATCGAGGGCAGACCCAGGATCTACCACACACAAGTCATTCATGATGATAATATTGTTCAGAGCATCCCCCTGAGGTGTGTGTTTAAAGTGGGTCAAGGGCTGAGCGTTTACGTCCTCCAGACCACACACGTTCGAGCCTCCAAAACTGCACAACGTGCAGTTGAAGTCGCCAACCCAAATGACAGACGATAGAGGGTGTCTGCTGCGTGCTTTAGCCACTGCCTCCTCCAGACTTTGAATTATCGATATGTCATGTCCATTGAAGATGTTATAATACCAATTGATTAACAACACAGGTTCTGGGAAAAGATGTTCTAATAACAGCAGTTGGTACCAGTTTGTGTCCACCAGTTTTGAAGTTTTCAACTTCTGTAGTTTTATAGACAACGCTGTCATTATACCACCCTTTGCTCTCCCAGATGTTGATGGAACGGCCAAGACCGAGAATGATTGAAAACCCTCAATGTCACAGGTAGTCCTGGTCCAAGTCTCCTGTAAACACAGGATTCCCTGGGCTCCCACAAAGTCCAGCCATGCCTCATCTTCCAGTCTAGCTGTTAGACCGGCAATGTTCCATGATATTAAGGATATTAAAGACGACCCCTGTATCCCATAGTTACTTCCCAATTCATCTCTTGTACTTGAGGAGTCTTGGTCAGGTAGTAATATATGTTTCTCACAACCCAAAGGGATATTTCCCCCAAGAGTAACAACATTCTCTACGTATGGGGGGCCAATGCTCACAGTATCACAATTAACATTCACCAACACTAAGTCATCATTGAGAAGTATCCCTAAATCTTCCCTCTTTCCTGAAGCTAGGACGGTAGGCGCATTGCCCTTAAACCCAGTTGGTGGTCAGTCTACCCCGTCCAAATCCATTAATGGGTCAAAGCGATTCATCAATGAGATATTATTATTGTTATTTGAGATCCATCCTGGGTATTCTACGCCCTGAAGCCTTGGTCTTCGTGGGTTAAACGGGACTTGTGTAAACGGGCCCATACTTAGTGGTCCCATGAAGGGGCCATTTGTCTCATGCCAGGGGGCGTAGTAGTTTAGCGGGCCTTGGTTCATGTTCAAATTATGTGCCCAACCCACGTGATTTTTACCATTTGTTCTACGGCCGTGGTGGTTGGGGTTTGGGGTAGTATGATAAAGGTTGGGATAAAAATATTCTAGACCCACACACTGGATGTCCCCCATCCTTCCAAACCTCGCTTTGCTACAGATAATATCCTTGACCCAGATGTCTCTAAAGTTAATCAGGATGCAATCTCCCTCCAGATCTTTTTTGCTTGGACCAACCCAGGGTACCCTCCGCACACTTAGTATTCTTGTGGCAGTGCTTTCGGTTAGGGGCCTATTATTATTTAGCCAAAATTTTGTTTTATTTAAAAGGTCCTCCATTTTCTCATATTTGTTCTCTGCAATTAATGGAACACCTGTCAAAATTGCCATAAACGGGGCAGCCTCAGGGGGTATATTTACATAGATCTGTTTACCATGTAGGGGTGTTTTGCTAGGAACTAGGGGTTTACTAACTGGAGTTTCTTTCCCTTCTGGGTTTGGCAAGGTTGGGGCAGCTGTATTTATTGGTGTAGCCACCACCATAGAGTTGTTTAGCTTATATCCTGCAGTAGTCACCGGCTTAGTTTTGGACAAGATAGCTGGTGCTGTACAGGGGATAATACCATTAGGGTCTACGGACACTGCAGTTTTAGGTTGCTGTGCTTGTGTCTGGTTATTCTTAACACACTGTCTAACTAAACTAGTATTAGTAGTATTATTACCCCCAGTAGCAACAGGTTGTTTGCTGTTCCCTACAAGGCTCTCCAATAAAGCAGTGTTTTTAGATGTTAAAAACTCTGGTTGATCTAATTTTAGATTAACGACTTGGGTTTTTTCCATCAAGGGATTCAGCAGAGTTTTTATCAGCTTCTCAAGACTGGCCATAAGGTCCTTGTCTTGACTATGGGTTGGTTTTTTATTTAAGTTCAAAATACTTTTTTCCATATCCAAGAGCTGGGATCCTATCTGTGAGAGTCTTTCTTCAAAGGGATTTAGGAGCTTTTTAAGTGTTTCCCATACCACAGTCAGGAAATCTACGTCTTTCCCTTTTATGACGCAGAGTGGCACCCCATTGGTTTCATTCTCTATTACGAGGTTCTTATTTTCATGAGTTACCACCAGCAAATCTATATCGATTTCAGGTGCTAAATCAGATGGCTGTGTGTTACTCATTGGGGGTAAATGTTGGAATAGCGGAAATAGTGCCTTGGAAGGTAACTGTGCCTTCGCAATCTTAGCCTTTTTTCTTGCGTATGCTGTCAAGTGATTACGCTTCCTTTTATTTAGTTGCCCTTGTTGTTTAATACAAGAATTTCCCTCACCCAATTCTATGGGATTAGGTCTTAGCGCCATTTCCGGGGTCCGCCCTCACCCTCCTTCTCTTCTCCGTCTATCCCGACCATAGAAGATTTTGGGGAATTAGTGAATAATAATGGTGGTGAGCCCCCCTTTGATATAGATGTGGTGGGTACTGATGACTGGTGAACATCTGCCTTGGTTTCAATCAAAATGAGAGGTGGTCCAATTAAACGATCAGGAGTTTTAGCGAAGGCTATGGACCCTAATGAAGATTTTGTGGCTGCTGCTAACTCCTGTGACAATCTCCTTGCGGCATCTAGTTCAATAGATACTCTGTGCTGCATTTTGGCAATCTCTGTGTCAATTGCTGTGTTGGTCCTGGTGATAAAATCATCTAGGGTACCATTTTTCTGTCTGGACTTAGCTGCCCTCTCTTTATACTCACGGGATGACATATTGACTATAACAAGTGGACCGAAAGATAGGGCCAAGGAGAGTGGCCCAGTCCAGTCTCTCCCAGTCTCAAACGGCCCGCTCTTAGCCCGGTCTTCGCCCCGGCCTTAGTCCCGCGCGCGTCCCGCGTGCGCGAGGCTATGACGCGTTATCAAGGGGAGTACCAGGAGGGGGCGGGAAGAGGACCAGCTGCGGCCGATCAGCGCCGCTGAGCAGGCTGGTCCTCGCAGTCCCGCCTCCGGCCGTGTGTGTGGGGCAGAGGGTCAGCAGCGAGGTCGTGGGTCCTTCAATGGCCAGGCGAGGTCCAATAGCGATATCCCCAGCAAAGATCTTCAAACCACGAGCGGCGCCCGCGCAGCGGGGGCCGCGTGGCGTGGCGTAGTGGCAGGCAAGAAACGATGTGGCAAACTCTGCAGCAACTCCCAGGTAGGGCGATTAGACATTAGACATTTACTCAAGTGCTCAAAGACAAGTTACTAAAATACACCTTCCTCTGAAGATACCCATTCTTTTGAAAGCATTATCGGCCTTCGATGAGTGTATTCGAGCACCCTGCATGTTTGCCTGAAACTCACCCTAACTCCTACCAACATTTTTGTCTACTAGACCTAGCCAGTACTGCCATGAACCCAGAATCTAGTCACATATTTATTTATTCATGGGTGTTCTTTGGTATGAACATCATATTTAGTGATTATAGGTGGGGTGTGCTGAAAATAGGTAGTGGTATGTACAGATATGGCATGTGCAAGTAGGTGTCAAAGAACATCTGGAGAAGAACAGCTGAGACACAGGGATATCAAGGAAGCATGTGTTAAAGTAATAGGTGGTGAGAAGCCAGGGACCTTACTGGATTTGATTGGGAAGATATTTGTTTGTTTTGAACTGCTATTTCTTTTCATCATAAAGAATAACGGCAGGGATGAGATTAGAGGGCCTTTTTTTGCTTGGCCCTATGCATCCTTCACTTAGTCCAGCAGGACACATAGCATATCCTTGTGGCCATAAACATGTAGGAGTGTTGATGGACAATATTCTGTCAATGGACTTGCTAACCTAATTTTAGGAGGAACATCATTAAGTTGAATTAATTAACAACCATTCTGCGAAATATCCACATTTCTCCAAACTTTGTCTTTCTTAGAAGAGGAAATGTGTTTGGGATCGCATGTTGCTTGGCGTAGGCTCTTCTAGCAGTACAAAAAAGGCTACCTTTAGAGAGAGAAAGAGAAAAGGTTGCTCCATCAATCAGTGATTGCAATATTTTATACACACCAAATAAGATTAAATAAAATTATACAAGAGATCGAGTCTTCATCGGCATGTAGCTCGATAAAGACCATTGGATATGAAGTTAAAAACCTTGAAAACCCATTATATAAAATCTGAGTAAATTTAAAATTACTTTTTTTATACATTTTGGATGACAGTAAGCATAATCAAATACATTCATAAATGTGCTAATAAAAGGAATAGTTTCTGTCGTAAAACAGTATTTTACAGTCTAACTAACCATCTTCATTTTGGCTGGCCATAAAAATTACTTTCTGACATCTAATTGTTATGGACAGAAGCAAATCATATGTCCAATGTTTTTTTAATGCAGCCCCCAAATTACAATTGATATATGGTTGTTTTAGTGTAAAATAAGAGTCAGATATCAAATCTGTACGTTTATACCTCAAAATTGACAACGAATCTTCATCTTCAGCAAAGTTTTCTTTAATAATTTCATACTCAAGTTTCTATTCATTTGGGGGAGATCAACCTATTGTGGTCGTTTTTGAACTTTAATCACTTTATTAAGTGTTGAAACTTCCATGCCCATTTTTCTTAAGTGCCGAGATTTGAACTCTTCCATAATTAAATACTTCAATTTATTATTACCTGCGGTGCTGCAGTCACAGATATAGTTCATTTTAGTAATAATGTCATGGACAAATATTGACTTCAAATGTAATTCAAAGTATAGTTTACAGTGAGGTGTAGCTGAACGAAACTCAAGCATAGATCTTGTATTTTGTATGTAAGTTGAGTTCAAGTCCGATATTACCTTATCACTAAAGATGGATGTTGCATAGAGAAGTGAGGGAATATGTTTTATGTTTAAACCATATACCAAATGACCTATCGCTCTTCCTCGGTAAGTCATAGAGATCCTTTCAACATCCTTAGTATATAAACCTGCTTTTTGTTTCTTTGTGACAATATGTCCTGTTAAAGGAAAAAAATCTATTGAACAAACACCAAGACAATACACTATGGGTTTATTACAATACTGTAGTGAGGATCAGTCACTACAGGAGAGATCAGTTTACCTCAGAGAAGATGCAACTTGATGTCTCTAGTTTTAGCTCAGAATCAGCTCTATTTATTCTTCTAAACCACGAAGGAAAAGGTGGACCATTGACATTAGCAATGTTCATACAGGACATACAAGATAGCATCAGTAGATGTAGCAATTTCTCCGAACCAGAAGCACATGTAGGTGGGCCTAGCCTTATATGATGAGCGTGGAAACCCCCCTCTGGGTTTTGGTTCTCTAAATCTAAGCGGAGCAAATATATCTTTATTTAACTGCTCAGCAAGTGGTTATGTCCTGCTCAACCACTATTGGCCAAGCTTCTTTTTTTATGTGGTATGTTCCATTAAGCCATCTAGCCGGTTAGGTGTGAAGCTGTGGTTTCTGCAGAAGCGAGTGACCAGATATCTGACTTGTAGGTGTGATCTTGGCAGAAGCATACACATGTGCGTCAGTATGTACTAAGGCAGTATGTGCACCTGGCATTTCTTCTGATGTACATGTTCAAGTTTAAAGGTGTAAGAAACTATAGCATTTCAGATGGAGCATGCTCTTGGTGCATTTTGGCCTGTCTCTCTAGCAGATGGAACTTGTGGTAACCTATTTTTGCAGTTTCTACCTGAGTCAGAAAGAAGACAAAGACTATGCTTCATGTAGTAGCTCAACTTTCTGACCACAAGCTATTTCGTGACCTTGCAGACTACTTACTGACAGATCAACGAACTGTGTGACCTGATTATTTCAGCTAAACACATTGGAACACATGCATCATTGAACATACCGGCCGCTAACGGGCCAATTCTGCAAATCGCCCCCTTTGCGACCGGTATTTTTGCATTTGGAATGCATCAACCCAAATGCAAATCCGCAATTTAAGTAATCTGAAAATTTCCGATTACTTAAATTGCAAATGCATTTATGGAATTGCAAATTGCGATTCCCTAAATGCATGCAATGCATGATGCAATTTTAAATTGAGAGTTTGCAATTAGGGATCGCAAATTACCATACATTTAAAGTCGATGGTAATTTGCGAAAACTTTGAAAAATGCACTCAAGTGCATTTTTCAAAGTTCCATGTTGCACACACCCATGCCCTTGGGCCATGTGTGTGCACAAGATGTGGTCACATGGCAATTTCAGGGGTGCATCAGGGTGTCCTTTTGGCACCCCTGAACCCTTGAAATTGCATGTGCAATTTGAGAGTACCTATTTGGTACTCGCAAATTGCTCATTTAATTCCCATTCATTCCTTTGGGCCTCTAGCTATTCCTTGATTGCGAATCGCAATTCACAATTAAGAAATATGTAGGACTCACAGTTTTTTTTAGAGATTCCTACATGCATAAGGAAGTGAGATTCGTAAATAGCGATTTCTAATAAATCGCTATTGAGGAATCGTAATTCCTTATGTTGATGCATGTGCCCTATTGTCTTTTGTGACATGGTATTTTTTAACTATTTCTTGCGGAGGCTTGGGGTCTAAAACTGTTTCTAACTTGAAACCTGAGCATCGGAGTTGCAGGCCCAAGTTCTGTTTGTGTTTGGATATAATGTTTCCTATTTTTCCCTATATCAGTCCAAATTAACATTTTGTTAATGATTATACCTAAATACTCATAACGTTTTAAATTATTGCATTACTAATAGTCAATATTCTTTGATTACATTTATTCCTGAAGCAATGAGTCATTTACGGGTTTAACTAGTAAGTATTGATTAAAGTCACCAGTCAAAATTATAAAAAGTCTACATATATTGTGATGATTTTTATTGAGCATTAATTGATATTGAGCTTGTACAAGTTTACAATCAGAAGTTGATTTTTCTTCCTATCTTCTGACTGAACTACTAAAATCATCCTAGAGTTATAGTATATAAAGCACTGAGTCAGTGGTAAAGTTTGGTAAACAAAAGACTTGTAAACATATAACATGGCATTTGGAAAAGTACTTAGATTATTGGACAAAATGTGCCTCCCAATTCCAGAAATTTTCCAAGAACATATAAAAATGTTGTTAATGTGCAAAAATTGTTGGGATAATGTGGTTAGGGCAGGGTAACTTCTCGATTTAGCTGATGATGTTGGCATGAAAACACTGCAATATCCTGTCAAAAACTCATTAGTAGTGATTGGCGAATTCTACAGTACATTTAGGCTATCCGGACCCTTAAAGTAAGTGTTTGTGTTTAATAAAGTCATAGAAGATTCTGTTATTGAATCATGTCCTTTTAATAGATATGGATATGACGGCTTTTCAACTTGAAGAACAATAATACCCCATGCCTCTAGATCGACCTACCTTGAACTAATTTTAGAAGTTATATTTCCTGCTGTTGGGGATTCCGCGGTCTTGCCCCTCTGCTGGCACCATCCGGAGACTTCACTGGCTTCCCATGGCAGAGCGCATTCAATTTAAGACGCTGTGTCTTTCTTTTAAGATTCTGAAGCTTGCTACGCCTAGCCTGCTTGGTAACTTGCTTACCCCATATGTTCCCCCACGCCATCTGCGCTCCTTGGGGCAGCACCTGGTTACTGTTTCCCATGTGAAACGTCTTCGCGCGGGGGCCAGTCCTTTCACTGCCTGGCAGCCAAGTTATGAAACTCCATGCCTGTTCAGATCAGTAGGATGGAATGTCTGCTGGACTTCAGGAAAGCTATCCAAATGTTCCTCTTTCCCTCAAATTATTTATTTATTTAACGATTTCTAAAGCGCCTGGTGACCCAAGGGCATCCCCGCGCTGTGAGAGTTGTGATCCTGATGAGGGGAAGGGAGAGGGGGGAGACATTTGAAGGGGATTTTATTTAGGGAATAGATGTGTCTTTAATTTCTTGCGAAATGGCAGGTAGTTGGGTTCCAGTCTGAGGGAGCGGGGAAGAGCGTTCCATCCGGCGGCAGCTTGAACGGAAAATTGTCGTCCTCCTGTGCGAGATCTTTTAAATCTAGGAATGCTAGCCAGGTTTTCATTCTGAGATCGTAAGGGTCTGGTTGCTGTGTAGGGGGTGATCATTTTGCTGAGGATCGCAGGGCCCGATCCGTTGATCAGCTTATGTGTAGTACACATCGCTTTGAAGTGCACCCTTTGGCGCACAGGGAGCCAATGCAGGGCCTTGAGGGCCGGCTTGGCGGACATTCTAGAGGGGGTATTGGTGAGCAGGCGTGCCGCCGCGTTCTGTGTCCGCTGGAGCTTCGTTAGTATGGCCTCAGGGGCTCCCAGGGAGACCAAATTGCTGTAGTCCAGGCGGGACAGTACCAGTCCCTGGATAAGTAGTTTCCTGGAGGTGGGTGGCAGTAAGGGGAAAATCTTGCGGGTCGTGCGCATCAGCCCGAAACAGGTACCCGAAGTTTTGGTTGCTTGTGTTTTCATGGTCAGTTCTGGTTCGAGCCACACACCGAGTGTCTTAATTTCACGTTTCGGGGGGGGGATTTCCCCGAACACGTCGGGCCAGAGTGCTGGAGGGATGGTCGTCCATTGTTTTCCTAGGAGCATCACCTCCGTTTTTGACCCATTTAGTTTTAAGGATGAGTTGTTCATCCAGTTATGGATTTCTGTAAGACAGTTGATCAGGTTTTCTGGGTGGTCGATCAGTTGGGACAGGGAGACGACCAGCTGAGTGTCGTCAGCATAGTTTACCATTTTTATGTTGAATGGTGTTACCACGTCCTCGAGAGGGGCCATGTATACATTAAAAAGCGTCGGGCTCAGGGAGGAGCCCTGAGGGACACCGCTTGTGAGTGGGAGGATGGATGAGTGGTGGTTTTCGTCCCACACTTGGAACGTGCGCCCTGTAAGAAAGGATTTAATCCAACTGAGTGCCGTCCCGGTGAGCCCTACATCCGCCAGTCTATGCAGAAGGACACGGTGGTTAACTGTGTCGAAGGCTGCGCTTAGGTCCAGGAGGATCACTGCCACTGATCCTCCTGAATCCAGTATGCGCCTAGCTTCTTCAATGACGGCGAGAAGTGCGGTGTCTGTACCATGGCCCGGGCGGAAGCCAGTTTGGGATTGTCTGAGCAAGTTGTTGGTTTCAAGGAACTGGGATAATTGTGTATTTACCAGTTTCTCGGTTATTTTGCTGATACCCGGGAGTAAAGATATTGGACGGTAATTAGACATATCTGCTGGGTCCAGCTGAGGTTTTTTTAGAAGTGCTTTTACCACAGCTTTCTTCCAGTTGTCGGGGACAGATCCGTGGGCGAGCGAGCTGTTGATAAGTTCCGTAACAGTGGGTATGATGACTGAGGTTACGGTTTTAAGGAACCTGATTGGTGCTGGGTCCAGGGGTGATCCGCTTTTTATTTTCGTTAAGGTTTGTTCTACCTCAAGGCTGGTTACTGGCCGGAAAGTTGACAGTATGGGGCATGGGATACTTTCCGCCTGGTCTAGGGGTAAGCGGCTTTCCATGTGACTGGTGGAACCGGGGGGGGGGAGGGATGTTAGGATACGGGTGATTTTGTCATTAAAGTAATTCGCTAGCTCATTACTTCTGTCGACTATGGGGGTGGTGGGGGAGGGTGTGATGGGGACTTTAAGCAGCTCCTTTACAATTAAAAAGGATTCTCTGGCTGAGTTAGAAGATTCCTGTATCCGCGAGTCGTAATGCGAGGTTTTAGCTTGTCTGATGGCCTCTTTGTAGAGTCTGACTGTAGTCTGATAGGCTTCTTTGTTGGCATGCTGCCAGTTTCTCCTCCAAAGCCGTTCGGCTTTTTTGCAATTTTTGCGTAGTATACGGAGGTCCGCGGTGTACCATGGGGCTGACCCAGGTTTGCCATTTTTGTTTTCCCTAGTTCTAAGTGGGAGTACTAGGTCCAGGGAGGAAGTGATCCAGTCCCTGAATTTTTTGTCTGCGATGGCCGGGTCTTCTGCATGAGCAGGGGTGGTCCTTTCAAGAGTGTTAGCCCATTTTTCCGTGGGGAGTCTGGACCAGGTCCTGTCCTTGCTATAAGTGGGAAGTTTATGGGGTTTCCTGAGAGTATCAGGTAATTGGAAGGGGACTAAGAAGTGGTCTGTCCAGGGGAGGGGAAGGGCCTTCTTCGCTTGCATCGAGGGGGAGCTAGTGAACACCGGGTCCAAAAGGTGACCCCTGATATGAGTGGCTCCGGAGTTGAGTAGGTGAATGTCAAGTGCCGCCAGATCTAGGATCAGATCGTTAGCCACCGTGTCTGCCGGGTCTTCCAGATGTATATTCAGGTCACCTACTATAATAAAGTTAGATAGGGAGTTGGCCTGGGTTGTGACAGAGTCCAGGAGGGAGCTAGCGAAGGGACCTGGGGGACCGGGGGGACGGTACACAAGTATTCCTATTAGTGAGTTAGTTGGGTTCAGTTTAATGGTGAAGTGGAGGCTTTCTGAGTCAATAATCTGCGCCTCACTGGTTTTACAGTGGAGATGGTCTCGATGGATGATGGCGACACCACCGCCTCTGCCTAAAGGGCGGGGTAGGGACTGGATGCAGTAGCCCGGTGGGGTTGCTAGTGCCATATCTGATTGTGATTGTGGGGCAAGCCACGTTTCCGTGAGGAAGAGGACATCTATCTCCAGGTCTTCTATGAGATGGTTGATTTGTGTCGAGTGTTTTGGAAGTGAGCGACAGTTTAGTGAAGCCAGTTTGAGGGATACGGGTTTGTGAGGTTTTGTGGGGAGCGTGAGCTGGACTGGCTTACATAAAGAGCAGCGAATGAAAGGTCCATTTAGATCGTGGGTGTACTCGCAGGAGGACGTAGGGGGTCTGAGGCATAGTAGCTCTCTGCGTGAGTACCTTACTTTAGTATTGGCTGCTTTGGGCAGGGGTGCCCGGTCGTGCGCGGACGGGCGCAGACGGGCTTACCTTAGGCGCTCCCGCTGCGCTCGTCCGCTGCGCTGGTATGGACGGCACATTAGTACTCGTTAGAGGGGGCGTGGCCTCGCAGAGGGCGTGGCTGCCGCCTTTGGGCGTTTCCCTGTTCAGCGCTGGGGTCGCTGTCTCAGGGGTGGTCGTGACGGGCTGTCAAGCGCCTTCAGATCGGGCTTTTTAAGCAGGTAAGCTCAGCGAGGGTTAAAATCAGAATAAAGTGACAAGAGTGAAATTTTAAAACACAGAGTTGCAGATACAGTTCTCCGGCTTCCGCCTCAGAGAATAACAACACACGAGTGCACTCCGCTTCCAGTCAGCGTTTTGTAATCGTTAGAGGGGGCGTGGCCTCGCAGAGGGCGTGGCTGCCGCCTTTGGGCGTTTCCCTGTTCAGCGCTGGGGTCGCTGTCTCAGGGGTGGTCGTGACGGACTGTCAAGCGCCTTCAGATCGGGCTTTTTAAGCAGGTAAGCTCAGCGAGGGTTAAAATCAGAATAAAGTGACAAGAGTGAAATTTTAAAACACAGAGTTGCAGATACAGTTCTCCGGCTTCCGCCTCAGAGAATAACAACACACGAGTGCACTCCGCTTCCAGTCAGCGTTTTGTACTCGTTAGAGGGGGCGTGGCCTTGCAGAGGGCGTGGCTGCCGCCTTTGGGCGTTTCCCTGTTCAGCGCTGGGGTCGCTGTCTCAGGGGTGGTCGTGACGGGCTGTCAAGCGCCTTCAGATCGGGCTTTTTAAGCAGGTAAGCTCAGCGAGGGTTAAAATCAGAATAAAGTGACAAGAGTGAAATTTTAAAACACAGAGTTGCAGATACAGTTCTCCGGCATCCGCCTCAGAGAATAACAACACACGAGTGCACTCCGCTTCCAGTCAGCGTTTTGTACTCGTTAGAGGGGGCATGGCCTCGCAGAGGGCGTGGCTGCCGCCTTTGGGCGTTTCCCTGTTCAGCGCTGGGGTCGCTGTCTCAGGGGTGGTCGTGACGGGCTGTCAAGCGCCTTCAGATCGGGCTTTTTAAGCAGGTAAGCTCAGCGAGGGTTAAAATCAGAATAAAGTGACAAGAGTGAAATTTTAAAACACAGAGTTGCAGATACAGTTCTCCGGCTTCCGCCTCAGAGAATAACAACACACGAGTGCACTCCGCTTCCAGTCAGCGTTTTGTACTCGTTAGAGGGGGCGTGGCCTTGCAGAGGGCGTGGCTGCCGCCTTTGGGCGTTTCCCTGTTCAGCGCTGGGGTCGCTGTCTCAGGGGTGGTCGTGACGGGCTGTCAAGCGCCTTCAGATCGGGCTTTTTAAGCAGGTAAGCTCAGCGAGGGTTAAAATCAGAATAAAGTGACAAGAGTGAAATTTTAAAACACAGAGTTGCAGATACAGTTCTCCGGCATCCGCCTCAGAGAATAACAACACACGAGTGCACTCCGCTTCCAGTCAGCGTTTTGTACTCGTTAGAGGGGGCATGGCCTCGCAGAGGGCGTGGCTGCCGCCTTTGGGCGTTTCCCTGTTCAGCGCTGGGGTCGCTGTCTCAGGGGTGGTCGTGACGGGCTGTCAAGCGCCTTCAGATCGGGCTTTTTAAGCAGGTAAGCTCAGCGAGGGTTAAAATCAGAATAAAGTGACAAGAGTGAAATTTTAAAACACAGAGTTGCAGATACAGTTCTCCGGCTTCCGCCTCAGAGAATAACAACACACTCTTTCCCTCAAATTAGTTTCCTTGGTCATTCTTTCTATTCTCTGGCGTTCTATTGTCCTGGTGTTTAGGTACAGCCGGAACGCCCCTTTGCTGGGACAGCTGTGCGCTATATAAATCCGAATAACATAACATAACATATTAGAGTGTAATATTAGAGTGCATCAAGATTGGACTGTATAAACTGTATACTCACTAAAGCACTGGTATTAATGCCTTTAAGTTGTGGAAAATGACCAAGTCATTTTAATAAGTTTTCTGGTTTAAAATGTTTTGTTTTTCCTTGATTTATAAGTTGCATATAAATCTAGTTTAATGGTTTCAGAATTGACCCATTGAGACTCTGGTGATATGGGCTTACAGTTATCCCCTGTACTTAACAATGGTGATCGTGTATGAAATGTGACTTCGGAATCATCCAATGCCCGAGGCGTATCTTAGTTTTTATTAGAATTGCTGTTTTGGGTGAGCTCCTTGGACTCCTTTCATAGCTCTGCATATTAAGTGAAGGTTGATAATTCCAGTTTGAAGTGAATAATGTTCTTGTTAGCTGTCCCAGATTGTCTGCAATAATGTTTGTAATATCAGATGTGTTTATGCCTTCAGTATCACTTGCTAATGCATTTGATCTGGCCAAATCGGGTAGAATTTGTAAGTCTTTTGCGGCAATCTGACAATAAGTGGGTGCTGGTTTAGAAGACTTGGTATGGATAGCTGAGCTTAGTGCTTGATCATTTACAATGATATTTTGGTCTTCAACAGCATCCTCATCAATTTTGTTGGAATTAGGGCTTACTTTGTAAAACTGACCATTATTCCAGGATATTTGGGTCTGTCTGAGTACAAATACAATAGAGTTTCTGTTTTCCAGGACATTTTCAGTTGTTGTTGTGAGTCTGCTTTTGTTACTTTATTTGATTCATTGATTTCTGCAACTTCTACAGCTTCTTTAGTTGCATTTTACTCTTCCGTTGAAATATCAATTATGCTCTCGAGTGGGTGGTAAATGCTTGTCATTTGCTCCTGTCAGGGATTTTATAATTTCCCTTTGAGAAAAATGAGCACCTGAACTCCCTCTGTGCCGATTTGTGTGGAGTTTGAAGCACACAGGTGCATGACACCATTCAATTCATTGGTAGTTGTAATGGATCTCGTATTTGAAGTAACAGGCTGAAAAGGTCCAGAGATATTAAAATCTGATTGCTGATTTAAAATTTTATCTTATAGGGCAGATCCATGATTCTTGGCCTGTCTCCCTGGGCACAGTATATGCTGTGATTCAAGCTATGCTTTTTATAAAGATAACATAAGAACTTTAAAGTCTTGTGATTCCTTTTATTCAACAATTTTCTGGTAATTTCAGATGTTCATTTCACATCTAACTTCACATTCATGATACTTCTTCAAGCTTTATATCGTGTTAAACATCAATGCGTATGCCACTTTCCCTTTCCCAATGCATTTCGGCGCATTTGCACCTTTGTCAAGGGATCAATCTGTCAAAAGAACGATATAACATACAATGTTTTACTTTGCTTACTAATGCCACCTATAAATGCATCTTTACAAATTCACCGAGTATTCACCCATCTGTAATGTGCTTATTAAACAATTCTATATCTTCACTTGGTGCGATTATGGATAAAAAAAAACCAAAAAAAAGTGTTCATTATTTGCCATAGCCGAATCGTAGTTAAATGGAACTTTCTGCCCCTTCATTTCTGTGTTCTAAACACTTCTTAATCGTTGCGGTTCGTGGTTTGTTACAAATGTGTAAACCGGAGGTGCTGTGTTTAAATAAGCGGTTTACGTTATGAAATGGTTCTTTCACGTTAACATTATCTGAACGCTGGCCACGTTAACAAAAATTCTACTACTCTAATGCTGTTAACTGAATATCTGCTTACCGTAATGGCGTTCTGAAACCGTTACAATGTTGCACTGCCTGGTGCATGCTGGGGTATCGGCTAATGCGTCGCAGGACGCGTGTCTCTACGTGTTATAATCGTTGTAGAGGCGTGTGGATTTAAAGCAACATCACCCAAATCGGTGTTGATAAAGTTAAATGCGTGGCTTGTGTTAAAAAAAGGGGGTTCTCATCCAAATTACAATGAGGGGAATCTGGCAATCTGTATCTGTGCCCTCATCATCTCATCATGAGCAGATACAATAACGTAAAATGTTGGTTAGCCATAAGCGGAAATATGTAATCAAATGAGTTTTTAACAAGTTATTAATCATAAATAACAAGTAAATTCAATCCTTTCATTCAAACCGTTCGGTTTCATGGTTTGCAAAAAATAAATCCAGTGATTTTCCCGTTTGAGCAATATTCTCCTGTTGTCTGTTCCTGCTTGTCTTTCCACCTGCTCTAAAATGCAGGCTTTTAATTGGTCCGTTTGGTGCTGCGCTTCAATGAAGTGTGTGGCAATGGTAGACTTCATCATTTTAGTTCGTATATTGCTTTTATGTTCATTAAGCCTTACTTTCAGTTTCCTCTCTGTTTGCCCCACGTAGCTTTTGCCACATGGACAACTTAAAAGATAGATGATATTGGTCGAATCACAGATTCCATTCACTGTTTGCACAATTATGACAATTTAAACAGGGTATTGTCCCTCTATATCTGCATGTTGGTACTTTGAAGTTACTTGGTTTTAATAATTGTCCGATGTTTTTGGACCTGGTGTATGCAAACAATGGTTGTTTTGAGAATGACTCTTTGAAATCCGGTTCTGCTGTTAATAAAGGCCAATGTTTTTTTATGATTTTCTTGAAGTGATGACTCATGGTGGAATATTTATTCACACAGGTAATTCTTTGCTCTTCCGGTTTGCTTTGTTGTATTAGTAACTCTTCTCTGGATTTGTTGGAAATTATTTGTTGAGCTTGTTGTAAAACAGATTCTGGGTATCCTCTATTTTTAAACCTGTTTATCATGAGATTAGTTTGAGTTTCCACATGTTCTGGTTCCGAGACGACTCTCTTGACACTCATCAGTTAGTACGGTAAGTGTTTTTTTAGCGATGGAGTATGAAAACTCTCATATTTGAGAGTGTTGTTTCTATCAGTGTCTTTCCTGAATAAGTTGGTTTTAAAGCCCGTGGGTGCATTGGTTACTTCCACATCCAAAAAGTGTATAACTTCTTTACTCGTTTCCCATGTAAATTGAAGCCTGTCATCTATGGCGTTCAGTGCTGTGATTTGTTCGATCAATGTGTCTTGTGGTCCTTCCCATACGATAAAGATATCGTCTATAAACTGTACATATAGTTGAATATGCTGTTTCCATGATTGTTTCTGTAGAATGTTGGTTTCTTCAAAGTTCTTCATGAATATATTAGCGTAAGTTGGGGCCGCTGGATATCCCATGGATGTACCACTTTTTTGTAAATACCACTTCCCCTGGTAGGAAAAATAGCTGTGCATGAGAGTAAATTGTAACAGTTCCATGAGAAATATTTTCAGATCTTGGTCGTAGTTGCTCTGTAACAGTGCCTTTTCTGCAGCTTCCAGGCCTAGATTGTGTGGTATCGAAGTGTATAAGGACTTGACGTCAATGGTTGCCAGTGTGATTTGTTGGTGATCCCTGCTACTTATGTTGGATAATTTATTCAAAAAGTCTGTTGTATCCTTTATGTATGATTGCGCTGCCATGGCACAAGGTTGCAGATATTTATCTAAAAATTTCCCTATCGGTTCTTGTATGCTGTTTCTAGTGTACACAATGGGTCGACATGGTGGTCGTTTCAAATCTTTGTGCACTTTAGGCACCATGTAAAAAGTGGGATTTTTTGGATATTCTTGTAAGAGATATCTTTTTGTACGTTCCTATATGACTCCTTTGTCTACTGCTTTCTGTATGATCTGATGCAGTGTTTTTTGTATTTCTTGAGTCGGGTCTTTGTCTAATTGCATATATACATTCTCATCCTCCAGATGTTCCATTACTTGTGTTTCATAGTATGACTTGTCCATTATGATTTCAAATTTTCTCAGACATCAATTGAAGTAAATTAATGATGTCATCAATACAAGACAGATTTGAATAACTGAACTCATATTTTTTTTATGTTGATTCAATACTTGCTATATATACTCTTGGAGTTCTCCTGTTTTGATATATGGTTAGCATTTATGTGTTATAATAAGGACGCCTGTTCCGAAAATAATAACGTTTGGTTAATTAAGGTGTTTGATATTGATGGCGCGGGATTACCAGTTCAGTTAATCATATTCACCTAGGCCCATAAACATTCATACTTTGAACCGGTAATCCAGATTCAACTTCCTGCCTATCAGAATTTTATTTCACCTTAGGACTCACACCTGTACCATGACTTACCAAATCCTTGTCACTAATGCTTTAAGTCCTAAAACTAAGGATCAAGACGTTAGAATAATAGGTAGCGATTTGACATTTATCTTCATGAAAAATAACCACAGACTCATCAGAAGTTTTAAACACTTTATCTATGCAATATTTTATAAGTCAAGGGCCACAATAGTGTGATCAAAAGCTTTGCAAGTAAGAAAATAACTATTAGAACATAAATCTTGCAGGATTTTAAGAAGATGCCTTTAAACATAGGTACCCTGGAAGGGTGAAAAAGGGAAACGGCACAAGGACATACCACATGGATTATATTTACCTAGAATGGTGCGATGACCAATCCTGGCCACGGGCTGGGACAAAAGAAGGGCTCCCGACTAATCAGGTGCCAACAGGACAGGACAGGTACAGAACAGGACAGGTAACCTCCGCTAAGTGCAACACCAGCGTTACACCCCTCTCTACGGCTATTCTCGGACCCTGACTCTTCCTCAGCAAACTCTCGATTCTTCTGTCAGAGTGGTCGACCAGTACTCTACTCTCGATTCTCCTACGTTAGGTCTGTGACAAGTCGGACAATCTAACTGACTAAACCTACCTTAGTTATACAATTTCAGTGTGTGTACCACCCACCTAATGTTGCAGATTCTATGTGTTCCCTTCATTTGATTGGTCAGAAAGACAAGGAGAGGTCATCACACCATACTAAGATGAGATAATTTCAATTCGATATAGTTGATCAATGTTCCCACCCATAATTTACTTTCCCATGATTTTATTCCACCCAGCAATATTAGTTTCAATTTCATATACAATGTATGCAAAATCATTCAATTTCGTCCTCTCCAGGGTTCACACGGTCAGGTTCCCATGAGCATTGTGAGTAAGTCAGGACTTTGGCTGCTTGTCAATGTCAGCGGCTTCAAGGTTTTCTGGGATCGTCTGCGCAGATGCAGCCTTTTCAAAATGGAGTTTGCTACCCCCTTCAGGCCCAAATACGAGCTAATAATGAAGTCAAAGAGAGGCTTATTAGAATACAAAAATAAATGAATGCACTGTATACCACTTATTTCTATTCTAACCCCATTACTTTATTTTAACTATAGCATTAATAGTTAAGCAGAACAGACAAGTTTTAGTTCGAGCAGGAGCATGTGCATTAGTATGTGAAGCATGAAGCGGCCATCTTGGCACTAATGCGCAGCTGCAAGAAATTCCCACCAAAAGCATAGATACGTCACACCACGTAGATGTGGCAGACGCATGCGCAGAAAGATTCCTGTGTTTTCGGTGGCCATTTTAAGACACTCGGGTTACTATTAGTAAAGGCACATAGACAAGCTTCCCCTACTTACTAGAAATGTCGTGTTTTGCGGTTTTAGTACTCACAAAACATGTTGGTTAATTCGATACATTTTATTTCGAGAGGATTGAATACAAGCAAGTTTCTGTACTTATGAAACCTTGCTCCATCAATATCTGTGTTAGTGCGGTACTGATAGCTTCTATGACTGCTAGCACTGGATGTGAGAGAGGAGTTCTTTCTTTAGCTATGAAGACAGAGGTTTAACAAAAATCAACTGTTTGTAGTAAGATATAAATTGGGTTCGTGTTTGGATCAAAGATTCATTTCAGAGATATCATCTTAGTTCGTTAGTCTAATGATCTGGTGATTAGTCGAGATATTTTGCTCTGGATTTCTTTAGAATCCGTATGCCCCATTTCCTCTCGCCCATAGATGGAGTCGCTGAGGGAATCATCAGCAAATGAAGTTTGGTCACGTGGAATGATGTTTATCTTTGTTGTGGTTGTGATGAGAGATGTCAAATCTTTGATTGGCTCAAGCGAGATAACAGAAGTATATCAGTTGTTTTACAGAAATGAGCAGTGTTATGAAGGTCGGTCTTCCGCAGTTGTCCTGCTGGGATGAAACAATCCTGAATTGAAGGTTATCTGTTGTCAGTTATATGGGATTGATTGGTATTTGATTCACGCTTGACTGTTGTTGTTTGTGTGTAATTATCAGTACCCCATACTGATGTATTTTGTCTATTTGTTGTGGGTTTGTATTCATTGGTATGCACTCAGAGTCCATGGTAGATTGTCTGAATCAGAACTATTCTCACCCCCCATAAAATTAACAGGGGTGAATGAGGGAGAGAAGGGCCTTTCCTTAGATCTAATATAATGTTTGTCCTTGCTGGGCGCCTTGGTGAACGGGGTTTCTTTTCCCATGTATCCGTACAACCGACTAAGCAAGTAAAAGAGTAAGTTGATAAAATGTGGTGTTGATGTTGAAGGTCATTATTATTGTTTGAAATAGCCTATGATCAATGATTATACTGTGCTAAATTAAGTAGCTTGAAATTAATTGTGTTCTAATTTGAGTTGCTAAAAGTCAATAGAGACCAGTAAGCTGATTAATACCCATGTCCTAATAAAGGGCCTGATTCTGATGCGGTTAGGAAAGCATTCCCACCAAGGGCCTGATTCTGATGCGGTTAGTAAGGCCTCCTAATGGCATTTGCTCCTTCCAAATCGGATCGGGAATGTCTCTTCCCGACCCAGGGCCCAATTATGATGCAGGTAGGAACATATGCTCCCATTGAAGTCAATGGGTGTCCAACCAAATTGTATCTGGAAAAATTTGGATGCATCGTACTCCGTCAGTCGGATTCTACCGATCCGAGTGGGTCGGAAATCATTTCAAAACCGATTTGGTCTGGAAGCTTTCCAACCCGCATCAGAATCAGGCCATAAGTGTGGAGTAGGTCACCCGCTCAGGATGGCAGTATAAAACAAACCAAAATTGAATAATGAAATGAGGAGACTGAAATGGTCCACCATATCAAGTGATGCAACTATACAGGCTAGTATAGAAAATGTGGTGAAGCTTGTATTAAATAATATGAGGCCTGATGTTGTTGGGAGGGGTCAGACTGAACTAGATAAGATTATGGGCATGCATGAAAAATGTTTTATGGAGCTTAAACAACTTCTCTCGAAACCCTGTAAGAAAGGTACTGGGCATTTGCAAGCCCCAAGAGCAAAATGGTACAACAGAGAGTGTAGGGAGGCCCATAGCTCTTTAATTGAGAAAGTCAAATCCAGAAACATGAGCGCAGTAAAGGTGGCTAGGCAACGGTACAAAAGAGTTCAATGGGAAGCAAAGAGGGCGTGGGAAGATGATTATTGGGCGGATCTCTTGGATGCCAGCAAGTCTAATAATCAGACTAAATTCTGGGACATTGTTAAATGTGGTAAGGATGGTGATTTTCGTATCCCATCCAATCATGTATCCCCTGAAGCCTGGATAAACTATTATTCTTCCCAATTTTGCTCAGAGGTTGCTGACCCTCCGCCCACACTGAACCTGTTACATGTAATGCCCCCTTGTGATGTGATCATGACCTTCACTGAAACAGAAACGGAGATAGCTTTAGGCTTGACAAAGCGGGGGAAAGCCCCTGGGTT
Organism: Lissotriton helveticus; assembly: GCF_964261635.1. NCBI lineage: Eukaryota > Metazoa > Chordata > Amphibia > Caudata > Salamandridae > Lissotriton > Lissotriton helveticus. Next base: position 66,405,087 of record NC_136069.1, read on the forward strand.
GGATCAAATCCCAGCTGATCTGTTTAAGGCCAACACAGCCCTTTGGGTCCCTTATTTAACAAACATAGCTAACGCTATAGCGAGAGGAGCCTGTATTCCCAAAACATGGAAGGGGGCTGAGATTCTCCCTATACACAAAAAGGGAGATAGATCAACCCCAGGCAATTATCGCCCGATTAGCTTAATTGATTGTTTTCAAAAAATCTTCGCCCGCATGATCCTGGCGAGAGTGCAGGGGTGGATGGATCTTGAAAACATACTGTCCCCAATGCAGGCGGGCTTCAGATCCGGTACAAGTACCATTGATCAGGTGCTACGTTTCTGTATGATTTTTTGGAAGGTTGTTACGCTTGGCGGTGGTACTATCTTTGCTGCCTTTATAGATCTGAAGTCAGCCTTCGATCTGGTACCGAGGGGAAAATTATGGCAGGTCTTGAGGGATCTGGGTATGCCGGGTGAATTAGTCGAGATGATTATTAGACTACATGACGAGAACTACGCCAGGGTAAGGTGGGGAGCACAAGGCCAATTCACGGACTCGTTTCCAGTAACACGAGGAGTTCGCCAGGGGTGCGTTCTCGCTCCCACCCTTTTTTTACTCTTTATTGATCAAGTAGTTAAATTTTTCATGTCCACCCATACCGATGCTCCATCTTTGGCGGGGATTAAATTTCCTATGTTGATCTTTGCCGACGACACCCTACTCCTATCAAAGACCCGGGGAGGCCTACAGCGGGCCTTAAATCATTTTGAGGAGTTTTGTAAAAAAAATGACCTCCAGATAAATGTGGGTAAAACCAAGTTTATGGTTTTATCCAGGAAAAATCTAATACGCAGCAGCGTACAAATGAATGGGGTCAACTTGGAACAAGTTGAAACCATGACGTATCTGGGGGTCACTCTGGACCGTCGTCTGTCCTGGAAAGATCAAATAGCGACCCAGCAGTTAAAACTCGCCCAACTGACTGGATGTCTTCTGCGCGAGCAGAAGAAATCCATCACAAAACGGGTTATCCCCGCCTTGAGAATATATGACACCAAAATAAATACAGCCACATTCTATGGGGCAGAGCTATGGGGGTTTATGGATCTTTCGAGTCTATATAGAACTCAGTGTAGATTTCTTCGTAACCTGGTAGGGCTACCCCAATCGACCCCATTGATCCCTCTCTGCCATGATATGGGTTGTCTTCCAATTATGGACATGGCAAGATATAGAGTAGTGTCTACCTGGAGGCGCTTGTGGACCTCTGAGGACCTTGTTCTCTTTGCAAAAGAGCTAGCGGAAGTGAGGGCCATGGGGGGTTCTGAGCGGATCCCCTGGCTTCGCTCGGTGAAAAAGAGTCTGTGCGACATGGGCTTAACTCATCTGTGGGTGTCCCCAGGTATCAATACTTTTCCTTCGAAAAAGGAATTTAAGGATTTATTTTGGGCCTCAACCCGCCTTTCCCTGGTACATGCCTCTAGTTCTGAGGGTCTAACGGGGCGTTTTCTAAGCTTTAAGCTGGATCCTGCCCGCGAGACCTATTGGGATTCCATCACCAGGCCACTGGATAAAAAACTGTATCATCAATTCCGGGTGGGCTCATTACCCTTGAATTCCTTTACTTCATCCTGGGGTAAAACCTCATCAAGCTTTTGTAGCTGTTGTCTTGACTGTAAAGAAATCGAGGGTCATTTTCTGTTTGCCTGTCCTCAATATACAGAACCCCGCTCCAAGTGGTTAAAACCCCTTTTTAAACGATTACCCTGTAGAAAATCCTCGGATGCAATATGGGCCCTAAAAACAAACACCTCTGAAATCATTGTGATATGCTTGGCCAAATTTTTAGGCTGGGCCTGGGCAATTAGAGCCAGAAGGAACTCAACCCTTTCTTAACTATATCCTGTAATGTGTTTTTTGTATTTCTAGACTCAGGCTCATCTAATGTCTTGTGGAACTTACAAATGTTTAATAACTTTTTAGCTGTGGTTTTAGCTTTAGTGTAAATTTGATAACGTGTAAATTTGATAACATGCATAAGTTCGGCCTTTTACAAATGTCTGTATGTTGAAGTGGTTCTTGATTTGTTCATGAATGTTTATTTTGTCTTTTATGATTTTATTATCGAAATAAAGACATTAAAACCTGAAACCTGAATAATGAAATCAAATTGATAAAATCAATTGCACGTAAGGACCATTCGCCGCTTTGGGCTCACCACTCACCAGTCAAAATATTAAAAAGCTGATGGGTAGAAACAATGGACTATAACGTGCCCCCCTCGGCCCACCTGCCCACTCAATCACTCCCTGACACCAGCCCCCAAACACCCAGGAGTCACCCTATAGCCAAGCCAAGACAACTACCACCTCTGTGTCACTCTCCCACTTTCAGACACCCCAGCAGATGGAGAGAGCCCAGCCTGCTCCTGTCAAATGAGGACTCCCCTACTAGAAGGTCCTCCTGCTGTGGTTAGGAGCGGTTGACAGTACGCGGATGGCAAGCAGGGCAAACGGGGCTGGTTGCTTCATCATCGAGTGATGTTGCAGCTCTTCCCCTCTGTATTAGGCATAGAATTCATTAGTTGTAATAGTAACATATGATATCACAACAAGTCTGCATGCCTTGTGACAAAGTTAGAGCAGGAACTGTAGATACCTTTTGTATGGACACCCATGGAATCACTACTGGAAGCTAGAAATTTCAGTGTAAGACATTTCTCTGATTTGAGCTTCAAAACAATACACAAAAATACAAAAACAAGTATACGTCATACACACACACAAATGACACAGTATGTTATTTAATTCACACTAAAAAAAATTAATGGGAAGGTTAGAGCTTTACAAAATTTGAGTTCATTTCTGAAAGATAATGCGATACAGTAGACTTTAGCATATCACTTTGGGCCTCATTTAGAGCTTGGATGATGAGTTAGTCCATCAAACATGACAGATATCCTGCCTTATTACAATTGCAATAGGATATGATGATCGCTTGTAATTAGGTAGAGGGATATCTGCACGTTTGTGATGGAGTAACATGTCTCACAAATTTTAAATCAGGCCCTTTGTCTTTTTTGCCCCTGATGCAGGCTCTCATTTTGTCGGTGGATACCCGAGCTTTAATTGAAGCCACCAATTGGCTATACTTGATTATGTTTGCTGTACTTGTGCTGCTCCTACAAACCAATCTAAGGATGCACATTTTTAGCATCCAATTTCAAATTCTTTCCCATGTACAGGGGTTTTACATTTTTCTACTCATATTTAAATGTATAACAAGTTGTGGACCTCCAGAGTAGCTGTCACGGAGACCCAGGGTTCCACAGGTACCAGGTTATGAACCACTGCACTAGAGAAGCACCTTTGCAGAAGCTGATCCCATAAGAATGATATTCCCTTTCCCTAGAATGTTTAAAGTCTTATTTACCCCATTGCTTACCTACCAGTATATAATCTCTTGGACAGTCATACAGTGGGAAAGTTGTCCAGCTTACCATTGCTAAGACTAGACCAGATGTGGGACTAGTGTTATTCTAATATATTTTTCTACCTGTGATGCCATAAACATGCAGTTTGTGAATGCATTAAATGTCTAGATCTTTAAATTTATATGATAAAAAGCTACAATATTTATATTTACTCAACTAGGACACTATGAAAAGCACTGAGTTTATCATTATGACAATGTGTTCTAACATACACATGTTTTGTCTTCCCATTTGTCTGTTTTTGAGAATAAACTGGCTGTTTGAAACTCTTTGAGTCAGAGTAAGGCTTTATTTTATCACTGGAAACTACGACAACGCGGCTGAGCAAACCGAGAAATGGTCCTTGTGATTCGTCAAGAGTGGACAGTTCAAGGTTATCTTCGAATCATTAGAATCATTAGAAGTCAAGAATCATCTGACATCAAACTATTGAGATTTGCAGGAATCACTGTATCCTTTCTAGTGGTTACCATCATATATTTCATTGACCTGGTGGAGATAACAGGAAAATGGTGCTCAGGAAACCAATAATAATATCAAGAAGGACACCTCTCCTATTTGGAACATTTAGGTAATGGTACTGTGGCCATCAAAGAAATGTAAATCTTAGCTGTAGATTAGGTTTTGGGAAGCCCAGATGGAATGTTTTCTCTTTGTTCTTTGACCTGTAGAGAGGGGACATTGAGGTGCAGGTCCATGCATAACCATGGTATCTGAGAGCATCAGGTTATTTTAAAGTGTGCACAGAGAGGAATAGGGCATGAAGGAGAACGTAGTCTTGAATATGAAGAATCTCAGAGTATATTAATGTGTGTGACGTTGCAGGGAAGAGGCGTGAAGGTGTATGTCCAAGCATAGTGTTTGTGTGTGAGAGCTTTCAGAGTATTTTAATGTGTGACTTCACAGGAACAGAGCATGCAGGGGCAAGCCAAACCCCAAGCATAATATGCGAGTATGTTAATATCTGTGACAATATAGGGATGGGCATACAGGTGCATGTTAAAGCATAATTGGGGATTTCTGATTACTTTAATGTGTGTCTCCACAGGGATATGGATAAGGAAGGACAATCAGGAAAACCAACGGCATATTCAGGGTTTACTGACAGGAGTCCATGGTCAGAAGAAGATTGTGAAAATTCAGGCAGTGCACTGCTGGGTTCTATGCCCAGCACATAGCGTGGCATTCTCGCTGCATGTTCTGCGCTGATGGTACTGTGTTCATAGTCAATCGGAGGGCTGTTCTGTGATCGGTTGACATTAGTCAGGACAGGTAGTGGTGGTGGTAGAGTTGCAGAATATTGCACTGGACACAGGATGTTAAACTTGGTCTTCTTTACATGTTTAGCCAACCCCATGATTCTAAAGGTAGAGGCACAGTTAAGCATATGAATTCCCTTTCCCATGATGATAGAGTGCCTTGACAATTCTAGTAGATGCTCGCAATCCAAGATGAAGCAACAGTCATTTCTGTGAAGGCTTTTTCCATTTATATCATATGTAAAGCCGGCACTCACAAGAGAAAGTTGCATTTCAATTTTCTGGACATCCCACAATAATTATAACAATTATGCCTTGAGAATTCCTAATTAAAACAGATCTTGGTTTCCTAGGTGAAGAAACACCCCAAAAGTCCCTTCCAGTGCATCATCTTTCTCTAGGGATACTATGAACTTAAGAGAATTTTTGGAGTCTCCGATAGTGCATCTGGCTTTTTGCCCTCCACAGTTCAATCAATATTGAGTAAAGGTGGATCAAAGTATTGGTTGCCTTACAGGACTTGCTTTGTCTTAGGCTACTCCTCATGTAACAAATTCAGATGCCTGTTTGGAAACATAAGGCATTTGGACTATGATTTCTGTGGTATTCTGCAAAGTGGAATGGATGTTATGATTTATGCAACTCATTTTCGTCAATTGGCAGCTGACACTTCTTGGCTAGAGAGTAGTCAAGTGTTGTTAATTGAACATAGGCTGCACAAATGACTAAAAGAAAGAAAGAAAGAAGTCCTGAGGAAATTTTTCTAGAGTTCATAATAATTTATTGATTTTGAAAACGAAAAGGTCAATACATACAAGAATACAGAAACAGTACATATGGAAAGAAAATATAAAAACAAAATATATTCAAGTAATGCTGTACCGGTAAGAGTTAAAACATGTAAATATTGATGTAATTTGTAAATGAACTGAAAAATAAATGACACAAGAGCCACATCCCTTAGAAGGAATGACATAACTAAATTGGAATAATCTGTATATATAAGCTGTGAACAATATAAATACAATGCATTATAATTCTCAGCAGGTTTCCAAAACAAATAAAAAGAGGAAGTAGAATTAACAAAACATGTTGTAGCTAAATTAGCTCATTGTTGAGCGAATGTAATCACTATGTATGAATTGGTAATAAAGATGCAAGTTAAATCATTTGTGTATATCAGATAATTTAGAGGTCAAAGAAATAGATTTACAGATAAGCTTGTCATATGAGAGACTATGAGGAATGTGATGTATTTTCATAAATATGTCCCATACATTTTTCCAAATTTGAAATATTAGCACATTCAAACAATACATGTATTAATGAACCATCAATCATTTGGGATGCCAACATAGCAAGGAATCTAAAAGTTTGGCTTTAAACAATTTATGTGGGGTACAGAGACAGTTCAACAAGTTAAAGGCGTTAGTTTGATACATAGTTTATATCCGTCATTTTGCAGTTTAAGAGTGAAAAGATATTTATCTAACTACAATATTTATAAACAAGACATGATCGATTTATTGGTGGTTTATAATATCCCCAAGAATAGTGATCTGTATGTTAAATGGACAAGTTTTTGCTTAGAATGGCAGTAAGATAACGATACCCTGAAGTACGTTTTTGTTCGAACAACATTTCCAACATAGAAGGATTGTTAAAGGACCATTGAATAATAGACAATTCCTGCAATAGAAATGCTGCCAAAACTAAAGGTTGTCGAATATCATAACCGACAAGGATTATACATAAACCTGGTTCTTAACCAAAATCTAGCATAATATTTAAGGTATCTATTTTCCAAAAAGCCTATGACAACAAAATAAATATAATCAAACATATGTTTCTTTAGATAACGAATTGGTGAAGCGGATTAAGTACGCAGCATCAAATCTCATCTTCATCCTTTACGTGCCCGAGTTTTAATAAAACAAGGTAAATATTTTTTCAAGTGAATGAAAAGATTTAGAGGCTGGTCAACTTAGCCACCATTATTATTGGGATATCGATTATAAATAACAGAGTCTTTTTCCCTGGCAGGAGATTTTAAGACACAAATCCCTCATATACCCGGCATTTGGATACGACCAAGTGGACAATCAGGTATCCCAAGGGGATTTTTGATAAATATTCAATCACAGAGTCATCTTGTTTGTAATTTTGTGCAATAATTATGCACAAGTACATGCAACAGTCATGTGGTTAGATATCTTAACGAATCATGAAGCGACAAACATCTTTAGTTAAATATGAACATCTAAAATGAGTACTCTAAATGTTCAAGTAGATAATCAAAGATTTTTGGAAATTAAGTTTTCAAATTGTCAGAAATGTGTTATAAGGATGACAATTGATAACATAGTATACGATTGACGTTATGGAGCTATGGAGTCATGTAGATAACAAAAATTGTAATAACATTTTCTTTGCACACGGGTGATAAAATGTACATAGATTTATTTTGATCAGAGGTAACAATATGGTTATTGTATCCTCCACAGGGGTTCATAATTGTTTTAAAGATTGAAGGACCTGAAGATGGCCTTAAGGATTTGACAACAATAAGGCCGAAACGTCGACTTAAAAATCCACATCTTTTTAACCAGATTTATTCTGGACAACGTGGTCTTTGTTCAATTAACAAGATCTGCTGCTATATATCTTTAAAGAGTGGAACACACCGCAACTGAATTTTAAGAACAATCAATTTACTTCTTGTCCAATTGTATATTGTTAATTTATTTTCTTCTTTTCTTCTTTTTCTCTGAAGATATGAATAATGTACCCTGAATGATGAAAACTTTACATAAAGTGTAATTTCTTTGAATCTATTCCCCGTGAAGCATTTTCTTTTCCTATGAGTATTTACCATTATGCCAAGAACTGAAGTGACAAAATAGATTTACAACAGGTTATGATTTAATCAAATTGATTTCAATTGTAAAGGTTTAGACTGATCAATTACCTGTAATTTATGCATCAACAAATTCCATTGTTGGCAAATTTCTAAAACAAATTCCAGAAGATAGCTTGATCTCTGTCTGTCAAGAAGGAGGTGAGGAGATCCAGTGCTTTGCCCTTGACACCAAAATCCCTGAGCCTTTCAATAAGTACCTCGTGGTTTACGGTGTCAAAGGCTGCTATTAAATCAAGCAGGACCAAAGTGACTCTATTTCCCTCATCCATGCCCTTTCGTATTTCCTCTACCGCCAATATTAATGCTGTTCCCGTGGAATGATTTGCACGGAAGCCGTGTTGGGTATTATCGAGCAGGTTATTCATCTCCAAGTATGAAGTTAGCTCCACGTTCATGGCTTTCTCCATTAATTTGGCAGGCAGAGGCAAGGAAGAAATAGGGCGATAATTTTTTTCATCAAGGGGGTCAAGTTTTATATTTTTTAGCAACGGGCGAACACAAGCCTTTTTCCATACAGACGGAAACACTCCTGAAGTCAGAGCCTTATTCAGGACTGGCCTTAATAATGCACTGATCTCTGTGGGAGCCAGATGAAGTACATAAGGTGGACAAGGATCAGTGGGAGATCCTGACTTGGTTTTTAACAGAAGATCTGTCACCGAGTTCACATCAAGAGGTGAGAATTGTAGCAGACCCCCCTGAGTATCGCTACTGGTATCTAGCTTACCTTGGTTATTCTCTGTACAGTTTGCTGCTTTAGATAAGTCGTTGTAGACCGATTGTACCTTGTTTTGGAAATGAGAGGCCAGCTTATCCACAAATACTTGGTCTGGTCTAAAAACTACATCACGAGGACATTTCATCAGAGCACTTACGGTCAAAAATAATTCTCGGCCAGAGTGCACAGCGTGCTGTATCTTCCTAGAGTAGTAGGTGGTTTTGGTTTGAATAATAAGATTCTGCCCTCAAGTGCAGCACAATATATCTTCTTTTCGGCTGCATCATAGTGAGATCTCCAGGCATGCTCTTTCTGTCTGCAGTTAATTTTGGCCGTTTTTAGTTCCGGTGAGTACCAAGGTGATGGTACTCTTTTCTGTCTAGCTTTAAATAGTCTTTCTGGCGCTATAATATTGGTTATGATTATGCCATAAAGACAATTTTGCACATGCAGAAATAGGTGATTTATTCAATGAGTCAAAATCTGGTATTATGAATGTAGTAAATGTAATAATGGTGGAGGACTTTACTGGAGTTAGACATGGATATTAGTGCATGTAAGGGAAAGGGCAAAACTAGTTTTTGTTCAACTTGAGCCCATGTAGATGAATTAGGTGCGTCTACCTGTGTAAACCATAGTGAGCCTAGTTTTACAATGAATGCTTTGTAATATGTATAAAAATATGGTAAACCAAGTCCACCATGAATTTTTGCAAGTTTGAGTTTAGCATAGCTTAAACGTGGGGTTTGTGATTCCAAATAAATTGAGATACTGTCCTGTCTACTTTTTGTTATAAAATGTGAGAGGGGAATGGAGTGGAAGCATAGATCAAATATTTAAGGAGCAATAACAATTTTAATAGAATCAGTCTTACTCCACCATCAAAGATGTATTGTGGATAAGTTTTGGATTTTCTCAGTAATTTTAGAAAGTAAGCACTCACAATTTAATGAAATGGATTACTGAGTGTGAACATTTAATTCCCTTATATTTGTTTCCTCTTTTTGGTGTATGATATTAGTATTGGTTAGCATATCATGAGTACAATGGCATTCAAAGGAAGTATTTAATGTGTATATGTGTTTAAAGTTTAACCAGAAACAAAAGAATAGTCATGTATACCTTATAAGAGTGTATTACTAATAAATAATAAAGCATCATTTACATAAGCAGAGGTTTTAAGGGTAATGTTTTTAATAATGAGACCTTGAATTCTAGATGAATTTCTGATGATGGAACGTAAAGGTTGAATAGCAAAAAAAACATAAAGTTGATAATGGGCAACCTTGTCTAGTGCCCCTAAAAGGTGAAAACATTTAGGAAAGTGTACATTGATAAACAGACTGGCAGAGGAGCACGAGTGTAGAACAGAAATCATTCTAATAAATGATTCACCAAAATTAAAGGTAGAAAGAGTATGAAATAAAAATTGCCAGTGAACCTTCTCGAAAGCTTTCTCAGCACCAAGTTCTAGAGGGCAAGAAGGAAAAGATAAAGATGGAATAGTTTCAATAACATAGAACAAAAGTATTGTATTATTAACACAGCATCTTTTTTTCATAAAACGTGTTTGATCTTCATGAATGATGGTTGATAGAATTTGGATATTCTAGTGGCAGGGATTTTTGCATAAAGTTTACAGTCTTGATTTATTAAGGAGGTAAGGCAGTAGTTGGATACCTTAGTATGGTCTTTATCTGTCTCAGGTAGGACTTATAATCAATACTTCAGTAAAAGAACCTGAAACTACACCTGTATTACCAAAGTTAGTAAGCAAGTGAAACAAGTAAAGAGTGAGGCAGGGAGAAGATATTTGATAATTTCTGCAGGAATACCATCCTGGTGATTTGCATGGCATCAAAAAATTAATAGCTATTTTAATTTCTTCATTAGAAATGGGTAATTCTACAATAGATCTGTCAGATTAGGAAGTTAGTGGGAGATTACATGATTTCAAAAACAAAACTATAAGAGACTGTCAATGCATTCAGATTCGCAATGTAAAGAAGAGTAACACTCATTAACAATATCGGTATTAGATAATGCCATTTTCCACCATTCCTATAAATAGCATGAATTTGAGTTCTGTCTTTTCTTAATGCTAAATTGATTTGCTAGAAGTTTCCCAGATCTAGTAGCATTAAAATAGAATTTAGATTTTTGATTTGATTTACTAAAAAATTATATTCATAACAAAGCTTTTGTAATTGAATTTTAAAAGAATTATTATTAAATGCGTTCATACTTAGCTATTTATTTTTATAGGTCATAAATTATTGCCTAAAATATAAATTTTTGTTTGCCATTATGGAAATAGTTAAGAGAAAAATATTCTTCCATCTTAAATAACATTTTAGTCTTATTATTTTCATTAAGAGCAAAATCAACATTCATAATCCATTTTGATCAAGATAGGTGAGATGTATCCAATTGTAAACATAAAGAAGTCATAGCATGATCTGATATGTCAATATTTCTAATAGTGAGTTCAGTTATAGAATGGACTAAATCTCTTGAGGATAATGCACATCAATTAGAGAATATGGGCTATGGGGAGTAGAGAAAAAAGTAAAATCTTTATGAGTTGGAAACTGTAAGCGCCATTGTTAGACCTTTCAGCCTTAGGGTAGTCTTACCCCAAATGTTTTGCCTTCTATCCTTATTTTTGCTGATTTCTTTTCTGCTGGTCTTAGGACTCTACACACTTAACCACTGCTAACCAGACCTAAAGGGCATGTGCATACTCCTCAAAAAATAGCAACATTGGCTATCCCCAATTGACATATTTAATTTACTTGTAAGAGACTAGTACTGTGGCACTCCATGTACGGTGAGCCTGTAAATTGAATGCCTGCAGCAGTGATTGTGTCATCCACTTAAGTAATAACAGGTAACTGTTCCTTCAAGGGATTTTGTTCAAAACACTCAGTTGGTTATTTCCAATCAATTACTTGTTGGTGAAGTCCCTAATGGTGACTGGCTATTGAGCAATCTCAATCTCAATATATTTATTTAAAAATTAATAATCTGTGGTAAACAATCTTGCAACATAGGAATGTATTCTTCAAGCTGTAAACAAATTTAATGTTAACAAATCAGGAAGGGGTACATAAGGTAATAACAAAACACCATGATAGAGGATATTAAATGTTGTACAGCAGAATGAACCTTCAAATTATAAGTGTAAACATCTATTCCAAATGATTTAACATAGAAAATTAATCTGAAAAACAGCAGAAAACAATTCCTGAACGCAAAGGGTGCTGACAGGGAATTAGATGAGTTTGTCGACGTTTCGGTCTTTCTTGACAAATTAGTTCATTAGACCATCTTCAGGACGAAGAGAAAGATGTTAAAACAGTCCCTTATGTCTGGTAAAATACTAAATGTGTACCAAAAAAGGGGGGGCATGACTTAAAAAGAATTCCAGGTTACAGACACCGGTACAGCCTAACAATTAGGCATATGATCAGGCTCAATGCTGAAGGGAATCTTATTGGCGCCACTTACAAAGTCCAGAATATCCAAATTGCTTTGTCGTGCCAAATGTCTACCGCTGGAACATCAAGCGGTGTACACCGTTTGATGTTCCAGTGGTACAAGTTTGGAGCGATTAAAGCAAGTAGCATTCACAAAAGTAGGACATGTACCTTTAAGTTCTACATTTCCCAGAAGTGAGAAACTTTACAATCAATTTTTCACTACTGCAAGGCCTAACTGTCCCATAGGCTCAATCAATCAATCGAACATTTATAGAGTGCAGCAAATCACCCATGAGGGACTCGAGGCACTGGAGCTGTTTGCTGCTGCGTGGAGGATTGCTCATTGAAACATCCAGGTCTTTCGTTCTCTTCTGATTTGCTGGCATGACAAAGCAGTCTTGAAGTACTGGGGGAGGTTGTTCCAAGTCTTGACTGCCAAGTGAGAGAAGGAGTGTCCTCCGCTGTTGGCTCGACCAATCTATGGAGTGTCTGTGAGGGAGAGGGAAGCTGAGCAAAGGGTCAGGTGTTTGTTGATGTATGCTGGTCCTTCGTTGCGCAGGACCTTGTAGGTATGGGTCAACATCTTGAACTGGCATCTCTTCTGAATCGTGAGCCAATGTCGTTTCTTGAGATGTGGTGTGATATGGGTCCTTCTATGGAGGTCGAGTATGAGTCTTGCTGCTGAGTTCTGTATTGTCTAAAGTCTCTTCAGGAGGCATGCAGTGATTCCTATGTTTCTGTAGTCCAGTCTGCTGATGATGATAGCCGGAGTGAGGGTCCTGGTGTCTGCTGGGAGCCACCTGAAGATCTTGCAGAGCATCCGAAGGGTGAAGAATCAGGCAGATGAAACTGCATTGACTTGCTTCTGCATTAATAACTTGCTATCCAGGATGATGCTGAGGTTGCAGGCGTAGGGTGGAAGGGGTGCTAAGATCATCGAGCCTCCATGTGTCGGTCCATGACGAGGTGTTGTTCCCAAAGATGAGGACTTCTGTTTTTTCGGTGTTGAGTTTCAGACAGTTGTCCTTCATCCAGTCTGCAAAGTTGTTCCTGCATCTGTGGAAGTTAGCTTTAGTGGTGAAGGGATTGTCGGACAGTGTCAATGGAGTTACCTTATTACATTGGGAGCAGGTAACTAGTTCATGCTTGGTGTCATTGAAACTGGAATGAAAAATCTTCTCTCATGGAAAAGTCAGATTTTAGATAGTTTTGGGGTTTAAAGGTAAGAATATGTACATTTTAATGTAGAAAATAGCCCAAAATAAATTTTAAATGCTCTACGTTCGTTACTGGCTTATCCGGAGCTACTGGGTTGTGGCCATCTTTCTGTGCGTGCTCGCCCAGCTCTTCCATTTTTCTAATGTATCCAGAGTTACCTCACATGGCTGGTCAGAGTTTTGAGTGGATCCTTTTTCTCATGTCCAACTTATGGAAATAGTATCATTAAGAATTCCTTTTTCTGAGAGTGAAAAGCAATGCTTGCAGAAGGCTTGCTTATGTTTATATTGTCTTAATGCTAGAAATATGATTCAGACATGGGCTAAATGACCTCAGAAGAATGTAGGAAGAGTCCATTCATCTCATAAGAAAAAGAAGAGTGCATTGGCTCCCTTATACTGGATTATCTATAAATAATACTGATAGTCATCTATCCTTTTTTACCTTTTGTTTTGCGAGTGGAAGAAGAGAAAGCAATTAATCCTTCTGCATTATTAAATAGTGGTGTCTGCAGATTTTATTATTGCTCGGGATTGGCTCAGTAGGAAAAACATTCCAAAAAGAGTAAAGACGACGCCTGAAGTTCATAGGTTTCCATCGACTTCAGGTCTAATTTGGGTTGCCTCATCACCATTACAAGCTACTTTTGGAAGTAATATTTTTGAGGTTATTGCCTGTCCTAATTATGCTATAAATCTGGTGTTAGAGCCATAACTATTTCTTAATTGGTAGACCAGAACACTAGCTTTAAAATCTCAGTTTTGTCATGAGCATTGTTATGCATCAGAAAGCCATTGCCCATCTAATGATGAGATCAAAAAGGCCAGCTCAGATTTGATTGTTGCTGAACTTTTTGCAATGCCTCTTTAGTACCATTTTTTTATCCAGTTTTTACTAAGCCTAAAATCACCGCAATACCCCTCACAGGGAATATGATTGTGCCATTCCAACAGAACTTGATACTATTGTTACCTTTGGAGGTAATTATTTACTGGCGGAAAAAGAAAAGAAGGAACTTTAACCTTACTTGCAGGAGAATTTACAAAATGGTTTAATTGTATCATCTTCTTCACCGGCAGAGACACATTTATTTTTAGCATCCAAGAAAGATCAGGACTTTCTCCCTTACATTGATTATCGATGTTTTAATCAAATTACGATGAAGGTTTAATATCCTTTGTTTGCTTGGCTAAGCTTGACTGACGAGGTACTTGTGATCTTATGCATATAAAAGAGGGTGAGAAATGCAATTTGCTTTTCACAACTCATTTGGGCATTTTGAATATTGCGTAATGCCATTTGGGTTGTGTTATGAACGCAGGGGCAGATTTACAAGCCCCTTGCAACACTTTTACGTCGCCGTTGCGTCACTTTTTTGACGCAGCGGCAACGTAAACCATGCGCCATGTTGCGACTTATTTACAACGTGACGCATCTAGGCAGATGCGTCACGTTGTAAAGCCCTGCGCCACATGAAACCTGCGTCAGGTTTCATGTGGGCTTTATGTCACAGGGTGGGCGTTCCCTCGCAGGAAAGCCCCGTAAAACTGACGCAGTGAAATCTACAAGATTTCACTGAGTCAGTTTGACAACGCTGCTGCGTCAAATCCTTACGCATGCTTCAAGTAGGCGTAAGGAGTGACGCACCCCGTTAAGTATGGGCGGCCCCTGTGCATTGAAGGAGTTGTGTCGCGCTTGATGCAACTCCAGCAATGCGCCGCCCGTACGCCACAAGATGCGTCACGCATCTGCCCCTTCTTGCACCATGGTGCGCCACATTGTAAATGCGACGCATCTGTGGTGGCGCAAGTGGGGGATTACGTGACGCATCTGTTCTGGCGCTTCCCTGCTGATTTGCAGAGATGCGCCAGAAGTTGTAAATCTACCCCTAGATATTTATTAGTGTTTTATGGGTCTATATTTTCTGCTGTTTTGAATCAATTTGTATTACCCTAGTTAGAGGACATCCTGGTGCTTTCTAAGTCTCTGGTGAAGCCTCAATAACAAGTGACTGGTGGTTTCAGATTACTGCATACAGCATGGTGCAGTAGGTCAGCCCATTTCACCCGCTAGCTAACTTCCCTGTGAGTATGACCATTCTGCTCTTTCACAAAGAGCACATCGGTGCACAAAATAGTTTCCTTCAGTGCCAGGGATAATTATGGCAATGTGTGCTTTTTGAGATCAAACAAATGTGTTGCTGTTACACCTGTCAGCTTGAGGGTGGTCTTCCCCCAAACGCTTTGCCTGTTAGCCTTACTTTTTGCTGATCTATATTTGTTGGCCATACTGGACAATTTACCATTGCTAAAGTGCTCAATCCCCACAATTGGTATATTTGGTCTACTTATAATTCCCTGGCAAAATACACTATTTGTGTCCAGGGCCTGTAAAGTAAATGCAACTTGTGGGCCTGCAGAACTGATTGTGCCACCAGGGGTGTGGAATTTATTAAAATATCTACTTGTCCATAGGGCAGGTTGCTTCATAAATCTACTTGTCCTGTAACAAAATCCACTTGTCCCTTTGGTGCCGTGTAGTGCGGCGACAAATTATGGCAGCAATCTCATTATATAAGAGCTCTTATATAGCCTCTCTGATTATGCCAGGGCTCATACCATGGTAGTGTTTGAATACTAGCAATCCCTTTATGTTGCCATGTTTCAGCAGATCTACTTACTGGGACTGAAGGCAGTGGTAAGCAATAGTTTCAGGGTTGGAATGCCCTTTTGAGTTTTGAAATGTTGGAAATGTACTCCTGATAATGGCGGACGCAAACCTTCTTCCAGAGTTAGGAAAAAAGTGGTTGGAGGGAAAATGAACTTGTAGACACTCAGGTTTTCGCATGAGCAAATCTACACATGCATATATTGCTCATGCTAAAATGCAGTTCACAAATATTTTCTAGGAGTACAATTTCTTGTCCTACTTCTGTAAATTCTTGTGAATTCACGAAAACCATATAGCTAAACTTAATGCAAGTACATATACCAAGGTTGCACTTTTGAGACTTTCTTTAATAATTGGGCCTCTAGTTTTGTGTGGCCTTAACCATGACCTTTTGGGTTTATTAAAATTCTCTCTCTCTCTCTCTCTCTCTCTCTCTATTGGCTTGCTTCACTGTGAGTGACAGCATTCTGCTCTTTCACAAGGAGCATATCTGCACACAACATAGTTTTGTTCAGCGCCACTAACTAATTTGGCAGTGTGTGCTTTTTGAGACCAAAAACTATTTTTGCTTTTGGCAATGTTTGTTATAATGGCGAGGGCCTGGCAGCTCTCACATCAATAAGGCTTTACAAAAACCATGCCAAAGCAAGTCACGCATTGCTAAAACTAAAACACTTACCAGCAATTTCAGACCTACTGGCTTTGCCAATGATTGTTTATTTGTTATGTTTTCCATAATCTTATTGATACTGGTTACTCTGATTTTCCAATATGAATATCTTTGGGAAATACTAGCATGCATCAACACAATTTACTAAATGATGCTGCAAAGAAATGGTACCTGAAATTTTACAGTAGTTTAGCAAAATGTTTTTTTCCCTACTTTCATTTAGGAACATTTTATATTGAAAGCTAAGAATCATTAATCTTGCTTTCAAGCTTCTGCAAATATTTGCATCTCATCATAGAGCATTCTGGGAGCATTATGCATAGCCTCATTTTATACTGGAAACACTCACAGTAGTGCAGTCAGAATTTACATTTACTTAGAGCGCTCACCTTAATAAAAAAGGCTTTAAATTAATGAACCATAAATGCAAATTTGAACAGCATTAACATATGCACACAAATATTAACTTTAACTGCAGGCAGTGCCCTTCCCTGACCTTTAACGTGGTACTGCAAACTGGTAGCCAAAGGGTTTGTGCTGCAGGGGGTTGGGCCTACTTGTCCCAAGAACAAAATACACATTAAAACTTGTTGCCCTTGACCCCAAACAATATGTCCTGGGCGTCGGGCTATAGGAATTCCACATCCCTGTGCCACCCACTGAAGTATCCCTTTAAACATGTCTCAAGCCTACCACTGCAGATCCTGTACATGCAATTTGAGTGTCATGTTGACTTGGCATTTAAAATCTCTTGCCAAGCCTTAAACTCCCCTTTTATTGCATACATGTCACCCCTAACGTAGGGCAGGATGCTGTGCAAGTAAAATAATGTGACAAATACTCTTTAGTTTTACATGTCCTAGCAGTGAAAAACTCCCAAATTCATTTTTCACTACTTTGAGAACTACCCCTTTCATAGGATAGCATTGTAGATTCCTAAAACTTTTATTAAGTGTAATTGCTGATTGAGAAGGAGTAGACCAGTCATGTTTGGTACCTATGGACTTGTAATGATAAGTCCTCTTTAATGGTGTAGTTGGATTTATGATTACAACTTTAAAATGTCCATTCTTAGAAATTTGCAATTTTCCTGCTCTTAAGCCCTGTGTGCCTGCTGTCTGTCCCCAATACATATCTGGGTTGGGTGATAGCTGGGTTTTGTGCATTCCCTCTAGACTTGTGGTCTTCAAACTTTCAAATATGGCGCCCCCTAATGCAATGGTTAAATATGTCTAGACTTATTTAAACATTACAGTTATGTTAAACATTTTTAAAATGCATGATTGCGAAACATACTATTCTGGCTAGCTAGACCTTACTAATGTCCTAAGGTATCTACATTGTGATTATCCGACATGGGGGCAGGGAATTTGAAGAATATGTGTAGTCCCTCCACATTTGACACATGCTCCCAGCCAGATATAAACTACAAAATATGTAAGTAATGGCCCATTACAAAGTAGCTTACTGCTGATCATTTGTTTTCAGCTTAAAACAAAGCACTGCCATCAGCATGCTGCTTCTTTCAACCAGAGCCTGGTGCCCCCCCTGGAATGAATTAAAGCCCCTTTAGTTTGAAGACCCCTGCTCTAGACAGTCACACACAAAGGGAGCTTAGTTGTGCCAGATGGGCCATTCACATCCTGATTGGCCATTAACATCCTGATGGGTCATCCTGGGCAGGATGGGAGGGAAGAGCTGACACTTGTACCTGAATGGGCTGTGCCTGTCTCCACACAAAAAGCTGCAAACCCCCCGTAGTGTGTCTGGAGCCAGGGCAGGAGAGGGAGGACATCTGCGCACTTCAAAGCCCCTCTTTGAAGTTTCCCGTTTCAAAGGCACCACTGGGTATAAGAACTGGACTTCTGAACCTACCAAATCAGTACACTTCTGGACCTTTGGATACTCTGGCAGGAAGAAGGACTGCTGTACTGCTGAAGGACTGCCAGTCTGCTGGTCTGGAAGAACTGCTTTTCTGCTGTGCTGACCGGCCTGCAGCCCTCTCAGCCTCGGTGAGGAGGACTGGACCTACACCACTTGAACCCAGTGTGACTCCAAGGGCTTTCCTGCTTGTTCTGCAGTCTCAGGGACATTAAAGACTGCCTGCAACTCTCCAACCAGCACCTGGACTCTGCCATCTGTGAGTCCTACCTTGCCAAGTGGTGCCAATCCAGTCCTGGGCCCTATAAAGTGGGTATTTCTGTGCTGCTGCCTCACAATCCACACATCATTGACCTTATGCCAGTAGGAACAAAGCATTTCCTTCAACGTCGACGCATAGCCGCTATGAGGACATCACACAGCCGACTGCCCAGTTCAATGACGACGCAATGCCTTCATCACCAGGGGTTCGACGACGATTTATCGGCCAACAGCGTGACTCAGAACCGATGCATTGCCTATAATCCGATAGATCGACAACGAGGCATCACAACTGACGACTCCTTGATGTTGATGTTGAGGTTATTTATATAGCGCGCTGTCGCTCCAAGGAGCATCCTGGCGCTGCGATTTCATTGCTGGTAAGTTGATAAAGTTTAGCTGATTGTAGATGCTCTGTATACAAGGGGATCAGACAAGTGATTTGTAAACTGATTCGGCTAGGCCATAGATCCATGTTTTAAGAGATTTTTTGAAGGCAGTTGCTCCTCGACGTCAACGCTTCCTCTGTGAAGGGACTTTTTGCAGCGGGCCCTGCATGGCTCCTGTATTTGACTAACGCTCCGTTGCGGTCGGATAGCCTTTCCGGTTTTGACCCGGTCCACCGCGACCCGATAGCCCCTGTTGGCGCTTAATGCTTTTAAGCACTAGATTTCAAGATATTCTTTAAAAATTCATAACTCCGTTTCTACTTATTGTATTTTTGTCATTTCGGTCTTGTTTTGTTCAATAAATTAAGCTCTATTTTCCGAACACATTTAATAAGTATTCCACAAATACTTTAGACATTGCCTCTTAAGTTAAGCCTGCCTGCTCTGTACCAAGCTACCAGAGGTGAGCAACAGTTAACCTAAGGGTGTGTATCTGACTTACTCTGGCTAGGATCGTAGTCCCTACTTCGACAGGGTGCATATCTCTGCCAACTAGAGACCCAATTTCTATCAGTTGCATTTAGCAATTTGCTTAAATATTTATATTGGTGAGAGCCTGACACCGCCATCAAAAATAAAAATTTACAAAAACTATGAAAAAACAAAACAAAGATTTACAAAGCCAAAAGGATGACAGCCAATGCCCAAACTATTGGCTTTGCCAGTGCTTGTTATACATTTTCCATGAATTGAAGAACCACATTTGTGCAAAACCTATAGTCATTTCTAATAAAAGTGCTCCCTCTGCTGGTTACATATAATATAAGCAGTACCCGGCTTGAATGCCACAAAATGTTTTGGTCTGGACAGGATCAATAAACTTAAACCCTCACTAAGAAGTTGGTGGTATTTCCAATAACCACCGGCAAAGCCAATAGGTCTCACTTCTTGAACCCACTGATTTTGTCAAAGCTTTATTGTGATCCTGAACAGGATGGTTAAAAAGCACAATGATTTTGCTGTTTAGTGCCAACAGAATGATGTGGAGCCATTTTGTTTTACTTTGCACCTTTAAATTGGTAAAACAAAATACATCTTAAGTAATTGCAGTAATTTGGTGCCTGCACTCCCAAAAAAAGTTAAAAAGAGAACCGCAGGGTGGCAGGCAACGGAGTAGTGGGTGGAGGGGGCAGGTGGACGGGGGAGCAGCAGGGAGTCAGAGGGGGATGAATTAACAATAAAGCTGGGGAAGGGTGAAGCAACACACTCTGAAGGGAGGAGCACATGGGGGAAGCACACATGAGGGCGCAACACAGAGAGCTCAGCTGGCGGAGTAAGAAACAAAAGAGGGAAAGAGTTGGAAAACATATGTACCCTGGTCGAGTGCTTAATCAAAAAGATAAGAAAAGTTCCCAAAAGTGAGCAGTGGAAGGACACAAGTCAGCTTGTCAAGAGGGTGGTAAATAGGTTATGCTCCAGGTGAGGAACACACACAAGTTTGTGTCAGTTGCGTAGTTAGGTTTCCAAGGGCACTAGAGCAAGAAAAGTAACTGGCCCCCCTCACTGGGGTGACACTTCAGTCTATCAGCTGCCCCTGACACTCCTCAACCTCCTTCCTTAGTCTATATCCGCAGTATCAAAATTCACTGCCATTTTTATACACACACACACTATTGTATTTGCACTCTCTGCAGTGTAGTTCTGCAAGTCTGCAGCACCCGCCGCAATGGTAAAATGCGTTGTGGTCCAGTAGCATTGGCAGCGCAGCTGCTGGTAGTCTCATTACTCTATTAGCACTAGTCGTACCTTGCATAAACTGCCGGGGGATAAACTTAAAGGAAATATCTTCGGAGGTTGGACTCCTCTGGATGCAGAGTAAGTAGGCAAAATAATGGCACTCAGACTGCCTGACATCCAAAAGACTAGGGGTTGTCAACTAGGCAGAGCCAAGCAATGGCAACAAAGCAAGGTTTCTTAAAAAGCATGGAACAAATGTGGGACCGCAGGGCTAGGCAGTGCACGCTTCCTCCAAAGTTATGAAGAAGGCTATTGCAGGGCTAGTGCGATTTTCCTTTGAAGACATGGAACAAGCATGCCATTGTGCAGTACCATCTAATGCCTCCTTTAGATACAAAGAATAAGCAGGATTTAATATTTGGTACAAGTGTAACTGTACGGGTGCAAATTTGACTCACGTGCATAGCAACATCCTCACACAAACAGGTACAGGGACAGGCTAGAGTGCACGCTTCCCTCATTCCCTTAGAATACAAACCTTTCTAGTCAGAAACAATGCAAGCTTCTCGTGTGCACAGAACATGGTCAGCATCTGCAACAGCAGCCCAAGACTGTGTGCAAACACACACACACACTGTGGAGCATTTTGGATCAGTGCAAGTTTCCCTCACATGCAACACAGATACAAGAAGGTCATCAGCCGTGCAAGCTAATATATCCTCACATACAAAACTGATATCACACTGGAGAAAACATCTAAGCTTATTTGAGGCACATAATACTCAGAACAAAGTTTAGAGGTGGGTGAGCCACTGAATGCTCGAGGCAGATGCTATACTCTGGTTCAGTTCGAGCTTCTCCTGAGCCCTTGAGCCCACATTGCAGTGGGCTTTCTTGTGCCTTCTGCTGCTACCCAATGCTCTAACCTCATGCACAAAGAATGAAAGGCAAAATAACATTTGATATCAAACAATAGTGAGAAAGGGATACCAATCAAATGGCTTAAATACACAGAGTGAGAACAAAAAACCTGGAACCAATCCTGGCTTCAAATTGTGTGATTGCAGGCAATTTTTTTATCGTGCGTCCTAATACAATATCTGTTACGTGATTTCCATGCCACATGATTCCATTGTTCAGCTTGTGCCTGGAACGGGAAACATCCTTTACAACGCAACTTTTACCACGCAAACCATTACAAGGCATTGCGTTGGGGGGCGCTCTAGGATAGGGAATAGATTTAATTTACTATCCAACACCTTCCCTACTATCCACGGGGACTGGAGTTGGAATAGTAAATTTAACTATTCACTATCCAGCACCCCAAAGCGCTATGTGTTGTAAAGGCATGCGTTGTAAAACTTGCGATGTAAAAGCATGCGTGGTAAAAGCATGCGTTGTAATGTCATACATCCGCCTGGACCTTTAGACCTTTGGCTCAGCTCCCCTGTTAAGTTGTTGGCTTGTCTTTATCTACTACGGTCCTGTGTATAAAAGTTATTCTAGTTCCCCCGCCCTCAAAATCTTCCTCTGAGGAGCAATGTCTTGTTTTGTAAAATTCTGAAAGGTTCCCATGGGTCTCAGAAGGATGTCTATTCCTATGGTTGGTTTTAATAAAGAAAAATTTTGCATCAGCGTACATAAGAAATTGTTTAAAGTTACCTGTGCATTTTTTAGCACAAAATGAAACAAACAGCGTTCAAATCATTCATTTTCCATTTCCAGCACTCTGTCCTATTTACCCTGTGTTCTTTCATTAACTGCCTCATATGCCCCCCACCTATCAGGCTGAATGCGGTGCTTACTGTGACTGTCTTGCCTTCAGAAGCCACCCAGCAGCATGGACATACCGTCTTTAACTTTTGCTGATGTCAGTTAGCTCTGGTAAAGCCAATGAATCTGGTTTTAAAGTGCTAATGCTGAGGCATACACAAATGATGATTGCATGTATTTGCATATTAGTGCCAGACCTATTGGCTTTGCCAGTGCTTGTTTAACAAAGCAGACTGGAACAGCAAGGAAAAGGACAGAATGTGACTACCGACAGCGGCACTTGAGAGTCTCAGTGATGAAATAGAGCACTGTGCTCACAGTTCACCACAGCAAAGCCGGGGCCTGTAAAGAAGAGGCAGCATGTGTTCCCCAAACACACCAAACCTGCTTATAAACTTACCCAAAGCACAAACATAACATGTGTATTTGTAAAGCACACGTTCACCCAGAAGGGTATCTTGTCGCTGGATAACAGATGTTTATTGTTACCCAACTGTACTCATTTTATCGACCTCAGAAGGATGAAAGGCTGAGTGGACCTACTGGGATTTGAACCTGTGACCATAAGCTTAAACACAGGCCTTTACAGTGGACGCATCAGGGCACTAAGCCACCAGACCCAGCAGGAGAATGAATTAAGAAAGACAAGGAGGAGCAGCTCCGCCTCCTTGCTAGTGCTCTGTGATGGGTGCACTTCCTCGGGTAGAACTGCCATGGGACAGGCTGACATCTTTAGCCCTGAGCAGGCAGCGCTTAGTGATTGCCAATCCTGGCACGGCTTTTCACCTGAACTGCTAGGCCTGTAGTGATTACCCTAGACAATAAGAAGGGGGGACAGGGAGCATTTAGAAAAAATAAATAAACGGGTCCAGTACCAATGCTCCCAAGGGTCACTATGTATCACCAGGGGTAACAGTTCCCAAAAGAGTAGAGTCCGCGGCCAAACTTTGGTTGCGAGTCAAGGCCGATAAGGTGAAAAAGTGAGAAAAGAAATGTCTCTAAGTGATCAGGTTGAGATAATATGAAGCTGGGGGAATTTCTCCTTTAAGAAATAGTGCCCTCACAAACTCTTGCGAGTGTCATGCTTGATCATTGGGCGTTGCTCCTCGTGGGGGTGGCGCTGCAGTTCCCCACAGGCCCCGCAAGAGGGTTCTTTATCAGAGATCTTTTTAGGAGACACCGCAGTTGTGCATGTGGGCCTTAAAAAGTGTGAAAAGTGGTTTAAAATTACCCAAACTGGTACCTAGAGAACACCCTTTATTCAGGGGTCCAGGAGGTAAAAAGGTGTGTGTTCGTACCACGCTGGATATAAAGCACCTCCAAAAAACAAATAAAATGGAGGGGAGAGTATTGCTCTGCTACTTCCTTTAAAATTCCATGCGTGTATGTGAAGGTGAAGGTGTGGTCGACATGTTTCGCTCAGTCCCGGTGCGCTTCTTCAGGACCGTGTGAAGTGGAATAAAATAGTAAAAATAGGGTTCAGGGACGGCGACACCCTGTAGCTCTATGGTACCTATATTAAGGTGGTGATGCATCTAAATAGCGCAATGGAACATCAACTGTATGTTCCTATGATCAACCCCTTAGAAAGTAATGGAGCAAGCCTACGGCAATGTCCGCGGTCACAAAAGCCGCCAGTTGTAGCTTCGTGTAGCAGCCTGTTACGTACGGCACCGCACATGTAGTGATTACCGACAAGCTTAATGGCTTATCAAGCTTAACTAAAATCAGCATAAACATAAAAATAAACCAAAAACACCAGCCTGAATATGATTTAATATTTTGAGTGTCATTGGACTGATTTGCTGCAGTGCTGGCCTCATGGTCACAGGTTCAAATCCTGGCAGGTCCACTCAGCCTTTCATACTTCAGAGGTCTATAAAATGAGTCCCATTGAGTTGGGTAACAATAAACATCTGTTATTCAGCGCCTTGAGACCGTTGGGTGATAAGTGTGCTTTACAAATACTCTGTTTATGTTATGGCCTGTGGCAGGCGATGCTCCAGCTCTGAGCTGTAGTGAGATCAGCGGGACGGTCTGTCTAATGAATCCAGGCGCTGTCAGATGCTTAAGGAGATCTTCAGCATCGAGCGGAAGTGATCATGATGCCCTCAAAATCGCAAAGAAATCATGCCAAACCCTCGAAAAAGCCTGCCGCAACAAACGGACGGTACAAAAGGGGGTGGTAATGGACGGAGCATCTGAACCAATCAAACACTCACACCCAGTCAAAAGATCTGGGTTTAATCCATCACCGTTCTTTAGCCCACTCCGCCACCCCAGTTCAGACATGGCTATATGCAAATCAGTCTGGCTATATGCAAATCAGTCTGACCCTGTGCCTCATGGGAACAGTGCAGCCCGAACTGCCAAGCCATGCCTTCCTTGGACCGGAAACAAGCTTCCGAGGACCGGTTTCTGGCATTACAGCCGTCTTCAGCCCGGCTTGCTTGAATCCAGTGGCAAAGTGAGCAAGGGACTCACGTCTGAGCATACAAGCATATAGCTGGGTTCAAACTGCAAAGGCATGGTGAGCAAAAAAACGATGGCTTTAGGCCCAGATCTCTGTACTGGGGTGAATGTATGACATTGTTCTGCATTCTGTCCATCACCTGTTGTTTTGCATTTGTCACCCCGAGTGGGACGGGTATGCTCAGATGTGAGTCCCGTGCTCTCCATGCCACTGGAATCAAGCTATCCAGGCTGAAGAGGGCTGAAAGCCTGAAACCGGCCCTTGGATGCTTGTTTCCAGTCCAGGGAGGACCTGGCTTAGCAGTTCGGTCTGGACTGTTCCCATGGGGCACAGGCTGAAGACTGATTTGCATATAGCTGGGTTCAAACTGGAAAGGCATGGTGAGCAAAAAAACGATGGATTTAGGCCCAGATCTCTGTACTGGGGTGAATGTATGACATTGTTCTGCATTCTGTCCATCACCTGTTGTTTTGCAACAAACGGACAGCAGAAAACATTACAGCCCTCAAGAGCGCCACCCGCGAATACCACCAGATGATCCGCACCACCAAAAGGACATCGTTCAAAGAGCGTCTGGACAACAACGCCCACAACAGCAAGGAACTCTTCAGCATTGTCAAAGAACTCTCCAACCCCAGCGCCAGCAACAACGACATCACACCGTCGCAAGACCTCTGCAACTCCCTCGCCACATTCTTCCACCGCAAGATCGCAGATATACACGACAGCTTCGGACCCCAGACTCCGCCTCCAGCCACCAAACCAATGACCCCCACCACCAGCCTCAGCGCATGGACCCCCATCAGCACTGAAGACACCACCCGCGTCATGAACACCATCCACTCCAGCTCCCCCTCCGACCCATGCCCTCATCATATCTTCAACAAAGCCGACACCACCATCACACCCCACCTCCGGAACGCCATTAACAGCTCCTTCACGTCAGCCACCTTCCTAGGAATCTGGAAACACGCAGAAATCAACGCCCTTCTAAAGAAACCAACAGCGGACCCCAAAGATCTCAAGAACTTCCGCCCCATCTCTCTTCTCCCCTTCCCGGCTAAAGTCATCGAGAAGTGTGGTTCTGAAAATTCTGGACTCGTGTAATAAACTTTGTCGTAGCAAGACGATTTTGATATCAGAAGACCGAAAATGGCTAGTACACTATGCACAAGCATTTTCGACATATTCGAGTGACGATTTCACTTCGAAATCGTCATTTGCGTCCTGAACCCTCGGCTTCCATTTTGTGTACGGCAGCCATTTTGTGAGTTGCCCTCACATAGGCCAATGATTTTGGCCAAACATGATTCCAAAGGACACGTACACCTTGGTTGACTTCTCTGCGACCTGGGCAAACTGGAACCATCGCCCCAGGCCGAACCTGCCCGGCCAGTTCCTTTCCCAGTGGCCGAGCGAGATAGCATCAAGGCACAGCCTACCATAAACCTTTTCATCGCACACACACCCTGCCTAATCTTGCTCACACCTGTCCCTGTTTCTTTCTCTACAACTTGCTTTACGAGGAGGAGGTGCCCGTTTTTATTGGGGGTCCACCGATATCTGATGAAAATGTTGGGCCTTGCCGGGTAATTTGTTGTGGGTTGGACGAACTGAAATGTGGGCTTGTCATCATGACTCTGCTTTTTCTTTGTAGTGAAAATATGTGAATGGTCAACTGTAAACCTAAGAATGTTTGCCTGAAGCATAATATTTTGTATAAAAAGAGAAGACTGGCTTTGTAAGATTGAGCAGTCTCCTGAGAATATACAACGTGTTGTACTTCTAGGACGCCTGTTACTTGGTTGCAGCCAATAAATTCGATCTTTGACTTCACCTAGAAGACTCTGAGTTTCTGTGTCTGAATCAGGAAAGTACCCGAGGTTTTAGGGTGTACTCTGACACCACTGGGTTCCAAAAAACCCAGTACCTCAGCTGGCGCCCAACGTGGGGTGATACCAACGGTACCGGTCCAAGCCAGAGGTTCGTGAGGAGCTTCGTGTGAAAATTCTGGAGGAAGGCCGCCACTTCATCGACCCCTGCATGTCGACGTGGTCCAAAAGTCTTTGCTGCGAGGTTCCCGGCTTCCCGAAGGCTACGAAGGACTGCTGCCCTGGCTATCACCCTGATTTGGACCCTTGATGTTTGGTAGAGCGAAACGATAGACGAGTCTTCTGGTGACGTCATCGATACCTCAGTTAAGTATAAGTGGAGCGTCTCCCAGTCCTTAGTTTGGTTCTTAGTTTGGGTATCCCCTTGGGTTCTTTGATTTGGAACTTGCAAGTACCAAAGCCGAAGGACTCGTGTATTCACGAGAATATCGTAATCGATAATCCTTCGAAGTTTGAAGCTAGACTAGAAAGCGAAGATGCCTGGTCTTAGCAGACTTGGAAACTTGTTTTGTTGTGGTAGTAATAGGGATTCCCGATTGGAGGACTCGTGTCCGGTTCCTCCGATTGGAACTCCAACTTATGAATTGTATGTGAAACATGGAGTAGCTCCATCACATATAATGAAGTGTGGATCCGATACACCAAAAAGGATGGTGTTTTAAAATGGCCCCAATATGGTAGCTTTGACACGGAAATCTTAGATAACCTCGAAGTTAAACTTTTCAAGAAGAAAGCCCGGCCGGCGATGTTTGACTCTTTCCGCCTATGGCGTAAGGAAGCCAAACAGAAGGAAATTAAATTAGCGAAGAAAAATAAGAGAGAAAGGGGTATCTTGGTAATGCAAGCTGCTATGCAGTTTAAAGATAACGAAGAAGAACAGATGAGTGAGCAGTTGCACAGGGAACGTAAAATGGTGATTGATAAATGTTATCCAGTTTTGCCGCCTCTTCAGCAAGATGCAGCAAAAGACCTTGAAAAAGACCCCCTAATGTCGCATTTGTTAAGTTCGCCACCCCCTTATGCGCAGAATGCTACGGCACCTCCGCAACCTTTAGTTGCGCAACCTTTGGTTGTATTGCCTCCTGCTCCTCCACAACTACCAGCTGCTCTTCAGTTGGTTCCTATTCCTCTGGTGCAGCCTCCTCAAGGGCCACCGGCTTTGACATCTGCTCTGCCTTTACTTCCTACAACTTTGACCACTATATCGACTACCACTCCTGGTACTCCTCCTGACACTGCCTCTGCGTCTGCCTTGCCTCACCCTGCTTTTCCGCCTGTCCTTGCATCGACTTCTCCTTCTGTTCGGCAGAGAATGACTAGCACTGTTACTAGCTTTCTATATCCTCTCTTTGGTGCAACAAGTGTAACCCCTGTCACAGAGCGTAAGCAGTTACGTAGCCAACTGCCTGATTCTAGGGAGAAGGAAACACTGAATTATTTGGCGCATAAATGGGTTACCGATCCGATAACGTATGAGCTAGAATCTGTTATGGATGTCTTCCATCAGTGGGAAGCATCAAAGCAGAGGTACGTTTTTGAGAAAATATGTACTTTCCTTTGTGAGGATAGAGAGGAGAATCATTTGGAGCCCAATACGCCTGAGTTGTGTCGTGTACGGTTCGAGTTTGGGAAAGGCGCAATTGTGAGTTCAGATGTTAAGAAAGCAGTTGCGACATTGTTGTCATTAAGGACTGAAGGTGTTTCTCGGTCATTGTTTGAGTCTGATTCCTCTGTTAAAAAGAAGGTGAGACAGTATCCCATGAGAGAAGTTCCCCCCGTTTGGAGAGATGGGGACGCGAATGCTAATCCGATCATTCCACCACACTTTCAGCGTGTCTGGGTACATGTTCCATGGAAGCGAGCTGAAGTTTTGGCCCTTAAGCAGACATTGCCTGATCCCCGTAAAAATCCTGCAGGGTATTACAAAGAATTGTCACAGACTGCAGGCTCTTGCATTATGAATTTAGCCGATATTGACATGTTGTTTGGAAATGTTGTTCCACATCCTTTATGGGGAAAGATTCGTCATGCAGATCATGATCAGCAGTTAGGCGACTCATGGGCTAATATTACTGCTGCAGATGCCCGACAAGTTGGTGGTGCTAAACCCGAGCCTTTAGTAACAGATCTCCCTGGTAGGATCATTAATTTCATGAAAACTTTAATGCCTGCCATGAGAGTAAATTGGGATAAATTGTCTGCGTGTAAGCAGAAGAAAGATGAAACGGTGTCAGATTTCTTCACCAGGTTTGAAGAAACGTTTGTCGACCACAGTGGTCAGGATATGAGTACAGAAGGTGGCCAACGGTTGTTCGTCGATAAATTTGTGCATAATCTGCTTCCCGAGTTGTGTAAGAAGTTAAAGGATTCAGAGAGTTCTCGGGCAGTTTCCTCTTCAGCACAAATACTGGCTACTGCACAGTATTATGAAAATAGAGACAAAGATGAGAAAGATAGAGCAGAGAAGAAAACTAAAGAGTTAAAAACGAGGGTTCTGCTACAGCAAGCGTATCCGCCACGTGGTGGTCAAAATAGTGGTGGTCAGAGTAACTATCAGAATAACTATCAGCAGCCTCAACAGTTTCAGAGGAACTCGCAAAGAGTCGAGTATACTCAACCACGTGTCCCTGTAGGTCCCAATCAGTGTTCGTATTGTAAGGAAGAGGATCATTTTAAGTATAGTTGCCCTATTTTGTTACCGCGTATGAATGGTGTTTCTGGTGCAAGAGGTCGAGGTGTTCAACAAGCTCCTAGAGGTAGAGGCGTGGAAATTTCCCCCAGAACGCGCGTTCCTTTCCGCCTCAGAATGCAATGAATAGTTTTGATCAGCAAAAAAACGCGTCTCGTAGGACGGCTCAGTACTATGCTGATGATTACTATGCAGAAGATGAGCATGCTAGGACAGCCATATACAAAGAGAGGGAGTTGTTTCAGTTCCAGTAGATCAGAGTGGACCTTACGTTGAGGTGATTACATCAGGTGTGTCAGAACCTTTTCTGTTGGATACTGGTGCTACAAAGAGTTCTATTATGCACTCAAAACTCCCTGGCGCACCTTTGTCTGGCGAAACGAATGTATCAGTAGGTTTTTCTGGCGCCCCAGTTAGAAACCCGATTTCTGACCCTTTGTCCCTTTCTGTTGGACCTTGTGAATTCGAAGCACCCCTTATTCTAAAGACAGGTTGTGGTGAAAACTTGTTGGGATTGGATCTGTTAAAAAGATTGTATGCGACTTTGTACTGTTCTCCTTCGGGAGTACAACTTACACTGGGTAAGAAAGTGGTTTCTCCAATGTATTTATCGAGGGATAAACTTCCGACAGAATTGTCGTTTCTACCTAATATTCTTTGGCTACTGGTCCTAATGATGTAGGTCTTTTGGAAATACCGCCATATGTTGTGACATTGAAAGCCAATGTTAAAATGCCACGTATTCCCCAATACAAAATTTCTAGTGAAGGTGAAAAAGCTTTGCTAGCGATCATTTACGATCTAATTGAAAAAGACGTGATTGAAAAGACAAGAGGCAACGTTTGCAATAGTCCTGTTCTGCCTGTTTTGAAATGATCTGACCCTTCCCAGCCACCTGTTTACAGATTCGTGATTGATCTTAGAGAGGTCAATAAAATAGGTGTGCCACAATTTCCAGTTGTTCCTGATATCACTGCCCTATTGACTATGATTCCAGCTTCCGCGACCTGGTTTTCGGTGATTGACATGAAGAATGCTTTCTTCAGCATCCCAATAGCCGAGGAGGGTAGGGATATTTTCGGCTTCAGTTTAGGAGGTCGAAGCTTCCTCTTTAAACGCGCTCCCCAGGGCTACTGTGAAAGTCCATCAATATATAGTCAAGCTCTAAAAACACAGCTTGATATGATTGTTTTCCCTGATGGCGCTACCCTTATTCAGTATGTAGATGATTTGCTTGTTGCTGCAGATACTGAGGAAATTTGTAAAGAAGCCACGTTGTCATTGTTGCGTCATTTGTGTGATTTGCATCACAAGGTGTCTCTCTCAAAATTGCAATATTGTCGACAAGAAGTGACCTATTTCGGTCATCTCTTATCGAAGGAGGGAAGGAAACTGACTCCAGAAAGAATTCAGGCAATAGCGAAATTGAGTGTGCCATGAACACAGAGAGAAGTGCGTGCTTTCTTGGGCATTACATCATATTGCAGGCAATGGATACCAAATTTTTCCTTGCTGGCCAAACCTTTGGTGGCATTAACTTGTAAAGATACACCAAATCCCGTTCCCTGGTCTGAAGAGTGTCAGAAACGTTTTTCCGAATTGCGTGATGCATTATGTTCGGCTCCTGTGTTGGGTACTCCCGACTACAGTAAGCCCTTTACATTGTATGTCCATGAGAAAGAAGGTTGTGCATTGTCAGTGTTGACACAGTTGTTTGGAGACAAGCAGCGTCCATGCGCGTATTTTTCGTCGACTTTGGACCCGGTAGCTAAAGCATTGCCAAGTTGCTTGAGAGCCACAGCAGCAGCAGCTGTTTCTATTCGACAGTCTGCTGGTTTAGTGATGAATAACACATTGATTGTGATGGTTCCACATGCAGTGGACACGTTGTTAAACAGAACCAAGACACAGCACTTAACTAGTACTCGATTGTCAGGTTACGAGCTAACATTGTTAGCGAGTCATGTGCACATAAAAAGATGCAACACTCTTAACCCAGCAGCGTTGTTGCCGAGTGTAGCAGAGTTAGATGCTTCTGAACAGCATGATTGTTTTCTCAGAACAGAAGAAGAAACGAAAGGGAGAATAGACCTCCAAGATACTCCTCTTGTAAAGTGTGATGGTACCTTATGGGTGGATGGTTCATGCTTCAAGCTTCCGAATGGTGATACGACTGCAGCATATGCTGTCACGACTTTGCATACGATTGTTGAAGCTGCACGTATCCAACATAATTCAGCTCAAGCAGCAGGGTTGATTGCACTTACACGAGCATGTGTGTTGTCGAAAGGAATGAAAGTGACTATCTATACCGACAGCCAGTATGCATTTGGTGTGGCTCACAGTTTTGTACGATTGTGGAAAGAACGTGGGTTCCTGACTTCGCATGGAGCTAAGATTCAACATGGTCAGTTGGTGAATGAGCTCCTCGAGTCACTTACCTTGCCGTTGCAAGTTGCGATTGTGAAATGCAGTGCACATAAGAAGGTGACTGATGATGTTGGTCGTGGAAATGCATTTGCTGACGAAATCGCGAAAGAAACAGCAAGGAATGTGATGAGTCGAATGTATGTTGCGGGCCCTGCAAGATGGATTGGTGACGTTGGAATGTGTGAAGACACGATAGAGAGTGTGAAATCTATTCAAGCTGAAGCTACAGAGAAAGAATTGAGTGTGTGGAGAGAAAGTACGGGTAAAATGGATACCAATGGTTGTTGGATTGAATTGTCAGAGCATCAGAGATGGTTGTTACCCGATGCGTATGTGCTTGCAGTGGTTACAATGGCCCATGGAATGGCTCACATCAGTGTGAAAGGGATTTGTAAGTTGTTGGCTCCAGTATGGCAGAATGCTGGAATTCCTAAGTGTGCAGAGAATGTGGTCAAGAATTGCATGGTGTGTCTGAAATACAATCCTGGTAGGGGAACCCCAACTCCAGCTGGTCCTTTTGCACCTCCTACGTATCCGTTTGAGGTTTTGCAGCTAGATTTCATCCACATGGAAAGGTGAAACAATTTGAAATACGTACTTGTTGTTGTTTGTGCCTTTTCAAGATGGATAGAAGCATATCCGCTAAAAGACAACACTGCCTTATCCACAGCTAAAGCCCTTGTGAAAGAGTTCTTCCCTAGATTTGGAATGCCTAGAATGGTCTGGAGTGACAATGGGAGTGAATTTGTGGGTCGTGTGATGAAGAAAGTATGCGAAGGGCTAGGCATCCATCAGAAAGTCCACGCTGCAAATCACCCTCAATCAGCTGGACTAGTAGAATGCTACAATGGCACGTTAAAGTTAAAACTGGCCAAAATTCAAGCGAGCTCTGGTCTTAAATGGCCTGACGCTCTCCCTTTAGCACTCCTATCAACCAGAATGACTGTGCATTCGTGAGTGGGACTTAGTCCTTACGAGATAGTTTTTGGCCGACCGGCCAACATATGGGGAGTGCCAAGGCCCACAAAATTTAGTGAAATCGAACACCCTGTTTTGCTTGACTATTTGTACGAATTGACGGCTAAATTGCGTGTTTTACACCAACAGGTTCACGATACTCTGCCTCAAGCCTCTGAAGCTCCAGGTCACCACATCGAACCTGGATCTTGGGTGTTGGTGAAAAACTTCCAGCGAACAAAGAACGACCAGCCCAGGTGGACCGGCCCTCACCTCGTCCTGTCAACGAGATCAGCTGTTCATGTAGAAGGAAAGAAACACTGGATCCACGGTGTACATTGCAAGAGGGTGCCTTTGCCTCTGCCGTACGACCGGTGGGTCCAGGAGGGTGTCGCCGACTCAGAGACTGAAACTCTGCCTCGTTTTTCACCTTTCAGTGATGCACGTATAAAAGGAACAATTTCCGAACAAGAAAGTGACAATCTCTTGCAAGCAGCTGTGCCGCCGTCAATTCGATTGGACACTACAGAACCTGAACTCCTTTTCCGAGACCAGACAATACCGGGAAAACAAAGATATAATCTGAGGCCGAGAACTATGAACTAATAAAAAGATATTCCTTTTCTATTGCTATTTTTGAAAGTGCAGCTCTCCCATCTGAGAAACTTTTTTATTTTTGTTTTTCGAACCACCATCCGGGTTCCGCTGTAGGGTCGCGGTTGCCCAAAGTCTTTGGGGTGCAGCTGAAGACGTTAGGTCGACAGTTCTGGTTGGTCTAAGGGAGTTGCCCTGGACTGACAGAAGCATTCCTTAGCATAGAACACCCAACCATCGCGAGCAGCATATTAGAGAGGATGGAGTTTTTCGAGATGGAGAGACCTGCCAAAGAAATGAACTTTAAAAGCAGAATGTGTAAAATGATGACCATGAAAAGCTTTTTGATAATATGCATTTTCATGTTATTTTGTGTAATGATATTTTTAATAGGATATGTTTTATTCTCTTTTCGAGTGACATTTGCACCCACTACATCGCCTATACCTCCTCCTCCTCCTCCTACTGTTTCCCCTCATTCTTTTCAGCCCCTTCCTGAACATGAATCCGCTAGGAGATTAGAGTTTATTAATAACTCCTTTGTTCAGCTTTTGCACCAACACCAACTAGTAATGAACACGACTAATTGTTGGGTGTGTGGTCTTATGCCTCACACAAAGGATAAAGGTATCCCTTATCTGGTCCTGCCATTCAGCCACAATGGTTCTGTGTGGGCATACAGAACAATGTTCATCTACGCACATGAAGTCTACCCCCTACGTTCTGTAAAAGACAATCCTAAGAATAGTGCTCTAGTTAAGGGTATAGTAGACATGATTAAGGAAGATATTTCCTACGAGACTATCCCGAGAGATGAGACACTAGTATATATAGGATGGAACGTGACCGGATATGGAGCTACTCTGAGTGAGAAACAGCAAGCTAAGAGATCTTCCCTGATTTGGATTGTACCCCATCAGGGTCACCTGTGTCTGCAAGGTA
This sequence comes from Lissotriton helveticus, assembly GCF_964261635.1. Classification (NCBI taxonomy): domain Eukaryota; kingdom Metazoa; phylum Chordata; class Amphibia; order Caudata; family Salamandridae; genus Lissotriton; species Lissotriton helveticus. The sequence continues at coordinate 66,439,518 of NC_136069.1, forward strand.
CTGGCAAGAATCCCAGAGCTCAGCTAGGGAAAAGCACCTGCACTGAAACATATGTTTTTGCATCTCAGACTTCCCCTCCGTTTTTAGCAGCTAAGGGTACCTATTTCATCTGCCATGATAGAGCCTATACATGGTTGCCCCCTGACTTTTCGGGCACATGTTTTGTTTCGTTCCTGCTGCCTCCCACCTACACAGCTGCGGCAGATTACCATAAGACAAGGATAGTTAGAGGTGTCTTCAGTAAAGAAGACACTGCAGGACAATTTGGGGACTTCGTAAAGGGTTTTCTGCCGTTCTGGGGACCGATGGCTAACAGCAGGAACATAAGGCAATTGACAAGGGTGGTTGAATCCACCGTGGTAGAAACTGCCGGTGCCCTTAGTAACTTGACTGCTGAGCTCCAGTCGGATCGTCTCATGACCCTTCAGAACAGGGTCGCATTAGATGTCATACTTGCAGACCGAGGTGGGGTATGTAAATTGATCCAATCGAGTTGCTGTGTTTTCATTCCAGATAACGCTCCAACAGTGTACCAGGCCATCTCCAAACTGCATAAGATTTCCGAATCTATTCATGTGGATAAAGGAGATTGGTCGTTAATGGGATGGTTCTGGGAACTGATATCCGCCTGGGGATGGAAATTTCTGATGGTCATTGGGATGGTCTTAGCAATTCTTTTCCTGTTCTGTCTGTGCGTGCAGTGTGCTCCTGCAATATGTGGCCTCTGTGCTACATCATGTGGAAGGAAACCTGTATCAAGAGACGAGCTAAGTACTAGGATGATGTTACAGCAACATCTCAATGACTTTAGGAATATAGACCTGGACTCAGATTAGCATGAGGATAGGTTAATTGCCTATGTAAGGGCAAAAGGAGGGTTTGCGGTTCTGAAAATTCTGGACTCGTGTAATAAACTTTGTCGTAGCAAGACGATTTTGATATCAGAAGACCGAAAATGGCTAGTACACTATGCACAAGCATTTTCGTCATATTCGAGTGACGATTTCACTTCGAAATCGTCATTTGCGTCCTGAACCCTCGGCTTCCATTTTGTGTACGGCAGCCATTTTGTGAGTTGCCCTCACATAGGCCAATGATTCAGGCCAAACATGATTGCAAAGGACACGTACACCTTGGTTGACTTCTCTGCGACCTGGGCAAGCTGGAACCATCGCCCCAGGCCGAACCTGCCCGGCCAGTTCCTTTCCCAGTGGCCGAGCGAGATAGCATCAAGGCACAGCCTACCATAAACCTTTTCATCGCACACACACCCTGCCTAATCTTGCTCACACCTGTCCCTGTTTCTTTCTCTACGACTTGCTTTACGAGGAGGAGGTGCCCGTTTTTATTGGGGGTCCACCGATATCTGATGAAAATGTTGGGCCTTGCCGGGTAATTTGTTGTGGGCTGGACGAACTGAAATGTGGGCTTGTCATCATGACTCTGCTTTTTCTTTGTAGTGAAAATATGTGAATGGTCAACTGTAAACCTAAGAATGTTTGCCTGAAGCATAATATTTTGTATAAAAAGAGAAGACTGGCTTTGTAAGATTGAGCAGTCTCCTGAGAATATACAACGTGTTGTACTTCTAGGACGCCTGTTACTTGGTTGCAGCCAATAAATTCGATCTTTGACTTCACCTAGAAGACTCTGAGTTTCGGTGTCTGAATCAGGAAAGTACCCGAGGTCTTAGGGTGTACCCTGACACCACTGGGTTCCGAAAAACCCAGTACCTCAGCAGACCGTCAATAAACAGCTGACTACATTCCTTGAAGAAAACAACTCGCTGGACCCATCCCAGTCCGGATTTCGAGCCAACCACAGCACCGAGACCGCCCTCATCGCAGCCACCGATGACATCAGGACCCTGATGGACAACGGAGAGACAGTCGCTCTCATCCTCCTAGACCTCTCGGCAGCTTTTGACACCATCTGCCACCGCACCCTAATAACCTGCCTCTACAACACTGGGATCCAAGGAAAGGCCCTGGACTGGATCACAATGTTCCTCTCCGACATAACCCAGAGAGTCCGCCTCCTGCCCTTCCACTCCGAGGCCACCAAGATCATCTGCGGCGTACCACAGGGCTCCTCACTCAGCCCAACTCTCTTCAATATCTACATGAGCCCCCTCGCCACCATCGCACGTAAACACAACATCAACATCATCTCCTATGCCGACGACACCCAACTGATACTCCCCCTCACCAAAGACCGTCTCACCGCCAAAGCCAACCTCCAGGACAGAATGAAAGATGTCGAAGAATGGATGAAGCACAGCCATCTGAAGCTCAACTCGGACAAGACGGAGGTCCTCATCCTCGGACAATCCCCATCCGCCTGGGACTACTCCTGGTGGCCCACAACGCTGGGCACCGCACCGACACCCACAGACCACGCACGGAACCTGGGATTCATCCTGGACTCCTCCCTCACGATGACCAAGCAAGTCAACGCAGTCTCATCGTCATGTTTCAACACCCTGCGCATGCTCCGAAAGATCTTCCGGTGGATCCCCACCCAAACCAGAAAGACGGTCACCCAGGCCCTCGTCACCAGCCGACTGGACTACGGAAACGCCCTGTACGCAGGAACCACAGTCAAACATCAGAAACGCCTTCAACACATACAGAACGCCTCTGCACGACTCATCCTCAACATCCCTCGCCACAGCCACATATCCACCCACCTGAGAAACCTGCACCGGCTCCCCGTCAGCAAGAGGATCACGTTCAGGCTGCTCACCCACGCACACAAAGCGCTCCACAACATGGGCCCCGAATACCTCAACAGCCGTCTCTCGTTCTACACTCCCACCCGAGAGCTCCGCTCCACCAGCCTCGCCCTCGCCAGCGTCCCACGGATTTGAAGAACCAGCACCGGAGGAAGATCGTTCTCCTACCTAGCAGCCAAGACATGGAACTCCCTCCCCGCACACCTACGACTGACCCAAGACCATCTCACCTTCAGGAAACACCTCAAGACCTGGCTATTTGAGCAATAGTAGGCACCTCCCCCTCTCTTCAGCGCCTTGAGACCCTCACGGGTGAGTAGCGCGCTTTACAAATGTATTGATTGATTGATTGATTGATCATTGTTATGAGAAATAAACTGAAAGATGCACGTCTGCTGCACAACAGCTCAGCGGGCGAGCGGGGCAAGGCCTTCAGGGGGCATGAGTGAGCAGTGAACACCATGTCTAAGTGGACGAGTGGACCAGTGCTTTGAGCAAGCAGGTGTGAGTGGTGCAGGATTAGGAGGGTGGTGGGGCTCGGCCTTCAGGAGGCCACTGTAGGAGTCTGTTATGTTAACGTCCTCAGGATCGGTTTGTGGAATAGTATGCCCACCTCTAGATCGAGTCAACGCCTGAATAGCCGTAATGGCACAGAGCATTGAGAGGATCAAGCGAAGGGAAAAAGATGCAAAAATCAGGGAAGGAAAGGAAGGGGACAGCAGGGAGGGAGATCTGTAAGACACAAACAGAGCACACACATAAGACTATGTTTGCATCAATCGGAACTGACAATAGATATACAACCACCTATAAGTGTTATACCTGTAAAGGAAAATATAACTCTTCTAGATGTGTAGAGACTTATGGTAGCGTAGAAATTGTTGCGGTGTAACTAAAACAATACAAAGCAAGTAACAGCACTATAATAATTATTCACACCTTTCAGCCTTCTCTCTATACATACAACACATAGAGAAGAACCTACCTAAGTATACCTCTAACAATGCATCACAGGGGAAGAGTGAAACCATACACCTCTAGTATACCCCTGTTAAGTGGAAGAGGTAAATACAACAGTTAGCACCTAGACACAATGAATTACACACTGCCACCTTTTGTATTATCCATTTCAATAACAAAGAAAAATGTGAAGACCCTTGGTAATTCAGTTCAATTACTAGCCCAAATAATGCCTCTTAGATGGGTTCAAGGGTATATTCCAAAGTACGAGAGGGTAAATGATCACCACAGTTCATGTGCGCCCTGCACACCCAAAACCCCTTCAGGGTAATCTCCGTTGGCCGACAATACCAACCGGGCCAAATCCAAAGTCACAAATGGTCACAAAACCTAATCACGGTAACTGCCGTTACCGAGACGACCATAAACAAACACCAAACAAAGTACTTCAGCGATCCCGCTGCATAGCGCTGTGGTGCCAGGCACCCTTACCACACCAGATACTCCAAAACTCCACAACGCCTCGAATCCCTCTGGAAGAATTCCCGACACCGCCGTCAGCCGCCGGCTGTTTTAAATGCGTTCTCGTGTGATCGCGTTGGAACGCGAAGGATCACGGGAACGGTAGTTTTTGGCCCAGGGCGTGCCGGGAACCGTAGTTCCTTCGGATCGCGTTCGTGACAGAGTCTTTGTTTAACATTATGGTCACAGGTTCAAATCCCGGTGAGTCCACTCAGCCTTTCATCCTTCTGAGGTCGATAAAATTAGTACCGTTGGGAAACAATAAACATCTGTTATCCAACGACAAGTTACCCTTCTGGGTGAATGTGTGCTTTACAATTAGTGGGGCCCACTGAGGAGACCACCTCACACTTTAAAGTGAGCTTGGAGGAGCAGGGCTCCCCCAAACCTAGGACGGGCTGCCACCAGCCAGGATGGTGGTTTGCCCCTAGGTACAGGAATGATTCTCAATTTCTCACCTACTTCCTGCGATGTCCGGCCGCTTCAGACGATGGAGGGGGAGAGGATATGGAAACCCTCGCCGCATTGCTGGAATTTATTATGGATTCCAAAAAGAATGCTCAAACGCCACCCACCTGCCCAACAGCAATGTCAGAGGGAACCATGAGCAGAACACAAATAATATTACAGCGTGAAATAACATGTTTTCTTTTCGCAGCTGCTGCTACACGCCACTGACAAGCTGATTCAGTGCAGCCGCAAGCTCACTCGTCAGCACAGGCGGAGAGGCGACACCAAGGAACCCCAGCCAAAGCCATACAACGAGCCACAATGACACAGCCATGGGAAGAACGACACAAATGGATGGATCAATGGATTTAAGGGGATTTTTTCCCCCCCTAATGCTATGTTATGCTCCTGCTACTCACGTATCTACGTTATACTGTTTCCCTTTCTATGTTATGTGACGCTCCAGCAACTGATGTAACTATGTAACAATGTTCTGAAACAATGTCCTACCTCATGTAAAGCGCACTGATACCTCCAGGTCTAGCCAGCGCTAAGTACAACTTTTCAAATAAATAAACAAATAAATAAATAAAATATAATGTTGGCATAGAATGTTCAGCTTTAAGGGCAGGAGTAGATAATGAGTGGTACAGACATAGAGCAGTGCTGGGAGTAAGCAGCATTAAGAGGGCAGGCATGGCATTAGTGAGCAGCGTCCATCTTCTTTAAGTGGACCAGTGCTTTGACAAAGCAGGTCGTTGTCGCCGGGGTCCAACACCACCAATGAATGGCACAAAACCTTGAAAAAAGAGGTCTGAGCCGCACAGGAGGTCAGAAGAGCATCCAGCACCTTCAAGGGGATGAGTGCCGCAGAATCTTGAGAAAGTGGTTGCAACCAGTGCAGAGGTGATCAGCGCTTGTGAGTGTGGCGAGTGGGGGGGCAAATCACTAGCGTGACACTCTCCTTTTTTAATTGCCCAACTGCTCCCTGCCAGCCCCTGCCACTGGAAATCACTCAAATCCCATACAAATGTTAGGCAAACGAATCAGCAATGATTGCAGCCACCATGTTTTCCCTGTTGACCTCACTCCACTGCCCGACTGAGTGAGTGTTTGCTGTGTTAGTTTTCCCACACACCGTACTTTTGTGGCAACTGGAGCATCACAGATGGCAACCAATGAAAAAAAGGGGAGGGGCTGAGTTTTGTGACTTCCAGAGCAGACAGAGAATGCCTGCGAGTGAAGTGCTAAGTCACCATAATGTGATTATCAAGACAGGTGCTGCCTTGCCAACCAACAAATGCAGGCTTAGCACTGCTTAATTTGAGCAGGTGATTTCCGGTGCTCGGCACCAGCACATAATTGTCAACATTGGGTCTAGTGATAGTCCATCACATGGTGGCGCTGTCTGTCAAAGTTTGACATAAGCACAACAGGGATTAATAAGTCAATATGCATAAAAAATTAATGACATCTGTTGCTCACATCATTATTTTAGCTTAGGGTGGCCTGGGATAGTTTGAATTATCACACTTGTTGCAGTGTGATGGTTACTGCTTGTGTTGTTTCTGTTGTTATCAGCGCTGGCAGAGGCAATGAGTTGTGCAGGCCACAGGAGCCTCCTGAGAAGGGCCTATGCAGTTACATTTCTACATGTTAAGCACTGAGGGGGCCTGTTTCAGTGCTGAAGTTCTTGTGCACACATTCATAGCAGCACCGTTGTGAGAGAAAACGAGAGAAAATAGAGAGAGACAGATCATCCAAAACGTGATGGACACACAGTCGCGGCGGGCATTAATCATGGGGAGGGGGGATCGCGTTGGGAACGGGGATGGTAAATGTAATATTACATTTTTAAAACGTACCTGCCTGCCGGCTGGTCGGTCCTGCATTTTCTCGGCTCCTGCTTCTGTTCTCCTGCTTCCGACAGGAACAGGAAGCAGGGAGCATCCCTTCCCTCCCCTAAGCCAATCACAATGCTGGCTGGGTTGTGATTGGTCGGGACGGCGCCCAGCCAGGCACCTATGGGGAGGCCATTTTCTCCAGGTAGGCTGCGATGCAGCCTGCATGAAGAAAGTAGTAACAGAGAAGTGGGAAACCCAATATATACTTGGAGGCTTGGGCAGGTACATTAGTAGTAGGTAAAGGTGCCTTCAAGGGATTTCTTTAGCTACTCTTAGTCAAATTTTATACAAGATAGTTACTTATACGTTCAACCACTATTGGTAGCTAACCATTAAAAAATCAAAAACATCAATAAGGTTATTCAAAACATAGGTATTCAACAGCAGAAAATTAACAAACACAGGTATATCTTTTTTTCAAAGGTACACAGTTTTTAATGTAAACAAAATTTTAAAAGGGTACATTGGAATACAACAAAACACCATGATAGAGGATATACAAAAAAAACTACAAATCATAGGTGTAACCATCTATTCCAAATGAAAATGGAAAGGAAATGAATCTTAAACAAGAGAGAACAATTCCTAAAGAGCAACAGATGCTGAGAAAATAGATGTATCCATCAATGTTTCAGTCTATTTGTGGCAAATTGTCTGTCAGACCATCTTAAGGACGTGTTATTTGGATTGAAAAGACATAGTGGAGGGATGGAAGACGGAAGTGTCTAGAAAGTTGTTGTTTTGTTTGGAGTTCATAGCAGTAGGAGGGGGAAGAGTCAGAGGGAAGGGTTTCGAAAGGCTTGTTTTGGAGATCTGAATAGTGAAAGATGTAAGAAATGATGCAAGGAGGGATGGAGGAGGGAAGAGTCTAGAAAGGGTTATTTTGGGGATCATAGTAGTGGAATGGGTTTTGGAATGAATGAGTGTGTGGAGGTAGAGGATATATTGAGAGACATATAGGGTGAGAAATAGGGTAATGCATTGGTAGAGAGGAGTCGAATGAGGTTTGAGATGAGTCAGATAGTTGAGGTAGAGAATATATTGCAAGAGATATATGGTGAAATATAGGGTGGTGCATTGGATGTGCTGAATTAGAAGCAAAGTAATAAATATAAAGATACATAAGTACATGGAAGGTATAAATGTACAAAGAAGGTAATATATGTAGATTAAAGTTGCATTTAATAAACTCAGACTTTCAAGTGTTGCTGTACTTTTATTTTTTTAATTCAATAGTGAAGCAATTGTAGATAAATAGTTATGATAAAAGATTTACTTATTTATGTAAACATAGAATAATGTAAGGATAAGTAATATGTACAAGTGTTGCAAAATCATCCTTGTGCCCTAGGCACCCACATTTTTTGCTGTGATAATGAAGAAAAAGACGGGAAGTGAAATAAAACTACTGTCTAGGATCACTCAATTTGGTAAAGTGAGGAAGCTGGGATTAATCCCAGATTTTCTGGTTTCACATTTAGCAACTAGATGTACATGCCTTGATTTCCCTACACCCACCCTACCGCCAATGCCCCCCACAGCAAAGGGCCACTGCACCCTACTGGCATCAATGCGGCCCTTAGTCGCATCACAGACCACACACACCTTTTGGCCCCTGGGAACATGTTTGTGAGTACCCATGTAATAGAGGAACAAGGCCAAAAACCTCAGAGAGGAAAGAGGCCGAAAAGGCCTCGGGCATATTATCAAAGAATAGCGATAAACAACGCTAAGCACTCTTAGCGTGTTTCTGTTTCTTGCCGGATTACATCGCCGTGTTAGCGGCGTATTATCAACGCTTTGCTAACAGGCGATGTAATTCCGGCGATCAAGGACGAAAATGAGAAATAGCGTGTGAAATCCAGCCAAGATTTCACAGCGCTACGGGGCTGCTTGCTGATAGGGGAGTGTGGACCTAAACATACAATCCACCTCCCATTATTAGTATAGCTAAGTCAAATAAAAAGCAGATGTTAAATTCCAGCGATAAACGCGGTTAGCGCAGTTTTTTTTATTGCTTCGCGGGTCTGCTGCAGGGTTGTAAATAGCGTGAAGCGTGTCAACGTGAATTGACATAGAGTTATGGACGGGAACGCCTACTTTGCATGTCATTAGCGATATTGATTGCTGACATGCAAAGTAGCAAGTAAACACGCGCTAACGCTTGTTAGCGTGTCCTTGTTGATAGAATGATAAAAAAAATCGCTGCTTTTTCGGCGCTGAAAAAGCGGCGATTACACCCTTGATTAAATGCCCCCTTGTTCCTCTGTATGGTCACATAACTCCTGGGTGACTCGCAATATCTTTAGAATATACTGCAGGAGGAAATGTATTCCATATATTATAATGATGTGGCACAAAACACGGGGGGAGCGTGCTGAAATTAAAAAGGCAATATTTCCCTAACAGACTGTTACTAGCAAAGTGGACACGATTGTTTGCATTTATCCGATGCTCCTAATACAACAGCTACTGAAAATCTCACGGTCTAAATGGCGTGCAAGCCTGAGGCAATCAATCAATCAATCAATCAATGACACTTGTAAAGCGCGCTACATACCCGTAGGGTCTCAAGGCGCTGGGGGGGGGGGGGGTGCCGCTACTGCTCGAACAGCCAGGTCTTCAGCTTCCTCCTGAAGGAGAGGTGGTCTTGGGTCAGGCGCAGGTCGGTCGGGAGGGAGTTCCAGGTCTTGGCAGCCAGGTAGGAGAAGGACCTTCCTCCTGTAGTCGCTCTTCGGATGCGGGGGACGGCGGCGAGGGCGTGGTTGGCTGATCGAAGGTGGCGTTTGGGAGCGTAGAAGTTGACTCGGCTGTTGAGGTAGCTCGGGCCTTGGTCGTGTAGGGCTTTGTGTGCGTGGGTGAGGAGGCGGAAGGTGATTCTTTTGCTGACGGGGAGCCAGTGAAGGTCTCTGAGATGTCCGGAGATGTGACTGGTTCGTGGGATGTCGAGGATGAGTCTGGCTGAGGCGTTCTGGATCCGCTGGAGTCTCTTCTGGAGCTTGGCGGTGGTACCGGCGTAGAGGGCGTTGCCGTAGTCCAGTCGGCTGGTGACGAGGGCCTGGGTGACGGTCCTCCTGGTCTCGGTGGGGATCCACCAGAAGATCTTCCGTAGCATGCGTAGGGTGTTGAAGCACGCCGAGGAGACGTTGTTGACTTGCCTGGTCATGGAGAGGGAGGAGTCCAGGATGAAGCCCAGGTTGCGTGCATGGTCTGTCGGTTTGGGTGCGGTGCCCAGGGCGGGAGGCCACCAGGAGTCGTCCCAGGCGGAGGGTGAAGAGCCCAGGATGAGGACCTCCGTCTTGTCCGAGTTCAGTTTCAGGCGGCTGGTCGTCATCCACTCGGCTACCTCCTTCATCCCTTCGTGCAGGTTGGCTCTGGCGGCGGCGGGGTCGTTGGTCAGGGAGAGGATCAGCTGGGTGTCGTCGGCGTAGGAGATTATGCTGAGGTTGTGTTTGCGTACGATGGCCGCGAGGGGGCTCATGTAGACGTTGAAGAGGGTGGGGCTCAGAGATGATCCTTGAGGGACGCCGCAGATGACTTCGGAGGCCTCTGACTTGTACGGTGGTAGGCGGACTCTCTGTGTTCTTCCGTCGAGGAAGGAGATGATCCATTCCAGCGCCTTGTCCTGGATTCCGACGTTGCTGAGGCGCTGCACTAGGGTGCGGTGGCAGACCGTGTCGAATGCCGCGGAGAGGTCTAGGAGGATGAGGGCCGCTGTTTCTCCATTGTCCATCAGGGCTCGGATGTCATCGGTGGCGGCGATGAGGGCGGTCTCGGTGCTGTGGTTGGCTCGGAAGCCGGACTGTGAGGGGTCGAGGGATCCGTTCGTCTCGAGGAAGGCGGCCATCTGCTTGTTGACGGTCTTCTCGATGACTTTGGCTGGAAACGGGAGGAGCGAGATGGGGCGGTAGTTCTTGAGGTCGGTGGGGTCCGCTGTTGGTTTCTTGAGTAGAGCGCTGAGTTCGGCGTGTTTCCAGCTCTCAGGGAAGATGGTGGTGTCGAAGGATGTGTTGATGATGTCTCGCAGATGGGGTGCGATGACAGCGTCGGCCTTGTTGAAGACGTGGTGAGGGCAGGGGTCGGTCGGCGATCCGGAGTGGATGGAGTTCATCGTGCGGATGGTGTCTTCGGTGCTGATCGGGGTCCAGGCGTGGAGGGTGGTGGTGGGGGGTGGTTGTTTGGTCATGGTGTGCGTTGGTTGGTTGTTGAAGCTGTTGTGTATGTCCGCGATCTTGTTGTGGAAGTATGAGGCGAGGGAGTTGCAGAGGTCTTGCGATGGGGTGATGTCGTTGTTTCCTGCGCTGGGGTTGGAGAGCTCTTTCACGATGTTGAAGAGTTCCTTGCTGTTGTGTGCGTTGTTGTCCAGCCTGTCCTTGAATGCTGTTTTCTTGGCGGCGCGGATCAGCTGGTGGTGTTTCCGGGTGGCAAGCTTGAAGGAGGTCCTGTTGTCCGGTGTCGGATCCCTTCTCCAGACTTTCTCGAGGGCTCGGCAGTTCTTCTTGGAGCTCTTGAGTTCGTCGGTGAACCAAGGGGCCTTCTTGCTGCCGGGTCTGCTGGGCGGGGTCCTCAGTGGGGCGAGTTCGTCCGCGCAGTTGCTGATCCACTTCGTGAGGTAGTCGGCGGCCTGGCTGGGGTTCGCTGAGCTGGCAGGAGGGTGCTGGCTCAGGGAGGTGGCGAGCTGGTCTGCTGTGATCGTGTTCCAGCTTCTGCGGGCGGCCTGTTGTTGGTGGTGGTGGGTCGCAGAGACACATTGGTCCCGGACACAGGTTTGCCATGCTAAGCAAGCTTGGTTGTTGTTCCCTGTCGCAGCTGGGAGCTCATCGAGTTAGCGCCTCGATGTCCCCCGCTGCTAGGCCTGCAGGTTTCCATTAACACAGCTGCCCGCGCGCCTTGTTCCTGTATCACCCGAGGTCGCGCGCCGGCTCGATTGTCCCGCCTCGCGCACAGGTAGCGCGCGGCCAGGGGGGGGGGGGGGGGGGGGGACCATTGGCTTTGTCACGGCCATTAACACAGATGCCCGCGCGCCTTGTTCCTGTTAACCCCCGGGGCCGCGCGGCGGCTCGATTGTCCTGCCTCGCGCACAGGTAGCGCGCGGCCTGGGGGGAGACCATTGCCTCTGCGCGAGGGGGGGGGGGTGTATTAGTCACGGCCAGCCAGAGGGGAAACGTTCAGGTTCGCAATCACCTCGGGGCAGCTGCTGCCCGGGCGCCGCGGCGGGCACCGCTGTGCCAGGAGCTGCCAACCAGCTGCGATGCCATCTCGCTCGGCACGGCTCATTAGAGAGGTGCTCACTTGGTGACTGACAGCCCCGCGCCTTCAGCGGGGCCGGACACCTCGGCGCAATGGTACCCTCCGGGGAGGCCAGCTGTGCACTGGAATCTGCTGGTCGCTGCAGTCTGTAAATAAATGCTGCCTGCACGGACGAATCTGCCTTCAATATCTGCTTGTGGTGAATGTGCGAAATCCACTGCCTGGGGAAGTGCCCTAAACAATAAAGAAATATATATATATATATATATATATATATATATATATATATATATATATATATATATATATATATATATATATACACACTCGTTCTTGCTGCTAACAGTTTCATTTCCACTTGATTTATTTTCCAACTTTAACCACATAACCTTATTTTTGATACAATTTGTAAGCATTTTCCTTACTTTCGCTGTTCCCCATTTTCTCAACCAAGGAAACAGGAAGTGAAATTAAAGGTGGACGGAAACTTCAATAGCCCACTGGACCACATGACAACCATATTCTACAACTGTACAGCAATAGTATGCACAAGGCACCAATAGGGCATATACCTGTGTTTGTAAATATGTATACTTTGACTATATGCATGTATTCAGATCTGTGCATTTCTTTGTGCAAATGCATGTAATACATTTGAATAAAAATGTTTATACCTTCTTATATTTATGCTTAACATATGTACACATGAAATTATTATTTATGATTACATATTTGTGCTTAAAATGTATATAGGTCATTACATATATAGCATAGGTATTTGACTACGGGCTTATGGATCTCCATTTATTATGATCACTCATATCACAACATATACATTTGAATATACAGAAAGTATGTGTAAATGTTAACTATTCAATATACTTAAAAAAAACAATTATTACATAAATCAAAATAATTAAATAATAAGAACAAATAATACTAATTAACTAATGGAACATAGCCTAAACAAAAATAATGTAGGTATGTATCTCGCTCTCTCTCTCTCTCTCTCTCTATATATATATATATATATATTTTCAACACACACGGTCCACACTCGCAGGTCCGTTCCACAATTAAGGGCACACACAGCAATTGCTCCATCGTTTTAAATGCCAAAGTTTATTCTTTTTGGCGCTGCATAATCAAATCAACATATGTTGATTTGATTATGCAGCGCCAAAAAGAATAAACTTTGGCATTTAAAACGACGGAGCAATTGCTGTGTGTGCCCTTAATTGTGGAACGGACCTGCGAGTGTGGACCGTGTGTGTTGAAAATATTACGCATCTCACCGTGCGGTAAGGAGGCACCCAAGGCAAAGAGGAGCGACGGATGGTGCAAAGGCGTGACAGAATATATATATATATATTTATATATATATATATATAATTATTTTTTTAATGTATTTCTTGGCATTTTCCTAGTTGCAATACAGAAACAATACTCATTAAGAATGTGAAGACGTTTCAATAATAATACTTCAGCATCAAGTTCTTTGTACAGTGGTAAATAATAAGGGTCCGATTCCGATTCTGGTCGGAAGGGCTCCGAACCATGTTCGGCGCCCTTCCGACCAAATTGGAACGTGTCAGCCGGATTCCTTTCCGACCGAGCCATTCCGATGGGCTCGGTCAGAAAGGAATCCGACTCGGATTTCCGGATGGCCTATGACGGGCCGGGAGAGCCCGTCTGCCATCTGGAAATCCTCCAGTACTCCCCGGTCGCCTCTTTACGACTGAGAGAGTACAATGGCAGTTTTTCACTGGCAGTCGGAAACTGTCTCTGGGGGTCCCCAGCAGGGTCCCCATGGGTGTGAGGCTGCCGAATGGGCCTATGGGTAACTATGGTGCCCCTCCGTTGACCCCTGCACCTGGTGGCAGGCACCTTGGGGTGCCGGCCACAGGGTGCAGGGATGAACTGCACCCCTGCATTTCACAATGGAGGCATGCATTCCGCTTGGAATGCATGCTCCCATTGTGAAGCATACGAGTGCGACTGAACAGGGTTCGGTCGCATCGTACTTGCAGGGCCGTAACCGACCACAGCAGGTCGGTCGGTTACAGCTCCTGACCGATGTCGGAATAGGCCTCTAAGACGGTTGTAGCATGTCCCTTCGGCTCCCCCCAAGCCCACCCCCTCCCGCCCCTCTTCCCGCCCCATCTCAAGACCTCTTGGGAGTCAGTAAGCGTAAGTCCATAGTGTTTAAGCCACAGCTTCCATATTCTGCAAAACTTTTAGGGACAGCCCGTTGCCTGATAAGTAATTTTCTCCCCCAGCATGTACATGTCCATATTTTTCCTCGACTCATTCAGTGATGGGCATGTCACTGCCCCCCATGTCTTGGCCAGGTCATGCTTCGCCACCACTAGTTCTAGCTGGAGTAGCAGTATTTTTGTCCTAGGGAGCTCAACCTCCATGAAAACTCCCAGCAGAACTAACTGCGGGTTCAGAGGAATCGTCCCCTCCAGAATAGCCCCTAGTTCCTCTAACAGATTCCCTCAATATCTCTGAATGTGGGAATACTCCAAAACCGTGTGGAAGAAGGTGCCCCCCCGGCACTCGGCAGCGCACGCAATTGGGCTCCTCCCCCCTCCCTATGTGATGTAAACGTGCCCTACCATAGTACACCCTGTGTTATAAATAAATATATTTATACTTAGTAGACAATGGCAATAAGTAAATAAATATATTTAAACAAAATATACATATTCCATACATATATGTACAACGTTATCATTCTAACCATATAGATCAATACATCAATTACATATAAGGAGACAAGGGCATGCTTATGGGTTTATTTTCCTATAATAACATATCTGTCACAATGTGTGAATATGATTTTAGCAATTGTATCTATAAGTACTTCACTATTGAAATATTGGGGAAAATATTTTAAAAAAGACTATTAAGAAACATACTAAATAAAATATAAAAAAACATACATTTTCTTAAAAATGGAAAGCATGAGATTGTAAATATTTATCCATGCATTTACAAATAGGAGGTTATCAAATACAATGTTATATCTCCTGATTTTTTTCCACATCCGTGTCATGCTAAAATATCTATGTATAAGTAACTTTTATGTGTGGTCATGTATCTACATACTTATATATTTTCCTCCCACTACAGAGAGAAAAAAGAAAATAAAGTTAACCCCCAAACCTCATCAAACTACCACTCTATGACTCATCCTATCACTCTTAGAAAATTTCCCCTACCTCTATTCTATAACTTCCCAAACCTCTTTTACTGATATGAACTCCCAAACAACTCTTTCAAAACTCTTCTCTCCTCTATCCATCCTTTATCGTATTATCCAACTAACAGGCTCTCCCACTCATCCTAAACTTCTTTTACTACTATGAATGTCTAAATAATCCATTTCTCGACTCGTCCCTCCTCTATTCATCCTATCTCCTATTCATCTAACTAACAGACTAAAGTCTACTTCTCCCACCACTCCCAAGAATAATTTATATTTGCCTCTACTAATGCACCTTTGGGCTCCAGAGTAGCGTGCTACTTGCAGAAAAGTGCTTCAATGACTTAGGGATAATAATCACTATATAAATTAAAAAAATTACAAAATGTAGACGTGCTGGAGTTCACAGTTTATTACGTTATCAAAATACAGGGTCCACTCCCAGGAGGGGCAAAGAAAGTTTTAGATGTACGATACATTTAATCGCAAATGACAATAGTCCTCTTCCAATGATCAGGCAAAGTCAAAGATTCTCTGAGTTGTTAAGTCTTTGTGGTACCCCAGGCTTCAAAGGTTAGGCTTACCTAGATAACCATTGTTAGTACTCAATAGTTGGCCACCAGCCAGGCTTGGTCTGTGAGCGCTGTGTCTGCTTTGGTGTAACCCCACCTTGTCTCCATTTTAGCAGGCCGTGCAGTTTTGCATCTCAAGGCCTGCTGTTGCAAACTGTACTCCCTCGCCCTTCAGAGTTTGTGTTCTATACCTGAGCGGACTCAGATTCATAGCCATAACCAAGCTGGCTGGACTTTGCACTGTAAGACTCTGCATTGTAGGACCCAGCACTCAGCTTAAAACCCCAAAGCGTGTCTGTCTGCCCCTCTGTTCAGCTGCGGGGAACAATCCAAGTAAAGTAATTGACCTTGGTGAGTTCAAGGAAAGAGTTTTTCGCCAAGACTTAAAAGAGGAAGGCCCATCTTGTCTAAAAAAGCTCCTGAATCTTGCACAAGAGAAGTGCATAACACCATTAAAAAGGTGCTGGCCACATACCACTGTGCTTGTGTAGGGGATAATAGAGTGAGAATAGGGGTGAAAGTGCTTGTAGGGAGCTAGAAGGTTCGCATAGGGGCTAACCATATCAGGGTACGTATGAATACCAATTGAAAAACACCACTTAGCCTTACCTATTGGCATAATACCAATTTTAATGTCTCATTTCGGTGAAAAAAGGATGACTTTCCATTACACCAACTCAAACAATCTGTTTTGCAACTGGATATTGAATATTGTGATTTCTGTTTGCTCATTGGTGCTCTAAAATCCGTTTTCAACAGGGAGTACATACATACAAGGGCACATGGAGCAGTAAACACATTAGTCAGAATTACAGAACAATCTTTTGGAAATATGGAAAGCCCCCACCCACTGGTTGGATTTGGCTTGCGATTTGGTAGTCATAAGTATTCTGATATGGTTGGCCCATTGATGATAGACTGAAAAATGTCAAGATGGTAACGGAATAGGAGAGATACAGGGGTTCTCACTTTTGGGAGTGGTTCTTTGAATCCACAGATGGAGGCAAAACACCCACAATATGAATGGACTATACAGTAGCAACTTGACGTGATATACCCCAGCCCACTTGGGCTGTCTAAACCATTACAGAGTTTACTTTGAGAATAGACACATTACTGCATGTTATGGAACCACTAACATAATCGGTCATGTGTTCTGTCCATCATGAGCATCTTTGTACTGTATGGGGTGGGGTCGGTCAAATACAAAACTTTAACACTATGGAATTGATAAGATGGCATCACGCAAACATAAGATTGGAAGAGTATATCTAAAAATGTTACGTACACAACCTGTGTCTTAAACACGCTTTTTGCATCAATTAGGAGACGTTTACAACATAGGAGACTGACACTCAAGGTTCCTCACTCAGTCCCACCCTCTTCAACGTCTACATGAGTCCTCTCGCCTCCATCGCACGTCTACACAACCTCAACATCATCTCCTACGCCGACGACACCCAGCTAATCCTTTCCCTCACCAAAGACCCCAACACCGCCAAAACCAATCTTCACGAAGGCATGAAAGAAGTAGCCGAATGGATGAAACAGAGCCGCCTAAAACTCAACTCAGACAAAACGGAAGTGCTCATCCTAGGATCCTCCTCCTCAGCTTGGGACGACTCCTGGTGGCCCTCCGCTCTGGGCTCAGCACCCACACCCACAGACCATGCACGCAACCTTGGCTTCATTCTAGACTCCTCTCACTCAATGTCCAGACAAGTCAACGCCGTCTCGTCCTCCTGCTTCAACGTCCTTCGTATTCTCAAAAAGATCTTCCGCTGGATCCCCCTCGAGACAAGAAAGACTGTCACCCATGCACTGGTCACGAGTCGACTGGATTATGGCAACACACTTTACGCCGGAATCACATCAAAATTACAGAAAAAACTCCAGCGCATCCAAAACGCATCAGCAAGACTCATATTAGACATCCCGCGCCAAGAGCACATCACCGGACACCTAAAAAACCTCCACTGGCTTCCAGTCAACAAAAGAATTACTTTCCGCCTCCTTACCCACGCACACAAGGCCCTTTATAATCTAGGACCCGAATGCCTCAACACCCGACTGTCCTTCTACAATCCCACCCGCCAACTAAGATCAACCAATCAAGCCCTCGCCGCAGTCCCGCGCATCCGAAAATCCACCATGGGTGGCAGATCCTTCTCCTTCCTGGCTGCCAAGACCTGGAACTCACTCCCCACCCACCTCCGCCTCACTAAGAACCACATCTCCTTCAGAAAAGAATTGAACCCCTCATTTTGTTCCTTTTCAAATTAAATGTATTAAGTGTTACCACTTTATTCCAATCAAGATGACTTCAGGTGTGCCATACTTTTGTCATAAGTAAGATTGTTAGCGTTCTAGTTGTTCTTTAGAACACTCTGGGACATTCTGTCATTGGGCTATAGTTGGGCTACATCTGGCTGATATTTGGGCTACATTTGGGCTCTTTTGTCTCTGGTGGCCATCTTGGGAGACTGCATATCAGAATTTTTTTTAATGAAATATAAGAGGATTTGAGAAGTCACTCAAAATGTGCCCTTATTTTTCTTTCTTCAGCACTAATCATAATTTCTATGGCAAAATGAACCCCCTCATTTTGTTCCTTTGCAAATTAAATGTTTTAAGTGGCGGCTGTGTGAGGAGCCGCAGAGCAGCAGCGTGGGCGAGACGAAGTGCAGCAACCCTCCCCGATCCCCCCCGTAGAAGCGGCGGCTTACCTGGCTGACTCCCGCTGACTCCCGTAAGAGAAGGAGAGCCGATGCTGATCGTTCCCTGGTGGTCCGGAGCGGCGAGCTTCCAGTGGAGGCGGTCAGCGATCACGGACGGGCTGCTGGTGCTTTGGGTCCGACGTCCGCGGTGTTGGGGGCGTGGCAGCTGCCGACGGAGGCCGAGGCAGGCAGTGCGAGCCAGCGGAGAAGCAGGCAGAATCTCTCTGCCAATTAACTTTTTTTGGCTGAAGGAGCACTTTGCTCCTAACGTGCTGGCAATGGCCCCAAAAACGACAGCTTCTGCAGCAGCTAAAGCTGCAGCTGCAGCAAAAAAGAAAATCCAGGCAGCCCAAACAGCACAAGCGGCGCAGGTAGCACAGGCGGCTACTGCTATACCTTTAAACTCAGAGCAAGTACACCAAGGGTTGGAAGATACATCTCAGCCCACAGTGGATCCGAAATATGGTGAAGGTGATGAAACACCAATGCCACCCAAGAGAGGTAAACAGATGACGCAGCACCCCCGGCAGTCCCCCTCTATTTCAGAGCTATTGATTCGCGGGGGAAGAAGTCAGAAGAACGCGGTTGTGGAGTCGCCTCAACCCCTAGTCCAGGAGCCAATGACACAGAACCCCAAGGAGAATAGAGGACCTATCCCCCCCCCGGATGAGGTAGAGGGGCATGAAGATGTATCATTGCCAACGGCTGCACAGGCAGAGGAACAAGCTGAGGGAAGGGAGCAAGAGACAGCCACAAAGACCCCGGTGGTTACAGGTACAGATGCTGATAATCAATTTGATGGGGCTGCATTAGATAACGGGGGATCACTGAGACTTTGTCATCTCCTGCTCATCTGTTGAATGATCAGCTGGTGGAGGCCACGGGACAATGTTTGGTGACTGAAGGGGGCATGGTTCTAGTTGTTCTTTAGAACACTCTGGGACATTCTGTCATTGGGCTATAGTTGGGCTACATCTGGCTGATATTTGGGCTACATTTGGGCTCTTTTGTCTCTGGTGGCCATCTTGGGAGACTGCATATCAGAATTATTTTAATGAAATATAAGAGGATTTGAGAAGTCACTCAAAATGTGCCCTAATTTTTCTTTCTTCAGCACTAATCATAATTTCTATGGCAAAATGAACCCCCTCATTTTGTTCCTTTGCAAATTAAATGTTTTAAGTGTTAACACTTTATTCCAATCAAGATGACTTCAGGTGTGCCATACTTTTGTCATAAGTAAGACTGTTAGCGCTCTAGTTGTTCTTTAGAACACTCTGGGACATTCTGTCATTGGGCTATAGTTGGGCTACATCTGGCTGATATTTGGGCTACATTTGTTTTTTTTTGTCTCTGGTGGCCATCTTTGGGCTGCATTGGGCTACATTTGGGCTCTAACATATATATAGCCCAATGTAGCCCAATATATATTTTTTCAAAGTTAATTTTCGTAAAAACCACTGGAGCACATATCTTGAGACATAGCAAAGGCACATCGGGCTACCAGTCCCTACAATTTTGCCAAGTTTGGTGGAAAACCATTCAGCCGTTCGGGCTAAAAGTGAGTCCAACCGCCCTATGGAAATTAACATGGGGAAAACACGTTTTGGGACCCCCCTTTTATCTCGGCCCCCGCTTGACGAATCCCCCCAAACTTTGAGGGAAGGAGCGGAGCGCCACGAGGCAAAGTTAAGAAAAATTTCAGGAAGATTCCTCAACCGGCGCCAAAGTTATTCCCAATAGAATGTTGCGATTTCCCTATGGAAAACAATCCTAACTATATATACCTACTGGCTATCGCCAGTAGGTAATATATATATATATATATTATAATATATATATATATATATATATTATAATATATATATATATATATATATATATATATATATCTCCTACTGGCGGTCACCAGCAGGTAGTTATAGTTAGGACCAAAGTTTCCATAGGAAAAGCATTTTTTGTTTTGCCAATAACTTTGGCCCTACTTGACGAATCTTTACAAACTTTTTCAAAAATGGCCCCTTTCTGGTTCAGCTGCTGTGTTGAGTGATCCATCAAACGGGTGCTGAGAAAAAAGGCGGGCCCCAAAATGGGTTTTCCCCATGTTATATCTATGGGGATTGTTCATTTTAATACGACTACAGCCTGAACCGCTGAACGGAAATACACCAAATTTGGCAGAAAGCTAGATGTTGGTCCAAAAAGCATGCTTTTTATGATTTTGTGTAAACCTGTTCAGTAGTTTCAGAGAACTTTAGGTTTTAAAAATATGGATATCTGGATTACCAACAGCCTACTGAGACCATACTGAAATTTGATTGGATACCAACACTACAACCAGGAAGTGTTGGCAGCCATCTTGGGACTCTGTTGAACCGAGTCCCACAAAAAATGTTTTAAAAAAAGAAAAGGGGGCAGGGTAGAAACACCCTGACCCCAATTATTATTTTTTTTTTAAACATTTCCGTGGGATCTGCAGATCTGGACGAAAATGTTAAAAAACAACAAGTGACGCTGCTGCAATTCATTTATTATCGGCCCCTATGTGGACTAGGTCACGGGGAATGATTTGTTATTATAAGAAGGGGGTGCACGGGCGCCCTCTCCTGGGGCTTATTATGCCACAGCTACCACCACCTCCCTGGGGCTTCTGTAAATATTAAAGTAGGGGAGGCCCACATGGCCACCCCGCTGCCACGGGGACCACCACCTACCCAGGGCTGTAATGAATATAAGTATGGGTGGACACGTGGACCCCACTCCCCGCAGCTCTGGGGTCTGCCAACTTCCCTGAGCTTCAGTATAAATTAATGTAGGATGGCCTGCATGGACCACACGCAGCCCCAGGAGCCACCACCTCCCTGCGGGTTTAATTAAATAAAATACAGAGAGCCACGTGGACCCCCCCACAGGCTCGAGGACTGCCAGCATCCTGGGGTAAATACAAAGGAAAGCTGCACCACTCCCAAGCCATAGTAAGCTCTGCTCCGCTTCATGCAAGGGGGAGCAGAAAATGCCCTCGCTTGCAGAGCAGCATTGCTTTTAGACAGAGGGAGCTGCTCCTTCTGTCCAAAAGCAATGCCGGCTCCCCTGCGGGCCCCAAGGGAGAGGCCAGGCCCTAGGTCCGAAATTGGCCTAGGAGGGGGGCTACACAGTCCCCTTTCCATTGTTGGCCTCCAACAACCTCTTAGCAATCCAGCTGTGTGGGACTTACTGGAGATAATAGGAAGGGTAGTTAACCCTCAGTAGTAAAGTGTACTTCGTCCCCCAAGCAGTAGTGCACCAGGAGGCACGTTCGCAGAGTGGTAGAAAAAGAAGGTGTCGCCTCCAAACACCTCTTAGCAATCCCACTGTGGGGAACTTACTGATGGTAACGGGAGGGGTAGTTGGCCCCCAAGGACCCTTTGGAGCCAAGGGGACTCCCCCCCAGCCTTCAGTGCACCAGGAGGTGCATTTGAAGAGTGGTGGAGAAAGGGGGGGGTGGCCTCAAAAGATCTCTGAGCAATCCCACTGTGTTGGACCTACTGGGGGTAAAAGGAGGAGTAAGTCTCACCCTGCGGGATTGCTGAGAGGTCTTTATGGCCGGCCCCTTTCTCTACCACTCTTCAAACGGCTCCTGGTGCACTACTAGTTGGGGATGAAGTCCCCTTGGCTGCTGACGTTCCTTGGGGGCGAACAGCCCCTCCTGTTACCTCCAGTAAGTAACACACAACACGATTTCTAAGAGGTCTTCGGAGACCAAGCATCCTTCCTGCACTTTTCATCATTGCACTTGCACATCATCTCTGCTGGTGAAATGTGGCGTTCCCTCCTCCTGGAACGCAGCAGCTTCAACACCTATTTGCCGCCACCAATGGTCAGGAGAGGGCGGAGCCGGGAGCCGAGCGGACGCTGATCGTCTCGGCTCCCGGTCCACGAGATGCTCTGACCCGGCCCTGGGCAGATGCAGCCCTTCATTTTGACCGCTCTTTTTTCCAGCACGAAGCGGAGCGAGTGCGGCAGGTGCGGAGCAGAAGCGATCGCTCCGAGGTTGGCAGACAGGCTCGATCTCCCGAGGTGAAGGAGGCGAGGGCGGAGGTGCTCAAGATGGCGGGCGGCACTGTGCCGTGGACTCCGCTGACTGCGGCCGCCGCTGGGAGGTAGGATTGCGTCCTGCGCTACCCCGGCTGGTCGAGACTCTCGCCGCAGCAGCTGGCATAATTTCCTATACCTTCACTTCGGTGGAAACCCCCACCGAAGGAATCCTTCCAGCGCCTGCCTGACTCTAAGATGGCGGCCGGAGGCGACTTTTGGATGGCGATCGCCGCTTCCACTGGCTCGCCCCAACTTCTCCCCGGCCTCCTGCTAATCCGGCCCTCCCTTGGATTTTTGGCCTGTCTCCCGACCTGCTGCCAGTTTGGGGCCACTGCCAGTGCCGGAATGCCCTGGGGCCCTGCAACACGGGCCGGATCTCCAGACCACTCACCCCCCCTCCCCCCCACAGGGCACTAGTGTTCTGAATGGACTCCACACTGCTTGCGGGTGAATCCACACACAACCCACCAGCAGCCGTGCAGCGCCCCATGGCCAACGCGTGACCGTACCAACAGCGTCAACAAGGCCTTCACCACCTGGCGCACTCTCTCCCCCACCGAGACGGCTGATTGCAAGCTCTCCAAGATGGTGTCGCGCCTGCGGCTGGCCTCCAGCTTCATCTCCCACCTTCACTCCTGGACTTCTTGACTTTTTGCTTTGTCCTGACCATCACTTTGCTGCTGTTTTCGGACAGTTTCGATGGACTCTAGCCCTCCTCCCATTCCCTCGCCCATCAACCCTTTTCCCCGTGGATGATCCTCAAATGTTCCCTCCCTTTTCCTCTTCCCCTTCTCTCCATACCCTTGCATCCCTCCCACCCTCCCTTTGTTCTGTGACTGCATCCACACTTATGGAACTCTGCTCTTTGACTTATTGTAATAACTCTAATCAATGGTATTTGCTTTAGACCTTGCACCATATACCTTGCCTATGTGACTCTTCAGTATATCCAGTCTTATCCCCTCCCTATGTATATAGAGATAACTCTAATCACTAGTGTATGCAGTAGACCTTTGTACTCTCTACCATTCCTATGTGTCCATTAGAGTATATCCGGTCTTATCCCTTCCTAGGTATATAGAGATAACTCTAATGACTAGTCTCCCATGTGACTTTTAGAGTATTTCCATGTGTATCCCTTCCCTATGTATATAGAGATAACTCTAATCACTAGGACATGCAGTAGTCCGCTTTGCTCTCTTCCATTCCTATGTGACCTTTAGAGTATATCCAGTCTTACCCCTTCCCTATGTATATAGAGATAACTCTAATCACTAGTTTATGCAGGAGTCCGCTGTGCTCACTACCATTCCTCTGTGACTCTTAGAGTATATCCATGTGTATCCCCTCCCTAAGTAGATAGAGATATCTCTAGTATATGCCTAGAGCTTATCCATTTGTATCTCCTCCTTGTGTGACTTTATCTCTTGTACATTTGCAATTTTTTCTGTTTGTACCTTTTTTGTAACGCATGTAATCCTAAGTCCGTATGTTTTCAACTGGTTCTTATGCAAGTCAAAAATTTTGCAAATCTGTTTTTCCGAATGTAACCATCAGTCCTTATGGTTGAAACTGGGTCCTATGTAAAGCGCTCTGACACCTTCGGGTAAAGTTCGCGCTATATAAAATCGCATAAATAAATAAAAATAACAACCCTCCTAATGTACTTCCTGGGGTTCTTCGAATGCCAAATTCAACTAGGTTCAGCGAGTGGAACAATACATCACTGAAACCATGGGTCCCATAACCAATTGGCTTGAGGCAAGCTCCTTGGTTAAATAGATGACGCTCTTCTCAATCCATATGCAAGTTCATTTTTTCTGCACAAGTGACTTCATCTCAAAAATGGGTTTGTTTGTCACGAATTTCTGCAGTCTCCTTGCAATAATGGAATGAGAGGTGTAATTAAAACAGGAATTCACTGCTCAGCTCAATACGCAACCTGCCCATCACTCACATTGAAAACATAAATTGTCTCTGGGCCCAGCACAACGTGGATCTGGCGCCTTCTCTGTTGTGGGCCTGCAGTTGCTGATTGGCCGGTGCTCTTGCTTTTTCATGCTACTGCGCCCCGCCCAGACAGGGTGCTCGCTGTACAGTGGTAGTCGCTAGTGCAGTGGGAAGTGGGTGCAGCGCAGGATGTTTTTCTCCTAGGGATTTATGGGGGATCCGTTATCACCTAGTACTCTTCCTGGTCCGCACAATGCCACAGGCATTTAGCTGGAAGCTGTTGACTCAAGACTTGCACCCTTCTCTGATGACATGGCACCAAATTCCCCACCTGTCCCGTTGGTCACACATTTAAAAGCCAAAGTTTTGTGCCAGCTTGAAGACTCGCAGTATCAATAGACAGCGAGCACAGAGACAGGCAGCCTCTGAACACTTATCAGTACTAAGAGCAATAACTTTAAGGAGATCATCTTAACCCCTTTAGAGCTTGTAAATAAACCTCCCCAGTGCTGCGCTGTCCATTGGAACTAGTGCTGAATGGACGTCCAACGGTCGTGCGCAGCACTGGGGAGGTAGTGGCCGTGACGACCGTTGGCCGACGGCAGCAATTAAGGGGTTAAGTCAGTCATGGAAAGCGTTTGCATCCAATAATCAACACTGCCCAGCGGCCCCCGGCCCGGCTAGAAGATGCCCTGGCTTGGCTACTGGATTGGTCCTGCCCATTCTGTCAGACAGCAGTTAACACCATGGGTGCAGTGCAGCGTGGTGAAGTTCAGGCTGGAGGTCTTGGGCAATTATGAGTACGGGCCCGGCCCAACGCATTCTCTGCCTTGTTGATAGACGGTACTGTATGGACCCTCAAAAGTGAAGAGAGAAGGACGCGCGTTAGGCCGGCTGAGAACGACAGTCATGGGCTCTTCATGACACAGTCCCTGCGTTTGTCTTGGCACAGATGAACCGGGGGAACTTTTACTAATGATTAGAGTGCCATGATGATCCCTTGGGTAAAGGCCCACAGAAGGGTAATGCAGGTTGGTCCTTGAGGTGTGAAAATAAAAGTCTGTTTTTTGTATTTAACTGCATAATACAGTTTTACTGATAAAACTATTTTGCACACAAATGATGTGTCGAAAGTGAACTTATTTCAGTGAATATTTATATCTGAACACCAAGTAAAGCTTCTTAATATGTTCTGATCCTATTAAACTCTTTGTTTGCAGCATACTTCAGAATTACAAAAACGTGTGCTTCATTTTAGCTTTCCTAACTGGTGAATGTGTACAGATCCTTTACAGGTATTTACATTTTGTTGTGTGTGACGAAAACATTGCATCCTTAAGCCTTCCCGTTCACACTCCATGTGCCACAGCAACATTGTTGCATAATTTACTTTGTTTTTCTTTCTTTCACTCCAAAGTGAGAGGAGTTTATAAACACCAGTCTCCATGTAAAAACAACAAACACATAAGCAGCAGCAGACTTTTGACCTTTCTTTGAACCGCAGCAGATGTGTTATGATAAACACAGAATGTAAAGGCATCAATATTTATTGCTGGAATGTTAACGACCCACCAACTGCCGGGTTACGAACCTCAGTTTGGGAATCAGTGCCGCCTGACGTAAACGGTGCTGAGGCAGGGCGGTGTCTTATGTTCTCCGGCACCTCTCTCCCGCCAAGAGTCAACTCAGTTTACACCTAACAGCGGGTGAGTCTGTCAAAATGCAAAACAACCGCTTCCATAAACAACCGCTGCCCACCACAGCCTGCAAAGGAGCCTAGAATGACGGCTCGTTTCACGTGCGGCTGGGGCGACCACTTCCGGAAAGGTCTGGTGCAGGTTTCCGGTGCAGGTTAGTCTAACCAATTAGAAGCCCTAAAACAGGGAACTGACACTCAGCTCCTTTCTAGTTCCGCCCCCTCTCCTGTCAGTCTGAATACCCTAGCCTTGTGATTGGCTCTTGCTCCCTTCAGTTTTCGTTGCGCTCTAGATTCGAAAGGCAGGAGCCATGGAGTGTTGACGATCCTGAATCCAGGGAGGGTGACGGTAAGTGTCAGTTTCGGGCACATACCGCAAGATTCGCGGCAGTTGGCGTTTACCGACTTCAGTGATTTGTAACTTGCACACATGTCACTTTTTCCTCCTGTAATGTACCTTTTGCTACCTCTTGTATTTGGTTTGCTCACAATTGTCACTTTTGCCTCATGTAACTTAACATTTGCTTTTGTAATTTGTTCACTTGTAATTTTCTCCTCATGTATTGTAGAGTTGCTGGTTCCCCCCCCAATGAGGACGCTGCAGCGTTCGTGTGTGAACAGCTTTTTATTAATTACATGTGCCCTAAAGAGCGCCGAGCCGCAGCAGCTCTCTGTCGGCTTTTCGCGCTTCTGAATGCGCGCTGCGCGCGCAGCCCTAAACATGGCGGCCGCACGTCCCGTTGGTGTGTGACGTGCAACAACTAGACCGCCACTACATATCTCCTCTTTTTTCCCAAACAAAACATTTAACTCACTGTCCGTCGCTCATATCAAAGTCTCGAAATCTTGCGGGCTTAATCACAGCCCTACCACTCTGTGTAAGTCTCAGGGGGTCAGGTGGGATCACTCTTTCCTGCGTCTCTTCACTCCTTCCTCCACCTTCAAGCGCGGTCGCGCCTCCGTCTCGTCTTCTCATTCCCGCTTCACTAACTGACCCCTGATCACCATAGTCCATGCTCTCTCCTCGCTGTTCTCCCCTGCTCACCTCCAACTCTCCATCTGGTCGTTCTTGTTCCTGAGACCCTTCTCCTACCTCTTCTGGGTCTTCTCCACCTTGGTCCCATCCTTGCACTCCGTTGCATCTAGCCATGCGATCCTGTGACCACACATTGCCATCACTCAGCAAAGCCGCTCTACCCCTCACTTCCTTGACTTGCAGGGGCTTGCTGTATTTACTCTCTCCCTTCCTCCTTAGTGTGGCCAATTTTACTCGTACCCATTCCCCTTTCTCCAGCTCTGTCTCTTTCACATTTCTCCGGGCGTTGTAGTGTCTAGAGTACATGGCTTGTGCTTTTTCCAAGTTGGCTCGCACTACCGCAGGGGACCATTCGCTTGTTATGATTTTTTTCTTCCACACGCGGTTGTCCCGGGTGAATGGTTCGCGGCCTCTCAGTATTTGAAAAGGGCTGTACCCCGTTCCTGTGGGGGTGATCCTGTACACCCACACCATTCGTTCTATCTGGAATGGAATGGAAGAGGTGTGGCGCCGCGGCCAGGGCGACTGACGCTGGAATCTGGGGACCACGGTTCGATCCCCGGCTCCGGCGGCAGGTCAGCCCAGCACCATGTGACTCTGGGCAATAGCTCGCTTAATCTTCCCGACGGCCCCCCAGCGCCTAGAGACCCTTACGGGTGATTGTGCGCTTTACAAATGTGGACTTTACTTTACTTTACTTTATCTCTCTTTCCCAGTCCTTGTTGTTGGAGATGGCTGCCTGCACAGAGCCCATCACCACTCTGTTAAATCGCTCCACAAGTCCGTTCCCAGCCGGGTGGTATATGGACGTGTGCTTTGCTAGAATGCCATTCCTTTGCATAAAGTTGCTCCATTTCTCTGATCTGAATTGGGGGCCATTGTCGCTTAGGATGGACTTCGGGATGCCTTCCCTCACAAAAGTGTCCGCTAGGAACTTTATGATGGTCTCTGTATCCATCGCCTCATATATTTTCAACTCAGGCCATTTCGAGTACCTATCCACCAGGACACATACGTATTTCTGGACTCCATGGACATCCAGGATGGGGCCCAGTATATCCACTGACAACTCCTCCCACGGATTCCTCGGGGGGGGGGGGGTCAAATTTGCCAAGGGCTGGGCGGAGTGGTTTGAGCGTTTTGTCAGCCCCGTGGCACTGTGGGCAGTCCCTGACGTGCCTCTCGGCCCTTACGTCCATCCCTGGCCACCAGTAGTTTTGCTTGGCCCTCAGTTTCAGTTTCCCTATTCCCAAGTGTCCTTCGTGGAGCATGTCTAATAGTTTGGGGATGATTTCTGCTGGGGGGATGACTTTCTCCCCTCTGTATACAAACACTCCTTGGTCGTCCATCGACAACTCTTCTCTGACTTCGAAATATGGGTTGAGGCCTCCACGGGTTAGTCTCTTCTCCGGCCATCCCCCTGTGATGTATGATTTTACTTCCTCAAGGACCTGATCTTTTCCATAAGCCTGCCTCCATTCCTGATGTCCTATGGTTTTCTCTTGGTCTTCCATGAGTGCCACCATTTCTTCTGCCCCTTCTTGGTCCTCTCCGCTCTGGTCCATGGCCGCCGCTCTACTCAGGTAGTCTGCCACCCTGTTCCTATTGCCGGGGATGTGTTCGACGTCGTACCTAAATTCTAGCAGTTTGAGGGTCATCTTCGAGATCCGTGGCGTGGCACTTGCATGTCCGTTGGATGTTAGTACCTTCAGTAAGGGTTTGTGATCTGTCTTTAGCAAGAACCGCGTGCCCCACAAGAACTGCCTGAACCTGGTCATGGCCCATACGACCGCCAACATCTCCTTTTCAATTACACTGTACTTCTTTTCGGTCTCACTGAGCGTGCGGGATGCAAAACTGATCGTTTCCATTCTCCCTTGACCTCGATCTTGCATTAGGACGGCACCCAGCCCCTTGTCGCTGGCGTCCGTGGTTAGTACCGTGGTTCCTTGGGGGTCATATCCTTGGAGTGGAACTGCTCCAGCCACCTCTCTCTTGATGATTTCTAATTCACCCTGCGCTCCCTCCGACCAGCAGAATTCTACATTGTCCTGTGTCAGCTGCCTCATGTGATGGGTTTTGGAGGCGAAGTGCTGCACGAACTTACTATAATATTCTGCTATTCCGAGGAATGATCGGACTTCTTCTTTGTTGGAAGGTGGTGGCTCCTCGCAGATGGCTCTCACGTTATCCACTTTTGGGGTAATCCCTCGCACCCCTATCTCATGTCCCAGGTAGGTCACAGACTCCATTCCTATCCGGCACTTAGTCCATTCGGCTGTGAGGCCCTTACACTCGAGGATCTTTAGCACCTTTCCTAGTTTGCTGTCGTGATCCGGTTTGTCTCGTCCCATTACCAGGATGTCATCCTGGAAGTATTGGACTCCATCAGTGTCTTTAAACAGTTGGTGCATCAACTTTTGGAACACCGCAGCTGCCGAGGCTAGCCCGAACGGCATGCGGCGGTACTGGTAGCACCCGAATGGGGTGATGAAGGAAGTGAGTTTTCGGCTTTCCAGATGCAGGGCGATCTGGTAGGCCGAGGTCAAGTCTATGGTGGAATACCACTTGACTCCCCTGGTTCTGGCCAGCATTTCCTCGATCCGGGGCAAGGGGAACTTCTCCACCACTATGCTCTTGTTCAACTCGCGTAGGTCGACGCACAGCCTGATCTTCCCGCTTGGCTTCTTCACTACTACCAGGGGCGCGAGCCACTCCGCGCACGTGATGGGTTCGATGATCCCTTTCCTTTCCAGATCCTGTAGTTCTTCTTGTACTGCGTCTCTCACCGCCAAAGGTACGTTTCTCACTTTGTGGACGACTGGTACTGCATCGTCCTTCAAGACTATCTTGTGCGCGAATTTCTCCATCCTTCCGACTGTGCCTCCGAAGACCTTGGGGTACTCTTCTTTCCATTTGTCTAGGTCAGGCCAGGTTCCCGGTTCCGCGAGCAGTATCTGTTCCTTTCCTCCTGGGTCCAGCTTGATGCCCAGGTCGCCTTGGTCAAGCCATCCCAGGACCGAGGGACCTCTCTCGGATATGTACAGTTTGCAGAACGCTGACCGGCCTCTGAACTCAAAATTTAATGGTCTGAATCCTGCCATAGGAATGCGGTCTCCGTTGTACGTCACTGGGCGGATGTCCAGCCTCTCCAGCTCTGGGCCTAGGTGTGGTGCAAAACTCTCCTCCCACACCGCTCTTTGGATGATGGTGTAGGGTGAGCCGGTGTCAGCCACAACCTTTATCGGTATTCTGCCAATCAGCATCTCCAGGACCGGTTTCATCGTTCTCTTGCCGTCAACGTTCAGTACCTGGCCCTCTACGCCTAGTACTTGATCTTCTATGTAAATGACTGTGACCACATCTTCCTCTGCACCCTCTTCTTGTTCTTCGCTGTCCTGTCCGACATACTTCACCATGCTCTTCGAGGACTTCCTCCGACACACCTTCTCATAGTGGCCCACTATCCCGCAGTACAAACATTTGGCGCGGAATGCTGGGCACTTCCTGTCGTGCGCCTCGTGGGACCAGCTCCCGCACCGATAGCACGGTTTTGTGCTACTTCCCGCTTGTTTCCCTGGAGGGCCTGGGTTGCCTTGCCATATGTTGGGCCCCTTTGCCGCCGCGCCCTTGTTCTTGTAGTCCCTGCGGGGCTCGTCCTCGTCTATTCTGTTCACCATGGTGTTGGGGATTGTCTCTTTCCTCGTTGCGTCCTCACACCTGTGCGCCAGTTCTGCCCTTTTGACGATTACCATCACCTCCTTTAGGGTGGTGTCACCACTGGCCCACAACTTGTCCTGCACCGCTATGCTCGTGGTATGCATCACCACCTGATCTTTGATGAACTCCTCTTCCCAATTATCATACTTGCACGTGGACGCTAGTCTCTTCAAGGCCGCAACATATTCCTCCACGGTCTCTCCCGGGCGTTGTTTCCTTTGCTGGAAATTGAACCTGTCCACTGAGACACACACCGCCGGCCTGTAGTGTTCGTTCAGGTCTTCGATGGCATGGGCATACACGTCCACATCGGTGCTTCCTCTTTCTTTTGGCACTAGGCTTTTGTAAATTCTCAGGCCTTCTGGGCCCAGGTTGAGCAATAATATGCGTTTCTTCCTCTTGGGGTTAAATTGTTCTTCGTTCTCATCCTCCAAGACTCCTATGAAATTATCAATGTATTCCCTCCAGTCTTCCCACTTCATTAGCGGTTCTCCTGGTCTGGGCAGGAACTGCACTAGCGCCGTCGCGTACCCCGCCTGCGCGCTCATTTTCTCGCTCTTGATCGTGGGATGCGCGCTCCCTTGGCCTCTGGGGCTTCCCGGCATGTTGTCCCGCTCTTCCTTGCCTGTTTGAGCTTGGGGACTACCTTCGTTAGCCCCCTCGTTCTTGCTTGGGGGATCCAGCGCGGTTCTCCCTGTCTGGTGGGTAGTGGCGCGCTTAGGCGCGCTTTGCTTTACGTCTCTTGGGCTTGGGCTACCCCTTCGGGCTGATAATCACTTCCCCTGGGCTGTGCTGAGCTCTGCCACGCTCTTTAGGGTGTTGTACCTGTGTGGGGGCTGCTGGTCACTTTTCGACCGCCTACTCCTCCTGGCCGCCAGGTTTCCCGTGGTCCTGTTCCTCGCTGCGTGCCCTCTGGCCACCGGTGGCTGCTGTGTTCCCCGGTGGTCTAGTTCTCCGTGGGGGGGTCTAGTATCCCACCTTCGTCGCCATTGTAGAGTTGCTGGTTCCCCCCCAATGAGGACGCTGCAGCGTTCGTGTGTGAACAGCTTTTATTAATTACATGTGCCCTAAAGAGCGCCGAGCCGCAGCAGCTCTCTGTCGGCTTTTCGCGCTTCTGAATGCGCGCTGCGCGCGCAGCCCTAAACATGGCGGCCGCACGTCACGTTGGTGCTTGACGTGCAACAACTAGACCGCCACTACATGTATCAGATCTGTTCCTTTTGTGAAGCGCTCTGACACCTTCGGGTAAAGTCTGCACTATATAAAAACGCATGAAATAAAATAAAAATGATGTATGTTAATGTTCATAATAACACCCACTGTGAGGGTCACTGTTTTGGGCTTTTGCACTACAGGGCTGTAATTTGTGACCTTTCTTTTTCCCTTGGCCTCTTCTCCGCCTTCTCTTATCTTGCAGGTATCTCTGCTATTCATTCTGATCTTCTGCAGTGCTGTTTTTTTCTTCATTTTGTTGATTTACTCCTTCCTTTCACTCTGACCCCTAACTTCATTCTTTTACTTGAATTCTGCAAATCCCTTTTTTTTGTATCCTAAGTGCACCCAATCATCTTGCATTATTCGCATCTATTCTTTCTTCTTGTGTTAAAATCACTAACAATAAAAGTAACCGATCATCGTCGGTTGATAGGGTCAAGGACCTTTCCCTCTAGTGCTCTAAGTACATGCTGCTGTTGCTGTACCTATTGCTTTATTACAAGTGCATAAGTCGGGGGTACGCATGTTACATGAGGTGCTTTGCTGGATACGCATTAACCCTCTATGCTACTTTGAGTCAAAACTGGGACTAGACAAAGCACAGATCTCTCAAGCAAATACATTAACTAGAGATATTGAACCATGATGTTATTATGCAACATGTGCCTTATCCCCGTAAGGTATTTTAATATGCAGACTTTGCAATCAATTAAGCAGAATAGATCTTTTTTGTCATGTTTCTGCCTTTTGTCAATTTCTTTGTGACAGAATAAAAAAAATGTATGAATTGGGTTTCAGATTTTGCGTTGGGATTGAGTCTCTTTTTTGGCACATTCCTGACACAAAATCAATTTTGGGATCTGTAGTGCCACACAAATCCCGTTTACATGGCTTTGTACATAAAACCTCCAAACTAACTAAAGTCCGCTCATTGCAGTGCCTGTATTACCTCTCGTCCGCTGGTGTTACGTGGGTGGTGCTTGGATGCTCCCATGCATCCACTCATATTTTGACGCAAACCCATTTTTACAAGGCCTTGTAAACTTAGGTTTGCTCCGAAGTGGTGTGCCTACTTGAGGCTGGTGTAAGAAGAAGAAATATCTTTATTGTGTCTTGTTATTTCCTTTTTGCATGTGTATTGCATTCTGCAGCACACAAAGAGGAAATAGCCTCATAAACTAGTTTTTGCGTGGCTTCCCCCCAAAAAAACTGGGTCAGGTAGGCATTACATTGGCGGTACATGGACAGTCCTGTGAATCCACCCATGTTTTTTGTACAAATAATATACAGTCTTCTTAAGGCAGGCACAGTAGCGTTCTCTGGTTCAGTTCACAAGTCCCACTCCCCAGTCTAAGGATCGTGGTTATTACCCATTTATGGGAAGTGACACTACAGCTAGGCCCGCTAGTGAGTTCAAGTCTTAGAAGTACCATGATGGCTTTGAGACAGACAAAGTGTCTCCGAGTCGTAGCCTATCAGTTAGAGCAAGCTGCCCCTGAGGCCCTGCTTGTCACGCCGCAGGTTGCAGTTTGACCCGGGTCTCTCCCACCCTCTTCTCTCGTGTTCCGCAGTACTCAGCAAGACGCTGCTAGCTTGAGGCAGTGGGTAGCAGTACGACCTTTGGCTTATTCCACTGCCTCCCTGGCGTCCCGCGTTATACAGCAGATCATCTTTAACACTCACCTGCAGGTGATAGTATCATGCAAGGGGCCTCAGAGGGCCATTCTTCACCTCACTTGTCGAGTGGGCTTGAGGCATTCCTATCTTTGGGGGCCATATTCTTGCTCTCTGTAGTTTTTTTCTTCCCAAAATTCCTGGGGAAAGGTTTTACTTAACCATTCCATCATGGTTGCTCTATCATGTATTCTTGCCAGCATTTCCCAATCCATCATGGTGGCCTCGCTTCTTCCTAGATGTCACTTCCTGTTTTTTTTGGTATTTAAGGAGCAGAACAGTTTTTCTCTTTGAGTTGCAACGTTCTTTGCTCCTGCTGGTGTTTGTCCTCGCTGCTGCTGGTGTGTGTCCTCGGTCCTGATGGTGTGTGTCCCTCGCTCCTGCTGGTGTCTTCTTCTGCTGGTGATCCTTGCATGCTACAGTACAGGCGGCAGGTGTCCACACGCTCCTCTGGTTATGGGGTAAACCTCCCTGAATCCGGTGGCAGGTCTTGGGTGCTCCTGGGTTGTTGGGCAGTTGAATCGTTGGTTCTCCTCCACAGGTCATGGCTTACTTCTCCTTCACGGCTGCATGCTGCTCCATTGTGACAACCCTCAATCTTCACCAGGGCCCCAACCTGGCATACAGGGGTCGCGGGCATCACAAAGGGGTTCTGCTTTCACTTTGTACAATTCAGCCACTGGATGGACATTTCTTTATTTCTCATATGTGACATCAAAGATTGATGCTTTATTCTTTAATTGTTGATGCACTAGGTTAGAGTGAGGGTAGCAGGCAGAAGCCACATGAAAATCAACTGTTAAGTGCATCTGTGGCTTAGATTATTATAATACATGGAGCGACACTATGTTTAATTCAATATAGGTTGGATTTTTGTACCAACTCAAAGTAAATGTAAGTGCCTCCTTCAGTAGCCTATTGTTTAATGATTCAATATATGTTAACAGATGGCTGACGGATCATTATGGATGCCTGTGTAGGAAGGTAGCTCCTACTGCCCACCACAGCAAAAGATAGCAGATCCACAAAATTTAAAGTGATTTTGTTGCCCACATGTTAGGGATTCAATGATCGAAAACGTCTCACTAATTACTAGTTTTTGAGGTTTAACAGTGTTGTGGCAATATATTGTGATCCAGAATATCTGAATAAGTATATGTGCAAAATATCCAGTTATAACTGCATCTTTCAAGAGGCACATGTATACCGTTCTCAGAATACCAAATGCAATTAACAACTTGCATTTTATGTGATAGTGGTTAAAGTGTGCTTTAATTGCCAGCTTATTATAATAAAAATATGTTAAGTAGGTTGTTAGATTTGGGGGTCTCTAGTTGGCATAGGTAGGTACCCGTGACAAATAGGGACCCATGCGTTTAGTCAGGGTAAGAGGCTACACTCCTAAAACAACCCCTGCTCACCCCATTGGTAGCTTGGCACGAGCAGGCAGGCTTATCTCAGAGGAAGTGTGTAAAGCATTTGTGAACACATACAGTAATACAGTGACAACACTACAAATGGACCTACACTCACGAACCCGCCCTACACAATACGTACACTACAACTTTGCTTGATCTCTCCATGCTGATCCTCTGGTCACCTCTCCTGCCAAAGTCAGCGGCTGTTACCGTCTGTGCGTCATTTATATTGTCTGTTTTGCCTTTTTGGAAACCACCAATAAAAACATTTGAACAAGAAAAATAGGTATTTTTATATGGACTTAACACAAGACAAAACGACAAAAATCCACAATACTGTACTCAAAAATAGTCTCTAAAAGGTTATAATATAGCTCAGTTCTCTCAAGTTGTAAATGCGATACTTTAATCTCAATCTACCTTAAATGCGTAACGCAAGGAAAACAAAAGGGTCGCAGGGAAGTTGATGTGTCGGTTCCTTACGTGCAGGGGAGTGGATGCGTTGGTTCCTTACTGCTGCGCAGGGGAGTTGATGCTCGCTTCCTTACTGTGTGGGTAGTTGATGCGTTGGTTTCTTACTGCTCTCCGATGCGATGCGACAAGATGGCACCCCGATGCGATACTCTTCTCCGGTGCGATGCGACAAAATGGCGTCTTGGTTGTGATGCGCAAACGTTGGTGTGATGCGTGCACGCCCGATGGCTGTGCGGCGACTCGATGATCTTTGGAGCAGTGACAGGCCCTGCGATGTGCTTCTCCGGTGATGCGACGATGTCCTCTGTGGCAGTGTCCCGCTTCTCCGTCGATAAACCGCGCTTCAGCAATTCAATGATAAAAGTGGCAGCGGCGGCTCGCTTCCTCGGGGATGCGATGACAGCGGTTGCGGCGGTGACACGCTTCTCGTTGTTGCGTCGTGCAGGCACTTCAATTCCCAGCAAGGGAATTCAGGGGGGGATCTGGTTGGTGAAGTCTTGTATCCCTGAGACTTCAGGCAGGAGGCAAGCTCTAGTTTAGGCCCTTGGAGATTCTTCTTCAAGTTGATAGAAAGCACACGCCGTCCTTTTCTCATTTCTTTGGCAAATGAAGCAACCACTGCAGGCCAACTCCCAAACACACAGCACAGGGGTAGTCTCCTCCTTCAGCTTCCTGGGTCTCCTCCTCAGCAAAGGTTCGTCTTGATTCTCAGAAGTGATCTAAAGGTCTTGGGTCTGGGTCCCAATATTTATACTACTTTTCTCTTTGTTCTCTGAAGGGCAGAGAGGCCATGGCCTAGCCCAAACCAGTTCTTGTCAGTCCTGGAGCACTTTGTTGAGAAGACTCCTGCTTTCCTTTCAGTGTGTAGGCCAGGGACATCAGACCCACCACAGGAGGTGGAGCCAGCCTTGTGGAGGGAAGGCCCAGCCCTATTCAGGTCCCAGGTGCAACTCCTCCTTCCCATCTGCATGCAGATCTCTCTATTCAGCCCTGTGCTGACTCAACCTCTCTCCTGGAATCCCCCAGTCCTTGTCACTCAAACTCCAGACAAGGAATACACAACCTAGCAGAGGAGGGCTTGGATAGTTAGGCAAGAAAATACCTACTTTCTAAAAGTGGTATTTTCAAACACAGAATGTTAAAACCAACTTCACTATGAGATGTATTTTATCATTCTGAGTCAAGGCATACTAAACTCGAATTCCTACCTAGTTCACTGAGTCAGTTAGGATTATAAAATGTAATAATCTAACTGCTCATTCTGGCCTATGGGGAACAGGTAGGTAGCCTTGCAATAGTGAAAAACGAAAATGGCTGTAATTCACTATTTTGGGACATGCCACACACATCAGGGCCTGTCCTACCTTTTACCTACAATACACCCTGCCCTTGGGCCTACCTTAGGGGTGGCTAATCTGTATAAAAGGGAAGGTTTAGGGACTGGCAAGTGGGTGCACTTGCCCAGTCAACATGGCAGTACCAGACTGCACCCGGGCTCTGCAATGGCAGACCTGAGACACACTTTACAAGCTGCTTCGGTTGGTGGCACAACTAGTGCTGCAAGCCCACCTGCAGCACTGGATTTACAAGCCCTGGGCACACATAGTGCACTGTACTAGGGTCTGACAAGTAAACCAATCATGGAGTCACTAATCCATACATCAATTTACCATAGGGAGCACTTGCACTGTGGCACTGAATAGCAGTGGCTCAGTGCTCAAAAGCATCTAAAACCAGCAAAAACATAAGAGGCAACAGCAAAAAGTGGAAGGGAGACCCACACCAATGGTGCCAGGTCTAACATAGGTTAATACATTTTATAATTTTGATATTCACAATTGCAGATTATAGTGTGTTTTATTTCTTTAAAAACAGATTTTATTGTTGAACACACAGAATATGCAAAGCTCTGTCATCCAGAGTCTACTGCCATAATCAATTAATCTGCATCATATTCATCAATGTGTAATACAAACATAAGAACTCCCCCATGCGGAATATCAAATACAAGAAGAGTAGACGCCACCCCCTCCCCCCCAACAGTCCCCCCCATTGCGTAGCTGCTCGCTCCACGTAACCACATTACTATAACAGAACGTTATCCTTATGTACCATACGCCAACAGTGTTATTTCATAGTCCAACGTATCAGAGGGTAGGGAGGGTGGCCACTTCATGCGGCGGGTCCAGGTCCAGCCCCCTGCCCCTGTATTCCGCCCTCCTCTTCCAGATTTTGTAGTGCTTTCCAGGGCACCCCCTAGCTACAAACACAGGCTGCTCCAGACCCATACAATAGTCCATTCCATTCCTCCAGGCGGCAAGTGACGGGGCCCGAGGCGCCTTCCATGCTCTAGTGATATTGCGCTTCGCCAGCGTGAAACCCAGTAAAAATAAGTGGCGCTTATAACGATTGCCTCCAACCC
Source organism: Lissotriton helveticus (assembly GCF_964261635.1). NCBI lineage: Eukaryota > Metazoa > Chordata > Amphibia > Caudata > Salamandridae > Lissotriton > Lissotriton helveticus. The sequence continues at coordinate 66,477,517 of NC_136069.1, forward strand.
CAGCCATAACATGCAATAGAGCTAACTTGGGGTCCCTCTGAACCTCTCAGGCCAGAACCTCCGCTAAGCAGCGATGCACCCCATCCCAGAACCTTCGCAGCGCTGTGCATTCCCAGACCGTGTGCAGCAGGGTACCCACCTCCAACCCACAGCGGAGACACTTGGGGGACGCAACCATGCCCGCCCTCCACAGACGCTGCCGGGTATAGTATGTGCGGTGTAAGTAGCGGAACTGAATCAGGCGCAGGCGTGTGGATATTGCCGCCCCCCTGGGACTTTCTAGGGCCTCAACCCAGTCCTCCTCGTCTAACTCACCTATGTCTCGTTCCCATGCAGTCCTAAGGCTAAGCAGGTCAGATGAGCAGTGGCGCACCAGCGTCTGGTATATACGCGACAGGTTCTTGTCCGGCACCTCCCCCATAACATTTTTTGCCTCCAGCGGGCTAAACTCAGGAAGCTGTTCTAGGCCTACCAGCTGGGGCGCCAAGGCATGACGAAACTGAAGATAGCGGAAGAACTGGTTGCGGGGCATCCCAAATTCCTCCTGCAGGTCCGTAAATGATTTAAGATCGCACCCTGACATAACATCTCCAAGGGTAGAGATACCTATGGCATCCCATCCCTGAAAGCCCATCAGCGTACTCAACTGGGGCCGCCTACCATTTCGCCAGAGGGGGGTTTCCTGGGTAAGCGCATTCCACCACCCCATCCTGCGCAGTGCCTGCCTCCACACATGGAAAATCACTTTTGTGGCCGCGGGAAGAGATCTCCGAAGCGGCGCCGAGTACAACAGTGTATGTAAAGAATTATTATAGTGTGTTTAACACATTGCATGAACTGTGCTTTGTTCATGGGGCAAAGGTTCTTATACCTAGCTTGTAGCTCTTAGTGGCTTGTCTGCCATAGTTAGTCAGACACCAAATTTCATACACATTTGGGCTGTGTTAATTCCTTTAAGCAGCGAACTCAAGTCACCGGCTTAAGTACTGATCAGCTTTTATTTATTAAATCTCTTAATGCGATCATTTGTACTCATGACAGACTTGCTAAACATATGTGTGAGGTCTTAAGATTGGATGTCACTTCCTGTGATGTCAAGCATCATGATGTTACTTCCTATCTTGGTTAGTCCCCCCACTTTTTTTTTTTTTTTACGACTTGTGTCTGTTACCCTAAGCTACCGCTCTTTCCCAGAATGCTCACCATGTAGTAAGGCTCTCGCGGGTCAGTATCACTCTCTTCTGCCACTGCCCCCTCTCTCCCATCACTAGCCGTCAAACCTCTTCACTGCCTCTCTGTATCCTACATTACCTGCGCTTTCTACAGTCACCAACACCTCTTTATTCTGTCATGACCCCCAATCCTTATTCACTCACTGCCATCACACACACACTCTTTCTCCCCAATCTCAATTAACCGCACCTTTTCCCTGTCACTTTTACAGGGATATGGAGGTGAGCCTGTAAAGGCCCAGAGACAGATTCCCATTATAAACTTGTAACAAAAATACCCTCACTGGCCATCACTAATACATCATTGAGTTCCACAGCACACAGACCTTTTCCATAAGCTGGACATAATATCTTTTAAGGACTCAATATGGGTACAGGTACAAACTAGCATACAGTTATTGACATACATTTTAGATATACAAACTACTTTTCTACATGCACATTTAAGACCAAATGCAGCAATTCTTGTGACAGCCTGACCTTTAGCTCAGCCACGTGTGTTCTGAAACCATTAATGATGTAATGTTGCTGGCCAGTTGCCTGTCCCTACACACACTCTAATGGTATCTTGATTCATCAGGGTGAGTGTGCAGGCTTAGGTTGGGATAGTGTGATGATGTCGCCCATAACACTGGGGATGTTGAGCGGAATACTAAGCAGGCATTTTGAGTAAGGGAAAACGGACGGTGCAGGAGTAGGTTGCAGAAACAGTAAAGTGAGAAGACTATGTTGGCTTAAACATATACTTCTTATCACTACTTCTTGGTCTCTGTAGTGAATATGTTGCCTTTTCAAAACTCTTCTCTCATGGCCACCTCTTCTGTTACAGCAATTCCTCATTCCACTGTCTTCACTCTTCTGTCACTGCCCTTTTCTCTCCTTTCATCAAGCATTTCTCTTATGATCTTTTGCCATTTACAGCATCTCGGCTCCAATTGTCTCACCCCCACACTCTGCTATAAATACCATCTCTCAAATACAGGTGTATTGTGACTCATTAAGGAGCCACAACTCTCAGACTTCTTTTTGTGGGAACAATAGAGATTTTGTAGCTGGCATCATCTGAGGGTGAACATGCAGATGTGAGCAGGATTGTCCTGCAGTTGAGATATGTCTCCTCCGTTGAGCTAGTGGGAGACGAATGTCCTGCTTGCAACTGATAATGATGCAGGCTGATTGACATGTGAAGTCCAGGCAAGGCAGATTCACCTGTTCAGAAAGTACCATTAATCAGGGTGACATGACACAATGGGTGGCTGGAACATCTGGAGCAGCCCAGGGAAATGTCCCAGTCCTGACCCTGTGAACAAGAGTTGTGTTGTGGATAGTGCGAGCTGCCTGCATATGTTTCCTTTGTAAATGCTTGGGAGGAGCTGCAGCACATTAGCTGTCCTGTACAGTACTGCTGGTGCAACATGCTGACTTTAATACATGCCAAATACAGAGGAGTATGAGCACCTGCAATGAGGCAGCCCTTAACCAGCAGGGAAGAGGCCCTAAACCAACCTTCGACAGGCCTACAGTCTCCAAGTTAGGATCATGACAATTCATCAACCTGAATATACTGAGACTCCTTGTTAAGCAAAGTACTGAATTTGACCAATTTACAGGTTAGAAAATGTACAGGTTAGAAAACTGGAAAGTTCAACTTGGTGACTTCAAGAATCTTTGTAATCTATTTTCCACCACTCTGGTAGGTTTTTGAAATTTGGTGTTTCCGCATATTTTTAACATATATAGGATGCAAGTTGAGAGTATATAGTGTGTTATGGTGCTTCATTAACAGGGACAGTGGCGGTCCAGGTGGTCAATATCAATCAACTGTTCCCCGTTTAAGTACAGACACATGAGGATATATGGTATGTATTGATCTATAATATGAATACGACATATATCTATTTTGACAATGATGCACAGTATCTTGAAACGGCACAGCACCCAAAAGGCAATTTGCAAAGCCAATAGTTTCCTAAAGCGAGATCCATTGGTTTTGCCTATGCTTGTTTATACTGTCCATTTCACTGACATCTTTCAAAAATTTCAAATTCTTTTTATCGACCATTTCTTTTCTAATGGATTGATGCACAATGGTTTTAAAATGAAGCACCTGATGCTCAGAGTGGGAGCAATGATGAGACAAGAGCGTTAAGAGTCGGAGGAAGGAGTGGCGGCATCACTGAGCGAAGGTTTTCTTGAGCTCAATTTTTATGGTGACTTTCATTTTCCTTTTCTATGTCATCGGTGGTCCTGAGTTAGGTTTCTGTAGCGTTGTCTTTTTGAAGTTCTTCATTCGTTGTTAAGTCCTTTGAAGATGGATCTGTGGACAAACTGTTTGCTTTCAACTTTCTGTTTGTTCTCTGGAGAGTGGTCTACTAGGAGTAATGATAAAGTGCTATGATGGTCGTCGGAGAGAGCTGACCTCTAGATTTTCTGCTTTGACATTTTACCTGAGAGTCCTGGTTGCATGTGCGGTTTTGTACATTGGAATCCAGCTGGTTAGATCTTGCTTAGGAAAAATCTCTGCATGTCTTCTAAAGGCATGGACGCAATATGGCTGTGTTGAGGTTGCAGCTCATAGACTTTAATCCAGGCCAATTCCTCCTCGGGGGATCTCTGTAACAGATTAGGGGAGAGGAAGGCGATATGGACAATGTTAAACTGAATTAGTTTGAATCATGCATTAATTGACACCTTGCGCACTCGCCATAAATCCTAACCACTCCCTGGAAGTGATGCGGTCGTCACTAAACTGTTGCCAAGTCTCCTCCACTTTTAAGGGTAGGACCGGTCTCTCAGCCAGTGCCGGCTATAAGTGCGTTATCAGCCTCCTCCGCCCCTGCCATGGGCAGCAGTACAGCCATTGTCTGTGGGTTCCCGGGCCTCGGGAAACGTAGGCCATATTTCTCTGGCTCTGGCAGCTATTTTTCTGTATTTGAGAAACTGTCCCCGTTCCAGCTAAACTTATCAAAGGCGTCTTACATGGTAATAAATCGGCCACCCGGATACCTGTCATTTAGTGTGTTACACCCACCTTCTTGCTAATGAGCAATGGACACAGTCCGAGCAACTAGTGCAAAGGGACTGTTCATCCATATCTCCAAGTAAGTTGCATAATGCGCTCTGCGGAGCAATCCCCGTACCGCTGTCTCCCACATGGGTCTGCATCTCAGAAACCACGGAGCAGGAGAACACCCAGAGCCAAATCCGCGCACGTGCCTATAAGTAGGGTCTTTTCCCAATTGTCCCTCTCATAAAACAAATGGATTGCATGCTGCAACTGGGCTGCCAAGTAATACAATTCCAGGTCTGGGACCTCAATCCCTCCATTGTCCCATTCCAACATAAGTGTGGAGAGCCACACTCTGCATTGTTTCCCTGCCTACAGGAGTTCTACCAGGAGGCCAATTCCTGGAATACTCCTCGGGGGATCTCACCGATTGTGCCCTGCAACACATAAAGACGGCGGGGGTAACACCACCATCTTAATGCATTTTCCCCATCAGAGAGAGCTTCAAGGTGTTTCAGAACCTAATTGAGAGGCGAAGATTGGCAACCGCCTGTCCCAAGTTCAGGGCGTGACACTACTGCACTCTGTGTAGTTCCAGGGACCGTTCACTATCTGATCTTCAAGGAAGGCATATCTGGAGCAGCAACTCGACATCCACTCCTTTTATTTGGCCTATTGAGAACAGTACAGACGTAAACCGGTTCACACGGAGCCCTGACAGCTCCTTGAACTCCCTATTCCCTAGCACCACAGTACCTGACGCATTCTCCATGCCACAGGCTCCTTTGCTAGGGTGAACAACAGGGGGGCTAGGGGGCAGCCCTGTCGTGCCCCTCTTGCCAGAAAGAACTCACCGAATACATAGTTTTCAGTTCATACCTGTGCTGTCGGCTGCGTTTATAACCGTTTGTCCCGGACGATGAATCGAGGCCCCAACCCCAGTCTCCCCAATACTTGCTAAAGCTATTTCCAGCTCACATAATCAAAAGCCTGCTCTATATTTAAAAAGGCTAAAGTTCTGATATATAGCGATCAATATTAATGCAATGCAGCAGCTAAATCCATCAACACTGCAAAGTATGGGGGAAAGATTAACTACATCATGCCTGATTCGCAAAGGTAACTTACACTTTGAATAAATGTACACTATTGCTCAAGATCTAATTCAGGGGCATGGAGGACATGAGGACATGGAGAGAGGTGCGATGGGACCCAGCATCAAGCGGGTCTTTCTCCGTCTTTGGAACCAGGTCAACTAGGGCTTCCCAAATGGAGTCTGGAAGTATCCCCCGCTCCACGTCCTCTATATAGACCAGAATTGGCCAGGGTCTCGGGGAAAGACATGTACAGCTCTACAGGCAATCCATCACACCCCAGGGCCTTAGCCATCTTAAGGGAGACAATCAGCAGGAGTACCTCTTGTTTTGACAGAGGCATAAGGGAGACAGCGCCTGCAAGTAGGCTGTAATCGCAGATCCTGAGCCTACGTTAGGCAAAGTGTACACCCCTCTTAGGTGTTCTGCATGCACCTCATTAATGGCCTGCTGAGCATATACCTCTTGGCCCAACTGGTGGCTGACTGCTAGTATGGGTTGCAAATAGTTCTCTTGTTTTATCAATCTAGCCAACATGCACCCTGCGCTGTCACCCTCCATATGCTGGTGACGCCTGTAGGAGAGTTGGACATGCTTTGCCAGCTTTACCCTTAATGAGTATTTCACTCTGTACTCTGCCCACTCCAGCCAGACCCTCTGATCATGTGGGAGGGCAGACTCCAACCCAGTCAACAGGCCCTCTTGTTCGTCAGGTCTCTTTTCATTATCTGACAGATATCCATTCTGGCAGCCATGCATACCCCCATGAGCACCACCTTCATTGCATCCCACTCTACTGCTCTTCCCGAGGCACTCTCCCAATGATGTGCCAAGTAATAAGTTCAGGCTTCAGCGACCACCACCCGTAGACCTGGTCTGTGAGGTCCTCTGCCCTCATCTGCCAAAGTGGAACCCGGGATCTGAGTTTAGCCAGAGAGTAGGTTAGCAGCAGTAGGGAGTGGTCAAGAGAGATATCTAGCCAAATACGCTGCATCAAACATTGAAAGCGCAGCACTCGTTTGCATGAGGAAATAATCGAATCTACTGTATGTGTCCGCTGCCGGCGCATACCAGGAATATGTGTGCGTCCGTGAGTGCTCGGCCCGCCACACATCTACCAATCCTATGCCGTCCATCATCTGCTTGAGGGCTTCAGTCAAATGTGGCTTTTTTACCCTGGCGTGGGGGAGATCTATCTATGTGTTTATCAAGAACTCAGTTAAAGTCATCAGCCATTACAATATCAGTAGGCAAGTACCCCAGCTCTGTTGTCAGCACCTCCCGAAAATAGTTCACACTGTCCGAGTTCGGTGCATAAAAATGAATGAGGCAGAGCTCATAAGTGTCCAGGGTCCCACACAACATGACGTATCTTCCCTCCGGATCAGCACACAACTGTTTCTTCCGAAATGGGGCCCCCCGGGGCTATCCAATTTGGTGCCCCTTGTGCGAACCCAGAATATAACATGGCATACACCTGACCAATTCATTTTTTCCCCACAAACTGGCTATGCAGTCGCCTCACAGGTGCGTTTCCTGTAAGGACTCAATGGAGACCCCATATATCTTTATGTAGGCTTGTGCCCTGTAGTGTTTTTCCAGTCTGTAAAGACCTCTGACGTTCCATGTAAGGAATTTGTATTTACTTCCTGTGTTTTGCATATCTAGGTGTAGTAGGCATCAGGGCCCCCCACTGGGCTTCAGTTTCCAGTGTATTGCACTAAATTGCCATCTGGCATGAAGAGCACCCTCCCAAAATGCGTCAATAGGACGACACCTTCCCCCGAACAACCCACCTCATCCTCCTTCCCCAGACAGAATATAGAGGACTCCTTTTGGCACAACCATTGACCAAATAGTTACTGGTCACCGCCCCACACTCCACCCTACCCACAACAAATGCAAAAGAAGGAACACAATAGGTGTAATCACAGATCAAGGAACCGTGCCCCCTTAAGGTTGCGAGGCCAATGTAGGTGCTCATCAGGCCACCAAAGGGCAGGTCTCCAGCCGCGTCCCACCGTGGCTCATCATATAGTAGAGCATAGGATATGACAAATACAAGCCATCCAAGTGGCGTCTGGCCTCAACCCGCTCCCCCTTCCACCCCTCCAACGGTCAAACACGGCATGACCCATAATAAGTACAAAACTCCACATCCCACAACATCAGTGCAAGGTGACCTACCCTGGCTACTCCCGCCTGGTTTCAGCTACCCCAAGGACATAAAGAGCCACTCCGAACTTAAAGTACTGCATATATCAGATCAATTTAGTTGTTTCAATCATGGGAGCTATGGGCTCCAGTCAGGCCCCCACTATGCAATCAAGTCTCGATTCAAGGCCAGGTTTGTTTAACCAACATCTTTTGTCACTTAATGTATCTGGTAGAAGTTTGATTGGGGGGAAGGTGCTGCGGTCTGAGGTCCCCGATGCGGCAGGCCTTGAGGTACCATCCGGACGTACCAGGATCCGGCCACCTTCACCACCCACTTGTACCTCCCCTGTTGCCATGGGGGGGGTGCCATTTTCCTGCTAGAACACCACACAGGCCGGCTCCAGTCCACCTTCTGTCTGGGGGATCCAGAGGTATGACTTTGGCTGAGCGTGTTCAGTAGTTCCAGAATCTCCCGGGGGATTCATAAAAATGGACTCTGCTGTCACATTTGATTCTAAGATCAGCCGGGTATATCAAGCAGTACTTTATATTTCGGTGTCTCTGTTTTTTCTTAACTGGCAGAAAGTTCTTGCGTTACGTCTGGGACCCTGCAGGTGTAGTCAGGGTATACTAAAATGTGCCTATCTTCAAATCTAGGGGGGGCTTTGTGTGCAGACATGTTGCAAAATAGTGTCGTGGTCTCTGTAATTAAAGAGCCTAGCTATGATCACCCTAATAGGGACCCTTGGTTTTGGAATTGCTGCTAATGCCCTGTGACCCCATTCTGTTGTAAAAAACATGGCGAGTCACTGCGATTTGGGTGTCTTCACTATAGAGTAAGAGCTCCGCCGAAGGGCCCTCTGCACGCTCCGGGATGCCCACAAGGCGTATGTTGTTTGCCTGGAGCGCTTCTCACCGTCCTCCAGGTGCTCCTCTCTGTAGGTAGCACTACACTTAAGTTCAGCCACTGTAGCCCTCAACGCCTTAATTCCCTGTTTCAGAAAGTCAATATAATCCTTGACAGCAGTGGTTTGAGCTGCTACCTCATGAAGGTCCATGCATAAACGATTCATCTCGATAGCCCTCCAGTCCATTTTCCCCTCTAGCGCAGCTCGGGATCCCTGAGAGCCTGTAGCAGCTCTGCTGCAGTGGGGGCATGGGCCTGTGCTTTGCTCGTGACCAATGTCCATCACTGGCGCCTGTGGGCGTGTGACCATATGCTGGTCGATTTTGTTAGACTGTGCCACTTTTTAGCTCACTCCTCATTATACGCCTTCTCACTAGGCTGATGGAGGCCGGCCACTATTCAGTGAGCCTTAGTGTCTTGGACCGAGGCCTTTGTCTGTCTGTTGCCTGAGAACTGCTGGTGATGAGGGAAAGGCCACCTGCTTACCGGTGTGCTGCCATCATAGTGCTGGCACGGGAGCCTTCCCGAATTGTTTAATTGATCTATCAGCCAAATACCCCGGGGCTCGTCACATCCCAAGAGGATAAAATAATTAAATAAGTTAGTTAGTGTTATTTAAATTATTATTTGTGTAATTAGTCATACACATAGACTAAGCTGTCATTCTTACAGTGCAGGCACTAAGAAGGATTAAACAAAGTCAAAAGCCTGCCTTCAAATTGTAGTTTCTCTGAAGTACTTGTGAAGTGATAAGATATGTGCCTTTGTTTTCTTGCAATGGCATCTAGGTGTTGGGCTCCAGATGGCTCCCAGCCAGGATGATACTTGAACAAAACGAGGGCCGATGGCTCTTTAATTCAGACCTTTGTGTTGGCCCACCTGGAAGTGAAAATAGCAGTTTGCTGCTTCCAACAGAAAGCAAACATGTGGGCACTGCTGAAATGTTACGTGTTGGAAAATTGCTTCAAAACAAAATTAACCTTTTTCCCTGGATTGGCCGGATCACAGAGCTGGCTCAGAAACGGCTGCTGGAACCGTGACCTGGGGGGGATCCCCCTAATTTCCTGCACTGCATGCTTATAATTCTACAGTGCTTTCCCCCGCAGATGCAGTGCTGTAATCTGCAGCTAATCTGAAGGTTTAGGCATTCTGAACAAAGGCTGCTATTCTAAATTGTGCAATTAATACTTCATCACTAAAACACATAGTTCATGTGCATCAGCTGATGAAATAACTAACGGGGAAATGCTGCAACTTCAGTGCTTAATATGCGTTTGTATTCATAACCGCTCCTCTCTCCCTCTCCTCCCACACAACATGTTCCTGCAGCAAGATACGTGGCTGTTTATCATAAAACATATAGAGTGCTTAAGAAAAATCGAGCAAGGATCTAGATAGTTTGACTTTAGATTTAAATAAAAGCAAGCATTGACAAAGCTGATACGTTTGTGTTTTGTATAGTGCACACACTGTGCGGTGCACATCATCCACGTGCACAATGGCACATGAAACACATATGAACTTTTGTAGACATACATACATACATATAAATATACACTCACCTAGATGTATCCACAGCCTAGTTGACCTGTATGAAACCCATGCACACAGACTCACCAAGGAGACGGTGACCTACACCCACAACCCAACAGACACACTTCCCCAGTCCTAGAGAACTTTAAACTTGTCTGCAGTCATGCACATACCACCAAATATGCATTCATCTATGTACACTGTTAAAAATCTGGTTGTTCTGAATCTGTGTGTAACGAATGTGTGACTTGCGGTACCGGGAGGAGCATTGTGCTGGGAAACCCTTGCTGGGTAGCTATGCTCTTTACAAATCTGGTATTATTATAATAATACAAATTCTTAGTCTTAGTCTTTATTAACTGTACAATTAATTAAAATCTTTACAGTAAAAGAAAGAAGAAAAAAGTACAGAGAACTGTAATTTTAAACTTCTTTGCTTATTAAAAAAAAGGTGCACGCCTGTACTCATTAAAATAACAATATATATAAAAACGAAATGAGGTAGAGAGATACAACGCCCCCTATCTAAGTCCCATTTGATCGGCCGTTCCCAGCCTTTTATGCATTGGAATAAGTCTTTTCTTTCTTTCCTAGGGAGGCGTACAAGTGGTACTGTCAATGATACTACATGGCGAGTTGCTTTTGCGGTGGACTTCCTGAGTGTCGAAATACTCTCGTTGTGGGTTTTTAGTGCTAGTCTGATTTGGTGAACAAATTTCGCCGATCTCGCTAGGGTCATTGTGCTGATGGTTGTAAAACACAGGGCTGATGCTTCCGAGCATGATCTTATGCTCAGATTGAGGCAAATTGGGCGCAACAATCGCCGTTGTTCATTCTTAAAGTGGGGGCAGCAGCAGAGAAGGTGCAGCCAGGATTCCCTTTTGTAGGTGCATAGCCTGCAGGATATGGAATCCCCTCTTTGTGCCCAAACGGGGTTGAAGTCTGTTATCCCAAGCGTGGTCAGCCTCATGGATAGTATTTTGCTTCGGGCCTGTGCTGTAATGGGTTCACTTAGATATAGTTGTGCTTTGCCCACCGTGTATGAGTTGTTTAGTGGTTCCAAATTGGAGCATCGGCATAGGGTTTTATAATCAAGTTCAAATGAGATTTCATACACTTGCTTATTAATGGCTCTCTTCCAAGCATTCAGTGGGATGTCCTGCCGCGCTAGGTTTTCTTCCACTATTTTAAGTGCTTTTTTGCATTTCCCAGCCTGATGTGCCATGTCGATACTGGGTCTTCAAAAATGGATCTCAAGTGGTGTTTTAGGGAGTTAACCGGGGCCTTTAAGCTCCTTAGATACAACTTGATAAGTTCCCCTGGCCGATCACATCAGGCCTTGCTAGGCCAAGCTCCAGTCTCAGCCTGGTTCTTCTTGCTGACCTTGGTATATATAACACCGACTTGTAGGCCTTGACTTGGGCAGAGCTGAGTAGGGCGTCCAGCTTCCCGGGGAAGGCCAGGTGACCATAAGATATTGCGGGGAGAAGCTTTGCTCTTAGAGCCATCAAAATTGGGCTAGCGAGGGGCTGATCAGGTTCTGATTTAGTTGTCTTAGCAGATGTGTTTCCTTGTTGGCTTTTGAGGCCAGCTGATTTAGGTGGATGTTTGCTGTGGCCCGTTCCGAGAACCAGACCCCCAGGTAGTTGTATGAGGCCACGGAGTGTATTGGAGCGTTTCCCAACTGCCACTGTGCGTGCCGTTTCCGATGATCGGATCCGAAGATAATGACCTTAGTTTTCCCTTGGTTTACTGTCAGGCTGTTAGCGATGTTAAAGCTGTTTAGGGCCGTTAGGGCTCTTTGTAGGCCTATCTTCGTGTGGTCCATTATAGCCGTATCATCAGCATACTGTAGGACTGGTAGCCTCACTCTTCCTAGTCTGGGGGCAACTAGACTGGCACCTTTTAAAGCCTCCCCCAAATCCGCGGTGTATAGATTAAATAGGATGGGGGCCAGCACGCATCCTTGCTTCAGCCCGTTTACTGTGGCTATTTTGGGAGAGACTGTTCGAGGTGCTTGTTTTTACCCGCACCCAGGTGGCCTTATATAGTGACATAATTGCCTTCAGAAGTTTCGGTGGTATCCCCCACTTTTCTAATTTCCACCATAGGCGTTTTCTGTCCACTTTCTCAGATGCTGTACTGTAGTCCACAAAGCAGCAGAATAGTGAGGGATGGTTCTACGAGGTTGCCTTGGCTGAAAGATGTGCTAGCGCCAGGACGTTGTCCATTGTGGATGCCTTGGACCTGAAACCAGTTTGGGACGAGGGTATTATATTTTCCTCTTCAGCCCATTTTGCTAAGTCGTTAAGTAGTAGATGTGCATATGCCTTGGCCTCCAAGTCGAGCAGGGCGATGTGCCTGTAGTTCGACGGCTCTAAGCGGTCACCTTTTTTGAAGATTGGAAACAGTATAGAGCCTCTCCAGGAGTCGGGAGTTGTGGCTGTCAAATAGGTGTGGTTGAAGAGCGGAGTTAAGAGTGCCGCCCAGAACTCTAGTGCCTGTTTGAAGACCGGCGCTGGAATCCCGTTGGGCCCCGGCGCACCGTCATTCCTCATGCGCTTGATGGTTTTGATAACCTGTCGGGTGTTTGTCCAGGTTAGTGTGGTGTCATCAGTGCCGACCGGGGAGCTACTACCCCTTGAGTTGTTACCTGGGCTCGAGATTACGACTTCCGGATGCATGCAATTCTTTTGGGCGTCCTCAGTTGACACCGCCTTGACCGTTGGTAAGGCTTCATTGCAGGGGGCTGTGTTGTATAGCTGTTTCACATGTTGAATCCAATCTTTTTCAGCTACCCCGTTTTCTCTCGTTGGTCCTCGGTTGCTCAGCTGGTTGATGAATCTCCAGAGTCGTGCGAGGTTCTTTTGTTTGAGCAGGGAGAAAACTTTTAGCCATTTGCTTTCCGTGTCTGTTTTTTTGAGTTCCCATAACTTCTTCCTTAGAGAGGCCCTCAGTGCCGATATCGCTGGCCCTACTGTTAGGCTGCCCCCTCTTTTTTTTTTTTTTACTACGAGAGCCTTACGCAGGTGTTTAAGTTCCCGTACGCCCTGGGGGTAGGGGTTCTGAGCCTTGAGTTGCACTTTTATCATTAAATTTTGTGGTTTGGAATTTCCGAGTTTGTTTTGTAAATCCGCAATGATTTGCTCCCATCCTATTATGGGAGATTCCACTGCAAGCTGACTCCCTTCCTGTGTCTGGCCCAGCCATGATTGGAATTTCCCCTCTATCTTAACTGACCACTTAATTCTCCGCAGGACGCGGTGTGTCTCCTCCCCGATGGGTTGGTAAAGGGTGGGCAGCTGGTATGACCAGCTGGAATATTGCTCTTAGTGGCCTATGGTCGCTATCCTGCCGGTTCACAACTTCAAAGTCAGTCATTCTATGGCGCCAGTACTCCACTTATCAAGATATGGTCGATTCTGAACACGTTCCGGAAAGTGGGCAGGGGCTGCCAAGCGCTCGAGCAAGTTGATTTCAGGGCATGGGTTGAGGACAATTTATAGCTGAGGAAAAGGTCGTGCAGTGGAGCCGCCCTTCCCGCTCCCCGGGGGATGGTTTCCAATTTGTCTAGGTCTTTTAGGTTGAAGTCCCCTGCTAAAATGACTTGATGTGTTTTGTATTTGTTTAACAAATCCTCCAGATTTAGTGCCAGTGCCTCCAGCTGGGCTTTCATTAGGGTCTGTGCAGGGTTGATGTAACAGTTTAATACCAGCAGATGGATTGGGAATTTGGTGAGTCTCGAACCCATTATCTGTAGCGCTTGAACCCCACGGAAATTCGTGGGGATGTTGGTAGCAACGAGGGCACACTCGTGTTTTATGAAGATCAATAGTCCGCCTGCTGGACGACCGAAGATGTTCATTTTTGTTGCCCTTACTTGGAATTCGTAATACCCGGCCAGAGGGGTGGGGGTCAAGGCCCAGGTTTCTTGGAGGCAGATTAGGTCTCCACTTTCCAGGAACTGCTTCAGGTTTTCATTTTTGCAGATTTTACTAATCCCTGCTATATTCCAGGAGATTACGGTTAGTTGTGACTTTGCAGTGGTTCCGAGCCTGGCGTCCCCTCTGGGGGGCAGACTTTTGTTGCGGCTAGGAATGATGTGTCCTCCCGCTTGCGAAGCCCTTTTGCTCGGGGATGGGAGAGATGTTGCGTATGAGCCGTTGGTTGTTTTCGCATAGGATTCTGATTCCTGTTGGTGCCCTTTGGCCCGTCTGGCTTCTGTTTGGGGGACCCGAGCAGGTTGTCCCTTGTAGGACAGATCGAGTGGCCTTTCTCCCGCTATCTAGGGCCAGGACGAATGGATATTTTGGTGGTGATATTATCTGAACTTCTATGCCCCACTCCGCGAGTAGGATGGAGTTTTGTTCGATGGCTTGTTGTATTTCTTTATTCTTCAATCCCACCACGGTGGAGTCACCATGTGTGTCCCCTTTCAAACTCTCGAATTTCACCCATTCTATATCCCCTGTTTGTATCTTGTCCAGGGTGTCCAGATGTTTGAAGAGACGTAGGAGGTTGCTCCGGTTCAGGATATTATGGTGTCCTATGCTGGAAAATCTCGGGGTGAAAACCACCTCATGAACGGCTACGGGTGCACTCGGATATTGGGCCCCAGCTCCTTTATTTGTTGCTGGTTCTGCTGGGGTGGGCACTGACCTGTAGCTTCCTTGGAGGGTTGGGGGCGTGCCTCCTTCCAGCCTCTTGTTTTGGTCGTCGTTGATCTTAGTTGAGGGCTGGGTGCTTGTTTGAGGTTGGTGCAAGTTGGCTGCTTGTGGCGCGAATATTGCCAGAGGTGGCTGTGTGGGCCGTTTTGGCACTGGTTGTCTTTTTCCGGCCATTGGCTGAATTTCCGTGGGGATAGTTTGCATGGCTTGTGACTTTTTGCCCTTTGGACTAGTGGGGCTTAATAGTGTAGTTTGTTTTTGTTTCTCACCCTTTGGTGAGGAGACCGGGAGAATCCTTTTGCCCCAGTTTTTATCTGTAAATATTGGGTACAGCTGGGTTGCTTTTGTCCCCTCGTTCAAAGATGGATGCTTGAACTTCAATAGCTGTGGTTGTCTCACTTTAAGCTTTAATTTTTTCTGCTGCTTTTTTAGCTTCTTTTTTGCTCTCCTTGACAGTGGGGGATTCTGTGTGTCTGTTATCCCTGACGAGTCTTCCAGCCTGGCTGTTCCGATGGCTTCACTGTCCGTGTGATTTAGGCTTTCCGGGGTTGTAGATAATGGTGGGCTGCTGACTAACTTGGTGATCGTGTCCGCGACCTCTGCACTTTTGTCGTTGTCAGCTATGTCATTCTTCCCCGTTGGGGCCCATGATGTCTGTGTCACCTTTGGGGTGTGACTGTGACATTGTTGCCGCAGTTCTCCCTTTCGCTATTTCCATTATTTCGGCTACCACCTCAGGCAGAGAGGCCCACTTCTCGAAGAGGACTGAGCAGCGGCAGGAGCAGGCCCCCCAGTTGGAGAGCTCGTGCTGGGAGATCCTATTAGCCAGGGCCTCCACCTTGAAGCTTATATCTGCTAAACGCCCAGCTATTGCCTGTAGAGGGTCTATCTGTAGTTCCATCTTAGTTGATTGCTACAGGAGAGCTTTGTTGGTGGCACTGTTTGTCTCCAGCCGAGATGGATTGTCTATGGACGTATCTGTGCTGCTGTTGCAGGCAAGATTCTCAGCTTTTGTTTTGTGGGCCCATGGGGATTCTTGGGGCCACAATGGAATTGGAGTTAGATCGAGGGTTCTTTCGATCTTTTGTTCGAGGTTGTAGAGAAAGGAACCTGTAAGCTCCCCAGCAGCTGGCAGCACTGAAACCGGAGAATCCGGTTGTGGGGCCGTTAGATTGAGGTTCTTGAACTCATGTTCATGTTCGTGCTGAGAGATACTTGTGCCCGGAATCTGAGAAGATGTGCCGAAGGCTTTTAACTGGTGGATTTGCACTGTTGTAGTTGCGATGGGGCCGCTTTTGGGGGGGACTGTTACCGTGGCTTTGCCAGTTGTAATGTCCTGCGTCTCATCTGTGGTCTGAGGGGGAGAACCGTCTCTAGATTGTCCTGCTGTTTGCTTTGGATACGGTTGAACACTGGCCTGTTCACTTGCATATTCCTAGACGGTCCTGGGTTCCTCGCAAGGGGGCATCGCAACTTTGAGGGTGCGGTTGGGGTTGGACAGTCGTCCGCTGTGAGTGTGTGAACTGCTGTCTTGAACCGGGTCTGGGGTGCCAGGGGTAGTGGTCTGGGTGGTGCCCTGATTGTTATTTGGAGGGTCCCTTTTCTTGAAAAAATTTCTAATCGTCCCTCTTTGGTCGGCCTCTTGTGGCTTTTTGATTTGGCTGTCAGTTAGTGATTTACTCCTTGTCATCCCTGTTGTCTTACTGGTTGGTGATTGAGTCGTAGGGCTTATTTCCGGAGACGTCAGCTGACAGTTCTTCCTTTTAGCCCCCATGACCAAGTATCCTGCTGGTATTTGCTTTACCGCTACTTGACAAAGTTGCTCCGAGGCTTCTCTGTCACTGTGGTATGACCTTGCCTTCCCGCGATGAGGGATCAGCAGTGGCGGCCTGTGGGCGCCGAGTTTAGGATAGCTGCTTCAGAGCTACTGCTACTGCTTGGCTGCCGACGACGATAATTGCTCGCGTAAAGTTCTGACTGGTTCAATGTGTGGGGATGGAATGTGATGACAAAGCATTGACCATGCGGAGCTGGGGTCGGGACTAGGGGAGACTCGGATTCCACTGATGATACCGGTCAACGGTTTGCGTCGGGACCCCCCCTTTTTTCCCTTTAAGTTCAGAGCAGTCTTTTAAAAGTTCGTTGGTTAAGCAATTGTGACAGTTATAACGGGCTGTGGGGTAGCTGAGGATATAGCAATCGTCTCACCTTCCGAGCTGGTGCTGGTTACTGGTTGATGAGGCTCTGCGTGGTCCAAGCTAGTCCGATCCAGTCCGGTCTCAGGACTCTCCTGCGCCGTGCTCCTTCACTCCTTTGCTTCTTATGCCTTGCATGAGCGTAAGTGGTTGGAGAACGGAGGGGGGGCTTAGCTGCGACCTGCTACCCCTCTCACTGTCTCGTGAGGCGTACCGCAGAGTCCGAGGCGTAGAGGCGGGGGCGGGCAAACTCTGCCGGACCGTCTCTGCAACTCCCACCGCGGCTCTCGCTGCAGCTCACTCCCACTCCCGCTGGAGGATCCTGCAGCTCCTCAGGGGTGGGGGTGGGAGGGGGCGAGAGGAGGCAAGGGGGTGGGGATGGAAGGGGAGCACCACCACCGAACCCTGGGCGCCGAACTCCGCTCCCCCGTCTCCTCCGTCTCCACCGTCTCTCTGGCTCTCTCTGGCTCTGCTCAACAGCGCCCCCCTCTCTGGCTCTCTGTGGTTACTGTTGGCAAGAGCAGAAGTTTTCATTACCAGGCTTGGCGGGAGAAGACACTATGCCAGGTTTCGGCTATGCATCTAGTGCTTGGTAATCCCTTCCCTTAGAGGCAGTAACCATCATCTTAATTTTTGGAAGGATTTCAAAACCCACCTTTTCAAGAAATGCCTCGCCCATATGTAACGCCTCTTCCCAGTCACTGATAATGAGTCCTTGTCTTGGGCCCCCCTCCCCTATCCAGTGCCGCCTGCTCTCTGCGCCGGCTCTTCCTTTCCAGCCTCCGTCTCATCACCTATCATGCACTCCGTAAGTACCACTGCATACACACAATATTCTGAACCCTGGTATTGTGCCGCCACCATGGAAAATAAGTATTCTATTCTATATTCATGAAAGGGGGCTAAAAATGACCTCACAGACTACCGTTTACTAGACTGCCTTCCCATAATTCCTGTTAGTTGAGGTAGAGTCCTGATCAGCAGAGAAGGAGCTGGAGCAGAGAAGTTTGAGGCGTGGACTTTAGCTTTGCATTTGACACTGGTAACAGAACCACATATTGGAAGGAGCTGCACACATGGGACTCCAGTGATCAGCTGTGGTATCTTATTGTAGAACTGCTAAAATTAAAAGGCTCTTGAGCCAGATGTACACCCATTAGCCGGGTCTGGTGGTTCAGGGGACTAATGCATCCACTACAGGGGCCTGTGTTCGACCTCATGGTCACAGGTTCAAATCCCGGTGGGTCCACTCAGCCTTTTATCCATTTGAGGTCAATAAAATGAGTTCCACTGAGTTGGGTAACAATATATATTTGGTATTTCAGTGCCAAGATGCCCCGTTGCTGGTGTGAACGTGCGCTTTACAAATACACGTTCTGTTATGTTTTATGTTTGGGTTCTGTTTAAAAAGGTGTGAAAGCAACCTATTAGCACCATGACTTTTTAGTCTGTTAGTCTATGGTCTCTACCATTTTTGACCTTGTTTCCCTAAAAGATTGTAACAAGAGGCATCCCTTCACTTGTGCATCTCTATTACTCTGTTGTATGTAACCTAACCGATTGCTCTGCAGCAGTTTATTCATGCACTGAGTAGCTACACCAAGTGTAATGTCAATTTGGGAAATGAGAAGGACTGGAGAAATTTGGATAATGAAAGCACTAAAACTGGTCTTCCAAAGTCCAGTATTTCTTTGCTTGAATCCGATTTAAATCTGATTCTATGAAGCTAGACCTTGTCCTGTCTGGCCCTTATCAGAAGGTATGAAGGCATCCATCCTATTTTACAGAGATTTTCTCAGATAGTTTAGCACTGTTTTCATTATCCAGTAACATCTGAGGCAAAGGCTGGAGCACCTGTGAAATGTTCAATGAATTCCCAAGACTCACCTAAGCAAAGCCTGGTGATGTTTGTTGACTTTGAGCACCTCCAGCTTTCCTGTACTGATAATCTTGATAAATAAGGTATAATAGGTACTGTGGGGGTTGGAGGCTGCAGGCATCTCCTTGATTTCCTAGAATACATGTCCTTAAATCTTTCCAAGTAAGTAGGAAAAGTTTCAGGTCTGTTAGGGGACGAAAACCCATTCTAAGCCAAGTCCTTTCCAGCCTCAAACCGCTGAAGGATCTCGCTGCCTCGGGTACCACTGTGACGCAACAAGTCCCACGGAGCCAGAGGTGCACAATACTGATTGACTTTTTTTTTTCTTCCCGAGAATGTAATTTATTAATTTTTCATTTTAGACAAATGGGAAATACAGACATTGCACAATAAAGAATACTCTTGAGAAATCGTAATGGGAACGCTTCACTGTGCCTTCGAAACAATGCACAAAATACCACTAGCAAATATTACCCTCTAAAACCCTCCCCAAAGACTACCAGCACGTGAGGGACATTTACAGAGATCATCAGTGATTCTGGCTCACGGAAAAAACACTATTTCCCACATAGGGTAATGCAACACCCTCAAGCTTTGGCAGCGGTAGCACTCTGAGACGTGTTGGGGGGTGAGCGTGGGAGTAAGTTTTCTGAAAAAATACAGTAAGCTCAGCTTGCATCACTAACAGTGGCACTCATGTAAAAACATATACCCATGTTTGCAATGTTCAGGAATTTGACACTTTTTATAACGTTCATAGAATGCTCATTAATTATATGAAGATGAAAGCAAGATTGTTGATAGTTTTCCAGTCCAGTAATATTTGCAATTTCAGTCCAGTAATATTTGCAATTTCAGTCAATCAATCAGGGGTTTGTAAAGCGCGGCTACTCACCCATGAGGGTCTTAAGGTGCTGAGGGGTGGAAGGGCTGCTTATCCGTCTGGGTGTGGAGGTTTAGTCGAAGAGCCAGGTCTTAAGGTCCTTCCTGAACTGGGTCAACAATGTGGATTGCCTAAGGTGGAGGGGCAGCGTGTTCCAGGTCTTGGCGACGAGGTAGGAGAAGGATCTTTCTCCGGTTCTGGTCTTGTTGATCCGTGGAACGGAGGCCAGGGTGAGTTAGGCAGAGCGGAGTTGTCTGGCAGGTGTGTGGATTGCGAGGCAGTGGTTCAGATATTCTGGTCCTGCGTCGTGGAGTGCCTTGAAGGCATGTGGGAGGAGCTTGATTTTCTTGTTGATAGGGATCCAGTGGAGTTTTTGGAGGTGTTGTGTCATGTGGCTGCAGGTGGGGGATATCGTGGACCAATCTGGCTGCGGCGTTTGGACGTTTTGTAGTTTCCTGAGCTGTTTCTGGGTGATGCTGGTGTAGAGTGCGTTGCCGCAGTCAAGTGTGCTGGTGATGAGTGCGTGGGTGACCATCTTTCTGGATTCTGTGGAGAGCCATCTGAATGTCTTTCGAAGCCGGCAGAGCATGTGAAAACCGGATGAGGATACTGCGTTGATTTGGCGGTTCATTGATAGCGAAGGGTCCAGTAGGATGTCATGGTTGCGCACGTGGTCTGTGGGGGCTGGAAGGGTTCCTAGTGCGGCGGGCCACCAGTTGTCCCAGGCTGAGGGGGTGGTCCCAGGATGAGTATTTCGGTCTTCTCCGAGTTGAGCTTGAGGCAGCTGTCTTGCATCTAGGTAGCAATTGGCTTCATTTCGCTGTGAAAGTTGATTCTGGTGGCTGTGTGTTCATTAGTGAGGGAGATGATCAGCTGGGCGTCGTCGGCATAGGAGACAATGTTGAGTCCATGGCTTCTGACGATGGCTGCGAGGGGAGTCATGTAGATGTTGAAGATTGTAGAGGGTAGGGCTCCGGTATGAATCCTGGGGCCCTCCGCAGCTGATCTCTGTAGGTTCTGAGATGAACTCGGTTCTGAGTAGTCTGACTCGCTGTGTTCAGCCGGTCAGGAAGGAGGGGATCCAGTCCAGTCCAGTGCCTTGTTGCGCATGCCAGCGTCATGGAGTCTTGTGATTAGGGTGTGGTGGGAGACGGTGTCGAAGGCAGCCGAAAGGTCCAGTAGGATGAAGGCTGTATTTTCATCCCGGGCGAGGAGGGAGTGGATGTCGTCGGTAGAGGCAGAATGCGTTCTCGGTTCTGTGGTTGCTTCGTAAACTGGATTGGGAGGTGTCAGGCTGTATTTTCATCCCGGGCGAGGAGGGAGTGGATGTCGTCGGTAGAGGCAGAGTGCGGTCTCGGTCCTGTGGTTGCTTCGTAAACTGGATTGGGAGGTGTCAGTATGTGGTTCTCTTTGATGAACTGTGAGAGTTGACCGTTGATGGCCTTCTCGATAACCTTGGCTGAGAAGGGAAGGGGGGAGATGGGTCTGAAGTTTTTGAGGTCTGTCGGGTCGGCGAACATTTTCTTCCACAGGGGGTGATCTCGACGTGTTTCCAGTCGTCGGGGAAGGTGGCTGTTTCGACATAGCAGTTGATGGTGTGGCAAAGCTGGGGGGTGATGGAGGCGGCTTCTCTATGGAAGATGTGGTACGGGCAAGGATCCAATGGGGTTCCTGAATGGATGCTCTTCATAGTCTTGAGTG
The DNA here is from genome assembly GCF_964261635.1 of Lissotriton helveticus. NCBI lineage: Eukaryota > Metazoa > Chordata > Amphibia > Caudata > Salamandridae > Lissotriton > Lissotriton helveticus. Next base: position 66,498,772 of record NC_136069.1, read on the forward strand.
TGTCGTCTGTGGTGATTGGAGTCCAGTTGAGTACGATCTATTGGGGTTGTGTGCGGCGGTGGTAGGCGTAGTGGCGGGCTTCTAAGTGTCGAAGTTGTCGTAGATTAATTTGAAAAAGATTACCAGCAGTTCTGCAAAATTATCATGCATTTTTAATATCAACTTTAAATACAATTTTTCTTAAGGTATTTTGGGTCCCCAGATTTACGAAGAGTGCACATGTAGGTCTATGACCTCGGTTTACAGAAGGAGGCCTGGACACTGTACTCTTGGCAAACCTTTGTGAATTACATTTCTGTGTGAGCAAATACAAGAACCAATGCAAAAATCAGAGCCCGAGTAAATTACACACTAAAACTTATTTTTTATTTCTCACCATGAAGATATTTTTCTCCATGCAGAAACTCCTTTCATACACCCCCACATTTTATTGGAGGGCGGATCTTACCTCACCCTCGAAAATATTGAATTCCTACTCCTGTCAGGAGTAAATTTCAGAATTTTTCCAAGGTGGGCATGGGTTGGAGAGAAGCTGGTGAATGCCCTTAAACGTGTATGTTTCTTGGTCTACACAAACCCACATGGTTTTCCAAATCAGTAACTATCACTTCTCGCCTTCTTCCAGCTCCTGTATGTGGATTTGTTTCAAAGAACATTGTCTTGCAAGGAAACCCCTTTATGCGTTCCAAACCAACGTTTGCACATGCAAGCCAAATTTATAAGTATATAGCCTTGAGGATTGGGACCATATCCATTGACCCTACTAGAGCTTGCAGAGTTCATCTTGTTGTAAAACTATAAACAGTTGTTGATTTAGCACTTGATATGTGCTCACAATAATGGCAGGTAGGGGAACTGAGGCATAGGGAGATTAAGTGATTTGCCCAAGAATTAAACAATTTGGTTGAGTTAAGATGGTCAATCAATCAACCAGGGAATTGTAAGTGCACCACTCACCCATGAGGGTCTCAAGGCGCTGGAGGGGGGGGGGGGGGGGCGCAGATCTGTTTAGCCGAAGAGCTAGGTCTTCCTGAAGATGTCCAGGGAGCGGGCGCGTGTGATGTCTGCCGGTAGCTCGTTCCAGGTGGTCTTGGCTGCAATGTGAGAGAAGGATCTTTCGCCTGCTCTGGCTCTGTGGATGTGTGGGGTTTCTGCCAGTGCGAGGTTGGAAGATCGAAGGTTTCTTTTGGGTACGTGGAGGTTGATTCTGTCGTTGAGGTATTTGGGTCCATTGTTGTGTAGGCATTTGTAGGCGTGAGTGAGGATTTTGAAAGTGACTCTTTTCTCCACGGGGAGCCTGTGGAGACTTCGTAGGTGTTGGCTGATGTGTTCGTGGCGGGGGATGCCGAGGAAGAGTCTGCCAGCGATGTTCTGTATTGTCTGGAGTTTGCGGAGTAGGGACTTGTTGATACCGGCGTAGAGTGTTTCCATAGTCTAGTCTGCTGGTGATGAGTGCATGGGTGACTGTCTTCCTTGACTCAGGGGGGATCCACTTGAAGGTCTTGCGAAGGATGCAGAGGGTGTTGAAGCAGCTGGAAGTGACGGCGTTGACCTGTTGGTTCATTGTGAGTGATGAGTAAGATGCCGAGGTTGTTTGCGTGCTCTGAGCGGGAAGGTGGGCTTCCGAGGGCGGTTGGCCACCAGGTGCTGTCCCATGCAGAAGGGGTGGTACTGAGGACGAGGACTTCTGTGTTCTCAGCATTGAGCTTCAGGCAGCTGTTGGTCATCCAGACTGCAACATCTTGCATTCCTTTCTGGAAGTTGAGTTTGACAGCGTTGGGGTCTTTGGTGAGGGAGAGGATGAGCTGGGTGTCGTCGGTGTAGGATACGATGTTGAGGCCATGTTGTCGGACGATAGCTGTGAGGGGGGCCATGTAGATGTTGAAGAGGGTGGGACTCCGCAGGTGATTTTCGTGGGTCGGAGAGGAAGGGTGGGAGTCTGGTCCTTTGGCTTCTTCTGGTGAGGAATGATCGGATCCAGTCCAGGGCTGTTCCTTGTATGCGTGCGTCGTGTAATCTGGCGACTAGTGTGCGGTGGGAGACGGTGTCGAAGGCCACTGATAGGTCGAGTAGGATGAGGGCTGCGGAGTGACCTTGGTCCAGGAGGGTGCGGATGTCGTCTGTGGCGGCAAGTAGCGCGGTCTCTGTGCTGTGGTTGCTTCGGAATCCGGATTGGGACTGGTCGAGAACGGCGTTCTCTTCAGTGAATCGTGTCAGTTTACTGTTGAGTGTTTTCTCTGCAACTTTGACTGCGAAGGGGAAGAGCGAGATGGGACGATAGTTCTTGAGGTCGGTGGGGTCAGCTGTGGCCTTCTTGAGCAGGGGTCTGACTTCTGCGTGGTTCCAGTCATCTGGGAAGGTGCCTGTTTTGAAGTTGGTGTTGATGGTGCGTTGTAGTTCGGGTGAGATGGTCAGACCCATTGGTCAGTCATTTGTAACATAGACGCTGCTGGATCGCAAATATAATGTGTACAGTAACATGTTGTAAAATCTAGTTAATATTGAAAAGTACATTTGCAGTAGCAGTTCAGAAATCAAAGTAGGAAAGAAATGGTACAGTTTGAACAATTATATATAACGCTTCGAACCCCTGATCTTGGCATAATCAGAACCCCAGCATTTCAAAAGTGACAGTATACTTGGAGTCCTGGTGTGTGCAAACAGCTGGCCTAAGCTGAGCCTTTGATTAAATGAGTTGACGTAAATTGCAACCTGTTGTGTTTTTGGAGTCCTGCATAACAATGAATATGGCAAAAACAAGCCTTGCTAGAATTCAAAGCCTGACATCATATGAGTGTTAGCGGTCTGATCCCATGAGAGTGATGCTATAATTTATCAAGAAAGGAAGACCATGCTTCAAAAGGATTTGAATACGGACTGTTCCCCAATGATAGGATGTTTGTTTTCATGAGTTGTTAAAACGTTTTGGCTGGTTCATAAGTCACGCAGCAGTACAGACCCCACTCTCTTTACTATTTGCTTTCAGCCCAAGGTCCCTTCGCCATTGAACGAATATTTACTCAAAATACAGAACTTCCGCAGTCAGTGTGTCACCCAATGTGATGGTTCAGGCAGCTACTATGTGGAATTAAATGCCCGCTTCCGTGAGGAGGCAATCACATGGTAAGATTTTTGAATGTTTAATAAATAAGTTATACAGCACCAGGTTGCCCAGTTGAGGTGCACATGTACTTTTCAAACACAAATATTACAGTCACTCAGTAACTCCTCGTTTCCTACCCTAATGTACCTTTGAGTCTTATGCAATTACTCTAGCCACTGGTGGGCCACTTAGTAGTTGCTTTGTTGTTAGTTGGGTGGTTCTCTTCCATTGTTCAATAAATTCCAAAAAGTCTAAATAGGGACAGAGCACTTTACAATGTAGATACAGTTGTAAAATAGCTGTGCCAAAAGACTTTGTTTCTGGTCTAATGTATTACCTTTTCTTTTTTTCATGCAGGGACACCGGAGATATGCTTTCCTCCAAGAAGGCTTCTGAAGCACAAGGTTCTTTCTTTTATCTTCTCCTTTTCTAGCATTGGGAAAGCGGATTCCTACCCCAGCACCAGTCATGATACAGCACAAGGAGAAGCAGAACTTCCTCTCAGTCTTTAAATCAGCCCATCATTTCTGTCCATGGTGGGCCCTGAACTGCCTGCTTGAACATTACCACTTGACTGAGGCCAGCCAAGATCACCTACAGGTGAAGGGATTCAAGAGGGATCGAACTCCTTTTGGGCACCTTCTCTAAAATTCCTTGATAGCCTCTGCAGTGTTTCCTGGATGCAACATCCCAAAATGAAACGCCCTTTGGGAACCCTCAACCGGGGCAGTGCCGTGCTTAACAACATCTTGTTTGGTGGAACGCGCAGCGCAATCGGTGATGTTCAGAAAGCTCCACCATACCCTTCACACAAGCCTGCCTCTGGGCAGCCGTCCAGCGGGTGCAAACGAGGGCGCCCATCTCATTTGTCCAGTCCAGATTCTGAAAATTCTGCCAGCCCACCTTCAGCAAAGAAACCAGCATTCACCCACAACAGACTTAGTCCCCATGCTCAACGAACTTCAACAAGTGCTGTTGTGTCCGATAAAGATGTGGTGGGCCGAGAGTCCAGTGAGCCAGCACCTTGCACAAGTAACACCTCGGCCAGACCTCAGGATTACATTTTGTTCAGTCCTGGACACCAGGCAGTGGTGCTGCAGAAACGGAAGCGCAAGGAGAAGCATCTGACAGCATCCCGCCTCTCCATGTCCGTGCTGACCCCACCCCCAGGTCTTGATCGCTCCTTGCTGGACAGCAGTAGGTGTGAGTCGTTTCTTGCCACAGGTATTGTCCTGTTTTCATTTTCATTTTATTGCCATAAATTGCAACATGGGCATTGTCTATAGATATAATAAAAGCAACAATCTTCTAAGCATGTATTTCTGTGGATCAACTGGCCCTCAATCCTAAACTCATTGAATATATTTTTCAAATATACCCTCACATTTACACATTTTAACAGCTGAAAGTTTGACCTTAGCAACCACCATTTATTGCTCAGTTTTCTACATTTCTAGTGCATGAGAGGGACATGTTAGTTTAAATGAATGCACTGGTGTGAGTGCTCTACATAAAATCACTGTATATATCACGGTGGTCCCACTATTTAAAACATCGAGAACATGTCAAAAGGGAAAGGATACAATGATATTCACATTAAAGAATCAAAGCAGAAGTAAATTGATGTTGCAGTGTTATTTAATCACACTGAAACAAGTTAACATTTTGTCAGAAAGGCATTGAAGGGCATATATTTTTGTAAAAATATCATCATTGCAGTGCCCAAAAGGCAATGTGGAAAAGGGGAAGGACGGTGAATTGCAGGTGTTTTCTCACTCCCTCCTCCAAACTTTTGGGAGCTACGGAGCCCATTGACCTTCCACCATTGACTTTGGGAGAGAACCATCCATATCCACTAACGGTAATTTTATTGGCCAGTACCGCCTGTATTACTGTATTTATTTATACTCTAAATATGGATCTGACGCACCACCTTTTGTCCTTCGCAGGTGCCCCGCCCCCCCACCTCCCCCCACCTTTGTCCTGAGGAAGACCCCGCGAGTAAGGGTTAGAAGAACCTACACACACACAGGGGTCGAAACGTAGACACTTCGCTAATGCCAGTCTCTTCAACAGTACTTCATTTACTGTGGAATCGTGTGTTACATCGCAAATTTATACAGATGTTATGTACTGTGACGAATATCTAATTGTTTTTGGTCTCCTGGCATATGAATAATATGTGCCTGAATGTTTGTTTGTGAAATTCTATCACCACCCATAGTCTGTTTACCTCACTACCTCACTTGAATTCACCGTCCTTCCCCTTTTCCACATTTCCTTTTGGGCACTGCAATGATGATATTTTTACAAAAATGTATGCCCTTCAATGCCTTTCTGACAAAATGTTAACTTGTTTCAGTGTGATTAAATAACACTGCAACATCAATTTACTTCTTTGATTCTTTACCGTGAATATCCTTGCATCCTTTCCCTTTTGACACGTTCTCGATGTTTTAAATACTGGGACCATCGTAATATATACTATGTCTTGTACCCAGGTCCCAGAGATTTTGAGTTTACCCTTTATTTGTAACCTACATAAAATCACCAGCGCATAATTTGTGCCAGTAGTGCAGCTGGTGCGCAACACCACTCATTGTTTGGGTCTAAGATTTATTTTTGTCACCACACTTTCACCTAGCACAGGAAAGAGAAAGGCAGACAAGGGAAAGAGGAGGAGGAAGAGAAAGAAAAAGACAGAAACAAGTGATAAAATGTGAAATAACAGAGTGTACAAACACCCACCAGAGTGAGATAAAGATCTAGGAAGTGAGGATGGTGGACTATAGCGGCATGAGGTGGTGGACTAGGTATTCGGAACCCTGGAATCCGGTAGCGTCAGTGTGCGTCTGAGGAAAAACGTTGTGCCTCTGCAGTTATTTATAAGCTAAGCACTGAAAACATCAAAGTATTATGTGGTTGCTCTACACTTAAAATGTGTAAGAAATTAGCTGGGAGAGAAAGGCGTGTCGGCCAATTGTTAACTATTAGCTGTCAATTTAGGAAAGTAGTGACAGAAATTAATTTGGAGGATTTGAAATGATGGTTCTGGGATCTTTTCTCTGGGCCATTCAATGCCCCAAACAGTTGATGAGTGGCAGTTCCCACTAATGTTAACTTGCCAGGGTGATAACCGTAGAAACCTCCCATACGTCTCCCTCCCTCTGGTTTAAAAGTGCACAACTTTCACAAATGCAATAGGTTTGGCTTTGATTAGTGTTACCCCATATTGTCATGCTGGTTGCAAGCACCAGAGAACCACTGAAAACCATCAATTCACTCATTGTGGGTATATATATGTGCACATTGTTGTGCTGTAGCTCATTGTGCCGTGGGGTAGTTATGGCAGTGCTGTAGTGACGGCTGACGTGTTGTAGTGGCTGGTAGTCTTGTGGTTGGGTGGTAGTTTTGGAGTGGTTGCTGTTTGTCCCTGATTATGAGTGACAGTCAGGCTTAGTACTGAAGTGTATTTTAAAGCGCCTACACGCGTGCTGCTCTGGTCTCATCAGTTTGGTGATTTTCAAGATTACTGTATGAAGATGATTATTAGCTGACAGTAGACTGAAGCGAGCTATTAGTTATTTTATGAATAACCTCTTACATTCCCACGTTTCTGTTCTGTCGGTGTCCAATATATGCCAGATTGCTGTTTGTACTAAGTTTCAGATGTGACTGTGATGTCACCATGAATGCGCTGCTTGAGGGCCTTACAGCGATCAGCGTGAAAAGTCTTTGAACCCTGTCCTGTCCTTAGGAAACTTTAAGGCACTTCTAGGTAAACCTGTGATGTCACAGCAGGTTGAATTCTTGTAGTTTCTTGACTTGAACTGGAACAACACTCAAAAGTAGCTGTGGCAATCAATATTCTTGCTCCAATTTTACAGTTTAAATTGACCACTTTACATGGTTTATTGATGTTGAAGCTCATAGCCCAGCCTGTAGGAAGTTTTCGAATAGAACAAGACTAGTGCTGATTAAAGACGCCTTCGTAACTGTCCAATTTAGTTCCTAATTTGTCCATAGACAATCAGATTTAGATTGATAGCCGCACATACATGTTTAATTAGCTAGACACCCATGAGCTGCTGTTAATGCCCTGCCTGTTGTTGGTACTGTCTTCAAGAAAGCAATGGCAAAGTGTAGCCCCAAAAGTGCAGTTCGGCTCCATCAAATAGCAGTCACAAGTCTACGGAAAGGCCAATGAATTCATTGCTAGTCATTCATCCATCCGCACATCAAAGAAGCTGCAGGCAGTTAGAGCAGGCTGTTGAGAGGCCACCAGATGTCCAAAAGGAAAGGAGATGGACCTGATTTCGATGAACTCAACAAATTAGTGTATATGTGTGGTTACTCTCTGATGGAGAGCGCCAAGAATTATGTTGCGCCCACTGCCAAGCATGCTTTACTCTGCCTACAGGAGAAAAGGGCTGCATACACTGAAAAGGCAAACAAAACATAGCTTTTGCCTATGTGCCTATACTTTGGCCAGTGGTACGCATTAATCACCCCCCTTCTATCCTCCCAATGACTCCCTCCCCCAACTTTCCCCCATCCATCCTCTCCCCACAATCCTTTTGCCCCCCCCCTCCACCAACACCCCCCTCAACCTCACCCATTACAGCTCTTTGTGGTTTGACCTGCTAGGAGCTCTCTGATTAAGGGAGAATGTAAATAAGAAAATGTGCTTTTTAGTTCTCACCAGCCACGTAGTGCGTGCTGATTTCGCTTTGGATTCACATTCTGCTTGTGTTTCCCTCGTCCCTGGATCATGGGCCAAGTACTGTTTCCTTTTTTTGGAGGGGAGGCGGAGAGTGTCCTTCTGCTGCTTCTTCATTCTATCGCTCCCTATTTGTTTCTCCCCCTTGCAGCACTTCGTAAGAGAGTACATGTTTTTAGATTGTTTTTCTCCTGGTTTTGCTTCGCCCTGTTGCTTTCACCCGCCCGCTTCCTGTGTTTGTTCCTTGCTACGTTTCGTCCTCTTTCCCATCTACTCTTTGGTGAGTTATAACATCACCAGTAGGTGACCCCCCTCTAAGGTCAGTGTGTAGATTTGAATTTTCTCAAAAGTTTCATACCACTTTCCAACATATGTAAGTTAGAACTGGCTGAAATGCACAGTCCCTTGTGTCTCTTCACCCCAGCCATGCCTTCAGCATTTCTCACTGCAGCTGGAAGTATGAGCTGGGATCTCTGATGAGGTTGGATGTCTCTTTCCACAGGTCAAGGTCATAAGATGGCCCTTCCTGATGAAAGGGCAGATAAGTTGCTCCTTGCCAGCTGGGGTCTCCCTGACCAGGTGCTGAAGAAATATCGTAGCTTTGGGGTCGTGCAGATGTTTGATTGGCAGGCAGATTGCCTAATGCTCGGACATGTCCTTGAAGGAAAGAATTTGGTGTACTCTGGTGAGTAACAAAACCACAGGGTTTTTCAAGACCTCAGTGTATGTTGTGTGCTGTGTTCTTCATATCATGCCAGTTGTTGTTGTTTTTATTGCAGCTCCAACCAGTGCTGGGAAGACTCTGGTTTCTGAGTTACTTATTCTGAAGAGGGTCCTTGAGACGCGGAAGAAAGCCCTGTTCATTCTACCATTTGTTTCTGTGGCTAAAGAGAAAACCTATTATCTGCAGGTAATTTGATGCGATAGGCCGTCTTTCTTGACGATCAGTCAACAGAGGTGCCCAGTGGTTGCTTGCCATCGCGGTGTTGGTAACTGGGCATTACGTCCTCGTTTGTCTTCCCCGTCCCAGACCTCACATGCAAAATCTCTTCTCCATCCTGTAGAACCTGTTCTCTAGCTGACTTTAATTACTTCTACCAATATGGTGGTAGTATTCCCAGCCTCCCCTAGGGAAGGAAGGAAGTAAGTATGACACCACATCCTGTTAATAATTTAATTGAAAAAACTACCAATAGAAAAATAGACTATATAATCATCCCGAACTCCAGGAGGGAGAGGGTGGGATTCAGGACTGCATTGGGTAAGACCTGGACTTGGAGTAATGAAGATTACCGGTAATTCAGTGGGGCATTCAATGCTTGGTATTATTGGTAATTGGGCATTGCAGGCTTGGAATTTCTGCCAATTGGGCATTTCAGTCTGGAAATTGCTGGATGATGTCTTGTAGCATCATATAGCGCTTCATATCCCTTTGTGGGTCACCGAAGTGTTCTTTCAGATCGGTAGCATGCTACTCCATGACTGTGTCTGGTATTAGTGGCGATCCTATGTGAAAAGTGTTTCGGTGTTGCGCTTAAAGAACAAGAGAGGTGCTGGTGTCTTGGGTCTCAGCTCTTAGGAGTGTGATTGAAAAGGAGATGTGAGAAGTAGGTGTATACATTATATATTTCTCACTTAAACACATTGGCTGCTACCCAGGACCAGCCTAAGCAGTGGGGTACTGGATACGTGTACCTCACGAAAGGGGGCTAATCTGGGGTGGCCTAGTAATACATATGGCAGCTTGTTTGAGACAGAGGTGCTGCTAAATGAGTAAAGTGATGGCAGACGGCAAGAATGGGAGTCAGTGACATGCGCAGTAGCTGCGAATTTCTAAACGATGAGAGAGACAGAAAAGACTCGAGAGGAGTTGGCCTAACAGCTAGGGCGGTCAACTGCGAATCTGGGGAACTGGGTTCGAGTCTCGCCAATGACACTGACCATCCTGTGATTCTGGGCAAATCACTTAATCTCCCCGTGCCCAACAAAAATGAATGTGTCCTCATGTAACGCAACTGGTACTATGTAAAGCGCTCGGATAGCCGATATCGGGTCAAGTTCGCACTATATAAAACTCTGCAAAAAAAAAACAATAAACAAAAACAAAAAAACACTGCATTCTGGTAAGAAACCGTGAAATCTTTTAAAGGTCCAGAATTCACCTACTCTTGCTAGGCTGGCAGACACCAAAATATTGAGCGGGGGTTGTGCCCAAAGCCCCTCTAATGCTTCTGGAGGCTCCCAAAGCCTGATGATGCCTAGTCAGGCAAGTGCTAGCCTTATCATTTCTCATGCCCTAGCTAGACTAGCTCCATCCACATGCGAGGGTGAGATAAGCTCTTGGTAGGTTACGGACCTGATAGAATTGGTCGTCCCTGGCGTATCCCACTGCTCTGGCCACTTCAGGCAAGCCCAGTCCTTGTTCTTGGATCCCAGAGACCTTTGCTCCTTCAGGGTTCACAGGCACACTCCTGCCCTTCTACAAAGTCCTCTCAGACAACCTCTGTTTTCATTATTAGCAGGGAGTGACATTTCAGGGTCAAAAAGGGACAGTGTGGCGGGGGTAGACTAACCCAGCGTCCAGTGTTTCAGCTAGGACAGCAGCAAGAGGAGCAGCCCACTCCCACGATTCCAAAGCGCCTCGAAGGAGGTGGTATTGCAAGGATGAACAGCAGGGCCTGGGTGGTACATTGAAGCCTGGGTGAGGGTCAGTTGGGGTGTTTCAACAGCAAAGAAGAGGGAAAGAATGACAATGACAAACAATACATATACAGGAAGAAAAGAACAGGCAGATGAAGCTGCAGCACTTGGAAACCTGGGTTTCTAGCAGCTTTAGCAAGAGAGCTCAGTTAATGTGATCTGTGGGTGGCCTACGTCAACTTTCCCAGAATGGCCTCCAGGTCAATGGAAATGCATTTGGACAACTGACCTAGATGTCTTTATATATCTACGTAATATGTTTGATGGCCCTTCACAGTAATGGGACCATTGTTTCTTTAATATACTCACACCCATGGGCCCTTGATATTCCCTGGGGTTCCTTTGTCTCTAAAAACACTCAAGGTCACCAGAGGCACAAAGGCAAGTTCTCCCACGTCCATCAAGGGTTAAAGGAAGGCACGCCCTGGGGAGGGAAGGGGTCACCAGAGCAGGGAGAAGCAGCAGGGGTTTGAGACAGTGGGGGCTGTGATGAGGGAAAGCTGGGTGCAACCAGCAGCAGAGAAGTCCGCCTGGGGGAGGAAAAACAAAACACTTAACCCCTTGGCTGCGGGGCTCATTCCCCCACTGTGCTGGTGGGCGCGCACAGCGCCCCGGTGCTCATGACGAGCTCAGCTCGTCATGAGCCACGGTGCTCGTGCTCATGACGAGCTGAGGTCGTCACGACCACACCCGTTTAATGGATCGCTCAGCACAGCAGGGGAATTAGCCCAGCGTGCGAACGTTCCAACGGGCATGACGAGCTGAGCTAGTCATGAGCACACGAGCACCGTGGCTCATGACGAGCTGAGCTCGTCATGAGCATGGGAGAGGTTAAAGAGGTGAGAGGGGTTGGCCTAACGGCTAGGGCGCTCGACCTCGGACCTGGAGGAACTGGGTTCGAGTCTCGGTAACGACGCCAAAAACCTCCTGTGATTCTGGGCAAATCACTTAATCTCCCCGTGCCTAAAATGAAAGTAACTGGAAAACGTAAAAATGTAACGTAACTGGAAAAATATGTAAAGCGCTCTGATACCTGATTCGGTTCGGGTCTAGTTCGCGCTATATAAAACTGCAAAAAAAATAAAATAAATAAAGAAGGAAAGGCAGCCAGGCCCTGCTGCAGCGCCTAAGGGCGGGATTCTTGCAGCTTTCCCAACAGTGCACCATGAATGTGGCCTCAGAGACATGTCCTCTCAGTGCTGCCTGGAAGTAAAGAAAGACCCGCACTGGAGGTGTGAAGAGGGGACCAGGGCAAGGTGGGCTGCAGCCAGCAGGGTTGGATTGGGTTAAAAAATAGGCCCACGCTAACGAAGTGGCCCACATTTGCGGGTTGCCTTTCCCCAAAACACTGCTTCGGAAAATGTTTTTTTCTTTTTTTGAGTTTAGAAAGCTTTGTTGAAATAGATGGAGAAGACATGGTACAGAAATATAAAAAGAAGCATGAAGTACAAATCCATAGAATAACGAGGAATAAAAAGTAAGAATCAAATGGTGAAAAACCTAATACATCATACAACTGCGAGAGTAAAAACCAATGTAAGAGGAAGATAAAATCATATAGCACCATAATAAAATTAGCGTTTTTGCTTTTAAGTTTCAAAAATAAAAAAGGAAGGAAAGAGAGAAAAAAAGGAGGAAGGAAGAGGAAAAGGAGGAATGGAGTTCTGGACTTTTTGGTTCTGTCCAGAGGTGTCAGGGATAACACCCGAAGACCCCGGAGTTCTACCTGTCTCGGTGCACAAACAAACAGAAACACGGGCTTCTCGATGGTGGCGTCAAAGACCAAAGGTTTATTACTGCAGGGACACAGAAGTCACAGAAACTGCACAGGGGCAGTGTCTAGGAGCCTGTTCAATTTGTACAAAGAGGGTTACTCCTTAAATACTAAATATTCTGCTCGGGGCAAATTCTTTACATGTTACCACAGTTCTAAAACATTCGTGTCTTAAACAATAAATATTTGGCGTTGCACAGGAATTGTCAACAGTATCTGATGTCGAAACATTACAAATGAGGGGTTCCCACTATTCCATCATAATCCCATGTCAATTTCTCATTCAAGACCCGGACCGCCTCATCGTAAATTTCGTTACCTCCCCCTAATAAAGGCCCAGAAGGAAAGGAGCAGAGCCAGGTGCAGAAGATAGAAAGACAGGATAAGAGATGTTTGTGGGTCGTAAATGGGCACGGTTACCAGCTTCGGCCGCCTAATCATGATCAGGCCAACGAACACAAGAACCAGTATAGCAGGACTGGCCTCAGGCTGGGGAGGCAGCTCTTGCCGAGTCATGCTGCCACAGCGTTGCTGGCCTAAGGTGCACGTGTCCCTCGCAAGGTGAATCGCCGGTTAAAGCCTACGTGTCCTTAGATGAAAAGAGGTCATTGCGTGTCCATTGACTATGTGAGGGCAAGGAATACAAAATGGCTTCCGTGTTCTAAGATGGATGCCACGGGTAGATCAGAAATGTGTTCATAACAGGAGTGCTCTTGCTCGTAGCATAGCGAAAACACCAGGATATACTAAATGGATCATTTGCGGTTCACTGATACCAAAATTATGTATTTACGACAATGTTACAAACACGAGTAAAATCGTCACGGAACCTCAGACCCTCCTTTTGCCCTTACATAGGCAATTACTCAGTCTATGTCAGAGTCAGAGTCTAATTCTATGCTCATTAGGTCAGTGACATGTTGTTGCACCATCATCTTGTCTCGTACCTTTTCTCCAAATGCAGGTGGTTTTCTGAAACAGGTTGCAGCACAGAGACTACACAAAGCGGGACCACATTGGATAATAAGGCAGCACGAGAACAGAAATACTAGGATGGCACCAATGACCATCAGAACCTTCCATCCCCACGCTGATACCAGAGTCCAAAACCACTCCATGAAGGACCAGTTTCCCTTATCTACGTGTATAGAGTCGGAAATCTTGTGTAGCTTAGAGATCGCTTCATAGACTGTTGGAGCATTATTGGGAATAAAAACACAGCAGCTCGATTGGATCATTCTGCATACCCCACCTCGATCTGCAAGTATTACGTCTAGAACCATTCGGTTCTGCAACGTCATGAGACGATCCGCCTGAAGCTCAGCTGTTAAGTTACTAAGGGCACCAGCAGTTTCTGTAATAGTAGATTCAACTACCCGTGTTAGTTGACGTAAATTTCTACTATTGGCCATAGGCCCCCAAAACGGAAGGAAACCTTTGAAGAAGTCTCCAGCTTCCTGACCAGCGGTATCTTCCTTGCTGAAGACACCTCTTGCTACTCTGGTCTTGTGATAATCTGAAGAAGCAGTGTATGTCGGTGGTAACAATCGAGCAATATAACATGAACCTGAAAAGTCAGCAGGCAGCCATGTATATGCTCTGTCTTGACAGATGAAGTAGGTACCCCTAGCAGTCAGGAAGGCAGGGGAGGAGTTAGACGGAAATACGTAAGTCTCAACGCACTCACTCCTCCCTAGCTGAGCTCTCAGATTTCTCCCATTTCCTTGCAAACAGACCTGACCTCGGTGAGGCACGACCCAAACTGAAGTGGAGCTTTTACGCTTGCTTTCTCCCAAACTAAGGCGATACTCTGTAGAGTTCCAACTCAAATACACCCGTAATTCATCTCTAGGGTAAGATGGAGTATTATTGACGTCTTTAATCATGTCAATAATTCCCTGGACTAAAGCTTTGTTGGCTGAGTTGTATTTAGTGGACCGTGGTGGACACGGAGGATAGGTCTCAAGGGCATATGAAAAAATGGTCTGAAAGGCCTGAAATGATCCATTGTAGCTAAAAGGCAAGACTAGATAGGGAATGCCTTTATCCATAGTGTGAGGTATCAAGCCACACACCCAGCAGTCTGTAGTATTAACTACCAGTTGGTGTTGATGCAAGAGCTGTACAAATGTATTGTTAATAAATTCTGAGCGTCGAGCTTGTTCGTGTTCAGGAAATGAGTGAAAAGAATGCATAGAAGAAACCGTAGAAGTAGTAGGATCAAGGGGAGGTACTGTAGTTACTGGCATGAAAATCAAATGCACACCAAAGATGATTCCACCCACCAACGTTATCAAAACGATTAAAAACGTAACTGCACATTGCATTAGAAAGCATTTGCTGTGAAGTATTCGGTACAGTCTATTTCTGCGAACATAAATTACATTCTTTCTTTGCAGCTCAGGAAGCTCCATCTTCTACGACCGTTCGCGACCACTGATGATGTGTACGTAGATGAAAATGCCTCTATCAGCCCTGGGAGTTCCCAGAACTAACAGAAAGATCGACCTTGTGTCTGACCCCCGCAGATTCAACTAGGAACACAGCCACGACCCTACGGCTACCCAGACGGCAAGGCAAAATTTAAAACAACAAAATAATAGCAAACTTCCTGGCTGGAGGCAATGTATAGAAAATTCAGATCTGAAAATAGGCAGTTTCCTGCTTTATTTGTCCATATTGCGAGGTCGCAAGTTGTATCTCAGTTTTGCAGGAGCTGTCTGATCTGGAAACAGTGTAATGTTCACGTTTTCAGATGACAAATGTTCTTTTGGTGCAGATGGCAAATGTTCGTTGGGTGCGGATGACAAATGTTCAGGGTTCAAAAGAGCAGTTTCAGGAGGAGAGCCAGAATTTGGTGAATCAGTGATCAGTTCTGCATCGCTGAAAGGTATGAACCTGGGGACTTGTTCTGTTTCAGAGGTACCGATTCCTTTCTTTACCCAGTTGTCGTAAGGAAGTGGCAGAGGCACACGTTTGACATGTGTCGTATAGATCCAGTTCTTCCTTCCGGCCACACGAATAGCAGTTCTCGTTGCTAGTAAGACTTGAAAAGGGCCAATGAATCTGGGCTGAAGATTTTTCGTTCTTGCAAAATTTCTAATGACCACCTGGTCACCCGGTTTCAGCTGATGGCCTGGACTCTCCGGTGGCTTTGGCAATGCATCGAAAACCTGTTGGTGAATAAGACTCAATTTAGCAGTCAAGTCGAAAAGGTAATCAATTAACATTGGGTATTCCAGCTGCTTGAATTCTTTTGGTCTAGGTACCCCCCAAACATTTGCAGGACGACCAAAAACTATTTCATATGGACTAAGCCCTACTCTAGAATGTACAGTTGCTCTTGTTGATAGCAAAGCCAAAGGCAATGCGTCTGGCCAGGACAAACCCGTGGATGCTTGTATCTTAGCAAGTTTCAGTTTAAGGGTGCCATTGTAACCCTCGACTAAACCCGCGGACTGGGGATGATTCGCACTATGAAACTTCTGTCTAATCCCTAGGCCGGCACACACACTCTGCATAACTTTCCCTACGAACTCACTTCCGTTATCTGACCATACAATCCGTGGCATTCCGTATCTGGGGAAGTATTCTTTAAGAAGAATTTTGGCAGTGGATAAGGCAGTATTGTCCTTTAGCGGGTATGCTTCGATCCATCTGGAGAAAGCACAAACTACCACTAGGACGTATTTCAGATTATTACAACGATCCATGTGAATGAAGTCTAGCTGGATCACTTCGAAGGGGCAGGAAGGAGGAGCGAAGTGACCTGCAGGTGTGGGGATTCCCTTGCCAGGATTATGCATCAAGCATACCATACAATTTCTCACTACTCTCTCTGCACACTTACTAATCCCATCATTCTTCCAAACTGGAGCCAACATCTTACAAATCCCTTTAGAACTGATGTGCGCTGCTCCATGTGCCATCGTTACTACTGCAAGCACATACGCATCAGGCAACATCCAACGCTGTTGTTCCGACAAGTCAATCCAACACCCACTCGAATCCAATTTACCCGTGCTCTCTTTCCATGCACGCTTTTCCTCCTCAGTCGCCTCTTTCTGAATTTCTTTCACGCTTTCCACTGTGTCCTCACACATTCCAGACTCAGAAATCCATCTTGCAGACGTTGCAACATACATTCTACTCATCATATTTCTAGCTGTCTGTTTTGCAGTCTCATCGGCAAAAGCATTCCCACGACCAACATCATCCGTGATTGCTTTATGAGCACTGCATTTCACAATCGCAACTTCAGTCGGCAAGGTTAGAGATTCCAACAAGTCATTAACTAGCTGGCCATGTTGAATCTTAGTCCCATGGGACGTAATGAAACCTCTCTCTTTCCACAAACGGCCAAAACTATGGGCCACGCCGAACGCGTATTGACTATCTGTGAACACATTCACTCTCTTTCCCTTAGCTAAAACGCACGCTCTTGTTAGCGCGATCAATTCTGCAGCCTGGGCAGAATTCTGACTCACTCTTGCAGTCTCCACAATCGTACTCAAAGTCGTTACTGCATAAGCAGCAGTCACATCACCATTCTCTAATTTGAAGCAAGACCCATCAACATACAACGTTCCATCTGGATCTGATAACGGAGTGTCTTTTAGATCAATTCGTCCTTTTGTTTCTTCCTCAGTTTTGAAACAACAGTCGTGTGGTTCGGAATCACTCGACTCTTGGCTAGTCGGCAACAATGTCGCTGGATTCAATACATTGCATCTTTTGATCTGAATATGACTAGCCAACAGTGTCAGTTCATAACCTGATAATCTAGCACTGGTAAGGTGCTGCGTCTTGGTTCGGTTCATGAGTGTATCCACAGCATGAGGAACCATGACCACTAGCATGTTGTTCATTACTAAACCAGCAGATTGTCGAATGGAGGCTGCAGCTGCGGCTGTAGCTCTCAAGCAACTAGGCAATGCTCTGGCTACCGGATCTAACGTTGATGAAAAATACGCACAAGGGCGTTGTTTATCGCCAAATTTCTGTGTCAAAACACTCAATGCACAACCTTCTCTCTCGTGGACATAGAGCGTGAATGGCTTACTGTAGTCGGGTGTACCCAATACAGGTGCTGAACACAGTGCATTTCGCAATTCAGAAAAACTCTGCTGACATTCAGCAGACCATGGTACCGGACTCGGAACACCTTTCCCAGTCAAGGCTACCAATGGTTTTGCCAAAAGAGAAAAATTTGGGATCCATTGCCTACAATATGAGGTAATACCTAAAAAGGCACGTACTTCTCTCTGCGTGCTAGGAACATTCATCTGTGTAATTGCCTTTATTCTCTCTGGGGTCAACTTCCTTCCCTCCTTTGACAAGAGATGACCTAGGTAGGTCACTTCTTGGCAGCAGTATTGCATTTTTGAAGGTGACACCTTGTGATTCAAATTGGAAAAATGATGCAATAAAGAAATCGTAGCTGTTTTGCAAGTTTCCTTGTCATCAGCAGCCACTAGAAGATCATCAACATATTGTATTAAAGCAGAACCAGGAGGAAGTACGAAGGAATCTAACTGGCTTTTTAATGCTTGACTGTAAATGGATGGGCTTTCACAATAGCCTTGTGGAGCGCGTTTAAACCTGAAGCTTCGTCCTCCTAGAGAGAAACCGAAGATATCTCTGCTTTCTTCGGCTATCGGAATGCTGAAAAAGGCATTTTTCAAGTCGACAACCGAAAACCATGCTGCTGTAGCAGGAATCAACGTTAACAATGCAGTAATGTCTGGAACCACAGGAAACTGTGGAATCACAATTTTATTAACCTCTCTAAGATCAATTACAAACCTATATACTGGAGGTTTTGTTGGGTCAGTTCGTTTCAAAATAGGCAGT
Organism: Lissotriton helveticus; assembly: GCF_964261635.1. NCBI lineage: Eukaryota > Metazoa > Chordata > Amphibia > Caudata > Salamandridae > Lissotriton > Lissotriton helveticus. Next base: position 66,516,922 of record NC_136069.1, read on the forward strand.
ACAGGACTATTACAGACATTACCTCTAGTTTCTTCTATAACGTCTTTATTAATCAGATCTTGCACTATCAGTAGGAGCGCACGCTCACCTTCACTAGAGATTCTGTATTGTGGAATTCGTGGAAGTTTGACATTTGCTTTCAAAGTTACTACATAGGGTGGAATTTCCAATAGACCTACATCATTAGGACCAGTCGCCCAAAGAGTATCAGGGAGTGAACGCAGCTCTGGTGGGAGCGCATCCATCGACAAGTACATCGGAGAGATTATTCTTTTACCCAACGTAAGCTGTACTCCTGCTGGAGAACAGTACAATGTCGCGTACAGGCGTTTTAACAAGTCTAAACCGAGCAGATTTTCGTTACAACCTGTAGTCAAAATCAGAGGTGCTTTCAAGTGGCAGGGTCCAACAGAAATAGACAAAGGACCAGAAACAGGGTTATGAACAGGGGCGCCCGAAAAACCTACTGAAACGTTTGTTGAGCCAGACAAAGGTGCGCCAGGGAGTTTCGCATGTATGATAGAGCTTTTTGCTGCACCAGTATCCAACAGAAACGGTTCGACTATACCTGATGTTGCTACTGCGACATAAGGCCCACTCTGATCTACTGGAACTGATACTACTCCCTCTCTTTGTCCATGGCTGTCCTAGTACTCACTTTGCTGACCTTCCTCACTAGCTTCATAATAGTCTTCAACATGATACTGTGGAGACCTATTCTGTTGGGCAGATTGTCCATTTCGCTGGTCGAAATAATTAGAAGGGCGATCACTCGTCTGCGGAGGCATAGCACCTCTTCCTCGACCTCTAGAATTTTGCATAGAACTACCACGACCTCTCTGAGCAGCCGCAGTATTATTTTGCGTTCGAACAGGACACTCATTTTTGTAATGACCTTCCATTTTGCAATAAGCACATTGATTCCATTGGTATTGTGGCCTTTGAAAATTATAATCCGTTCTTTGATATGACCCTTGCTGCATACTAGTCTGATTCGTGCGAGGCGGATAAGCTTGCTGTAAAAGTACTTTAGTTTTTAAATCTTTCGTCTTTTTATCTGATTTTTCCTTCTCTTCTTTATCCCTATTTTCATAGTACTGGGCAGTCGCAAGTATTTGCGCAGTCGTAGAGACAGCCCACGCACTTTCAGAATTCTTTAATTTACCACTAAGTTCTGGCAACAGATTGTGCACAAATTTATCAACAAATAATCTCTGGCCTCCTTCTGTGCTCATATCCTGACCACTATGATCCACGAAAGTCCCCTCGAATCTTGTGAAAAAGTCGGAGACGCTTTCGTCTTTCTTTTGTTTGCACGCGGACAATTTGTCCCAGTTAACGCGCAATGCTGGCATCAAGGTTTTCATTAAATCGATTATTCTACCGGGCAAATTAGCAATTAAGGGTTCAGGTTTAGAACCACCGACTTGTTGACCATCCGCTGCAATTATAGCTGCCCAATCACCACCTAGGGCAACTGGATGATTCTCTTTACGAATTTTAGCCCAAATTGGTTGTGGTACTACATTACCAAATAGCAGATCTATGTCAGCAAGATTCAATACACAAGCGTCAACTGTTTGAGCCAACTCTTTGTAGTACCCTGCAGGATTTTTACGCGGATCTGGCAAGGCCTGTTTCACTGCTAATACTTCAGCTCGCTTCCATGGAATATGTATCCATACTCTCTGGAATTGGGCCGGAGCGGCTGCAATACCAAGGTTGACATTAGCTTGCACAGCTTCACGCCAAATTGGTGGAACCTCTCTCATTGGATATTGACGACTTTGTTTCGTACTATGTTTCTCTAACTCTCTTGGTGAACGAAGGGATGAGTCGGTCCTATAACTTAGAACCAGTTCCATCGCTTCTTTTATATTTTGACCGACTATCATACCTGCAGCAAACTCTTTCTGAACATTAATTAATTCCCCTAGATTTGATTCAGGGTCATCCTCTTCCAATTCCTCACGTAGAAGGAAACACATTTCATCGAACACATATCGTTGTGTCGGTTCATTCCATTGCATAAATGTATCTAATACATCTTGTACATTATATCTTCCAACTTTTGAAACCTATCTAAGAGCAGTGGAATCTAATATTCCTCTTTCTTCAGTACTGGGAAGCTGGCTACGCCTCTGCACAGAGTCAAAGGTAGGAGTCTTAATCAGAGTTTTATAGAAGGGAGATAGAATATTAGAGACAGAATCAGTGATTCTCCGACGAACAGAAAGCGGAGTCATAATATTAGTAGGCTTTCTTCTTAAACAACCTTCTTTCTAGATTATCGAGAACTTCAGGTTCAAAACTACCATGTAGTGGCCAACTAAGGACACCATCTTTCTCTGTATAGTGGAACCATACCTCGTTATAAGAGATAGAGCCTACACCAAACTTGCAATATAGATCATAAAGGGGAGTTCCAATCGGAGGAACCAAACACGAGTCCTCCAACTGGGAATCACTGTTGCAACTAAAACAAGACAACATACAATTTTTCCGACTTACCATTTTATAATCCGGAACACAAAACAGACGAGACACAAACAGAAAAAATGCGCACTCGAACCGAGAACTTAGGCCTACCAGAACTGACGAATGTATCGATACCTGAACTGAACAGAATGATTATCGTAACCAGAATAACCAGTGATAATCTTACAGAACTGAACTGAACTGAGAACTAAAAGGATTATCCCAACAGGAGCAACCCTCACAAAATACTTAACTGAGGCACTGAAGACGTCACCAAGGAGAAACCCGTCACGTCTCGCCGTACTAAGGACTGCACCTCGGGTCCAAGACAGGGCGACGGTCAAGGCAACGGACCACTGCAGCCGTCTGAACGGGAACCCTCGTGGAAGAGAACGTCGGGCCACTTTTGCGATATGCCGGGATCGATGAAGTGGGGCGCCTCCCTCTGAAATCTTCACACGAAGCTCCTCGAACTCTTCAGGCTTTTGGACCGGTACCGAATGACGTCGCCCCACGTTGGGCGCCAATTGGAGTTCTGGACTTTTTGGTTCTGTCCAGAGGTGTCAGGGATAACACCCGAAGACCCCGGAGTTCTACCTGTCTCGGTGCACAAACAAACAGAAACACGGGCTTCTCGATGGTGGCGTCAAAGACCAAAGGTTTATTACTGCAGGGACACAGAAGTCACAGAAACTGCACAGGGGCAGTGTCTAGGAGCCTGTTCAATTTGTACAAAGAGGGTTACTCCTTAAATACTAAATATTCTGCTTGGGGCAAATTCTTTACATGTTACCACAGTTCTAAAACATTCGTGTCTTAAACAATAAATATTTGGCGTTGCACAGGAATTGTCAACAGTATCTGATGTCGAAACATTACAAATGAGGGGTTCCCACTATTCCATCATAATCCCATGTCAATTTCTCATTCAAGACCCGGACCGCCTCATCGTAAATTTCGTTACCTCCCCCTAATAAAGGCCCAGAAGGAAAGGAGCAGAGCCAGGTGCAGAAGATAGAAAGACAGGATAAGAGATGTTTGTGGGTCGTAAATGGGCACGGTTACCAGCTTCGGCCGCCTAATCATGATCAGGCCAACGAACACAAGAACCAGTATAGCAGGACTGGCCTCAGGCTGGGGAGGCAGCTCTTGCCGAGTCATGCTGCCACAGCGTTGCTGGCCTAAGGTGCACGTGTCCCTCGCAAGGTGAATCGCCGGTTAAAGCCTACGTGTCCTTAGATGAAAAGAGGTCATTGCGTGTCCATTGACTATGTGAGGGCAAGGAATACAAAATGGCTTCCGTGTTCTAAGATGGATGCCACGGGTAGATCAGAAATGTGTTCATAACAGGAGTGCTCTTGCTCGTAGCATAGCGAAAACACCAGGATATACTAAATGGATCATTTGCGGTTCACTGATACCAAAATTATGTATTTACGACAATGTTACAAACACGAGTAAAATCGTCACGGAACCTCAGGAAGAGAGGTGAAAGAGAGAGGTATCGGCAATCTTATCAGAGAAACTGGTAAAACTTTCCAATGACTAATATCATATAAAACTTAATTAGCATAAAAAACAGTCATAGAGAATGAACAATATAAAGAGAAACAAAAAGGAGTGAGCGCAGCACTCACGGCGGCTGAAAAACAAAGTTATTGTCCTTGGCATGCAATGCAGAGGAAGAAATATAATTAGTGAGAGGAGACCAGAAGGCCTCCTTACGGATAAGCTGCTTGATAGGTGGTTACCAAAGTTCTATCGAGCCTGTGATGGTGACATAAAAGATTCCATTGGCAACCTTCCAGTTCGAGGTTATAACCTGAAAGGCAATGGCAGCGTTTAGAATTACTACCCAAAAATATGGAATGAATAACAACGGGGAAATCAGTGTAGCAAATAGAGGCAAGTGACTTGCCTACTTTTGTCCAAAAAATGGAAATGTTGGGGCAGAGAAAAAAGGAATGAAGATATGTGCCAGGAGTATTTTTACAAGACTAACAGCTAGGAGATAGGTCATGGCTGAATTTGGAAAGAGCTAAAGGGGTGAAAAATAGTCGCTGATAAAAATAATAAAGTGTTTGAATGGTACTAGCATTACATGAAGTGTGATGAATGCGGGCCCAAGTGGAGTTCCAAGTATGAATGGAAAAATTATGTTGCAAGTCTTACCAATCCGACCCTGGTGGGCAGGGAAAGTGTTGAGTGGGGGGAGGTGAGAGAAGAATCCACAGCATAGGAGAAAGGGGACACTGAGGGAGGAACCCACAGGAAGAAAAGGACAGGCGGATCGAGGGGCAGCCTTAAAATCGGCTGCAGGACAGCAGGCCCAGTGGCGTTGGGGCAGAGATCCCATTGCAACCGGATCCTGGTATGGGTACAGAGCAGCCGCCAGTGCAGTCAGCAGCCCACTGCAGCCTGTCCTAAGCAGAACACACAAGGGAGTAGCTGTCATTAGTGTAGCAGGTGCAGTGGCACTGGCTATGGGGTGGGTTAGGAGCCCTTAGCCTGTCCTCAGCAGAGAGCACTAGGGAGCAGCTGTCATTAGTGCAGCAGGTGCAGTGGCACTGGCTACGTGGTGGGTGAGGAACCCACTGGAGCCTGTCCTAAGCAGAGCACACAAGGGAGCAGCTGTCACTAGTGCAGCAGGTGCAGTGTCACCGGCTACAGGGTGGGTGAGGAACCCACTGCAGTCTGCCCTCAGCTGCTCCCTTGTACTGTGCTGTCACTAGCGCAGCAGGTGCCGTGGCACCAGTTTTGGGGATTCCAAGTGTGGAGTTGCTGTTTTTTGTGCATTTCAGGTGAGCAGATGCTGAAACTGGACATTCTAGATAGAACCTCTTTTTCATCTGAAGAAGTAGTAGTATTTGAAAATTCCCGGTTGCTGGTGGCAGATGCTTCTCATCTTCGCTTCATAAGTTTGATTGTGAACCCTGCACGATCAGTTCCGGTGAGATGGGTGGTTATTCTGGGCTGGGCACAGCCTTTTCATCGTTTGCAGAGGGATGATCCAGCAGGAGTGTTACCTTCCTGTTGCGTTGAATTGATGGAACCCGTTTCTTTGGCTTCACCTGCCTCACATATGTTGCCTGTGGCCAATCGATATCTTTTTTATTAATGTTTACATTTTTCGAACGATACTCCAATGACCAGGCCCCTCTGGCAGCTGGAGGTGGCTGTGGAAACTCTGCCCAACCCTAGGCTACCAAGGCATGGCATGTCTGCAGATCACTAGTCCATGAAGTTACAATCGCTGTTGCTGGTGTTGACTTAGGAATAGATGCGGTCTGAAGGGGAACCAACTAAGTGACATACCGTGAGGAGATCTCTCACCAAGAATACGAGACACCCTCAGCCCCTCCAAGTCCATGGGGCACAATTTTGCTACCAAAAATATACTATGTGACAATGTTCAATTGTATGTATATATTCCCGCATGCTTATTAGTTGCAGCGTCATTTATTGTTAGATTACCTAATTTAATTAGGAGTGGCGTACACAGGGCTGGTCCCTGTATAATCCTGACAAAGAGCTCTGGGGAATGCTCGAAACATGTTTACGAATACTAGGGACACCTGACCCATTATAGCTAGGTCTTCCAGTATCCTACCCTGTTTTTAGGTCTCGGCCTGCGTAGGCTGCGCTTGGGCAGTCTCGCTCCGAGACTTTGTCTTAGAGAGTGGGGCTTGAACCCGCCCCTCTTCTCCATTGGCTGGCTTCCTAAACGGAGGCCAGCCATTGGAGGAGAGGGGCGTCTGTCCATTTCAGCCCCGTTTTTTTCAGATTGGGGTGCGTGTTTTTTGCTGTCCTTTCTATGCGTGACATCATCGGACCAAAACACGCCCCCAGTCTGAAAAGGGCGGGGCTTAAATGCAATGGGTATTCTGGAACGTTGGTGGCAGCAGTCGGAGGAGCTGTGGAGATATCGCTGAACACTCTAGGTTTTGTGCTGCCTGCTTGAATAAAGACATTTCTCCCCTTACCTTTGAATCTGTGGTATTACTACGGTGCTCATATAAAGCGCTCTAATACTCGTGAGCAAAATTTTGCGCTATATAAAACTTCGAAAACAAACAATTGCCGTCTCACACAGGCGTTGTCTGGAAAAGCAACCCAGCTTTTTCCTCTCTCCAGCGGAGGGCGCCCATTCTCTGGGTTTGGAGTTCGTGTCAGTGAGTTCGCTCGAACTCACCGACCCCCACTTCCCCATACAGCTGCACCTACCGCGCCCAGCCTGGACTGCCGGCCCATGTGCGGCTGGGCCTCGAGTTCCGGGGCAACAAGCAGTCTCTTCCGGCATAGCATCAGGGGCGGTGCTTCGTCATTGTTGGGTGGGCTGTCGTTTTCGAGGCGGTTCATTTATTTCTATCCAATGACAGGGTTTACTGGGAAGTCCTGCCGCAAAGGCCTTCTAGTACCGCCCAGGAACCTGTCAGTCAGTTGATCGCCAGCTTTCTGATACCCCTGCTTGGCTCAGCATATTGAAGTTGGTTTGGTTACAGTCGGAAGCAAATTAAAGGTAGTCGGATGTTTAAGATCTTCTGTCGGAGACGGGAGGTAAGCCTATGATCGGGAGTTTTCTACCTGGCTTTGGGCGGCTGGCATAAGGGGGGCTCCTTCGGTTTCCGCTGCAGGGGTGTCCTGCAAGATTTCAGTACAACATTTGACGCATTGGGTACAGTAACACCACTAGCCTCGGTTTAGATTCGTTATTCATCCCAGGACGGTAGGAAATGTGTATGTGTCTTTTCAGGTGGCATTAACCATTACAGAAGGGCAAATGCTACCTCATTGTTAATACAGGCTGATTTCAGGTGTACTGTCCTTTCCAGATGGGAGGAAGCATGGCTTTGAGCTCCTACACTGGGTATTTTTTAGTATGAACATCTGCTTCTCAAAAGGAGCGGCGCTCAATATGGTGCCACCTGGACCACATGTCACGGCAGGGTAACCATCTTTACCGTTGCATTGAAGTGGTTATATATGAGTGACCCATTGTTGGACTGTCCAACCCAGGAATGGAAGCACTTACCTATAAGGGGTGATCTGGTATGATTGTAGGGCACACCTCCTTTCATGAGCATGCATGAAGGCGCTAGTGCTCATAAAGTTGAGTCTGACTTGATTTTAGTAGTACCCACCTTACAGGTAATAGGTTTGAGGATTTTAAGGCACTTGAAAAATTGTCCTTCTAGGATAGACCAGGAGAAATATTGTCGGACGTTTGCACTGTGCCGCAAAGCAGAACATACATTTTCATTATTTATACATTGTCAGTGATTCCCTCACAACCTCTCGGTTGCATCAGTGTGCTGAGATTGGCAGACAGAGGGGAGGTCAGGCAGAATAAAGAGTAATACAGGAGTTAAAATAGAAAGCCTTAGTCCTTATGCCGGGTGTATTTTCAGTCCTTAGTGATAATTCAAAATCCACATCAAAGTCCATGGTCATGGAATGAGAATTCCAGATGGAAGATATTTCAGAGTGAAGTGACTTTCCACCACCATGTTTGTATTACAATGTGCAGAGAGATAACCTTCTCTGATTGCCCACATTTGGTGCCTGGTCAGTAGGTAAAACGTCAATAGTTTTAAAATATAGTAACACACCACATGACACACACACACACACACACACACACACACACATATATATATATATATATATATTGGTAGTGCTAAGTGTGACAGTGTTAATTCTTGGGTGTTTCTGTGTTTAGGGGTACATGATTCTTTACATCTTAAATAAATTATATACTTCATGAACGGGACCTCGAAAGTAGTCCACAAGTACACGTAAACTTCAAATTATAAAGTTTGCATGAAATGCCCTATATATATATATATATATATATATACACATATATATATATATATATATATATATATATATATATTAATGCATGCTTAACTCTCTCTCCAGTAATAAATTCTGCTAACGTGACTGAGATGTGCCCCTTCTTTTCCAGTTCAAAATGTATACTTCCTTTTTAAAGCAACGTAAATTACCCGAGTAAATATTTAATGTAGGTCGTATGGAAGAACATATTTGCGAGAGATTAAGCTATTGGCATTGTAAATGACAATGCCATTTATTTATATGTTTTAAAAACAAAAATAATGTCAGGAGCAATGCCAATAGCTCTAACTTTAACAAAGACGAGACCATTGCATTGTAAATGCTTGTTAGATATACCAACTAGGAACAAGAATAAAATTATTTCGCCCACTAGCGAGGTATTTTTAACCCACCTTTATCACCTCCACCACACCTTTTGCACCACACATAGTCTTCACAAAAGTGCTCCTACGTAATACCGCAAGTCGTAGTACGCCTCAGTTCGTAGAGGACTGAGATGGCCCCTATGATGAAGCATGTCACCGTGGGGAAACCCTGGTGAGTGAGGAGACTCAAGAAAGAAAGTTTTCTTTCCTGCTGATTTTCTAACTCATATTGAGTGAAAAAATCTCTCCTTTGGCTAGGTTCTTTACCCAACATTTCGGGTTTTTTCAGGTCTACCATTGCATCAGGAGGGTGGGCCTAACTCATACCTGTACCTCCCCCAATTTGTTCTGGATTCGTTGACTTAGGAATGCCAGTTCTTAAGTTCCCTTAAGCCAACTTGACGGTGCTGGGCGTATATGCCGGACATATTCTCCCACGCACCCTCCCAAGGCTTCGTGCGCCACATTTCTCTGGCCCGGACATCTCGCTTGCCATGCCTCATGACTGCATTTTCAACAAGCATTTGACTTGAGCAGTGACCCGATCCACTTAACTGTTGTAAGCAACCTTGGCGAGAACAGTGGCAGACAAAGAGGCAATGTGGGGGGGGAGGCAGGCACAGTGAGGGGACAATGAGAAGCATTGCAGCTGATGGTAATCACATATTTATTCTGTCACTTCAAATGCCTGGAAGCACCGTGTTAAACTGCGCTGTGGTCATGTTTCACAGGAAGAGAGGGCCCTTGAAGGCATCAGATTGCTCTTGTCCATCTGTGAAGCACAATGCATCAGACATCTCTCTGGAGCGAGAGGTCAGCTCCCTCAAGATGTCTTCCATTTCCGCCTGTTGTCCTTGCTGACGTCCACCCTCATGATAACGCTTTTTACAGGAGGAATGGTTTGTTAAAAAAAAAAGCTTTCTTCGCCTCCCATCTTGTTCTGAATTTACGAGACTTCAATCTCCCTCTTGCAAGTGGAATGAATCTGGAAGAACCAATTCATCACAGTGACAGGGACTGCCAGGGGGCTGCTTGGAAACAGACACATGGAAACTGTTGCAATCCCACACAAACGTCTGAGCTTCTGTCCCTACGCAGCACAGCACAGAGCATTGGGTTCAAGTCACACACGGTGCAGCTGGACTGTACCTGGCCTTGTAGAGGCGCGCGGGATCTGATCTATAAGTCAGTAGTCACTCAAAGCCCTTCTCTGTCATTGGTTGAATTAAGATGTTTACACGTTGTTGAGCACATCAGGGGTGAGGGGTCTGGAAATCCGAGACTGAGGTCCCCGGCCTGTAGTTTTTTTGTATCCGACTATCTGTATCATATGCCCGATGGGCAAACCAATCCACCTCCAATGGCATGCAGTTTTCAATTGTCCCACATCATGATATCAGCACGACAAGGTTCTGTGAGGGCACGTTGGTTCTGTGACCAATCCCGCCTCCCTGCCAATGCATCTGATGACCCTCACCTGTATAAAACCCCAAAGAGCAACACAACAGGGCTCAGGGAAGTTGTGATTGTTCTATGAACCGTTGACGTGTTGGCCACAGACGGTTCAAACACAAGGAGATTCAACCCAGACCTGTGACTGGGGGTGAGTGTCTTAAAAGTTTCAGCGCTCCGTCCATCATCTTGTGTTTGCTTTGATCGCCTTAAGTTGGCAGGGTATGCCCAGACAAGGGGCCCTTGCTCAGTTTGCCACTGGATTCAAGCTAGCCTGGCTGATGAGGGTGATCTCCCGAAACCAGTCCTAGGATGCTTGTTTCCGGACCAGGGAAGACATGGCTTGGCACCTTGGGTTGGGCTGTTCCCATGAGGCACAGGGCAAACACTGATTTGCATATAGCTGTGTCTGAACTGGGGTGGTGAAGTGGGCTAAAGAGCGATGATGGATTCAACCCAGATCTGTGACTGGGGGTGAGTGTCTGAAAAATGTCAGCGCTCCGTCCATCATCACCTTGGGTTGGCCACAGACGGTTGTCACTGGGGCCAAGGGATCAATAATGCTGTCCACTCTCAGAAGAACAGAGTTGCTAATGGGCAGAAGGACACCAGGTGGCTGAAAGCCAAAACCAAGAAAATATAGCACGACAATAGACCTGAAGACATTCTGCCCCTTGCAATCACCATGAAAGAAACCACTCAAGATGGTCCACGATTATAAATCGAATTAGATCATGAAAGATCAGGGAGACACCTTACAACAAACGCCATACATGCGTACATCAGAATTCTCATTCAACAGAAGACAGCGGCTCTCTTGAACCAAAATAAGACCCAGGAGACAAAACATAGCGAAAAAAATTACAAAGTAATCCGTCAAAGCAGAAATGTTTAACTTTGTGGGCAAAGATGAAACCGAGAAAATTATCTCCATGTACTACACTGGAGCATAAAGGACACATTTGTTCCTTCTTAAAGTCACCCTGGGTGCACACGGTCAAGGTAAAACGGTATAGCATGCACAGATGGAAGTTGTTTCTGCTCCTCTGCTGTGAAGTCTGTCCATGTACAGAAAGCACATACAAATCGTTCTGTTTTGCTACTGTGGTTTCTTGAGACTTGTACTCAAGAATGGGATGCCCAGGTTGGATCTCCTTAGCACTGTGTAAGCGATCTGATGATGGAGAGCAGGCTGCAGAAGTACAGCCAAACTAGAACAATATGACCACGTCACTGTCTTTAATGTCGGCCACAAATTCTCATTCTATTCCGCGACCATGTCGCAACGCAGCAAGTGGTAACAACCTAGCAAGTAGTGTCAGTCGCACATTCTCATTATATTTCGCGTCCATGTCACGACGCTGCAAGGGGAAACAACCTAGCAAGTAGTCTCAGCCGCAGATTCTCATTATATTCTACAACCATGGCACAACGCCGCAAGAAGAAGCAACGTAGCAAGTAGTAACTGATTAGAAGCAAAACAAAAAGGATACATATGGACTTCTGACCCTGTCCCAAAACGCTGCCTTTTGTGGTGTATAGTTTTGAACCACATGCAGCGCTCAGACTAAGAAGTGGAGAACATGGATGATGCTAAACTCAATGACCGTGAACGTTGAGTCTAAGCATCACCATAGTCCAAGTACAGAAAAATCCGTTTCAGACCACGCGCTGCCCGAAGCGAGGACAATGATTCCAGATACTAGGATGAGTTAAATGTTAAATGTTAAATGTCGTATACTTGTAAAGCGCACAGCTGCCCCAGCAAAGGGGCGTCCCGGCGCTGTATACCGCTGGGGAACCCGTCCTGGCTTTCCCTGTGGAATGGTCCCTACTGGGAATCCCCAAGGTGGAGCCAGGCATCCCCGGCGTTGATGGGGCCGTTGTGGAGATTAGGCAAGCTAATGCCCAGAGTTGCCGAGTGGGACCCCAGGTTAGAGTAGGCACCGAGGCGAGAATTGTCAAGTCTGCTGACCCTGGTCCACGACCCTGCCGCGTCGGGAATTGAACCTTGGTCCCAGGCCGACTTCTGCCGCCTCTAACCAGTGAGCCACACCACTCCACTCAGGGTGTAAGGTTTACCACCGACGCCTCACCCCAGAATGAAGTCCGGAGCCTTCATGCACAGCACACACATGATGTCGTGCTGGAGAATATTCCTGCCGCCGTTCTCCATCCTGTGCCATATCCAGGTATTGATCCCCTATGTTTACACAATTCACGGTCCACATGTTGTCTTGGAGAAGTACTCTAAATGGATTGGAGAGACCATTGAAGAAAAAGCAGCAATCACAACAGGATTATTATCACCATATATAACAAATAAAATGTGACTAATAGTATACAGGTTGAAGGCAGCACATCTCTATTCCCTCTTGGGGTTGTGGTATTCATATTCATATCATCGGTAGACGTTCACCCTGCACATCAAGAGCATGCTTACCTTTTCCTCCAGTGAAAGGAGCTCAGAAAAGTACCCTTTAATAATGAAATACGTGTAGACAAAGTATCTTGGAACATCACTGTGGCAGAGATAAACACCAGAGGATGCAAAGACATTAAGATGCCTTCCAAGCAAAGCAACGATACGGCTTTAAAATCTGAATAGTACACCACTATAATGCCAGCACAGTAAATGCAAGGCACCTCTTCACTAAAATGTTCTAAAAAAAAAAATAGCAGATGATCTTCAGAAGATCCTACTTTTGCCACTTATTTTTGTAAGAAAAATCCCTAGCTGGAAACACATATACTGCTTAAGATCACACGATGACACATTCAAAGTGATTTTTTTAGGGTCAAGTGCAAACTTTCTAGCAAATGCTACCCATTGAAGAACCACTCCTACTGTTAGTTGTGGATTATTTTATTCGACTGTTGCATACAGTGCTAAAGACCACTGCAATGAAACCTATTTTATTACAGCATTGACTTAAATTTAAATGACACAAACTCAGTTATAGATTTCTGGCTTTAGACACAAAAGGTATTGAAATAAAACAACAAAATGTATAAAAAGCCAACTACAATATATAAAATAATTAAAACCTGGTTTCAGTTTAGTATACTAGAAACACAAACTTAGCTTGCCACATACAAACATTTATATATAGTGTATGCTATGAAAACACAACCTATCTATCAATCAGTTTACTTTCTCACTACATGCCTTGCTTAATTGTTTCAAGATTTAAACATGAACAACTTCAACAGTCACAGTGCACCAATAGCTCATTTTCATCTTTAACTCGTGTTTAATGTAACAATGATAGTTGGTTTTACAGCATTTAATTACCAAGTGTTCACTTTGTGTTACTGATTACATTTCAGTTGATTACATTGACAAGCAGTCTCACACTTGGCTGAATACATGAAGTTTCTCATCGCGATCAGCCCATTATAATGGAAGCTCTGAGTCGCGCCTACTACACACAGGTATACCAGTGTGCTCCAAAGTCCCACTCCTCCATCAAATTGTTAGGATACCCATTCCTTTGGGTATTCCCATACGTACAAAGAGGCATCACCCCTTGTTATTGCACTTACTCACATTAGATGCATGATACAGTGCAACTCATTTCATATGCATGAAACTATCCTACTAGCCGGCCTTTGAAATATGGTAAACCCCTCACATATATCCTTGTCTAGAAAAGCCACTCCATCTCTGTCCAGCATGCAAATACTGCAGGAGTTGAGACATCACTGCCACCTCAAAGAAGAAGTGAAAATGATTTATGATGCCTCAGCTAGAAGAGGATCCACCGTTCATGAGCGAGGAACCACCAGGTTTGCTCTGAAGCCCAAAGTCTTTAGCATCCAGCGAAGGATTCCACAGCCACGTCCAGGACAGGACCACAGATAGATCTCCTGAAACCATGGAAGCGCATCACCTAGCAGAGACGCATAAAGATATTCCTTCTTCTCAAACATGAAATTGGAGAAACCGAAAGGACCATGTTAAATAAAATGTAAATTTTGTTAAGGGAGCTTATATGATGAGCACGTTCAGAACTCCAGGAATGCCCTGCCATCCTTTGCGTATGTGTTTAAATGTGTTCCATAGCGACCAGTCATTGCATCCCAGCCAACCATAACCATCATCAATTTTGATGAAGAAGGACATGCGTAATTAGTGACATCCCATCTCAAGACGATTATCTTTGGCCATTTCAGAAGCATTACTATTGAGACAGCCCATCCATAACTTGAACATATGACCTGCTGGTCTCACAGTTGCCTTTTAACTCCTTAAAGGCAATATAATACCCACCACGTCCAGCATCATGAAACGGAGAAGACACATATAATGAAAGAACTTAGTACATGTTACAGGCTTTACTCTGCCATAAGGACCATGAGCGCATCATGCACAGTTGATCGTGCCACAAATATCTACCCATCCAAGGGATTTCTTGCTAAAATATACTTATGTGATAGGACGCGCACAAGATGTATTTGCCACTCAGGGCTGCTGCGAAGCATGATAGTCAGTTTAACTTTACCTTGCAACCCCGAAGTTAATTGAACATTAGTTACAAGTTGTATCAAAGCACAACCTACTTCTATGTGTTTTATCTCGCTCATATCCAACCTGCTGTGAGTAGTCACCTATTGGTGGGACTGGGAATCGCTTGTTGGAGCTATTTATTAAAAGACTTTGCAGAACTGGTACTAAGCGTGCTTCATCTATATATGTGACAACAGACCTCTCCACACCCCTTGTGAAGTCCCTTTTTTTCTTGAGTAATGTAGATAAAAATTAATTTCTCTCAAGATGAGTGATTCTGTATTGAGAACATATCTCTGCATTTAAAATAGTTTTTTTTGTTTTTAAATCTTTCTCTTCAGCTCTGATTGCACATCCGACAATGCAGTGGTTTCATGCAATATGGTTAAAGGACAAAGGTTCAAGCTTGTGTACTAATGTGCATAACGTGATTCAGAAGCGACTATTGCTACACAGAAATTCAACCAATCAACGTATAATCCCATACATAAACTGCTTGAAAAATTCAAATAGTATTTTCTTTAATTATGTCCATTTGAAAACGTCTCTTGAGTGCTTACTTTTCAAGTGCTCACACGGTGTAAGTACATTAAAGTAAGTGTATACACATATCAAGAAAATAGAGCAACATAAGGCATATGTAAATGTAAATGTCATGGTACTTATAGAGCGCACTGTCACCAGACGGTCACCTTGCGGTGTCGCCTATTCGGCTTCCTGGCGCTGATACTCAGATCGCTGTGGAACCCCTCCTGGCTTTCCCTGTGAAGTGTCCACTCCTGGGCACCCCCAGGGTGAAGCCAGGCATCTTTAGCGCAGTTGGGGCTGGTGTGGAGGCTAAGCAAGCTATTGCCCAGAGTTGCAGCGTGGGGCCCATGATTAGAATAGGCACCGAGGCGAGAATTAACAGGTCCAAGGAAATTGAGCCTGAGACCCCGCCGAGGTGGGAATCGAACCCTGGTCCCTGGTCAGAACTCTGCATCAGGGTCTGCCGCTCTAACCATTGAGCCACACTCCTCCTCATGTTGGTACAAAATTAACAGTGCTAATCCAAAATGATTAATCTCGACAGAAAATGTGCCTGTTGCATCTACAACGTTTCAACACATAATTATTTAATGGGTCATCATCTGGCCAAATGACTGTCTCTGTTCATGGACTGAGGTGGATCAAGTGCAATGGATGCTAAAATCACTCAGATGATCCAGGTAGAATCTGGTATGACTGCACACGGGAAAACAAAGACATATTTCACCCAACTCTGCACTGCAAACGTCAGTTTCCGCACAAGAAGCTGTCTGTGGTTTGAAACAATGCATGTAATGCCATTAGCAGGTTGCATTGTCTACTGTAAAACCATCCTCTGAAATCCTTTGCTCCCTTTGCAACCAAGGGTATGAGTTCTCTGAAGAACAAGTTGTCATGTACGCAGCTTACTGATGATCTTGGATCCCAGAACACAATTTTTATTTTTAAGATGAGAAGTTCTGAGGTAATAATAGGGACTCTGAACCCACACGAAATGATGAGTAACTCTTCAGTTGTTTAGGAAGAGGGGTACAGTACTAGAGGTCCTCTCCTGCTCAGAGGTCTTCCACGCTAGCCAAGTATTTCCAGTTCTTTTGACCCATTGAAAATGAGCACACTCAATTTGACTATCTTTTTTCCAGACAACCTCAACAAAAGAGGCACATTTTGGATGCCTCTCAAACGTTGTTTCATGGTCCTGATGTGCCCATATGCCATGTAGCTGCAGGGTACCAGACAGCCGCTGCACCGTGATATCAAGCTTTCTTTCCTTGCCTAATGCACCCGCACAAATAGCTTAAGTGTTTGGACCTGAAGGAGGAGCGCCATGGTGAAGTCATTGGTCTTCACTCTGGTGGTAAGAGGGTTATTTACTCATTCAGTGGATGAAGTGCTGCAATAGTCTATGTTTATGTTTTTGCATTTTTTAGAGCGCGACAATTACCCAGGGGTGTCTCGGCGCTATTGAATTTGACTAGCTGAACAAAGGGTGATTACTGTGTGAACAACCATGTTTTCACTTGTTTCCTGAACAGGATGAGAGATGGACTGGTTTTAATGTGGAGGGGGAGGGAGTTCCACAGTTTTGCGGTGGCGGTAGTGAAGCATCTGTCACCCCAATTGACTCTCCTTGTTCGAGAGACATTAAGGAGGTGGGCTGAGTCGTAGCATAGTGCTCTGGAGAAAGCATATGGTCTAAATGCTTGTTTAAGAAATTGGGGGCCAGTGTGGTGAATCGCCTTATAGGCAATGCAGAGTGACTTAAATTTGGTTCTGCTCCTAATGGGAAGCCAGTGTAGTTGGCGAAGATGTTGGGAGATGTGAGTGTGTTTGGGAATTCCCAGTAGGACTCTGGCTGCAGCGTTCTGCACCATTTGGAGCTTGTTGATTACTTTCTCCTGGGCATTAAGGAGAAGCGCGTTACAGTAATCTGTACGTGAGAACACAAGGGTAGAAATGAGGGTCTTTCCTGCTGATGTCGGGAGGAAGGGAAGTAGTTTTGTGATTTTCCTCAGAGTATGGAATGATGAGGAGACTACCGAGCTGGCGTGGTGTTCAAAAAGTAGTTTGTCATCAAAGATGACCCCTAAGTTTCTCACTTTGCTAACTGGTTGCGGTGGTGCGCCCATTTCTTCTGGCCACCATTGAGGCGACCATAGTGGTTGTACCTTGCCAAACAGCATCACCTCAGTTTTTGATGAATTTAATTTTAGGCAATTGGCCGCCATCCAGATGCTGATTGCTCTCATTCCTGCTTTAAAGTTGGCTGCTATTTTAGTACCGTCTTTGTGGATGGATAAGACCAACTGGGTGTCGTCGGCGTAAGTAGTGAGATTAATATTGTAGGCCTTGATTACCCTCGCCAAGTCCGACACATAGATATTAAATAGGGTCGGACTTAGCGAGGATCCCTGTGGTACTCCGCATGGAAGAGAGAATATAGGCGAAGGGAATGGGCCTAGTTTTACTGCCTGGTTATGATTGGCGAGGAAAGATGTAAGGAGGTCCTTAGCCCTGTGCTTGATGCCAATTGTTTCGACACGGTTGATCAAGGTGGTATGATCAACCGTGTCGAAAGCAGCAGATAGATCCAGGAGTATCAGAATTGCTGATCCTCCATCATCCATAGTTCTTCTGATCTCATCTGCTGCTTTATAAGGGCGGTCTCGGTGCCGTGCCCCTGTCTAAAGCCAAATTGAGAGTCATCCAACAGAGTATGTGTGTGGATATATTCTGACAGTTGTGTCTAGCATGGGCATGGCCACTGGTACATTGCTGAGCTCCATGCATTCAGTACTGGTTCGACCCCAGCCCTTCCCACAGCCGCTGTGTAAGGTATTGGGTCATTAGTCTTGAAAGATGTGAATCCTTCAGGAGTGAGAAGTCTGCAACTCTCTTTGTACTGGGAACCAAGACATTGCAGCACTTGGCTCTCTCAGGGTAGTGAAGCAGAGCAGTTCGAGGCCTACTCAGGAGAGAGGATGTGGGCTGTTACCCCCAACTCGCTGGTAAACAACATCAATCAATAAATCATTGTCCAGTAAGTGATTTTTTCTTATGAAAAAAATGACGTCATTTTATTAGGTACATACTACTAAATGCTAAACATTAAGTAAAACTATGTAATAAGGTAGATGGAAATACCTTTGGTGGACACCCACGCTCGCCCCGCCCCAGCAAACCCTGAACCCACAACCCACAATGATAATTCATGATAAACTTCCCCCAAGATCATGGACTTAATCCCCTGGGAGAATCAGAGCCACATTTGGGGAAAGTTTTCTGGCGGTCTGCTGCATTTGCTGCAGCCAGCCGCTAAACACCATTTAAAAAGGTGGTGCTGCCCCTGCCCACTCTTTGGGCACCACAAAAGGACCAATATGCAAATTCCAAGCCCTCACGGAGGCTTATGAGGCGCTCCTCGTCCCAATAGCCTGAATATTAGATTAGCGACTTTGCCACTCTGTGTGGGCTTTCCCTTGGTTTAACATCCAGCTATGCATTAGGCTTTCCATTTGTCCTTGTTCCCCGTGGATATACCTGCCCACTGGGTCACCCCATGCTGCAGTGGTTCAGGGCTGTTGGTGTAGTCCCAAAGTCTGCGCAGCCCCGTCCGGCTCCCCGCGCTACCAAGCTCCTAAATTCCATGATCCTTCGGTGCTCCAGTCGACGCTGGTATCCGAAGGAAGATACAGTGGTCTACCTGTACTTAAGGCAGATGGGAGGCTTGATGTGAGCTGCGCTTGTGCCCCTAGACACAGGGGGGGTCGAGCACCCTGAAGACTCTGATTTTTTTTGTCTCTGGGAGACAGGATCCCCAGGACAATTACTTATTGCGTCAGGCCGCTTTGGGATACGATCTACAGGCCGGTGGTGTTCTTGTGGAGGAGGCCACACATACTATCCAGTGAAATTAATGTAAAGACGAGGTTGTACCAACTCCTAGGAGCTTCCTCAGTGGAGGAATTTAGGTTTTCCCAGCAGAGCTCAGTGCACTTGTTTTCCCTCCTTGTCTCCCGAGGGATTGAGCTTCAGAGGTGATTATTTGTTGGCCCTAGGCTATAAGGTCAACATTTATCATTTTGGTGTTGTTTTGCTCATGGCCCCTGGTGCATTTTGTCCATGCCTTCTGGCACCTAAAGGTTACTTTTTGTTGGGGAACCTGATTTTGCTATACCCTTGCCAAACCTGCCGTCTGCATGGGCTCCTTATGCGCTCACCTGCTTGGGTACGGCTTCCAGAGCCCCTTCACAGCCAGCAAGCAAAACATCCTGCCTGTTGCATTTTCAGCCCCATAGCTTTAGCCTTCTTTGCACTGGTGTCAGCAGTGGAGCCAAGGGCCAGGCCACAGAAGTCCCAGGGGAACCCTTCAGAGTACCCCACAGCAGGTCCATTCCCCCTACTGTTCTTCGGGGGATTAAGGGGGCCTGCGCCACTGACCCTGGAGAGACCCGTCTTAATCCTGGGTGCCAGTTGAAGATTCACAATCCTAAACTCCATCCTTGCCGAAGTTCAGGGGTCTTCTTCCAGAGGGGCATTATTCCCCCATTGCCGCCACCGAGTGTCTTCTCAAGAGTCTCTCCCTTGGGAAAGGGTTTTTCAGTAGGGGTGGAAAGCTCAGGACGGTAGGCACCTAGGCCCAATCCTAGGGTATGCGACCATCACCCCAGTCCTCCACCAACCCTCCTGCACAACATTCTGGTACATTTTAAGATGGTGACTCCAAAAGGTCTACAATAAGTTCTTCTCTGAGAACCTCATCTCTGCCCACAACTGACACAGCTGTCTGACCCCTTCCCACCACAACTGCAAAGGGGAGACCCTCCTATGTTTAGCTCTGAAGGTCTGGCCTTCCTCTTTTGTTTCTGTGTATTTGGGCGTGTCCGAACCAGCTGTAGTGTGACAAGTTAATTCACACACACACACATTTCCTTCCCACACCTTCCTGTCCCAGAAACTAGGCCATGCACTGTTATTGACACTTGTGTGGGAGTTCTTCGATCCCCCTGCTGGCCACAGAGTAATTAACTTGGCCCAGTGGAGGGGGGAGGAGATGGGGGAGGAGAGTCAAAGGCCTGGAATCTGATTATGGCTAGGCCAGGGAAATATTTCAATTCTCAAAGTATCATA
Source organism: Lissotriton helveticus (assembly GCF_964261635.1). Taxonomy (NCBI): domain Eukaryota; kingdom Metazoa; phylum Chordata; class Amphibia; order Caudata; family Salamandridae; genus Lissotriton; species Lissotriton helveticus. Next base: position 66,537,244 of record NC_136069.1, read on the forward strand.
TAGAGCATAGGTATCAAAAAAGTGACAGTGAATCTTCATTTGATGTATATATTTACCCTAAAATAGATAACTGATTGGTATCTCTAGGCCTAAGTATGGCACATATGGGCAGTGGTGCAAATTTTACCCATATGATATAATGCAATGAGCACATTGCCTTTCAGTAAGCACTACAACCCTGGACTTGAAATGCCCTCTCACAGTATTAAGGCCTATATCAGGTCAGCAACAATCCCTGAAGTGTCCCTTTGGTAAAACGCTAGCTGTCCTCAGATACTGGGCTGAGCTACATGGTAGCCTCACACGCCCAGCCCGTACATGTGGGCAGATTTGTTCATATGTGCTCACATGTTTGTGTTTAACCAGCCCAGAGACTCTTACCCTAGCTGTGCAGCAGTGGCCTCACCAAGCAGTGGTGGTTAGCATTTCCAGAGAATTTGCTACCAGTGAGACTCAGTTGGTGGTACCCGCACACAGTTAAATTCCAAAACTGGGTGGTCAAAGTAACTTCCCACATTCTGGTCATCATCTCCCTCTCTCCACCTCGATCCCTTGGTGCAGGAGAATGCACATCAAAGGGAGAAGTAATTGCACTCAGCCTGCACCTAGGACCTAGGGCCACTGACTTCACTGTGACAGCAACAATGGTACCAGCTACAGTGGTTTGATGGAATACTTTGACTCCATTACCATCTGTGGACCCAGATCACCACTGAACCTTGGAGTCCCTCTGGTTTCTGATGGCTGTTTGCTGCAGCTTCCTCATCCACCAGCATCAAGGCCATCTTTTGCTCACTTGGTCTCCAGAGTTCTTGTGGAGATGGTTTAGAGCCGCTCTAGTTTCCATAGAGATCATCCCTCACCCCAAAGGAGTGCAGGTCTACTACTTCCGCTATTTCAACATAATGGAAATTTACAATCACATCCTGTTCTACCCAGCCAGACTTTCACACTGCTGAAGTTACTCCACAACTCTGACAGCTGGCAATAGACCAGTATCAATAACCTATTCCCTTGGCTTGTTCGTGTTAATTTCTCACTTTGCAAGGGTCCTTTTTAGACCACATTGGCAGTCGCCTCACTACATGAATAGGAGCTGAAGACGAAGTACTCAAATCAGAGTGATGGTAAAACTTACATCTGTTAGGCACAGGTGGATTCTCTTTCTTTAAATCTGATTAAATTGCTCATAGTGTGGAAAGGGGGTCTTCCATTGGGAACATTTTTTCTAGAACATTGTTTTGTAAATGATTTGAAACAACTCTCTAGCCTTTTGCTGTATATATTGTATATCTGTTTCTACCGCTTTGTACTGTCATTCCAAGTTCAGAATCTTTAATTGCAAGAGCACGTGTAGCATGAATTAGCACAGAAATTTTACTTTCTATGGCACTTCTTGTGGGAGGTGAGAATGGAAGGATGAAAGGAGAGCCTTCTTGCTTCTGGTTGTTTAGTGGTGGTGGTCCAGGCCCATCACCAGCAGAAGGCGTCTTGCCTTATTTCAGAACCTCTTTCACAAGATGTGATTAAAAGTAGAAAGACACAGGGAGGCACTCTTTTCTCATCTGTTTCTCCTCTTGTTATTCCTGTCAATTCTGTTTCTGAAAGCGAGCTTCCTGGCGGTAGGATATGTTGCTGGCTGCCTTCTGACTTAAGCGTTCGATTTCTCTTGTTTCAGAGCCTGTTCCAGGAGGTGGGACTGCGGGTGGAAGGCTACATGGGCAGTTCATCGCCGGCCGGGGGCTTCTCCTCTGTCGATGTCGCCGTCTGCACCATTGAGAAGGCCAATGGTTTGATCAATAGGCTCATCGAAGAAAGCAAGTTGCATCTGTTAGGTGAGAGGTCAAGCAGTGTTTGTTAACTTAAGGACTTAAAAATCATTGGAGAGAGATGGACTATTGATCCTTTAGAATGTGTTCAAATGTTTTCCCAGGAGATATCAGGTGAGAATTATTTTGTGATTTAGGTCATAGGAAGGAGGGAGCTCTTCTGTGTTTTTTTGTATTTATTTCAGACCTTTCTCTTTTTTTCTTTATGTTCAGCAGGCATTGTACCCGTCAAGTCTGTTATTGACTGTTGCTTTTCTTGTAGGGATGCTGGTTGTCGATGAGTTGCACATGCTGGGTGATTCTCACAGGGGGTACCTGCTGGAGCTGCTGCTCACCAAGGTTCGCTATGTCTCTCAAAAAGCAGCTCCCAGGTAGGATTTTAATCCACTGTTTCAAAAGGATTATTTCTTGTATGTATGTAATATTTTTCATTTGAACCTAGGTTTACAGCAGCGTGCGTGCACAATACTGATGTTTTACATGGAGCGAATGGTGGGTGGGGAGAACTTAAGGATTCCATGGGCCAGCAAGGGAGGTGAAGATAGGACTGTGGAAGGAGGGTTAAAGTTAGAAGGGTTGACCTGGCTCAGCAAAGGACTTTGTAAGAGGACAAAAATTGAACAGATAAAAACAGTTAGCTACCTGGGCATCCTATATTCACAGGGTGGGTTATGGGGACCCCATCTAAAGAACGCATACTTAAAATATTCTTGAGCTTCTGATGCACTCTTTAGATCTGCCAATAAAATAGGAATGAAACACATCAGACAAATGGTAAAACGGTATAAAAGCAAACGCCTCCCAGTTGCAATATATGGGGCACCAATCTGGGGCACAAACAATAGCAAACAGATCCAGACACAGGAAATGGCACTTAAAGCAGACTCCTAGCAGTCCCGCGTTTGACCCCCATCTTACATAATCTATGAAGAACTTGGCCTCGTGTATATTGAAGATCACATTCATCTTAGTAGTGTTATCAAATGGCACAGGATCTGGTCCAAACAAGGCACACATTTTACTAGAGACATCATAAGGGATTGTCTAGAACTTGACCAGTACGAAGAAATACACTGGTTTAGGTATATAATCGGCATCTGGAAAGATGTGGAGGAAAATTGTAGTGTTCGGGACCCTGCAGGTATTCTACAATTCAGTAAGAAAGAACTAAGGCATCAGTGGAAAGTTATTGCAAGGGACCGATACAACAAGGGATACAATATTACCTGACTAATAATCAGGTCAGATTTTATTTGACTAGACTAGGTTTCCAACTAATCAATCATATTGTTGCATTGTCCACATCAAAGGCATGGACTTCAAATCTGCCAAGTGACCATGCGATGGAAAACCCGGTCAATCCCTATGCATTTCATGCTGTTCTGTAAATTCTATAAAGACATCAGATTAAGAGAAATCTGCCCCTTATTCCTATCTCAGGACCTCTTTTATTACCAGGTGAACTTCTCAGGAAATTGCCAAACGTTTACACATGTTGTGCCATTGTAACCTATATCAAGAACGTAATCAGGAGACGCAAATCATAAAGGCACCTAGATGGGCTGTGTTACGAGGCAGTTTAAACAATAGTCCCAGATTTTTAAGCCTATTCCCTTGTCTATTTTGACAATTAACATGGAAGGCCTGTGTGTAGACACAAAACAAACACTGGGTTTCCAACATCCTTTTTATTTTAGCTAGAGGGTTTTTAATTCTTATCTTAGCTATGTCTTTCATGATTATTATTAATACTTTTTATATCATTTTAATTCTGTTGCACTCGAATGACTATTTTACCATTTATGAGCTCACTTGGAGTGCGTAGTATTTTCCACGTTTACAAATCTCGTGGTCCTAGGAGTGCAATTTTTAACCCGTTGGGTGCTCATGACGGCACCATGCCATCATGAGTCTTGGGCGGCGTGTGCTCATGTCGGCGTAGTGCCGGCATGCCTCTGCCGCTCCCCCCGCAGCACTAATTCCTCGCTTGTGAGGGTGAATTAATGAGCAGGTTGGGTCATGACGGCGTGGTGCCGTCAATGGCACCGAATTGCCACGCCCGCCCCCTAGCCTCCCGCACCGCAGCAGAATTCACGCCACGGCAAAAGGGTTAAAGTAATCTATACATATGTATGTTTTATAGAACTTATATTTGATTTTGTTTTATATTGTGTTTTATGATATCGAAATATTTTACGCTGTCTATGGGCAAGAGGTTTTTTAATTATGTATGTGGTTTGCTGTGCTTTTATGGATTTCATACTAAAATCCAAATAAAGTTTGATTTGACTAGGGAATGGTTATTGCACATTATAGACATAGGAGATATTGCAGTGAGAAGGGTAAATGAGCAAGTGGAGGTGGGAGGCAAGGATGCATTTGTGTTTTTTAAAAGAAAAACAACAACGTCAAGGGCAATAAGTCTGGCTTTTTATATGGTTCTGAGGATGGCTGGATGGGTTGAAGCAACATATATTCAACGATTGATGAATGAAAGTGTTAAAAAGTACATGAATGGGTACATGAATGACTGCACAGATGAACGGGTGAGTGAGTGACTGGACGGAGGAATGAGTGGGTGATAGTGAATGGATGTGTGAGTGCATGGGTGGATGAATGTATACATTAATGGGTGCCTGGGTGGGTGAATAACTGAATACATTGAATACACACATGGATGCCTGTGTGCGGTTTGCTCTGCCTCTGTATGTGAACATGGATGTATGCAATATGGGTGTATGTGTATTTTGTATGTCTGTATGTGTTTGTCTCTGTATGTGGACATGAATGTATACAGTATATATGCAGGGGTATCTGTGTGTTGCATGTCTGTATGTGTGTGCCTGAGTACTTGAAGATGTGTGATTTTAATTTGTGCATGATTATTTTGTACGTCCATTGGCCTGTGGATATTTGTTCTTGTGTTATTGGAGTCCTGCTGATGCCTGACCTGCTCCATCCTTTCCTCCCTACCTGAGACTGTTCGGCTCAGATTATATAGAAGACGGGCTTGCAGTGGCCAGCCATCTCGTACACCTAATTTCATCAGCTTACTTCGTTGCCGCACCATATTCCCATCACAAACTCGCATTTGATGTGGTTCGCCAACTTTAATTAAGCAGCCATCTGCCTTTCATCCAATTCTACCTCAATGAATATTTAGTTTGTCTTCAGTTGTTAGTTATTGAGCATGAGAAGCTCACCTAGTCCGGTACTTCTAGACCGACATTGATAATGCGAAAAACAGAGCTACGAGTACCTGAATGGAAAGTGAAAAGTAGGACTTTATGTATACATATGCCTGTCATATTGCACCTTGAGAGCTCTAAGTGAGAGAAGGTGTCTGACATGAAGCTATGGACATCATCCATAAACACCTGCCATTGTCATATCAAGATATTCTCTTTTCTATGTCAGTGGCTGTGGTAATGTTGTTCCTCTGTGTCCACTGTAACTGTACATTTTTAGTCCTATTTCTGTGATCAACTGGCCCGACACTTCCATCACCCAGAGGTTGACCGTGCGTGGGTGAGCCACCCACACATTGTTGAAGAGATGCTGTGACTTGCTGCTGTCTGCCTCTGCAGAGGTGCCATGCTCTGGTGTTGCTTCGATGTTGCTCAACTGTGTGTAACACCTGGGGTAGAGGTCTGCAAAGCTCCAGCTTCAAGGTCCCGCCAGTGCTGGTGGAGGAGAGACCACCTCTCACTGAGCGGGATTCATGCTCCTGTTCTAAAAAAATGGCTGAAAACTGATGAAGTAAAATGATGTATGACAGTTACTATCAACCAATGGCTGATGACAATGGGCTGATCAATATTTGAATGGCATTTACAACAGCCAATGTTTGAGGGGGGAGGTGACTACTAAACATTTCTCTTTATAGACAGTATATGCTCTTGTGAGACAACTAGAACTGTCTCTTGTCAAACCTTAGAAGGGACCTTTTCCTGGGTCCAGCAGTTGTTTAGTTTGCTGACCATGACTTTGCTTTGTTTGCAGCTGCCCCGCCGCACAGAGCCGATCCTTTTCTGAAGGGATACAGATCGTCGGCATGAGTGCCACACTCCCTAACCTGGATCTCCTGTCCTACTGGCTGAACGCCGAGTTGTATCATACGGATTTCCGCCCGGTCCCACTCATGGAATGGGTAAAGATTGGCAGCACTATTTACGACTCTTCGATGAAACCAGTGCGGGAATTTCATCCCGCCATACAGGTCAAGGTAAGGGAGTTATGTAGCACAGCTCTTCAAAATGTTACTTTGATCTCAGTATCGTAACATAGTGCCAAGCAGTGCCGTATACATTAGACGGAGTGCATTGTTTGTGCAGTATCGTTATCACTAGTACAGGTATCTCAGCAATACAATCTTGTGAAAACCATGTCCTGTTCGCCCGACCCTCCTAGGACACATCCGGTACTGTCAGAAGGTAGGCAGTAAGGGGACCCCAGATGTCCTTGGGCGTCGAGGGCATTGGTAATTCTGCTGCATACAGTTCCAATTGTTCCCTGCAGTAGGCCATATCTGATAGCCACTGCCGCTTAGTTGGTGTTGCATGTTTGCCTCAATGCATAGTAACAGGGCTACTGCCATGAGCCTACAAATCTATGACTATTCCAAGCAGAGCAGATACACCAGGGGTTGCACATCACTGACTGAGCACCATGTCTGCTCAGGTTTCTGTGACTTGTGTCCATAAAGTGCCAGATGGGAGAGCATAACCAGGGTAGATGCACAAAATCGACATCCGGAACTCCAATCGCAAACAGCTCCCATCCCTATCAGACCATATTTATACAATTTAACAGGTGTTGCTTTATACTTTAGCGAATGGCCATGGAAATAGACTGGTATTTCCCCGTCCTGGATTAACAGATGCAAGGGTAGTGGTCATTGTAGAGCTTCGAAGATCTAGCCCATTCCAAGTTGGACCCTGAAAGTCTATGAAGAAATGAGGAATTAACTCGAGTATTAGTAATTACGGAATCGATTCCCTTGGTAATTCCAGATAAGGCCTTGGATTTTAACCTAAAGTCTCTGGGTCAAAGTAAAGAGATCGCTGTGTTCCTCAAGATGTCATAATTCTGAAGGGACCAATAACTGCTGTTACCACCCCATCCAAATCAATCGGCCACATGTAAATAGGACTTTAATGTTTCATTGTGGACCCTAAATTCAAAAATCCTGTGGTCATTTTTAATTGAGGACATTTCTCCTTTTAACAAGCGCACTAAGGGCCTGATTTACATCTCGGCGAATGGGTTACTTTATCACAACGGTGTTGGATATCCAGCCTGCCGAAATATAAATCCGATTATATCCTATGGGATTTATATTCGTAGACCGACACAATCTAAATTCGGTCCTAAGTTTTAGAGTAGTCAAGATAGTGTAGTGGGTAGTGTGACACGTGCAGAGATCAATCCAACGTGTTATCACTGATTTGATTTCTTAGCCCTTTATCTTGCTAAAGTTGATGTCATGATTACCGTTGACTTAGATAATTTGTACCTATTATATAATACCAAGAGATAATTCGGTTTGTAGTGTGCACCGTATACTAATATTGGTATTCTCAACAGTGCGCTATAAGGGTATCTCAAGTCCTGGCGAATTTTAAGCTCTTGGAACTTGTAGGCGACGTGCAATATCTTTTTAGCTGTGAGTATTCCCAGGTTCATCTCCCACACCCTTCCCAATTCTTCGTTTCATGTGTTTGTTCACTACATTAATCCCCAATTATTCTACAATCAGTGTTTAGGGAGCAAGCTCCAAAAGCAAATTTTGGAAGTTATTTTGTTTTTGTTTTTATGCTGCACTTCTGTCTCCCTCTCACTGTCTTATTCCCTTGCTTGCTCTGTTGGAAGGGGCCCTGCTGGCCTGTGTTAGATGGATATCAGATTAGCAAAGCAGACACACTGCATTTGTCCTAAATCAAGTGATTACTGTACAGGTTGCAAACTAAATTGCTGTTAAAAAACTCAGCGATGATATGAAAATTGTAAAATGATGGAAGTTTTCAACAGGAAGAGGTCGCATGTGAGTGGACTGACTCTCCTCTTTATGAAGATAATTTGTGAAAACATATGGGATTATTACAGAGGAACTTCAGTTTAGAGAATGGTGGATCTAAGCAAAGGTTTTCTCAAAGACTCTTGGTCAGTCAGTCAGTGCACAAGATGTGCGCATTTGTAAAGTGTATCCCAAAACCAAACAGGAGATTGTATGGACAATTTACTATACCTAGATTTCAGGCACACATTAAAACATTTGCACCCATCAGGCTAATTTTTTTGTTTTTTTTTGTTTTTGCGTATCAGACATGCAGAATCGTTCATGGATGTACCTTGCAAATGGGTTTAAGAATGTGGTGCAAACATTTTTATAAAGTAGAGGCAAAATACGGATATTGTATAGGAATAACCTTCTTTTCGCATTCAGTCCAGTAGTTAGTTGTGTACAGTTTAACTTTGATGCTGTGTTAAATTGTTAGATAATGTTTTCTTGGCTTGAGGAAAGCTTTTGAGCGTCAGAAACTGTCATTCTCACATAAATGCTTTCAACACTGCTGACTCAGGCAGAAGGTACTGGGAAGTAACCCATACTTTATAAGAAGCTGTTTTTGATCTCGGAACAAGCATACAGAATGCAGACCGAATAAAGTCCCCAAGCTCTTACAATAATACATGGCTTCTAAGATCATCAGAAGTAAAGCAAAGTGTATAATTTGATCTTTAATTATCTGAGCACAATCTATATCAAATATGGTGGCGCCTACTTACAAAGGTATTTTTCAGCCTGGGAAGTGGTACTCCAGAAATGCCACTTCTCCTGGTCACAAGTGCTATTCACGAATCTCTGCCTCCTTCTCGCCTCTGTTGTGCGGAGAGCTCCACAGCAGGATTTCTCTGTTTTGGTGGTAAACAGGGAAGGGACAAGGGGGGTTGGATAAGAAAAGGGGTATATTTAATGCAAAATGGGAGGGATGTAGAGATGTTTATGGAGAGACCTGCAAATACAAAAATGCCCACAAAAGAGCAAGTCCATTCACAAAAGTTACAGCTACTCTACGTGTGTTATTGACAAAACGGACTCAAATGTACTCTGGCTAAGCCTTGAAGTAATTTAAGCACCACACATTACCAATCATTGGTACTGCAACACACTTCTAGAAATCAGTGGAGGCAGTGAATAACAATTAACCCACCACATTAGGAAAATTATAACATTATTTAAAATGGTAATTTTTTTTATATTTTAATTGTAAAAAGTTTTGTTACAAAAAATATAACATTTTGATTCTAATTTAATTGGTATCAATTTCTTGTCATTACTTTACTTCTAATATTAAAATTAATATAATAAACATCTTATGACCAAGTTACCAAGACATCTGATACTACAAGGGGTGGAAGGTTAAAATAATAATAAATGTAATTTGTAATTTACATAAAATAATAATGTCGAAATAATGCAATACACATATCACGCAGTGTTTTTCCCCGCAGGGAATTACAATGCGGTCGTTACAATGACCGCGTTGTAATTCCGCATACCATTACCCCGCAAGTCGTAACAACGACTTGCGGAGGCGGGGCGCTGGATGTTGGAATAGTATTATTTACTATTCCAACTCCAGTCTGTGCGGACAGTACGGAAGGTGTTGGATTTTAAATCCAACACCTTCTCCCCCCTCTGCAAGTTGTTGTTCCGACTTGCGGAATAATGGTATGCGGAATTACAACGCGGTCGTTGTAACAACTGCGTTGTAATTCCCTGTGGGGAAAAAGTTTCGTGGTAACGTTGTTTACCTTTACACACACTCAACAGCCCTGATATCGCTGGGGGTGAGGGCGATTGTGGGGGCAAGAGGTGTAAGGGAGGGGATTTAATTGCCAGAACTTTCTTGCACCCATCAACATCTGGAAGTCATTGAAATACATGTACTTGACCTAGGGTGTATGGAGATCGACCATGTGGATCCCTGGACTAATTCAATAAAAAGTGAACTGCAAGGTCTGGCTGCTCCTCAGTGGAGTTCCCCCTCCTCTTATATGGAATCTCCTATATCTTCGATTCTACAGCGGATGCATTTCGTCCTGCTCGTGAGGTAGTCTTAGGGGATGAGGAGTTAGGTAAGGGTGTACGTTTTAATTGTGTTGATTTGTTATGCTTAATGTATGTGAGGTGTGCACGATTTGGGACAGATGTTTGCTATTTCCCTATTGCCTTCCACTCGGAGCCCTCCACCCTAGGGTCTGTGATATCTGCAGGTGTGAACATTTTTGTAATACATTTATGGCTGTAAATTCGGTCATAAAAGGCTCCACTTGATGGGGTAGAGGCTAGAAAATCTAAGCTTAAGTGGAAAACTCCGCCTGGACAAAAGTGTAAATCTCAATGTGTGGAGAACTCCACACAGAAATGTCCCTTTGTGAATAAGCCCCAGTGACTGCTTTAAGGATCCTATGCAAGTGTCAGGGAAAAACAATGTATTTCTTAGTACTTTCATTATAACATTCTATAGGGCACAGATAACTTTTATAAATATTGAAGATCGAGTGCATCTGAATACTTTGCAAACTCTTTTCCCCTCTCGAACACAGCCATATACGTGTATGGTGTTGTTAAAGGGCTGTTCTTTTATACAAATAACTCTGGTGGGGCATTCTTTCTTTATTGCAACTCTGAGGACTGTTTTATATTCGATATATAATGCTTAAACTTTTAGTCTGGGATATTTCTAGTGAAAGTCAAGCTACAAAGCAACGGAGGGTTCTACAAAGGACTGGGTAAGAAGCGGAGCACTGGGACTGAGCATGAACGAATATATGATTATTCAACGATTTCAAGTTCCACGCATGCCTTTACCACGCGAATTTTACTTCGCATGTGTCTTTTGCACGCAGCATTTGACAACGCATGTTTTTACTCCGCAATCATAACGTTACGAAACATCTGACGTCCCATTTACATAATGATACTGATAGGCTACATGCAGTACGAAGGAAAAGATCGATGTTTTAAACAATAATAAACAGATTCCCTTACATTATATTTTTATTTTTTTCATAATGCGCTTAATTAATACCCTAATTTACAAAGTTTTGATTCATATCTTACCCCTGTACGTCTTTCACCATCAGCCCTTTCTTCCACCGACCACGGAAACAAGCGTCAAAACACGTCTATCAAAACTGATAACGGACTTCTATTATGACGTGCTCTTTTACTTCAGCGTTTTGAGGCATTGTAGAGCGTTTTTTTTTACGTTTTTGACATTTTCTTCTTATTTATTTATTAATATCCGCTTGTTTTTTTTTTTGGGGGGGGAGACCCCCCCAACCCCCCCTAGCCTCCCCCCAGTCCCCCCCCCAGCCCCCCAGCCCCTTAATCCCCCTCCCCCCAGCCCCCCAAAGCCAACGCAGATCGTACTTGCGGAACGACGACAGGAAGGAATACCACTCGCGTGGTAAAGACGGTCGTTGAAGGTTTACGCGTGGGAAAGACCTTTGCGTGGTGAGTGACGCGTGGTAAACGTTATGCGTGTTATTTGCTTCGTGGTAAATGATGTTTCCCAGCATGAACGAGGGATACAGGCAGGACCAGCGAGGGAATACAGGCAGAACCAAGCGAGGCAGGCGGCGAAGGGATACAGGCAGGGCCAAGCGAGGCAGGCAGCGAAGGGATACAGGCAGGACCAAGCGAGGCAGGCAACGAGGGGATACAGGCAGGACCAAGCGAGGCAGGCAACGAGGGGATACAGGCAGGACCAAGCGAGGCAGGCGGCGAAGGGATACAGGCAGGACCAGCAAGGCAGGCAGCGAGGGGATACAGGCAGGACCAGCAAGGCAGGCAGCGAGGGGATACAGGCAGGACCAGCAAGGCAGGCAGCGAGGGGATACAGGCAGGACCAGCAAGGCAGGCAGCGAGGGGATACAGGCAGGACCAAGCGAGGCAGGAGGCGAAGGGATACAGGCAGGACCAAGCGAGGCAGGCAGTGAGGGGATACAGGCAGGACCAAGTGAGGCAGGCAGCGAAGGGATACAAGCAGGGCCAAGCGAGGCAGGCGGCGAAGGGATACAGGCAGGACCAAGCGAGGCAGGCAGCGAGGGGATACAGGCAGGACCAGCAAGGCAGGCAGCGAGGGGATACAGGCAGGACCAGCAAGGCAGGCAGCGAGGGGATACAGGCAGGACCAAGCGAGGCAGGCGGCGAGGGGATAGAAGCAGGACCAAGCGAGGCAGGCAGCAAGGGGATACAGGCAGGACCAGCAAGGCAGGCAGCGAAGGAATACAGGCAGGACCAAGCCAGGCAGCGAGCGAGGGATACAGGCAGGACCAAGCGAGGCAGGCAGCGAGGGGATACAGGCAGGACCAAGCGAGGCAGGCAGCGAGGGGATACAGGCAGGACCAGCAAGGCAGGCTGCGAGGGAATACAGGCAGGACCAGCAAGGCAGGCAGCGAGGGGATACAGGCAGGACCAGCAAGGCAGGCAGCGAGGGGATACAGGCAGGACCAAGCGAGGCAGGCGGCGAAGGGATACAGGCAGGACCAAGCGAGGCAGGCAGTGAGGGGATACAGGCAGGACCAAGTGAGGCAGGCAGCGAAGGGATACAAGCAGGACCAAGCGAGGCAGGCGGCGAAGGGATACAGGCAGGACCAAGCGAGGCAGGCAGCGAGGGGATACAGGCAGGACCAGCAAGGCAGGCAGCGAGGGGATACAGGCAGGACCAGCAAGGCAGGCAGCGAGGGGATACAGGCAGGACCAAGCGAGGCAGGCGGCGAAGGGATACAGGCAGGACCAAGCGAGGCAGGCAGTGAGGGGATACAGGCAGGACCAAGTGAGGCAGGCAGCGAAGGGATACAAGCAGGACCAAGCGAGGCAGGCGGCGAAGGGATACAGGCAGGACCAAGCGAGGCAGGCGGCGAAGGGATACAGGCAGTACCAGCAAGGCAGGCAGCAAAGGGATACAGGCAGGGCCAAGCGAGGCAGCAGTGAGGGGATACAGGCAGGACCAAGCGAGGCAGGCAGCGAAGGGATACAAGCAGGACCAAGCGAGGCAGGCGGCGAAGGGATACAGGCAGGACCAAGCGAGGCAGGCAGCGAGGGGATACAGGCAGGACCAAGCGAGGCAGGCAGCGAGGGGATACAGGCAGGACCAGCAAGGCAGGCAGCGAGGGGATACAGGCAGGACCAGCAAGGCAGGCAGCGAGGGGATACAGGCAGGACCAAGCGAGGCAGGCGGCGAAGGGATACAGGCAGGACCAAGCGAGGCAGGCAGCGAGGGGATACAGGCAGGACCAAGCGAGGCAGGCGGCGAAGGGATACAGGCAGGACCAAGCGAGGCAGGCGGCGAAGGGATACAGGCAGGACCAAGCGAGGCAGGCAGCGAGGGGATACAGGCAGGACCAAGCGAGGCAGGCAGCGAGGGGATACAGGCAGGACCAGCAAGGCAGGCTGCGAGGGAATACAGGCAGGACCAGCAAGGCAGGCAGCGAGGGGATACAAGCAGGACCAGCGAGGCAGGCAGCGAGGGGATAGAAGCAGGACCAAGCGAGGCAGGCAGCAAGGGGATACAGGCAGGACCAGCAAGGCAGGCAGCGAAGGAATACAGGCAGGACCAAGCCAGGCAGCGAGCGAGGGATACAGGCAGGATCAAGCCAGGCAGGCAGCGAGGGGATGCAGGCAGGACCAAGCCAGGCAGGCAGCGAGGGATACAGGCAGGACCAGCAAGGCAGGCAGCGAGGGGATGCAGGCAGTCAACAGCAAGGCAGGCAGCGAGGGGATACAGGCCGGACCAAGCGAGGCAGGCAGCGAGGGGATACAGGCAGGACCAAGCCAGGCAAGCAGCGAGGGGATACAGGCAGGACCAGCAAGGCAGGCAGCGAGGGGATACAGGCAGGACCAAGCCAGGCAGGCGGCGAAGGGATACAGGCAGGACCATGCGAGGCAGGCAGTGAGGGGATACAGTGTGGAGAAGTGTGGCTCAGTGGTTAGAGGCGGCAGACCCGGAAGCTGAGATCGGCCGTGGACCAGGGTTCAGTTCCCCACCTCTGCGGGTCTCGGGCTCTAAAATTCCACGGACTCGATAATTCTCGCTCCGGTGCCTACTCGACTCACGGGGTCACACTCTGCGACTCTGGGCAATAGCTTGCTTAATCTCCACTACGGCCCCTCGCGGCGGGATGCCTGGCTTTCACCTTGTGGATACCCTGCCGGGGTATCTCACAGGGGAATACCAGGATGGGTTCCCTAAGCAAGCGCTTAGATACCGTGTCGGTGATTTGCGCTATATAAATACATGTACATTTACATTTACATTTACCAAGCGAGGCAGGCGGCGAAGGGATACAGGCAGGACCAAGCGAGGCAGGCAGCGAGGGGATACAGCAGGACCAAGCGAGGCAGGCGGCGAAGGGATACAGGCAGGACCAAGCGAGGCAGACAACGAGGGGATACAGGCTGGACCAAGCGAGGCAGGCAACGAAGGGATACAGGCAGCGAGGGGATACAGGCAGAACCAAGTGAGGCAGGCAGCGAGGGGATAAAGGCTGGACCAAGCGAGGCAGGCGGCAAAGGGATACAGGCAGGACCAAGCGAGGCAGGCAGCGAAGGGATACAGACAGCGAGGGGATACAGGCAGGCAGCGAGGGGATATAGGCAGAACCAAGCGAGGCAGGTAGCAACGGGATACAGGCAGGACCAAGCGAGGCAGGCAGCGAGGGGATGCAGGCAGCGAGGGGCTACAGGCAGGACCGGCAAGGCAGACAGCGAGGGTCCATCATCAATAGGGTTAAAGTGGTTGAGGCGTTGCTTGAAGTACAGGCACTTCACGTGTTTCCTGAAGCTCAGGAGTGTGAGAGCTGGCTGGCGCTGGGTGGGGAGGAATCTAGAAACCCAAGGAATGTAGCAAGAGAAAGCTTTGGGGTTTCTACTTCTTGGTTGTGAAATTATTTGTCTTGAGTCTGATTACATTTTTGCTGTAAATGTTACTATATCAGTTGGAGATCTTGATGTTGCTTGATAGATACGGTGACGTGACTGAGTTTAAAACTGTTTACATGATGCTGCAGACTTTAAAGTTGCTATGGGCTGGTAGAGGAACATCCTGAGGCCTGGGTAGCAGTATGAAAAAGGCACTCTTGAGGGTTTGATGTGGTCTGGGGATGCAAGCGAAGAAGGAATTATTTTGATCGAGCACTTGCACCACTGTTCTGAAACCTGCTTTATAGCTTTCACTTTGCAGAGCATTAGGCATTGAAGTCAAGCGGTCTGTTTTTGGATGTTTGTGTGGAAGATAATTGTAGTTTTTCTGCGAAACCCTCCATATCTGGCTCCATTGACAAGTTGTGGGTGAAGCCATCATGGTTCATTGTTAAAAGCCATTACGACACAACCTTGTTATGTCGTCGCTTTGTAGAAACTTTGTCTTGAAGGGGTTGAAATAAAGAACTCCTGAGACATCTAATGCTAGGTGGTGATGTGGCAGTCTTTGATCACAGTAATGTAATTTCCCAATCTGATCTTTAGATAGAGTTGGATGGCGTCTGAATAATGATGCAGGAGGTTTTTGGGGTTGGGGGGTTAAAATCGCTGGAGGTAGGCTGGTTCCTTTAGGTACTCGGCAGGTCACAGGCAATGCGTTGGATCCTGAAGCGTTCATGTGAACGAGGTGGGATCTGTTATTCAGATAGTAATCTTCTTTTCACCTCTTTTGAGCCAGTCCCTGACTGCAAGACCAATCTATGCCAGACAGTCAAGAAGGCTTGGGAGCATAATTTTCCTTCACAGACAGGGTACCACGTATCCTGGTTTGTCAGTAACACAGGCAATCTCCTCTTAGCTATTGCTGAGTGCTCCTTTCTATTTCAAAAACAGGGAAAATGCTTGAAACGCTCAAAAATAAAGTAAATCAATTTCATTGAATCACTGTTGAAAGTCTTTCAATTTAAAAAGACCAAAACAAAATTAAAAGATGCAATAATGGACTAACATGGACTTTAGACTGTCTGAGACCTTCTCTTGACATTCTCTAAGGTGCGTGATTGTTAATAGGGCTAAGTACCTTGCCGTTAGTTTCCGTTTTGGGATAAAAAAAATAAAAACGCACATTGTTTACCGAAGAAATTCACTGTGCAATCTTAATCATTCCATTGTGGGAATGCCATTAGGCATGAGAAAACCTAATGGGATTTTTGCAATGACTTGATTAATATTGGACAGCCAATTAAATCTCCTTGGTGCTGTATAGACGGAATATTTATATTACATGGCTATATTATTCTAATAAGTACCTGGTGACTTTCTCTTTTTCTTTCAGGGTGATGAAGATCAGATTGTCAGCCTTTGTTATGAGACGGTTAGCGATGGTCACTCTATTTTGATCTTCTGTCCATCTAAGAATTGGTGTGAGAAGCTGGCGGACACCGTAGCCCGAGAATTCTACAATTTGCACCAGAGAACCGTGCAGCACACTGATGGTATGACAAGCGAGCGATAAGTGTGCATTCCAGTGAGCAAATTGTCATGAGGCGGCTGTAGCATAAGCCATAGATGTTCCTTCTAAAGTGCAAGTTTTTTCCATTGTGCTGCCTATTCCAGAAACTCTGCCACAGGGTCTGCTTTAGTGAAGCTAGGGCGCAAATGACAACTTCCCGTTTCCCCTTTTCCTCTTAATGGGTCTTACTTTGTCCCAGTTTTTCCATGAATCCTCGAACCAAGAAATTTTAGCTGTGATTTTGTTTTCATATATTTGAATTTTATTTGAATGTGTTTTAACGCAATAGAGAGATCTTAAGATATAACGCATTTCATAAATAGACAAATGTGCATGCTTCTAATTGCACTTTTAAGCAATAGATCAACTCCTACCAATTTTTTAATAACGTTCATTTTTATATAACATTCTTATAATAGGAGAACATCTTGAAACATTCAATTTTTTTATATCAGGTGGAGGTGATTGGGGGTCAAGTTGAGGATTATGGGGCAGGAAGATCTAAAATACATTACACAAGTTCTATTTGTTTATTTTATTTTTTTGTTTTGCTACATTTTGCTACAGATCTATTAAAACAAAAAAAAACACCTACGGCACTAATATTGTTCAGAGTCTAGAATTTACTTGCTCACGTTTGTGTGATGGTTACATCCGTATTTTTATAATTTATTCTAAGTTATCACTTTACAGGCATCAGTTTCCTGTAATTAGTCCTAAGGGATGTGGAAGCCATATAATAGTCTGTTGGTGTGTTTGAGTAATTCGGGTCTGTTATATATTCCCACCATGGTACTGCACAATGTCAGATCCCTTCATAGAGTCTGATTTAGACTTCGCCAAATTCTTCTTCAAGTTAGAGCAATGCCTAGGCAACTAAAAATAATAAATTGGTTCAGGGTTGTTCCTTACCAAAAGAGCATGGACTGTAGGGTGGTTGCTGCTTTAGAAGACCTGGGGTAAATGCTCAGTCTTTAATACCTTGCTTTTACATCACAGTTTTGTTTTGGTCCATCTTCTTTTGCCATCTTTGTTTCTGTAGTGAATTTTAACAAAGTACGTGACATTTAAAGATTGCTGTATTGCTGATGCTGAAATGCCCATCATCCTTTACATGTTACTGAGCCACATTTGCCCTACGTTATTTTCAATTAAAATTTAGTTTGAGCCTATTACAGTCTTCATTAGTGATGTGTAATAATCGAAACTTCCATTCTTTTTTTAAAAAACATTTTATTTGTCAAATGCATAAAGAGCAGAGCTCTGTAACCCAGCGGCTTTGACATTTTTCTCATTGAATATAAGAAAAAGGAATAATGTAAGGACATGCATATGAAATAAAACAATACTAAACAAATAACATAACCCCCCCCCACCCCATCGCACTGTCAACCAAGCAAAAACCACATGCGTAATCGGAGCAACAGTCCTACAATCACTGTGATAAATATCTGAGAGAACACTATACCACCCGGTATATGTATAGTACGGGCACCCCCAGTGAGGGGGAGGAGGAAACTACAACCTGTGCGTTCCCTGCTCTGGAACGGGCTCCAATTCCAATCCCTGGTAATCTGCCCAGCGCTTCCAGATCTTATAATGTTTACGCGGGCACCACCTTGCCATAAACTTGGGGGCCTCTAGGCCTATGCAGAAATCCAGTGCTGCCTTCCACACTGAGACGGAGGTGCAGCTGTCGCCTTCCAGGCTCTAGCAAATTCGCGCTTGGCAAGGGTAAAGACTAGAAGCATATGGTGACGTTTGTAGACGTTGCCACCGATATCATACATTACATGCAGGAGCACTAGTTTAGGGGAACGAGGGAGATCCCAACCCAGAACCTCTTACAGACATGTCAGTACACCCCGCCAAAACCTAGCTAGCGCAGAGCAACCCCATATGGTATGGAGCAGAGTGACCTCCTCATGCAGGCAGCAAAGGCCCTGCGGGGAAGCCACCAAGCCAGAACCTGTAGAGCATGACTCTTGTAAAATAGACCCAATGGAGGTATTTAA
Source organism: Lissotriton helveticus (assembly GCF_964261635.1). Taxonomy (NCBI): domain Eukaryota; kingdom Metazoa; phylum Chordata; class Amphibia; order Caudata; family Salamandridae; genus Lissotriton; species Lissotriton helveticus. The sequence goes on from NC_136069.1 coordinate 66,555,592, forward strand.
ACTGAATGAGCCGAAGGCTCATATCTATAGCCGCCCCGCGAGGGGAGGCGGGAGCCTCTATCCAGTCCTCCTCCTCCTCCTCCTCCTCCTCCTCAAGTGAGCCCACACCATCCTCACATGCCCCACGAAGATGCTGCAGAGATGGGGAACAGTGCTTAACCAGAGATTGATACATTTTAGATATTTTATGGTCTTGCAGGTCCCCCATGAAAACCTTCGCCTCCACCGGGCTGAAGTCCGCCAACTCCACCAAGCTAGGAGAGAGAGCATGCCGAAATTGCAAATATTTAAAGAATTGTGTACGTGGCATTTGAAAGTCCTTCTGCAGGGTCTCGAGTGATTTCAATCCAGACCCCCGCATTACATCCCCTAGGGTAGAGATCCCAATCCCGGAATACAGGCAAGGCCGCCAACTGCGGCAAATGTCTATTTTGCCATAGCAGCGTCTCCCTAGTCAGGCGATCCCACCAACCCATCCAACGCAACGCCTGCGCCATACCTGAAACACCAACTGCGTCATACTCGGCAAGGAACGTCGCAAGAGCGCAGAATAGAGGAGCGTGTGTAGTGAGTGATCGCCCATCATACATCGCCCCACTACATATGCCGGATCCGCCCTGTCCCCATACCACCATTCATTAAGGACCAACAAGTGTGAGGCCATATAGTATGAAAGAATGTCCGAAGTCGCAAGCCCCCCCACAATATGTGGATTGGAAGCAAGTACTGAGAGCCACCCTGCCCCCCCCCCCCCCACCCCCACCCCATAAAAACTGGTTCAGGGCCGCATTGACCTGGAACCACCCCGAAGATATAGGCTATGGATGATTTTGTAGCTGGTATAGCAGACGAGGAAGAGAGACCGTTTTAAAGATGGCCAAACAACCATATATAGTTAGGGGCATGTGGGACCAGATTTTAATATCTTCGCGCACCTTGTTCCACACCGGCGCTAGGTTTCTATCCCAGGCTATCGACCGCAAGTCAGAAAGGAACACACCCAGATATTTCAGCTCTCTGTGCACCACCTGTACCGCGGAGGCCCAGGCACCAGGATCAGCCCCATCACCCAAGACCCACAAAGTAGATTTCCGCTCGTTCATAAAGAGGCCAGTAGTCTCTCCGAATACCTGCATGATGCGCAGCAGCCGCGGGCCAGTCCTTTCCAGGTGAGTAAGAAAGAACAGCACATCGTCCGCATACAAAGCTATGCGATCCGACAGTCCATCTCCCCATTCGAGACCAGCCTCTTGCGCATCGATACGCACCCATGCGGCCAGTGGCTCCATCGCCAAGGCAAACAAATATGGTGATAGGGGGCACCCCTGCCTTGTGCCTCGATCAATAGGAAAGACCCACGAGACAGAACCCGCCACGCGCACAGACGCCGTTATATGCATATAAAGTAGAGTCAGATAAGACAGGAAGCAAGGTCCTAAATTCAATCTACGTAGAAGTGCTAATAGATACTCCCAGCTCAATGAATCAAAGGCTATATCCATGTCTGCAAGTAATAAAGCCGCGCGTACCCCCAAACTCCCGGCTGCCACGATCGCTGTATGCGCTCCAGGAATATTATGGCGGGTCGCCCGCTGGGGAATAAACCCGGCATGGTCCGGTTGAACTATATACGAGATATGGGGACGGAGATGATTAGCCAGCGCGTTGGCCAGAACCTTGGCCTCAACGTTGAGAAGAGAAATGGGGCAGTAAGATGCATGGTTCTTGGGAGGCCTACCCGGTTTGTGAAAGACCACCATCTCAGCGTGCCGCCAATCCCTGGGCAGACGACTGAGCTCCCTGGCCTCCTCCACCACATTGCGATAATGAGGACCAAGTTGCAAGAAGTACCATTTAAAAAACTCATTCGGGAAGCCATTAGGACCTGGCGCCTTACCAGGCCGCAACTCCTGGAGGGCAGAACCCAGTTCGTCCTCCGAGAATGGACGGTCCAGTTCCGCGCTAACCTCGTCAGTCAGAGCCCTGGGCGGGAGATCATCTAGAAACCAGCCAATAGCCTCTGCTGGCAGACATTCCCTAGGAGCATAGATGTCTGCATAATATGCCGCAAAGCTTTCAGCGATGGCCGACTGCACTGATATCGGTATCCCATCAAAATCTACAATACCCGGGAGGACCAGGGAGCCCGTCGCTCCTTGGCACAATCTATGTAAGAGTTTGCTTGACTTGTCCCCCCATTGGTAAAATCTGCTCCGGGTTGCCAACCATGCCTGGCGGGCTTCATCTAGCAAGAGGGACGAGTAGTGTTGTTGCGCTAGCGACAAATGACGGCGGACCAGCTGCCCCCTCCGCCTCCACAGAGGGGTTCCAGATCCAGAATTATTGCTTCTGCCCTAAGAAGAGATTCCCTACGGACCCTACGCGCTGCCGTGGACAAGGAGATGTCCACCCAGCAAAGGGTGGGCTTCATCGCCTCCCACAAAGATTCCGCAGCCAGCACATTATGCAATAAATACTGCTCAATGGCTTCTTCCCACTTCCGGTCTTTTAATTAAAGTTTTCTTTCAGTTCATTAATGTTTTCAGAGTATCCCTTTCAATTTAGATGCCCTATTGAGTGTTAAGTGTTTACTTTGTCTGAGGTACTGGAAGCAGGGCTCTGTTTGCGGGCATATGCATTGACAGTGGATTACTGCTTCTTCACCGGTTGCTGATTGGTGGCTCCGAATGGTTTGGGGGCTGTAGTGGACATCTCTTTAGTTATTTAACCCAGAACCGGGGGGGAGTAGTTATCATCCTCATTGTAGAAAACATGGGCCATATAACATACCCCATGTGGACAGAGAAATAATTAAATTCCAATACAACCTGTCAAAGTCCCAATTAATTCAGATAACCATGCTCTAATAATGCTTCTAAGCATAAGAGAACTCAATAGCAATTCAGGCTGAGCTTGCAGAATAAGATAGGCCTAGTATTAATCAATTCTCATACTGTGGCATAACAATAGGAACTCAAGGAAACCTATATGGTAATCCTTTCACAAAACGCATAACAATTAGTGACTTAAACAGAGAGGGCTGATCAGACAAATGTTAAAAGGCTGAGAGGGTCGACAAATGACCTTTGACAATAACTACAGCAAGGAATTGCTGCGATAAAGACAAGACAAACAGAAAGTTTCCCTTTTGGGTACAAGAGCAGATCCAGTCTTCTAGTCTTTTCATAGGTTTCATACAGCCGGTTCTGCCCTCCTCCGGCATTCCGCAGGTCCAGGAGTGTTGTAAAGTAGGTGCATGGAGTTGCCAAATGTATGCCTGGCATGAGCGAATAAGTGGAAATGATCCCTGGGGATGGCCTAACCAATGGTGATACTATCGTCCTTTGGCATCTAACACCAAATCCAGTTTGTGGCAGTCCTTGTACCCACAACAACTTCAGAGACAGAATTCTAGTCAAATAAAGCTGAATACACAAGGATTGTTTTGGAATCTTGACTCCACCCTTTGAAGTGCAACTAAAATGTTAAATGTAAACCCAGCAGAATGCTCAAACAGGCTGTGCCGCCACAGTAATGTCCAAAAGAGGCAGACTGTGATTGATACCAGACTGGCTTGAGGGCCAAATGAAGAAGGGCCCTGCCCAGATGTCAACTAACATTGGCTTGTGACCTAAATGTCATATGGAAAACCCGTGTAGACAACCCTAAGTGAGTCGCTGCTGTCGAGTATATTTGTTGCCATGAATCCTTTCTGAAGCAGTGGACGGCCCATACGTGTAATCTTTTCATAAATTGCAGTATCTCTACGCAAATTAATTGCTACAAAATTAGACTCACAGATTTAAAGTACGTCGCCGTGGACTTGTAGGTAATGTCTGCATGGAAGTCCCTATTCAATAGATGGTTCTTTTCCAGAAATATAGTCCTGCACATGGTCTCATGGATGTTTACTGAGACCAAAATGTTGACAACTTACACACAATATCCCATATAAAATAGAACTATTTGTATTGCCACCCATTGTATGCTTACTCTGAAGGATTTGGTTGTTTGTCTGTGTTTTATTTTTCAGCACATGTGGCCTCCTGTAAATTGAAATATATCACACAATTGTAAGTCTTATCTGGAGGAGTTTGTGTATATGTGAACTTACTTTTATTTGTGTTTCCTTGTTTAGTATAGAATGTATATATATATACATTTGTCTGCCATTACTAAAGCTATTGAATTTTCACACCCTAGCACAGAATACTTGCCAATCTTTCTTTTATGCCCTCAAAGATCCTGAATACTCAATCTAAAAATGTACAACAGAGAGTAATTTAAATTAAGTCTCCCTGGAGTTTCCTGTTGTTCATATATGAAAAACTCCTATCAAGCACACCTATCAAGCAGAATGTGATATTCAAACAGGACTTGACACTTTAATGTCACAAAAGGATCCTCCGGCCCTCCCCTGCATATTCTATCAAGTTCAGATGGGTCTTCTCTGCCCATTTAGATCAGCCTATTTGCTCCTGGGAGCAGGTTTACACCTCATTCATGTCTGTTTATATGCTAACTATTGGCTGGCTGAAGTGGGAGAACTAAATGCAGGGACTTTCAGGCAAGGAAAAGATAACTTGCTAAAAGTTACTTTTCCACAATATTTAGAAACAAATCTGACCACCATTGCACTGGATTTTTAAAAAACTTTTTATTTAAAATAGCTGTTTAATTGTTTTCATAGCTAGTCCCATTCTCGAGATCCAGTAGTAATATTTAATATTGCATTGCATTGTTTTCCTATGGAACAGCCAGCTTCACTACAGTGAGAATAGCTTTCAGGTGCTAGTCCCTGCAAGGACATGTTTAACATTAAACTTTTACACTTTACATGTCCTACTTTTAAATAGCATCCACTCTGCCTTATTGGCCTACATAGGGGTGACTTGTATATATTAACAAGGAAGTTTTATACCTATCAAATGGGTTATTATGACAGGTTGAATTTGCATTTAAGGCCTGCACACCTTATTGTGGGCAATGTTGGTTGCTGTGTCCTGCGGGACTTCCTGGTGGGAACTACAAACCCTCCACCTTTTATGAGGTATGGCTTCATTATCTGCTCAAAATGTGAGGAATCTGGGATTAGAAGTCTCTATCAGAAGAACAACATATTTACCTTCTGTAACACTGTTTCTGGTGGAGACTCTAACAGCAGATTCCCTACTGCCCGCTCTAATACCTGTGGAGTGGACTTCTAAGGTGTTAATAAAGTTCCATGTTGGATTCTGCACACTGTCGCGATTCTAGAGCTTTTCGGATGTTTTAAGTTTAAAGGCACTAAGGGCCAGATGTAGGTAATTCCGATTTACCGACTCTTAAATACCGACTCATACCGAATCGGTATTTAAGAGTCGGTAAATTGGAAGGAGTCAGATGTAGGTAAAAAATTACCGAATCTGTATGAGTCGGTATTTACCGATTCTGTAAATACCGATTCTGTAAATACCGATTCTGTATTTCCCATTGATTCCTATGGGCCTTGAAGCCCATAGGAATCAATGGGAAATACAGAATCGGTATTTACAGAATAGGTAAATACCGAATCCTGCAAGGGTGCAGGGGGTGTCACTTTGACACCCTCTAGCCCCCCAAGTACAGGCTAGTGTGACATGTGGCACACATACATGCCCTAAGGGCATGTCTGTGTGTCACATTGCACAGGTGTGCATGCACAGATGTGCATGCACACCTGAATTCGGTATTTTACCACCCAATAGGATTGGGTGGTAAAATACCGACTCTTAAGGGCCTATGGCACTCTTAGGAGTGTCACCTACATATGGATTTACAGAATCGGTATGTTTACCGATTCGGTAAAATACCAAAGTGGTAATTTTACCGAATCTGTAAATATACCGATTCTGTAAATAACTACCCACCTACATCTCAAAAGCCAAATACCGGTCGGTAACGGCCGAATTCGTCCGTTACCGACCGGTATTTGGCTACCTACATCTGGCCCAATATGCTTTGTTATGAATGACTCTGGTAGAGAGCCACTAGCGTTCATTGCTGTTTCTAGATGTCATAACTCACTGCTACGAGGCAGCAACACTTGATAACAAAACTTGTTACCCACTGTTGCTACATCATAAAGGCGTTCAAGGGCAGGTGGACAGGGTGCTCTAAGAACCTGTCAGTGCACCCCTGCTTGCCTGCTTTGAATGAAAGCAAAGCTGCAGGATGGGGACTGAAAGGCAGGGAAGGTGGTGTGGGCTTTTTGAAGATGGCAGATAAGGTATTTATTGTTTACACTTGGGACAGGGAGCAGAGACCATGTTATGTATGGCTCCTCATTGCACGTCTGCCCCTCCATAGCAGTTGAAAGGAGGGGCAGTTGATTTTTGGGGGGCCATACATAACATACACTTGTAGATGAGAAAAAAGTGAATTAAGGGGTTGTTTTTCACCTTGGAGTTCTGTGTGATATCATTATACAATTCTAGCTTCACTCTTGTCTATTTGACGTCACTCAGAACCCCTTGGTTAGAAACATCCTGGTAATTCACTGTGGTCCATCTATAGTTCTGTATGTTGTAAACTGACATAAGCGCACAAGGGTAATGCTTATGTTCAGTTCTGTGGTGTCAGTGCCGGAGGAGGGACGAGTCTCCGTGGAGTCTGATGGTGCCGCCTATCGATGCATGGGAGCAACTTCTGGAAATGTTTCCCGATCCAGTCTTGTGTCTAAGGGAATTCAAAAGGTGAGATGTCTGCAGTGAAATAGCGTATCCTCCGGAGAGAGCTTTGCTCAAGGTAAGTAACTTGTTCTTCAGTTAGTAGGTTGTTTACTTGGTGCTTACCTAAAACGATTGTGATGTACCAAAATAAGATATCCCGTACTTCCATTTATTGTGCTCGTTGAATTTTGCTAGCTATTTTTGAACTTAGGGAATGATGGTAAGCATGCATCCACCTTACAATAATTAGTGATTATAAGTAATTTTCCTCAGCCAATAAAGATTGAAAAGATTGATATGGTAATACAATGTATATAGTCAAATTGACAAAGTATTGGACTAGCCAGTGTTTCCAGTTCTCCATGGTGTTTTAGTCGCCCTTAGGAAGCAATGGACACTTATGCCTAATATTTATAATGGGACCAGCCTATAAAGCAACTAAATCGCTCATGTGTACGGTACATGGTAGCAAAGGCTTGTCATTGTAATAGTTGCTGTCAACATAAATATTTTTTTCTACCATCACCAAATCATTGACTGTTGAAATTCCTGTACGAAGAATGTGGCAAGCGTCATGCTCAACCAATCCGAAACCCTGAAATTAGGTATCGCGCTCATCATGAGTTTTCATTCATGTAGTGCCTCCAAACGCATCAGCAATATAAATACTACTTCATAGGCAATCTTTAACCACTTTTGGTAAAGCCAGTAGGTCTGACATTAATTTCTTAACACATACAAACAGCATTGGTGCATGGTTTTGTTTGCATACACCAGCACATGAACTCCAAACCCATTGGCTTTGCCAATGTTTGTATTTCAGACAAGCAAGCCTTTTTTTTTTTTTTTTGAAAACCTTTATTCAACAGTTAAGGAGATACATGCATTGGCCCACGACCATCTCGGTCGGCCGTAAAAACAATCAATGATAAACAGGAGCAAATCAATCCAATCAGCAAACATGATACGATAAGGTACAACAAAAGTGGTTACGGGGCCTGTAGCACCGGGTTGAAGGTTTCCAGTTTTAAATTGAAGAAGGGGGGAGGCTGCAACATCAAGGACACAGCACCTCACATAAAGAACACAAAGAGACAAAAGGAACACACCCCAGTTGAAATTCGAGGGAGGCTATGACTGTAGGAACTAAATAATCAAAGCAACCATGATAGGAATACTAAATAACATGTCATAATACAGTAAGCAATGTTCCCAATATCACCTCAAAGAGCCCGCCCCAAGGAGGCGGAAAACAGGAGCTTTGAAGATGTCCGAAGAAGGACAGGGTGCAAGACCAAGAGACAGCCAACCCTACTAAAGAGGAAAGAACCCTCCCAAAGCCAGAAAAGAGCGATAGAGACCATAAAACAAAACAAACTAAAACAACAAACCCCCCCCACACCCTCCACCCTGCACCCCTGTAATGGCTACGGCCAACCCACTAACAGCGTGCCTGTCGCCCAGAAACGACCCCACAGAAAAGAAAAATACAAGAAATGGAGTAGGAGGAAATGAGTAACAAAGGAGGCAATATAGATTCGTTAAGATGACATATAGTCCGACCAGATAGCCGAGAGGGGGAGCCATACAAAGGATTATCTACAAATGGAACGACAACAAGCGGGAATTTGACGTGAACTATTACGAAAAGACACACAAACTCGGAATTGCATTAACGCACCATTCAGTGCCACGCCCAAGCGGAATATCACTATAGGAATCACATTCCAGCCTGTCCATGTATATCAGGATGTAAGAGAGTCAGTCTGTAGTATAGTGAGAAGAGTCCAGTGACATGCAATAAGGCGAAGCCACACGTGGAGCAAATCATGTAACAAACTATTCGCCCCCAAACAAGGGTAGAAGTGGAAAATGAAAACAGGACAAATAAGCATCCAACGGCTATGCACTAGAGATATTAACACTTCCACGGAATCAATAAACAATGCGAAAGAACAGGAACACAGGATGCAAAACCCCACCCGGAAGGGACAAGACCTGACCCACATCAAAACTCCGCTAACCCAACAGGACAGCCGCCATTAAGTGAGCGTGCTATAGGGAGAACAACAGGAAAACATAAGTCCGAAATGCAATCCCACCAAACCATAGTGACCCGCCCGTAAAGTAAGCTATATTAACAAATTGCATAAAACATGAAGACAGAAACAATAAACCTCCCAAGGAACCCAAACCCCTACTCCCAAGAGAAATAAAACCGGAGGAGGGCCAGTATTATGCGTCTGAAACATCAGTCAGGATATCCCCGGCCGCCCCACCCCCGACCCCGAAGCAAAGCATAACCATCTCCTAGCTCCCTCGGCCACCCATCCAGCAACAGTAGAGCAAAAAACAGGAAGCAGAAAGAAAAAACTTTTTTAGCCTTGTCCCTTTCGATCCAGCGGGCCAACAGGGTGCAATAATAAAACAGCTTTCCGGAACAACGCCAACAGCCGCCAGGACCACAACAGAGCGAGGCATCGTCCACCAATATCCGTCCAGGACAGAGTCATATAGTCCACAGATGAATAAAGAGGGCCAGTACTCATCCGCAATCTTCCAAAGTCAAACAGTCGAAGTAAAAGCAGCAAGCCCAGGACTCCATGGTAAGATTCACCAGCAGATCCCAAAAAAGTTGCAAGACATGGCGCCCGGAGGCGACCGCCCAGCCGCTGCAGCCGTCCGGGAATCCCACACTTCTCAACAGGAACTGCAGACAGGGTCGCAGTGGTATCAAGGTCTCTCACCTCCGGCGCTTCCATGCATCCCTGGATAGGCAGCTCAGAATAATCGAATCCGGGGTGTGGCGAAGCGCACTGCAGTAGGACGCCATCTCGGGCAGTCGAGGATAGTGTGGTCAAAATGGCTTCCAATGGACCCCCTAGGTCCCGGGCATTATCGCACAGCACGGCTCGCAGGGCAGCCAGAGCGTCCAAAACCTCGCAAGTCTGCAAAGGCATCTCAGAGATTTCACCCCGTTGCAGTGCAGCGTCGGTCGTTGTAAACACCCACAGCAGAAGGGCAGGCCAACAGATGCACTCGCAGATCGCTTGAAGAATGGCCCCCCTCACCGCACCGGAGAGAGAAAGGTTGAAAGAGACGATCAGGGTGAAGGATACAAATGTATCTCTGGCAGCTGCAACGTCGAGCCAGCGTAGAGGTAAAAAGGGGAGAGAAGGCGCTCTGCTGCGGAAAACTTGAGCGACAGCCGTCCTCCGCCGGCCGGGTCTGTTCTGCCTTCAGTGTCCGTCGTTGCCGTAGGCGGGGCCGGCCGGCTCCGAGAACAAAGACCCAGTCGCCGCCATTACACACCGGAGTGGAGACAAGGACGTTCTACCCTTCCTGTCACAGGGATTACGTCGGGGAGCACATCGGCGGATTCGGCATCACTTCCCACATCCAATACCGCGTCGTGAGTACAGGAGAAAGAGCAGGATGAGCAGCTGTATGGAAGGAAGACGAGCGGGACAGCGGAGCCGAGGGTTCAGGCGGCCATCATGGTTGCAGGCTAGGCTCCTCCCAAGCAAGCCTTTTGATGACACACATATCAGAATGGGGAGGCGGGCAGGGGAAGGGTCATAATCACTCTTAGGTTTTCCAGTCAGCCACTCCAGACAGAAATCCATTTTATGCAAATCAGTACCTCCCTGGCATCTCATTGGAACAGTTCAATCTAGCTGCCAGGATAAATGGTGGGTTGCAATGCTGCTCTGGGTGACTGACAGTTGTTAGACTATTTACAAGCATTCCTCCAATCATCCTTTGTGGATTTTCTGTTAAGATATGGCAGCCCAAATTGCCAGACCAATGAAGCTGTCCCACGTGACCTAAAATGCTTGGAAGATGAGATGCTTGTGCAGCACATTATGCTAATATGTAGTAGTATTGTGTCTTGCACGGAACTGACCTGTTTGTCTCTGTGCTGTGTGCAGACCTGCCCCACTGACCCTGTTCTCATAGTGTTAGTTGGTGCATCACTCTTGAGATCCCAAGCATTGCATGACCCTACACACACTTTTAAAAGTAAACTTTGAACTCTGCACTGAGTGTCTATCGACACATTTCCCTGCTGTTTCCTGGAGTAAAGAACTCCACCCCAAATCTCTATCCGCTGCATACAATCTTTGCTCCTCTAAGTGGCTTAAAAAGAATTTGTGAACTTTATCACTTGAGCTGGCAAGTCCAATTTCTCTGAACAAAAACTACAGCATTACCCTAACCTTGGCATCCATCTACCATGCTCTGTTGCACTTTCATATGATTGAAACTACCTGACTCACGCCACAGTTGGGGATGGACACTTGGCTGATTTAATGGTTCATAAGTTACCCGTCAATGATGCCTCTTGCTTCATACCCCTGCCTCCCATCGTATACTGATTGAAATGCTCAGGCAACTTTAAGTTTCTGGATGGGTGTCTAAGGCTTAATGGAGTATCAGGGTCCTTTGGGTAAAATGACCACACCACATTAACCACCATGGCCTCTCTAGCAGCATCCATTCCCTGATTTGTACACTCCCTGTCCACATTTTTATTGGCCTGGTTATGCAAATATAGCTGAGTTAGCTACAACAAAAGGCCCTCTTTTCTCAGTATTTATGTCTCTTGAATATGAATAAACGCCATATGCTAACATTCTGCAAATCAGGAATATATTTGGTAATTCAATATCCCTTCATAAAAATGTAGCCGCTTAAGGCCCGAATAAGGAATGTTTTCGAACACCTCCGTTGAACTGTATTTTGCAAAAACAGCACATACCAAAGGAAAAATGCTGATTTTGACAAAATCAGCATTGATGGAATATTGTGTTTGGAGGATCTACTTACAAACCCAGACATTTTACCTGTATGGCAGGACAGATGCATTTTTAACTTAAAGGTTAGGTTCTAGAACACTGACTCTGCTGGATGGTGTTCCCACAAAACTAGGTAGTAAACCTCATAGTTTTTTTGTGTATTAACGGACCTTTTGCAGATAATTTCTCAGCCCGAAAAGCTACAGATTTAATTGTTTTAAAGGCTCAAGTCAGTGCCTTTCCAGGATACAATTGAGGACGGAACTTTGCCATATTTGCTGAGGATGTAGGGAAAGTGGATGAAAATTTCTGTGTGACTGAAAATTCTGCATGCATATATGCGATACAACTTTTTATGTCTGCTGGAAAATCTTCATGAGTAAAGGTTATGCATTTTCATAGATTTCTTAGAATACTCCTCTTATCTTTTGTGAACCCTTAAAACGTGAGAGATCTTTTCCAAACATAAGAGATGGCCCACAGGAACAGATTTCTAAATTTTAAATGCATGTGAATTGTGAATTGGTCTCTGTATAGTTTGAGTGGATTCCTGTTATTTACTTGCTTTGAATTATGCTCAGTTATCATTATTTCCTGCAGCTAAAGTCAACACATTTTCTTTTTCCACTCTCTACCTTAACAGGACCCAGTAAAACTCCTCCAGTTTTGCCAGTGAACCTGGACAGAGAAGGAATAGAGGACGTGATGGGCCAGCTGAAGCGTGCCCCCGCCGGACTGGACTCAGTCCTTGGACGTACGGTGACGTGGGGTGTGGCGTTTCATCATGCAGGTATGCTCAATCCATTTATTTAGAAATGGCCTTCTCTTACTAAGTAAAGAGAAAGTTTAGCTTTTTATAACATCACAATCTAATCTCTCAGCCAACCCTATTCATGTATAGATGCCACATAACGGTGAAGCCTGTCAGTCTCTTGACCAGGTGATAACACCTGTGAAATGTCCACAGATCTGTGATGTTTGAGACCATACAGCTGTGGTTTGTTAGACTTCAGCAAGTTGAGCCCCCATTTCTTCTCAGAGTACAACAGCCACATCTCATTGGCACCAATGACTGACCAGGACGAGGACATTGCAGTGTAGTTGCTATTTTGAATTTCAACTACTGAAGATCATGGGTCTCATTTTGTCAATTCTAGGTGATGAAAAGGGAAATGTGTTTTATTTTTGCATCAGTTTATGCAGCTGTTTATTTCGCTCCTGGCTACCGCTGGACATAAGTGGCTCAGGGAGTCCACGCTGTGGGGATGCTATACCTTTGGATTCTTAGTCGGCCTGCCCCTGTTATGCCATTCATGACTTTCATTGGATCCCTGTGCGTTATAACAAAATGTCTTGAAAATAATTGGGAAGGTTCTTAAAGTAGGTGTAAGTTAAGGGTCTGATGTCTAGGGAGCCGTGTACCCAATTAACTTACCTTGTGATTGACCCATCCAGTACTGGGCCTGGTATCAGAGATGTCACATACTGGCATTTCTGTATAGAATGGTTCAAGGTCGACTTCTGGCTCTTGTCCCTACTTTTAGTCCATATTCATCTATTGACTTTTTCCAACCTACAGCCAGGAGTCTGCTGCAGCTTGACTGCAATTTACAGAATCATGAAATACCTTTGCCTCTTTAAGAATAATTCTTCAGTACGCTGTTCATTTTTGCAGCTACTTATACCTCTTAGGAAATTGTCAAATCTTTCAGTTGAGCTCACTCTTATCAAAAAAGTACTGATGTCTTTGCAAGTTATAGACAGTGAAGTAACCACATCTGATGTGTAACCATAACTGTACTTTAACTGTAGTTTTTCTACAGAATTTCAGATTTTTTTTAACAAACGTTGAGGCACTCTAATGAAAGCTATCTGTAACTTTAGTGTATCTTTGTTTTTGATTTTAAATCCCATCCCTCTTCTTTGAAAGTATACCATGTACCTCAGTCCTGTAAAGGCAGCCGCAATATTTTTCTCAAAGTTGTGTCAATTACCATAACCTGACAATAGGTCTATCTCTCGGGTATGTTACCTGGTTCCGAGTCTAAAATCATGTAAGAACCCAAGTGGACTATTTGAATCATCTATTTAGAATTTTAAAAAGGCCTACTTAAAATTTGCAAAAACAGAACTTCTAAAGGACATCTCATTAAATTCAAAAACAATGTTAATGATTGTCCTTCTTGAACTAAATTTCATAACTGATGTCTCTTAAGGCTTGACGTTTGATGAGCGGGACATTATTGAGGGTGCCTTTCGTCATGGCTTCGTCCGGGTGCTGATTGCCACCTCTACCCTTTCCTCTGGTGTAAACCTTCCTGCACGAAGAGTCATTGTGCGCTCTCCGCTGTTCAATGGACGACTGCTGGACATCCTGACCTACAAGCAGATGGCAGGTCGGGCTGGCAGGAAAGGAGTTGATACTGTAGGTAAGTGGAAGCCGGTTCTGGTGTACTGATAGTGACTTGAGGAAGAATCATTACTTGGTGGGAAAAGCCATTGGGTTTGTACAGTAAGAGATACATGGTTGGATGTCTCCAATTCAACAGTCATTTTATTAATCTTGGTAAGTCATTTTAGTTTAAATTGCTTTATTGAAATAAGCTGCCACCTTCTAAACTTCTCACCGCCTAGTAGAACACTCCTGTCCATTTTGTTGGTTTGTCGTGGTTGCAATTGAAGTGTAGGTCATCGTCGTATGCGATTCAGCGGTCATCTGCCAGCCCAATCATTGCTTCATTTCTGTGGCTGCATGGAGCATCAGGAGTGTGGTTGACCTAACCACACCTGCAAAACCTTCAAATGTTTTGTGTAAATGATACTTTGTGGTCTGTGCACTTTTATCAATAGGTTAAGGGGCTTTAAACATAATCCCTGCCAAGTTAAAATATAGGTTTGAATTTTATGAAAGCTACAGAGTAGCTCTGCTGTTCCTTCCCCCTCCCCGCAGAGAAATGTCCCTGCTTCTTTGTGCCACTCTCCGCAGTAAACTTTTGTTCTTCACAATGAGATTCCCTCTGATGTTCATAAAAGGTAGGCTGACTCCATGCATGTGCGAGGTAGCGGACCACAACTTTTCAAAATAATCTCTTATGTTTACCAGTCCAGTTCATAAAAGGAAACCTGCTCAAACAGCAAATGTTACTGTTTTTTAACTAATTCATGAAAAAGGTATGATAAATGTACAGTTGGCTGTGAAACACCACTAATACTAGATTAATTAACATAGAGAAAAACAGAAATGTAAACAGTACACTCAGAGCAAGAAATTGTTGCCCTGAAAGAACCTTAGAAGCCTGCCCATCTTGCCAACAGGTTGACAGGGGGTTCACTTGTTGGAGCATAAGGAAGATATCTGGCTGCATAGACACAGAAAAGATCTGTACCCTGTAAAGTATGGAGGCGGGCGATGCTCTTATGCACACAGATAGAATTCCTATGGTTAAGAGCTGGAGTTTCAAGTAATGTTTCATTCTACACTATAGGGTTCAATTTGATATTCATAAAAGGTAGAATAGAGTAGCTTTAAACGCGCCATCAGGGTCATATAGTTCAGCCTTTAGACAAATACATTTTGATGGGAAGACTGACCAACCAACGTATCCTTCTTGTAGTCCATACAATAATGCTTTGAGGAAATATGGACTGATATCCAAGTGGCTGACATGCATATGTCAGGCTAATCCTGTGCCTAACACCCCTTGCCAGAGCCACAGTAGCAGCCTTTCCCTCATTGGAGGGAGCCACAGGCTTACCAGGCAATGTCTATTAGCTGTCACTTTGCAGGTAATGCCGGAAACTATTCACCTACCTATGGCCTATTTGAAAGAGTCCAGATCATTTTGCACTGTAGCATAATCAACAGAGAGTAGGTTACGCTTAAGGAACTCTTTAGTCCTATCCAGATTATATTGTTATGCACTTTGCACATTGAGAGTATATAGATACCTCTGCTGCGGACATAGGGTTCGGGAAATAATAAGGCAAAGAGATAGTCTGCTGTAAATAAAAATATCCTACTACTTTCAGTAGAAAGTTGGAATGAGTTCTCAGAGAAACCTTATTATGGTGAAAAAACATGTACGACTCATAAATACAAAGGGCGTGAAGCTCGCTCATCCTTCTAGCTAAAGAAATTCCTACCAAGAAAGCCACCTACCACGAAAGGTGCTGTAACTCAGCTTTGTGCATTGGCTCAAACAGAGGCCCAGTTTGGAGAGGACTACATTCAATTCCCAGAACTGTTGGTAAAATGTTCTCCTGACATTCCAAGGAATCCTTGATCACTGGAACAGTAAAAAACAAAAATTAAAAAAGTGGTGTTTCTTTGCCAAATGAGCTAGTATTTTACCTTTTTTCTTGTATAGATTGGCCTGAGATATATGGGATTTTTTTTTAAAGTTGTGTTTTCAGATCTTGAACATGCACAGAGAGGTTCTACCTTTTATGAAAGCAGGGGGAATCTCATGGTGAAAACTTGCATTGTAAGTAATTATTATTTCCTTTAAAATAAAACAAAATATTTTTGTAAATGTACCAGTAACATGGAGCACATTTTTGTCTTGCGTTGGTCAACGGTTTTTTCTTGGGGAGCACCATATAGACCATTATGGTTTTTTACTGATAGCAATTCACGCGTCGGGCCCTCTCCCAAGCCAGCTTCTAGATGATCATGCACTCATGGGGTACTTTCCAACCCCATCACAATGTACGTCGCAATTCCTGCATTTTCCAGCAAAATGGTCAGTTGTCATAAAAGCAGAAGAGTGCACAGTTTAGTGACTTTAATTCCAACCAATCAAGCTTAGACTTTGTTATTTTAAATATCAAACCCTGAGCTACTTTATTTGAGAATTTCATTTTGGATCCGGCTTTTGTGCCGGCTTCAGAGTATTTTGCTTACAGAATTTCAGCAAAACTGAAGATTGCTTTACAAAATTGTTCACATGTAATCTGACCTAGTCCCTGAGCTATTGGGGTACTTAATTGTTGGGGGAGGCAAGGGGTAATGGAATTGAGGGGGTTGTGGGAATTGCCCTGCTGCTGTGATTCAAGTGACTGAAAACCTTAAAAAGTCATGTTTGTTAGCTGCGGTACATCCCCGCCTGTTTGGAAAAGAAACATTTGCCACCTCAACTTACGTTTTCTGACGTACACTGTGGAAAGTTCCTAGAGACCATACACCAGTGATTCTTAACCTTTTGACTTCTGTGGACCCCCACTGAATCATTACTGGAATCCAGGGACCTCGGCCAAGTCCATATTTGAAGCTGGGGACTCCCAGCCTAACCAACTTTTTATCTTTTGATTTAAAAAAAAAAATAGGCAAAAATAAGTATACACCATACAAATGCTCAAATATTGAAATATTTAGTTAGGTCAAATATAGAACAGGTTTTCAAAGGCAATAGTTAGGTGTATACATAAGGTCACCAGAGATTATATCACTGTTAATCGCAAAAACATGCAACCATTTTTAAATCACGGGCAGTACCCCAAAGTGGAACATGAGGGGGACATTAGGAGGTATTTGCAGACAAGGCAACACATGTGTTCTATCCTAAACATCACATGTGATGGTGACAGTCCTATATGATCTATCTTGTTGTCTTTCTTGCTTTGGGGAGACTCATCATCTTTGTGCTGTAGGTAGGTAATGTGGGTGCAGTCAAGTAGAGAAGAGTTATCAACACACTTGGAAAACATCTGTGGTTTTCTAGGAAGGAGACCAGGTCCTGCTCAAGCAGAAATGAAAGCGCAAGTCTGATACTCCTTTTGGGGCTGAACCCCCGAGGGTTGTGATGATTAAAGGAAATTTGGTGACCGCTCAACGTCCCAGAAAGTCCATCACAAGAGATTCATTGCACTTCAGCATCTACCTTGAAGTTAGTCGGCTCCAGATGTTATGAGTGAGATCTGCCCACCTGAAAGTCCGGAGAGCCTGCATCCTACGCCTACCACAGCGTCCTTGGTGCCTGAGGCAGACTCTGCTCCTTCGATTCACCAGCCTCACATGACTAAGGATGGAAGACTGGTTCAAGCACTTCGATGACTCATCGAGGAACTATTATGTATTTGTGTAATAGTGCACTTTTTATTTAATCGAGGGGGAAGAGTAGTGTCTTTTAAATATGTGTAGCGGGATCATTCCGGTCCATGAAGAATGATATCATTGTTTGGGTGTGGTCAATAAAGTTCATGACGCAATGCATACAGTTAGTTAATGGTTCCATTCTGAAGAATAAAGACATGCACTACAGAGCTCTGTGTGTGGGGCGTGGTCATTTGCATGCTCTCGGGCAAAGGAGGACGCTACAGTCACCTTGAAGGATTTCCATTCTTTTGAGGTAGTCCTAGCCAAAGTGGAAGAGCCCCTCTTTACCAGTTACGGAGAGTAAGGTAATTTTTTTTTACAGACATCCTTCAGTCCGACTCCTCCACATCAAAGCCTGAGCTGCCTTTTAATGAAGCATTGCCAGATTCTAATATGTCAGGCCAGCTTCTGCACAGGCTCTTCAGTCTCAAGTGCCTCATCATCATTGCTCGCCTCGAGGTGATCCAAAATTACTGTCCTCTCCGCCATCGTCCAAGGGCCTAGAGCAAATGGGCTCCTGTTTCTGCAGGATTTAGTGCAGTGATTTAGCAATGCTCTCCAGCTTCCAGTTGGATCAAGATTTTGGGGAGGAAGTTTTAATTGGAGCTCTTTGGTTCTTTGTCCTTGCAGCGCCACATTCCTAATGGTGTGGTATCCACATACTCTTTGGGATGTGGCACAGAAGTAGTTTGGAATGGATTTGGGGAAACCGCACAACTTTTTTGATCTTGTTTTTACTCTGAGTTGGTGGCCAGGACTTAGAGCTCTTCATTGGCCCTTCATAGTTATGCTCGGATGACATAGTATGGAGTCATGTTCATGTCCGATCTTGGAGACTGGACACTCCTACACATCTAGGTTCCGAAGCTTTAGAAGGCTACACCCCTTCTAGTATTGCTAGCCTCCTGACCTGATCACCATCTGTATATGCACTTCCTTGAGGGGCACTGAGGCCAAAGACAGCTCGTCTTTCTTATTTCTGCTGGCTTCCCCTGTCAAACCATTTTAACACCTGGCATGTACCTAGTGAGAAGGGAGTACCTTTCTCTGGCATTTTGTTCATTTGTGTGTATTCTCCATGCTTGGGGGGCTTGTCCTTGTTTTGGGGAACCAATCTGCTGATCAGCATTTTGTTTGTTGTCTTTCTGCCATTCAGTTACTCAGTTTGTCAGCCAGGTGTCTATAGCCACGAGTACCTGCTTTGAAGAGGAGCTCTTTCTTTTCGAGAAGGCCTCTCGTAGATCTCAGCACAGGCTCTTGTACTTCTGTTTGGTTGAATCTTTGGTCTTACAAACAGATAGAAAACATTGGTGTTCCATGTTTCAGGTCAGAGTTCCACAGTCTAGCATAGTATCAACACCTAATGTCCTCTCATAGTCTATGTGGGTGTTGACATTGCTTTTGTGATGCATGAATAATAATGTTCCTTTGCATATAGTTTGGATTCTGTCTGTGGACAGGTTAGACTGAGTTATTTTCCTCAGGTGTGGTCTCCTTGTCGATTACGGCGGTGATGTTACTTTAATCCTAGCCCTTCATTCAGCTTCCTCTGCGTGCTGTCAAGTGTATTGTAGTGGTCCCTAAAGGACTGGTGCCATCGGACACCTTCTGACTATAGTAGGAAGTAATTGTGAACAGGTTGTACAACCAGGCACAGCCCATGGACCCAAAGTCTGGGTAACTGATAGTACTGAGTAGGGGCTGGTTGAAATATGCTATGGTCATGTCTGACTCGACTGTGATCTTTAAGCAAGGACCGTTCATTTTTCTATATCTAGCCCTTGTGTTGTGTACCTGCGTTCCAGAGGAGGTAAATTATACACTTCAGTGGATTTTTTCTGTCCTGTGTGCTCATCCTTTTTTGAGAACATAGTCATTTGTGCGACGTGTCTTTTCAATTCTGGAACCCATGGGTGATTTTCACCTTTTGTGCAGAGCTTTAGTAAAGGCTTTGTTTTAAACAATTTTGTCAGTTGAAAGGCAGTTGTTAGAATGAGACTTGTCGCAGTTATACAAACTGCAAAGGATCACAAGCAGTTGCCTTTGCTTCTGCTGTTTTGGATTACCTCGGTGAGTTGGAGAGAGAGGAGGGTGGGGATGGAGGGAGCCACCTGTCGAGACTGGATATGCTGGTAGTAGGCATCAATATGGATGCTTTCTCTCAAGGATAACCGTTACATTTTGTGGTATGTCTACGTCTGCTGTCTTGACCGACATGCTTGCTGACCGACCCTTTGCCTTTTCAGTTGCATTTTCTCCTTGCTGTTGTGAACCTCATTGGAGCAAGTTTGAACCTCACTTCGCCTATTTGGTCCTAATTCTGCGGTTCGAGCCATGGCCGCTTGTCATATAGTTGTTCTGTGTTTTTGACTGTATTTCAGCATCAGTTTAGTTTGCGTTCCAACTTAGTATTTTTGTGCTGAATCCATAGGTTCTGGAATGTTGGCATTCTTCCTGCTTCCTCCACACGATTATTCCTTATCATGTTGGAAAGTGATTGGAAATTAGGTATAGAGGTCGCTTCGGTTTGGTTCAAACATGACGTTATTGGACGAGGTTTTAGTTGGCTGGTCCTTATTGCATACCCTTGTTCTGAAGTTGGTTGGATGACCTGCCCCAAGCTCTTGTTGGCTGCATTGTTTGTTTAAAAAAAATACAATCATTCCTGGCATGCTGCTACAACCAATGATGTGACAGGCATTTATTATTTTTTATATTTTAAGTGTTTTTTAGGGATAGCAGTCTGACCCTATTTTGGCAAAGCAGTTTCTTTTACACTATACAGATGTTTCCCAAGAGTGTTTTAGATTTTTGTGTGGGTCAATCTTATTCTTCATCGGGCTTATGATCTCCATCTTTGCCCTGCAGGGATAGTTGTCTACATTGGGCGGTAGGGAATGGCACTTGACTACGTTTTTTTCAGAACCCCTTCCGTGGTTGTATTGCTTTGGTTTTTGTTTTAAGACGTGAGGTAGAAGTGTCCATTAGAATAATACATTTTTTGCCTTTCGTAACAGTGTTTCTGGGGACTACTCTGTTTGCCTGCATACTCCTGACCAACTGCCCACATCCACATTCAGAGGAGTTTGTGGTATGTCGAATATGGTTCCAAGTTGGATTTCTGCTCTGGATTCCTATCACTTTCATTGGGCCCCAGAGTGGAGTTGGAACTATTGTGCCACCTGCAATAAAAGCTATTTAAATTTGGCTTGATGCACCTGAATTCCAAGTGGTGAGAAATCTGCAGGTAGATAGATTATCCACTAGAAACATTGCCACCAAACGTAACTAACTTATTCTTCACATATACCCATAAATGTTTTACACATACACAATGTACAGTCTCTCCACTTCATTATGTGGCCCAAACACTGGCTTGGATAACTGCATTTTTCAGAGCAACAAGTGTAAACAAAACCCAAGCTGTTATAGAACAGGAGGGAGGATCGTATGTGAATCTATGAAAGGTATCAAAGTTGGAGAGGTGTAGTTAAGGGTAAATAACGTACTCCTTCGCCAGCATCAGACCTTCCTAGATGGATCTTTCAAAAACTGCTGAAGCAGTCCAGTGAAATATAAAAACAGAAGGTGGTGGGGGTTGGGATCACTTAATAAGTTCGTCAGCACTGCCTGTCCTACAGCAGATTTGACTCTCGGCTAGACTTCAAGGCAGCCCCCGTGAAAATACTGGTGAAGGGCAAAGTTGCTGCTTGCAGATATCCATTAATGGGATGCCCTCAAAAAGTACCACTGCAGCAGCAATGTCTCAGGTGGAGTGAGCGCCTATTTATTTATTTTATTTAGATGTCTTATAGAGCGCATGAATCACCCCACATGGGGTATCTCCGCGCTATTAATTGTAAAAGCGTAAGATCAGTGCATTAGAACAAGAAGGTCTTCAGATTCTTTCTAAAAGTGAGGTAGTTGTGTTTAAGTCGAAGTGTCTCAGGAAGCTGATTCCACATTTTGGGTCCCAGGTGGGAGAAGGCTTTCCCACCCCACTTTGTTTTCTTGAAGCGGGGGATTACCAGGAGGCCTTTGCCTTCAGAACGGAGCCTTTGTGCGGGGGTGTAGGTGATCAGTTTGTTGGCTAGATATGTTGGGCCTAGCTGGTCAAGGCCCTTGAAAACTAAGCAGCATACTTTGAAGTGAACACGCTTGCGTATAGGAAGCCAATGGAGTTTGTGTAGGAGGGGAATGGATGGGGTGCGGCGAGGAGAATTGGTGACCAGGCGGGCTGCTGTATTCTGGACCACCTGAAGGGTCTGTAAAGCAGAGTCTTTGGCAGACATGAGAAGGGCATTGCTAAAGTCCAGCCGGCTGAGTACTAAAGCATGTATGAGAGTCTTGCGAGTGGAAAGGGGGAGGAAATGGAAGACTTTCCGCAGAAGACTAAGGGCATGGAAGCATGAGCGTTTGGGTGATGTTATGTGCTCATCCATGTTTAGCTTGCTGTCTACTAGTACCCCTAAGTTCTTTACGACTGATTTGGGGGTGGGGGCTGTTCCTAGTTCTTGCGGCCACAAGCTCGGGGACCAGTTGGTGATTGCCTCCGTGAATAGCATGATCTCCGTTTTGCTTGTGTTAAGCTGCAGGAAATTCTGACTCATCCAGGCTGTGATCTTGAGCATGCCTTCGGAGAAGATTTCTTGGATGTTGGGCCCATCAATATCATAGGCCAGGAGCAGTTGTGTATAATCTGCGTAGGAGACCGGGATAAACCCGATCTTCCTAAGCAGAGAGGCCAGTGGGGCGATATAAATATTAAAAAGGGTAGGGCTGAAACAGGAGCCCTGTGGGACTCCCTTGGTGACAGAGGTGGTCTTAGCTTTAAACGTGTCCAGATTGACTGTTTGGGTCCGGTCCTTGAGGAAGTCTGTCAACCATTCCAAGGTCATGTCTCGAATACCTATGGTGTGCAATCTCTCTAGTAGAATGTGATGTGAGATAGTATCGAAGGCGGCGGATAGGTCGAGCAGTATCATGATTACTGCTCGACCTCTATCCGCCTGCGTTCTGATATCATCAATGACATTGACCAGGGCGGATTCCGTGCTATGACGGGGCAATAGCCTGACTGGGAGTGATCTAAGCAATTAGAGGTCTCAACATAAGATGAGAGATGTTTATTTCTGTGTTTTTCCAGCAGTTTGCTGTATGATGGAAGCAGGGATATGGGCCGGTAGTTTGTGATCACATCTGGTGGGGTTTTTGAGTTTTTTCTGATGGGCATGACTTGTCCGTCTTTCCATTCTTTCGGGAGTTTGCCCTCCGTGATTGATTTATTGAAGATGGCTTCGAGAGGTCCCGCCAGTTCTGTAGCAAGAGTTTTTACCATTCTCGCCGGAATTAGGTCTTTGGGGGATCCTGACTTGGCTGATTTAAGAAGGGTTTCGGTTTCTCCTAGAGTGAGAAGGGGAAACGTTTTTAGGGATGGCTGGATAAGAGAGCATGGACTAATGCGTGAAATCTCTGTGTCTGGCTCTCGTGAACTGGGGGATGGGAATTTAGAGTAAATGTCTTCAATCTTCTGAGTCAGATCTATTGCAGTTTTTTTTTTACTTTCCTGTCTTTGTCGATGCGCCCTTTTCCACACAGCACCACCCTCATTCGTAACTTCTATGAGATTTCTCTCTTCACACCAATTTGTTTACAAATGTTTTGATTCTTTATGCGTGTTATGTTTAGTTAGACAAGACTCTTTTGTATTGTCAATATAGAAAGTGATATATTCCAATGTACTGAAGCAATAACACAAACTCTTCTCCACTTGACTGCACCCACATTACCCATCCACAGCACAAAGATCATGAGTCTTCCTAAAGCAAGAAAGACAAGAAGATATGTCATATTAGAGTGTCACCTTCACATGTCATGTTCAGGATAGAACGCATGTGTTGCCTTGTCTGCAAATACCTCCGAATGTCCCCCACATATTCCACTTTGGGGTACTGCCCGTGATTTAAAAATGGTTGCATGTTTTTGTGATTAACAGTGGTATAATCTCCGGTGACCTTATGGAAACACCTAACTGTTGCTTTTGTGAAACATTTATTTTTTGGATCTATTTATCTATATTGATCTCTCATTTTGTCTATTTGTCTGTCTATCTTTTTCTGTGAATCTGTTTTATCCATGTTGAAAATTAACTAAACATTTGGATGATGACAGACACTGACACATGCTGACACAAGTGCATACAACTATTCCTCTGTGCCCGTAGGCTAATGAACTGTCCTTTCCTGCTCTTCTGCATCTTTTCCTAAGGTGAGAGTATCCTGGTTTGCAAGAACACTGAGAGGGCAAAGGGGATAAGCTTGTTGCAGGGATCCCTGAAGCCTGTCCACAGTTGTCTGGCAAGAAGAGAGGGAGAAGGGGTTACTGGCAGCATGGTTCGCGCCATCCTTGAGGTAAGGGTTTGATTTGAGAGGAATGAGCACTCAAGCTTCAGCATTGTCCCCAGGGGTTGATACAGTCCCCAGTCTACCTCCGAATTCATGTGCAGCCAAGGCGCACTCTGATGACATGTAGGAGCAAGGACAGAGATGTTGGAACTCTGAGCGGTGACACTGTCTTGAGACTGCAGGCTGTTGGTACCTTTCTGGTAGTGAGCTTAGTTATACTTGAAGAAAGGGTGATAGCATTGAGGTGGGACAAAAGAGGTGATTGCTGGTAGTGATAGGAGCTTGACAGACTGGAGTGCTTGGTATTTAGGAGATATGGTGCCACAGCTTGGGGTATTTACAACCGTGTTCCTCCTTTCCACTGCCAGTCTGCCTCTTTAGCTTGCGATGTCCGGGTTCTGAGACTTATCCCTATTTGCCAAGCAACACCAGAGGCTCTAGAGAAGTCTATAATTGTTTGCAAACATAACCTACCTCAGTCCACCCCTGGCCTACTTACTATCTCTGACATTAATATTGCATATTGCTGGAGGTGATTTCACGCACTTTGGTGTAAATACTCCATGTAGTAATTAGCCCATCGTGATTAAACAGAGGCAAAATCAGTCCTTTTTTTATATTCACTTTAGAATGAAATTGGGCTACCAAAACGTCCAAAATTCGCTCTGCAGATGAACCTACAAAACCAATGAATTTTGTGGTTTTGTCAGTTCTTGTTGCTCTAGCTGGCAAAAGAAGGTCCAGGAGAACCACAAACAGTATTTTGAGGAGCCAAACATATCTACCATTCAATCGAGTGTCAAATGCAATCTCATGAGGATTGTTGAACCCCAATTGGCGGGGGCACCGGGCAGGGTTGAGGTTGTGTACCACTGGAGTCCTATCCTACTGTGGCTTTGCAAACTTGGGCCAGGTACAACCCTATCTGCACTCGACTCTTAGGGCACCAGGGGTGAGGAGTCACCGGTTTCTAAGGGAGGTAGTGACTGCTGAGATAACCCAATATCCAGCCCAGCTTCGAGAACTGTGCGGAGCCCTCCCTTCCTTGGTCATGAAGAACTCTGAATAGAAACAAAGTGGGGTGGTTTGGATCCCACTTTTATACACAGTTTCTAGATCAGCGAGGTGGATCCACTGTCCCAAACCAAAGAATAGGCTTCAGCTGGGTCTTTTCAAGTGTCCTCAGGCTGTTCTCCAGACACACTGTTTGTGCGAGTTCTCTGCATTTGACTGTCATCGGTCTTCCTTAAGCACTAATCAGGGACAGACAAAAGGGAATGGCTAACCTGGAAACTGTCTCACTTTGCACCACAGAATCTGTAGTCTCACCCCATCAACCAAATAACAGTTGTTCGAAAGAAATAATCAGCAGCCCCTTACTAACAAAGTTTTCACATGGTAGTTCTAAATGAAGCCTTTTCTCCATCATATTCACTTCAGTGTCTGGCTATCCACCCTCCAGCCACAGGAATGCTGGCAGTACACTTTCACTGTATAGGAAAAGAAAGCGATGGAGAACATTGGCAGAAAATGGTGTGATGGGAAGGAATAGGTTACTTTTGGGGGGCAAATGTAAATATCCCATCACAGTTGTACAGGTGACACCTTCGATATAAAACTGAGCATGAGGGCTCATTGCAACTATATCAACGCACTTCAGAGATTTTTTATAATATTTTCTCTTTTGACATCCGTTAACGCATCCTGGGCTACTGCTCTTCTCAATCTGCTGGTTTCCTGCAGAAAAGGAAGGAAGGAGGCGTAAGGAAAGGACTTGGTGAAAGTGAGGTAGAGATATCGACTCCCATAAGAGCAGAATGCAATGGTGAGAGGAGAGACGAGAAATCTCTCCCGGGGGGAGTATGTTGGAGATCAGGAGATGTGGAGGAACCTGGGTCATAGTAGGAATGTACAGAGGGAATTGCTGGGTTGGAAGGAAACCTACTGCATTTAATAAATTAAATAGTCTGAAAGGGGAATGATTTATTGTACATGGTCATATTTATTGCAGCTCATTTCGCCAAGATCTAAATCTGACCCGTAGTGCTGTCTAATGAGACAAAATACTGAAATCCCCGTATTTTCAGCAGTCTCCAATCCTTACTCATTGCTGACAAATGCTGAACCCATATCTCTTCGAGTTACTTTCCCCTACTACCATGTGTATATCAACATGGAATGTTTATGTGCTATCGCTCGTTCACTAAAGAGACGCATGCCATGCAAACGCCAAGGTGAGAACACCAGCATAACCCGAGCATGAGGTATGTTCAGGCAGAATTCTCAGGCCTTTTTGTGCTCTCTTGCCTGCCTCTTTAATTTCCCCGAGTGACACATACACTCCTTCTGACAGATCATTGTTGGTGGCGTAGCCAGCACTCCTGATGATGTGCGGCTGTACGCCTCGTGCACACTTCTGGCTTCCAGCCTGGAGCGCGAGCAGCAGGAGGAGAGTGTCCAGGGCGCTGTCAGAGGTGGTGCCATTGAGGCTTGCGTGGAATGGCTACTGAAGAATGAGTTCATCAACATTCTGGAAGAGGAGAAGGATGGAACCAAAGGTAAATATGAGTGACACCAGGACTGTTAGATGGTAGCATTGATATGGCAGGGGGTTCTACAAAAAGCAAGCAGGCACAATGCGGTGGAGAAGTTATTGTTTACTGTGTAATCACAAGAAGATGATGGACTGAGCGCTGAACCTTTTCAGACACTCACCCCCAGTCACAGATCTGGGTTAAATCCATCATCGTTCTTTAGCTCACTTCGCCACCTCAGTTCAGACCTAGACGTATGCAAATCAGTCTTGACCCTGTGCCTCATGGCAACTGTCCAGCCTGAACTGCCAAGCCAGGTCCTCACTGGACCGTAAACAAGTATCCTGGGACCAGTTTCGGAGTAACACCCCTCCTCAGCCGGGCTAGCTTGACTCCAGTGGCAAAGTGAGCAAGTGACCCACGTCTGGGCATACCCTGCCAGCTTAGCTGGGTCAGAACTGGGGTGGGGAAGTGAGCTAAAGAACGATGATGGATTCAGCCCAGATCTATGACTGGTGATGAGTGTCTGAAAAATTCAGAGCTCCGTCCAACATCTCCTTGTGTTTGCATTGTTTACTGTGTGTCAGAATACCATGTTGTAGTACAAATATTTAAATTGTCAATAGTATTAGTCTAGGAGTCTTTGAGTTTTAATTTTAAATGCTTTATTCCCTGGAAATCCATTAAGAAAAATAGGTACTATGTATAAATAGATGTAAGAAACAAGTATAATATGTAAAGTAATAAAATTTTACTTTACTTCATTTGTCAAAGCTGCTCGTAATAATGAATGGTGGTTCTCTTTCTATACAGACACATGCTTATACTTTAATTTGGCCTGAGAACATATGTTTTTAATCATAACTCATTACTTTAAAGTCCTGATGAATGTGCTTGGCTTGAATTGTTGTAATATGTGCTGAAACTAGTCAACTATGTATGGGTGTCCATAAATGACAGAAAAAGTCAGGTGACAATTTTCATTTTATGCATACTATCACACATGGATACTATTAAAACTTGGTAATGTCCTTCAGTGCGTGGCATTTTTTATGGTTTATACTTGTTACAGGTCTTTATACAGTTGTTAATACATTGTAATGAGTTTGGATTCAACAAAGGTATGCACCGATTGCTAATGTAACACAACAGCTATAACACACAATTTTAAACAAATTTATTACATGTTACTTGTAAAACAGCTTGTGTACTCTGAAGTGAGAAACATATCATCATGACATACTGTAGCTTTGGAAAGATCTGTGAAGGGAGTGATTGACACTTATAGAATCTTCCGATAATAGGAGATTTTAGGGGCCCATTACAGTTTTGTCGTTTGCTGGTATATTTTCTGTGAAACATGCAAAAGGTGATGAGAGTAATGCTTGCAAAAAGTCTAACCACTGGCAATCACTTGAGGTAGCAGTCCAACCCATTGTATTTTGCCCACCATGCCACCTTAGTGTGGACCCAGCCAAATGCAAATCAGTCTTGACCCTGATTCTATAGAACCCTTCCAGCCCTAACTGTCAGGCCAGGTCCTCCCTGAACTGTCAGGCAAGGTGCTCTATAACTTACAAGAGGACCTGGTTTGGACAAGCCACCCAAGACCGGTTTTTCCCTGACTGGGGCTAAGAAGTTGGGTGTAGCTTGGTTCCTGTGGCACAGTGAGCACGGGACCCACGTCTGGGTGTACCCTTGCCACTATTAAGGGCAAAATTGATCTTGGGTTTCCTGTGTTCTTGTTCAGGGAGGACCTTGTCTGACAGGTTGGGTTGGACTGTTCTTATAGGAGCAGGGCCAAGACTGATATGCATATGGCTTGGTCTAAACTTATAGAAGACAAAAGTGAGAGTGCTTGCAAGCCTGTGTCACTGCTTGGACTTATCACTCTGTCTTTGATATAAGGTCCTGATCAGCAGATCTCTGGGTGTTTTTCACTCGTTTGTGGACTCTCCCTCGAGACAGCTCAGCATGATTTGATTTAATTTTATTAATTGTAAAGCATAGAAACCACTAGTGCTTTTTTTTATACTAGAGACGTGTGCAATAAAGTGCAGAGTGTTGCTCTTTTACCAAAATAGGAAAGATTCTCCCTGCAAGCTGCAGTCCCAGCTGCTCCGTGGCTCTTGTTCTTCAGGCTCGAGGCACCTCCTCAGAGCTAATCGAGCACCTCTTTTTCCAGACTGGCCAGATCAGCTTTAGCAATTTCTCCTGTCTAGTGGCTTATTCTCACCCTTGGGAAGAGGCAACAGCAGACGTTTTATTCTTACAAATGTCTCCAGGCACCTGTGCAAAGCATTGGGTCCAGACTATTAGTCCTTATCTGTTAGTGGATGTAGGACAGTAGGGTCTGCTTCCACTTTTTGCTGTGATTTTCTGTTTTTTTGACTTTATTGTGGCTGTGGGCCTGCTAATCAGACCCACAGCCCAGCTGTTCTCTCTCTAAATTGATACCATGTACTTTAGGTACACACCTGATTGGGTATTGGGTCACCTCTGTGAGCCCCTGTATAGTGTACTATAGGTACCCAGGGCATAGGTGCATCCAAGGCCTACCAGGGGCTGCAGCATGTATTGTGCCACCCCTGGCTGGCCATCCAAACTGACACCACAGGCTGATCACTCAGCCTGGGCAAGGTGGTGTAATCACCCCTTGCTTAGATATAGTATACCTATATCTACCCTTATATATAGACACATATGCACTTATAAGTCACTCCTATGGCAGGGCTTAATAATCCTGGAGGCAGAGTGTTTGGTGTTATGTGAGAAGGTGCCCTAGCATGAGCTGAGCCCCTCTGCAGCTTCGGAACCATGTCCTTATAGCTGTTCTATGAATACTACCCCCCCCCCCCACCACCACCACCAGACAGGCTGTTAGTGTATTGGGGCAGGGAGGGCTGCAAAATGAGACACTGCCTGGGGCACACAAGGTGCTCCATGCATAGCCCGGTTCAAACCAGTTGCACTCCAGCCCCAGCTCTGGCACGGAACTATACAAAGAGAAAGGGGTGTAACCACCCCCTTCTCAGGGTCCACCCATAGTAGGGACCTAGCAGGTAATCCAGCCCATTAGTTTGGTATAAAGTCAGGAGCTGTGTCTAGAGACATCAGATTACCCTGGAAAGAAACTACGAAACAGAACTCTTGGACTTCGACATTCTATGCTGACTAGAAGACTGAAGAAGATCTCCCTTGTGGTCAAGGAGTGACCACCCTGTTCAAACAGGCACCACCAGTAACTTGCCGGTTTGCTTTGTCGAAGCTCCAGACGGAACCCGATGACTCAGCTACTCAGGACTGGACTTCCAGACTTCTTGGACTCCGACCCACATCCACAGCAAAGCTGAGACCCGTGGCGGACACGAGAAGCCCCAGACCCGAGCAACGTCTGCACCAGAGCTCAGCCCTCCACAATCCACTAGTGCCGCGTGGGGCCCGCTCCTGCATTTCAGCTCGATGCATCTTCCCGGTTGCTAGCCCGTTGGTTAGTGAGTCCCCTGAAGACGATCCTTTTAATTTTCAACGCTGGCCTTGTTGCTCCAGGCTTGCTCCAGCTTCCTTCCAAAAGAGAAGCTCCTCAGACCTTGCTGGTCTGAACTGAAGCGAATCTTCACATCCTACGTGGGTTGCTGTTACCAAGGCTTGTTGGGTCCAATCCGGATACCGACACCGCAGTCAACTAGAGCCTTCGTGGGACAGCTCGACTCCATCTCCTGGTCATCGTCGACGCATCCTGGTCCTCGTGGCTGCAGAGACAAGTTCACCTCTTCACCTGTTTGCATCGCGACATCACCTGGTTCCATCCTGGTCACTGGCTAGTGACCCAGACTCTGTCCCCTCTGCTTTCAGGTTCTTCAGCTCCTTGATCCACCCTTGGATCCACCCGGACACTCTTCCTTCGGCCGCCTGCAGCACTTCTTTTGCAGGTCTCCATTGAAAGCATAGACGAAACCCGACACGAAAAGACACCTATGCACCCGGCTTCCCTGGGTGAGGTAACTCGAGAACTCCGGTGCTCCCGTGGGTATTGACTATCCAAGTGTCCTAATTTAAAGGGGTTTCACCGTAGTCCACCCGGAAGTGTCCTTAATCAGTAACTTTGTGACTTCTTCGTTCTCCATTGTAAGTCAATGGTAACTTGCGTCTGTGTTCCCACACTACACGCGTCTCTCGTGGGTCTCCTACTTCCAAACCTTTGGTCCTGTAGTGTAGCCCCAGCGATGCCCTAGGCCTATTCACTTTTCCTGTAGTGGCTCTTATACCACTTACTTAGTATATGGTTCGTGAGGCCCCTAGGGCAGAATTGTATTTTTCCAACTTATAGTATGCTTAATGAGTAACTTGTAACGTATCTCGAACTCTGACCTCATAAAGAGTGCAGAGGGGTTGTGTTAGTAATAAATACATATATATTTGATATATACCTTGTGTGGTGTCCTTTCATTTGGTATTCAAGGGATTATATATGGTAAAACAGCTGGCTTCACATGCTCTCTGAAGTTTTAGCCTAAGACTGCTTGTCCATGCTATCACTAGGATAGCTGGTCTATAAGGTTGACTTTACAACCATCACCATAAGGGTCGTTTCGACTGATGCAAGGTGTCCATATGCCAGCCTAACTTCTCACAGTGGACACACTTGTTATGAGCTAGTGCTCAATCTTAAGATTTTCTGCCACCGAGATTGACCTCTGTGGCCATACAGACCATTGGAAGCTTTCACTGGCAATCATCTTTGCTTACTACACTAGAGAAGGAGCAGGAGAAAAGCTGTCCGAGTTGGGTTGCTGAATGCAAGGTTAATCAAGACATCTCGTTCACAATGGTGCTGATGCCAGGCTGTACAGGGATTTGCTGGGTATGCTGCCTACATCTTAACCAGACAGCTGCAACTTCTCTGATGTGCATGAATGCTTCATACAGCTTCAAGAATAACAGAGGCCTGACAGGCCTTGACCGTGGATCTTGAATCTCCGACTTTAGCAACAATAACTCTGTCGTGGCAGAGTATGCTATTCAAGCATCACATCGATCACAATGCGCACTGCATAAAATACACACAAAACAATCAGTGGGAAGGCTGGAATTGAATAGACACTACAGATAAAACCAGTAGTTCCTCCCTCAGAGGTAGAGGTAACAAAGGGGGTATTGCATGTAGTATTTGTAAATTGTATAGTAAGAAGATCCAGTAGACGTTGGTATTCTTAAGCTGGAATTTATTAGTTATAATTAGATAAAAGTAAGTAATAGGAAGTAGGAATCAGGCCCCACCGGGAGCAGCATCCAGCTGCTCAGCCCACTCAATCAAACTGACCACACATTCAAACCATGCACACAGTAACATTCCAATGACATCATACACACACAGGCTGAGCAGCAGGGAATGAGATGATCAGGATGTAACAGGGGGTCTTGTAAAATCTTGGTCAACTTCTATTCTGCTGCCCATTTTTAAGAAGGGAGACCGCAACAACCCGGCATGCTACAGGCCCATTTCCCTCCTGGATTCCCTCGGCAAAGTTGCAGGCCGCTTGATCTTAGATAGACTAAGGGCCTGGTCTGAGGAAAACAACATCATGACAGACCTCCAATACGGTTTCCGGGAGGGGCTGGGCACGGTGGAGCAGGCTCTGAATCTCTCCCTTCTAATTGGGAAATACGCTCAGGCAAAGAGGGGCAATCTACACCTGGTCTACGTGGATCTGACCGCAGCCTTTGACTGTGTTTCACATTCAAGGCTGTGGTCAGTCCTAGTGGAACTGGGTGTAGACCCCCCGATAATATCCTTCTTGCGTGAGTTGTACTTGGGAGCATCGGCCAGGGTGAGATTTGGGGTGAACGGGGAGCTTACCTTCCCCTTCTCAGTCACAAAGGTTGTCAGACAGGGGTGTGTCCTGGCACCCTTTTTTATTTAACCTTTATACAAATGGTCTCGAGAAGGCCATGTTAGAGGGGAGTCAGGACTTACCAGCAATCGCCCGTTGTCCCATTCCCGTGTTACTTTACGCGGACGACGCGGTGATCATGGCGCGAACCACACTACAACTTCAGACCCAGTTAAATTCCTACTGTAAATTTATGGCTTCACTGGATTTAATGGTCAATATTAAAAAAACCTATGCTATGCATTTTGGCCAAAAGACATCCAAGAAAAAATCGATACTAATTGAAGAAACTAAGTTGGACTTCACCAAGACATACCCTTACCTTGGTATCCTATTTGATAATACTTCTTCTTGGAAACCGGCCATCGCTAGTAGGCATCTCCTATTTTTAAGAGCTACATCTGCCCTAATTGCCTTTGCACATAAAATAGGGAAGCCTCCCCCAAAAGAACTCATGCAAATTTATTATGCTAAGTGTCACAGCGTAGCTGTCTACGGTGCTGGGGTGTGGGGCTATGTACCCGTGGATATTCTGCAGAGGGTAGAGAATATTTTTATTTGTTATTTGCTGGCCGTTCCGCAGTGTTCTCCAACGTTTGCTTGCCATGTCGAATTGGGTATGGACTATATTGCTGATTACATAAAAATTCAGCCAATACCACTGTGGCACCGTATTCGGACAACGGAGCAATGTAGCCTAACTCGTGCGCTATTATCAGACTGTATGGGTCTAGACAATTGGTCAGATATTCCGTGACTGTCATTTGTGCACAATTTTCTCAAGGCTTTGGATCTTTTAATATATTTTAAAGAACCTGCGATACTATCGAGTATTACTAGAAAGACCTTGAGATTGTCTTGTTTGTCACATTTAAGGGAATTACATATAGCCCAAGAAATCAATAAAGTTTCAAACCGACATAGCTTAGCTATTCAATGCACTCTGGGCAACCAACCGTATCTTACCTTTTGCCTGACCAACTATGAAAAATATCTGCTGACTCGGTTTAGGCTCAATTTGTTTTTCCGCCTGGTAACATTCCCAAGGAGACAAGATTGATCCTCTTTTAATATCCGGTGCCCCTGTGACGGTATTTCTGAACAGTCTACTATTCATGTACTTTTGTTCTGCAAATACTATGTTTTACCACGCAAACGTTGGATTATTCCAATATTGTTATCCAAGGGTTTGAGTAGATGCCGTCCTGCTTTTCTGGCACTTCAACATTTAGAAACAGTATCAAATGCCAAATGTATAGCAATGTTTCTCAAAGGTTGCTTGAAATTTCGGAGTACCCATGATTAATTATAGTTCCAGTGTTTCATTTAAATTTTCTCGCTCGGAATCCATAGCTCTTATTCTACACATGTATTGTGGTAAATAAATAAATAATACCTCTATTTTTGAATGGATAAATGAATAACAGATAGCTCAATAAATAAGAGTCAAGATTCGAGGTAGTAGGAGTTTTGCAGGTTTAATGCAGCATAAGGACAGGAACAGGATAACCTGCACAGGAATAGGATGGCAGCGCTGCCGGGGGCAGAATCGGAATCGGCGTAACATTAAATAACAAGACATGATCATATATACTAAAACAGTTGCATTACAATACATACGATAGGCGGAGCAGTGGGTGTGGTCAATAGCAGTCGCGAAAGATAAGGGTGAAAGTAGGTGTAACAGAGGCGTATACATAGACATGTGATGCAAACGTAACAGAATATGTCATAAATGGGGCGGAAACATGGAGGGGGCTACCTAAGGAGCCGGGACCTCTGACCTAATGGTGCGCGCAAACTGGCAATGACGTGTTACTAGGAGAAGCTGGGGGCTACGAACTCTGTGCTAGGAGCAGAGACTGAAGTCTGGAGAGTCAGGGCGACATGTACCTAAGCAGTATCTAGTATCTGATGTTTAGAGAACATGTTGATAGGATCCAAAAGTTATCGGGGTAAAGGCTAACAGACTCTAAGAATGGTGCATGCATTATTCTACATGTAGTGCGTGATGAAGAATATTAAATGACCATTAAATGCAGTATTTCTCTAACGTGGAGACGTAAAGGCTAGACAATGACGGAAACTATTGATGCGATTCAGTAGCTTTGGAATGCAGAGAAGGAGAACTGAACTGATAACTAGAATCATAACATACTCTTGGCAGACTCAGAGGCAGAGCCAGGCTGAGCCGGGCACTGTGAGGCAGGAAGTAAGTGAAGGGTCGAGGATACAGGTGGGGGCTGTATCGCTCCTCAGCGAGGCTTCAGGAGACAGGAGCTGAATCTGGTGTCCAGGCCCTTTTGAGGCCTAGAAACGGGGACTTTACAATGGAATAACGTGCACACTGAGAAACGTGGCAACGTAACTTTACATAGGCCTGATATTCGTAGTATTCACGAGAACTGGAAACTGACATACTAGAGGTGGACACAACTGTAATTGCGTCTTTAATCGAACATAGGGAATACATATGCATATTAATCATGCACAGATAACATATGATGGAGGACGCGTAGGGACACAGAACATGGCAAAATTTACTTTTCCACATTCCCTCCTTGTCACTACGTTTCCATCAGGAAACATCAATATTCATGATACACTCTATCATTTCATACAGTATCATTTGCTCGTCTCGAATTTTCTTGGAACGGGACTTAGAACGGGACTTGGGACTAGGAATACAAGAGGTAGCACAAATGCCGCAAATCGCAGGGCCACATTGTATACAGAGGCAGCAGCTGAATATGATCGCTACTGCAATACCTAGAAAGGACAAGACTTTCCATCCCCAAGCGGAAATTATATTCCAGAACCAACCGGACCATGTCCAGGTGCCTGGGTCTTGGTGTAACAGATGGGCAATTTTATGGAGTCTGGTTATAGCTGAATAAACAGACGGCGCGTTATTTGGAATGAAAATGCAGCAACTAGATCCGATGACTCTACAGGCCCCGCCCCTATCGGCCAATATGACGTCAAGGACGAGACGATTCTGTAAAACGACAAATCTCATAGCAGATTGCTCTTCGGTTAAGTTACCTAGAGCAGAGGCAGTCTCATTTACTACAGCTTCAAGGGTTCTGGTTAATCTACGAATTAGCTTACTATTCTGGATAGGTCCTATAAAGAAGAAGAAACCTCTATTGAAATCTGTATACTGTTCTAGAGCAGTTTCAGTATAATCGACAATGGGGGACTCAATCTCCCTTCTATGTCTAAGGTGTACTAGATGTGTGTTTCTATGATAATCAGATGGGGCTAGGAAAACAGGTGGCAGTAGGAAGGCAATGTAACAGGTTCCCTCCCAATCGAGGGGCAGACGAACATATGCAGTTTGACCACAAATAAAATAAGAATGACGTGAAGCTTTAAAAATAGATTTCCTACTGTCACTATATTTGACAATAGTAGTACAATCACTATGGCCTACATGTACGGAACCATTATTTCTAACACATAATTCGCCTTTGACTGGTAGTACTGAAATAGCAGGTAAGTCTGGAGTGGAATCA
The DNA here is from genome assembly GCF_964261635.1 of Lissotriton helveticus. Classification (NCBI taxonomy): domain Eukaryota; kingdom Metazoa; phylum Chordata; class Amphibia; order Caudata; family Salamandridae; genus Lissotriton; species Lissotriton helveticus. The sequence continues at coordinate 66,591,524 of NC_136069.1, forward strand.
GACTGAACATTCAGGACCATGAAATTCGAAGAATAATTACCTAAATTGTAAACTTCGTTTTCTAGATCTAACCCTGTCCTGTGGGGAAGACCTTGCTTGTCTGGGAAACATGTACTGTTAAGAAAAGACATATCTGTTGAGGATGACGTTAACGTGGACCATGCTCCACACGAACCATTATGTGAAAATGGATAAGGAAAAAGTGGCAGAACAACCTTCGGGGTCTGGAAAGGGGGGAGTCGACCACACACCCAACAATTAGTGGCATTGCTGGTCTGGTGTGAATAATGTAACATGCGGATGAAAGAATTGTTACGCATAGCGAGGCGGTAAGAGAGTTCATGAGGAGGCAGATCACTAAACGTGTGCTCTACTGTAGCATTAGAGGACTTATTTACATGAGAAACTGGAAAATACAGATAAAATGCATAACTGGTGCAGGAAATCATAACACTGAGAAATAATATGAAACATAGAAAAACGATACATCGGATTGAGTTTTGACTAACTCTCTCACTATGGGGGTCTATTTTATACATGTCAGAAACCGGTCTAACCGTTTCACCTAGGGGAGGACTTAGACAATCAAACTGGCTGACTTATTTTACTAGACCTTAACTTAAGTTTATACTCCTGTTGCGGAGTTGTCTCTAACAGGGAGGGTGCAGTATCATTGTCTTTTGCGGGACAGTCCTTAAGAATAGTACTTTGGCAGTCCTTTGAATCCTGGGAAATGTTCTTTGAAACTGGTTTCAATCCATGAAACCTTTTGATATGCGAAAGATGCACCCAGCCTTTGCGTCCCTCCAACTTCACGGCTGTACGGGTGGCCAGGAGGACCTGTCGGGGCTCCTTCCAGCGAGGCTCCAGCGGACTTGAGCGATCGAAATTTCGCACTAGGACCATGGATCCGGGAACGATTTCATGCGGTGCCACCTCGGTATTGTCTGGAAATGCGGCGGCAACCTGTGAACGACAAGAGTTGAGGGCAGACATCAAGGAAGCTAGGTAATCTGTCAGCATATTACTTGAAACATCGGTAATACTTCGGGGTCTAGGAGTACCCCACATGTTAGGGGGGCGGCCGAAAACGACCTCATACGGGGACAGACCTGATCTGGAATGTGCGACCATGCGCATATAGAACAAAGCAACTGGCAGAGCTATTAGCCAGTCCACACCTTTCTCTTGACAAACTTTTGCAATTCGGATTTTCAGGGTCTGATTATGTCTCTCTACGAGACCAGCTGCTTCAGGATGGCGTACACAATGGAACTTCCACTGGTACCCTAACAAAAGGGACACGTGTTTCATCAACTCAGATGAGAATGGCTGGCCGTTGTCAGAATATACGACTCTAGGGAGTCCGTAACGGGGGAAGAACTCACGAACCAACTGCTTGGCAGTGGTCGCGGCTGTGTAGTCTGGAACTGGATATGCCTCCGTCCACCTGGACAAAGCGCATACAACTACAAGGACATACTTGAAACCTCGACATCGCTCCATCTGAATGTAATCCATCTGGAGGACTTCAAAAGGGTGGTCAGGGGGCTGGAAACCACCTTGTTCCACCGGGACACTTTTACCTGGATTAAACTGACAACATATCATACAGGTACGGACTTTCTGCTTGGCTGCAGCTCGGAAATGCTTGTTGAACCAAATGTTCTGGATACTGTCTAACATAGCTTTTTCTCCTAAATGTGCTGGACTATGTGCGGTATTAATAATGACTTGAACCATAGAGTCGGGGAGAAACCATGTGGCTCTACCCTTTGTTAACCATCCCTGATCTGTCTGTACCCCTCCTTGTTCGGACCATTTCTTGATTTCATCGGGAGTAGCATGTAACTGGATATCTATGACATCTTGAGTAGGGTCTTTAACTGTCAGACATGTAGTCAGATCTGGAGTGTGCGTCTGTGTCGGATTAACTGAAATGTCTGGAGTCTGAGCTGTAAGCTTGGCTGTGCGATCTGCTAGATCATTACCCTGGGAAATAATGTCAGTAACTTTCGTATGTGCTTTGCACTTCATGATAGCAATGGATGTCGGTAAATGTATGGCATCTAACAGAGCTTGAATGAGGAGACCATGCTGAATCTTGGTTCCATGAGAAGTCATGAAACCTCTCTCTTGCCAGAGCACTCCAAAGTCATGTACAACTCCAAATGCGTAACGTGAATCTGTGTAAACATTAACTTTCAGGTTCTTGGCGTGTATGCAGGCTTGAGTCAGAGCAACTAGCTCTGCTGCTTGAGCAGACAGGGTGTCAATACGGTGTGTCTCTATAACGTCGGTGTCGGTAGTCACTGCATACGCGGCGACTAGTTCTCCTGTACTTGTTCTCATACATGAACCATCCACATAAAGTGTCAGGTCTGGATCTGGTAATGGAATATCTGTCAGATCTTGTCTTGGCTTTGTCATGATGTTGACTACTTCCACACAGTCGTGTGTGGCAGAATTCGAAGTAACTGATGGTAACAATGTAGCAGGATTTAAAACGTTGCAGCGTCTGATTTCTATGTGTGGCTGGAACAGTGTCAATTCATAACCTGTTAAACGTGCAATTGTCAAGTGCTGAGTTTGTGTTCGGTTTAAAAGAACTTCCACGGAGTGTGGGACTTGTACTGTCAAGGAATGTCCTAAGACTATGGAATCACTTTGTCTGATAGCTAGTGCTGTGGCTGCAACTGACTTGAGGCACGCAGGCAGAGCCTGGGCTACAGGATCTAATGTGCTCGAAAAATAAGCACAGGGCTTGTACTGTCCTGCTTGATCTTGTGTGAGAACTGATAATGCTGTACCTTCGCGTTCAGTGACGAAAAGTGTAAAAGACTTACTGTAGTTCGGTGTTGCTAGAACTGGAGCTTGACATAGGGCTTTCTTTAACTCATTGAAACTAAGTGTATGTTCAGATGTCCAAGGGAGGACAGTCGATACGGCTGCCTCCTGTGTCGTTAACTGTATCAGTGGCTTGGCTAGAAATGCATACTGAGGAATCCATTGTCTGCAATAAGAAGTGAGGCCAATAAAAGCACGTACCTCCTTCTGGGTCCTTGGCTGAGGAAGACTCGCTATTAACTGGATTCGGTCTGGTGTCAACTGCCTACCCCTCTTGGACAGTAAGTGTCCTAAGTAGACCACTTGCTGGACACAGAATTGAAGCTTAGAAGGGGACACCTTGTGTCCCATCTCGGCTAGAAAATACAAGACTGTAAGGGATGCTCGCTCGCAAGCACGTTCAGAACGGGCTGTGATCAGTAGATCATCGACATACTGGAGCAGGGCAGTGTCAGTTGGCATGTGAATGTTGTCTAGTTGTCTCTTGAGTGCTTGACTGTAAATACTAGGACTTTCTGTGAAACCTTGAGGAGCGCGTGTGAACATATAGCTCCTTCCATTTAAACAAAATCCGAAAAGAAACTGGCTGTCTGGATGAATGGGGACACTGAAAAATGCGTTCTTGAGGTCTATGACTGTAAAAAATGAGGCTTCGGAATCAATGGCTGTCAACAGGGAAGAGATATCTGGGACAACTGGATACTGGGGAATAATACATTTATTAAGTTCTCGGAGATCAATCACTAAACGATATACTGGAGGTGCATTTGGATCAGTACGTTTCATAACAGGAATGATCGGAGAATTGCATACATTGGAGTCAGTTTCTACAACTACTCCTTGAGCCATGAGCTCGTCAATAATTTTGGATAAGGCTGCTACAGCCTCAGGTGGCAATCTGTACTGTCTGATTCGTGGCAGGACTACACCTGGCTTGAGAGTCACACGATGGGGTGTGATTTGCATAAAGCCAACATCAGTTGGACCTTGCGCCCATAAATGCTGCGGAACATTAGACAATCTTGGATCAAAATCTCGTAATACATAGTGACCCTTGAAGTCACGTAGGAACAATCGTATTCCCTCTGGGGAACAGCATATAACTGCACCTAATTCTTTCAGTGTCTTAATGCCTAATAGATTTTCTGGACATGACTTAGTAAGTAACAGATCAGTAGTGCGGGACAATGGACCTACTTCTAGAGTAACTGGCTTTGATATTTCATTTACAATAGGTTTTCCTGAAAATCCAAGGGAAACATTTCTTGAGCCTGAGAGCGGAGCCCCTGGAACTTCGGCGTGACTTATAGTGGTCCTACTTGCCCCTGTATCAATCAAAAACTTTCTATCTTTCCCTAGTACTTGACTATGAACATAGGGACCTTCTTGATCTACAGGTATCTCGATGAGAGGCAAGCCTACCTCCCTCTCTAGGCTGTTTCATGAATATGGCTGATACTCTGGATACTCAGACTGTGCATACTGGTACATCTGCTGTGTAACATGCTGTGTTGCAGCGATAGGCTGCGGTGCTGTAACTGTCTGTGGTGCATTCTGTGACTGCGGAGTCTGTGTAACTTGTTCTTGTCTCGGCGGACGTGGTCTTTCTTTAGTCTTACCGGTAGCTATGTTGTGTTTCAGAACTGCACACTCGTTTATAAAATGACCTGGCTGTTTACAATAATTGCAGTTCCCTTTAACGGGAGCTGCAGGATGACTGGCTTGATTTGTACCCCTCTTCTGACTGTCTTGAGGAACAGATTGTGCAACTAGTACTTTCATTTTCGTGTCTTTCATACGTTTTCTCTCGTGATCTTGCTCTTCTCTGATTCTATTCTGGTGATATTGAAGCATCTGTAACATTTGGGACGGGGTATTAGCTTGCCAGGTACTTTCGACTTTCAAAACTCGATTCTTAACTTGTGGACTTGAATTCTCGACTAATTTAGTAACAAAAAGATGAGGGTATGACTCGCTACTTGTCTTGAGGCCACTGTTTATGGTAAAACATTTCTCAAATCTGGAATAATAATCACTAGTGTCTTCGTCTTGTTTCTGTTTACATGCTGAGATTGCATCCCAGTCTTCTTTTCTAGTTGTCAATAACCTAGGCAAAACTTGTATTAATAATTCAGGTAATTCTTTACATTTATCTCCAAGACCGGTACCTGGTACTCGTGCCTTGTCTTCAGCTTCTAGGACTGTCCAATCGATCTTTTTCTCTCCCACCTCCCATTCTTTTTCTTTGAGTTTTTCATATATGCCCGCGGGCAACAGGACCTTTAACATTTTAATGATATCTGGATACGTGTATTCTCCCATACGGAGCATGTCTTTTAATTCTCGGTGGAACCCTGCTGGATCTTTATCATGACAGGGAATTAACTTTTTCATCTCTAAGAGTTCCATCTTTGTGATAGGGGTGTAAACAAACACTCGTTGCATTTCACCACCCTCTGTCTTAACTGGATGCACTTCTCGTAACGGATTCTGTCTGTCTATGTAAAAGGGTTTACTTTCTGGAGGTGAGACATGAACAAAATGCGGGTTCAAAAACATACTATATTTGTGGCGCTGTTCTAAAATGACACTAATCAAATCGGTACCTAAACCTTTCCATCTATACTGGAGTAACTCGTTCAGGACATCGTGTAACGGACCTGGATCAGAATGTTGACCCTCATACAATGTAATGAGGTGCTGGATCATATACATACCCACCAGTCGTTGCTCGGCTGGGGGCAATTTCAGAAACATTTGTGCCACTATTTCGTCTGGAAAAGTGGTAGAATCAGTAATCCATCGGACTGCTGATCGGACTAGTTCTTGTTCATGCATAGTACTTAACTCACTATAACCGATTCGTGATTTCAGAATGTGATCGGTAGCTTGAAATACTTGTTCCAGAGAACCTTGTTCTGGTGCTGGATGATGTAAAACTGACTTGTGTTCTAGACGTGAATGGCGATCTGGAAATCTAGATTTTCCTACATACGCTATTCTGTCGGGATTCTCGTCCTCTACCTCTTCTGTAGAAGAGTCATTTTCTTTCTCGCTTACTTGTGCTTCTTTACGTTGTTCGTGTACCCTTATTATTTCTTTACGAATCTTCTTGTACATACTCTCTATACTACTGATGGTCTTATGCTTACCCTCGGCTATATTATCACTCCACCTTGTCAGGACTTTCATTTCGGCTCGATCTTTGGTCGGATAATCTTGTTCCCTTATTAGACAATTAATCAGAAACTTTAATATCATGAGCTGGACTTCAACTTTTCTTTGGCACATGACGTCACTAATACTTTCTGGATCATTCCCTGTACGGATGAAACGATATATTCTGTCTAGATCTTCTTTCATATCTGGTAGGGTGACTAGATACTCGGTCACCTTTCTCACGCGTAATGAATATAAAACCATACTATCCTCGCCTGGGACTGGATCATAGCCACATTCGGTAAGGGCTTTTCTTATTTCTGCAACAGACTGATATCTGGGCGTACGCTGTGACGCTTGTGCATGTAATTCGGCTAACGTTAAACGCTTGTGTGGCGGCGGGGTTTGAGGAGGACCTCCCCCTGCGGCCCCTAAACTAGAGTCGTCTACTGATGCTCTTCGTCCTGGCAGAGTGGGAAATGGAAATGTAGGCTGGACTTGTATGGCGGGCTGGACCGGGGGTACCGTAACAGGTACTCCGGTGTCTGGAGGAACGGGAAGTGCCTGATTTACAGGGACTGGCGGAGCGGGATTTGCATATTCTGGGACTGTGTCGTCCAAATAGGACGAAATGAAAATATCAGCTGCGGTCGGTTTGTGACGTAGCTTGAGCGGAACTAATGGTGGCGGGAAATTACTGGATGCCTCCGGGGTTGCTTTTGGCAAGCCCTCGGCAAGAAGAGGATACATACCCTTAATAAGAGCATGCCTCTGTCTGTCTGACTGTTCGGTTTTGACTCGTTCACCTATCTCGATTAATTCCCTTTCTTGGGCTCGTTCTAAGGATTCTCTACTTAATTCTGACTTTCTGATTTCTTTTTCGGTTCTTTTATGAGATTACTGTCTGGCTTTCTTTTTCCATAATGCTTCTTCTACTCGCATGATGCACTCGGCATCCCATGTGCCTGATACAGGCCATCTATACTTTTCTTCTAACTGTTTGGTATACTCGACCCATAAATCTAGATATAGTATGGCACTTATGCCATGCTTTTGATACATAAAATGACCTGGACTGTCCCTAGGCGGGACAGGAACTGCTGCTTCTAGCAGACCTTTTCTGGTTTTTAACTGACGCAGTTTTGAAAAGAGCGGCATGACTGAACTATAATCTGGACACAACACAATACACAATAAACACGATAATTACTTCACACTCATACCACAACATTAAAATACATGAATAACATTCAGAATAACAGTTCGAACAGAATACTACCTGGAATACGGGAAACAGAATACATGAATTTTCTCGAGAACAGAACTGACTAGAACAGAAACTAGATGCACTGCTGAAACAGTACGAGACTTACCGGTCTCATACAGAGACTCATCAGGACCCGCATCCACCGAAGTGGACACTTCGTTTGTGGGTCTGTGTACCACCAACCCACGGACCAGAGTCAATTAGATTGACCCTGTCTAGATACTACCCCAGCAACGGTACTCACCGGGCAGCAAGAACGGAAAGCCTCGGACTGGACTGGACTGCTTCGACGCCGGACGGACGAACTTCGGACTTCTGTTACGGGTGGGCCTCCGGATACCTCGGACCTTGGACTCTCGGCTTGGGCTCTGGTCGGGACTCGCCGCGTTCCTCCACCGTCTCGTCTGGATGCTGGACCGCCTCCTCCGTCTCCTCCGTGGGCCTGAGGGATACTTAAAGCAGAAATATCTGCCGGTGCGCAGAAGAGTTCCGTCATGACTGCAGAGGGTCAGGGGGCCGGCGTGGCTTCACCGACGCGTGGGGAAAGGGCAAGTCCCTGTTCGGGCGCCATTATGTGGTAAATAAATAAATAATACCTCTATTTTTGAATGGATAAATGAATAACAGATAGCTCAATAAATAAGAGTCAAGATTCGAGGTAGTAGGAGTTTTGCAGGTTTAATGCAGCATAAGGACAGGAACAGGATAACCTGCACAGGAATAGGATGGCAGCGCTGCCGGGGGCAGAATCGGAATCGGCGTAACATTAAATAACAAGACATGATCATATATACTAAAACAGTTGCATTACAATACATACGATAGGCGGAGCAGTGGGTGTGGTCAATAGCAGTCGCGAAAGATAAGGGTGAAAGTAGGTGTAACAGAGGCGTATACATAGACATGTGATGCAAACGTAACAGAATATGTCATAAATGGGGCGGAAACATGGAGGGGGCTACCTAAGGAGCCGGGACCTCTGACCTAATGGTGCGCGCAAACTGGCAATGACGTGTTACTAGGAGAAGCTGGGGGCTACGAACTCTGTGCTAGGAGCAGAGACTGAAGTCTGGAGAGTCAGGGCGACATGTACCTAAGCAGTATCTAGTATCTGATGTTTAGAGAACATGTTGATAGGATCCAAAAGTTATCGGGGTAAAGGCTAACAGACTCTAAGAATGGTGCATGCATTATTCTACATGTAGTGCGTGATGAAGAATATTAAATGACCATTAAATGCAGTATTTCTCTAACGTGGAGACGTAAAGGCTAGACAATGACGGAAACTATTGATGCGATTCAGTAGCTTTGGAATGCAGAGAAGGAGAACTGAACTGATAACTAGAATCATAACATACTCTTGGCAGACTCAGAGGCAGAGCCAGGCTGAGCCGGGCACTGTGAGGCAGGAAGTAAGTGAAGGGTCGAGGATACAGGTGGGGGCTGTATCGCTCCTCAGCGAGGCTTCAGGAGACAGGAGCTGAATCTGGTGTCCAGGCCCTTTTGAGGCCTAGAAACGGGGACTTTACAATGGAATAACGTGCACACTGAGAAACGTGGCAACGTAACTTTACATAGGCCTGATATTCGTAGTATTCACGAGAACTGGAAACTGACATACTAGAGGTGGACACAACTGTAATTGCGTCTTTAATCGAACATAGGGAATACATATGCATATTAATCATGCACAGATAACATATGATGGAGGACGCGTAGGGACACAGAACATGGCAAAATTTACTTTTCCACAGTATGATACAACACAATTAGTTGGCGGTACCCAAACTTTATCTTAAAGAATAGTAGTTACAACAAAAGGCTTTATTTTGCTCATGTATTTAACTGTTTAATACTATTTTTAAATCTGTTTCCATGATTGTGTATGAAATTGTATATTATGTCTGTCGCTTTTATGATTTTACCTTGTTTTAAAATCGAATAAAGCTTTTTACTACTACTAGGTAACAAAGGGTGTCCTGCTCATATAAATACTCTCCCAATCAGTTAATCTCTTAATAGCCTGTTCAGAGGGCTGCAGCCACCTCCCAATTTGAAACAGAACTCTAGACACATTTCAAATGCATCAGAGTCTAGTACTTACCCTGTAAGCATTTAAAGCACTTTAAGAACTTATCATGACATGAAAGAAACAGATATAGATGTTTAGTAAATTGAAAAATGACTGCATGGTACAGTTTTGTCCATACAGTGAGAACACAGTTCTTCATTTAACTTACAAGTGGGCATAATTGGACAATATTTGTAGGCGAGGTGGTTATGACACCGAGGTTGATGAGTAGTGATTGAGCACTGTGTGAAATGCTCGGTCTCAGACTTGCATCTGAGTTTTGAAGTTAATCCATTGGTAAAACCTCACAGAAGGAATTTATTGGAAGGGGATTAGAAATCAGGAGCCAAGATCAGAATTTGGTTTAGTAATTTGATGTCATGTCGTACATCTCTACTGTGAAAAACAAATTGTTTTCCATTGTTCTTCTTATTATGAGTTCCTTTGAGTGGATTTAGTTTGAGTACTCTCTATATGTATGCCTTTGAGTGTACTGAGCATCCATCTTCTCAAATATAACTAAGCAGTCACTTTGAATCCAGAGACCCATAAGGCCCTTGAGGAGAGGATATTTTACTTTTCTCTATATTTAGGGGCCGTTCTCAAGGCACATGCTGAAATATTGGTAACGTACCTTTTGTTTGCATGAAAAGAACGAAGGACTTGATGATTTCGGGAAATCTTAGTAGACAACAATTAGTACCTACAAAAAGACAGACTTTTTGACAAGTTACTGTACTCCATTTCAGTGAATTTGCTGAGTTTGGGTTTGTCTGTTTTGCCTTATAAGCCTTTTGATCCCTTGACAAAGGTTATTTTTGGGAGACTGCTTTTCTTATAGCAGTTATTCCTGCTCATATAACAATTGAGAGAAGACTCTCTTCTAAGAAGCTCTACAAAGTTGTAATTATGGTCAAAATATCCATCCTGCCTCTTCTGTTATTTTTGTCCAGAGTTTTTTGCATGCTCACATGAATCCGGTTTGTAGTCCTATGTTCCTTTAGAATCCTTTATAAGATTCTGAGAGGGCGCTATATAATTTAAATAAACTGGATAGCTTGAACCTTTTTATTCATATTGACCGAAGACCACCGTTCCTTACTTAACAAGGACAGTCGCCAATACAAACTGGGCCACTTGTTTTCTAAAACTGTCATCCATTGTGGTGTTACTTGGGGTCAACCCCTTTTTTGAAGTTCTATTCTATGACTGTGACCATCCGTCACCTAAATACTCGGATGAGACCAAGCTCCCTGACAGTTGTGGAAATTATCCGGAGCTCACCACAAAGTATCTAGCACCATTAGTGATATCTAGGATTGAATGCAGCTAATATGGCTCTGACTCAGATGTTTGAAGACCGAGACCCTGCTGTGCTCTGTATGCCATTCACCTCTTCTGTTTATGACCTGCCGCTTCATAGGACCCCTGACCAACAACATTCCAGAAGTTGAACAAGATGCGTGCTTCACTGGCAACTTCCACTTCACTTGCATGCCAATGCAAAAACCAAGAATACCTTCTTCATTGAACCTGTGATCTCAGTATTATTCCTCTCCTGTTTTATGTCTTATTTTGTTAAAAGTCGGTCAAATAACTGAGGATTTAGAATCCACTCTTTTACCTCTTCACTGTTCTTTGTATTCACAGTTGAAGTCTACCGTCCCACTCAGCTCGGATCTGCAACCCTTTCCTCCTCTCTAGCTCCTTCTGAGGCTCTGGGAATATTTGCAGACCTTCAGAGGGCCATGAAGGGATTTGTACTGGAGAACGATCTTCATATTCTATATCTGGTAAACCCCTTGCATACCAATTTATTATTGTTATTATGAAAATTCATTTATAGAGCACACCAATGCCCAGAAGTGTTAATGATCTTTACAAAGGCTATTCACTAGTAAAGGAATTGCTTAAATTGATGTGTCATTGTGTTAACCGTCTCAGGTTTACAGGAGTGTATATTTATTTTTAAGTGCTACATGTTGTAAAATATTTTCTTGGTGCTAGAGGCTAACTGTACCCATAGTGGGCAAGCTAAATTTTTGTTGAGCACACTTCCTCTAGAATGCCATTCATATCCTCTTTTCTGATTGCCTCTGCAACTGTGATGAGAAGTTCGCAATCCAAGTTTGAAAGGGCCCCATATCAAACCTAAGACCGTGTACATTTCACAATGATAGTGTACAGTAAACAAGATAAGTGTGTATAAGTGAATACAATGAGATTGCAAAAGAAGAACAACCACTAAACACTTCCAGTGCAACGCAAATTATTGTCTTCGAGGGACCTTCGCTAACTGGTACAAGTAATGAATGAGAAGCACACAGGCTGGCGACCTTAGAGTAATTGGTGTTGCTCGTGTTGACCAATAAAGTAGGGTTAAGCTTGGGATTCTTCTCATGGGCAGTTTTAGGTCCAGGCTCGCCTCATTCTAAATTTGATGATTAATTTCTCATTGCAGATCCTTTCTTTTGCCTTGATCCATGCCATGTATGGCCCCCTCAGCCAGTCTTGGAGTTTCCAGCAACAGTTTTGCTTTCATCTTTTCAGTTACGAGTTTTGACGACTCCAGGGTACCTCCCAGAGGAAGGGCTGGACAGAGGGGAGGATACTCCCATGTCCTTTGTCCAGTTTCGCACCAGAGCGGGAGCCAACGGCTTCCTGAACTGGTTTCCACTGGAATATGCTAGAAGGGCACCAAATGTGCCCTTTAAAGCAGTCTGGTGGCGCTGGCTAGTGCTCCCACCCCAATACACTAAGTCCTGTCTGGGAGGTGGTCGCACCTCCCTGTTACAGGAAACCTAATGTTCTACATTCCCCTGCTCGAGCCTGGCTCAGCAGCAGGAGGCCAGAACGATTCTGTGGTCGATAGCAGCTCTAGCTTGCTGTTAGACCCTCAAAGGCTGGTACCGGGAATGCAGGGAGGCAGCCTTGCCCCCCCAGTACATGGGAATCTACATCCAACACTGGAATCGTTGTTAGGGTAGGATTCCAACATGTTTGATACCAAACATGACCGGTTTCGGTGCAGCCAATATAAAGTTAGACATCTTGTACTTGACTTGCTGGCCACTATATGTGTAAAATGGCTGACCGCACTTACAAGCCTGGAGAATTGACTACTGGTTTTATAGGGGGTGTCCTGCTTATGCAGGGGCACCCTCACATTTATAACTAAGCACCCTGCCTTCTGGATTGAAAGGCCTACCTTACCAGTGACTTTTGTGTTTTAAGTGCAATGACCTCAGATATAAGGAAACGTACCAGCTCACACAGACTGCAATGGCAGGCCTGAGGTCACAGTTTGAGTGGTCCCTGATGAGTAGCATAATATATGCTGCAGCCCATGAGAGACCTCTGGTGTACCTATGCCCTGGGTACCTCAGTACCATATACAAGGGACTTAGAATGGTACACCAGTAGCCAATTGGGAAGGTACCAGAGTACGTACCATAGTCCAATTTAGGGTGAGAGAACAGTGATTGGGGTTCTGATTAGCAGAATCCCAGTCAGACTAGTCAGAAAACAGAATGGCACCAGCAAAAAGTGAGGGTTAACATGAAAGCACATCCTACTTTCCTACAAAGGTCATATGGTTATGCTTTCCATGATCTCGTAGATCCTTTACCTCAGCAACCCAAACTGACAGCCACAGTCAGAATGGTTTGACTGTGCAGTTTCTGACGATGAGATATCTGACCCTAATCCATAGGACCAACCACCTAACAATGTAGGTCATTTTGCAGCCTAGTCAAGAGAGCTTTAAAAAGTGAGTTTCCTCTTCTTACAGCAGAAAGTCAATCAGAGCAATTCCAGTCTTCTACTTCATATGCAATGAGGGCCCTCTTCTAATCAAGAACCCAAGCCTCAACATCTACATCTTCAAATATGACACACCCCAAACAAAAATTGTAAAAAACTAAATAGCTCTGGACAATTCACTGGTGCACCTCTTAAATTAAAGAAACCGTCATAGCATCAGCTTCAGAATGCTAATCTAGTAACCTGGTGTGAGAAGTTGGCCTGATGTGCAGTGTTCACTATTCTAGTGATCACTATATATCAGTCCAAACAACCCTTATTGATGATTGGTTGTAAGTCAACCTTATAGACCAGCTATCCTAGTAGCATGGATACGAGCAGTCTAAGGCTAAGACTCTAGAGGGCGTGTTAAGCCAGCTGTTTTACCATCACATTACCCCTTGAACACCCAGTGAAAGGACACCACACAAGTGTTATGAAAATAAACAGTGTATTTATTAGAATCACAACAACCCTGTACTCTTTATGAGGACAGGGTGCTAGGCACACAACAAAACTCTTACGAAAATACTTAAGTTAGCACGTTATACACAAATGCCCGAGGGGCACGAAAAACCATATACTCTAAAAGTGGAATGCGAAATTACTAGCAGGTAAGTACAGTACTAATAGGCTTTGGAATCGCTAGGACTTGACTATAGAATCGTTAGATTACTTCTAGGAGGCCTAGGGGACTCGGGTGCAGAGTGTGCACTCTCACGCGGGATGCGGGACAACGTCTATGGAAGCTAGTAAAGGCAAAGTTAGTGTTCACGGGCGAACCCGACCTGGTAGGGAGAAAACGACAGTGGATCCTGACCCTAGGATAGTGAGGCTATGCTGGGACACCGAAGTGCCGAAGTTACCTAGCCCAGGGGCTGCAGCTGCATAGGTCTGAAAAGACGTCGGGAATCTCGTTGCCGGACCTGGAGCCTGGAAGAAGGAAGTTGCTGGCAGGCGACCAGTGAAGAAAAGTTCGATGGATCCAAGCCTGGATCAAGGAAGAAGAAAACCTGAAAGCAGAGGGGACCAAGTTCTTGAATCACTAGCCAGTGATTAAATGGGCACCAGGATGGCACCGGGCGAAGTCACCGCAGTCAGGTGAGTGGGCGCTGCTGGGCTCTGCAGTCTCTCGGACCAGGAGGCGTTGTCGGCGACCAGGATGGAGGTGCGAGCTGTCCCACGAAGGTTCTTGCTGTCGACGTCGCTGGACCCAGGATTGGGCAACAAGTCTTGGCAAATGCAAGGCCCACACGGTGGACCTAAAATGGCGTCTTAGCCGGACCAGGAGGGTCCAGGGTACTTCTCCGATGGAGGGAAGCAAGGGCCAGTCTGGAGCAACCAGACTAGCAGCAGTGATGTCGTCGGGCGTCGTTCAGAAGGCCACAAGCCAGCGGGCTAGTAGCCAAACAACGCGGTGAGCAGCAAAAAGCAGAAGGGCCCCGCGCAGATCGTGGAGATGCTGGGAGGCTGCACTTCGGTGCTGGAGCTGCTCAGGGTCGGGGCTTCTCGGACCCCAAAGCACTCACCAGGAAATTACTCGGCGGGCTTGCTGTGCAGAAGTCGTGCAGTCTTGAAGATGGCCGGTCCCTCGAGGTCTCGTCACACCCACGAATCTCAGCGTGACTGATGATGTAGGTAGAGGTCAGAGGTGCCAGGGAAGCCGGTTCTCGTCGAGCTGGGCAGTCTTGATCCGGAGGAGAGACTTGCAGCAGACCGCAGTGTTCTTAAGATGGTGCCTGCGGATGCAGGGTGACTACTCCTTAGTCACAAGGGAGAAATCTTAGGAAGAAGTCTTGAGTTCCTTTCGTGGAAAGTAGTTTCATGATTCAAAGATGATCTGATTTGGAAGGGGGCCAGTTCCTACCTTTATCCTGTAAAAAGGGGCTGGCACGCGACTAAGTCCTGCCCTAGGGGTGGGACTAGGAGGGGGGTGGTTACACCCACTTCCTTGGCGGGCTTTTCCCCAGCACAGGGTCTGGAGTGACCCTGGAACTGGTTCCAGCCAGCCTATGCACAGTGAGCACCGGGGTGCCACGTGCAGTCACCTTCCTCTGAAGCCCTGCCTACCTACAATACACAAAACCCTGTCTGGGACGGTGCTGGCACCGCCCCTGGCAGGAAACCCTTTGTCCTTATCTCCTGCTCTGGGAGGACTCCCAGCAGCAGGAGGGCAGACTTGTGTCTCGGTGGCAGCATCCATTTTGTGGATGCTAAGGCTCTGTCTGACTTTTAACCGGGTTATAGGTTACATGCATGTCGTGTCCCTCTAGAAGGGTGGAATGCTAACCCCGTCGCCAGAATTGGCGAGGGGTTAGTATTCCAATTCGTATGACACCTTACTCGACATGTTTTGATAAAGCGATACCAGAGTTGGCATATAACCGCGAGGATTATAATGCACTTAAGAGTATATGGTATGCGATATCATGGAAACGGCTAAGGGATGGATCCCGAAAGCCGCAGACAGGCTCAGCTCATGCCAGAGCACCATCTCACACGATTCCAAGCACTCTGCCTTCAGGATTGTTAATGAATGAAGGCAACTGGGGGTTGGGCCCGCTGGGAAAGAGGGTAGGTCGGGCCACTAGTAAATACAGAAAAAATGGGGATTTTACCTATGCCTCTATTTTGAATAAACCAATGAATGCTGGATTGGGTAAACCAAAATTTATTAGTTTAACCAGACTTTCAAGTCTTTTGAATTCATTTATTTTTTAAGTCGATCAGTTGTTCTAGTTTAGGCACAACAAAGAACATTATCAACTTCACGAATTGCCATATACTCTACAATACATAAATATTCCACAAAAATACCAACATTAATACAATACCAAAGACATGACTACATAACTAATAATTACATGTATGTACAATTCCAATACCAGAGTGCTCTTGGACACAGTGAAAAAGATAGCGCTGTTATCTAATAGTACAGTCTTAATCCTGCCACACTTTTAGACAAAAAAACATTATCGAGTATCTCAAACCAATGCAGCATATATCTGCTCATATGCAAATCTGAAGGTGTTCTGTATTAATCACAATCAAATGAATGTAACAGAAATGAATAATGCCATGAATGTAACAGAAATGAATAATGCCGACGCGTTTCAAGTCCCTTGGATGAATCAAAGGACTCTCATCAGGGCTGTCAAAGTCTGGTCCATGGAAGCTATTTCTAGAATAGAAAACATAAAAAACGTGATCTATCTTGTCCTACCGCCATTCAATATTTACAAAGGGATTTCTCCCATTGGGAGGTGCAGCCTACCTGCTAAGTTCGAATTCCAGGGCTGCACTTTTCGTATACTGTGGTCTGTGCCGTGGGTGCTCACTGGAACAAAGTGAGATTGTTTGTATCAAAAATCTGTGTGGTTTCGAATTCAAAATAAAGAGGCCACCGGGGCAGTGTTTTACCTTTCGTGTGTTGGTGTTGACGTCACGTATGTGTCACTTCAACCGACAGGGGAAAATCCTCACCCGGGTCACATATTCTACAATAATGTGAATAACAGTAATCAGCCTCACATTGACTGCGAGTGCAATGCTTTAATATTTAATAAGTACTGCACTGACTTACTTTTGGTCCGCTCTGGGGCGGTTCGACCCCGCTCTGAGTGAATTGATGTACTTGATTTCTGTAAAAATGCAAGTAAAACGGACACGTTTTAGTCTAGGCGCGTACTGGCGCCAGACGCAACATCGATCTCATTGTTTGAGCCTTCCCAAAGAAGCCTACCTTAACCCGTCTGACACGGGGCTTCTGCCTGTCGCTGCCGGTGGTCTCAATGATTCAAAGTCTGAAAGAACAAGCGGTGCACGTGTAAAACGGGCCGCATTGTACTGAGTATAAAGCCAATTATCACACACTTCTCTGCGCTGCACAGGGGCTTACCTTATTGTTTGTTTTAGGTAAACGTCCACATCACCCGGGACAGTGCTGCTACAAACGCTTAGGAGATCGCGCGGGTGTTTTGCAAGTCTTAAGGAACCAAGTCACATGATCATCATGTGACTTGGAAGGTGTGTGCCCCAACATGGAGGCTTCTGGGAACAGTAGTTCACCATGACTGTGGATACCTGCCTATTGTTTACATTCTGTTTATTTCGCTCAGACAGTTGAGCCCATTGTTCACACTATTGAACTTCATTATTAAATAGGCTTCCTTCTGGAGCAAGGCCGTTTCTACATTTGGATTATATTTAGAGTCAATCCAAAAAAGAATCGTCCACTTAAAATCATTTTCGGTGTGTTTACAGCTCACAAAATGTTCCACCATTGGCGCGGTCAGCACTTTTTTCTTAATCCGTGACCGGTGCTGTGTGATTCTGACATTGGCTGCTTGGGTTGTTTTACCTATATACACTTTGTCACAGACGCACACCACAGCATAGACCACATTTTTAGTTCTACAATTTGTGAAGACATCATGTCTCCATGTCACATCATTATTGGAAAAAACATTTCCTTCAAGAGTTGACGCACAGGACACGCAATTGCCACATTTGCGATGCCCGCAGATGGGTTTTAAATTCCATTGGGCAATAAGATCACTTTTTGGCTTCTGGATAAAACTGTCTGCCTTTACCAACTGTTGCCCTATGCTTTTATTTTTACACATGGCGAAGATAGGTTTTTGAAGGGGAGGGTCCAGCGTTTCCAGTAAATGCCAGTTATTTAGAATGATACGCTTGAATTGGTTTGTGTGTTGGCCGTAGGTCGACACACAGACCAATCTCTCAAGCTCCTCCTTCTTCTTCACCTTGAGCAAAGAGTCCCTTGGGATGAAACTAACTCGTTTCTTCGTGTGTGAAAGCAGCTTTTTTGGGTACCCCCTATTTGCCATTTCTTTACAAAATATGGAAGCATGTGTCTCAAAATCAGATGAGTTCGTGCAGTTGCGTTTTATCCTTAGCATCTGCCCGTAGGGCAAGTTTTCTCTTAAACTTTGTGGATGCGAGCTTTTGAAATGCAAGATTGTATTTCTATCCGTTGTTTTTTTGTGCATTGTTGTAAATAGCGATCCCTCGTTGTTGCCTACTGTGACATCCAGAAAGGTCATTTTGTTGTGACTAGAATTTAATGTAAATTTAATGTCACTGTGGCGAGAGTTGAGCCAATCATGGAATTCATCTAGCTGGGTCTGACTCCCCTGCCACAGGAGCCAGACATCATCGATGTATCGTAGCCATTGATGTATGTTGTCCCTGAATGGATTGTTATTATATATGAACCGATGTTCATATTGGTCCATATATAGTACCGCCAGCTCCGGCGCATAGGGACAACCCATGGCTGTCCCCTTGATCTGAATGTAGAACTCGTTTTCAAACTTAAAATAGTTGCTCCGTAGCGTGATTTCTGCTAGTGATAAGATGAATGACGTTGGTACCCTGTGTGGTCTTTCCCGCTGGTCTAAATAAATCTCAATCACTTCCAAAGCCTCATCTTGAGGGATTTGAGTGTATAAAGAGGCCACGTCTAGTGTTACCATCAGTTGTGTGTCTGCATCAAATGGGTTACCCTCAATTTTGGTGATGAAATCCATCGTGTCACGGAGATGTGACTTAACCTGCAGTATACACGGTTTCAGGAAGAAATCTATATACTTCGATACTGGCTCAAGTGCAGAGTCACAGCCCGAGACAATCGGGCGGCCCGGTGGTACCTGGGCATTTTTATGTATTTTGGGCAGGAAATACAATACCGGTGTTCGGGGTAATTTTTTGTTCAAGTATTCATACTCTCTGGATCCCAGATAGCCCTCATCAAGCCCTTGTTTTGACAGTCTCTGGATTTTATCTTGAATCGCGTGTACAGGGTCTTCCATGGATGGCCTGTACCACTCGCGATTATTCACATGTGCCTGGCCCTCTGTAAGGTACATGGAGCGTGGCCATAGCACAACCGCCCCACCCTTATCTGCCTGCTTGATTATGATCGAAGTGTCTGATTTCAAGTCACTGATTGCTGTAGTCATTCCTTTACTGATGTTTTTTTTCAAAAATCTTTTCGTTTTTTCCAGTTTGGTCAGTGATGATAAGACCGTTTGCTCAAAAGCAACTATTTGTTTGGGGATATTTTGGGTGGGTGTGAACCTCGACTTAACTCTCAAACCTGTGGTTTCTCTACTGGATGTCATTTCGGCAGAAGCGAAGAATGCCTTTAGTCGTATCTTCCGACAAAAGTTCAATGCTTCCAATTTTAATTTCGTGAAATCTGTTTTTTTGTTCGGGACGAACTTGAGGCCCAGGCCCAAGAGCATCTCCTCATCTTTTGTTAACTGTTTTTCAGAGAGATTGACTATGGTTGACACATTTAGTTGTTGTAAGTCTTGTTGCGGGTGCGCATCTCCCATGGTTGTTTGAAACGGACGCGCGTTTGCCCGCCCCTGGCTAAAAAAGACGAAGAGGACGAGGAAGCCGATGCGGCACCTCGTCGTTTTGAATTATTTTGCCTAGAGTCGTTAGAGGAATCAGATGATGTTGTGTCAGAAAAAGTAAGAAATCTATTCTTTGATCTACCTTGATACGATGAAAGTGCTCCCCGTGACTCACCTGACGTGTAAAAATCCTCTTTAAGAAAGGGATACACTTGTTCAAGTTTAAAGGCTTTAGAGTCCCTGTCAAATTGGGTGGATTTAATAGTGAGAGTGTTATCCTTAAAGATCGCAATTTCTTTCTCAATCTTATCAAGCAATGCTTTAGCCTCAGTCACAGTTTGGGTATCATTAATAGCTTTAATCAATTCCTCAATCTCTGACTCCTCTTTACTGCAGATGCGTTGGGCTGTCTCAATGGTATGCACCATTAGGTCTCTGCTACACTTCGTATTAATTTGACTAAACCCCTTCTTGTATTCTGTGTCTTCTATAAAGATGACCGGGATATTCTTCACCTGAAGGCCCCACGGTATCGTCCCTGCTTTAAGGTGTTTTAACAAAAAATGGCCGTGCAGTTCTGTGCGGATATGTTTTTTTTGGAGACGTATCAATTTGTCAGCCTCATTTTGCTGTTTTGCTGAGGTACTGAGAGTGATTGAAGAGAATGGGGAGGACGCAATGAGGTTCTGTATATGGCTTTCCGTGAAGGACAGCGTATCTTTGTCTGCCATGCTATGCAGGAGGCAGATCTCCTGCCCAGGAATTAATCACTATCGCGATCTGTAGGAAAGACAAATAATTGTCGATCCCAACCCGCTCGGGTGTACACCCGCTCAAGGAATGAAGGCAACTGGGGGTTGGGCCCGCTGGGAAAGAGGGTAGGTCGGGCCACTAGTAAATACAGAAAAAATGGGGATTTTACCTATGCCTCTATTTTGAATAAACCAATGAATGCTGGATTGGGTAAACCAAAATTTATTAGTTTAACCAGACTTTCAAGTCTTTTGAATTCATTTATTTTTTAAGTCGATCAGTTGTTCTAGTTTAGGCACAACAAAGAACATTATCAACTTCACGAATTGCCATATACTCTACAATACATAAATATTCCACAAAAATACCAACATTAATACAATACCAAAGACATGACTACATAACTAATAATTACATGTATGTACAATTCCAATACCAGAGTGCTCTTGGACACAGTGAAAAAGATAGCGCTGTTATCTAATAGTACAGTCTTAATCCTGCCACACTTTTAGACAAAAAAACATTATCGAGTATCTCAAACCAATGCAGCATATATCTGCTCATATGCAAATCTGAAGGTGTTCTGTATTAATCACAATCAAATGAATGTAACAGAAATGAATAATGCCATGAATGTAACAGAAATGAATAATGCCGACGCGTTTCAAGTCCCTTGGATGAATCAAAGGACTCTCATCAGGGCTGTCAAAGTCTGGTCCATGGAAGCTATTTCTAGATTGTTAAGGCCTGCCATAGGAGTGACTGATAGGAGATCTGTGTGTCCATTTTAGGGTTAGATATAGGTATACTATATCTAAAGCAAAGGGTGAGTACACCACCTTGCCCCAGCTGTCGTGCAGCCAGTTGTGTCAGTTTAGTTAGTCAGCCCAGGGGTGGCATAATACATGCTTCAGCCCCTGGGAGACTTCTGGGTACACCTCAGCCCTGGGTACAGGGACTTGGAGAGGGCCCAGTGCCAATTCAGTACCTGAGTACAATTTGGATAGAGAGAACAGCTAGGCTGTGGGTCTGATTAGCAGGCCCACAGCCAGGGAAAGTCGTAAACCAGTGCAGCAAAAAGCAAAAATCTGGGTGATCATAGGATTGCAGACCCTACTCTCCTACATGAACCCCCCCCCCCAAACTTTGGGACAATAAACTAACCTTGACCAGGTGAGTCTTCTTGCTCTAAGTGGAAATACCTGGTGAGCCCATCAGCATTGCTGTGATCAGTACCAGGTCTATGCTCCACTGTAAAATCCATCCCCTGTAGGGAAATGGACCACCTAAGCAGTTTGGGGTTTTCACCCTTCATCTGATTTAGCCACAAGAGGGGCTTATGGTCTGTCTGAATGGTGAAGTGAGTGCCAAACAAGTAGGCCCTCAGCTTCTTCAGGGCCCAGACCACCGCAAAGGCCTCCCTCTCAATAGCTGACCAATTTTTCTCTCTGGGTGTCAACCTTCTACTAATGAAAGCAATAGGCTGATCATTACCATCAAAATTCAGTTGAGACAGAACAGCCCCCACACCCAACTCAGAAGCATCTGTTTGGACAATGAATGGCTTGGAGTAATCTGGACTCTTTAGGATAGGTGCTGTGCACATGGCCTGCTTTAGGTCATTGAATGCTTTCTGACAGCTTGCTGTCCACTGAACTTTCTTTGGCATCTTTTTGCTTGTCAGGTCATTAAGAGGGGTCACTATGGACCCATAATTTCTGACAAACTTCCTATAGTACCCAGTCAGGCCCAAGAAAGCTCGAACCTGAGTCTGGGTGATTGGAGGAGTCCAGTCCTTGATGGCCTGTATCTTACTCTCCAGTGGCTGAACCTGGCCTCCACCTACAAGGTGGCCCAGGTATACAACCTGTGTCTGCCCTATCTGGCACTTTGTGGCCTTGATAGTGAGGCCTGCCTTTTGCAGGGCCTCTAACACTTTCCTCAGGTGGACCAGGTGATCCTCCCAGGTGGAGCTAAAGACAGCAATATCGTCCAGATATGCTGCACAGAAGTCATCCAGCCCAGTGAGGACTTGATTCACCAACCTTTGGAAGGTGGCAGGTGCATTTTTCAGTCCAAAAGGCATTACCACAAATTGATAATGCCCTCCAGGGGTAGAAAATGCTGTCTTGGGTTTGGCCTCCTCAGCTAACCTGATTTGCCAATACCCAGCTGTCAAATCAAATGTACTTAAGAAGTTGGCAGAAGCCAATTTATCTATAAGTTCATCTGCTCTTGGTATTGGGTGGGCATCAGTCTTAGTGACTGCATTGAGGCCTCTGTAGTCTACGCAAAACCTCATCTCTTTCTTACCACCCTGGGTGTGAGGCTTTGGCACTAGAACTACTGGGCTAGCCCAAGGGCTATCTGAGGGCTCAATGACTCCCAGCTCCAACATTTTCTGCACTTCAGTTTTGATGCAGTCTCTAACATGATCAGGCTGTCTGTAGATTTTACTCTTGACAGGCAGACTGTCTCCAGTGTCAACATCATGGGTACACCAATCAGTTTGGCTGGGTGTCAGAGAGAACATATGTCTGTGGGATTGCAGACCTTGCCTGCAATCCTGTTGCTGATGTTCAGTGAGGCTGCCACAAAAGACAACACCATCAACTGATCCATCATCAGGATTCTGAGTGAGCAGGTCTGGGAGAGGGTCACTCTCTTCCTCCTGTCCCTCATCTGTGGCCATGAGCAAGCTCATGTCCTTCCTGTCAACATATGCCTTGAGCCTGTTAACATGGAGCACTCTGAGAGGGCTCCTGGGAGTTCCAAGGTCCACCAGGTAGGTAACCTCTCCCTTTTGCTCAATGATGGTGTGGGGCCCAGACCATTTGTCTTTCAGAGCTGCTGGGGCCACTGGCTCCAGCACCCACACCTTCTGTCCTGGCTGGTATACAGTCAGAACAGCCTTTTGGTCATGCCAAGCTTTTTGAAGTTCTTGGCTGGCCTCAAGGTTTTTGGATGCCTTTTCCATATACTCAGCCATCCTGGAGCGGAGACCAAGTACATAGTCCACTATGTTGGTTGCAGGCTTTTTGAGAGGTCTCTCCCATCCTTCCTTCACCAAACACAGGGGTCCTCTCACAGGATGTCCATACAGAAGCTCAAAAGGGCTGTAGCCAACCCCCTTCTGTGGGACCTCTCTGTAAGCAAACAAGAGGCAGGGGATCAGGACATCCCATCTTCTCCTAAGAGTTTCAGGTAGCCCATGAATCATCCCTTTGAGGGTCCTGTTGAATCTCTCAACAAGCCCATTGCATTGTGGGTGGTAGGGTGTGGTGAACTTGTAGTTCACACCACACTCCTTCCACATTGCAGTCAGATATCCTGACATGAAGTTTGTACCTCTGTCAGAAATGACCTCCTTAGGGAAACCCACTCTGGAGAACACTCCAACTAGGGCTCTTGCCACTACAGGTGCTGTAGTGGTCCTAAGGGGAATAGCTTCAGGATACCTGGTGGCATGATCCACCACCACCAGTATAAACTTGTGCCCTGATGCTGTCTGGGGTTCCATTGGACCAACAATGTCAATCCCCACTCTTTCAAAGGGAACCCCCACCACAGGTAGTGGTATGAGGGGGGCCTTTGTTGTGCCACCTGACTTACCACTGGCTTGGCAAGTGACACAGGAGCGACAAAACTCCTTGGTATTCTCATTCATATGGGGCCAGTGAAAGTGTGAGACAAGCCTGTCCCAAGTCTTTGTCTGACCTAAGTGACCTGCAAGGGGAATCTCATGGGCCAAGGTGAGAAGGAAACCTCTCAGAGACAAGGGGATGACCAGCCTCCTGGTTGCACCAGGCTTGGGGTCTCTTGACTCAGAGTACAGGAGTCCATCTTCCCAGTATACCCTGTGGGCACCTGTGGCATTCCCTGCAGCCTCAGCAGCAGCCTGCTGTCTGAGGGG
Source organism: Lissotriton helveticus (assembly GCF_964261635.1). Taxonomy (NCBI): domain Eukaryota; kingdom Metazoa; phylum Chordata; class Amphibia; order Caudata; family Salamandridae; genus Lissotriton; species Lissotriton helveticus. Next base: position 66,615,721 of record NC_136069.1, read on the forward strand.
TTCAAGGGAAGGGCAGCTCAACTGTTCCTTCCCCAGGTCTGCTCTGGAGGGTCCCCCTGAGCCCAGAAACTCAACTTGATCAAGTTCAAGCTCTTTAGGCTCAGTTTCCCTCAGCTCTTCCAGATCAGCCTCCTCAGAGACTTGATCCTCAACCTGGGGCAAGGGGGAAGGCAAAGCCTTACCCTTACTGCTCTTCTTCTTGGAAGGTGTCTGGTCCATCATTTCAGGATCCAGCACCTGTTCAGTGGGGCATCTTCTGGCCTGTGACCTAGTCACAGCAAGCACATGTGCTGGCAAGCCTAACATCTCCATGTGAGTCCTCTGCTCCACTTCTGACCATTGTGATGACTCCAAATCATTGCCCAACAAACAATCAACTGGGAGGTCTGAACTGACTACAACTTTCTTTTGTCCCTTCACTCCACCCCAGGAGAAAGCCACAATTGCCACACTATGACTAGTAGTGACATTGCTGGCATTGGTCACCAGGAAATCAGTACCTGGCATGATCTGTCCAGGGTCCACGAAGTTAGGTGTCACCATGGTGACACTGGCACAAGTGTCCCTATAGGCCTGAGCCATTTTGCCATTTATCAAAGGTGTCTGCCTGTATTTGCCCAAAGTATTGGGACTTATTTCAGGGGACATATCCATATCCCCTGTACAGACAAGGACAGCCTGAGTGAGTGTGCCAACTAAGTTGTCAGACCCCTCAGTACCCAAGGTTAACCCAACTAATGCCTTGGGAGGTACACTACCACTACTGACTGTACTAGGGGGTGCAGTTGCCTTAGGGGCTGTAGTGGCAGGAGTTTGTCCTCCTCTTTTGGTGCACTCACTAAACCAGTGAGATTTACTTTTACAGTACTGGCACCACCTTTTCGACTGGCCTTCTTGAGTCTTCTTCTTCTGGGAAGCCTGACCCCCACCCTCTTTGGTTTGTTGGGGACCTGGTGAAGACTTCTGGTCATTTTGCTCATTCTTAACATTACCCTTCTGGTCTGCTTTCTTCTGACCACCCTGGTTCTGGTTCTGGTTCTGCTTGATCCTTGTCCTGACCCATTTGTCTGCCTTCTTTCCCAATTCTTGGGGAGAGGTCAGATCTGAATCAACAAGGTGCTGGTGCAACAACTGGTTCTGACAATTGTTTAAAATTTGTTCTCTCATCATTAGATTATACAATCCTGTGTAATCTGTAACCTTGCTACCCAGCAACCAGCCCTCCAAAGCCTTAGTGGCACAATCCACAAAGTCAGACCAGTCCTGAGACTGAGTTTTCTGGGTGTCTCTGAACAGCAACCTGTACTGCTCAGTGGTTAAACCAAACCCATCAACCAGTGTATTTTTCAGGACCTGGTAATTGTTAGCATCCTCTACTCTTGTAGTGAGGAGCTTATCTCTACCTTTACCATCAAAGGAGAGCCACAGTATAGCTGCCCACTGACTCTGGGGAATGCACTGCACAGTGCAGGCCCTCTCCAGAGCAGCCATCCATTTCTGGATATCATCCCCTTGCTTAAAGGGGGGCACTATTTTAGTCAGGTGTTTAGTATCTAAACCCTTCTCTCTATCTCTTGGGAGATTGCTGCCACCAGTGGGAGCTAACCCACTCATCTGCTGCTCTCTTGCCAGGGCAAGCTTCTCTTTGGCCAGGGCAATTTCTTACCTTTCAATCCTCAGTTCAGCTTGTCTCATCCTAGCTTCATGCTCCCTTCTCTGAGGGGAAGTAAATCTCCTCTGTGGAGGATTCCTTCTCCCCTGAGAAGAGGCATTAGAGTGCAGAGATCTATTGGAGTCCCTAGAAAGAGATCTATCTCTCCTAACTCCAAGGTTAGGCCCACTTCGGGTTAGTACTGGGGGTCCCCCAGATCCTAGCCCAAGTAAGTCTAAGTTGGTCCTGGTTAGCCTTCTGACTACCTCAAGACCTTTGTCTACCTCATCCCCAGAGAGTTCCTCCTGATCCTCCTCCTCCTCAACTGCAGTAGCAGTGTTGGGGAGGTCTGGATCCCCAGAGGTTCCCTCTAAGGCTGGCATGTTCTCATGTAACTGAGAAAGCTTTCTGGCATCATATGTCTCTAAGAGACCTATCAGAAAGGGAATGGTGGGGTTAGACCCCTGCTTCAGTTTTCTGGAGACACAGATCTGTCTCATCTCCTGGAAACTGAGAGCTGCATATCTTGAAGTGACCTGTGGAGGGTCAACACTGACCAGGGGAGTCTCAGTAGATTCTCCCTGGGTAGACATGCTTTTCTAGTGAGGTGTAAGTGGTGCACTTACCTACACTATGTGTTTGCCTACTGATCCCTTGCTAGAGTTGTAGTTTAGGGTGTGCTAGGCCCTAGGAGCTACAACAGCTGGTTCAGTAGAACTCAGAGTATTCTAAGCTAAGTTATATGTACCTTTAGTACTTATGTGATCTTTCACAAGATATTCTTAGGGCATGTGTGGTAAAACAACAGCAAGCTCAAATCCCAACCGCTGCTCACCAATGTGAGAAGTTGGCCTGATGTGCAGTGTTCACTATTCTAGTGATCACTATATATCAGTCCAAACAACCCTTATTGATGATTGGTTGTAAGTCAACCTTATAGACCAGCTATCCTAGTAGCATGGATACGAGCAGTCTAAGGCTAAGACTCTAGAGGGCGTGTTAAGCCAGCTGTTTTACCATCACATTACCCCTTGAACACCCAGTGAAAGGACACCACACAAGTGTTATGAAAATAAACAGTGTATTTATTAGAATCACAACAACCCTGTACTCTTTATGAGGACAGGGTGCTAGGCACACAACAAAACTCTTACGAAAATACTTAAGTTAGCACGTTATACACAAATGCCCGAGGGGCACGAAAAACCATATACTCTAAAAGTGGAATGCGAAATTACTAGCAGGTAAGTACAGTACTAATAGGCTTTGGAATCGCTAGGACTTGACTATAGAATCGTTAGATTACTTCTAGGAGGCCTAGGGGACTCGGGTGCAGAGTGTGCACTCTCACGCGGGATGCGGGACAACGTCTATGGAAGCTAGTAAAGGCAAAGTTAGTGTTCACGGGCGAACCCGACCTGGTAGGGAGAAAACGACAGTGGATCCTGACCCTAGGATAGTGAGGCTATGCTGGGACACCGAAGTGCCGAAGTTACCTAGCCCAGGGGCTGCAGCTGCATAGGTCTGAAAAGACGTCGGGAATCTCGTTGCCGGACCAGGAGCCTGGAAGAAGGAAGTTGCTGGCAGGCGACCAGTGAAGAAAAGTTCGATGGATCCAAGCCTGGATCAAGGAAGAAGAAAACCTGAAAGCAGAGGGGACCAAGTTCTTGAATCACTAGCCAGTGATTAAATGGGCACCAGGATGGCACCGGGCGAAGTCACCGCAGTCAGGTGAGTGGGCGCTGCTGGGCTCTGCAGTCTCTCGGACCAGGAGGCGTTGTCGGCGACCAGGATGGAGGTGCGAGCTGTCCCACGAAGGTTCTTGCTGTCGACGTCGCTGGACCCAGGATTGGGCAACAAGTCTTGGCAAATGCAAGGCCCACGCGGTGGACCTAAAATGGCGTCTTAGCCGGACCAGGAGGGTCCAGGGTACTTCTCCGATGGAGGGAAGCAAGGGCCAGTCTGGAGCAACCAGACTAGCAGCAGTGATGTCGTCGGGCGTCGTTCAGAAGGCCACAAGCCAGCGGGCTAGTAGCCAAACAACGCGGTGAGCAGCAAAAAGCAGAAGGGCCCCACGCAGATCGTGGAGATGCTGGGAGGCTGCACTTCGGTGCTGGAGCTGCTCAGGGTCGGGGCTTCTCGGACCCCAAAGCACTCACCAGGAAATTACTCGGCGGGCTTGCTGTGCAGAAGTCGTGCAGTCTTGAAGATGGCCGGTCCCTCGAGGTCTCGTCACACCCACGAATCTCAGCGTGACTGATGATGTAGGTAGAGGTCAGAGGTGCCAGGGAAGCCGGTTCTCGTCGAGCTGGGCAGTCTTGATCCGGAGGAGAGACTTGCAGCAGACCGCAGTGTTCTTAAGATGGTGCCTGCGGATGCAGGGTGACTACTCCTTAGTCACAAGGGAGAAATCTTAGGAAGAAGTCTTGAGTTCCTTTCGTGGAAAGTAGTTTCAGGATTCAAAGATGATCTGATTTGGAAGGGGGCCAGTTCCTACCTTTATCCTGTAAAAAGGGGCTGGCACGCGACTAAGTCCTGCCCTAGGGGTGGGACTAGGAGGGGGGTGGTTACACCCACTTCCTTGGCGGGCTTTTCCCCAGCACAGGGTCTGGAGTGACCCTGGAACTGGTTCCAGCCAGCCTATGCACAGTGAGCACCGGGGTGCCACGTGCAGTCACCTTCCTCTGAAGCCCTGCCTACCTACAATACACAAAACCCTGTCTGGGACGGTGCTGGCACCGCCCCTGGCAGGAAACCCTTTGTCCTTATCTCCTGCTCTGGGAGGACTCCCAGCAGCAGGAGGGCAGACTTGTGTCTCGGTGGCAGCATCCATTTTGTGGATGCTAAGGCTCTGTCTGACTTTTAACCGGGTTATAGGTTACATGCATGTCGTGTCCCTCTAGAAGGGTGGAATGCTAACCCCGTCGCCAGAATTGGCGAGGGGTTAGTATTCCAATTCGTATGACACCTTACTCGACATGTTTTGATAAAGCGATACCAGAGTTGGCATATAACCGCGAGGATTATAATGCACTTAAGAGTATATGGTATGCGATATCATGGAAACGGCTAAGGGATGGATCCCGAAAGCCGCAGACAGGCTCAGCTCATGCCAGAGCACCATCTCACACGATTCCAAGCACTCTGCCTTCAGGATTGTTAAGGCCTGCCATAGGAGTGACTGATAGGAGATCTGTGTGTCCATTTTAGGGTTAGATATAGGTATACTATATCTAAAGCAAAGGGTGAGTACACCACCTTGCCCCAGCTGTCGTGCAGCCAGTTGTGTCAGTTTAGTTAGTCAGCCCAGGGGTGGCATAATACATGCTTCAGCCCCTGGGAGACTTCTGGGTACACCTCAGCCCTGGGTACAGGGACTTGGAGAGGGCCCAGTGCCAATTCAGTACCTGAGTACAATTTGGATAGAGAGAACAGCTAGGCTGTGGGTCTGATTAGCAGGCCCACAGCCAGGGAAAGTCGTAAACCAGTGCAGCAAAAAGCAAAAATCTGGGTGATCATAGGATTGCAGACCCTACTCTCCTACACCTGGTATCCCAATTAAGGTCCCACCCAACAAGAAAGTAAATAAGGTCCAAGCATCGGGAACAAGAGTAGACATATTAGTGGCCATTTCCATCAAAGTTGCTAATTCTACTCTTGGAGTAATTAAAATTGCCAAATTTGAAATCGTATAGCTCCACTATGGGACCATTTACCCAATTAATATAGGCCTTGGAGAATGTTGATTAAGAAGGAACGTGAGACTGCCCCATGGATACCACACAAACTGCAGTGGACACCTGCAAACACAAACTTAGACCAAATGACCAACTCGTTTGTCCTATGCAAATTTAACTCGCTCAAGAGGACATAATGATAACCAGAGGTGATGTTGTTGGATCTCCTATCCAAATCCACCACAAGCACAGGCAGTATCGGTTCTTTACGGTCAACAGTCCGCATTACTGATCTATGATATCCCGTGTTTTCATTACGTCTGCAACCCAAATGTACACTAAATGCTTGGGTTCGATCGAGCCTCCTTTTAGACATTTGTGGGCCCATAAATGCCCTGACCTCAATAATGAGTTAATTTCAGTTGTGCAGCAGCCACATCAGCAAATTTGAAACTCTTAAAAAGTTAGGTCTTAATCTAAACAGAACTGAGGGCTGGATTTAGATCTTGGTGAGGGTAATCCTCTATCACAGATGTAAGGGATCCGGCATATTACAATACGATTACAATCTATAGAGATGATAATACGGCGGATGGGATAACCGTCATGTGACAGAGTATTCCATCTGCCGAGATCTGAATCAGGCCCTGAGTCATCCATATTTCCAGGGTTGTCAATGGTGTTCCTTTGAGCTCCCAGTTTCTACAGAAAAAAACTGTCTGATCCCTCTAGTAAAAGCTAAAAAAAGCTATGAAGATCTGCATGGTAAGGAAAGCCCAGATTGTCCTAGTGTGCATATCGTCTTTGAGTCCTAATTTCTGGGTTGTAGCTTTTAAGTGGCTAAAAGGGACTGGACACTGTATGGCAAAAAACAGGTCCGTGGGACAAAAAACCTCAGCTGTTGACGATAGCCCTTCTTAGGTGAAAAAGCCATGTGAAGAACATAGACATAAATCTGAAGGACCCTAAGCTGTTCCCTGCAAAGAATATCATGGAAAGACTGAGGTGCACACCTACAACACTTTGGGACCATCAGACCCTGACAAGTGGCCTGACAGGTCAGCCTCTGTTCCCCTGGTGGAGGCCTGTGTGCCATAGTTAGGAATCCCCTCCAGTCAGAAGCAACCTCTGGGCCTTCAGTGGAGCAATGACCGCTTCTATGAAACTTTGGGGAGATACTGCCATGTTTAATGTGCTCGGTCGGCAAAGTCAATTTTTTCCCCAGGAACAAACTCATGAAGTGGGATAATGTATTTTGAAAATAAAGAAAATGATTTCACTGACATGCAGGATGCTTTCTCCATGTGAATGGGGTCCACTGGGCATTTGCATTTCCCGGAAACACCATGCTTTGTGGTCCCCGGTACAAAAAATAAGTAGAAGTCACCTGCCCCAAATATACTTGACAGACATGTTGCAACGAGGTGGAAGACTTGCCCTGGCAGGGCCCCTGAAGCCTTATTTATGGTAAACAGCACTTCCCGCACCCAATTTATAATAGAGCGGGGAAAGTTCGAGTTTGGCATGGCTGGAGTATTGCAGTGGTGCTCCAGCTCCACCTGACTTCTATTAAGACATTTAGTTATAACCAACTTGTGGTCACTATAGGAGTCCAAATTTGACATAAACATACTAGATGCCAGGCCCATTAGACATTTGCTGACTGCCATCTTGCCCTAAGTCAAGGCAAATGAAATCAGGATCCGAGCATATCTCACGATCTATTCTACATTTGCAAGGCTCAAAGTCCCCCTCTGCTGTGAAATCAATCTAAACTGCTGTGGCTCAATGCAAATAAGCAAAGCATCCCTCTGACAGTGAACATGCCCTGTGGATGCAGGTCCGACGTGCTCAACATACAGAGGCAGGTTGGGGCACCAGGCAAGAAACTATCTCCTCAGTGTTGCCAGGGGCTTTGGTTACGAGGAACATGGCGGCAGGTTAGCGGGCGCGGCACTCCGAAGCTCTGTGTCCCGAGCCCCCAGCAGAGAGAGTACGGAGGAATGACTAAACCATTGCGGCAATGAGCATTGCAGAACCCGCTTTCATGATTGCCCGGTAAACGCGGTAAAACTCTCACCCCCTCCACGCCGATCCCACTCCATCGCGTCTTTTTTTTTCTCTCAGCTTGTCCTGCGGCACGCTTACCCCGATGTGCTACGTTCCTGGGGGCGTGGTGCAGACTAATCCACAGGCAGGTCCGGCAGCTTTCCGCACCAGGGTCCCGATAGCTCCACAGAGAGAAGCGCCAGGAGGAGTGTGGCTGTGGCTTCGAGCCGCCCTGGAGCTCAATCAATCAATCAATCATAGCATTTGTATAGCGCGCTACTCACCCGGGGGGTCTCAAGGCGCTTGGGGGAGGGGGTCCGCTACTGCTCGAACAGCCAGGTCTTGAGTTGTTTCCTGAAGGCGAGATGGTCCTGGGTCAGTCGAAGGTGGATGGGGAGGGAGTTCCATGTCTTGGCCGCCAAGTAGGAGAAGGATCTGCCTCCGGCGGTGGCTCTTCGGATGCGTGGTACGGTGGCGAGGGCGAGGCTAGTAGATCGTAGCTGGCGGGTGGGCGTGTAGAAGGTCAGTCGGTCGTTGAGGTACTTGGGGCCCAGGTCGTGGAGAGACTTGTGTGCGTGGGTGAGGAGCCGGAACGTGATCCTCTTGTTGACGGGGAGCCAGTGCAGGTCCCTCAGGTGGCCGGAGATGTGGCTGCGCCGGGGGATGTTCAGGATGAGTCGGGCCGAGGCGTTCTGGATGCGTTGGAGTCTCCTCTGTAGCTTGGCTGTGGTTCCGGCGTAGAGGGCGTTTCCGTAGTCCAGTCGGCTGGTGACGAGTGCCTGGGTGACCGTCTTCCTGGTTTCGGCGTTGACTTGTCTGGTCATCGAGAGGGAAGAGTCCAGGATGAAGCCCAGGTTGCGTGCGTGGTCTGTCGGCTTGGGAGCGGTGCCCAGGGCGGGAGGCCACCAGGAGTCGTCCCAGGCGGAGGGCGATGGTCCCAGGATGAGGACTTCCGTCTTGTCTGAGTTCAGTTTGAGGCGGCTGTTCTTCATCCACTCGGCGACGTCTTTCATCCCTTCGTGTAGGCTGGTTCTGGCGGTGTCGGGGTCCCTGGTGAGGGAGAGGATCAGCTGGGTGTCGTCGGCGTAGGAGATGATGTTGAGGTTATGTTGGCGTGCGATGGCTGCAAGAGGTCTCATGTAGACGTTGAAGAGGGGTGGGGCTGAGCGAAGATCCTTGTGGTACGCCACAGATGACTTCGGTGGCCTCGGAACGAAACGGGGGAAGGCAAACTCTCTGTGTTCTTCCGGCGAGGAACAAGATGATCCACTCCAGTGCCTTCTCTTGGATGCCGATGTTGCTGAGGCGTTGGACTAGGGTGCGGTGGCAGACAGTGTCGAACGCTGCGGAGAGGTCCAGGGGGATGAGGGCCGCTGTTTCCCCATTGTCGAGCAGGGCTAGGATGTCGTCGGTGGCTGCGATCAGAGCGATTTCGGTGCTGTGATTGACTCTGAACCCGGACTGCGAGGGGTCGAGGGATTCGTTCGTCTCGAGGAAGGCGGCCAGCTGTCTGTTGACGATCTTCTCGATGACTTTCGCAGGAAAAGGGAGGGGCGAGATGGGGCGGAAGTTCTTGAGGTCGGTGGGGTCCGCTGTTGGTTTCTTCAGTAGGGCGCTGAGCTCGGCATGTTTCCAACTCTCCGGGAAGGTGGCGGTGTTGAAGGAGGTGTTGATGATGTTCCGGAGTTGGGGTGCGATGGTGGTGTCGGCCTTGTTGAAGATGTGGTGGGGCAGGGGTCGATCGGAGATCTGGAGTGGTTGGTGTTCATCGTGCGGGCTGTGTCTTCGGTGGTCACCGTGGTCCAGGTGCGGAGGGTGGCGGTGGGGGGCGTTGGTTCGACGGTTGGGTGCGTGGATGATGCGCCGAAGCTGTTGTGGATGTCGGCGATCTTGCGGTAGAAGAACGAGGCGAGAGAGTCGCAGAGATCTTGTGATGGAGTGATGTCATTGTTGCCGGTGCTGGGGTTGGAGAACACCTTGACAATGCTGAAGAGTTCCTTGCTGTCGTGGGCCTTTTGTTGTCCAGTCGTTCCTTCAGTGATTTATTCTTGGTGGTGCGGATGAGCTGGTGGTGCCTGCGGGTGGCTTGTTTGAGGGCGGTCATGTTGTCTGTGGTCCGGTCGTGGAGCCAGGCTTTCTCGAGGGTGCAGCAGTTCTTCTTGGAGTCCTGGAGTTCGCCGGTGAACCAGGAGGCCTTCTTGCTTCTGGGTCTGCTGGGAGGGTTCTTCAGTGGTGCGAGGTCGTCGGCGCAGGCGGTCAGCCACTGTGTGAAGTTGCGGGCTGCTTCGTTGGGGTCCGTTGTGCTGGCGGGTGGGCTCTTGCTGAGGGAGGTGGTGAGCTGGTCGGCGGAGATCTTGCTCCAGTTCCTATGAGGAGCCTGTTGCGGGTGGTGTTGGGTCGTGGTTCTTCTGAAGCTGAAGTGGACGCAGCTGTGGTCGGTCCAGTGGAGTCCGGTGGCGTGGCTGAAGGTGATGTGCTGGCTGGAAGAGAAGACGGGATCAAGTGTGTGGCCTGCGTAGTGGGTGGGGGTGTTGACCAGTTGCTTGGGTCCGAGGTTGGCGAGGTTTTCCAGCAGGGCGGCGGTGTTGCGGTCCTTGTTGTTCTCCAGGTGGAAGTTGAGGTCCCCTAGGAGGATGTAGTCGGCGGAGGGGAGGGCGTGCGGGCTGATGAAGTCCGTGATGTCTTCGCTGAATTGTGTGCGTGGTCCCGGGGGTCTATAGACGAAGGTGCCTCCGAGGGTCGTCTTTGGGTCGGTGTGTATCTGGAAGTGGAGGTGCTCCGCGGTGACGAAGGTGTCGTTGGAATCGGTCGTGATGCGAATGGTGTTCTTGTGGACGATGGCGATGCCTCCTCCGGTCTGGTTGATGCGGTCCCTCCTGATGATCTTGTACACGTCCGGGATGGCGATGGCGATGTCGGGGGCTGAGGAGACGTTCATCCAGGTTTCTGTTAGGAAGGCGACGTCTGGTGATGTTGTGTCGAGGAGGTTCCAGAGTTCCACGGCGTGTCTGTGGACGGAGCGGGTGTTGAGCAGGATGCACTTGAGGTGGTTGCTGCTGGCGTTTGACTTGGCGGGTGCGATGCAGGTTCGGAGGCAGGTGAACTTGCAGGTTTTTCAGGTGAAGGGTCTGTGGATGCGTTTCGGGGTGGCCCGGCAGCAGGCGGGGTTCCGGCCGGCATTGAGTGCGTTGAGGGCGGCAGCGTTGTAGGTCTGTCGGGTCGTCATGCATCGGCGAGGGCCAGGGGTCCTGGCGCTGGGCGCGGGCCAGGAGCGGACGGGCGCAGACGGGCTTGCCTGTGGCGCGCCTTCGGCGCACAATCGGCGCGCCCGCTGCGCATCAACGCTGCGCTTACGTGAGGGCGACATAAGAAGGAGCCGGGAGGAAGGAGCAGCTGGTTGGCGGGAGCGAGGCGGCGAATGGGCAGGGGGGGGCGGGGCCGCAGGGAGGCAGCGGCGGGAAGGAGGGCAGAGGATGGCTCAGCGGCGGCTGGGTCGCCCTGTGAAGAAAAAAAACGAACGCAAAGGGAATGAATAAAACGAGTAAGTAAACGGGCAGCAAAGGGCAAGGGAATAAAAGCGAGAGAAATAAAAACGAGGCAGCAGAGGGAAAAGAGAATAAAAAACAAGAGAAATAAAAACGAGGCAGCAGAGGGAAAAGAGAATAAAAACGAGAGAAAATAAAAACGAGGCAGCAGAGGGCAAAGAGAATGAAAAACAAGTAATTAACACGAAGGCAGCAAATGGCACAAAAGGGCACAGCTGAGGAGGCAGTAGCAGGGGTGTGTGGGGGCGACCTCGCCTGGTAACAGGCTCAGCTCCGACGTGGAAGGCGCCTGCGGATCTTCCGGAGAGACTTTCACCTTGGGGAATCTACGGCTCATTGCAGCAACATAGTGCCGTTGGCAGAGGCTGCAGTGGAGAGAAAAGGCGCAGAAGAAGCGGTAGATGCAACGCTGGAGAGTGAGGTGAAGGGGACTGAGGAGGGGGGGCAATCAGTTCAAGTTCAGGAATCAGTTTTTACCCCCTCTGCTGTAGTAATCCCTGCATCTAAAGGATTGCAGAGTAAGGGAGCCAGCAGAGTTAGTAGACCAAAAAATATCCGTAAAAAGAAGGGAGGGAAAGTTCAGTCAGTAACTCAATCCATAAAGCCTTTCTGTGAGCAGGAACAGGAGCAGAGGGATTTTGCACAGCGTGCCTCTATATCACCAGGGGGCCAAGCACTCAGTAAACCATCTTCATATCTAGTAACTGAGGTTAAGGCCAAGCGCACATACAGGGGGAGCAGGGCAATCAAAACAGCACCCATTCCTAGCTCTAAGATTACGCCCTCGCTACGCTCTTTTTTTAAAGTAGTCCCCCAGGTGTTGGAATTAGTCCAGGATAATTTTCCATCTGAACGTGACTTTACCCCTTCCGGTCCTTTTGAAACCTCGAAACAGCCACGCTTTCTGGAAACTCTTAGCTTTGTATCTCCGCTGGCTTCCGTGCCAACTCTTCAACCTGTGGAAGACCCATCGGTTTTTGAACCAGCTTCTTTTCTACCATTAAATATGGAGGGTGCCTCGCAATCCCCCCCAGCTCCTGCAGAAGACTGTAGTATCAGGCCATAATGAACAAGACAACCATACTACATCCTCTGCAGTTTCGACTGTGCAAAATAGAGAAATCGAGGAGGTCAGTAGTACCCCCCCTTAATAGTAGTAAACAGGGCTCTTCTTATCCTTTAGCGGGAGATTCTTCTTTAACCTCACTTTCTAGTAGGGGCATAGAAGGAGACCAAGCAGGTCATAAGGGGGAGATTTCCGCTGAGCATCTTAATTCAGACCACCTAGACTCCTCACTACAACCAACTTTGGATATGTTTCCGACTGTAGCAGATGTGCAAACAGCCAGCGGTCACACCGCCCCTATTATTGATTCATCCTCCAGCATTACAATGGCTTCTCTACAGCTTATGTTTTCAACCCTGTCAGCTGACATAAAGAGAGGCTTTGAAGAGTCCGCATCAATCCAGAGAGAGATCAGAAACTATTGTGAGTCCCTTGATAGCAAGATTGATGGTCTCACTGCAAGAACGGAGGCTCTAGAAGAGACAGTGGGCGGGCTATCTTTACATCTTGAAGACACTAAGGTTGAAATATCAAAACTCAAGAGAGAAGATTTGTCATTAGCAGAGAGGATGAAAACATTGGAGAATAATGCAAGGCGATGTAACATCAGAATTCTGAATGTGCCAGAGGGAAGTGAGGGTTCGGACATTAAAGGCTTTATTATTCCGCTCTTAAAACAGTCCCTCAATCTCGACATGCCGGAAGAAGAGCTCCTTAATGATATCCAAATGGTCCATAGAGATCCTTTCAGGCGGAACCCCCAAAGAACAAAGCCTAGAAAGATTTTGGTGAACTTTCATACATATACACTAAAATAACAGATCCTCAATATAGCGCTAAGGCAAAAATCTTTATCCTGCAAGGGATTCACCTTTCAAATACGATCAGATCAAAGCAGGATCACCCTGGAAAAACAATGGGAACTGGGGAGGAGGATGGAGGCATTTCGTGATCTGGGCGCTATACTGGTCGATTCTCTTGGTGGCACTCTTCTTATCTTTGCGCAGCGCTTCAGTTGAAAAATAAAGGGAATAATGATTGTAGAGTCCTTGTCCATATAAGCAGTGGAAATAAAGTGAAGTAAAAAAAAAGAGAGTAAAAACCTCTAGGGGGGATCAATGGAATAGAAAAAGAAAAAAAAACATACAATAAGGAAAAGGGCAAATAAACATTAAATTTAGAAAAGAAAAAAAAAAAAAACCCCAGCATTACTCTGCAGGGGGCTTGGGGATGGGAGGGAGTGCCATCAGCCGGACTTGCTCCGGTTAGATAGCACAAGGGTTCCTTAGGGGAGGTGGGGGGGGGGGGAGGTTGGGGCACTAGGGGGGCTAGTGGGTGGACATTAAACACAACATTTCCTCATCTACGTTTAGATTTTTGGCTATTCTTTTTTTTTTCTCTAATATGTGGGTAGTGATTCTAAAAATAGCAGGAGTAAGAGTTGACTCTTGTGGCATTAAATCTAGAGGCTATAGGGTTATGATAGGGTCCTTGAGTCAGGAGTAATCTCAGGATGCTCTCCTGGAATGTTAATGGCCTGCACACCAAGCCAAGAGCAAATAGGATCATGCAATACTTGCGCGATATAGATGCGCAGGTCATTATACTCCAGGAGACACATCTAATCGAGGCTGAGATGCTCGAAGTGGTTAAGAGAAATAGGTGGATTGACACCTCAATATCCTCTTCCCAAACCTCGAATACAAGGGGGGTGACCATTCTTTAAAAAAAAACCTTAAATGCAACAATTATTTCACAGGAGGTTGATTCTGGTGGGAGATGGGCTATCGCGTCTATAGATATAGGGGGATTTCGCTTGACGCTTGCAGGTTATTACGGGCCTAACCGGGATGATTCCTCAGCTCTTGAATCACTATTTTTTCATCTTTTACATTTTCCAGAGCCTATTATTATAGCAGGGGACTTTAACATCGTATTGGATCCCTTGCTTGATAAATCCCCAAGTAGTAGACAGTTAACTTCTTAAAAACTAGAGCCTTTCTTCTGAACTGCATGAGTCAATACGGTCTCACAGATATATGGAGGGTGAGAGCAGGATTGGAACCAGAATTTTCTTTTAGAAATTTCAAATATCGGCATCAATCCAGAATCGACTTTTTCTTAATTAGTCGTAACTTGGTTGATTCGGTAAAAAATGTAAGTTATCTGCCCTCGCATCTGTCTGGCCACTCCTTAGTATCATTGACCCTACACGGAATATCTACATCCCCTTCTAGATCTTGGTCTTTTGATCGTTCACTCCTTGCATCATCGGATGATATCTTATCTATAAAAATTGATACCCGAGAGTTCATGCAACTAAACATTGGTTCAGCGGACCATTCTACAGTTTGGGACGCATATAAAGCTTTTCTTTGAGGGGTAATTAAAAATAAGGTGGTGTTTCGTAAAAAGCAGTATGCCCAAGAAATCACATATATTAAATCCGACCTCCTCAGAGTGCAAGCGGAAATAGAAGCCTTTCATAGTGCCTCTAACCAGGATTCTACACCCCTACAGAATAACCTGCGCACCCTGAAAGAGAAAATGGCCACGGTCCTGAATCAACGTATCCTTCAAAGATGGGAGAGTAGAAAACTATCCCATTTTGAATATGGGGAGGGAGCCGGCAAATTATTGGCCTGGAAGACCAAAACTGACCAGGCTCGAAACATCATAGCCTCGGTAATTGCGAACAATGGCACTCTCTCTTCGGACACAGAAATCAGAACAGCTTTCAAGGACTTCTTTAAAAAGATATATCAGGAGGACAGGAACATCACCTTAGATAATGTAGATAGATGGCTAGACGGTGTCTCCCTTCCATCATTCTCGTTAGAACAGAGTGCTTTTTTGGATGGGGAGATTACAGAGGAAGAGGTTACATCAACTATCCAGGGAAGTAAGAGTAACAAGGCAGCAGGCCCTTATGGCCTGCCAGCCGAAATTTATAAAAATCTGGCGGCTGAAATATCACCTTTCCTTGTTATACTCTTAAATCACATACTGCAGGACGGGGCCTTACCACCCACATCCTGGAATGGCGCGTCTATCACGCTTATCTTGGAAACCAGGTAAACCTGCTAACAACTGTGGCTCGTATCGCCCTATATCAATCTTGAACACGGATTATAAAATCTTCGCATCTCTTTTAGCAAACAGGTTGGCCCAGGTGGCCCCTGACATCTTACATCTTAATCAGAAGGGCTTTGTGAAGTTTCGTCAGTTGCACGAACTCACGTACGATCTCATAGGTGCCATAGACATAGCAACTAAGGATTCTATGCCTATCCTCACGTTGGACGCTACCAAGGCCTTCGACAGGGTTAATTGGACTTTCCTGTCGGGGGCCTTGAGAAAATTCAACGTGGGAGAGGGTTTTCGCAGGGCTGTGAAATTGCTTTATAACTGTCCATCAGACTCTGTGCTGGTTAATGGGGCTTTGTCTGAACCCTTTGCAGTAACTAGAGGCACACGGCAGGGCTGCCCTCTATCCCCTCTCCTATTTGATCTCTATATAGAGCCCTTCGCGCAGAGATTAAGAGAGGATAATACCATCAAATCCTTCTTATATGGAGATTGGGAAAAGAGGGTGGCCCTCTATGCGGACGATGTCATGTTAATGACCTCGGATATCAGCACCGCATTTCCTGCAGCAATTAAAATAGCACTCGAATTCGGGAAAGTGTCTGGTTACGAGGTAAATGCCTCCAAAACTGAGGTTATGACTTGGAACGATGATGCGAGTGGCTTTAATCAACATCTTAGTGAAAACTTGCGTTATTTAGGGCTGAATATCGTTAAAGACATCAGCCAGATTGCCCCCTTAAACTTTGCAGCAATAGCAAAAGAGTGCCGTAAGCTAATGAGATCTTGGCAACACCTCCCGTTGTCCTTGTTGGGAAGAGCGAATCTTGTAAAGCTGTCAATCCTACCTAAGGTTTCTTTTTTGTTTAATACAATCCCACTTTTTTTTTACCCTTCTTTGCTGGCTAAGTTACAGGGAGACATTTCTTCCTTCCTATGGAAAAACAAAAATCCTAGGATAGCCTGGAAAAAGATCAGGCGCCGTAGGGAGAATGGTGGACTGGCGGGCCCCGATATACAGATATATGCGTGGGCGTTTCAACTCTCGCACTCACGCATGCTTCTCAAAACACCAACAGAAAAGGTGGTGTGGTGTGGTGTGGTAAATAAATAAATAATAAATAAATAATACCTCTATTTTTGAATGGATAAATGAATAACAGATAGCTCAATAAATAAGAGTCAAGATTCGAGGTAGTAGGAGTTTTGCAGGTTTAATACAGCATAAGGACAGGAACAGGACAACCTGCACAGGAATAGGATGGCAGCGCTGCCGGGGGCAGGATCGGAATCGGCGTAACATTAAATAACAAGACATGATCATATATACTAAAACAGTTGCATTACAATACATACGATAGGCGGAACAGTGGGTGTGGTCAATAGCAGTCGCGAAAGATAAGGGTGAAAGTAGGTGTAACAGGGGCGTATACATAGACATGTGATGCAAACGTAACAGAATATGTCATAAATGGGGCGGAAACATGGAGGGGGCTACCTAAGGAGCCGGGACCTCTGACCTAATGGTGCGCGCAAACTGACAATGACGTGTTACTAGGAGAAGCTGGGGGCTATGAACTCTGTGCTAGGAGCAGAGACTGGAGTCTGGAGAGTCAGGGCGACATGTACCTAAGCAGTATCTAGTATCTGATGTTTAGAGAACATGTTGATAGGATCCAAAAGTTATCGGGGTAAAGGCTAACAGACTCTAAGAATGGTGCATGCATTATTCTACATGTAGTGCGTGATGAAGAATATTAAATGACCATTAAATGCAGTATTTCTCTAACGTGGAGACGTGAAGGCTAGACAATGACGGAAACTATTGATGCGATTCAGTAGCTTTAGGAATGCAGAGAAGGAGGGCTGAACTGATAACTGGAATCATAACATACTCTTGGCAGACTCAGAGGCAGAGCCAGGCTGAGCCGGGCACTGCGAGGTAGGAAGTAAGTGAAGGGTCGAGGATACAGGTGGGGGCTGTATCGCTCCTCAGCGAGGCTCAGAAGACATGAGCTGAATCTGGTGTCCGGGCCCTTTTGAGGCCTAGAAACGGGGACTTTACAATGAAATAACGTGCACACTGAGAAACGTGGCAACGTAACTTTACATAGGCCTGATATTCGTAGTATTCACGAGAACTGGAAACTGACATACTAGAGGTGGACACAACTGTAATTGCGTCTTTAATCGAACATAGGGAATACATATGCATATTAATCATGCACAGATAACATATGATGGAGGACGCGTAGGGACACAGAACATGGCAAAATTTACTTTTCCACATTCCCTCCTTGTCACTACGTTTCCATCAGGAAACATCAATATTCATGATACCATCTATCATTTCATACAGTATCATTTGCTCGTCTCGAATTTTCTGGGAACGGGTTTTAGAACGGGGCTTGGGACTAGGAATACAAGAGGTAGCACAAATGCCGCAAATCGCAGGGCCACATTGTATACAGAGGCAGCAGCTGAATATGATCGCTACTGCAATACCTAGAAAGGACAAGACTTTCCATCCCCAAGCGGAAATTATATTCCAGAACCAACCGGACCATGTCCAGGTGCCTGGATCTTGGTGTAACAGATGGGCAATTTTATGGAGTCTGGTTATAGCTGAATAAACAGACGGCGCGTTATTTGGAATGAAAATGCAGCAACTAGATCCGATGACTCTACAGGCCCCGCCCCTATCGGCCAATATGACGTCAAGGACGAGACGATTCTGTAAAACGACAAATCTCATAGCAGATTGCTCTTCAGTTAAGTTACCTAGAGCAGAGGCAGTCTCATTTACTACAGCTTCAAGGGTTCTGGTTAACCTACGAATTAGCTTACTATTCTGGATAGGTCCTATAAAGAAGAAGAAACCTCTATTGAAATCTGTATACTGTTCTAGAGCAGTTTCAGTATAATCGACAATTGGGGACTCAATCTCCCTTCTATGTCTAAGGTGTACTAGATGTGTGTTTCTATGATAATCAGATGGGGCTAGGAAAACAGGTGGCAGTAGGAAGGCAATGTAACAGGTTCCCTCCCAATCGAGGGGCAGACGAACATATGCGGTTTGACCACAAATAAAATAAGAATGACGTGAAGCTTTGAAAATAGATTTCCCACTGTCACTATATTTGACAATAGTAGTACAATCGCTATGTCCTACATGTACGGAACCATTACTTCGGACACATAATTCGCCTTTGACTGGTAATACTGAAATAGCAGGTAAGTCTGGAGTGGAATCAGACTGAACATTCAGGACCATGAAATTCGAAGAATAATTACCTAAATTGTAAACTTCATTTTCTAGATCTAACCCTGTTCTGTGGGGAAGACCTTGCTTTTCTGGGAAACATGTACTGTTAAGAAAAGACATATCTGTTGAGGATGACGTTAACGTGGACCATGCTCCACACGAACCATTATGTGAAAATGGATAAGGAAAGAGTGGCAGAACTCCCTTCGGTGTCTGGAAAGGGGGGAGTCGACCACACACCCAACAATTAGTGGCATTGCTGGTCTGGTGTGAATAATGTAACATGCGGATGAAAGAATTGTTACGCATAGCGAGACGGTAAGAGAGTTCATGAGGAGGCAGATCACTAAACGTGTGCTCTACTGTAGCATTGGCAGACTTATTTACATGAGAAACTGGAAAATACAAGTAAAATGCATAACTGGTGCAGGAAATCATAACGCTGAGAAATAATATGAAACATAGAAAAACGATACATCGGATTGAGTTTTGACTAACTCTCTCACTATGGGGGTCTATTTTATACATGTCAGAAACCGGTCTAACCGTTTCACCTAGGGGAGGACTTAGACAATCAAACTGGCTGACTTATTTTACTAGACCTTAACTTAAGCTTATACTCCTGTTGCGGAGTTGTCTCTAACTGGGAAGGGTTCGTAGCAATGTCTTTTGCGGGACAGTCCTTAAGAATAGTACTTTGGCAGTCTTTAGAATCCTCAGAAATGTTCTTTGAGACAGGTGTCAGTCCATAAAATTTTTTAATATGCGAAAGATGCACCCAGCCTTTGCGTCCCTCCAACTTCACGGCTGTACGGGTGGCCAGGAGGACCTGTCGGGGCTCCTTCCAGCGAGGCTCCAGCGGACTTGAACGATCGAAATTTCGCACTAGGACCATGGATCCGGGAACGATTTCATGCGGTGCCACCTCGGTATTGTCTGGAAATGCGGCGGCAACCTGTGAACGACAAGAGTTGAGGGCAGACATCAAGGAAGCTAGGTAATCTGTCAGCATATTACTTGAAACATCGGTAATACTTCGGGGTCTAGGAGTACCCCACATGTTAGGGGGGCGGCCGAAAACGACCTCATACGGGGACAGACCTGATCTGGAATGTGCGACCATGCGCATATAGAACAGGGCGACTGGCAGAGCTACTAGCCAGTCCACACCTTTCTCTTGACAAACCTTTGCAATTCGAATTTTCAGGGTCTGATTATGTCTCTCTACGAGACCGGCGGCTTCAGGATGGCGTACACAATGGAACTTCCACTGGTACCCTAACAAAAGGGACACATGCTTCATGAGTTCAGATGAGAATGGCTGGCCGTTGTCAGAATATACGACTCTAGGGAGTCCATAGCGGGGGAAGAATTCACGAACCAACTGCTTGGCAGTGGTCGCGGCTGTGTAATCTGGGACTGGATATGCCTCCGTCCACCTGGACAAAGCGCATACAACTACAAGGACATACTTGAAACCTCGACATCGCTCCATCTGAATGTAATCCATCTGGAGGACTTCAAAAGGGTGGTCAGGGGGCTGGAATCCACCTTGTTCCACCGGGACACTTTTACCTGGATTAAACTGACAACATATCATACAGGTACGGACTTTCTGCTTGGCTGCAGCTCGTAAATGCTTGTTGAACCAAAGGTTCTGGATACTGTCTAACATGGCTTTTTCTCCTAAATGTGCTGGACTATGTGCGGTATTAATAATGACTTGAACCATAAAGTCGGGGAGAAACCATGTGGCTCTACCCTTCGTTAACCATCCTTGATCTGTCTGTACCCCTCCTTGTTCGGACCATTTCTTGATTTCATCGGGAGTAGCATGTAACTGGATATCTATGACATCTTGAGTAGGGTCTTTAACTGTCATGCATGTAGTCGGATCTGGAGTAGGTATCGGTGTCTTATTAACTGGAATGTCTGGAGTCTGAGCTGTAAGCTTGGCTGTGCGATCTGCTAGATCATTACCTTGAGAAATAGTGTCAGTAACTTTCGTATGTGCTTTGCACTTCATGATAGCAATGGATGTCGGTAAATGTATTGCATCTAACAGAGCTTGAATAAGGAGACCATGCTGAATCTTGGTTCCATGAGAAGTCATGAAACCTCTCTCCTGCCAGAGCACTCCGAAGTCGTGTACAACTCAAAATGCGTAACGTGAATCCGTGTAAACATTAACTTTCAGGTTCTTGGCGTGTATGCAGGCTTGAGTCAGAGCAACTAGCTCTGCTGCTTGAGCAGACAGGGTGTCAATGCGGTGTGTTTCAATAACTTCAGTGTCAGTAGTCACTGCATACGCGGCTACTAGTTCTCCTGTACTAGTTCTCATGCATGAACCATCCACATAAAGTGTCAGGTCGGGATCTGGTAATGGAATATCTGTCAGATCTTGTCTTGGCTTTGTCATGATGTTAACTACTTCCACACAGTCGTGTGTGGCAGAATTCGAAGTAACTGATGGTAACAATGTAGCAGGATTTAAAACGTTGCAGCGTCTGATTTCTATGTGTGGCTGGAACAGTGTCAATTCATAACCTGTTAAACGTGCAATTGTCAAGTGCTGAGTTTGTGTTCGGTTTAAAAGAACTTCCACGGAGTGTGGAACTTGTACTGTCAGGGAGTGTCCTAATACTATGGAATCACTTTGTCTGATAGCTAGTGCTGTGGCTGCAACTGACTTGAGGCACGCAGGCAGAGCCTGGGCTACAGGATCTAATGTGCTCGAAAAATAAGCACAGGGCTTGTATTGTCCTGCTTGATCTTGTGTGAGGACAGATAATGCTGTACCTTCGCGTTCTGTGACGAAAAGTGTAAAAGACTTACTGTAGTTCGGTGTTGCTAGAACTGGGGCTTGACATAGGGCTTTCTTTAACTCATTGAAACTGAGTGTATGTTCAGATGTCCAAGGGAGGACAGTCGATACGGCTGCCTCCTGTGTCGTTAACTGTATCAGTGGCTTGGCTAGAAATGCATACTGAGGAATCCATTGTCTGCAATAAGAAGTAAGGCCAATAAAAGCACGTACCTCCTTCTGGGTCTTGGGCTGAGGAAGACTCGCTATTAACTGGATTCGGTCTGGTGTCAACTGCCTACCCCTCTTGGACAGTAAGTGTCCTAAGTAGACCACTTGCTGGACACAGAATTGAAGCTTCGAAGGGGACACCTTGTGTCCCATCTCTGCTAGGAAATACAAGACTGTAAGGGATGCTCGCTCGCAAGCACGTTCAGAACGGGCAGTGATCAGGAGATCATCGACATACTGGAGCAGGGCAGTGTCAGTTGGCATGTGAATGTTGTCTAGTTGTCTCTTGAGTGCTTGACTGTAAATACTAGGACTTTCTGTGAAACCTTGAGGAGCGCGTGTGAACATATAGCTCCTTCCATTTAAACAAAATCCGAAAAGAAACTGGCTGTCTGGATGAATGGGGACACTAAAAAATGCGTTCTTGAGATCTATGACTGTAAAAAATGAGGCTTCGGAATCAATGGCTGTCAATAGGGAAGAGATATCTGGGACAACTGGATACTGGGGAATAATACATTTATTAAGTTCTCGGAGATCAATCACTAAACGATATACTGGAGGTGCATTTGGATCAGTACGTTTCATAACAGGAATGATGGGAGAATTGCATACATTGGAGTCAGTTTCTACAACTACTCCTTGAGCCATGAGCTCGTCAATAATTTTGGATAAGGCTGCTACAGCCTCAGGTGGCAATCTGTACTGTCTTATTCGTGGTAACACTACACCTGGTTTGAGAGTCACACAATGGGGTGTGATTTGCATAAAGCCAACATCAGTTGGACCTTGCGCCCATAGATGCTGTGGAACATTAGACAATCTCGGATCAAAATCTCGTAATACATAGTGACCCTTGAAGTCACGTAGGAACAATCGTATTCCCTCTGGGGAACAGCATATAACTGCACCTAACTCTTTCAGTGTCTTAATGCCTAATAGATTCTCTGGACATGACTTAGTAAGTAACAGATCAGTAGTGCGGGACAATGGACCTACTTCTAGAGTAACTGGCTTTGATATTTCATTTACAATAGGTTTTCCTGAAAATCCAAGGGAAACATTTCTTGAGCCTGAGAGCGGAGCCCCTGGAACTTCGGCGTGACTTATAGTGGTCCTACTTGCCCCTGTATCAATCAAAAACTTCCTATCTTTCCCTAATACTTGACTGTGAACATAGGGACCTTCTTGATCTACAGGTATCTCGATGAGAGGCAAGCCTACCTCCCTCTCTAGGCTGTTTCATGAATATGGCTGATACTCTGGATACTCAGACTGTGCATACTGGTACATCTGCTGTGTAACATGCTGTGTTGCAGCGATAGGCTGCGGTGCTGTAACTGTCTGTGGTGCATTCTGTGACTGAGGAGTCTGTGTAACTTGTTCTTGTCTCGGCGGACGTGGTCTTTTTTTAGTCTTACCGGTAGCTATGTTGTGTTTCAGAACTGCACACTCGTTTATAAAATGACCTGGCTGTTTACAATAATTGCAGTTTCCTTTAACGGGAGCTGCAGGATGACTGGCTTGATTTGTACCCCTCTTCTGACTATCTTGAGGAACGGATTGTGCAACTAGTACTTTCATTTTCGTGTCTTTCATACGTTTTCTCTCGTGATCTTGTTCTTCTCTGATTCTATTCTGGTGATATTGAAGCATCTGTAACATCTGGGACGGGGTATTAGCTTGCCAGGTACTTTCGACTTTCAAAACTCGGTTTTTAATTTGTGGACTTGAATTCTCGACTAGTTTAGTAACAAAAAGATGAGGGTATGACTCGCTACTCGTCTTGAGGCCACTGTTTATGGTAAAACATTTTTCAAATCTAGAGTAAAAATCACTAGTGTCTTCGTCTTGTTTCTGTTTACAGGCTGAGATTGCATCCCAGTCTTCCTTTTTAGTTGCTAATAGTCTGGGCAAAACTTGTATTAACAGTTCAGGTAATTCTTTACATTTATCTCCAAGACCGGTACCTGGTACTCGTGCCTTATCTTCAGCTTCTAGAACTGCCCAATCGATCTTTTTCTCTCCCACCTCCCATTCTTTTTCCTTGAGTTTCTCATATACCCCTGCGGGCAACAGGACCTTTAACATTTTAATAATATCTGGATACGTGTATTCTCCCATACGGAGCATGTCTTTTAATTCTCGGTGGAACCCTGCTGGATCTTTATCATGACAGGGAATTAACTTTTTCATCTCTAAGAGTTCCATCTTTGTGATAGGGGTGTAAACAAACACTCGTTGCATTTCACCACCGTCTGTCTTAATTGGATGTACTTCTCGTAACGGATTCTGTCTGTCTATGTAAAAGGGTTTACTTTCTGGGGGTGAGACATGAACAAAATGTGGGTTCAGAAACGTTCTGTATTTGTGGCGCTGTTCTAGAATGACACTAATTAAATCGGTACCTAAACCTTTCCATCTATACTGGAGTAACTCGTTCAGGACATCGTGTAACGGACCTGGATCAGAATGTTGACCCTCATACAATGTAATGAGGTGCTGGATCATATACATACCCACCAGTCGTTGCTCGGCTGGGGGCAATTTCAGAAACATTTGTGCCACTATTTCGTCTGGAAAAGTGGTAGAATCAGTAATCCATCGGACTGCTGATCGGACTAGTTCTTGTTCATGCATAGTACTTAACTCGCTGTAACCGATTCGTGATTTCAGAATATGATCGGTAGCTTGAAATACTTGTTCCAGAGAACCTTGTTCTGGTGCTGGATGATGAAAAATTGACTTGTGTTCTAGACGTAAATGGCGATCTGGAAATCTAGATTTTCCTACATACGCTATTCTGGCGGGATTCTCGTCCTCTACCTCTTCTGTAGAAGAGTCATTTTCTTTCTCGCTTACTTGTGCTTCTTTGCGTTGTTCGTGTACCCTTATTATTTCTTTACGAATCTTCTTGTACATACTCTCTATACTACTGATGGTCTTATGCTTACCCTCGGCTATATTATCACTCCACCTTGTCAGGACTTTCATTTCGGCTCGATCTTTGGTCGGATAATCTTGTTCTCTTATTAGACAATTGATCAGAAACTTTAATATCATGAGCTGGACTTCAACTTTTCTTTGGCACATGACGTCACTAATACTTTCTGGATCATTCCCTGTACGGATGAAACGATATATTCTGTCTAGATCTTCTTTCATATCTGGTAGGGTGACTAGATACTCGGTCACCTTTCTCACGCGTAATGAATATAAAACCATACTATCCTCGCCTGGGACTGGATCATAGCCACATTCGGTAAGGGCTTTTCTTATTTCTGCAACAGACTGATATCTGGGCGTACGCTGTGACGCTTGTGCATGTAATTCGGCTAACGTTAAACGCTTGTGTGGCGGCGGGGTTTGAGGAGGACCTCCCCCTGCGGCCCCTAAACTAGAGTCGTCTACTGATGCTCTTCGTCCTGGCAGAGTGGGAAATGGAAATGTAGGCTGGACTTGTATGGCGGGCTGGACCGGGGGTACCGTAACAGGTACTCCGGTGTCTGGAGGAGCGGGAAGTGCCTGATTTACAGGGACTGGCGGAGCGGGATTTGCATATTCTGGGACTGTGTCGTCCAAATAGGACGAAATAAAAATATCAGCTGCGGTCGGTTTGTGACGTAGCTTGAGCGGAACTAATGGTGGCGGAAAATTACTGGATGCCTCCGGGGTTGCTTTTGGCAAGCCCTCGGCAAGAAGAGGATACATACCCTTAATAAGAGCATGCCTCTGTCTGTCTGACTGTTCGGTTTTGACTCGTTCACCTATCTCGATTAATTCCCTTTCTTGGGCTCGTTCTAAGGATTCTCTACTTAATTCTGACTTTCTGATTTCTTTTTCAGTTCTTTTATGAGATTCTTTGCGCCATAACTCAATGGCATCTTTCTGTGACTGTCTGGCTTTCTTTTTCCATAATGCTTCTTCTACTCTCATGATGCACTCGGCATCCCATGTGCCTGATACAGGCCATCTATACTTTTCTTCTAACTGTTTGGTATACTCTACCCATAAATCTAGATATAGTATGGCACTTATGCCATGCTTTTGATACATAAAATGACCTGGACTGTCCCTAGGCGGGACAGGAACTGCTGCTTCTAGCAGACCTTTTCTGGTTTTTAACTGACGCAGTTTTGAAAATAGCGGCATGACTGAACTATAATCTGGACACAACACAATACACAATAAACACGATAATTACTTCACACTCATACCACGACATTGGAATACATGAATAACATTCAGAATAACAGTTCGAACAGAATACTACCTGGAATACGGGAGACAGAATACATGAATTTTCTCGAGAACAGAACTGACTTAGAACAGAAACTAGATGCACTGCTGAAACAGTACGAAACTTACCGGTCTCATACAGAGACACGTCAGGACCCGCATCCACCGAAGTGGACACTTCGTTTGTGGGTCTGTGTACCACCAACCCACGGACCAGAGTCAATTAGATTGACCCTGTCTAGATACTACCCCAGCAACGGTACTCACCGGGCAGCAAGAACGGAAGGCCTCGGACTGGACTGGACTGCTTCGACGCCGGACGGACGAACTTCGGACTTCTGTTACGGGTGGGCCTCCGGATACCTCGGACCTTGGACTCTCGGCTTGGGCTCTGGTCGGGACTCGCCGCGTTCCTCCACCGCCTCGTCTGGATGCTGGACCGCCTCCTCCGTCTCCTCCGTGGGCCTGAGGGATACTTGAAGCAGAAATATCTGCACGTGCACGGTATGGTTCCGTCACGGCTGCAGAGGGTCAGGGGGCCGGCGTGGCTTCACCGGCGCGTGGGGAAAGGGCAAGTCCCTATTCGGGCGCCATTATGTGGTAAATAAATAAATAATACCTCTATTTTTGAATGGATAAATGAATAACAGATAGCTCAATAAATAAGAGTCAAGATTCGAGGTAGTAGGAGTTTTGCAGGTTTAATACAGCATAAGGACAGGAACAGGACAACCTGCACAGGAATAGGATGGCAGCGCTGCCGGGGGCAGGATCGGAATCGGCGTAACATTAAATAACAAGACATGATCATATATACTAAAACAGTTGCATTACAATACATACGATAGGCGGAACAGTGGGTGTGGTCAATAGCAGTCGCGAAAGATAAGGGTGAAAGTAGGTGTAACAGGGGCGTATACATAGACATGTGATGCAAACGTAACAGAATATGTCATAAATGGGGCGGAAACATGGAGGGGGCTACCTAAGGAGCCGGGACCTCTGACCTAATGGTGCGCGCAAACTGACAATGACGTGTTACTAGGAGAAGCTGGGGGCTATGAACTCTGTGCTAGGAGCAGAGACTGGAGTCTGGAGAGTCAGGGCGACATGTACCTAAGCAGTATCTAGTATCTGATGTTTAGAGAACATGTTGATAGGATCCAAAAGTTATCGGGGTAAAGGCTAACAGACTCTAAGAATGGTGCATGCATTATTCTACATGTAGTGCGTGATGAAGAATATTAAATGACCATTAAATGCAGTATTTCTCTAACGTGGAGACGTGAAGGCTAGACAATGACGGAAACTATTGATGCGATTCAGTAGCTTTAGGAATGCAGAGAAGGAGGGCTGAACTGATAACTGGAATCATAACATACTCTTGGCAGACTCAGAGGCAGAGCCAGGCTGAGCCGGGCACTGCGAGGCAGGAAGTAAGTGAAGGGTCGAGGATACAGGTGGGGGCTGTATCGCTCCTCAGCGAGGCTCAGAAGACATGAGCTGAATCTGGTGTCCGGGCCCTTTTGAGGCCTAGAAACGGGGACTTTACAATGAAATAACGTGCACACTGAGAAACGTGGCAACGTAACTTTACATAGGCCTGATATTCGTAGTATTCACGAGAACTGGAAACTGACATACTAGAGGTGGACACAACTGTAATTGCGTTTTTAATCGAACATAGGGAATACATATGCATATTAATCATGCACAGATAACATATGATGGAGGACGCGTAGGGACACAGAACATGGCAAAATTTACTTTTCCACAAGTAGGCAACATGTTCTTGGCTCTCCTACGCTGTGAAGGAGTTGGTCAATCGGGTTACCTCTTCAAGTTCGGAGATCCCAAGTTTTAAAAAAAAAGAGTAAAATTGAAGGTGCTTTATGGCCTGGCAAGAACTTGGGCAAAGATCAGATCTACAATTAATTTGGGGTACTATTCCAGTAGATCTCCAATTTGGGATCTACCCCTGGCTCCAAGCTGGGCGAGTGATGTACTAGCACTCCCATTCAGAGAAGCCGGAATATCTACCTGGGGAGATTTGTTTGGCGATGGGACCCTGCTTCCTTGGGAGTATCTAGTAAATAGGGTGGGGCCCAACATGTCTAGATTTAAATATCTACAAATATCGAGTTGAGCTCAAGCTGCCACCACTCAATCTGCACGACGAACAAATTTGCCACTAGGAGGAGGCTGTGAACTCGAAACTCTTCTGGTAGATAAACCACCAGCAAAGAAAGAGATCTCTGTGTAGTACAATTTAATATTAGAAGAGATCGATGGTAACTTCCCTCTCCCAGAGTTGCTATGGGGAGAATTAATGCCAGGAGTACATGTAAAAGATCTCTGGTCATTCTCCTGTAGGGTTCTTTGGGATTTAGTTAAACCAGCTTGGCTGCGTAGAAACCATCTTTTTACCCTACATAGGGCATATTATTCCCCACAGAGGTTGGCAAAGTTTTCTCTTGGAGGCCCTGTGGCTTGTCCAAGGTGTGGTTTAAAAGAGGCCCCGGATACTCATATGTTCTTCGACTGCCCCCAGTTGACGATCTTTTGGAACTCAATAAGCAGCAAACTTTCATCTTCCTTGGGCTCAAATGTAGGGATTAATCTCTGTATGGTCATCTTTGGAGTTGTGGATCAGACTCGTAGTCCAGCAAAGAACTTATTATTTTACTCCATTCTGGCAGCTCGAAGAGAAATCTGTAAACATTGGAAAGATGCTTCCCCCCTATGTTTTACGATTGGTGTAACTCTATTGTACAGATCTCGAAATTAGATCTTGCCAGGGCTGGGAAGAAAGAGAGAAGAGCCTTTTGGCATCTGTTGGACTGGTCAAATATGAACCTGTTTTTTTTTTTTTCTTTTTCCCCAGGTCCGATGATTACACTGCCATGGTTCAATCACTCTGCTATGCCCAACTAACTGTTGGCATCAGCTATGATAGCAACTGGCTTATTGGTGTCATCTGCCACTTGTGCATCAAAGTTGGTTTGTTGGGAATGAGTCAGATGTTGGTGATGGGAAATGGTATCACCATCCGTTTGTCGTCCCAGCCAGTTTCGACTGAGTCAGCACGACTGTACTCTATGTGCCCAACTACCTACTTTTGGAGCTTGGCAGCTAGAAACCATGAACGTGGATGAGGATAATTTTTTTTTTTTTTAAATCATACAGAGGCAGGTTGTCACAAATGGGGCCTGGCAGGCATCTGACTTAGTCTTTGAAATCTTGGCTCTGGAATAGATCTGTGGTTTCAGA
The DNA here is from genome assembly GCF_964261635.1 of Lissotriton helveticus. Classification (NCBI taxonomy): domain Eukaryota; kingdom Metazoa; phylum Chordata; class Amphibia; order Caudata; family Salamandridae; genus Lissotriton; species Lissotriton helveticus. The sequence goes on from NC_136069.1 coordinate 66,644,604, forward strand.
ATAGGAAATGGCAGCTATTTGCCAGAAGTTGCTGGCACCCAGAAAGTAAGTGAAAGGTATTGCCAGTCACACGTAACAGTCTTTTTGTGAGCTCCTTCAACCCCCCCCCCCCCCAGTTCCACAGAATCCGAGATTTATTTGGAAAACACAGCACGAATACTGCACCTTCATATTGGTCAGCATAATCCAGGCAACACTAGATCTGTTCCTTAGAAAAAAGATGATTTTTCATGCTATTGTGCAGTTTATTACCTAAGGTGTTACCGTTTTTTCATTTAAACCAATCAATAATTTTGCCTTCTTTTTTTAACCTTTCCACATCTGCAGAGAGAACTCTGCACTCTTTTTTGATCTGAAACAATGTTAAAAAATCAGTTGAGCTACCTAGTGTTATCCCAACAGGGACTGGTACTTTAGTTGGCAGGCTGCGTATCACTGTGTCCTACGAGATCTGAAAGACCAATGGATGGCTCAGGCACAGCACATTGTATAAGAGGGATGTTTCCCACTATGGCTTTTTTTGCTGGTGTCCTACTTGTAGTCATATGTAATGCAGGTGAAAACTTGTGCCGTTGTCAAACACTATTGGCTGGATTTCATAGCAGGACTGGAATTTTATGTCGGGCAAGGAGTGCGGTGGAACAAATAAGATGATCCTCATTCCCAAATCTGCTTTTATTACTATTACTACTGTCTGGTCGTATTCCAAGCATGTCCATCTATGGCAGGTCTGATTCAGGACATAAAAAGGTTATCTGCATGTAACCGCAATTCTCTGTAGTTGGTATCTTTCATTGTTTTGCATAAAACTCGCTTCCTTCCTTCACCAGGATTCACATTGTTTACTTTTTAAATGCTTTGATCATTTGACGTGCAGATACTCTAAGGATTAATTGAACCCTGTATCTCTCCAATGCTTCGTCTGGAGTTCGGGTCTAATAATGTAGATTCACTAAAGATTGTTTATAACTGGGGCAGTGGTATTTGAGTGCACATGAACACTTTAAATATTGACTATTGCCAACCTGATGATGGACAATCAATCAGCTGTTTGATTCTATGAGAGATGGCAACACTCAAGAGATTGTGGCGTCCCAGCATGATTTTGGTTGATCAATCATCCATGTGAATCTATGAGAGAAAGCCAGTCAGTCAATTAATCTTTATTTCGATCAAAAGATCATAAAAGATACATAGTAACCATCCTAAACATTTCTTAAAAACACTGTACAAGGAGCACTAATAATAAATACAAATATAAAAATGTAAAAAACTGTACAACATTAAAAAGAGTTAAGTACTGTACATAAATCATTTCCTTCTACAGATAAGATCTTCTCCTTCGCCACATGGTTTCAATAAAGCGTGATACGACTGGGGTAGAAGTATTACTCTAAAGTATTCTGAGGGCTTTTTTATAATGTCTGAATCCCAAGTTTTTACAGAGTTGGATAAGCCAACGTTGCCGTATGGATTTGTAAGTCGGGCAAAAAAAGAAAACATGGGCCTCAGATTCTTCATTTGCCCCGCACGCTGGACATTCTATCGTTTTGGTAGTCGACCATTTGTTGGCAAAGGTCCTTACCGGAAGTGTTCCATATCTAAATTGAAGATATTTCCTCGCTGTAGGAGGGAAGATTTCATCTAAGAATGGTTCGACTATATAAGCATCTTTAAGATTAAGAAACAGAACTGTGAGTGGGCCCAGAGAAGAATTACCAAGGATGGCCTCTAGTCTTTTATTGCGGTCCAACTTGATCAATTCAAGACGAGACAGCTGGGCGCAGACAACAAGAGGATTAAACCAGAGGCCAGGCAAGTCTAATCTCAGACATTCGTTTTTTATAAAAACAAGCCAAGGTATTCTCTCTGACCCAGGAAGAATTAATAACTCTTCCAAGGCTGTTTTAAAATGAAATAGTTCAGGGGTCACCCAAGACTTCGCCAATTAACAATGGGGCGTAAAGCAACTTCCTCTTCTAAAGGTCTAATACCCAGGTCCATTCTCAATGGGGTGAGGGGAGTACTAGATGGGAGGGCTAACAAAGATCTTAGGAATTGGTTTTCGGTCTTACTAATACCACCCACCTGGCAATGGCCCCACAGTTCAGCTCCATATAGGATTGCTCCCCTGGCTTGGGCTTTATGGATTTCAATAATCGATGCTACTGGCTTAGAAGAGGACTCTTGGTGTAGTTTAAAATACCACCCGTAATCTGGGCTAGTCTCAGTTTAGCCTTTGCCAATTGAGGGGCCCAGTTCATTTTGTCCGTAAGAGTGATACCCAGGTAGTCAAAAACAGTGACCCTGTCCAATGCTACGCCATTCAAAGAGGGATTGGGACAGCGGGTCTTAGTTGGATTGCAGACCATGAATTTGGTTTTCGGAGTATTGATCTCCAACCCCCTTATATGACAAAAGTTCGCAAAGCTATCCAGGGCACGTTGAATTCCCATGGGAGGTTTCGACAACAGAAGAGTGTCGTCTGCAAACATTATTGCCACCACCTGTTCTCTTCTCATGTTTGGGGCGCCAATGTCTTTTAAACCTTTAAGGAGGGCAATCAAATGTATTTTTTTTTCTTTTTTCGTAACGCCCCTACCCTCTGTACCATATGTCCCTCCCGGAGAGAAAGCAACACTCAAGAGATTGAGGCGTCCCAGCCTGATTATGGATGACCTGTCAGCTATTTGAATCTATGAGAGAAAGCAACACTCAAGAGATTGAGGCGTCCCAGCCTGATGATGGATGATCAATCAGCCATGTGAATCTATGAGAGATGGCAACACTCAAGAGCAGGGGTCCCCAAACCGGTCCTGGAGGGCCGGATCCATGCCAGATTTTGTGCATATCCCCATTCAGATACATGTAGTTATTTAAAAAATCTGGCATGGATCCGGCCCTCCAGGACCGGTTAGGAGAACCCTGCTCAAGAGATTGAGGCGTCCCAGCCTGATCAATCAGCCATGTGAATCTATGAGAGATGGCAACACTCAAGAGATTGAGGCGTCCCAGCCCAATGATGGATTATCTGTCAACCATTTGAATCTATGAGAGAAAGCAACACTCAAGAGATTGTGGCGTCCCAGCCTCATGATGGATGCTCAGTCAGCCATGTGAATCTGAGAGATAGCAAAACCCAAGAGATACAGTTTGATGTAATACCTTTCCGTCCGTAGTATTCTTTTGCTTGCAAAGTTTCTGGTGAGGTTGGAGGTACCCAACTCCTAAAGCACTTCAATTACAACGCCCCAAGCTTTGCCTGTAACATACTCTCTCTTGCCTGTGTTACATGTCTGTGAATAAAAGAGGTCAGTACGCCCGCCTCTCCCCCCCCCCATCCCCACTCATGTCGCACAAAGCCCTAATCCTGGCAAACGCCTTTAACAGTGGCTGCTACGACACTCAAGGCTCACACCCAGCATCTTCTCTTCATGCCAGTGTGTCCTCTGTGAAGAACTGAATCAGACAATTTTACATGCTTAAAGTTTGTGCTAGTATATTGCCTACTGTCACATTGTTGCACCCCTTCCGTCTTTGCTGGCCATAGCATCTGGCTCACCAACTATTACTGTGCCTATTAAAATGAACCTCTTTCTTCTAGGTTCTGTCTAAAAATTGGTTTGCAGTGCTGACATTTACCATCAGCCCTGAGCAGAGTGTTGTATTTTGTGTGTTGACATTGGTGCTGCCTTATTCGCCATTACTTCAGTGAATGAAAAACTAAAAACCTATAGTCCTTTCATGTTTTGGACTAAATATTGTTAATTTCTCAATGGACCCTATGGATATGTTTTGCTCAGCCTTTTAATTGTTCCTAACAAAGTCTTTGAGAAACTTTCCAGCGGTCACAGATTCATCCAATCCTCTGCCCCATGTGGTCACTTGTAATGAAAGAATCTCTGAAGAGGGCCTTCCGCAGTGTAACCGGTGATGGCCAGATGCTCCATCAATTTACTGCTGTCAACAGATAATGAATTTCTAAAATGAGAACACTAAGTCTTTGGCACTGGACTCTCTAACATTTATCATTTTTAGTGTTCTGGCATGGCAAGGCATTAGAACACCATGCCCAGCACAGTTTGCCCTGACTGTAGGAAGTGTGCTCCCCAGGCCCATCTGTGAGCGCCAGCGGACTCAGAAGACATCAGCACGAGACTTTAGCTATTCCATCACGGCATATTACATTGTGAGACACATGCATGCTGTGTCTCAGCAGGCTGCTTGTTGCAAGGGGGCGTCTTCTCAAAAGGAAGTTTGAAATGGAAGTGTATGCCCTTGACTGGATTCTGGCCCAGTCTGTCACAGCTTCCTCCTTTCAGCCATTCAAGTTTGCTCAGCATTAGCTGGGCTATACCTACCTTTGGAGCTCAGCCTGTGCTGCTGCTTTTCTCTGTTAATGCTTCTATCTGTATAATTATTGTTGCTGTATAAACAGACAACATCAATCATGATCTTCTATGTTGGCTCATCCTCAACTTATACCTGCCATATAGAGGCAAGACTGGAAGGCAATACCCGAGCCTGGGTGCCAGTATATTGTGTGAAGGAATGCATCCTACACAGCATGTGAATGTATATGATGCCTTTGGCAGTTCCCTTTTTCCACTGAACACTACATCTTTGTGCTGTTTTGCATCTACATCTTGCTCTTCATTCAGCTTGGAATAAACACAACCGGAGAAAAACCGTTAACCCAGTTGAGACCGGGTACATTTATAACGATAATACAGTGTCTCAACAGGAATGTCACGTAAACAGACAAATAAAGGCGTGGGTAAATCACACAGCACATGTAAAAGAGAACAAGGGAGACCAAGGGATAATTCAAGGTTGTTATTCACATATAGAAGCACACTGGCACAAGTAAATTGCAGTAACCATAACAACCAAAAGTGTACTGGCAAAGTGTAAGTGAATGAACGGCGCAGTGACACAAGTGATTATAAGACAACGTGAGGTGGCGCAGTGTGAAAAGATAATCTGTGACAGTCAATATACGATATTTACAGTTATATACAGAGTTTAATTATTTGCAAATTGACCAATAGAATGCCACGAATGGCGTTGCAGAGTCGACGGCGTTTCAACCTCTATGACTTTAGGTCATCATCAGGACGATGGTTACATGAATGTAGTCTGTGCTCTTTCAAGTAGGTAGGTGGGTACCGCGTCTGGAATCCAATGGCCACGTCTTGGGAGGGAATCAAATCCAAGAACTAATCAGTGAGAAAAGTACACATCTGAAGAAAGCCGGTGTGGACCGTGTAACTGGTCAGACGATTAAAGTGTCTCAGGCGTTCGTGTGTGGGTGAACGCCTCATACGCTTTAATCGTTGGACCTGGTAAACGGTCCACACCGCTTTCTTCTTTTCCCCAGAGGGCACGCAAGGATTAATAGACAATTAATTGTCGTCTCCTTGAGTCGTAGCCTGACTCTGCCTGGCGCTCCCAGCCCGCCGAACCTTGAATTTTGAACCCCAGGTGCGGACCCTTCACAGCTATCATTCGATTTAGAGTTTGATTCTCTACCCCTTCGCCGATATCTTCAGACGGACCAGCGAAGGGGCCTCGAGCAGAAATGCTATAAGCGGGCTCACAGAACTCTTTTGGAGTGTAGGCCCACAATCTTCGGTGCAGTTGGTGCTCGGGGCTTCAACTACAACTAGCCCAATGCACAACTTCGGGAAAGCTCGGTGAAGTGGATGCACTAGCAAATGTGCACGGTGTGCAGGAGTTCCGGTCCCACGTCACTCGTGAGTGCTGCGGCTCCCATTTTTGCTGGGATCTCGTGTCAGCCTCTGAGAAGTCTCGAAGTCTGTGTCCTGAGTCGCAAATACTTCGGGGTCCGGCGGGAGCCTTGGAATTGCAGACCGGCAAGATGCTTCTTTGGTGCCTGTTTGAACAGGGGAGTCACTCCTTGACCCCAAGGGAGATTTTTCCGTCTTCTAGTCGAGTAGAATGTCGAAGTTCCAGGATATATGTTGCAGAGTTTCATCCAGGTGTAATCTGAAGTCCTATGGATTGGGGTCCCATACTTCTGCTAAGCTAGGGGGTTGGACATACTCTGGGGACCCACCTATGGGAGGACCCAGGGAGGGGGGTGGCTACACCCCTTTCCCTTTGTCCAGTTTCGCACCAGTGCAGGGGGTGAGTGCCCCTGCACCCGGTTTGAACTGGGATATGCACAGGGACACCAAGTGTGCCCCAGCACTGTCTGAAAAGATTTCAATGAATGCACTCACCCAGCCCCAATACACTGAAGCCTGTCTGGGAGGTGGTTACACCTCCCTGTGACAGGAAACTTATTGTCCAGGCCTCCCCTTCCATAGTTACGTCCAGCAGCAGGAGGTCAGACTCGTGTCTGTGGCTGCAGCATCCATTTTGTGATCCTGGGGCTCTTTTAAACTATTACCAGTAAGGTCAATGTGTACATGTCTTTCCCTCTAGAAGGGACTGGTGGGGGTTATGATTCCAAAGTGTTTGAAACCATGCAGCCATTCCAAAGTTAGCATTTACCGCGAGGTTATAATGCACTTAAGAGTTTATGGTCTGGCTGCATCACAGAACAGCTTCAGAGAATAGATTCCGAAAGCTGCAGAGGGGTCCTGCTCATGCATGGGCACCCTCTCACACAAAACCAAGCTCTCTGCCTTCAGGATTGATAGGGCCTGCCATAGGAGTGACTTATAGGTTTATAGGTGTCAGTGATTAAAGGTGGATATAGGTAACCTATATCTTAGTAAAGGGTGCATTCACTACCTTACCCAGGCTGCAGTAGCAGACGTGTGGTGCCATTTTGGAAGGCTTCCCAGGGGTGGCATAATACATGCTTCAGCCCCAAGTAGGCCTCTGGGCCTCTTAGTACCTAAGGTACCATATACTAGGGACTCACAAGGGTAACCCAGTAACCAATCTGGAGTGCACCTAAAGTACATGCAATCATTTTATGGAGGAAAGCAGATGGGCTGGGGCCCTGATTAGCAGGATCCCAGCCAAACTAAATAAAAAAAAACATCAAAACACCAGGAAAAAAGTGGGGGCAACCTTGCAGTCAGATTCCGCCTTCCTACATTAAATACTCAACATTATCAGGAATGAAAACTTTTGACGTAATTTTAGGAATGTAGCACATAGATTACGGGCACCAGAGAAAGGGTCCTATACATATCCTCAAGAAGATGTGAGATGAGGGGACGTCAATTTGAACTACACCTCTTTGCTGAATTATTCCTAGATGACTCTGGCAGATTGATAAAGGAATACAATTGTTCCACCTTTTTAAGTGGGAAGAACCGATCAATTATTCTATACTATGGTCAGTAATGAACTTTACATCTCAGTGGACTCATTTTTCATACAATCCCGCCCGGAAAGTGACAATTTGCCGCAAATATTGACCATCGATGCAAAGCTGTTTGAAAAAGAGAAAATATCTGCTCTAACAGTAATCCCGGTAACATACAATCTGAAGAAACTAAAATGGCGTGGTACGAATGTTACACAAATAATGGATGGGGTGCAGTGTACCAAGTCACCAGAAGATTTTTGGGTACAATTGGAAAAGTTTCTTTTAAATAAATTTCCCGTCCTACCGGGACGTCAAGGTCAACAAAATGGAATTTATGAACCATGGTTCGATATACAGCTGCGTAACCTGAAGAGGCAAATTGCAAGAGAATCGAGAAAAGTATTTATGGCAGTAAGATCTGGAAAATCGGTTATAAACAACAATATTAAAGAAATGAAGAATAACTTTAAAGAGAAGTGTAGAGTGGCAAAAAAGAAACGTAAGGAAAAGATCTGGGAAAAATTACTCTGGGCCAGTAAATTACCGAACAGTGGTGAATTCAGGGGCATAATAAATAAGCTAACCAAGGGAACAGGAATGTCACAAAAAGCGGGAATAAGTGAGAAAAGTTGGGAATTACATATACTAAATGTATATAATAATATAAATCATGAGGTGTTGAAGAATTTGGAACCTGGGCCAGACACCCAGCAGGAGGATAAAAATATAAAAATTGACTTTGACCCCTCCTCAGGGAAAATAGTACAACATGAAGAAATTTTAGTCAAGCTCAATAAGGTTCAATTTGAAAATAGTTCACAGGATTCAATTTATAACTGCTCAAACATCTTAATTGACAATAACCGTCTAAAAGAAATAATAAAAAAATTGAAAACAGAAGGAGCAGCAGGGCCTTCCAAATGCAATCTTCAAACAAGATGTAGAATTTTGGGCACATTTTCTTACTCCACTCTTCAATTACTTGTATATACAAAATAAGATCATTCATTCGTGGAAAGGGAGCATTTTTCATCCTATATATAAAAAAGTTTATCGCAATGAGCGTAGTAATTATAGGCTCATTGCCCTAACGGATGTTTATGCCTCCTGCCTATTATTACATCTACAGGACTGGTTGGAGGAGAAAGGTTTAATTCCCAAATATCAAACTGGTTTTAGGCAAGGAATGGGCACTAGCACAAACCTGGCAGCGATTGCACTTCTCACAGAAAAAGCAATTTTAAAGAAATGCGGTCTATTTGTATGTTATATAGATTTAAAATCGGCTTTTGACAGAGTTTCCCAAGAACGACTATGGTCAAAATTGAAAGGATGGGGGGTACCACAACAACTAATTAACTCGATAATATCCCTCCATAGTGAAACCTGGGCCCGGGTGAAGCTGGGAGATGGTAACAAAGCATCATCCAAGATCAATATAACAAATGGCCTGAAACAGGGGTGTGTACTGGCCCCCAGCCTTTTTAATTTGTACCTTGCAGACCCAGAAAACCACTTGTCAAAAGTAAATGGCCATCCTCCGAAACTGGCAGAGGATCATATACAGTATCTGCAATATGCAGATGACATTGTGGTCTTAAGCCAAACCCCTATTGGTTTGCAAAGAGTCATCGACCATCTGACTAACTACCTAGATCAACAGGGGCTGGAGCTAATCAGGAAAAAAACTAAGGTGGTGCTTTTAGTTGGCCCAAGACCTAAAAGAAAATTCAAGTGGTTCCCCAGTTGTAAAGAAATAGAGGAAGTTGGCAGCTATAAGTATTTGGGTATCAATTTAGGGTGCAATAAGAGCAAAAGCCCAAACTAATTTTTGCCTATTAACAGCTCCAAATAAAATTGATTCACCCATCTTACAGTCATCTTTTAAAAACAATGGCAGCACAATTACTTCCTGCATTGGCTTACGGTCTAGAAATATGGCATGGTCGGGAATCCGTAATTTTAAACGATTTACAGACAAAAGTGTATAAAGCAGTCTTTCATCTCCCAAGAGCAGCGTCACAAGCTCAGATTCGCCTGGAATTTGGACTTCAAAATCAGAAATTCCAGAGGCAATCTGTTTTTGTGAAACTATGTTGGAAATTTCGCTCCTCGGAACCCGGCACCCTGAACAATCTATGCTGGACAGTAATAAAGGCCTAGTTTGATGAAAAAACCCTGTGTTCATGGGGTGAATATCTAAGAATAGCTCTGGTAGAACTGGACATTCAAGAGGCATGGGACAGCAAGATGGAGAGGGTGGCGTTCAACAGAGTGTGCAACGGCTCCGCAAAACAATGATCGTTTCTAGAAGACAAAAACACAATGGTAAAAAGGCGACACTCCTTGACAGTGATAAATCTATATGTAAATTTAAAACCCAAAGCCTATCTAGCAGCTCATTTTAAATTATTTCTGAAAAAGAAGTATATGCTGTATCAGTTTGGGGGATACGAAACTAAGGATTTGAAACCAAGTTGGAAAGGGAAATACAAAAATGCAACTTGTATATTACGTGGATATCACAAGGAGTCCCTTTGTCACATGATGTGCGTCTGTCCTACAGTTAGCGAAGCAAGAAAAATGCTCTTAAAAACCATTTTAAAAGAACTTAATATACGTACCTGCAGGCAGACTGTTACCTGTTGGGCGGGGGGGTCATTAAACATTTTAATCTGCAGAGGGGTAAAGCTTTTAACCATGATTGACTCGCTCTTAAAAAAAGCGAACATTGAATCGAGGAATATGGTTATTAATTAATTGGAAAATCTCGTATTTATCCAGACACCATGATTCACTTTATCGCGAATACGGTTATTAGATGAGTAGAATAATTTTCTTCTATTGTATTTATTAAGATTAATGATGTATTTTATTGTGAAATTGTTTTTTAACATACTTCGTAGCAAATTTTAAAGAGTTATACTTTATGGTTGTAAAAAAACAAATAAATACTTGATTGACTCACTGAATTGTTCCAGATTGGTTGTCGCATTAGGTGTTATATGTGGATCATTATCGGATGACTTGAAAGTCTCTTAGTTCTACAAATGATAAGGGCGGTCAATGTTTATGGTATCATTGTTTATGACCGATATGACAGTGAGCTGACAGATTTTGGGAGGAGTGTTGTCCGAAATGGAGTTGGGGAACTGATTGAAATAGAATCGGACAGTATGGACTTTACGTCATTACCTTCTCCAAGATGCAACCTAAAATCAATTGCAGGATGAGCAGCATGGCTGGCACTGTGCGCGGCCAGTACATGTATGTATGAAGATAGGCATGCATTTGGCATGCTACCGGTGTGCCCATTGCACTGCGGATTTGCTGCAGGCGACCTTAAATAGGCATCCCCTTGCCTGCACATCCCTAATAGCAATTGGAGAAGCTACCAGACCCCTGACCAAGATGGATGGCTGGTGACGTTCAGTGTGTAAGGATGAAAATTGGGGTTGGGCTGCAGAGTTCTCCCCGTCAGTCCGAAGAGCCCAACAATGAAAGTGCAACAAAAAATATTTTCCACACTCACCAATGAGGTGCCACAATAACCATCAAGCATCTATTCCACCTGGTCCCACAAAGTAAACTAAAATCTATAGCAAAGGCTTAAACATACATTAGTATAAATATGTTGAGTGCAATAAAAACTGCGGGGACCTTAACAGGCATTTAGTGTGCAAGAATAGCAGAATTATCACAATTACAAGAGGTGCAAGTGTTCCTCTCCAAAGGAGCTATCAACAGGATTTCGGACTCAGACAGAGGAGAGGTTTGTTACCCACTCTATTTCCTTCTGCCTCTAGCCTACTTTTGACCTCTGAATGCCCTTGTGCAGAAAGACAAATTAGAATGGTCATGTTGGCCCAGTTTCTGTCTGCTCTGGACTTGGTGGACTGGATAGTGTTCTTTGCCCTGCAGGATGTGTATTGTCCTATACTCGCGCTGCAGTCCCACAAGCTTTCCCTGCGTTTCCAGGTAGGACCGGGGCACCTTCATTTTGCCGCGCTTCCTTTTGTTCTCATCCGCTCCCTTGGGTGCTAAAAAAAAGTGAAGGTGGTAGTCACTGCCCACCTTCGGAGGTCGGAAATACCAGTTTTCTCTAATCTCTAGGACTGGTTGTTTAATTTGCCACTTGAAGTGTGGATATCATTCGTATTGCCAGGCGCCATTCCAAAAGGCGCCGGAAAAACTTTGTGGCCTAGTGTGGTATCCGCAATATTGAAACTGTCAGTTATTTTGTTTGTTTTGTTTGTGGCCCAGCAAAGCCTTGCAGTGGGTACTATTAAAAAGGATTTTTTGTTCCTTTCTGTCTTTTTGACTATTGCCAGAATTACTGTCTTTGTTCTAATCACCTGCTATGATGAGGTTTATTACCAGTTTGACACATTTCCTTTCAGACTGTTTGATGCCTCAGTGGATCTTTAATTTGGCCTTTGTTTCTCATGTGTATGCCCTTTGAGCCTCCCTGAACCCTCCTGAGATAGCTAACTTGCAGTTGAGGATTGTGGGTAGAGTTACTGAGTTAAAGGGCTTGAATGCTTTTTAGTTTTTGTTTTTTCAAATGGCTCAAAGATCCAACCAGTGGAGAGAATTGGTTACATAGAGAAAGTATTTTATGGTGATAACTATTGTTACTGAGCGAATTCTTAACCTTTGTTATCATGCCGGACTGCTACTTTGCAGAAGTGAGGAAATCTAAATTGAGTAGCTTTTTGAGTTCGACTTCAGATGCAAAACTTGGCAGAATATTTTGAATTTTAAGATGGAGTTTACTTTATTGGTTCCTTCTGTTTCCAATGCTTAATAATTTCTGATTTTCTGTCAGTGACCTTCTTGGTGTGCCTATGTTCACAGGTCACACCAGTTTACGAAGAATGGATCACTATTGACTGGTACCAGTTTTTTTGCCAATGGGAGAAGCTGCCCACCTCAATGAAGCGAGTGGCCGAGCTGGTGGGCATTGAAGAAGGGTTCCTTGCCCGCTCAGTCAAAGGAAAGATCATTGCCAAAAATGAGAAACAGCATAGACAGATGGCAATCCATAAACGGTAAGGATTTTTAAAATACTATTCAGTGTGCTTTTAATCATTCTGGGACTGATCCAATTATTTTTTTATAAATCTACACTTCATGGGCCATTTCTTTGTATATATTTAAGCATTTATGAAGATTCAAAACCAGACAAGAGGTTAGATTTCCATCCCTACCCCTGGACACTATGCTTTCTGTGTGTAGTTTCTGCACTGTAGGCAGTCAGCTGAAGTACACATGGTAGGAATGTGCAGAAGATTAATTTGTTTTTCTCTCCCTTCGAGTACAACATTTTTCTGCACGGAGGAACTTTCTTCCCTTACGTGTGGATGTAGGCATCCTTTTCCATTCTTGAAATAGCCTATAAACCATTTGCTAGGAAATATTTCTACCTTTAAATCTATGGAGATTATAAAGATGCCATTAAGGAAAAGAAGATCTGTTATCAGGCTTCATACAGCAGGTTAGAGCCTCCCAGGAAGTCTGTTCAAACTGGTCAGGGCTGATGAATAAGCCGCCCACTGCTCTAGTGTAATCCCACCAACATTCCACATTTTTGAGAATTCTAATTGGTTCTTTCTTGAAGAAATGAATAAGAAAAGTATCAGTGGCACCTTTCCCGGACACCAGCCATGACATCACCCTCAGATCTAATCCCCATTTTGGAATATATGCATCTCCAATGGGCTGAACTGGGAAACGGTAGCAGAGTGCCAACCCTGGCAAAAATGTTTAAGCAAGCCTAAAGAGCTGGAGACACTTTTTGAAAACCCAGCTGCATCCCTGTGCCCTCCAAAACTGGGTAGTAATGGCCACCCCTAGCCTCCCCATCACCCTCCCCATCCCCGCAACAAACCTGATGTGTTAAATGACCAGTGTGCCCTGCACCTTACACCGTGTCTGACTGTGTTCTTTACTGACACTTAGACAGACATATTCTGCCCTCTTTTGGCTCCCAACAGTGTTTCTACCTTCCACCATGTGTCTGCTGGTGCTCCTTATACCAACTCCACCACTATTCTGGTTCAAGCAGACCTCTGTCGTCTGCAAAAGGTCTTGCCAGTTGCTCTGGAGCTGATGGTGTTGCAATCTTCGCAGCTACTGACACAGACTTCTGTTGCGATCTTGGAGCCTTTTAAAATTCTGGTCAAGGCCAAAACAAAGATTCAAGCATGTTTCAATGATGGTCTCTTTGTGAGCCTTGAGCTCTATGATTTGTACTTCTGAATTAGGTTAAGGATGATTCAGGCGTCTGTCACATGCCTAACTTTGTTTCACTTCATGATGATGACATTAGTGAGCCAAACAAGCTTCTCCTATAAAAAGCCAAAGGCCTAGATTTGGAGTTTGACCTTGGATGATCTTCTGGCCTACCTATGGAGGAAATGACCTCCTTTAAACTGTGCAGAGATCTTACAGTCACTGTCGTCTTCCTCATAAACATTTCTGCCCTTCAGTGAGACGCATATAGACTACATCTTGGCTGCAGATGACTAACTGCTTGGCCCATCGCTTGGCCACACGAGACCCCAAGTTCTTGTTATCTCATCCTTCAACTGAAAACCTTGTGGTTCAAGCTTGCAAGTGCACACAACTTAACCCTAATTATTTTGTCTCCACTCCTGTGGACGTGATTTCTAAATGTCTAGAGGCCATGGGTAGGAACGTGTTCACATAATGAAGCCTGGGTCTTAGCTCCTCGAATGCCACATGCTTGTTGACCTATTACAACAATACCCTTTTGGAGATCGCTCCCAAGTGGTGACACCTAATCTTCCGGACCATCTGCGTGGCACCTTTGCTATAGTGGTGTGTAATGGGCAAGCTGCCTCAAAGGAGGCCCTCCATTTGGACCATGTTGCAATGGAATTGAAGGCAAGAGATTATGGGCACCTCAGAGCCTGTATGCCCTCCTCTCTGTTTGCTGGGGGCATTCTGGCAAAACATGAACTTTTCAGTGGCTCACGTTGTTCGGCAAGAAGGGTGCTCTAGATATCTAAGCAGGACCGTCTCATAGCTCAAACTGTGGGTTTGACTTCTTCAGCCCACCAGTTCTACCAGCAGTACAGGAAGTTCAGAGGTTATTCCCAGAGCTTATCAGCAACACCAGCCCACCAAACTGATTCAGAAACCAAATCAGTTGTTTGTGCAGCTAAAGAGGATGTTGTGTCTCAAACAAGGACACCAGCATCACTCTTCTTCCCCTCCTCCATGGCCACTAAATCACTTTGGCTCGCACTCGAGGGAGGAGGTGTGTTCCTTGGGAGGGTGGGTGTTGTCTTTTCTGACATCCTTTGGGTTCTTCAGATCATTGAGAAGGGATATGCCCTTCTATTTCAGAAGTCACCTGCCCTTATACCTACTATCCCCTCTGCACCTTCAGCAAACCATGCCCACATTATCCAGGTCAAGGTTATCATGCTTATGAGCAAAGAAACAATGGAGCTCATTCCAGAGTACAAGATTGGGCATGGATGCTACTCCAGTTATTTCTTCATCCCCAGGAAGGATTCTGGACCTTTGCGCCCTGATTTCCTTTCTTCAAAAAAGAAATTCAAGATATTGTCCCTAGAGTTCAAAGAGTGGATGTTGTTGGTTAACCTGTAGGACATATTTTTTGTACTGATTGTGCATTTACACACATTGTTCCTGTGGTTTGTACTGGGATCTAATCAATTCCATATTTTGCTGCTCTGCCATTTAGCCTTACGTCAGCACATCCTGTTTTCACAAAGGTCACACCAGTGATTGCGGTTCATCTTGACAGGTCAAGAGTGCATGTGTTCCTGTACCTCGACAACCAGCTTATAAAGACAAGCTGTTTTCAGGTGTTGTCAGACCTTTATCAGAGCTCTATCTCCCTCCGCTTCTACTTGGGTTTCTTCATCAACTACCTCTAGTCACAATTCCATCCCATGTAGAGCCTCCTCTTCATTGGGGCAGAGATGGACACCGTCTCCCGCAATTCCTTTTCACCTCCCCTACTAGTCAGGGATGTACAAGGTATGATCCTCATGTTCCGGGAAGGAGCTCATCTTCCAGTTCATCTTCCTCATCTTCATCACTCCTGCCAGACCGGGCCTTCGGCGTAAGAACGTTTTGCTTGAGTTTAGTCCTGTGCTGCTTATTTCCCTTAGGAACCATGGCAGAGCTGGATCCTGCTATGCCCCTCTCAGTGGAAAACCTCTTGCCTCCAGCCCTCAGTGGCGCACAACACCAGTCAGTACAGGCTTGTTACCACTTCTACAGGAAAGACTGAAACATGTTTGTTTTGATCTTAATATTTTAAAATATGATTTTTTTGTGCTTGCAAGAACCAAAATATTGCCCAAAAATGATTTTCAAGTCAACAATTTGCACGCATCACAACTTAAGTCTTTACTGGCAGCAGCTGTAGAGGTTCTCCCTATCTGTAAACACAGTACAAAGACGGAAAATATTTAGGAAGACTGCTCTAGTCCCACCATGTCAAGCATGTTGTGCCAGACTCGACACAGTATAGCGCACTATATTAGGTTATAAGATGTTAAGTCCTTTTAACAGTAACAAGATGTGCAATGCAGGTGGGCTATGTGGGCCATCACCTCTACTGGCGAACAATGATTTGTGTTTCGTAAGATTCTATCCAGTTGTTTCGAGAATAACCTCTTGGTAGCACCCTTTTTGCCTGTTCAGCTAACATCAAGTTGTTTTTAGAGTCAATTATGGTTAGCCCCCTCATTTCTGCCTGATTCAGCTAACCTAAAGTTGTTTCTAGAGTAACCTCTTCTTAGCCTCCGACCCCCTTCTTCCTGATTCAGCTAGCATCACGTTGGTTATAGACTAACCTCTTGTTGCCCCCC
Organism: Lissotriton helveticus; assembly: GCF_964261635.1. Classification (NCBI taxonomy): domain Eukaryota; kingdom Metazoa; phylum Chordata; class Amphibia; order Caudata; family Salamandridae; genus Lissotriton; species Lissotriton helveticus. The sequence goes on from NC_136069.1 coordinate 66,660,771, forward strand.
CCCGCATGATTCAGCTAACATCAAGTTGTTTCTAGAGTAACTTCTAGTTAGACCATTTCTACCTCATTCAGCTAACCTCAAGTTGTTTAAAGAGTAACATCTGCATAGCCCCTTTCTACCTGATTCAGCTAACAACAAATTATTTCTAGAGTAACCTATTCTTAGCCCCCCACCCCACCTGATTCAGATAACATCAGGTTGTTTCTACAGCAACCTCTGGTTAGCCCCCCGCCTTTCTACCTGATTTGAGCTATCATCAGGTTTTCTGTAGAGTAACCTCTGGTTAGCCCCCCTCCTGCCTGATGCAGCTAAAATCAAAGGGGCCCGATTCACAGAACTAACTTAAGACATAATCCTAAACTTACTACAATTTACTCATTTTGGTATTCACAGAAGGCACTTACTCATTTTGGTATTCGCAGAAGGCACTTACTCATTGATGAGTAAGTGCCTTCTGTGAATACCAAAATGAGTAAGTGCCTTTTGTTAATACCAAAATGGTAGTAAGTTTAGGATTTTGTCTTAAGTTAGTTCTGTAAATCGGGCCCAAGGAGTTTCTAGGGTAACATTTGGTTATCCCCCTCTTCTGCATGATTCAGCTAACATCAAGTTGTTTCTAGTGTAGCCTCTAGTTAGCCCCCTTTCTGATGGTTTCTAGGTAAGGTGCATGAGTGAGTCTGTTGATATGCTTATATTGTATGTCCTTCCTAAACTAAGAACACTCTTACATCACATACTAGGACTCTACTGTACCACTGAAATCTCTTTTGCTCTTACAGATTTTTCACCAGCCTTGTTTTACTGGAATTAATCACTGAGACACCCATGAAGGCAGTGACGCGGAAGTACGGGTGCAGTCGTGGCCAGCTCCAGTCTTTACAGCAGTCAGCTGCTACGTATGCCGGTAGGTCCTCCTTAAAGGTTTATGGAATGGATCATAGACATGGTGACTGGGGCACAAGAGGTTTTCCAGGTCTCTTACAGTGCAGAGGAATGACATTCTGGGTAACACACAAGACCCTGGAGGTCAAATAATACATTTGGCCCCATTTTTTCTAAAAGTCTTGAAGGAAGCTGGCGCAATCTACACATGCAGAAAATTCTGCGACCTCCTCCCTAAGCGTGGTTGATGCAGTACTGAGGAAGGCTGCTTTAGGTTCCCTTTTCAGCCCCTAGTGAGATCTCTGAGCTTTACTTATTTTTGTTATAATGAATGAACATGCAAACACTAGTGACATGTGCATGCTTGTTACGATGCCCATGCTTGTGATCCTGCACATGCTTGTGAAGAGTCGCACACTTTGGAATTTGCAGACACCCATATGCTTGTGAATATTAGATCACTGTGATTTGTCCGCTGTTTTTGTATTGTTTCTGATGTATCCATTAAAGGTGTCCCGATTTCAGTTTTACTGTGGTGTAAAGGAGAATAAGTCATTGCTAAACTGTGCACTGCAGAGTGCATGTATATATAAATGTCCTTCTTGACAGTAAATAAGGAAGACTCATCCTCTTTGTAAGAGAGGCGGTGTGTATTCAAGTAATTCTAGAAGGTGGCACACATCACAAAAACCTTTTAAGAAAGACATACCAGCCATAGGCACCCTTTATCTGTTCTTCTGATATTCATATTGGTTACAGTGGTTGGAAAGACTTAAATAGTGCAATATTGTGAATGTAATAGGCTACATAAAGCGTAATCAAAAGAGCTAGACAGACACCCGCAGTGAATATAAATGTAATTGGAAAAGAAAACAACTTGAAGTAGGAGAAACACAAGAGTGTATTACTTTTATGTAAATTCTATTTACACATTGATGCTGTTAAACATCTAGCTGACTTTAAGTCGTGTTCGAAAAATATACTGACTTGTTGCACCAGTTTTCTACAAAGAATGTATTATTTAAATGCACCATTAGAATATCTCAGTATAAGTCGAGGATCTTGGGAGACTGTCTTCAACAAAGAGGAAATCATTCTATCAAACATCTCAAAGTATAGGCAACATTTGTTTTCTTTTTTATCTTGTAGGAAAATGATACAAAATGTCAAAAATCACCTACAAATGTATAAGGGTTCAAACTGATTCATTAACATATTTCCTTTTTAAGATAGAAATAAAATGAAGATAACTTTCCCATAGACCTACATCACATATAGATCTACACTACACTGGCGCTTCATGGCAGACAAAACCTATCACTGACTATGGGGTAATGTGAGCAAACTCCTCTGACACAAAACTACAAGGTTTTGGAAAAAATCACACCGAGATGGACCAGTCCAGAGTGACCTCTTTAAGGTCAGCTGACTTTGCAATGCTCTGTAATAACTGGTACCAATCATTTCCCTGGCCAATTGCATCAGGTGCTTGATGCCATGAAATATTACATCAGTATAAAGAGAATCAGCAGCCTCTAAAAGCTGTCCTTTTGTGTATATTCCTGTCCATATTTAATCCTGTTTGCCATAGAAAAAAAACAGAAGGTCATGCTTGACCTACAAAGTCCTGTCCCAGGGAATATGCCTTATTCTCAGTGTTCTGTAAAAGTTCAATCACTTTAAGGTAAAGGTCATCTTTATTGATTAGCTGGATATATGTGGTACTGAGACCTAATTTATACTATGGATTAACTGTCCAAGATACCCAAGAGCTGAAGCAGGGGGGAGGTGGCCAACATGGCGCATGTGCCCTCCAGTTCCTTTTTAGGTCTCGGACCTAAAGGCTGCGCTTGCGCAGTCTAGGGTCGGAGATTTAATGTTTGTTGCTGTGATTCCTTCTGATGTCTAGTGCTCCTGTTGGAGGCACAGCACGGTGCACATTGGAGAAGGAGAGGGGCGTACAAAGCTGAACGTAGAGGTGTGGCGCCGCGGCCAGGGCGACTGACGCTGGAATCTGGGGATCAGGGTTCGATCCCCGGCTCCGGCGGCAAATTAGCCCAGCACCATGTGACTCTGGGCAATAGCTCGCCTAATCTTCCCGACGACCCCCAGCGCCTAGAGACCCTTACGGGTGATTGTGCGCGTTACAAATGTGGATTATTATTATTAACCTCCCACAGTTCAACATCACCCTTTGTTGCATGGTTTGAACATAAGGCCACCAGACAGAATATGGTTTGCTTATATATCCCTTGTGCAGGCTGATATTCACTAGAGTTTGTGCACTCTCAGACTGCCCAGTGCATTAGTGTAGGAGTCAAATTGAATACACTGCTAATAAAAATTAAGCTAAGGAAAATGGCAGAGGCATTATACCATGTGACAGTGCAGCACCTGTGAATGTAGCATCCTGGCCTTTCATGGCTGTTTCAGCTGGAGTGAAGCCTTTTTGGGCCAACTTCGGTTCTCCATTTTAGTTTTACATTTGACATGTTTTAGCATATTTCATTTAGCTGTATTATTTTTGATATGTTTTGCTTACACTATATTATTCTGAGAAGATACTGTACATGCTGCTTGTTTTTAGAGAGCCTTTCTACATAATGTGTACACTCCGTTCAAGGCTAGGAGCACAGAACAAAATATCCTAGTGCTTGTGTTGCCCATTCGAAGACCGCTTCTAACAACCAGACAAATCAAAGCATTAGTACTGTACCTCTAATGCAGGGGAGTACTCTGGTCACGACTGTCCTGGAACTAACGCTGTGTTCGACATGCAGCTCTGCTTACACTGACCTCAATACTGCAGAGTGGGATTGCCAGTCCACTTCAGGCAGATTCTCTGGTCCAGTTATCTAGGTACAGTGGCTCATGCTAACCTAAGAGATCTGGCAGAAGGTACACCCACTATACTCTCTGAGATGGGGTAGTAATAGGTAGACATGCAGAAATCATTCTGCCATGGTTGGACTGTGTATTCTTTTCACCATGTTCATCAGGCTGGTTACATTGCTTTATTTGTTATCTACCTAATAATCACAGCTCATTTTGTCTATGCAAGATTAAAATTGTTTCAATAAATGTATTGAAAACTTTATTTGTATCTTTCCTTGTGTTTACCAAGGGCATTCATAAGTTAACAGCAAAAGGGGTAAGATCTGTTTCCACGGTTCCCTTGAGAATCAGTGTCATATTTGAGGTTACTAAAATCACCTGGCACCCCAGGAAAGGTTAGGAGCTCGGGTGATACACTGTGAGTGATCTAGTAATTGGGCCGACAATCTCTGATGTTGTAGATGTACTCAGGCCCTGCATTCTGAATTTCTGTCATCCTAATGCACAGTCCTACCTTTTCTAGTGGGAACCGTATAACACATCTTCTCCCAAAAGAGTTTGTTCGTTTTGAAGGAAGCTGCATCTTGATACTGGAAGAGATGTCACTGCTGTATGGCAGCCCTAATCATTGGCCTTAAATCCCATTATGTCTTCCCTGAGTATCTGGCACTCATCTTCAAAAGTCATCAAACCAAAATTGCTGTTTATAAGACAATTAGGTACATATGTAATTCCTGCACAGAGTGCAATGGCATTGTACGATGGCAGTTGCTTCCATGCAACACAATCTAAAGCAAACCATTGCTAACTAACTCTATTTTGGGAACTGACCTACCTTCAGCACATGGCTGTTTTTGATACTATTATGATTGACTGCATACCACCTAGTTCATCATTTCATTAGTCCGGTAGACTCCATTTGAAGTAGGTACAAGCTCACATCTCCTTCCGTTGGGGTTTAGCAGTTATTTGAGTTGGGAAACCTAAATGGCATTTTGGTAGGAAGTGCATAATTTGTGAATACTATCCAGATGGCGCTTATGTTGTAGGTGACATATGCAATCAATCACTTTTTTACAGGCATGGTGACCGTGTTCAGCAATCGTCTGGGCTGGCACAACATGGAGTTGCTGCTGTCTCAGTTCCAAAGCCGTCTCACGTTTGGTGTGCAGAGAGAGCTCTGTGATCTTGTGCGGGTGTACCTGCTGAACGCTCAGCGAGCGAGGGCGCTATACAATGCTGGCTTTGTCAACGTTGCTGATCTCGCCAGAGGTGACATTTCTGAAGTGGAAGCTGCTATAAAGAATGCTGTACCCTTCAAGAGGTGAGAAGCATATCTGTAGAATGTCACTTCAGGAAGCAAATTGTATGAGTCTCTTTCTTCCTCTTGCATTTGATATTATCTCTGTGTAGTAATAATTATTTAAGGAAACTGATTCTAAGGTACACTCTCCCATGGATCCTGTTTATATGACCTCTGGTTTCAGCCGCATCCTATATCCTTTCCTCCATGCCCGACTCCTGAGCCCCACCTCCAGTGGACAGTCCATATCTTCAAAGGTCATTTATGATTTGTGTACAGTTGGTGCAGTCCACTCGCTTGTCTTTTTCTCTTGGGCCACCTTTCCTCTGGGTGCCTTTTTGCAGACTTTTTCCTACCCTCCAGCTTTCTGCACTTGCTGTTGCCCTCCTGCTTACTGCGCATGTCTCTATATTCAAGGAATTTCAATCCAACAGTAGTAATGTTTCTTAATCTGACCTCAACGCATCAAGCTCACAGTGCCTGGAGTTTGACCCCATCTCATGTGCATGTGTTCCACTAATGAGTCTTATGCGCACTCCTTTAAGATATTTATCTGTGACTCTCTGTAAACGTTTAGGGCTACAGGGCTCCAAAAAAGAAGGCTCCTCTTCCGAGATATCACTTGAGATATCAATAGCGCCCCCCTTTTCAATAGTTACCCGTCTGGTGCGTATGGTAGCGCTCCCTTACCCCACACTAAACCCTGGTTACTCTTCCATCCCATTCTAGAAGCTGAGATAGTCAAACTGATCTCTACCTACAAGCTTTCATCTCACGTCCTAGACCCTCTACCTGGGCAACTGACCAAAAAGATGAAATTCTCCTTAGCCCCACTCTGATGCAAGATTATAAACAGCCCCCTAAAAAACGGAATCATTCCAGAATGCCTCAAAGTGGGACAAGTCACCCCACAGCTGAAAAAACCTGGCCTGGATATAAATGATTTGAATAGCTTCAGACCCGTCTCCAACCTTCCTCTTCTATCCAAAATCCTAGAAAGATGTGTACTCCAACAATTAACTCAACACATGGACAGTATTAACCACCCTTGACTCCCATCAGTCTGGCTTTAGGAAAGGCTGCAGCACAGAAACCGCGATCCTCAACATCATCGATGATATCCACAAATCACTTGACTCAGACCAATGCTGTCTCCTCATTCTCCTAGACCTATCGGCAGCATTCGACACGGTAGATCACAAACATATCATCAAGGTTCTCCAAGAAAGGGTCGGACTTGATGAGGTGGTTCTCAAATGGTTCTCCTTCCTACACAATCGCTCGCAGAGAATCAAAATCAAAAACTTTGAGTCAGACCTTCTCCCAGTCAGTAGGGGAGTTCCTCAAGGGTCAGTGCTCCCCCCCCCACCAACTTTTCAACATTTACAAGGAACCCCTCACCACCCTACTCAATAAAGCAAACATCGCCTTCCACCTACATTCTGACGATATTCAGATTTACTTAGACACCTCCTCCATCAAAGACATTCAAAGACTCAACGGCATACTGAGGAAAGTGCAACTCTGGCTGTCAAGTAACCATTTAAAACTGAATCCTGACAAAACCGAATTACTCCTCATATCGAACAAAGAAGAGAACCCCCAAATGGTCAATTGGTTAAAAGCTATTGATGCGCTCAATGGAAACCTGACCCTGGCCGACTCTGATAAATCACTAGGCATCACGCTAGACCCGAAACTGGACTTGACTGTACACATCAAGAACTCGGCTAAGAGCGCCTTCCTCAACCTGAAGCTACTGAACAAAATAAAACCTTTGATCCCACCCAAAGATCTCAAACAAGCCACCCAATCATTGGTGCTGTCAAGATTAGACTATAGGAATGCAGTCCTCTCGGGAATAGCTAAATCACATCTGGCTCCCCTCAAAACAACTCTCAACGCGACTGCCAGAATGGTCACCGGAATCAAGAAATTTGACCACATCTCACCTGCACTCAGAGAACTCAAGTGGCTCCCTGTAGAAATGCGGACGAACTTCAGAACAGCCTGCCTCACACACAGAGACCTACACACCAGCAAACCTGAATATCTGGCTGCCAAACTCAAAAAAGCAGATCAGACCAGGAACCTCAGAAGCTCTAACACCCTACTACTCATCCCACTGAAATCACGAAAACAAAAAACCGCGGCCAGGTCCTTCGCCAGAAACGCTCCCAAAATCTGGAACTCTATTCCCCCTCTCGAACCCCCATTACACAAAGTCACAAAGAGAAACATCAGAGCCCACAAAATATTGTGTGCTCATTATTTTTCTTCTAGTTTCAAAAGATGTATGTGACTTTTTTTATTTTTAACAACTTAATGTATAGTTGTTTATAAAAAGGAGTGGTGCTCAGGATTATAATACATAAAATAATCTATGTTACACACACAATATGAAGAGGCAAAATAGTTAGAGTATGATACAAAAATGAGACCATTTCCTCAAACCACATTGAATAACTGGGATAAAGACCGCCTAATGCACGGGGCACTAATGCCTCTAAAACCCAGTCCTCAAGTTTGCGAATTGGTGAGAATGTTTGTCCAAGCAGACCAGTCCCCCTCAACCTCAAACTAGTAACTGTCCACCCTACCCATGCTACATTTTCAGGACACACGTTCTGAACGTTATCTAAATGTTATTGAAATTCATCATTCTATGAATGATGGCTGTCGAATTCTTCATTGTTCAAAAGTATCAGGTCTTTGTCCACCATAACTTTCGGGATCAAGGACATTCCAAACCTTGGTGATCGTGAGTCTGGCAGCTAGGAGCAGGTGGGTTGAAAAGTGACTCAAGAGACTTAAAAGGATACTGACCATTTTCTCTGATAGCCAAGCAGCAGTGCCAAGTGATCTTATTGGAGAACTGGCCTACTTATGACTTGTACAGTATCAGTAATTCTGCCACTTACTTGACAAGCGCTCCCCCCCCCCCCCCCCTCAGAAAGAGGGCTGTTGATGGCATTTTCCTTATAAACTTCACATGCAGTTTTAGTCTTATTCACACAATGCTACACCATCAGCAGGTTGACTGAATCCTGTCCTATAGAGATGGTACTAAAGACACTTCCATGGATGCCTCCTAAGTTAGGGCCCAGGCCTGTAGGTGATGGTCCCTTGGTGACGTCCACCATGTCAATTCAATCGAATGTCATGAAGAAGTTTGTAAAGGATATAATTTCATAGATGATAACCTGTAAGCAGCCTCAGCATCAACAGTGGTTTATATCCCTCATACTTATGGGATTTCTGGATCTGATGGATGCCTTACAACATCCCTTCAGCTGTTCCCTTGATTCAGTGCAGACAGTAACCCCAAAGAGCAGTCCAAGGAGCAGATCGAGGATTTTCAGCAGTGTCCTTCTCAAACAGCAAGTGAGCCATCAAAAGAAGACTGGTCTTGTGCTTTAGACTGGCAGTCAGAAAAGTTGTAAAAAACATTTAAACAAAATCGGTCTTCTAGCACCAACATATTCAAGCCAAGTATTCCCCCTGGGAGTTTTATTTCCTCTACCCCCCTCCATCAGGCTAAAGGATGATTGTTTATCTAGTCATCATAGATAGTCAATTCATTACATTCCGTTCTACTCGACTTACGTTTTAGGTAAGAGTTTTTAACAAGGACCAGAATCTACCTTGAGATTTCTGTAAAAGCAATTATTTTGAAAGAGAATTCTAAGGCTAGAGCTAAAGGAGAATTGGTGATGTTTTTTGTCACCTAAACAAGTGAGTTTCTTCTTTATAAAACTAGGAATAAGTTTGGAAGAGCAAAGAGATTGCTTTATGTAGGAAGGTGGCTACCTGACTATGGTTACCCCAGATTTTTTGCCTTGTGTTTAGCTGGTTTTTTACTTAGTTGGCCTGGTTCCCTGCTAATCAGGGCCCCAGGCTATCTGCTCTCTCTGTAAAATGGATTCCATGTACCCTAGGTACATACCACAATTGGAAATGGACTCCTTGTCAGCCCCTGCACCATGCACTATAGGTGCCCAGGGCATAGGTGCCACCAAGGCCTACCAGGGGCTGCAGCATATCTTTTGCCACCCCTGGCTGGTTCTTAAATTGACATAAATGGCTGATCACTCAGCTGGGGCAAGTTGGTGTAATCACCTCTTGCTTAGGTATAGTATACCTATATCTAAACCTATATCTGGACACATATAAACCTGTGAGCCACTCCTATGGAAGGCCTCATCAATTCTGGAGGCAGAGTGCGTGGTTTAATGTGAGATGGAGCTCTAGCATGAGCTGAGCCTGTCTGCAGCTGTCGGGAACAACTCTCTAAGCTGTTTCAGGATAATGCCATACCATATACTATTAAGTGCATTATAATCCTCGCGGTTATATAGCAACTTTGGTTTGGCTTTATCAAAACATGTCGTGTAAGGTGTCATACGATTTGGAATACTATCCCCTCGCCAGTCCTGGCAACGGGGATAGCATTCCACCCCTCTAGAGGGAGAAGACATGTTACTTTGCTAAAATGCGGTTAATTTTAAAAGAGCCTCAGATCCACAAAATGGATGCTTCTGCCACCGACACAGGTCTGACCCCCTGCAGCTGACCGAAACTCAGCCAAGGGGGCCTGGACAAAGGGTTTCCTGTCGCAGGGAGGTGTCACACCACCCCAGACAGGAGATATTGGATTGTAGCAGGGAGGTTTGAAAGAAACCAGACAGTGCCAGGGGAGCACAAGGCTTCCCCTTGCATAATCCGGTCAAACCGGTTCTGGGGCACACCAGCCCCAGCTCCAGTGCGACCTGGACAAAGGGAAAGGGGTGTAACCACCCCCTTCCTGGGTCCCACCCATAGGAGGGAACCTAGCAGGATATCCAGCCCCCAAGATTGGTATAAGAATGGGAGCAGTGCCAAAGCACTCAGATTATCCTGATGAAACATAAGAAACGAAACTCTGTACCCTTCGACATCCTACTCAACGTAGAAGACTGAAGAATCTCCCTTGTGGTCAATGAGTGACCACCCTGTGCAAACAGGCACCATCCAGCCATCGACGTCTGCTTTGTTGCAGTTCCCGCCGGAACTCGAGCGACAGAGATCGACGAGATCAAGCTTGCCTGCCTTCCAACAGCCCGATCCACTGTCCCTGCAGAGCTGAGACCCGTGGAGGCGACCGGAAGCGTGGGGCACGCCATCTTGAAAAGACCACGAGACGCTGACCGTGCAGCCCACGAGTGACCCTCGAAGCTGTACTCCGGGGTTTGAGAAGCCCCAACCCTGAGCCACTCTTGCACCGAAGTTCAGCCCTCCACACTCGACGAGTGCTGCGTGGGGCCCTTCTGCTTCTTTTGGCTCAACGCGTTGGCCCGGTCACTTGCCAGCTGGCTTGTGGCCCCTGTGCCGGCGAAACTTGAAATACGACTTGTGATTCTGGTTGCTCCAGATTTACACCAGCTCCCCTGAAAAGGAGCCCCCGCTCTGACCTTCCTGGTCCGAGTGAGAAGCAATCTCCCAGTTCTGCGTGGATTGCTTTTGCCAAGTGTTGTTTGCTCCAATCTTGAAGCCGACAGCGCCGACGGCGAGAGCCTGCGTGTGACAGATCGTGACCTGCTCCTGGACGTCGCAGATGCCCCAGAGCCCACGTGACAGCGGAGAGAAGCTCCTCGACAACCACCTGATTGCGCCCGACATTGCCTGGTTCTGTCCTGGTTCCACCCTGGTCACTGCTGAGTGACCCAGACTCTGTCCCCTCTGCTTTCAGGTACTTTTCGACTTGGGTCCACCCTTGGACCCCACCGGACACTTCTCCTTCACCTCGCCTGCAGCCCTTTCAGCTTCAAGCACCAAGAACCTGCGTGACGAAACCCGACTCAACTTCGACCCTGTGCACCCGCTTCCTGTGGGTGAGGTAACATTGCAACGCCGGTGTTCCCACACTGGTACACACCTCTAGGGTCTGTGTCTAAAGTTTTGTCTTCCTAGGTTCAGCGGAAGTGTCCTTAAACTCTATTTGTGTAACTTTTACGCACCATTGGTTAACATTGGTACATGCTTGTGCTTTCAGCACTGCACCCGAATCCCGCTGGCTTTTCCCGACTTCAGCATTGCTTGTCCCGACTGCTCCCAGTGATTCCCTAGGCCCTAGGCCTAACCACTGATCGATTGGTATCTCTTATACCACTTTTTTAGTATATGGTTTGAGTGGCCCCTCGCCCTCATCCAAAATTGTGCAACTTTGTATGTTATACTGTGCTTTTGATTTAACGCTTGTGCCCCTTTGTTCATAAAGAATACTGGGGATTATTTTAAGTAATAAATACATATATTTTTATAATATATACTTGTGTGGTGTCCTTTCATTTGATACTACAGGACTGTGATTGGTAAAACAGCTCGCTTAACACGACCTCTTGAGTTAAGCCTACAAGGCTGCTTAGTCTATGCTACCATTAAGATAGCTTGTCTACAAGGTTGACTTACAACCAGACACCATAAGGGGTTATTTGGACTGATACAAGGTGGTTCCAGAATTGGAAACATCATATATCAGGCCAACTTCTCACACTTAATTACAGTTAGAATCTATCTATAAAGTTTATGCATCATCCACAACACCGGATAGATTCTGGCCTTGACCGTCTGGGCAGCTAATATGTTAGTAATGGGCTAATAGTTCCTGTTGTGCTCTACTTTCCGAGCTCAGCTTCCTATCACTGGTACACCTCATGTGAGGTAACAATGCATTTTATAAATGGCATTATTATTATTAAGATATGATGTTCACTAATGAGAATAGTGACGAAGTATTTGCTGGCATTTTGTGAGAACTGTTCTGTGTGCTTTTTGGCTCACAGCGAGTAGATGCTCTTGTTATCATCTTTTAATAAATTATTGAGGGTTTCAGCCATGGTGCGTCTTAAATTTCCTAGCCCCATATGATGTATCTGCCAGATCTGTAAGAGATGAATTGTTACACATTGTATACTACTAAAACTTTAGGACCCCATATGCTAACTTCTCATTTTCTGCATACCTACAACAGCCAAATTAATAATATTGAGAGGAACTGTGCAAAGATGGATTACAAGATAATATTGGTGTTCATAATCACAAGTGCCAGCTATCATAAAATAGATTTGAGGTGTTTACGCCAGCAGTTATGCAGTAGGATAGTACCAGAGAAGCAGAGCAACTTAGTACAAGACCATGCAGAAAAAAACTGAGCTAAAAGAAGCTCAGTGCAGTGAGCTAAAAAACGGTGATGGATCAAGACCTGATCTTTTGACATGGGTGGGAGTGTTCTGCTTAATTCAGATACTCTGTCCATCACCACCCCCTTTTGTGAATCATTTTGGCCACCATAAGTGTGGTAGGGTATACTCAGATGTGAGTCCCTTGCTCACTGCACCATCAGGATTCAAGCAAGCCGGGCCGAAGACGGCTGCAATGCCAGAAACCGGTCCCCGGAAGCTTGTTTCCTTTCCAGTAAAGAATTGGCTTGGTAGTTTGGTCTGCCCTGTTCCCATGATGCACTGGGCCAGGGTCAGACTAATTTGCATGTAGCCAGGTTCTGAGCTGGGATAGTGCAGTGAGCTAAAAAACGGTGATGGATCAAGCCCTGATCTTTTGACATGGGTAGGAGTGTTCTGCTTAATTCAGATACTCTGTCCATCACCACCTCCTTTTGTGAATCATTTTAGCCACCATAAGTGTGGTAGGGTATACTCAGATGTGAGTCCCTTGCTCACTGCACCATCAGGATTCAAGCAAGCCGGGCCGAAGACGGCTGCAATGCCAGAAACCGGTCCCCGGAAGCTTGTTTCCTTTCCAGTAAAGAATTGGCTTGGTAGTTTGGTCTGCCCTGTTCCCATGATGCACTGGGCCAGGGTCAGACTAATTTGCATGTAGCCAGGTTCTGAGCTGGGATGGTGCAGTGAGCTAAAAAACGGTGATGGATCAAGCCCTGATCTTTTGACATGGGTAGGAGTGTTCTGCTTAATTCAGATACTATGTCCATCACCACCCCCTTTTGTGAATCATTTTGGCCACCATAAGTGTGGTAGGGTATACTCAGATGTGAGTCCCTTGCTCACTGCACCATCAGGATTCAAGCAAGCCGGGCCGAAGACGGCTGCAATGCCAGAAACCGGTCCCCGGAAGCTTGTTTCCTTTCCAGTAAAGAATTGGCTTGGTAGTTTGGTCTGCCCTGTTCCCATGATGCACTGGGCCAGGGTCAGACTAATTTGCATGTGGCCAGGGTCAGACTAATTTGCATGTAGCCAGGTTCTGAGCTGGGATGGTGCAGTGAGCTAAAAAACGGTGATGGATCAAGCCCTGATCTTTTGACATGGGTAGGAGTGTTCTGCTTAATTCAGATACTCTGTCCATCACCACCCCCTTTTGTGAATCGAGCTAAAAGAAGCAGCGCACACCTTGAAAGTAGATATTCCATAATATACCTTACTCGTCTCCACTGCTGTGGAGAAGGCAAATCTAGAAATAAAGAACTGGTAGATGAAAGTCCCATGAAATGTGGTGGGGAATGCAAATGTGCTACTGTGGGGAATAATCTGAAGCAACGGCCCAAAGAACGGTTAGCAGTTGCCTTTACTTCCAAGTACAAGACTCCTACAACCCATTGGCAGCTTTAGACTACACATGGAAAGCAAACTGGCAAAGTAGCCAGTAAAAATGATCGCCAGCGTCTCCGATGATCTCACGTCAGTGCTGAAGCCAAGTCACTTACTAGTTTCAGGTAAGGACAAAGCTGTACCGTCTGCCTTCAGATGCACACTGGTTAATGGTTGTTCAATTGTAGGAAATGATGACTGATGGGAATCTAGCCTTATTGCTAATTAGGGAAAAATGGCTAATGAGCTATCGCCTACTGGCTGTTCCTACTGGATATGGCATTAATCTGATAGAGACTCTTCGGTGTAGATTCCTTACCTTAGAATTTTCCCCAGGCATCAGTTTGGATCTGGAGATATTTTTTCTTCAGCAGTACCCTTGTGCGTCGTTAGATGGCATCGGTCGGCTACACGTCCTTCGTCCGCGTTGTGGCCGCCGGGATTACATTGCGGGTCCTACATAGACGACGCCCATGCCAGCCTAAGCGCAGATCTGAAAAGCCTTAGCCGTTTTTTGGTTCACCTTTTTTGACATTTGGTGACTTCTTTTTTGAGTCTTCGAACCCCTGGTACGTCGAGGGATGTCCCAACGTCGGACTGGCTTCAAGCCTTGTGGCTCCTGTCATCGAATGATGTCTGTGACGGATACACACCTCTTGTGCCGTTGGTGCCTGGAGCTTGACCTTAGAGTGCCAGGCTATGAACCCGAAGGCTGTGCTGGAGCGGACCTGAAAGCTGTCTGAGGCCCATCGCTCAGCTCAGCGTCGCTCCCGTTCTTGTTCAAGGTCTCGAACTGTCTCAAAGCCCACAGTACTTGCACTCAAAGTCATCAGGAAAACACAGAAAAAGTCGAAGAAGCACAGGTGTTGTTCGACTTCTCCCCATCGGTCGGCCGACCTGACACGGGATCCCAAGCGTTGTCGCTTGAAGGCTTCCTCTTCAGTGCCTACTTCAAAGATGGCTCCACGCTTCCCTGCCTTTCCAGGAGCAGGCGTCTCCTACCCAGATTCAAAATTGTTATGAGGCCTTCTACCTCAACTTTGGGCAGCCCGGCTCCACTGGCGTGCCTTCGGATCCCGCGGAGTCTGTCGGGGGACCCTGGGGACTTCAACACCAGTGGTTCTGGCCCCGACTCCAGAGGGTCGCTGTGGAACCAGGCCTGGATCCGGATCAACGCTGGTCGATCCCACTCGACCTTCCCCGACATCTATACCGACGACGCTCCTGGTGTAGACCGTGCCCCCGGTCAGCGCTGTCCCCATGGTCATCTCCGAAGTTGTCATGGAACCGGACCGACGTTGATTCTGACTCCGGAAGGGACTTTTGTCCCTGTGTTAATTCCTGGCATTCCTTTTGGGCCAGAAGGGGAGGAAGAGGACTGGGAGGGGCCGCTGGACCCTTCAACTGACTAGCTTGAAAAACTGGACTGGAAAATGCACCAGTGTGATGGCAGTGGTCTGGACATGTCCCCTGACACTGACTTGCTTTCTTCCCCTACCGTGGCTACGGAGATAGCTTCCTATGCTGTGGTATGGAGGAGGGCAACCGAAGTCCTCGGCCTCTAGCTGTCTTAAGGTAGAAGTCAGGGCTAACCTCCTGTCAGAGGTGCTTCAGCCTGCGGCTTCCACTACTGAACCCCTTTTGCCGTTCAACGAAGCCCTCACGGATGTCCTTCGGGGCACTTGGTCAAAGCCCAGCACAGGGGCTCCTGTAGATAGGACGATTGCCCACCTTCCCACTCCAGGCGAACCAACGTTCCTGACCCAACACCCCTCCCCTGAGAGCTTGGTAGTCCAAGCCTCATCATCAAAAGGCGCATTCCTTTCTGCCCCCCCCAGATAGGGAATCCAAGGAGCTGGACCTCCTTAGGAAGAAGATGTTCTCTTCCTCCAGCTTGGCATTGCGGTCGGTGAGTTATGCATGCCTCTTGAGCTGTCACTCCCAAACTATCTGGGATACGGTCACGCAGGTGCTGCCTCAGTGCCCGGAGGAGGCCAGGGCTGTTCTCTCTCAAGCAGTTGCAGACGGAGGAGATGCAGCCAAATTCACCATACGAAGTGTACTGGATACCACCCACTCACTGGGCAGAATGATTGCCACGTCGATAGCTGTTACACGCTAGGCCTTGTTAAGGACTTCTGGCTTTTCGCGGGGGAATGTCCAGTCTTCTTTGATGGACATGCCCTTTGATGGCACTCGCATTTTTGCCCACAAGGCAGACTCTGCGCTGTAGCGTTTCAAGGATTCTCGAGCTTGAGCCAGATCCCTGGGCCTCGTGGCTACCTCTCCTCCACCTCAGTCTGCTTTCGTCACTTTCGTGGCTATGGAAGGGGTGCCCAACCATGTCCTGTCCAGCCTAGCCACTGAGTCATGCTAGCTGTCCAGCCTCTGCTTGGCCGCAGATGTGGGACCCAGCATCCTCTCGGGTCTGGGAGCCAGTGGGTGGGCCAGTCCACCTTTCCCTATCACCCCGCCACCATCTCCAAACCTTCCTAGCCCGACGTTCCAGGCCCATCACTAGCCAGTCGGAGGCAGGATCCGCCATCACCTCCTCCAGTGGCAATCCATCACGTCGGACATATGGGTTCTGCAAAGTCGGAAGGAGCTGCTCCCTCCCCTTCAAGACTATCCCTTCCTCCATGCTACCTTCTTACGATCGCATGTCAGAGGATCATATGGCACTTTTCTGCCAGGAAGTATTGGCTCTCTTGGCCAACCGAAACAATAGAGAGGGTCCCTGTGCCAGAAGTAGGCTGTGGTTGTTATTCCCGCTACTTTCTGGTACCCAATAAAGGACAAAGGCCTGCGTCCTATCCTACACCTCCGGGCCCTCAACTTCCTATTCCAGAAGGAGAAGTTAGAAATGCTCATCCTAGCCCAAGTTTTATTTGCACAAGGCCAAGGAGAATGGGTGGTGGCATTGGGCTTGCAGGATGCTTATTTTCATATCCCCATACTGCTAGCCCACAGACGTTACCTTTGGTTCATGATGGGCCATGGTCATTTTAAGTTCACTGTGCTTCCCTTTGGCCTTACCAGTGCCCCTCGGGTGTTCACAAAGGTGATGGCGATGGTTGCAACTCATCTGCGCAGATTAGGGGTGCCAGTCTTCGCCTATCTCGACGACTGGCTGATGAAGGCGAGCTCACCCCAGGCTGTCGTCTCCCATCTCAAGACTATGGCGGACCTCCTGCAATCGCTGGGGATCACTATCAATATCACATCTGACTCCCTCTCAGATGGGGCGGTTCTGGACACCGTGCAGTTTTGGGCCTATCCTCCTGAGCAGAGAGTCTGGGATATTCTGTCTATGATATCAATATTTCAGCCTGTATCCCGTATTTCGGTGAGAATGACTCTGAGGCTGCTGAGCCTCATGCCCTCCTGCATCTGGTGGATCTTGACAGATGGCATATGCGGGCTCCTCAGTGGGACCTGAAGTTCCAGTGGGCACAAGATATGGAGAATCTATCAGACTACGTCTAGATCTCCGCCTCTGGACATAGCTGGAACATCCGGGCATAGCCCTGGTGGGTCAACACCTGGCGTGCTCCCTGAACGCCAGGGCGGATGAACTCGGGTGTCAGTGCGTAGTCTATCACGAATGGCGTCTACATCCAGAAGTGGCGCAATGTCTCTTCCAGTGCTGTGGAGATCCATGGCTAGATCTGTTCGGCTCCGAAGAGAACACACAATGTCAGCAATATTGGAGTTTCCAAGGCGGCGCTCACTCTGCGACGCTTTTCGTCACAAGTGGAGCTTTGGCCTCCTGTACGCCTTTCCACCTGGACCACTTCTGTCCTGAGTGCTCAAGAAGATCAAGCGTGACCGGGCTCAAGTCATTCTTATAGCTCCGGTTTGGGGCACAATGAATCTGGTACCCCGAACTTCTGAGCATGGCCATCGTTCATCTGATCAGACTGCCCCTTTGGGAGGATCTTCTGTTGCAGCAGCAGGGGAGGATTCTTCACCCAAACTTATCCAGTCTCCACCTCCTTGTGTGGAATTGAGCAGCAGCAGTTGACAGCTTTCGACCTTCTGTCCGAAAGTCTGTAATGTCATCTTGGCAGCCAGGAATCTCTCAACTAAAACAGTATACGCCTGTAGATGGAACACATTTGTGGCATGGTGCAGAGCAAAGGCTATTGACTCCCTTTCTGCTCCTCTTTCTGAATTCCTTTTGTACATTCTTTCTTTGGCCCGGCAGGGATCTGCCCTGGGCACTCTTAAAGGATATCTTGCAGCCATCTCTGCTTTTCTTCGGCTGCCAGATCAGCCTTCTTTATTCATATCTCCTATTGTTAACAGATTCTTTAAGGACCTTACTCATCTGTTCCCTCCATCTCCTTTCGTAATGACTCAATGGGATTTAAATCTTTCTCACTTTTCTTATGTGCACCCCCTTCAAGGCTCTCATAACTGTCCCCTCTGGTTGCAGACTCTCTAAACTGCCCTCCTTGTTGCCGTCACCTCTGCTCGCATGTTGAGCAAACCACAGGCTTTATTTTCTAAGCCCCCTTTTCTATCTGCCTATCCAGATAAAGTGGCACTTCGGACCAAACTTTAATTTCTTCCTAAGATCGACACCCCTTTTTTGATGTGGGACAATCTATCACTTTGCCCACCTTTTATCCACCCCCGCATCCCTACAGACTTCACAGTCTGGACCCAAAACGTGCACTGTCTTTTTATCTTGATCGCACAAAAGACTTCCGGGTGGATTATCAACTCTTTGTTAGCTATGTGGCTGACAAAGAAAGGTCGGGCTGTTCAAAAACGGGCCATCTCCTGATGAGTTGTCCTTTGCATTAAAATATGCTATGCTTTCACGATGAACTCGTTATTCATCGAGAAAATTGCCTACTTCCCTACTTTAGTAAGATCTTAGAGGCCCATGTAACGAACTGTCTCAGCTCATTTATTGAGCACTCTGTTTCTCGATCGTCTACAGGCAGTATTCAGACCAGCACACTCCACGTAGTCAGTCAACCTGGCAGTCATGGACGAGCTAAGGAGAGGAGCCGATAAAAACATCACCCAGGCCCTGGTACTTCTAGACCGGTCAGCTACTTTTGACACGGTCAATCTTGATCTCCTGATCGATCGTGTCAGCAATGCTGGCATCCAGGGTTTGGCTCTTAGGTGGATTTCCTCCTTTTTACACAGTCAATTCCAGGCAGTCCGCCTTGCCAACTTCTCGGCCAAAAAAGCCAGGTTGACCTGCGGGGTTCCCCAGGACTCCTCCCTATCGTCCCTTCTGTTTAACTTATACATGCAACCTCTGATTGTGTTATTACGCAATAGTCAAGTTACAACTTTTAACTATGCTGACGACCTCCAGCTAGTGTTCGAAATTGATTCTTCTAACACATCAGTCTCCAACTTCCAATCCACCATGACTTCTATTAGCGAATGGATGTACGCCAACCAATTAAAACTCAACCCCGACAAAACGGAGCTGATCCTGACTGGAGGCACTGCTAACCCCTGGAATTCTAACTTCTGGCCCCCACTACTGGGCAGCTCCCCTCGCCCAGTGGACACTGAAAAAAGCCTTGGGGTCATAATCTGCAACGACCCGAAAATGAAACCCCAAATCAGCGCAGCTTGCTTTTTCCACCTACGCAGAAAACGGAATGTCTGCAGATTTCTGACCACCGAGGCCCTCACTCTTGTCATTTTGGCCTTGGTCATCTCCCGCATCGACACAGGTTTGCTCGAAGGATGCAAATGGTGTGGAAGCCATTGGGCTTCTATGTAGCGGTCATTCATGCACTGGTTATGGCGTGCAATTTCCTAACTTTTTAATGATCAGGGATCAGCTGGTAAAGAAAGATGAGTGGCAAAAAATGCAGACACAGTGAAGACAAAAGACAAAAGAAAACAAAAACAACTGTCATTATTGTAGTGTGATAAGCACTTGAGTAGAATTAAATATGATAGTTGATTTCAGGATGTCTATATAACTTAATTGGTTAGCAGGAAATTTGTATGCTTCCTGATGTGAATTCAGAGGTAATCTTATGCATATGCCATAAAGCTCAGTGAGTTACTAGCAGGATATTGACACCATGCTAGAGTTCCATGGGAAAATAGCATATGGGGTGGTGTATGTGGCAAAAAACTAATCCTATTGGCTTGTTTGGGAAGTTCAAAGGAGTTTGGATATTGTTTTGGTAGTTATACCACCATATCACGTGTTGTGCGTCATTGAAATAAATGGAATTAGTTAGGTTAGGGAAATGTTTCTGGAAGTTGTTAGTGGAGGGTAGCTAAACTTAAGGTTCTGCTGTATACTTCTCACAGCAGATTGTTCACCTTGTGAATCTCCCTAGAGACCACATATGACATTTGTCTTTGGTTCCTCTACACCTAGCATGACTTTAATACTAGCAGCAAATGCTCCTTGATGCATTCAAAGCACATCAGGGAGCAAAAAGTTAAACTTAGTGTTGAACAATATAAGTAAGAGGGTCAGTCGTGCTCCAGGTCCGTAGTCATTCCTGTTGCGATTCCTGCTCGCCATCTTCAGGTAATTACAAGATGGAGTGAAGCGACAAAAAAGAACATGCAAATAATCCAAATGGGGCTTTTTACTGGCACTATTCCCAAAAGTCCCTTCTCTTGCTTCAATGCCTGAATTGAATCTGTTTCATATTCTGGAGCCAATGTGCTCTGAATTCTCCATCCCATTGTCCATTCCGCAGCAATCTCTGCCTTCAAGGAGGCCATGCTGCTGCTCTTTAACATGGTTCCGGATACCGCTGGTGCACCTCCGGGACCCATCGTTCCAGTGGGGCCTCCATTTGGTCTTCCGTTGTGGGTCCACCCTTAACATCAGCCTACTTTGCCCCTGTCAACAATCAATGCCTCTAGTCCTTTGTTACAAGCTCTGTTGGTTCTTCCTTTATCTGTGCTGTAATTTTTTCCTGATTCACCGGTACCTGATTTACTCTGATTGCAGACCAGTGACCAGCTTTTGCTAGAGCATGCCACAAGGCCTTCTTTACAATTAAGAAGGCCAGTCTAAGTTTGAGGACGGCTCCTTCTCTTCTCTTGTTACAATAAGGGTGGTGATTTGGGAAAGTGGCACACACACCAATATGGTCTTCAATTGTCCCAGCAGAAAATATACAATTCCATAGGGTGCTCAAGGAGGTGGTAGAGCCACCAAAGCTTCCTTAATTGGAAATAGACAAGTCTATTTCCTCACACTTTATGTTTAAGCTCCAAGCACTTCAAAATCAGATTCAAGTCCATGAAGTACTTGAAATTCCAATGTCTTTTATTCAGACATTATGTTTCATGTTCTTTATGGTAATTCCTTTGTGCAGAATTCTTAACAAGATATAACAGCCTTATGCCACAGCTTCATGCCAACACGTGTTTCGTCCGTATTTATAAGACAGGACTTCATCAGGGCTTAATCGTCACAAATATGTACACACAGTAGATGGCCGATGTGATCCCAATCTGGACTATTGGTATAGCCCATCACAATATTAAAACTGCATCCACCTGATGTTGAGATGGAAGATGTATAACAGACATCTGTAATCGGTCTGTCGAATGCTCCAACCACGCATCAATCTTGGCCAAGGCAGTACTTTAGGAGGCTGGCAGCCCTCTTTGGCCCTGATTGCTGTCCAATTCAAGCTCTTGAGCATGTTCTCCACAATGAAAAAGATGAGGAGGCGGAACACTTGCTTTCCCCGCATACACTGAAGCTGGCTTATATCTTCATCTAAAACACTCCACTAGGTCTGACACCATGCTGGAGGTGAAATTGAATTTGCCCTTGGAAGAGAGTGCTTCTTTTGCACTGGTGGTATGCAGGGGGTGCTAGGTTTACTCCTTCCTACAATACAATCTATGGCTCACTTTCTTACCAAAAGTTTGCAGTACAACCTCATTGCTTATGGGCGCCTTAATGCCATTTGATGAAGCCATTGCGGCCTGGTCCTAATGTTTTTCGGCCCAGTCTGGTCCGATTGCTAGATACCACAGACCTGTCCCTGGTGATTCAAATTTCCTGCGTCTGCTTCTTTCTATTCCTGTAAGCCTTGTAGTTCAGGCTTCTATGAGCAAAGTGAATCCAAATACTTTCCACACTGCTCCACTGGATTAAAAAGCTAAATTATATCGTCAATTGAGCCTTTTAAGTGGTTAACCTAGTGTTCTGTTGTTTAAATGCTGTGTGCCTCTTGGTCTGCTACACTCAACCCTCTAGGACAACATGATTAAGATTTTGACCTACTTTGCCTGAAAGAGTTCAGAAATTAATTTACAGAGACAGCGCAGGATAGCCAGGACACTGCAAAATGTATTTTGAGGTCTGGGCTAGATGCCATCAGTTGGGTTGCCCAGGGTGGTATCAGCATTGTCATTTTATCTTCATTCTTGGATGTATGCCACAGGGTTTTTTGGGACATCTAAGCCACTCATATAGACAAGACCTATTGATGGTGCTGCATTGTTCAGCAGTAATCAGATTTTAGCCCAGTATAGTGACCTACAGGATGCATACGTTCATGTGCCAATCCTGCAGGCCCACATACGGTATCTCCACTTTGTTGTGGAGTCCTATTATTTCCACTTCACCATCATACCCTTAGGCCTAACATTGGCACATGGGTCTTTGCGAAGGTCATGTTGGTGCTACTGGCCCATCTTTGCAGGTCGAGGATCGACATATTGCCATACCACGGTAACAAGCTGTTAAAGGTGGGCACACCACAGCTTGTCTTGGTCCACTTCAAGCAATGGTGTGGTTGCTAACTACTTTGGATTTTGCATTGTTGCACTCAAGTCCCATCCTTGCCCTTCTTAGAGGCTTCGTTTGGTCATCATTACTCTGGATATAGTTGCCATGAGGGCAATTGCACCGCAGACCATAGTTCAGGAAATTCAGCCTGTGATTCCAATTTTTCAGCCGGAAGCTATTGGCCCTGTTGGGATGTCTATAAGACTGCTTGTCCTTGTATTGTTTATCCTCCTGGTGCTCCAGGCTCGATACCAGATGCAGGACTTCAATGGTTTATTCGCCTGCATTGGCTACAGAATTGGAGATGCCTCAAGAGCATGATTCTGATCCCTGCAAAGGCAGCTCAGGACATTCAGCAGTGGATGTGAAATGCCAGATTAACCTATGGCAGGCTGTTCTCCCCTGCTACTCCGGAGACGATGGTGATGGGTGCATCTACTAAACAACATGGTGATCAGGGGTTTCTGGTTCCTCACTGAGCAGTATGCCATCCTCCTGCCTCAGAGGGCTGGTTGATCCTGATGTTGCAATCTTTGGTACTGCGACAAGCAGGGTGGAGTGAGGCCCTGTGCCCTTTGTCTGGAGCCTAAGAGGCTGTGGTCGCGGCCGGACCTTCGTTAGGGTCCCTCACCATTACAGCGGGCAGGCTCAGCTGTCGTCTTCTTGCAGGTTCTGAGTGGCTTCCACAACATGAGGTGGCTCGGAGTATCTTCTCTTAATGAGGTGCTCCCTTGGCAATCCTTTTGGCTACTTCTGAACACACTGTGTTCTCCTTTTAGTGCTCTAGAGCTTCCTTCTTGAGTGTTTTTAGGGGACACCTTTTGCCTCGGATGAGGTCTTGCACACTTTCAACCTCTGCTGCTGATCCCATGGGTCCTGAAGAAAGTGAGGTGGGACTGAGCACAGCTGAGTCCGAGATTTGGTCAGGAGTATATTGTTCTCAAATCTGCTGACCCTCAGCATCTGCCCTCCTCTTCAGCTTCCTTTTTGGAGAATCAGCTGTCCCAGCAGTGTGGCAGAGTATTGTAACCGAACTCCCACAATCTACACGTCCATGCATGACGATTGAGTAGCACCAGCTGAGAAGTTTTGGTCTTCCATCAGAGTTGGTGAATGAAATTCTGACTGCTCTCATCCTTTCTGCAAAGTCCATGTTCTGAAGCTGTTCTTCTACAATTGTCACGGTCTGGTAGGCGCTTTTGCAAGCTTTCCTGGTCTATTCTTGCACCTGTAGAGATTTACAAGGTCAGGTGTCTGTCATTAGATAGAGTAGCCACAAAACCCAGCATTACAGAAGGGAAATTGATTTTTTCTTTCCCGTCACAGTCATTTTGAAGGACTTTGCTAAACTACTTGAACATAAGATACAATGGCACTCAGCAATGAGCGAAGCCAAAGAGCGAGGCGGTTGTGTCAATATTCGACAAGGAACCAAGAGTTTCAAGTGGTTGCCATCGGTTTTCCTGAAGTGAAAGGCCAGTGTTATGCTGTGGATGCGTTTGGACCTGTCTGATGTGCATGCTAACATCTGGTTGGACTGCTATAAACTTCAGAATAAAGATAGAATGTTGGTATTAAGGTACGTTGTTTTTTTAAGCATTAGTCATGTCCTCCTCCTTCATAAGCACTCGTCATTTAATGCGACACTTGAAGCTGCATACCATTTCAGCAGGATGTCATAAGGACTGGTTTTGGCTACATTCCAATGTGCCATGCATGTATCGTACTTTCCATTTAACTTTATTTAATTGACTTCCAATTCTTGTGCAAAACTGGGTTTGTGCGGGGATCACTGTTTAGACTTGTTCAGTATTTATTGCTTCTCTGCTGATTTCCTCTGATGGATTTTAGCAAGTCACATCTGGCCAAATTTACCAGTGGAAAAGGCCCTAGTTAAATACCCATTCTGCGCGATATTCATCATTTCCTCCTGAAAAACATGAAACAGGAGGTATTTACCATATCCTGGCAATTACATCACCTTGTGGTAGTGATAGATTACCAATCCAAGTTGACTGAAGTGTGAATAGCACTGAGCTTCTGATTGATTTTTTGAGGCTGTTTAAGTCATGAAGGAGTAACTAACAAGTTGGTCATGGAGAAAGTAACCCAATTATTGCTGGGTGAGATAGAAAAATATTGGAATTAATTTGGAGTAAATTATATAAGAATATCATTTTATAAGCTACAAAGCAACAAGTTAAAGGACTGCTTTACTAAAGTTCTTAATGATAACTTTAGGTAGCTGTAGTTTATGTTAATACATTTCTTAAGCGCGTGAATAACCGGGGGTGTCTTGGCGCTGAGCAATTGGTTACATGCTTTGTGATTTTAAATTATGAAAAGTTTTGATCAATTATGAGTTGATAAACCGGAAGTAACAGAAAACCAGAATATACTTGGAACCATACATGATTACAGTAAATGCTTAAGTTGCCTTGCCTTGAGGTACTGGGTTTTTAGGAACCGGTACCGAACCGGTAACCCAGCGGTGCCAGGGGATCAACACACCAAAGACCTCGGGTTCTCCTGAGTCAGACCCACAGAAACTTCAGAGTCTTCTAGGTGAAGTCAAAGATTAGTTTATTGGCTGCAACCAAGGTGACAGGGTCCTAGAAGTACAATGCCAGTATATTCAGGAGACTGCACACTTTCACAAAGTTAGGCTTCTCTTCTTATACATAACATTTGCCCTTTGGCGAAACATTCCTTGGGTGCGCAGTATTTCATTTATGGTTACTGATTACAAAAAGAAAGCAGAGTCATGATGACATGTACATATTTCACGTCGTGATACCCATAACAAATCATCCGGCAAGGCCCAACATTTCATCAGATATCGCTGGACCCCTAATAAAGATGGTCACCTCCCCACCATAAAATAAGTGAGGAAAAGGAGTGAAGAAAGATGTGAGCGAGATATGGCAGGTGTGCGTGCTGAAATGGCTTTATGGCCGGTTGGGCCTAGATACTATCTTGCTTGGCCACTGGGAGGGAACTGACCTAACGAGTTCGGCCTGGGGCAATGGTTCTAACTTGTACTGGGGTCAGGAAGAAGTCGATTAAGGAGTACGTGTCCTTGTGGAATCAAATTCGACTGGATTAAGGCCTATGTAGAGGGCAACATGCAACTAAGGGTTCAGAAGGTAAATGACGATTTCGAGGTGAAATTGTCACTCGAATATACTGAAAATACATGTGCTTGATGTACTCGTCATTTCCGGTCTTTTGATACCAAATTCGTCCTATTTCGACGAAGTTTTTTATTCTCGAGTCCGGTACTATTACGGATCCATATTTTTCAGAACCACAGACCCTCCTTTTGCCCTTACATAGGCAATTAATCTATCCTTATGTTAATCTGAGTCCGGATCTATATTCATAAAGTCATTGAGGTGTTGCTGTAACATCATTCTAGTGCTGAGTTCGTGTCTTGACACAGGCTTCCTTACACATGATGTAGCACAGAGGCCACATATTGCAGGAGCACACTGTATGCATAGACAGAACAGGAAAAGAATGGCTAAGACCATCCCAATGACCATCAGAATTTTCCATCCCCAGGCAGATATCAGCCCCCAGAACCATCCCATAAATGACCAATCTCCTTTGTCCACATGGATAGATTCGGAAATCTTATGTAGTTTGGAGATGGCCCTGTACACTGTTGGAGCATTATCCGGAATAAAAATGCAACAACTGGACTGGATCAATTTGCATACCCCACCCCGGTCCGCAAGTATTACATCCAAAGCGACCCGGTTCTGAAGGGTCATCAGTCGATCCGACTGGAGCTCAGCAGTCAGGTTACTAAGGGCACCGGCAGTTTCAATCACGGTGGATTCAACTACCCTTGTCAATTGCCTTATGTTTCTGCTGTTAACCATGGCTCCCCAGAACGGCAGAATACCCATTGCAAAGTCACCAAATTCTTGACCCGCAGTGTCTTCTTTACTCAAAACACCTCTAACTACCCTTGTCCGATGGTAATCCGCCGCTGCTGTGTAGGTGGGAGGTAACAGGAATGAAACAAAACATGAGCCTGAGAAGTCAGGGGGCAACCATGTATAGGCTCTATCGTGGCAGATGAAATAAGTACCCTTTGCGGCTAAAAAGGCAGGGGAAGTCTGAGATCCAAAAACATACGTTTCTGTGCAGACACTCTTCCCTAGCTGAGCTCTGGGATTCCTACCAATACCTTGCAGACACAGGTGACCTTGATGGGGTACGATCCAGATAGGGGACGATCTCTTGGCTTGCTGTTTCTCACTTAGTGTAGTGCCATATCCGGTCACATTCCAACCTACATATGCAAGTATCTCATCGTCTGGGGTATCTTCGTAAGAAGTCACTTCCTTGATCATGTCAACTATACCCTTCACTAGAGCGCTAGTCTTGAGGTTGTCTTTTACAGAACGTAGGGGTTGGATTTCTCGTGCATATATGAACATTGTCCTATATGCCCATACTGACCCATTGTGACTAAATGGCAGGACCAAATAGGGGATACCTCTATCCGTGGTGTGGGGCATGAGACCACACACCCAACAGTTGGTTGTGTTCATCACAAGTTGGTGTTGGTGTAATAGCTGAATGAAGGAGTTATTAATGAACTCTAATCTCCTATTTGATTCGTGGTCAGGCAAAGAGTGGAAAGAATGAGAGGAAACAGTAGGGGGAGGTATGGGCGATGTAGTAGGCGTGAATGTCACATGAAAAGAGAATAAAGCATAGCTTATCAAAAACACCATTACGCTAAATATCATAAAAATACACATCATTATAAAAATTTTCTTTCTCATTGTTTTCAAAAGTCTCTGCTTAAAGTTCATTTGTCTGGCAGTTCTCTCCACATCAGGAAACTCCATCCTCTCTAAGGTGCTGCCCGCGGCGGTAGGTTGTTTCTGCTAAAGGATGCTTCCGTCAGTCTAGGGTGGCTCCCTTCGACCAACTGGAACCGGCAACCTATTGTTGTCAGCTGCACCCAAAAGTCTTTAGTCAACCGCGACCCTAGCAGCGGAACCCGGATGGCGGTTCGAAAAAACAAAAATAAGCAAGTTACCTAGATGGGAGAATCTGCATTTTCAAAATAGCATTTTGGAAGGAAAAAACTCATGATTTTATTAGTCCACAGGTTTTTCTCTCGGATCAAAAAATGAATCACTTTTACTTTAGTCTGTTTTTCTCGGTCGGAAATTATAGCGTCTTTTCCCGGGTGCTGTCTGGTCCGGAAATAGTAGCTCAGGTTCCACAGAGTTCAATTGTTCTGATGGCGGCGTAGTTTCTTGAAAAATGTTCTTACTGTCACAATCGCGTTTAGCTTCTTCTACGCGTTCATCAGTTGTGCGCTTTGAGTCAGTGCCTCCTGTCCGGACCCATTGGTCATGTGGCAGAGGGAAGGGTATTTTCTTACAATGGATCCCGTGGACCCAATTGGCCTTCCCCTCCACTTTAACAGTTGACCTTGTAGACAGGAGGACGAGGTGCGGTCCGGTCCATCTGGGCTGGTCGTTTCTTGTTCTCTGGAAATTCTTGACCAGAACCCAGGAGCCAGGGTCAATGGAGTGACCCGGTGTCTCGGAAACCGGAGGCAAGGTGTTGTGGACCTGTTGATATAAAACACGCAATTTAGCCGTCAATTCATACAGATAGTCGAGCAAAATGGGGTGTTGCAGCTCGCTAAACTTCGTGGGCCTAGGCACTCCCCATATGTTGGCTGGCCGACCAAAGACTATTTCATAGGGGCTGAGTTTCATTCGCGAATGCACAGTCATTCTGGTGGATAGGAGTGCTAAGGGTAGAGCGTCGGGCCATTTAAGACCGTGCTCGCTTGGATTTTGGCCAATTTAAGTTTAAGCGTGCCATTGTAACATTCCACTAATCCAGCTGATTGGGGGTGATTTGCAGCGTGGAACTTCTGACTTATGCCTAGCCCTTCACACACTCGTTTCATCACACTACCCACAAATTCACTTCCGTTGTCCGACCAGACCATTCTAGGCATTCCGAACCTGGGGAAGAACTCTTTCACAAGGGCTTTCGCTGTGGACAAGGCAGTATTGTCCCTTAGGGGATAGGCTTCTACCCACCTTGAGAAGGCGCAAACAACCACGAGCACATATTTTAAGTTGTTGCACCTCTCCATGTGTATGAAATCTAGCTGCAAAACCTCGAACGGATACGTAGGAGGTGCGAAATGACCAGCTGGAGTTGGAGTTCCCCTACCAGGATTGTGCTTCAGACATACCATGCAATTCTTGACAACATTTTCTGCACACTTGGGAATCCCTGAATTCTTCCACACTGGGGCCAACAACTCGCAAATCCCTTTCGCGCTGATATGGGCCATCCCATGAGCCATTGTAACCACTGCAGGCACATACGCATCGGGTAACATCCATCTTTGTTGCTCTGTCGATTCAATCCAACAACCATTTACATCCATTCTCCCTGTACTTTCTTTCCACATGCTTAACTCTTTCTCCGTGGCCTCAGCTTGGATGGACTTCACACTTTCTATCGTGTCTTCACACATTCCAACATCACCAGTCCATCTTTCTGGGCTCGCAATATACATTCGGCTCATCACATTCTTTGCCGTTTCTTTAGCAGTTTCGTCAGCAAATGCATTTCCACGACCAACATCATCGATCACTTTCTTGTGTGCACTACATTTTACAACTGCTACTTTCAGGGGCAACGTCAGCGATTCAAGAAGCTCATTCACCAACTGACCATGCTGAATCTTAGCTCCATGCGAAGTCAGGAACCCACGTTCTCTCCACAATCGACCAAAACTGTGAGCCACTCCAAAAGCATACTGACTGTCGGTATAGACAGTCACTTTCATTCCTTTTGATAACACACATGCTCTCGTCAGTGCCACGAGTTCGGCGGCTTGAGCCGAACCATGTGGTATTCGCGCAGTTTCAACGATTGTGTGCAGAGTTGTGACAGCATACGCTGTAGTCACGTTACCATTTGGGAGTTTAAAGCATGAACCATCCACCCATAATGTACCATCACTTTCGGCGAGAGGAGTATCGGATAGATCAACTCTCCCTTTGGTCTCCTCCTCCGTCCTGAGGAAACAATCGTGCTTTTCTGAAGCATCCGATTCCTCAGCAATTGGTAACAATGTGGCTATGTTCAGAGTACTGCATCTTTTGATGTGCACATGGCTCGCTAGTAGCGTCAATTCATAACTGGACAGTCGAGCACTAGTTAAGTGCTGTGTCTTGGTCCTATTCAACAATGTATCTACTGCATGCGGAACCATCACAATTAGTGTATTATTCATTACTAGGCCTGCAGACTGTCGAATAGAAACAGCTGCTGCTGCTGTGGCCCTTAGACAACTTGGCAATGCTCGTGCTACTGGATCCAAAGTTGACGAAAAATAGGCGCATGGCCGTTGTCTATCTCCGTATAACTGAGTCAGCACAGACAATGCACAGCCCTCCTTCTCGTGGACATATAATGTGAAAGGCTTACTGTAGTTGGGGTTACCTAACACAGGGGCCGAACATAATGCTGTGCGTAATTCGAGAAAACTTTTCTGGCACTCATCGGACCAAGGAATGGGATTGGGTGTATTTGTACACGTTAGTGCCAATAAGGGTTTGGCTAATAACGAAAAATTTGGAATCCACTGTCTACAGTACGATGTAATGCCCAAGAAAGCGCGTACTTCTCTCTGCGTTCTTGGCACATTTAATTTCGCTATTGCCTGAATTCTTTCTGGGGTCAGTTTCCTTCCCTCCTTCGATAAGAGATGACCTAAGTAGGTCACTTCTTGTCGGCAATATTGGAGCTTGGAAAGTGACACCTTGTGATGTAGATCACATAGATGACGCAGTAGTGCCAACGTGGCCATTTTACATATTTTCTCAGTATCCGCAGCTATGAGCAAATCGTCCACGTACTGTACTAGAGTGGAACCTTTGGGCAAAACCATTGCGTCAAGCTGACTTTTCAGAGCTTGACTGTATATTGAGGGGCTCTCACAGTAGCCTTGAGGAGCGCGTTTAAAGCGGAAACTGCGACCACCTAAACTAAAGGAAAAAATATCCCTGCTCTCCTCCGCAATCGGGATACTGAAGAAAGCATTCTTCAGGTCAATCACCGAAAACCATGATGCGGATGCTGGAATCATAGTCAATAATGTTGTAATGTCGGGGACAACTGGGAATTGTGGCACCACTATCTTATTTACTTCCCTAAGATCAATCACAAATCTATACACAGGTGGCTGAGAAGGGTCAGTTCGTTTTAAAACAGGCAGAACAGGACTATTGCAAACATTGCCTCGTGTTTCCTCAATTACGTCTTTCTCAATCAACTCGTAAACAATCGCTAGCAAAGCTTTTTCGCCCTCATTGGATATTCTGTATTGGGGAATTCGTGGCATTTTGACATTCGACTTAAATGTTACAACATACGGTGGAATTTCTAAAAGACCTACATCATTCGGACCAGTAGCCCAAAGAATATCCGGAAGAAGTGTCAATTCTGTTGGAAGCGTATTTCTCGACAAATACATGGGAGAGACCACTTTCTTACCTAAAGTCAGTTGTACTCCTGAGGGAGAACAGTACAAAGTCGCATACAATCTTTTTAGCAAATCTAATCCTAGCAAATTTTCACCACAACCTGTTGTCAAAATAAGGGGTGCTTCGAATTCACAAGGACCAACAGAAAGAGATAAAGGGTCAGAAATCGGATTTCTAACCGGGGCGCCAGAAAAACCTACGGAAACGTTCATTTCGCCAGACAAAGGTGCGCCAGGGAGTTTGGAGTGCATAATAGAACTCTTTGTAGCACCAGTATCCAACAGAAAAGGTTCTGACACACCCGATGTAATCCCCTCAACGTAAGGTCCACTCTGATCTACTGGAACTGAAACAACTCCCTCTCTTCGTCTAAGGCTGTCCTAGCAATCGTTATTCTCCCACTGCTCATTTTCTGTGTAATACTCATCGACGTAGTATTGAGCTGTCCTATCAGATACGTTATTTTGCTGGTCAAACCTGTTCATAGAGTTTTGTGGTGGAAGGGGACGTGTGTCCTGAGGGGTGTTTCCACGCCCTCTACCTCTGGGCGCTTGCTGACTACCACGACCTCGTACACCAGAAAACTCGCTTGTACGTTGCGGCAGGGCAGGACAGTCATATTTGTAATGGCCTTCTTGTTTGCAGTATAAACACTGATTGGGACCTACGCGGTTTTGATTGTAATCGAATCTCTGCAAGTTTCTCTGCGGCTGCTGAAAAGTGTTCCGGTAGTGATTCGGACCATTATTATTTCTATTACCACCACCACGTGGAGGATATGCTTGCTGTAGCAAAACCTTCGTTTTGAGTTCTCTAGTTTTCTTCTCTACTTTATCTTTCTCATCCTTGTCTCTATTCTCGTAGTACTGTGCGGTAGCTAATATCTGGGCTGAAGATGAGACTGCCCAAGAACTTTCTGAATCTTTCAATTTTCTACACAAGTCTGGAAACAGATTGTGCACAAATTTATCGACGAACAATCTCTGACCACCTTCTGTGGTCATATCTTGACCGCTGTGATCAATGAATGTTTCTTCAAATCTGGTGAAGAAATCTGACACAGTTTCTTCTTTCTTTTGCTTGCATGCAGATAACTTATCCCAATTTACACGTATCGCAGGCATTATCGTCTTCATGTAATCTACTATTCTACCAGGTAGTTCCGCTATCAGGGGCTCAGGTTTTGCACCACCAACTTGTCGTGCATCTGCAACAGTAATATTAGCCCACGTGTCACCTAATTCCTGGTCATGATCTTCATGACGAATTTTTCCCCATAAAGGCTGTGGAACAACGTTCCCGAATAACATATCGATATCGGCTAAATTCATAATACATGACCCAGCAGTTTGCGACAATTCTTTATAGTACCCTGCAGGATTTTTACGCGGATCTGGTAGTGTTTGTTTGAGTGCTAAAACTTCTGCTCGCTTCCATGGAACATGTACCCATACTCGGTGAAAGTGGGGCAGGACAGGTGGGACAGCTGTCGCGTCACCCTCTCTCCACTGTGGGGGAACTTCTCTCATAGGGTATTGTCGTGCCTTTTTCTTACTAGATGCACTAGATTCTGATGGTGACCCAGAACTACTTCCCTTACTTCGATGTGATAATAGCATTTCAACTGCTTCTTCTACATCGGGACCTACAATCATACCCAGACTAAACTTAAACCTTATACGACACATCTCTTGTGGGAGGCAATCCTGATCATTGTCTTCTAAATCCTCGCAAAGAAAAACACACATCTGTTCGAACACATATCTCTGTGTCGCTGTTTCCCATTGATGGAAAACTTCCATGACAGACTGTAAATCATATTTCGCAGTGTCCATGACCCATTTCCGAGCTAAATTATTCAGGGAATCTCTCTCTTGATAATCGGGCAGTTGACTTCGCAACTGTCTTTTTCCTATGTTAGGGGTCGTAGCAGGCGACCCGAAAAGTGGTAAAAGAAGATTAGTAACAGTACTGGCCATTTTTTGCCGAAGGGAAGGTGAAACGGAAGAACAAACAGATGAAAGAACGGGGTCAGGTAAAGCGGATGCAGAGATGGCAGAAGAGGTATGAGGAATAATAGATGTGGTACTAGGCAAAATCACAGAAGGGGCATTTGTAGAAAGTACAGTAGGCAAGATCGTAGAAAACACAGGAGCAACAGAAGTGGTCGGTGGGCCTAGAGGAGGCTGCACCGAAGAAGTAGGAGCCAGCTGAAGAACAGCTGGTGGGTGCTGTGGAAAAGCCAGAGGCGCAGCTTGTGCAACTAAAGGTTGCGGGGGTGCGGTAGCATTCTGCGCATAGGGCGGTGGCGAAGTTAACAATTGCGACATTAATTGGTCTTTTTCACGCTCTTTTGCTTTCCCTTGCTGAAGAGACGGCAAGACTGGATAGCACTTATCTATTGCCTTTTACGTTGCCTGTGCAGTTGTTCATTTATCTGCTCTTCCTCATTATCTTTAAACTGCACGGCAGCTTGCATTACTGAAAGTCCTTCTTCTCTCTTATTTTTTTTAGCTAATTTAATTTCTTTTTGTTTGGCTTCTTTGCGCCATATGCGGAAAGAGTCAAACATCGCCGGCCGGGCTTTCTTTTTGAAGAGTTTAACTTCAAGGTTGTCTAAGATTTCAGAATCAAAGCTACCATATTGGGGCCATTTTAAAACACCGTCTTTCCTAGTGTATTTAATCCATACCTCGTTGTAAACGATGGGGCCTACCCCATGTTTAACGTATAGCTCGTAAGTCGGAGTTCCAACTGGAGGAACCGGACATGAGTCCTCCAATCGGGAGTCCCTATTATTATTACCAAGACAAAACAAATTCCCGAGTCTAAGACTAGGCATCCTTCTTCTCTAGTCTAGTTCCAAAACTTCAAAGGAGTTATCGATTACGATATTGCTCGTGAAAACACGAGTCCTTCGGTTATGGTACTTGCAAGAACCAATAAAAACCTTTATGTATCTCTAAGATATCACAAAGTAAGTCCAACTAAGGACTAGGAGACGCTCCACTTATACTTAACTGAAAATTATCGATGGCTTCACCAGAAGACTCGTCTCAGCGTTTCGCTCTACCGAAAATGTCAAGGGTCCAACATCAGGGCGATAGCCAGGGCAGCAGTCCTTGTAGCCGTCGGGAAGCGGGGAACCTCGTAGTAAAGACCTTCGGACCACGTCGACATGCAGGGGTCGATGAGGTGGTGGGCCCTCCTCCGGAATTTTCACACGAAGCTCCTCACGATCTTCAGGCTGATTGGTACCACTGGAATCGCTCCAACGCTGGGCGCCAAATGAGGTACTGGGTTTTTAGGAACCGGTACCGAACCGGTAACCCAGCGGTGCCAGGGGATCAACACACCAAAGACCTCGGGTTCTCCTGAGTCAGACCCACAGAAACTTCAGAGTCTTCTAGGTGAAGTCAAAGATTAGTTTATTGGCTGCAACCAAGGTGACAGGGTCCTAGAAGTACAATGCCAGTATATTCAGGAGACTGCACACTTTCACAAAGTTAGGCTTCTCTTCTTATACATAACATTTGCCCTTTGGCGAAACATTCCTTGGGTGCGCGGTATTTCATTTATGGTTACTGATTACAAAAAGAAAGCAGAGTCATGATGACATGTACATATTTCACGTCGTGATACCCATAACAAATCATCCGGCAAGGCCCAACATTTCATCAGATATCGCTGGACCCCTAATAAAAATGGTCACCTCCCCACCATAAAATAAGTGAGGAAAAGGAGTGAAGAAAGATGTGAGCGAGATATGGCAGGTGTGCGTGCTGAAATGGCTTTATGGCCGGTTGGGCCTAGATACTATCTTGCTTGGCCACTGGGAGGGAACTGACCTAACGAGTTCGGCCTGGGGCAATGGTTCTAACTTGTACTGGGGTCAGGAAGAAGTCGATTAAGGAGTACGTGTCCTTGTGGAATCAAATTCGACTGGATTAAGGCCTATGTAGAGGGCAACATGCAACTAAGGGTTCAGAAGGTAAATGACGATTTCGAGGTGAAATTGTCACTCGAATATACTGAAAATACATGTGCTTGATGTACTCGTCATTTCCGGTCTTTTGATACCAAATTCGTCCTATTTCGACGAAGTTTTTTATTCTCGAGTCCGGTACTATTACGGATCCATATTTTTCAGAACCACAGCCTGAGTACACCAATCTCTTCACTTGAAATGCTGTTGTGAAATAGTTCCAATTTTAAAGCAATGTGGTAACTACATAGATGGGTAAGAATAGCTGTTACACTCTTTGTTAGTCCACAGTTGGTATTGTAAGCATTTGTTCAACATTGACTGATAATGGAAAAAAGCTACAGATTTTGGCATTTCAGGATTAAAATGCTAAGCCAGCACTGGGCACTGTATTGTAGACCTCTTGCCTTCCTTCATTTACTGTGTACACTTGCTTAGTGTGAAAAATGGGAGCTCCTCCAAGAAATCTTCTTTAGGTGTGTTACAAGCCGCACAGGGTAAGTGTTTCATTCAGTGTATTACAAGTAAGTAGCAACTCTTATAGTGAGACTACCCCCATACCCTTCCTTTACCTTACACCCAATTTCCACTTTGCTTTAGCACCTTCCATTATGTGTAACTGAACATTCATAGAACTGCAACATGTGATATTTTTGCTTAAATGTGTATGGCTTGAATTTGCTTAATTTTTTTATTACTCAATATCGGGTATGTAATTCTCATACTGTGTCTTGCTTCCAACAGTGCCCGTAGGGCAGTGGATGAGGATGAAGAGGCTGCCCAGGAGCGACGCAACACACGTTGTATATGGGTGTCAGGGAAAAAGCCCCTGACCGAGCGGGAGGCTGCAGAGCTCATTGTGGACGAGGCTAGAAGACTCCTGCAGGAGGACCTAGCCAAGATGGGCGTGGAGTGGAACCCAGACTCCTCAGTGGACTCTGACACCTCCACTGATACGTCTTTCGAGAGCAGTGTGGAACCAGACATTGTGCGGCATGGCAAACACAAAGGAGCAAGTGCTGAAGGCGTACCCAAAGCTGCAGAACTACGCCGCAAGAAAAAAGAGAATATTGTGCTTGAGAAAGCGAAGAAAGAATCACACGGTCTGCGCCATACTGAGCACAAGGTAGATAAACACCCTCTAGCTACTAGTGCAATATCAAGTGTGAATCCTAATTGTGCAAATTCCTCTAAAGGTCCAGAAATTAGAGTTTTTCAGAAAGACTTGTTGGATGGAGAAGCAAAAAGATCAACTTGCTCTAGGGGCAAAGAGAACATAGCCAACACTTCTTTCTCTAAAGAGGATATTTCCTGTGGGAAAAATAGTACAGAGCCTAGGGCTGACCATAATGAAAGTTTATCCAAGTGTGGGGCTGCAAAATTCATTCCTTCCTCTTCTCTTCTCAACAAAGCACCTGAGACAAGCAGGCCTGAAGACAAAAGTGCTTTTAAAACACCAAAGACATTACCAAAGAAAAAGTTAGGCACTCACACAACCAAATCAAATATGGACTGTGTCCCCAGTTGCAGTAAATCAGAAGTTAAAAGTAGATTTCAAGACATTTCTACCTCTACACTGCTCAACCAAACATCTAATACAAACCTGCCTGAAGACAAGAGAAACTTCACAGCACCAAATGAATTGCCAATGAAAAAGATAGACATTTTTTCAACCAAGCCACATATGGATTCTGCTTCCAGTTGTAGTAAATCAGATAAAAAGTCGCATATGGATTCTGCTCCCAGTTGTAGTAAATCAGATGAAAGAACTGTGCTTCAAAATGTGAATGAAAGCGTTGTTTTGAGGACTTTAGCAGTCAATAAGCATCCTGTTTTGGAAACATCGGTGGCGCCATCTCAACAGTCCTCTGAATGTGCATTACAAAGCAAAGCAGTAACTGTGAAACTACAAACAGAGCATTCTGTTTCTGGTCTTTCAAACCCTAACAAGCTGAAAGATAATCATCTAACAGCTGTTGCATCTGAAAGCTGTGCAAATGCAAAGCATATGTGTAAGAATTCAGAGAACCATATAAGAGCAGGCCATACTTTGGCTGCAGGAAACTCCGAGACTGTCGACGCAGAATTGGCCGAAACACATCAACTTACAACCGATCAAGAATCAAGGCGAATGACTGTCAAGCCAGCATTTGCCAGTGAGGACACGAGGAATGTAAAGGTAGCTAACAACATGCTAATCACACACAAGTATGTTGGAGTTGGAGATAGTGCCCAGTTGGATAAGGGGAGAGAAGGTCAAAGTAGCACAAACTGCAATGATCAATATCTGTTCCAAAAAGAAAGTAAAAGAGCAACTGGAGATCCTAAAAATGTCATCCATAGCTCCAGAGCGGAAAGGCAACCAAATGCTTTCTCTGCTGAAAAAAACAAATCTCCAGACCTGTATTCAACGCCCAGAGAATTTGAAGATAGTTTCCAGTTGGATACTCAGACAGAAAACATAATCCAGCAGCAGGTGGCATCAGAATTTGGAGGACACCAGGGAGTGAAAGGCACAAAGCTGGCAGCAATGCCTGAACAAAAATGCTTACTGAAAGAAAGCAGCACCAGCGTTTTACAAACTGAGGATATTAGACATGTTGGTGTGGCTCCAAGTACAGCATTTAACAAAATGGACAGTTTCCAGCTGGTGACCTCAAGTGCTGTAAAGCAACCAGCTGGTCCCGGCTGCATTAATGAAATGGCACCAGGAAGCCCTAAATTATTACTGACTCTATTTAAATCTAAAGAAGGAAGTTCTTGGCTTAAAGAAAAGGATGTATCCCTGACTGACACACAACTCCAGAGTTTTTTACAGGCTTATCGTAGCCAAGATTTAATAGAGGAGAGTGCCTCGCCAGTTCTTCGCAAAGGGGCTTCTCCGTCGAACATCCAGCATCGCAATGTAGCAGCGATGAATGCAGATAGTCGCCTAGAAACTGATACTCTCCTGAACATGAGTGACAGTTTCCTGTTCGACAGTTTTACTGAGGACCCATCACCAGGTGAAAAATCAGAGAACCCTGACTTACCAGGTAAAGGCACAGGACCCCCCTCAGAGCCATCTACCAGCTCTTGTACTCTTCATGGGCTACAAAAGGCACAAAGTGAAAGACCCATCGAGACGTTACCATCTGCCTCTCTGAATAAGGCGGGTCCACAGCACCCATCACAGTGGAATGACATATCGCTCATATTTGCAGATACTTTCCAAATGTCCGCTACTGGAGACCGTTCAGTGCCCACAATTGCACATAAGCGAAGTGTCCCATCACCCATTCACATCGAATCAAAAACAGCAACACCCAAGGACATTGTGGCTTGTGATGGAGAGTCTCAGGCAATCAAAGATGATGTGGGTAAACTTGGTAGCCCAGCTCTTTGGTCTGGTGCAGAAAACAATGAAGGGCCTCAGACAGTCATGTTTGCTGTGGATAAACAAGGTAGCCCAGCTCTGTGGTCAGATAATTCTTTCGACTTGACACCCGGCATGCAAGATGTTTTAGATCAGTGGCCTGACCAATCAACTAGTAAACCAATTGTAGTGGAACCTGAACAGGTGTGTTCTAGACAGGTAGCCACCAAGAGTGTTAAAGATGGCATGGGTACTGTCATGAAATCACTCCCCTCAAAGCAGTCTTTTTCTTGCTTCCTTGCCGTAGAACAAAATCTCCCAAGTGTTGACACAAAATTAGAGAGCCTGGCCCCTCCCAGTCAAAATTCTACACCTTTGTCATTTGCAGAGAACAATAGAAAATCAGCACATGAGCTGGACAGCAGAAATGAACTTGTCTGTCTAACTCCAGATGCTGGTCCCTCTAAAATAATTGCCATATCATCTGTAAAAGCAGTCAAATCCAATAAATTAAAAAATGTAGATGAAGTCCATGGCCAAACATTAAAACATGTAGATAAAATCCTTGGCCAACAACAGTCAAATGTGCATTTCATTCAACCAGAAAGAGCAAAGCCTAAACAGGACTCCCCACAAGACAACTCGATCATAGATGCAGATTTTTCCTTGAAGTTGTCACAGGGTTCGCCGCCAGTGCCCTCCAGTTCTGAGAACTTCACCATCATTGATGTGGCAAGTGATCACACACTTTTCAAGACCTTCGTAGAAGAATGGAGTTGCAAAAAGAGGTTTGCTGTCTCTGTAGCATGCGAGAGGAGGAAATTGCCAGTGTCTCCCAGGACCACAATCGGTGGGAGATTCAAACAAGGTGAGTTGTCCAATTGTTTTTATTGTATTTGATCTGTCAGTGTGTAAGATGCAGACTGTTGCATGATTTGGGTGCAACAAAGACCATCAGTGGACAAAGCAAAGATAATAAAAACTACCAACACATTTTCTGTTGATGGATTCTTTCCTTATACAGATTTTTTACTCTTTGCTGTGTTGGTTATATAGTAAATTTTAATCACCCTATTTGAGAAATGGTTCAAGATTTGTCTAGTGTTGGACTGGTGTCAATAACCTCGGTGAAGGCAAATTAAAGTATAGGGAAGGCTGGAGGTTTTCTAGGGGGCTGCTGCCATGTGGGCTAATATTTTTCTATTATGGCAAAATTTAACTTTTTAGTACTATGACAGACTCTGAAGTGAAGAAACCTGAATTTGACCCCATTTTCCAAATTTTGTAAAAGAGGAAGTTCTCATCCCATTGTGAGCATTCTTATAGAGATTCTGACTCAATCACTGTGTTTGCTTCATTCCATATGGCTAAACCCAGCAGCATTTTCTTTCAATGGCACGTTTTAGATGGGTTATTCCATTGTGAGTTGTTTTATCCTTCTTACAATATTTATTCGTTTTTTTCCTTCTAATGATCTATAACCGCAACATATTTTAAGGTTTTAGGTACATGTCCTATCTGTTTTCCAGTTTCAGGGAAGCACACAGTTAGGCTAAATACCCTGAAAAATGTTCCCTAGTATTAGCTTCTTTTTTTATCTACATTAAATGTTACATGGCACAGTACCCTTCACTCCAGTGCACTGAGGAAGTCTCAGCGATGCTCTCAGCTCAGCTAAGGAGTAAAAAGACTCAACAAAACAGGGAAGGAGTATCTGCTCCCTCGCTTGATATAATGTCCCTGATAATGGAAAAAGCTGGCAAGCATTTCTTGATTATTTTGTTTGGTTACATTCTTAGGAAGCAGTGCATTTATGTAGCTCCCTAATGAATCAAGAGGCTTACTTAATAGCAGCAAAGCCAGATGCAGTAAGGAAGATGTGTATATGTGACAGTATGTTTGTGACCCAGTGACTGGGACTCAAAGTGGGTTGTTCAGACCAAGGCGCTACTGGATCACTGACCGCAGCCTGAAACTAAACCGCTGTTTTGAAGCTACTTTGGCAGTTTTTGGTATACCAAATGTACGTCAAAGGCAAGCTCGTTTGCACCCACCAGCTTACCTCCAGGCCTGTTAGTCTGCCCTACTCTCATACTGTGGATCTTACGATCTCTTGTCTCTGCTGGACTTTTAGCGCTAGATAAACCTTCCCCAAACCCTAGCAGCTATTGTTAAGTGTGCATGCTGGGATCCTTCCAGGACCACTCCGCCACTGCCACAAACACCCTTTACATCTTACTGCCTACCCTCTTTTCGAGGGCTCCGCTGCTCACGCTACCTTGGTGCATCCTCTCGGCTTCCTTTTTTGCCTTCTCAGTACTCACTCTTTTTACAAAGGCACAAAACTCAAATCCATGAGTTTCTCTCAGACCACAAAATTGATGTGATTTCCTACTGAAACTTGCCTCCATTATTGCTCCGCCCCTAACCTTTCTGCTGCAGTTCACCTTTGATACAAGCTTCTATGAGTCGGTCATATTTCTAGACCTGGATGTGGATAGGCCATGGTTTTCCACAACTTGCTATCCGTGGCCATAACCATGGTAAGTAACATCTCCATCTCCCCCCTTTAACACTCTCACTTGTATACTCATTTACCGACCACCATACCCTACTGCAATTTTGTATCCCTCCTGCAGAAGTTTTTCAATCTATTTGCAATAAAAGCTTCTTAGCATTCAGTTTTTGGTGATTCAATATCAGGATCTATCTTATTCCAACAACGTAGGTTGTCTGGGCGTGTACTTGACCCTTTGCTTATCTCAATCTGTTCCCAATTACACACCCTAGCCAGTCTTGTACTAGATCCTATTCTGCTGCATTTAGAAGTATTTGTTTCCTATGCCATTACTCCTCCATGGACCAATCACTTTACTGTACCTTTCTCTATTCATTTTCCTACTGCTAATACGTCTCCTACCTCTTCCTCCTCCACTGCATTTTGACACTGGCATTCACTTAACCATACAACATTCTAAGAAATATTTTAATCCACTCCCTGCAACCCTAGTGAATCAGAGTATGGTTTTGCCAATTGCTTTAATTCTTGGATATTTAATGCTTCTGATCGCCTCATCCGTTTGTAGTAAAAATAAAATGTAAAAAGAAATCTTCTCACTCTTGCCCCACTGCCCCATGCAGCTTCAAGCTAACATTTCCTAGTCATCAGTGCCAAGGCTTGGCGTCTTATCTAGTCTTTCGAGGATAGTCATTCTAATACGGTTGCTCTCAATGCTTATTACAAATTTAACCACATGACTCTTATCTCGGCTAGTAAATGTAGCAAACTATCTACCTCTCCTCGAGAAGTTTTCTCCACTGTTAAGAGTCTCCTGCCACAGTCCAGTAAGACAACTGCTTTTCAATATACTCCTGGACATTGCTCCTCCCTCTCTAGATTCTTCCATGAGAAAATTGATCTTATTACTAGCTTGTTCATTCAGGGCTTGGCTCTGCCAAATGATGACCCACACTGTAGTCCACTGGTCTCACCCTTTCAATTTTTAGCTCTGTCCATTGCTGACACACAGTCTCTTCTTTGTCCCATCAAATCATGATCCTCTCTTGTCCCCTGGTCATACTCACTGTTATCCCTCCAGTTGTCTTGCCTACCATGGGGAGCTATGTAATTTTATAACCTTAAAGCATAGGTCCTTCAGTCTTGGGCAAAACCTTGGTGGTTTGAACGATCTGTGGATATTAGTGACTCTGATAGAGATTTCAAGCTGCATTTTCCTCACCTTAGAATGTTCTCCAGGTGTCAGACTGGATCCGGAAAATTTCGAGCAGTAGGCGCTGATCAGCTCTGTGTCAGTGTTGTCTGCGTCCGAAGTGAAGCCGTGGTGTTCATATAAGCGCCACCCTGGTGCGCTGACATCAGTTCCTTTATTTCGTGAATCCGGAGAGCCTCCACGGTCACTTTTTGACCACCCTTTTTTGACTTTTTGTCGACTCTTTTCTGAGCTTGCTCCCAGTGTGCTAGGCACAGGTCTCCCAATAAATCCACACTGAGGGATGTCTGTCTCTGGCCAACACTTGGTTTGCCAGGGGTCAAACCATGATCCCAAGGCCTTCTCCAACTGCAAGTCTAGGAATCCAAAGGTGCTGCGCGAGCTGGAATTGAAGCTTCTAGTAGTGTGGCAGAAGGTGGTTCCGTACTGATCCCTCGGGAGATCGCAAGGCCATTCCTACTGACCATCATGTTTGCGATTCAAAAGTGTTTCCTTTAAGTCCAAGAAGCAAAAGAAGAAGTTGAGGCGTTCTATTGCTTCCCCGTCCAAACACTGTACTGCTAGGTCCCGCTCCCACACACCACCAGCGGAGGTTGCACCCTCGCCCACTCCGTGCAACCCTGAGTTCACTGGAGCCAGACTGACACCAGCCCAACTTAAAGAATTGTATGACTCCATGCACGCCATCTTTAAGCCACCTGCTCCCTCTGGCTCACCTTCAGGCCTCATGAAACCAAGAAGTGCCTCTGCTGGGTTACCACCGGTGGGTTCACCCCGATGCCACCCGGGTCCTCTAGATTCAATCCTAGATATATGGAGCAACACTGTCTTGGATGCCTTCTTCCTTCCAGGCTCCTTCCATTCTGGTGCAGTCCTCAACGCCACCTGTGTCGCTCCACGATGAACCCATTCTTATTCCTGGCACCGCCCAACATCAATGCCGGTGCCATTCAGGCCCTACCTGCCACTGGACCTACCACTCCTAGATCAACACTACCTTTCTAAACATTATGGTCAAATAGAAGAGGACCCTGAGCCAGGAGAAGACTGGTAAGAGGATCTGGGTTATGCCAGTGGCCTGGACCCTTCACCGGACTCTGACATGCTTTACCCTCGAGGCCACAGTGATGCGCAGGGTGGCAGAGGTCCTTGACCTTCAGCTGCTTGCTATCGAGTTCCAAAATGTCTTGATGGAGGTGCTTTACCCAGAGGCCAGTTTAACGGAACCATTACTGCCTTTTAACGAGTTCCTCACTGACGTTCTTCTGGGGCTTGGGCCAAACCTTGCACAAGGGCTCTTGTACATCGCATGATTTCCCGAGGCAATCTCCCCAAGAGGCCCATCCTTCCTCCCCCAGCGTTCCTCCCAGTTGAGCCTAGTTGTTCAGGTCTCAACATCGAAGGTTAACCCAAATGTGTTCCCTTCCCCCAACGTACAGGGAATCCAAGAGGCTTGACACCGCAGGAAGCTT
The DNA here is from genome assembly GCF_964261635.1 of Lissotriton helveticus. Taxonomy (NCBI): domain Eukaryota; kingdom Metazoa; phylum Chordata; class Amphibia; order Caudata; family Salamandridae; genus Lissotriton; species Lissotriton helveticus. Next base: position 66,704,247 of record NC_136069.1, read on the forward strand.
ATTTTGTCTTTCACCAGCCTAGCCTTGCGGATGGTGAACACCACATGCCTCTTCAACCGATACTGCCATGTGTTTTGGACTCAGTTGCACAGCTGCTCCCCATGCTTCCCGAGGAGGTTCAAGCTATTTTTAACCAAGCATTGGTCAAGATGCAGTGAGTTTCACCATCAGGCTTAGGCTATATACCATGGACTCCCCAGGCAGAGCAATGGCTTCTATGGTAGTGCTGCATAGCCATGCCTGGTTGTGGCCCACAGGGTTCCTGGGTGAAGTGTCCCTATTTGACATGCCCTTTGATGGCTCCCACCTATTTAGTGATAGATCTCCCAAGCTTTCCTTGTTTGCCCGGTCCCAGCAGCAGTCCATTTGCCCCTACTGCGCCCGTGGCTTGGGCACATATGGGCATCCGCAATAACCCGTACTCTCAGGTACAACAGCCTGTTCAGTCCTTTCGTTTGCAGGCCCGTGTAGCTCAAAGAGGTTGCGAGAGCCAGACCCAGCGTGCTGTACAGTCCCTCACCTCTCCAGCTGCCAACTTTAGTGCACCATCCAAGCAACACAACCATCCCGTTGGGGCAGGATCAGGGATCACCTGCCCCAATGGTGTGCGATAACCTCCGACAAGTGGGTGCTCCGGATAGTTCGTAAAGAGTATTGTCTCCCATTTGTGGAAAACCCTCCACACTTGCCTCCTTCCCAGGAATAGCTGACGGAGGACCATCTGTTCTTGCTCCTTCAGGAAGCACAGGCTCTTCTGGCCAAATGAGCAATTGAGAGGATGCCTGTGCCAGAAGTAACGATGAGGGATGCGTGAGGAGCACTCCTGATTTATTGATATTTAGACCTCCTTATAGATTGGTGTAATGATAGTAAAGGGTTGTCACTCCTAGGTTCAACTGTAGGTAAGACTAGCCTGACGGTTACTCCAATCATGCACTGTTCACTCAACAGACAGACAGATATCTTTTTACTTCATAGGCAAGACTTCACAGAAATTTTCCCATTGAGGTATGCACATTTATATCCAATTAGATTCATTTACAATCAGCTACCATGGGCTCACAAGGATAAACATACAATTTCATTTTTTCTTTTTAGAGTTGCCCCTGAGGAAGGTACCATTGGGGTACCGAAATGCATTGGGCGTGTCAAATGTTAATGCTGATTGAAATTTAACATAATATGAGACAATTATCCTAATGTACAAATGTATATATGATTTCTAATTTCAAAGAGATTGTAATGAACTTATGATTTGTGACATACAATATGAATTTTGTTGAAATCAAGAAAATTAAAAAGCACGAATAGTGATGGTATTATGAATTAATTTAAAGTTAAAAGCAGAATAGGTGTGGGAATACACCGAGTGAACAGTGCATGATTGGACTAACCGTCAGGCTAGTCTTACCTACAGTTGTGCCAGAAGTAAGCCAGATTGTTATTTCTGATTCTTTGTGGTGCCCGAAAAAGATGGATGCCTATGTCCTATACTAGATATGTGGCCTCTCAACTACTTCCTGAAATGAAACAAATTCAAGATATTTACATTGGCTCAGGTTCTGTCTGTTGCCAATAAAAGCATACACATCTTTCTGGGTTCTGGAGACAGGCATTTTCACAGTGACACTGATGCCCTCAGGGGTCAATTGCCTACCCTCCTTCGACAATAGGTGACCTAAATAGGTGACCTCCTGTCAACAATACTGGAATTTAGAAAGATATACCTTATGACCATGGTCAGCTAGATGAAGCAACAATTTGACTGTACTGTCTCGGCAACCTTGTTCTGTATCTGAGGTGATGAGCAGATCATCAACATATTGGAGTAAAACATTATAAATACTCGGACTCTCTGTATAGCCGTGAGGAGCGTGACAGAATCTAAAACTTCTACCAGCTAGGGTAAACAAGAACAAGTACCTAGTGTCAGGAGGAATAGGGATACTGAAAAAGGCTTTTTTCAAGTCAATAACAGAAAAGAATTTAGCAGAAGGAGGGATCATCGTCAATAGAGTCGTAATGTCAGGGACCACCCGAAACTGGGTAATCATTATTTTGTTAACTTTTCGAAAATCAATTACAAAGCGATACCCATTTTCATGATCCTCAGAGGGACCTGAAGGTGTCCATTTGAGGATCGGAAGAATGGGGCTGTTACAAACATTAGCAGTTGTCTCTTCAGCTACTCCTTCCTCAATCAAATTGTGCATAATTTTGATCAAAGCACGCTCATCTGCCTGCGGCATCTTATTCTGAGGAATGCGGTGTAAAATTGCACCGTATTTGACTCAAATCGAAACAGGCAATATCGGCAACAAACCCACATCGGTGTCACCCGTTTCCCACAGTGTGGGCAGCACATCTTTAAATTCAGCAGGAAGAGACAGGCACTGCGAAGCACACACAACATTCAGACCCACTGTCCTGTAGACACCCTCCGGGGAGCAATAAATAGAGGCATGCAATTTCTTCAATAGATCCAAGCCCATCAAATTCTCTCCACAGCTGGACGTCAGCAAGAACGGTGAGTCCACAGTGAAAGGACCAAGAGTCAACGCAAGAGGCTTGGAAATGGGGCTTACGACAGGTACACCAGAAAATCCTACAGAAACATCATTATGGCCAGACAGAGCTGCCCCAGGGAACGAGAAATAGAACTCTTTTTTGCACCTGTATCCACCAAAAACTCCTTAGTCGCACCATGCACATCCGCACTAACATACGGACCTCTTTGGTCTACAGGTATCAAAACTGGTCCCTCACCCTGTCCTCGGCTGTCCTAACTGTAAGACATCCCTGTTATCTCATCCATATCATACTCACCGTAGTAGTACTGTTTGCCCCAAGGGTTGTCAAAGTAGTTCTGGTCAGTACGACCCTGCGATGTCTCAACTGACTGAGCTCTGTCATGGCCACCGTCTCCATAACCCCGTCCACGAGACCCTCATCCTCTCGCAACTGCCACCTTCTGCAAAAGCACAGGACACTTGTTGCACCAGTGTCCCTCCTCCTTACAGTACGCCCACTGGTTCGGTCCCCCAGCCGTAGTACTCCTACCTGTACAAGGAAGCTGTCGGCCCATACCACCACATCCTCTACCATTCCCTCGAGAAGCCTGTTGCAACAACACCTTCGTCCTCAATTCTTTGTGCTTTTTCTCCACCTTCTCCTTCTCCTCATTTTCTCTGTGCTCATAATACTGCACCATATTCAAGATAACAGAAGGAGAAGACGTGGACCACATACTCTTAGAAGCCTGTAATCGCGTTGCAATCTCGAGGAGCAAATTCGAAACAAATCTACTAACAAACAAATGCACACCACCTTCAATCGACAAGTCCTGTGCACTAAAATCCAGAAACACACTTTCAAACTGGGTGAAGAAATCAGATACACACTCATCTTTCTTCTGGCGGCAAGCCAATAACTTAACCCAATCAGTCTTTCGGGGTGGAATAAGAGAATGCTTATACGTGATAATTGATAATTTGGCCATGCAGAGCTAGTATTTTGGCTTTAGGCTTCTCACAAGGTTTCCTCTCCTGGTCCCAAGCTTTAACCTGAACCCAGATACCACCCAATTCCACAATGCGGTCCTGTGTACCTGCCTCCAAACATCAACGAGAACCAATAAACCAAGGAACATTTCAATGTATGCAAGCGTCATCACTGTCGATGAAGCAGCCTCATTCAATTCCTTGTAATGTGCAGTAGGATTTTTCCTAGGATCGGATAGCTGAGTCTCAAGGGACAAATCCTCACTCCTTTTCCATGGAGTATAAAATTTGCTCTTAGAAACGGGCCTCTACCCTTGGTCTAGTAACAGCATCATGCTGATCTAGTAGCTCTGGTATTTCAGGGTGATACATGGAGTGCACTTCCCTCATCGGGTACTGGGGGACCATCTTCGGGCTCTTCTCAAGCAGCCTACTCCGATAAGCAACCAACGTCGCAACATTACCAAAAACCTGACCAGGCACCATATCAGCTACATAAACATTATCCTTAATATCATAGATAACCTGTGGTGCTGCCCCATTGAAACACTGCTCCCAAAGCCCAATCAAAGTAGCCGACATGTGCCTAAGGGCAGCTTGCTGTACAAAAGGCTCATAATCTTTCATCACATTCAACTCATCCTCCACGCCACAAATGAGACTCCCGTCCCACTGCTCAGCCTGATTAGCTACTACCTGTTTTTCAGCCTCTACCACGTCAGATCGTATCAACGTTCGCCCTAATGGTTCCTTGAATCTAGTCCAGTCTCTATCCTCAGGGCCACGTACTGGTGTCTCAGTATTCTGCAATGTCGGGGAATAGAGGAAAACAGTGGGAGTGATAACCGAGGTAGTGGGCATTAACGTCGCTGCTGGCTGGGACGTGGGTGTCAGAGCTGGTGAAAGAGATACTGAAGCAATAGGTGTTGCCGGAATGCTGAACGTCGTAGTTGCCACAGACGATGAAGACAAAGAAAGGACAGAAGGCGCCGTGGCCAAGACAGACGGAGCAACAGTAGCAGAGACAGGGATACCAGAGACAGAAGAATCGGGCAGCTGGGAATGCGGGGGAAGTACGGGGTATACCCTCTGCGGGGCATACGGAGGCGGGGGTCGAGCATCTAGCAATTTACGACCAAAGGTAGTGTTCCCTTCTCGGGCAACATAGGAGTTTTCACATTGTAATCGAATTCTCCTATCTGCATTCTCTATTCCTTTTCCTATCTCTTCTCTATCATGCGCTACAGCCTTCTGAGTCACTGTCTGCATCCTCCCCTTCTGGGCCACATTTTTTTCTTTGCTTTCATCCGTCTCTGTTTAGCTTCCTTTTGCCATGTTCTGAGGGAATCAAAGATCGACTGCCTACTCCTATTTGCAAACAATTTCTTCTGTAGAAAATAAATTTTCTATTCATCAAAAGTGCACTTCAACGGCCACTGCAACTCTGCATTGTCCCTTGTATATTTGTGCCATAACGCACTAAACATTATAGGACCAAGGCCATGTTTTACGTACATATAGAAATTTGGAGTGCCTTCTGGAGGCGCTGGCTGAATCTCTTCCAGTCGAGCATCAGCAGAACAACAACAAGAAACCAAGAAGCGACTTAGGCAGGTCATTTTCAAAAGTACGCCAAATTCGTTATGTCGCCTAATGAAGTGTACAGAAACACCTCATACCCAAAGCGGTCCTCAGACTGTACTGAAGACAATTCAAAATGGGTCCTCACACTATACCAAAGAGAAACCAAAATGGTACCATATCCACAAAGAACCAAAGCAAACTCACCTGGTGCACACAGGTCAAACGAGTTTATTCTCCACTGCCGACTCTTTGGACCAAACGGTCAGATCCAAGTGTTTCACTATTCAGGACCCCAGCCGGGGTGACCACTGGGCGAGGCACCGACCAATCAACCAGACGTGGCAGCTGCGAGTTCAGGACTCTCTCATGCAGGGATCCCTGGTCCACTCGTCTGACTCGACTTGGCCCCCTCACCTCCCCACCCATCCACGGGCGAGGATGGATCACCTGATTGAGTCCCTGTTTGGGCGCCAACTGAAGGAAATGACCTGATTAAGGTCACTCTCGACCACCTCTCAGCCGTCCACACAAATGAAGAGTCCGTCAGACAGTAGAGAATACAAACCAAAGACATTTTACTTCAGGTACACTCAACCAGACGTGGCAGCTGCGAGTTCAGGACTCTCTCATGCAGGGATCCTTGGTCCACTCGTCTGACTCGACTTGGCCCCCCCACCTCCCCACCCATCCACGGGCGAGGATGGATCACCTGATTGAGTACCTGTTTGGGCGCCAACTGAAGGAAATTACCTGATTAAGGTCACTCTCGACCACCTCTCAGCCGTCCACACAAATTAGTCCGTCAGACAGTAGAGAATACAAACCAAAGACATTTTATTTCAGGTACACTCGAGTGGAGTCCGGTCTGACCAGCCTCCTTGGATTGCTGCAGAAGGACTAACTTCAGCAAGCATAGCAACACATGAAATACAGTTCAGAACCGATAATGGCACCCTCACTGGAAATTTCCAGTTGGTAGCTGGTGAACAAAGGAGCTACAGGAGGATGGGTCTAGATGCTGAGACCTGGTACATGCTATCTCCACGCCAAGGTCACTCTACCTGCACCCGTAGCTCTAAGGGTGGGAGCAGGCCTATCTACAGGGAAAGACAATGTATTCATTAGCACATTGAAGATCAGCCTTGAAGAAACGAAAAAATAAACTATTGCAGCTGCTTTCAGCTAAGGCAGACAGAGAGTGAGACAGAAGTTAGTTTTGATCATGGCTCAAAATGGCACTGAATACAAAATGGTGCAGCAAATGCTAAATTAAGTCTTACAATGTATAGAGAATTCAGCTAAAAACATTTCTTTTCCAACACATTGGACAGGATGGTGGCACTGGACCTGGAGGACACGTGTGTGCAAATTCCTGTCCACCTGGCCCACCGGTGTTACATGCTGTTCACCGCGGGGCCACAAGCATTTCCAGTTTGCTCTGCCCCCTTTTGGCCTTACCCAATCTCTTCTTGTGTTAACGAACATGATGGCCATGGTTGCAGGTCATCTGTACAGGTCGGGGGGGGGGGTCCAGTTTTCCCCTTTCTCGACAACTAGCTGCTGAAGGTGGGCTCGTCTAAGGCAGTTGTCACCTATCTCTAGACCATGGCAAACCTGCATTCGCTTGGGTTCACCATCAACATGCCAAAGTCACACCTGACTCCTTCTCAGACGCTGCCCTTTATCTGAACTTGTCTGAGCTCAGAGCAGATCTGCGCCCATCCTCAAGAGCGGTAAATCTGGAATATACAGGCAATGATTCTGACATTTCAGCCTTTATCCTGGATTTCGGTGAGACTGACTCTATTTCTGGGTCTCATGGCCTCCTGCATCCTGGTGAAGCATGGCCGATGGCACATGCTCTGTCTGCGGTGGGACCTGAAGTACAAGTGGGAGCAGCATCAGGGAAATCTCTCCGACCTGGTCCAGATATCAGAGGGAACTGCACAAGATCTGCGCTGGTGGCTGATGAACCTCAATTTGCCCAATGACACAGCCCTCTCCCGTCCCACTAGGAGGTGAGAGTGGTGATCGATGCATCGCTTCTAGGTTGAGGTACCATTGGGGATAGGACTCCCAGGAAGAATCGCAGATCCACTTGAACTTCCTAGAGCTAAGAGCAATTCACTTGCAGTGAAAGACTTTCTCCCATCCTTCAATGGATGTTAAGGGGCAACACCACTGTCCTGCGGTATTACAACAAACAGGGCGGAATCGGGTTGTGAATCCTGTGCCAGGAGGCCCGGTGCTTCTGTACTTGGCTGGAGTGCCAGCACTTCTTCTTGGACATGCAGCTCCTGGCGAGCTCAGTGAACACCAGGGCAGACAAATGTATATGTTGATGCCTTGTGGATCACGAATGGCAACGACATCCAGGGGTGGCACAAAGTCTCTTCCTCATACAGGGAGAAACTTGACTAGATCTCTTTGCCTCTGCTGAGAACGTGCAATATCAGCATTATGCGCATTCAAGTTTTTTAAGCGGTTCTCGCTTGGAGATGCATTTTGTCTCAAGTGGCATTCAGGACTCCTGTACCCCATTCCACGGATGCCACTCATCGCCTGAGTTCTCAAGAAGTTCAGGAGAGACAGGGCAGCTCCTGGTTGGACACGGAGGGTTTGGTGTACCTACCTTCTGAGCAGGAGCACTGATCAGGCTGCCTCTTCGGGAGAATCTCCTGTCACGGCAACAAGGCAGAGTCTTGCATTCGCACCTGTGCACTCTCCTTCTTCATGCATGTAGATTAAGCAGTGACAATTCACAATTTTCGATCTTCCTTTGGAGGTCTAGGAAGTCAGGCTTCCCGCCACTAAAATATATGCCTGACGTTTGGATAAGTTTATGGCTTGGTGTTCCTCGCGCCAAGTGGACTACCTTTCTGCATCATTGTCGTAGGTGTTGCTGTTTGTTTCATCTCTAGCCCAGAAAGGCCTTGCCCTGGTCACTGTTAAGAGCTACTTGTCAGCCATTTTGGCTATCTTCTGCATCAACTCTTCCTGTTCAAGTCAACAGTTGTGAATTTTGTTCTGAAAGGTTTGCAACACCTGTTCCCTCTTAACCTTTTCATGATGCCCCAATGGGACCTCATTCTGGTCCTCACATTTCTCATGGGATCCCTTTTCAAGCCCTTACACACCTTCTCTCTGATTCTTGACTATCAAAAGAGTCTTTCTGGTGGCCATTACATCGGCCAGATGGATCAATGAGCTTCAAGTTCTCCCAGTTTACCCTCAGTACACCAGCTTTTTTCCTTACAAACTGGTTCTTTGAGCACATGCCTCTTTCCTGCTGAAAGTTTATTACGTGTCAGCCAGACCATCACTCTGCCTACTTTTTTCGCTCCACCTCATCCTTCCAAAGAGGAGGAGGGACTCCATCATCTGGACCCCAGAGAGCTCTCTCGTTCTAAATTGAACGCACTAAGGACCATCGGATGGACGATCCGCTCTTTATCAGATTCCCTTGAGCAAAAAAGGGCAAGGCTGTGCAGAAGCGGTCCATCTCTCAATAGATTGTACTCTGCATTAAAATCTGCTATGCATTGGCTCCTGAGAGCTTGAGGGCCCATTCCGCCAATGCCACTGTTACTTCGTTGGCACTCGGGATATCTCTCCTGGACATCTGCCACGCATTGTGTGGGTTTCCCCCCGAACATTCACTAAGCATTACTGCTTGAAAAGTCAGGTTCGTCGAGGCAGGCATTTTGCCCATTCGGTCCTCCAGGGTTTTTCTGGTTTGAGCCAGGTTGCAGATCCACCTCTGGTGGAGACATTGCTTGTGTAGGAATCTGCGGTTAGAAGTTTCCATAAGAAGAACAAGTTACTTAACTTCTGTACTGCTTTTTCTGTTGCTGACTTTCTAACCGCAAATTTTTCACCAACCGTCCCATCTCCCAGCTCTGCAAACTGGGCTCCTCACCCTAATGTTCCCATTAGATAGTGAACATTCCTCAAAATATGGGTTTTTACATGGCTCTGCGTTTTTGACGCGAAAATAGTAACAAAATAAACTGTCAGCGTGCCGGGATGGTGCTTATCTGGGCACCGCAGCGTCACTTCTGACGTGGATGTGCAGTCGATCTACGCCATCTACCGCCGCACAGAGGTACTGCTCAAGATTTTCCGGATCGAGTCTGACGTCTAGGCAATATTCTAAGGTGAGGCATCTGTGGTTAGATGTCTCTACCAGGAAAGGCATTACTGAAGGTAAGAAACTTGTTCATCAGAGCTTCTCTTCTGCCTCGATCCTCTTGGACACCGTGGCCCACTCGCCCCTTCTGGCTAAACTCCGTTCTTATGGAGTCACTAACCTTGCCCAGACATTCCTTGAACCCTTCCTGATATACAAAACAGTGATTAATGTAATGCTTAAATTAATCTCAGCCACTAGTAATCGCTTGGACCATATCTCATGCCGTAGTTATTCTGCTCACCATGCCACCTCAGTTTGGGCCCAGCTATATGGAAATCAGCACTGACCCTGCTCCAGTGGGAACAGTCCCGCCCGCACTGCTAAACTGTTCCAATTAGAGCAAGGTCAGTACTGATTTGCACATGGCTGGGTACAAAGTGAGATGGTATGGTAGGCAAAAAAATATGAACTGGGATATTGCCCGAGCAATTGCCAGTGGCTGAGGTTTATTCATACAATCCATCCATCACCTTTTTATTGTTGCAGTTGCCGCTATAAGTGCGATGGGTATGCCCACACGTGGGTCCCGTGCTCTCTGTGCCACTGCAACCAAGCTATAACTGGCTGGTGAGTCCTAATCGGGGTGATACCGGTCCTGGATTGCACATCTTTCCCTCGGGCAGGACTAGCGTGGCAGTTTGGTCTGGACTGTTCCCATTGAAGCAGGGTCAAAACTGATTTGCAAATGGCTGGGTCCACACTGAGGTGGCATGGTGGGCGAAAAATGATGGACTTGGATGCGGACGAACAGTTGCCAGTGGCTGAGTTTAATTCAAGCATTCCATCCATCACCTTCTTGTTGCTTAAACCTTTCTTGGGCAGTCTTTCTAAAACTGTTCATTTGCCACCTTTGCGAAATTTAGAACCCTTTCATGCAGCGTCCCTCAGGGATCGTCCCTTAGCTAACCTTGTTTAACATTTATATGACCTCTTTTACTGACTGGATTTACTCCTATGGACTTATTATGATGCTGACGATACGCATATTATACTTGCTGGTGATGCACAATAGAGCGCTGGCTGGGTATACAAGGCGCACTTTACCCCTTATTTCAAAATTGTCTGAAATTGAATAGTTCAATCAAGCATAGAGTCCATCTGGTGCTTCAGGAGGAGAGGAAGCCAGCTGTCCCTCCCTATTCGGACAGAGTCCACAACTTATGAGGCAATTTTCTCCAAGCACACAGAAAGTAGACTGAGGTTGCGGTTTCAAAATTTCTTTATTCTGATATCATTGTTGCTGCCCGTATGCCAACACGTGTTTCGTCTACAACCGTTTGAGTCGCAGCAGACTTCATCATGGCAAGTACATTGAAACTTTTAAGGACAATAAACCTTATCCAAGTAAGCCTCGACAGTATTTGTTAAGTAATCCTATGTCTGCAGTTTAATATCTTAAATCCAGGTAAGTATTATAGTTCTTGTCACAAGTGTGTAAGGCGAAGAGTTGGTCCGCTGAGTACGCGTGGCCAATATCGGCGTTATTGGCCATGCGTACTCAGCGGACCAACTCTTCGCCTTACTTGGATGAGGTTTATTGTCCTTAAAAGTTTTAATGTACTTGCCCTTATGAAGTCTGCTGTAACTCAAACAGTTGTAGACGAGACACGCGACCAAGAATTATCTGCTGCTTGAATGCCATCTGTCATAAAATTGGTGAACATGCATATCCAGATTGCTCTAGATGAAATTGCATGAGTCTTTCTGGCAGAAATATATATAACAGAATTGCATTTAATGTTTAGTCATTCTGAATTAACAGGGAATATTATACAATTACTCATTGTCTTAATAACCTACTTTTTGATGGAGACCTAGCCATGTACTTAGCATACAGTTAAAAGAATTTAAAAAGTATGATTACTGTGAGATGTTCCTATATTGATACTTTTCAAAAAGGCACAGAGCATTTGGCCCCTGTCCACAGGTTTGTCATTGACGTACTTCGCATGCTGATGCATTGCTTACGTTGCGAGCAGTCCAGTTTAGGGTAGACAAGCCAGGAATGTGCAGGTTGGTCAATCAGAAGGAAGTTCAGGTGATTGAAATGTCAAGGGCCACCCTCAGTGTTTGTATCCTCCTCAGCACCACCATCAAACAGTCAATGGTGTTTCCCTTCCATATGATTTATTTTGTCTGTCCTTGTTCTTCCACTGACCTAATACTTCTCAGAAAGGATGTTTTACAATGTAACTTAGACATTGTTTATGTTCTCTCACAAACTGCCAAGGCTACTTTGTGGGAAAGCTTGGAATGGGCAGTGGAGAGCACTCTATTTGTGGATGTATGTTGCTTCTAATGTCGAGTCAGCTGGTGCACTATGTTATGTTCTGAGGATCTGAGAGTCAGTTTGATAGGATCAGAAATATTTGTTCCTATAAAGGTAGTATTTGGGCTTCTGTGCATGTATTGACAGTACACTGCTGTGTAGATTCTGATGACATGCCTGGCAGGACAGCCCTTCAGAATCTGGTCAGATAGTATTTCTCCCAGTCACATTCATTTCATGTCATGGCTTGGGTAATCATTCAGATGTGGATGCCTAAGCCCTATAGAGAAAGCGAAGTAAGAAGCTACACCTTCATGTAACTCTGTCACCCCATTTTGTGTTACCACGTGTCAGTCAATCAATTAAATTCCTTTATGCAGCTGAAATAGCCATAACAGTATGAAACAACAAAATACAGATGGTATAAAAAGATATAAAACATAAGTAGGAACTATATGATTGTCATTACAACCAGGCTGTTCCATGTGTTTTTGTAGATTCCCTCCAAATATTACAAACATTCTGTCACTTAGTATCTTGTCCTGATAATGAAGGTGCACCTAATATAATATATATTATATAATGAATCAGTGTGTGGCAAGGTTCTAAGGACCCGAGTTTTGTATTGTCTAATAATGGCCACTCATAGTATCGGTGCCAAGAAACGATTTTGAGAGGAGCTAGATAGAGTGCACAAAAGAATAAAGTGGGCAGTGCTTTGAGCTGAGATGTTATCGCAGGGACATTTGGGAAGATTTGTAAATCAGGATCCCTGAGTAGGGAATTCAAATGAAGTGCAATGTGTTTAAACAGAGGCATGAAGCTAAAATCTGTATTGCAAGTTTTTTTTATTAAGATTAAATTAACTTCCAGTTCTTAAGTCGTTGTCAAAACCAAAAGTGAGACCACAGTCTACATAGGTTGGGCTTTCGCATTACTTAACGCAATCATTAAAAAAACATATGTGAATGCCTGTTTCATATAGGTAAGCCTAGGAATTGCAGACATAGTCTGAGCCATAGTAGCAATGGGGACTCTCTGATGGCATCTCCCAGATAGCCCATCCTCACTTCAGTATGGCAAATATATGTGGTAGAGCCAGAAGGAACTCATAGTAGGGCCAATACTCAAAGCTATTCTTTGCCCTTCGCAGAATTTCTGCATCAGACTATTCCCAGTCTCCTGCCCAATATAGCCCCACAGGAATACATTTACTCCTGTATATTAGTTTCTGAAACTTCTATCTGCAGATTCCTTGCCTCCTGAATACTCCCCAGGCGTCAGACTGGATCTTTAACATTTTCAGCAGTACTTCTGCATGCTGAAAGGTGGTGTCATGTGGCTCTGCACAGCCGTTGTTCCTCTCTACAAATGACCTGGAGGGCCTATATAGGCACCCCTTCAACACAATGACGTCAGTTCCGTTCTTTCCACGCTGCCAGACATGGATCCATAGCTCCGTCTTGTCTCTCAGAGACACTTAACTCAATATTTTCCAGATCTTCTTCAGTATGCAAGGGATGTTACCGCATAAACCAACATTTTCATGCCTTCTAGGGACTATTACAAACAAATGTCTGTGCTGGATCGCCATTAGTTGTGCCTGTGATGCCTGTAATCGAGCCATGAACCCTAAGGCCATCGGGGAACGCGAGGTGAAACTTTGTCACCAAGCGTAAGAGGACTCTGTACCAGGACCCTTACAAGTCATGCTCCGTGTCCAAAGTTCAATCTTGGTCCTGGTCCCAAAGTCGATGGAGCCCCTTCTTTGTCTTTGTCATGCTCCAAGTCCTCAGACAAGTGTAAGAAACACAAGAAATCGAATCAAGAATCTGCTCCCTTGCACCACTCGCATTCGTCTTAGCAATCGTGGAGCCACCATTTTCATTCTCGCTCCAGAAGTCAGTCCATTGTGGAACCAATCCTGCAGCTGGTTCCTGCATAACCTGAGTTTCCGGCGCCTTCAGCCTTGCTGCATCAGATCAGAGTTCCGAGCAGCCATGCTTCCATCCCTACCAAATCCCTTTGTTGTGCATTTGGGCCCCAAGGGGCCAAGAGGATACTGTTGGCAGGTTTGCCCCCCTGCACTGCCTGGGCCTTCTGAGCCTATCTTGCCTCTATCTCTTTTTCCATCCCAGCACCATGGCCCCTTGATGCCGACTTCAAGGCGGTCCGATTCTCCTCTCCAGCCCAGCCCAGTCCGACCTCGACCGACATTGTGCCCAAATCCGCACACGGCGTTGCTTCCCCCACTTGAATTACCACAATGTCGACAAAGCTCTATGCGTTCCTGTTTTTGAGACTTTAATCTGTTAATGACTGTGACCAGGGTGATCAGCTCTCTCAGCTCTACCAGACTGACAAGTGGACTTACAAGATGTTAGTGGCCTCGATATCTCCCCGAAGACAGTTGTCCCCCCCCCCCCTCTCCCCTCCAACCCCGGACCATCCACAGACGAATCTGCTTTCCATTCCATGGGAATGCATATGGCGGCTGAAGAACTCGAGCCCCACCTCTTCACATTTGAGTTTAAAACCAGTGTCTTGAGAGAAGCCCTCCAAATGGAACAAATCTCTTCTGAGCCCCTTCTTCCATTTAGAGGGGCAATGGCAGTTTCCTTATTGGTTGTTGGGCCAAACCCTGTTCTGGTCCCCCAGTCAATCGACCGATTGCCAGTCGCCATCGCCCTGCTCCTGGTTACCCAGTTTTTCTTTCTTAACACCCCTCACAGAGAACTTAGTTCCCAGGCTTCCACCAGCCGCTCTAATCCCAACACATTTTCCACCACTCCCTACGATAGGAAATCTGAGCAAGTGGAAATATTCGGAAAAACTGTCTTTTTTTCTCCCAGCATGGCTCTCTGATCTATTAACACTAGCTGTTTGTTGGGACGCTACTCAACACCATTTGGGATTCGGTAGCACAAGTTTTCCCTGTTGTGCCCGAAAACCTTCATCCTGTGTTGTCTAAAACAATTCTAGATGGTTGTGATGCAGCTTATTTCACTTTTTGTTATAGCTTGGACACCACCGACTACCATAAATAGAGAGTAAGGTATTATCTACTTTTACCTCTGTGTGCCTTTTGGGATCCACTGGACTCTGTGCATATTATACCTTACTTTTGTATAGTATATACAGAGGCAGCTTCCTACTCTACACTTTCTTTTCCCAGACAACCTGGATCTGTGGACTTGTGCATCCTTCCTACCGAACGTTGGGACATCGATTCCACATCTGTCAAACGATCACCCTGCTGGAGTTTTATACTCTCCCTCGCCCCTTTAAGGAGGAGAGACTCCATTGCTTCGACCCCAAGAGAGCTCTGAGCTTCTACATAGATCATACCAAAGACCACCAGGTCGACAATTAGCTCTTTGTGGGGTTCTCTGGTGTGAAAAAAGGCAAGCGTTGTTGTGCATCTCCCGCTGTATCGTGCTCTGCATTAAGATATGCTAAGCATTGACCAAGAAATGGCCTCTGGAAAGACAGTGTGCTCATTCAACCAGGGCCAAAGCTGCTATCACTGCCAGGCGGCTATATGGGCATCCCTCCATACGTTCACAATGCATTATTACATGGCCAATCCGGTTCGCCGAGATGGAGTATCGTGCCTGCTTTGTCCAGTAGCACTTTCTGGTTTGAGTCCATTCACAGATCCTCCTTCGATGAGGTGTTACTTTGGTATTTATTCAAAAGGTGAGGAATCTGTGGCTTGAAGTTTGAACCCAAGATGGCCGCGGGGGGTAGTAAGCTCTGAAACCGAGCTCCTGGCTTCACCAAATAATACCCCAAGCAGAGCCCCCCCTAGCGCTGCCCAACACCAGGAACGACGACCGAAGCTCAAGAAGGACAAGTGAAGCCTGTCCCGCCTCAGGAAAGCAGAGTCCAGCCGCCCGATCTCGCTCTACATTGATCGGCGCCCCTCTGCCCTCCTTGCGACCCCAGGACACTTACCTTCCTGACACAGACCAGCGTCGGATCCAGCAGTCCAGTACCATCGCCTGTACCAGGAACGAAGAACTCAGCAACTCAAGCCCGCCGAACAGAGCAGGACCTCATTCCACCACCGGAGCCCTGAGACGCTCGCCTCCGGTAAGCCCTTACGCCTGTCCCCAAAATGGCGGCCATTAAGGACATCGCCTGACGAGAGCCTCCTCCGGAGCCGCTCCTTTTCTCCCTGCAAGCGCTCAGTCGGCCTAATGAGCACCAAGCTACAGCCCGGATCGTGACTATTATCAGCAATCACCACTGGAGCCCTGAGACGCTCGCCTCCGGTAAGCCCTTACGCCTGTCCCCAAAATGGCGGTCATTAAGGACATCGCCTGACGAGAGCCTCCTCCGGAGCCGCTCCTTTTCTCCCTGCAAGCGCTCAGTCGGCCTAATGAGCACCAAGCTACAGCCCGGATCGTGACTATTATCAGCAATCCCTTCAACGAAGCTACAGGCTCTTCTCCGCCTCAGACTTCTTGCCTGTTTCCAAAATGGCGGACAAAGTAGACGCCGCCTGACCCTAACTTACCCCGGAGTCGCCCCTGACACTCTAAAGGTAATTACCTCGGCTGAGGTGCCTAAGCTACACCCCGATCCACCGCTAGTGTAATCTGTAAGTCCCCGCCCCGGCTCCCACTGCTGCCCTCTCACCGCCTGTCCCCAAAATGGCGGACAAAGAAGACGCCGCCTGACTCGAATGTCCCTCGGAGGTGCATCTTCCACCTGCAAGGCAACATCTACTACGCGGGCGCCAAGTGACAGCCCTATCTTCCTCCTTTTGTAATAATTAAAGTCTCCCTCCGGCTCCCTCTGCTGCCCACCGCCGCCGGCCGTGTGCCTGACCTCAAAATGGCGGCCATCGAAGACATTGCCTGACGTTACAGTGAAGTTTCTGACTGCTAAACTCGAGTGGGGCATCCAACAGGGGGACAACGGATCGTCCTCTCCCACTATTCACATCCACTTCCCCTAAATGACCAAGGAGACCCTGTAGTCTCAAAAACCCTTACCTTTACACCAGATAAGGTGCAACTCTATCAGAATGATCATGGACAATAGAGCTTGCTGTCAGCAACCTAGAACTGCGTCAGGTCAGATCCTGTACTGAGCTGGCCATTGGAGTGTACGTCTGGGAGGCTCTTTGCATGCCCTCCCCTGACCAGAATCCTCATCTCACTCCATTCTCAAGACGCTAGTCTACAAAAAGTCCATCAACTAATCGAGTCCGATCACCTGCATACTCCCAAGAAGTACCACACGGGCTCTAAGACCCTCTCCTCAGGCCTGGAACGTCACCCTCAATCACTCCACGGGAACAACGCGGCTCGATACCCTGGGCCACCTTAGCTCCAAGCTTCGGATCTCAACTCATCCAGGCTCTCCCACCCTCTACTATCCACACGATGGCCCGGGACCAATCGCCCCCTCCTCCTCCAATCCCACTTGTCCACCTCAAACCTCACAGTCGGAACTCCTTCACCATCATCTTCCCCCCCTCCTCTCTACAAAGCTCAGACGCACATTCAAGCAGAAACTCATCCGCAAACATAAAGAAACCCTAATCATTGACATCTACCACTCGACCACCACAGGACCGACGAAGATGGACCTAATATTCCACACCGAAAGACCCGAATACTGGGTCTTCACAATCAGATCACGGATGTTCATTGCCAAAACCACCTCCACTGCCCACAGCTGCAAATTAACTACGATTCTTCCGTTCAGATCAGTTGGCAGGGGCTATACAACCGTGACTATCTTCTCCAATGGCACAGTCCTCATACAAGCCAACAATGATAATCTGGAAGCTTTTGACTCCTTATTTCCCTCTCTCAAGTCCGCTCTCCTACCCATCTCGCATCAACACCCTCACCATCCTCTCCCTCTACAATCAGAGATGATCGCGACACGACCCACTCCGATCCACACAAAGCCCGTCTGGCTCCCCCCCCCCGCCTCATCCCACCCTCCTCGCCCATCCATCCACCACCAACAGGAAACGCAACTCTCACCCCCTTTGCCCCCCCCCCTACCCCCCACAGTTACTACCCACCCCCGAGGACATTCACCCCCCGGTCAACAGGCAGCCCACAGCCAACGAGCCTCCCCTCCAATGTCCCTCCAACACTCAAACATCCCCCACCCCATCCTCCCCCCGACCCTCTCCCCTTCCCTCCCATGTCCAATCTCCCACCCAGCCCTCTTCCCACACCACCCCCTCCCTCTACCCCGATCCCTATCTCTCAACTTACTCTCCCTAACCACATCACGCCCGGTCCCACTGCAGATGCCCACAACACCTCCATTGATTCCATAACCAGAAGGCTCTCAGCCTTGGAAAAACAGGTCGACTCCATCACCCAAGGCCTTACAGTAACACTCCTCAACCTCGGTTTTGCCTGTACTCCCGTCAAACACCCTACCCGAACAGCCCTCCTCGCCAACCCCAACATCACCCAGGGTCCCATAGTACCCATCAGTACTCAATGTAATACCCCCAAACCTTCCAATACCCCTCCCCTAACGTCCCTCCTCGCCAATGCCATCATCACCCAGGGACCCACAGAAGCCCTCAACACTCACCCGATTGATCCCCACCCCAAGGTCCTGGCTTCCAGTCCCAAAAAAACCGAACTCCCCAGAACCTCACGGACCAAGCCTCCGACAACTAACCCATCTCACTCCCTAGCAGGCTCAAAACACCTGACCACCAGACCACTCAGATCAGAAGCCCCCATGTCAGACAGTGAAGCAGCATTACTAGCCACGACCTACGACTCTCCCATCTCAGTCTCACCTAAATCTAAAATCCAAGTAATCACTGGTTTCCGGAAAGATCAACCCACCCTCAAACGACAAAGACTACCAGTCCTCACCGCCATACCCAGAGAAGTTAAAGACAAAACCACCAGCACTCAGGAGAGAATCACCAACTGCCTCCTAATGAACTGCAGATCGGCCTCATTACATGCAACGGACATAGCTGAAGCCATCCTCACACACGACATAGACGTTGCATTCCTCACTGAGACCTGGCTTAATAAGTCATCTCCCCCCTGCCTAGACATGCTGGTTCCACCGGGATTCTCCATCATCTCCAAAGACAGAATAGAACAACGAGGAGGTGTAGTTGCTATCATCCACAAGGACAGCTGGAACATCACAGAAACCTCCCCCTTTGAATACAACTCATTTGAATGCCTATCCGCTTCCATCAAAACCAAAGACAATGACTCTCTACTCTGCCATCTTCTTTATCACTCCCCGGGCAGAAACAATGAGTTTGGAGACCAACTATCCAACCTGATCGCCCAAGACGCTCTCGATGACTCCAAAAACATAATCCTTGGTGACCTGAATCTCCGATGGAATGAATCCCATAACCCTCTAATTAGATCACTATCCAACCTCCTCACCGACAACAACCTCACTCAACATTGCACCGAGGAGACACATTACAAAGGAGCCACATTGGACGCCATCATTGCACAAAAGAATTCAATCACGATCAACCACATACTCCCTGTCGACTGGTCAGATCACCATATGATCCTATTTCACATTAATCACCCCATCATCCCGCTTAAACCTCCCCAAGACCCACCCAAATGGTCAAGAAACCTCTCCCAAGTCCCCCTAGACATTCTAGAAGGGCAGCTAAGTTCTCTTCTTCTAGACAACTCCCCACATCTTTCGACCAACGAACTCACTGACCACTACAACTCTGAGCTAGTCTCCATTCTCGATAATCTAGCTCCGCCAAAGCTCAAAAGAAGCCGCGCCACCCCATCCAGAACGTGGTTCAATGCGGACCTCAACGCAGAAAGAAGATCATTGAGAGCCAAAGAAAGAAAGTGGAGAAACAACCCAACAACCACCCTTCGCCTACAACTAAAAACAGCCCGCAAGAAGTATAACAACAATATCAAAAGCAAGAAATCCAGCTTCTTCCGAGAGGCTCTAGCCAACTCCAAAAACAGACCTAAGGAGCTCTTCAACATAATCAGACATCAAACATCCAAGCCTCTACCCCCACCCTTGCAAGCGTCCAAAGAACTTTGCGATAACTTCGCCAGCTTCTTCAACGACAAGGTCCTAAAAATTGAACTATCTCTAGACATCAGTAACGCAGCCATCCCTCAGACCCTCTTCTCTGGTCCCCCCCCCCCGCACCGTGGCTAAGCTTTCGCCACATGCAGGAAACTGAGATAATCTCGCTGATCTCGACCTCCAAACCATCAGCTCACATCTCAGACCCCATTCCTCCCTCACTAGTCAAAAAAAATGAATCTCACTTTAGCTCCCATCTAGGGCAAAATCATAAACAGCTCCCTACAAAGCGGAGTGGTCCCTGACTGCCTAAAAATGGGACAAGTCACTCCTTTGCTGAAAAAACCCGGTCTTGACTCTGCAGACTTAAACAATTTCAGACCGATATCTAACCTCCCTCTACTGGCCAAAACACTGGAACGCTGTGTTCTTCTGCAACTGACTCATCATCTGGATAAAATCAATCTCCTCGATCCCCTCCAATCTGGCTTCAGACAAGGCCGCAGCACAGAAACCGCGATGCTGAACATCATAGATGACATTCACGGTTCTCTTGACGCTGACAAGTGCTGCCTTCTCATACTCCTTGATCTATCCGCAGCTTTCGACACGGTAGACCATAAGCTCCTCATCAAAACTCTGCAAGCAAGAGCTGGCCTCGGCGAAGTTGTTCTTGATTGGTTTTCTTCCTTTCTCCACAACCGTTCGCAAATAATAAAACTGAAGAACTTCACCTCTGAAACGCAGCAAGTCAACAAGGGTGTCCCCCAAGGATCAGTACTTTCACCTCAGCTCTTCAACATCTAAATGGAACCGCTCGCCAAACTACTCAGGAATGCCAATATCCTCTTCCACCTCTACGCGGATGACACGCAGATCTACCTGGAAACCTCCTCGCTTAATGACATCCACAGACTAAATGCTGTCTTAAAAGATGTTCAAGACTGGCTGACAAAAAACCACCTGAAACTCAATCCCGACAAGACCGAAACTCTTCTCATCTCAAACAAAGAAGACAATCCTCAAATCACTGAATGGCTGAAGTCGATCGATGCTCTTAAAGGTTCTCTCACGCCAACTGATTCCGTCAAATCCCTGGGTTTCACCCTTGACCCCAAATTAACCCTGACAAACCACATTAAGAACTCGGCAAAAAGTGCTTTCTTCAACCTCAGACTGCTGAATAAAATAAAACCTTTTATTCCAAACAAAGACCTCAAACTAGCCACCCAATCTCTAGTTCTATCTAGACTGGACTATGGGAACTCAATCCTTACAGGCATACCCAAATCACACTTGGCTCCATTAAAAACAACACTACATGCGGCAGCAAGAATGATCACAGGATGCAAAAAATTTGACAACATCTCCCCAGCACTCAAAGAACTTGAATGGCTCCCGGTGGAAATGCGTAGCTCCTTCAGAACGGCCTGCCTAACACACAAGGCCCTCCACACCGGTAAACCAGAATACTTGGCTAACAAGCTCAAAAAAGCAGGCCAAAGCAGATATTTGAGAAGCTCCAACTCCCTGTTGCTCATCCCACCTAAAACCAGAAAGAAGAAAACTGCGGACTGCTCCTTCACTGGAAATGCCCCCAAAATATGGAACTCTATCCCCCCTCATATCAGAACTCTACCTTCCTATCCGGACTTCAAGATCCAACTCAAATCCTTGTTCCTCACCCGTTCCCTGGGTCCTAGATAACGAGGATCTCCCTCCGAACTATGTGCTATCTCTGTATCCTTCTACCAAAAGGCCTACTGCTACGAACTTCTCCTCCCCCAACATTGTCTTTGAGGACTGCCTTTATTTGTTACGTATCTTTTTGCTCACCATGCCTTTCCTTTTACTGTAAAGCGCTCTGCTACCTTCGGGTCTTGTTAGCGCTATAGAAAACTTCTAAATAAATAAACTATCTGAAGAACAAGTTACTTACCTTTGGGAACGCTCTTTCTGCTAAATAATCTATCTAGCTGAAGATTCCTCACTTCCCCTTCTCTCCTCCCTGTTCTGTGGTTGGACTATTTCAATTCAAAAGACTTTATTCAGTTAGGAACAAACCATAAAAGTACAAATATAAAACACAGTACGAAACGATGAAATAAATATGCAGAGAATAAAAATTTGACAAAGATACAATCCAACTACATAGACAGAAAAAATCGACTCCATGCAATAAAAACAAACAATATAGTACACTTCTTCTCCTTCAGACAGATTGGTTTAGTACGTGAGTCTGGCGTTACATAGATTCTAATCGGTGGCAACTACCATTTATAATTTACTAAGGAGAAGTACTCTGGGTGTTGGTAGATTCATTTTCCAACAATACGCCTATGCTTATACTGAGGCCATGAATCTCTAGACGGTGTGACACCTTATCAGTTGAAGCAACTGAAGGTACTCAAGGGCTTCCTTGCATTTCTGTATATTTAAGTTTTGCAGTAAAGGTTTAGTATGCATATGCTGAACAGCATATAGCATGGACTCTATCCATTAATAAGATCCCAAGTCTGGGAACCTGCTCACTGTCTACCAGTTTACTTTTGGGGCTCTTTGTTGAAGGGTGTGGACAGTCTTGAAGGCAACCGACATCAGCGCACTGGAGTGGTCCCTTTTTAGGCTTTGCACGTCATTTACTGAGGGGAACAGCATCAGTGTGGAGCCATATGGCACCACCTTCCAGCATGCAGAGGTACTGCTGAAACGTTTCCAGAATCAGTCTGACACCATAGGAGTATTTAAAAGGAGAGAAATATGTGACTAGATAAAGTCTCTACTAAAGTCTTTACTGAAAGTAAGTAACTTGTTCATTAGTTCTTTAACCAGCTTGTAACAGAACTTCAAAGCAAAGGTGAAATTGCCCCAACTTAACGTGGAATCTAATGAGATACTTAAATAGGTTAAATATTTAACCATAGCAACAGGAACTCCCCCAATTAGATGAGACTTTGGTTTACTATTTTTTGGGTCCGCTCGTCTTAACAAAGGTCTTAGATACATTTATTTTTAAATCTAGGTCATGCGAAGATGTGAATGAATCAATCAGAATTTGTTACCCATTAGCAGTCCTTGAGATGAGGACTACATCATCCATGTGTACAAGGATTGGATATTTTTCCCACCTGTGGTGTTTCTTTCTGATTAACAGCTGTCAGCCAATTCTTATATTAAAAACAAAATAGGAGCCAATCTGCAGTCCTGGTGCACTCCACATTTAGGACTTTTTAAAGCAGACCACTCCATTTGGCCCATAGTGGACCATGGTGAGGAAGGCCTTCTCCATCACTGTATTTTCCATTAGGGTGCATAGTTTTGAGTGGTTTACGGTCTCAAAAGCACAGGTGAGGTCCAGACCCTTCTCACTTGCCTCTCTTTGCCTTGAATTTGCAAGTCCTCAAACTGCTCCAGACCTGGTTTCACAAGGCAAGGTACCATCCGATGACATTAGGCCATGCCCATTTCACACTTCAAACTTTTATTCGAGTCGCCCCATAACGGTGGATGCTGAAGGGCTTGGTGACCAGAGCAGGTAAGAGAACTTCGAGTAAGTGGTGTTCTTGAGCTTAACAGTTTGAGATCCCAGCTCTAAAAGTATCTTAAATCCTCATCAATCTTTGCCATTGTTTATGCTGAGGATCTGATTGTTTTCCTTCACTATTTCTCTCTATTTTAGCGAGAACCCCACCGAGGGTGAATATTAAAGATGATGGATTTCCCATTAAAGGTTGTGAAGACCTCCTGGTGGTCGGTTTGGCTGTGTGCTGGGGAGGAAAGGATGCATACTTTATTTCACTGCAGAGGAAGCAAGAGCAAACTGGTGAGGGATGTGCTTGAGGGGGGCTTCCAAGGTGTTTTTGTGCACACAGGTATGAGTGTTCCATGGGGGCACACATCTAAATGGTTCTCTTCCAGAGGATCCTCATCAGTAGTCATAAGCACATGAATATTCCGCCCATGCGCAGGACCATTCATGTGCTTATGACTTTGATGAGGATACCCCTTTGATGAGGATTAGTAACTTATTCATATTGCCTGTTAACCTTCATGCATTATGTTGACCTTTATGAATCATGTTGTATTTTACAGTTTGCATGAAAAACAATAACCATTAGTTCATCAGTTGTAGCTCTAGCAGGGGCTGTTAGATCAGCAGCAAAAATATCACTCTGGCTCTTTGACCTTCCAGGCCTAATGTTTCTTTTTGTTTGGTGAGAAGAATCTCATGGAAAGGGTCATTGCCACATTTCACGACCAGTTTTTATTTCTACAGAGTTTGGATAGACCGATTAAGATGTCACAGGTCCTCATTCCGGCGTCCAACTATTAATTTAGATTTTGAATATTCCGAATTTCCACCCTCCAGCCCCCTAGCATTCCTCATAGTAATCTGTTGTGTCAACCAGTATTGGAAAGGGCTTTAGCACCTCTGAACAATATAGATCTGTATTTGTTTACTTTTCTAAATTCTGTATGCACCCTGCCAGGCCACACTTGCCCATCCAGATCAGAAGGGTCCAGTCTGTTCTCTTTGTTAATGTGGAATGGGTGTCTATCAACAGTGCATGCATCTTCTTCATCTATTTTTATTTCCTTTAACAGATTTCCACTTTTTGACACTTAGCACTTGAAGCTTTCTTGGTCATGGGCTTCCCACTTACGATGTACTGCTTCTCACTGTGAGTTACTGGAATGGTCTTATACTGATGTGTGCACTTAGTAGGGGCTCAGTTCTGCCCCTGTACGTATTCTTTCACCTAGCACAGACCTTTAGTTCTCCGAAATCCTAGGATTTCCATGAATTTGAGTGTATTGAATAAGAGTAAGAGCCTTTGAAGCCTTCGATGTGTGGTAATACTCAACCGCTAGCTCTGAATAGGTCGAACACGCTGTCGTTGTTTCTACTGTCATGTCGCTGCTCTCAGTGTTTGGCATCTCCTGACCTAGACGGGACTGCATCAGAATAAGCTAAAGACGACTGACAGCCCCACTCGAACCCCCGGGATGGGTACTATACCCATTTAGAGAGGGTTCCTTTGTATAGTAGAAAGTCACCCCACCTAAGGATTTACCCCGCTCAGTATGTTTTAGACTTCTATCAAGCCACTGATACTTCTGAGAAAACAGTAGTTATTTATGGGTTTCACAAGTAAAAAAGACCTTGAACCCATTTTAGGGCAATTCTATGCAGGCTGAAACATTACACCTTTCTCACTGGGTCGAAATATTCACCTGTATTTGTTTAGTTTTTTAACTTTACTTACTAATAACATGAATGAAACATCCATCAGTTATTATTTACATTTACCCCCTTGGTTTACTCTCTTTCTACTAAGACACCTCACCATTATATTTGAAGGAAGTAGGGTCAAAAGTGCTCCCCTAAGTAGGGCTGTAGTTCACATTATAAGAGTGGGTGAGAGCCTTCTGTGATAAACAGGAGGAATTTTGAATTTGACCTTCCATAAACGCCAGATCCATGGCTAAAGAAAGGTTCACTGGCTCCCAATCTGCTGCAGGGGGATGTCCAGAGGCCATCCTTTCTCTTCCATAGTATCCACATGGATCTGAATAAGAAACCAGGTTTTATCGGGATTCCTCCCAAATGTGGTCTGCTTCGGACGTCTAGGCTATGTTGGACTTGGAGTCCAAGTGCGTTGATTTTCATGGGTGATGCTCTCAACAGTGGACTTCTGGAACTTGGACATCTTCCAAAAGCACTGAGCCATATTTGTGTAACCGTCAAATGTGGAGAGATCCTTAATGGTTCAAAGAGTAACTCCCCCTCCCCTTCCTATGGGGATTCCAAGTTTGTTTAGACTCATGTAACATACCATTCATCATATTAAAACATTTAAAACCAAAAATTTAAACATTCAGTATATATACAAAATATTTTTGGCCAAGGTATTGGCCCACAATGCAAAAATTAAACCATAATTTAGACACACTTCACTTCCTGTGACCATGCATATGCAGCTCAGCCATGCTGTTAGTAACTTAAATCAGCAGGCAAGCATGGCCCTGTTTTTGCAGCAATTTGTCTGTTCCTTGAATCATCAAAACACTAACTGTCCCTGTTCCTCCTATATGCTTAACATATGTACTGACATTTTTATCAGTAAACAGCTCAGGGAGTCTCACCTTCCAACAGTGGGATTCAGCGTCACCAGTTTAATCATGTTTATTTATTGACTGATTTTTGTAGCACAGCTGTACTTTAATAGTGATCAGTGTGCTTAACAAACAACCAGTGGACAAACAAAGAAGGGTGGATGAGAGGTTGTAGTAGTAGATAAAGTAAGGGAGAAGTTTCTATTTGGTGAATGTGAGCGTATTCATAGTCAGTAAGAAGACTGCACACTGCGACAGATACTGAGCGTGAGAAAGTAGAATTGAGACCAAGAGTAAAGGTAGGTACTGATTAAAGGTAAGGTAGATTCATGTAGAGTTGGAATAGTTTGGGTTTAAGCACCTTTCTAAAGGTGAGCAGATCCTATAGTGTCCTGAGGGATGGCGGAAGGGTGTTCCAAGAACTTGTTGTAGCGCCTGTGAAGGATTACTTTATGGCCATAAAGATATTGAAGGCAGTAGTTTGTATTAGGAGTGAGTCTTTATTTCCAGGCCTTCTTAGTACTCCTTAAGTGGCAGGAAGTGAAGCTAAGAAGAGGGGAGTGCCTAAACTAAGGGCCTTATGAGTCAAACAGCTAATCTTAATTTGTATTCTGGAATGGATAGGAAACCAGTGTAATTCCTTTCACACAGAAGAAATCAGACAGGTTGTAAAGTGGGAGACTCCTTGTCTACAGCTCAGCAGGGCACCAGGTTTCATACTCCATGTATGCGGTTGCCAATATATTTGGGTCATCGTTGTAGCCCTCTGCTCAAACTTGTATCCTTGCCCCCTCTTGTTTTATAATGGGTTCGTTCTTTTACTTTTATATCAGTGTGCTTTAGGGGTGTCATCCTCTGATCTTGGGTGTATGTACAAATATCAAGTAGCTAACGGTCCCGTAGCCGGACCAGATGTCGCTACTCGCACTACTGTTGTGGTCCCTTTTCTGGGTTTCTCCTTATCATTTCAATTATGTGTAATTAATACTCCAATTTTCATTTGTGTGTAATCACTCAAATGCATTCACTGTTAGAAAAGAAGAAACCCAGAAAAAGGGCCACAACAGTAGTGCCAGTGGGGACACACGACTCGGCTACGGAACCATTAACACCTTGACCTCTGCAGATGCTCTCAGGTGGTCTTGAAGTTGCTCACATAATTTCTGCTTTATGGACACTGTCATTTTTCCTTGTGTCATTGGGCACGTGGTTATACACTGTGCAATGTCTACTCAGCTCTTGAGCATGGTATGTAAACCAATATTAACATTAATATCAGAGTATGACAATGAAACTACAGGAGATGTGTACAGAACTGATGTAAATCAGAGTCGAGGCTTCCACCACTCACTCCTTTAGTTGCCACTCAGTGAGAAGGCTTTTCCATTCTCCCATGTTGGAAGAAGCTGTAATTCCTGATAGAGACTTCTAACTGCAGATTCCTCAACTTAGAATATTCCCAAGGTGTCAGACTGGATCCAAAAAATCTTGAACATTACTTTTCTACCCCGGCAGGTAACAATGATTGGCTTCGCACTGGCGGCGTCTGAGATGGAAGTGATGTGTGCAGTGCCTATGTAGGTGCCACCCCAGCGGGCAGACATCACTTTTTTTATTTCCACACCAACATCACGGATCCAGAGAGAAACCTTGTTCACTTTTTGACCACTTTTTTAGCATTGTCTCCTATTGTGATTAGAAACATTTCTCTACCAAAATCTAGGGGAAAACAAGAGCTGCCTAGTCTGGCTCACTGCTGGTGGGTCTGCCCCCGATGCCAGCCGGGGCCTCTGGATCCACCCACAGATCTGGACTGATGCCTCTGCATGTGTTGTACTCCACCTCAGCTCTATTCAATCTGATGCCATCCCAATGCAACCTGTGCCGAGCCAACCTTTCGATGGGAGTGCTGTCCAGGCCCTACCATTCCCTGGACCTACTGCTCCTGGATAGACCCTTACTCCCTTAAGGGAGGGATATGTAATGAAGGATCTGGTTTCTAGAGGAGGACTCGGAGCTAGAAGAAAACTGGCTTGAGGAGCTGGGTGAAGTCAGTGGCTTGGACGCTTCTCTGAACTCTGGCATGCTTTCTCCCTAGGACCTGTTTTGGAAGAGGGCGTATCCTCCACTACCGTGATGTATAGGACAGCGGAGGTCCTTGACCTACAGCTGGCAGCAGTTGAGGTCAAGATCACATTCTTGACATAGGTGCTTCACCCAGGAGCAGGCTCTGCTGAAGCAGAGCTCTCATTGAATGAAGACCTTACTAATGTGTTCCTTGGGGCCTGGGCCAAACCTTCCACAGAGACTCCTGTGCAAGGCATGATTGCCCGATACCACTAGCCTTCCATTCCCAGTACCCCTCCCTTGAGAGCCTGAAAAGCAAGGTCTCAACAGCAAAGGTCAACCAAAATGCATTCCCTTCCACCCCACTAGACAGGGAATCGAAGAGGCTGGACACCTTTAAGAAGACTACAGAGGACCTTCTGCATTCACTGGGGTTCACTATCAACATGCCAAAGTCACACCTGGCCCCTCTCCAATGCTCCCTTTCTTCAGAGCTGTTTTGGACACAGTGCTATTCCGCTCCTATTCTTGAGAGCGGTGAGTTCAGGATATTCAGGCTATGGTTCCGATATTTCAGGTTCTATCCTGGATTTAGATGTGACTTACTTCGGAGGCTGCTGGGTCTTATAGCCTCCTGAATCCTGCTGGTGAAGAATACCTGATGGCACGTGCAGGCTCTGCAGTGTGATCTAAAGTCCAAATGGACGCAGTATCAGAGAATTCTCTCCAACCAGATCCATATATTGAGACTACACAAGATCTGCAGTGGCGGCTTACTAACTGCGATTGGGTCAGTAGCAGACCCCTCTCTCTTCTCCGTCCAGAATTTACAGTAGTGACAGATGTGTCACTCATGGGTTGGGGAGGCCATCTGAGAGAGGTGGAGATCAGAGGACTATGGTCTTCAGCTGAGTCTCAACTTCACATCAATCTCCTGGAGCGGAGGGCCATCCATTGGCGTTGAAAGCCTTCCTTCTATAAATCAAGGGAAGGCTGTTTGGGTTTTCATGGACAACTCCACTGCCATGCGGTATTGCAACAAACCGGGTGGGGTTGGGTCGTGGGCCCTGTGCCAACACTTTTTTTCTAGTTGTACAGCGCCTAGAGGGATCTCTGAACACCAGGACAGATGAGGTCAGACATCTGGTGGATCACGAATGGCAGTTACACCCAGAAGTGGCCCTAGGCCCCTTCCAAGTAAGGGCTTGATATGTTTGCCACTGCCGACAATGTACCATGTCAGCACTTCTGCACGTTCGAGTTTCCAAGGTGGCTGTCACTTGGATTCCAACTTGAGTGGACCTCTGGACTCCTGCATGCCTTTCCGCTGATACCACTGCTACTCCAAGTCCTCAGGATGAGCGGGACCTACGGAGCCCAAATCATTTTTATGCCTCTGTATTGGGCATGGAGAGTATGGTATTCCAATATTCTGATCATCAGACCTTTGTTCAGGCTACTCCTCAGGGAGGACCTTCTGTTGCAGCAACAGGACAGGGTCCTGCATTGGAACCTAACCTTTGTCCCCCATCGTGCCTGGAGATTAGCCACAACAATTGAGAGTGTTTGATCTTCCTCCTGAGATCTGTCATGTCATTTTGGCAGCCAGGCATCCCTCCACCAAGACAGTATACACCTGTTGTTGGGCTAAAAGTGTGGCTATTTGCTTCACATGCCAGCTGAATCCCCTTCCTGTGCTCTTGTCAAATGTGTTAATTGTTTCTTCTTTTGTTAGCCTGGCAAGGCCTTGACCTGGGCACTGTTTTTTTTTTTTATTAAATCTTTTTATTGACATTACGACCAAACAGCGGCCAACAAGGTCACATTTAAGGGTTATACATCAGATCTTACAGAGGGTCTAGTGTTCCACCTTCGTCATGGCAAAAGCTTACAAACGGTCATTACATTAGTTCCCAGCCTCAAGTACCTGTCTACTAGGTAGGGGGGGTTCACAGATATTCCCTCTGTATTCGTTCCAATTGTGCCATATTTCCTCCCATTTACGGGGGCACCCTCGGGCTACATACACCGTCTTCTCTTGCAACATGCACCAGTCCATGTCCCGTTTCCACTCAGAGAGACGCGGAAAACGCAGCAGCCCCCCAGAGTCTTGCAATATAACGCTTAGCCACCATTTGGCCGAGTGTTACCCAGAGCCTGCCTCTAGCTGGTAAGTCCGTTAGCTCCTATATGTTTAGAATGCATCGCTTCGCTTCAGGACGCAACTCCTTCCCCCACACAACCTGCATACAACGCACTACTTTCACCCAATAGGCTTGTAGTAGCGGGCACTCCCACAGCATATGAAAGAAAGAGCCAGTCATTCCGCAGCCTCTCCTGCACTCATCTCCTTCACATCTAACCATCCTTTTTAGCCGCGTGTTCGATATGTATACTCTATGCAGGATCTTAAGCTGGATGAGCCGCAGCCTAGACGAGATGGCCACCTCTTTCGGGGAGGCTAGTGCCGATTTCCACTCTTCCTCATCAATTTCCAGCCGATCAGCCTCCCACCGTCCCTTAAGGTCATGTAGTAGATCGGGAAGATTATTTATCAACTTCTTATAGACGAGTGAGATTGCGTGTTCCTGAATGTGCCCATCTAACAGCCTATCTTCGAGGGGGGATGCCTGCGGGGGCACCGTGCCCTGTGGAATGTTTTTCTGCAGTGAGTGACGGACTTGGAGGTATCAAAAGTACTCCGTGTCTGCTAGCTCATATGTAGTCTGTAGGGAAGTAAAGGATTTGACCCCATTAGATTCCCATAAGTCCCCTATCTGGGAGATACCGATGAGGTCCCAGTTCCGGAACCCCTTCGTACGGCCCAAGAGCCCAAGTCGTTCCGAAACCCAGAGGGGAGTGGCCAGGGTAAGCCTGTTGTGCCAGCCCATGTTTCGTTGGACAATGTGCCACAATTGCACTGTATGGAGAGTCGGTCCCGTAAGCGCATGCTTGCCTGGACGTGAGTACAGCGCTGCCTCATAGTTTCCCCCCGGCAAAAGCCACCTGTCCATGCCATATCCGGGGTCGTTTCCGTCACAGTAGGTGCCCTGATTAATGGCCGATAAGTGTGCGGCCCAGTAGTACCTAAGAATGTCAGGCAGGGCGATCCCTCCATCGTACCACCCCAGCGTCAGCTTCTGCAGAGCTATTCTGGGTGCGCCGAACCAATAGAGGTGTCTCTGTGCTGCCTCAACGGCTGTGAAATAGGAGGAGGGAATCAGGTCTGGGTAGTTCTGCAGGGCATAGAGAAAGCGGGGTAGCGCCATCATTTTAAAAAGTGCTGCCCGGCCCAACAGGGAGACCGGGAGTTTCTGCCAGACAGCAGAGTCGCGCTTGAGCCTCATAAGGGGAGGGAGCAGGTTTTTATCATACATTGCAGTCTTGTCTATAGATATGAAAATGCCCAAATACATGAACCCGTCCGTGACCACCTTTATGGGACAGTCACGAGGGAGTACAGGGGTGGCTCACCGAAGGACATATAATAGTGATTTACTCCAGTTGATGCTGTAACCTGAGTTTTTCCCAAAGTTCGTAACAATGTCGAGGGCCACTATCAGAGATTTCCGGGGCCTGGAGAGGTAGAGGAGTATGTCGTCCGCGTACAGGGAGATCCTGTCCTCCCAGTCGTCAGCCCAACGCAGACCTCTGAGGGAAAAATCTTGCCTGATCCAGGTGGCCAGCGGCTCAAGGGAAAGGGCAAACAGGAGGGGCGAGAGCGGGCACCCCTGGCGGGTCCCCCTCTCCAGGGCGAAGGCCTCTGAGAACTTGTTGTTCACAACTACCTGGGCAAGCGGTTTAGAATAGAGGAGCCGCACACAAGAGATGAAACTGGGACCAAAACCCAGCTTGCGAAGGACAGCCATCATGTATGGCCATTCGAGGGTATCGAAGGCCATTGTGGCATCAAGCGATACCACTACTGCATCTTCCCCTATCGTATGGCTTCTCCCCAGCACCCCATTCAGCCGACGGAGATTAAGCACCGTGTTATGATGGGGCATGAATCCTGATTGGCCCGGATGTACCAGAGTACTGAGAACCGGCTGGAGCCTATTAGCAATAACTTTTGCTAGTATTTTAGATTCCGCATTTAGCAGGGATATGGGCCTGTACGAGGAGCACAGCTCCCTTGGCTTCCCTTCTTTAGGAATCGCCACAATGGTTGCTAGCCTTTGGTCGCGGGGTAATAACCCTTTGGACTTGCTTTCATCAAATATGCGCTTGAGATAGGAGCTAATGCCATCTGGCTTGAGCTTGTAAAGCTCAATCGGGAGGCCGTTAGGCCCCAGCGCCTTTCCAGGATGGAGATCCCTGATGGCGCGTTCCACCTCTGCCGCAGTGAGCGGCGCCTCTAGGAGATCGCGCTCTACGTCAGAGAGGGCCGGCATCTCAAGATCTGCCAGTAGTGCGTCCGAGTCTTCTTCTGGACGATCAGACCCTTTGCTGTAGACTTTCTGGAAGTGACGAGCAAATTCTGTGACTGTCACGTGGTTCTGTTACCGGAGCCATCCATTGTACGGATTTCAGCCACTACCTTGCTCGTCTGTTGTTTTTTATCGAGCCATGCTAGAAGCTTACCCGCCTTGTCTCCTTGGTCGTATATCCTGCCCTCCCTGGTGGTAGCCATCTTCTTCGCTGATTCCAACACCATCGCCTGGTATTCTGCTGTTTTGAGGGACAGCTGATGCCGCGTCCCGGGCGTGTCATGTGTACGCGTCACCGTCTCCAGCGCCTCTAGGTCTGCCTCGATTACCACTAGTTGCGCCTCCAGTTCCTTCCGCCGGCCCGCTATGGCCGACAGGGCCTCCCCTCTGAGAACTGTTTTAAAGGCCTCTTCATTACGGAGGTACCAGGCATTAATAGGTGCCACGCACCCTTCTCGTCTGGTGCCTATAGTTAAGTGGGCCATAACCGGCGAATGGTCAGAGATACCTCTCACTAGATGCGTGGCTGTGTGCACTGTTGTGTCTTGGTGTAGAGGAGTAAGGATGTAGTCGAGGCGTGAGAAGGAGTTGTGTGGCACCGAAAAGTAAGTGTATTGAGTGTCAGCGGGATGTGCCAGACGCCATATATCAGTGAGGCCAAACGTATCTAGGAAATCTCCTAACCATCTCTGTCCCCTAGGTATTTCCCTGGGTGGGTGTCTATCCAGCGTCCAGGAAACCACTGCGTTGAAGTCCCCCCCAATGAATAGCTGCCCGACTGGGAGGGATAGGAGGAGTTTACCCAGGTCAGTATATGCTTGCGACTGGAGTCCCGGAGGGACATATGTGGATATCAAAGTTAGCCTGCGCCCCTCCCATTTACCCGATACTGTGGCAAAGCGGCCCTGCGAGTCTGTTTCAGTGTGTTCGGGGAGGAAGGGAAAGGAGCGCCGAAGAAGGATGCCCACTCCCGGAGACCCCGTGGTGAAGCCGGAGTGGATTACCAAAGCATAGCCATATCTGTTTAGAGCGTGACAAGTATTACCCAGCAAATGAGTCTCTTGTAACAGTACAACGTCAGGCTGGTTGCACTTTAGGAACTGGAGTACCATGGTGCGCTTTAGTTTGTCCCCGAGCCCATTCACATTTCACTTAGTATCTTGAGGCTTTTGTCCCATTTCTTAGCCATAGCCATCGCTCACACCCGGCGCGGATCCTCGAACCTCTGCCCACCAGATCTGCTGAGGACCTCTCATTTGTGACCAAACAAACATTCCCCCCCCTTCTCTGACTCCCCACAGCTTCCCACCCTCCCCGCTTTCCCCCCTTGTCCCCCCTCCGTTTCCCCCCTTCCCTCCCCGCCCCTTCTCGTCCTCCCGCCCCCGTCCTTCCCTTGCCCAACCGGACTCATGGATCCCCTTCAAAACAACCCCCCCTCCCTGCTCCCTGCTCTGTAGGTTAAAAACTACTCACTGCCCCAATTAGCACAGCGCCTTTCTCCCAACCCAACCCAGGAGCGAGGAAACTCCCCTCCCGAGGAAACTCTGTTAGGGAGATCGTGTGCCAGCCCCGACTCCGGCCACCGTGCCTCTGCTGCCCCCAGACTATAGAGTCCCTGAAGTAATGGAGCACCACCAACCACCAGCAGAGTCCCGGAGCCACTTGGCAGCATTATGACCTTCCCACCTTAACTCAAATGTCATAAACATCACAGTTGCAGTATACGTTACAGTTCAGCAGGATGGGTCCGCAATCAAGGTCCTAGGCGTGCAGCCGAATCCCGGCTCGAATCCCCCCGGGGGCTAGCATATCTGGAGCGCCATGAGTGCTGGCTTTGTGTGTCCCCTTCCGATTTGTCCGCAGCCGACCCGGGGGATGGGCCCCGAGCCTCTCTCCATGTGCCCCGATCCTGTCGCTCCTGGGCCGTCGGTGCCGCCGGGTCAAGCCATTCTTGGACCGCCTCCGGGGTGGTGAAAAAGAGTGATTTGGCTCCCACGATGATCTTTAGCTTGTCTGGGAAGAACATCATATATTTGATGCCCCGGTCTCGTAGTGCCGCCTTTACCCCCAAGAAGGAGCGCTGCTCCTGCTGGACCTGCAGGGTGAAGTCAGGAAAGAAACGGATGGTGTCCCCCTCGTATTGCAGGTCGCCCTGTTGCCTTGCCGCCTGGAGGATGGCGTCACGGTCTCTATAGTTCAATATTTTGGCAATGATCGTTCTGGGCGGTGCCCCCAGCTTGGGTTCGGGGACCGGTGCGCGGTGGGCCCGTTCAATCGTGAACATTTTTGACAAGCGTTTGGGCTTCAGATGTTGGAGGATCAGGTCTTCAAGGAACAGTTCTACACTTGGCCCTTCCGTTTCCTCCGGCACACCCACCACGCGAATGTTACTTCTTCGGGCCCACCCTTCCTGGTCCTCGAGGCGGAGGGCCATTTGGCGATGTTGGTGCACTAATTCGTTAATCCTGCCTTCAAGTCGTTTTTCAGAGGTTTTCAGCGCTTTGATGTTCGTCTCATTCGCTTTCGATCTGTCCGTGGTCTTACTCAGGTCTGTGCGAAGGAGATTTACCTCGATGGAGATTTTGTCCATTTTGGTTTCGAGGTTGGTGCCTAGTGATTGAATCGCGGCCATTATTGACGTTAGGGATGGTTCCGCTTGGCCCGTCTGGTCCCCTTCAGCCGCCCCTGTTGGTTTCTGGCCCAGTGGCACCGCGTATTTATCCAGTTTATTAGTCTTTCTGGACGTACCTCCCTTTGGCCTCATGGCGAGCAGGTGGTGCCCCAACGGTCCAGCCGTCTGGGCCGTGCGGGCGGTGGGCAGCCGCGGGGAGCTCCGACGTTTCCGCCCCCAAGGCCGTGCGGTGGGTGTCGTCCCGTAGCTGGGAGAGCCCCAACTCAACTACTCAGATCATACGGCGATGGAAGGTACACCGCCTCCGGCTCCAGCTCGCTGACCCTGGCCAAGGGCGTTCCCCCACAGTCGCCACCGGTCCAAGCAAGCCGCCCACGGGTCCAGTGTGCCACCACTTTGGAGATCGTACCGTCAGGGCACCAGCCCCGCACCACTGCACCTACACTTGAACGGCTCTATCACTGGCCTTCCCACTGCCTCCAGTCCTTAATACTGCTTCTGGTGCCAAAACCTCAGGTAGGGCTCATCTTCCCTTCGCCCAGCGTTGCATGGGGACACTTCCCCCCCAGGGCTCCCCCGTCAGGCCTGTCAGATGGCACCCAGCTATGCCGGTCCGGCACCTCCGCCGCCATGGGGTATCCGCCGCCCCTCCTCCGAGTCCGGAGCCCTCACCTCGTCAGGGGGGGGCCTGCAGGGGCCTCGCGCAGCCCACCGGGCAATCCTCTCTCTCCGGGCCCTTCTCTCACTGTGGCCACACACCGGATCAACAGGGTGTGGTTTGATGCCCCCGGGGGCTCTCCGTGGCCCCACCCTTTGTCGCTGCAGGTCTCTGGCCTCACCGGGTAGTTGTAAAATGGCACGGCCCGGGCGCTGTGCTCACTGGCCTTCCTCACAAGCAGGCGGCCCTCCTCCGGCCCTCTTGGCGTGAGTAGGCCCCAAGCCGGGGCCTCGAATGTAGCTCCACTCGTCCCTGTGCCTCCAGGCTCAGCAGCTGATAGTCCGCACCGGGTGAAGGAGAGATGGTGCGGCCCGGGCGCCGCGTCTACAGGCCTTTCCACAGGCCGGCAGCCCTCCTCCGGCCTTCGTTGTTTGGATAGGCCCCATGCCGGGGCCTCAAGTGCAGACTCACCCGGCCCGAGGGCTCCAGGCGACATCCCTGGGTCAGCCTCAGCCCGAAAAAAGGCCGCGACTCGGCCGAGCCAGTTCGTGGAGCTCCGGTTTCAGCACCGCTCGATGGCCCTAACCAGCAGGGGGTCGGGGCGCTAGTGTAGAGGCGCCCTGGCCAGGATTTTGTGCGGATTTGAAAGGGGGCAGCCTCGTTCCCGTCGGAACTCGGGTCTCAGGCGGCCATCTTCGCTGGTGCCTGGCCACGCCCTCCGACCTGGGCACTGTTAAAGGTTATATTTCGACTATCTCGACTTCTCTGCAGCTCATGGTTCAAACATCTTTGTTCAAGTAACCAGATGTGACAATGTTTCTAAAGGGTTTGCAGTATCTGTTCCTTCCTACTCTTTGTTACGCCACAATGGGATCTCAATCTAGTCTTAACATTCTTGATGTGCACCCCATCCGAGCCCTTGCGCAATAGTTCTCTACGGCTGTTGATTCTGAAAACGGTCTTTCTCGTGGCCATTACTTCAACAAGAATGTTCAACTTCTGTCTCTTAACCCTCAATACACCAGTTCTCCCCAGACAAACTGATCCCCTAGACACATTCCCTTTTTCTTCCAAAGGTGGTCACTCCTTTTCATATAGGCTAGAGCATCACGCTGCCCTCTTTTTCGCTCCACCTCCACATTCAGAGGAGGAGGAGGAGAGATTCCATTGCTTAGATCTAAAAAGAGGCCACTCCTTTTATATTGATCGCACTAAAAATCACTGGGTGGACGATCAATTCTGTATTTGGTTTGTTAGGGATAAGAAAGGCAAGCATTACAGAAATGGATCATCTCTTGACGGATTGTGCTCTACAATAAAATCTGCTACACACTAGCCAAGCAGCAGCCTCCTGAGGGCTTGAATTCCACCAGGGTCAAGGCTACTGCTACTACTACGTTAGCACACAGGGTACCTGTTGTGGACATTTGCCACGCCGCTACATGGGCATCACTTCACACATTCGCAAAGTACTACTGCTTGGACAGTCAGGTCCGTAGAGACGAGCATTTCTCTAGATTTATCCTTCTGGACTATTTGGTTTAAGCCAGTTCTCAGAAAGACCTCCAGGCAGATATTGGGAGAAATCTTTGGTTAGAAGTCTCTATCGGAAGAACAAGTTACTTACCTTCAGTAACACTTTCTTCTTGTAGAGACTCCATCTAACCGCAAATGCCTCACCAATTCTCCCTTCCTTCCCTTCACCTAAAAGATCCAACTAGACACTCCACACAGGTCTAACGCTGTTTTTACACTGCTCCAAGGCTTGCGTGCAGAAATATTCACATAAGAAACTGCTGTCAGCGCCCCTGGGTGGCGCATATATATGCACTGTGCACGGTACCTCCAACGTGGCTGACAGAGTTGATCAACACGACCTACCAGAGTGCAGAGGTACTGCTCAAGAATTTCCGGATCTGGTCTGATGCCTGGGAAATATACTAAGGTGAGGAAACTGCGGTTAGATAGAGTCTCTACCACAAAGAGCATTACAGTAAGTAAGTAACTTGTTAATTTACAGTCACTTAAGGTAGAGAAACGTGGATACCGATCTAGCGTTCCTGGTAGAGTAATAGAACACAAGGCCTTCCAATGTGAGATTCTGACTGGCACTTACTCCTGCGTGGGTGGCCAAGGGATGACCTGCAGCTTTCTCAATTCCCCAGGACTGAGGCAGGTATTGGGTATCATTCTTAGCAGATGTTTTGTTCAGCATTCCGTCCAAAAACAGTTTCTTTTGCATATGTCGCCCTAAGTAGGAAGGGTATGTCCATACATGGGTCCCGTGCTCACTGCACCACTGGACTCAAGCTAGCCTGGCTGATGAAGGGTGATACCCTTGAACCGGTCCCAGGATGCTTGTTTCCGGTCCAGGGAGGACCTGGCTTGGCAGTTGGAGCTGGACTGTTCCCACAAGGAGCAGGCCTGATTTTCATATGGTTGGGTCCAAACTGGGGTGGTGTGGTGAGCAAAAGAATGATGGATTTAACCCAGATTCTTGTGGCTGAGGGTGAATGCTTGCATTGTCCAGCATTCCGTCCATCAACTGTTTCTTTTGCATATGATTCCCTGCTTTTGCGGCATCGCGGGCTTACTGTAGCTCAAGGCCACAGGCCCGCCAGTTGAGGATTGCTAGCTACCGCCTTTCCCCCAGCTTCCACCTATGGCGCTTACCTGATCCGTCTCCTCTTGGCTCCCTAGGCTGCCTTGTTTACTCCCCCGAGTCAGTGCCTGAAACTGCGCGGGTTTCTGTACAGCATAATGGAGGCATCCACTCACCGCTTCTCGCCCTATCCTTGCCGCGGGCTTATGAAGCCACCTCTTGTCTCTCACTCCATTTTTAGGTCTCGCCTAGCCTTGCAGCGCTTGCGCGCTGTCACTCTGCGAGACCTCTTGCGATCAAGGAGATTTTAGAAGGGGACTTGAAGCCCCCGCCCATCATTTTCATTGGGTCGCTTCAACGTTTATGCTAAACGCTGGCTTCCCATTGAAAAGGATGCTTTTTGGTTACCGCCCTGTCTCCCTTTTGGACGGCCCATCCGGACTGGGTCGTCTGCTTCATGGCTGTAGTGAAGCTATTTCTTATCTTTAGGGGGCGTGCACAGAGTTTAATGACTTTTTCACTCTGCAGGCATGCACAACGTGCATGGCGCACTTTCATTTTCTCTGATGGCAGTTGTCTTGTAGAAAGAGACACTAAAGTAACATCTCGCTCAGTTTATTTGTTTATTTTAACTTTATTTCTGAGCGCGGCGCCCTCTTTAGGGACACTGCGCTCAGTTTAATTATTTTTCCATTCGCCTCTCTCCCTTAAACCTGGCCAAGTCCTTCATAAGCCCCTCCATTTCCCCTCTACACACATAACTCCTTGTTATTATTCTGTGTAGTGTTGCCTATCTTTTCCAGGCCGGGTGATTTGTTTTCTAGCCAAAAGCGGGATGTATTGGGCAGGGCAGGCAACAGGCACCTCTCAGTAATGCCTTTTAGCCTGTCAAGTCAGCATGAACTAACCATTCAATTGCCTCTCCTTGCCTTTGATTACCCACGTCGGTGTGTGAGACCTTCATATGTTGAAATCAGCAAGAGCCAAGCCGAGGCACTTGGATTATTTAAGACCTGCTGTCGTGGGGTGGAAGGTAAGGGCTGTTTTCATGAACCTCTACGGAGGCGAGGGGATTTACGCTTCACTCGTGTGAGGTAGAAGCTGTTTACCGTATGGCAGTGACTACTAGAAGGCAGAATCTGCCCCTCCCCTCTAGACCCTCTTAAAGCCCTCAAAGCTGTTTTCATGGATCCCGCAGACTGACCCCTCACCAGTGGCAGCCCCAGAAAGCTCCTGACACCTCACCCCCCAAAATAAATTCCACTGGCTATAAACTATACAACCAATAAAATATGATGGGCCTGATCAGGCTCGGTTCTACCACTTGGGATCTGGGAGGGCAATTGAGAAGCATGGATGGGCCATAAAGATAGGTGGGTTTGTCCAGAGTTTCGGGTGTCTGAGAGCTGGGTAAGGGCATGCCGGAATGTCTTCTACAGATGTGAGCTGCACACCTTACTCACTGCGGGCTCTGTCTGCTCGTTGTAACTGTGTATTTTTAGAGGCTTAAAACAATGGGCATAATCTCTTCTGTTCTCTCCATTGGACGCATCTTTCTGTGTATCCCTCCCCTCTCCTGACTTCTGGGACCTTTCTTCCTGCTTCATCCTGGTGTCCCTCTCCTCACACCCTCTACTTCCTCTCACCTCACTCTTTTCTCCTCCTACTTTCTCCACCTTATCCATCCATTTCCCTGTTGTGCCCTTTTTTCCCCATTTCACAGTTCTATTTCTTTCACATCACCCTCTGCTCTTCCTGCCTTATACTACTTTACCTCTCTCCTGACCGCCCCATCTTCTTTCTGTGCGTCAACTTACTCTTACTCCGATTCACCCTTCTCCCTCCATCTCACCTTTCTCTCTTCATCTCATCTTTCTCTCTTCCTCGTCCTCCTCTCAAGCTTACTCACCCTCTTCTCCCTCTTGCTTGGCATAGCCAATAGGTCTCGCCTTTGGGACCTGATAAGTGTTTAGCCATGCAACAGTTGATGTTGTTGCACCAAGGAAATTATGCTGCATAACTAAATACTTATAAGGTCCCAAAGACGAGACCTATTGGCTATGCCAATGCTTGTTCAGCAGGGTCATCACTTGTAAGCGCCTCCACTCTTCCTCGTCTTCCTTCAGCGGGCCCAGCGTGGGTTCTCCTCGGTTCACTTCTGCGTCACGCGGCGAGTTTTCCCGATGGCGAGGCCCTAAGTATTTTCACACAGCCATCACTTGCTGCAGCGATGGCCCGCTCACCTATTTGGGTCAGTTCGCATTTGGGAGTCGGATGCAGCTCCTTGCGAGGGTCGATGGAGTGGGTCTATGGTGATTTTTAGGACAAACAAGGGTACCCGTGCGGAGCGTTAGGAGTTCGCGTCCACCATGTTAGCTGGATAGCCACACCTCCTTCAGGAGATGGTTCTTGATTTGCAGGTTTTTATTTTAACCTGGTAGGAGTGTAGAAGCAGGGCTGCATCAGTTTCATACCCCCATCAATGTGAATGCTCGATATATAACTATTGCTAAGTTTAGTAACAGAGATATGGGGTTCTTTAAAATAAATATCTGACTTATATTTAGTTCAGTTCAAAGGATTACTAGTTTATATAACTTTTCCATGTTTTGCTTTTCAATTTTATAATAGCAAGTTAATCTGGAAGCATTCTTATGTAAATGAGTATATTGTACATTACTTGCAGGCTTGTCATGTTCCTATATTCTAATTGGAGTTGCTTGACCATGCTTAACGAAAAAAAGTTATTTTAAGTGATTATTTGCCCTATCAG
Source organism: Lissotriton helveticus (assembly GCF_964261635.1). Classification (NCBI taxonomy): domain Eukaryota; kingdom Metazoa; phylum Chordata; class Amphibia; order Caudata; family Salamandridae; genus Lissotriton; species Lissotriton helveticus. The sequence goes on from NC_136069.1 coordinate 66,745,117, forward strand.
CTAACAACATATGTGCTGTGTGATTCATTCTTGCAGATATTAGCGCTAGCTTGGCTCCGCCGCCCCTGGACCAGAATCTTCCCGTGAAGGAGAGGCTGCGTCATGTCCAGTCCCAGTTGCAGGCTGACCCCTCCAAGCAACGCTCGCTTGTTATGTACAACTTCATAGAGCATTTCAAGACTTTACTCCTGGCCTGTGACATCTCTCTGGCTGGAAACTTTGAGGATCCAAAGGTTTCTGAATTTTATGAAAATTATAATCCTTTAAATGTATATGAATTATTTGGTTGTGCAATGCTTGGTTCTCAATTTATGCTGTTTATTGTTGTTTTATGTTAAAGTATACATTACATTAATACGTGCTAGTGGTAAATGTTCAGGATCTAACAAGGAGAGCTTCCATCTGGGTTAGACTCTGGAGAAAGAGTAAAGCATGCAGGAGTGGTCTGGTAGAAAGCAGATTACATTCAGTACCACCTGCAGAAAAGATATGCACCGAGCTCACAGATGCTGAAAGTGATGAAATCTTGAAAAGTGACCAAACATTGCAGGAGTCAATGAGCTGACACTGTGTAGGCCCCTGTAAGTGACAGCACCCCACACTGACTCTTGAAACAGTGTCTACTTTGAGCACACCATCACATCAATGGGAACACCTTCCACGAACTTGGGTCAGGACCGAGGCACCGACGGACAGGGCGGGGTCTCTCAATATCGGAGTAGGTACCAGGTGAGGTGAGGCCAATACCTCGCACAGGACATGAGTGAAGCTCACTCAGCCTGTATGGTGGTATTTTGATTCATCACTGTACATTTATTAACTTGACTAATTGCAGTAGCATAACCTTGATAGGGTCCTGATGAAAGCCAGGGCAAGAAGCCCCAACTGGCTGAAACTAGTAGATCGTATTAATAAATAGCGGCATATTTGTTAAAAGCCGTTTCTGCACTATTTTAATAGGTCTGGAAGTAATACTCTAATAAAAGTATCTGTTTGTTTCCATATCCTTTTTAACCTTCACTATTTTTGCACTGCATTTTTTTGCTATTGTCTGACCCTTGTACACTAGATTCCATGTGTGTTTTTGTACTAATATGGCTTTGGGTATTGAATCTGTAGTGGGTCGGAAAACATTTTCCCTTGCCCCTTGTTCCCTAGTGGAACTGTGTTTAGTAACACCGCAGCCATGCCATTCGCCTATTCTTTGGCCTAAGAATTCTGACCATCCACATGACCAGGCAATTCCAGGACTGGCTAATCGATTGAGGAACATTCTAATCTCAAAGCTCTCCAGTTCATCAAGCTGTACGGAGCCTTGTTTGAACCAGATTCTTGTCACGGTGTTCTTACAGTACCAGATGGCTAGATGGATACTTAAGATTTGCCTTTCTGAGTGTATTGTCCTTTTCAAAGGTAAACATTTGTGGCAGATTTCTACACTTCCATGACTTTGGAATCTGGAACATGCTCCATATGTGTTTTTGCTTGAAACTAACTATATGTAGTATTGAAGTCTTGAAGAGCGCAGAGAAGCCGGCCCTCATGCTTAAAATTCAACCTCGAATAAGCTTTGGAATTTATTCAAGACCAAGTGGAACATCAGACAGTCCAATGCTTTTGGGACATTGGACACTCCATGGCAGACACCGCCGGGGGCAGCAGGTCAACAGTTGTCCAATTCCTCCTCTTAGCTCTGCTAAACTGCATAATATTCGTCCTCCGTGTCTCAAGTCAGACTGGTTGAAGGCAGGATACAGTATTGCCTCCCTGGCTGAAGAACCATCACATTGGACAGGTGGGTCATTTGGAACATTCAAAGGGACCACCACTTACCTTCATTTCCTTCCGCCCCATGTTGCTCCCACACCAGAATGAATTTCGAAGGAGCACTTGACAATGTGACGTAAATCCTTTACTCTACAATGGTGCCATCAAATGGGTACCTTATTCAGAGAAGGGTGAGAGATACTGGTCTTGCTGCTTCCTCGTCCCAAAACCGGACAGGGAGCTCAGACCTATCGTGGACTTTCACCTGTTGAATTTCTTTCTGTGAAAAACATATTTAAAATGCTCACACTGTCTCAGATAGTATTCCAGGGTACTTGATGGTGTCGCTGGATTTGCAGCGATTGTATTTCTATATACCCATCCTGCAGTTCCAAATGGCCATCCTGCAGTTCTGTAGGCATTAGAATGATTTACAGAACACGTCTAGGATTTAATACCGCACTTATTTGTGTTTCAGTAAATTATTACCAACATATGGTGCAAGGATCAAAGGAAACATGACCCCCTAGTGTCCTAAAATGTGAAAGAATTTCCACATCTATTACAATAATGAGGATTATTGCAAGGTCTCCCCAATCTGAAAGGAGGGATCATTCATGCGATAGAACTGACAATTGATGAGCCCTGAAGAAGTCCTTAAACAGGACGAAACACGTTGGCTACCTGCGAAGAAAAGAGAATTAAATTCATAGAATAAAAGAAATTTGCAAAAATTTCTTTTGGTGAAACTGTTTCTTTTGTCTTTAATGTGTGCTGATCAAATCATTATTGTAAAAATTCTGTTGGCATTACCTGCGGCTTAAGGTGGTTCAGGAACACTTTCATTTTGGGGTGCTCCCCTTTGGCCTTGCCTTGGCCCCTCGGGTGTTCACGAAAGTGATGGCGTGATTGCGGCCTATCTCCAGAGGTTGGGCGTACATGTATTCTCATACCTACACAACTGGCTACTACTGGTGTGCTCGCCACATTCAGAGTTGGAACCACCTCCGAAAAACGGCTGAACTCTTTACACGGTTAGGTTTCGCCTACAGCGAGCCAAAGTCTAACCTTAGCCCCACACAGAGACTGCCAAGCAGTTGGGAAATTCTGGACACAGCGGCATTAAATGTCTTTCCTCTCCCGCAGCACAGCAGGAACAATCCGGGTATGATCCCAATATTTCGAGATCAGGCCTGAGTGGCCATGAAGAGGGCTTTGAGGCTTCTTGGCCTCTCGGACCCGGGCCCCCTCCACATCTACAATGCCAGGGGGCAGAAGTGATGGGACGTATTGTCTGGCATGGGCGAAGTGGTGACATAGGGTAAGGGGGGGGAGGGGGCGTTCAAATTTTTTTTGCAGAGTTTTATATAGCGCGAACTTGACCCCCAACCGCATCGGGTATCAGAGCGCTTGACATTGCACCAGTTACGTTACAGGACACACATTCATTTTTGTTAGGCACAGGGAAATTAAGTGATTTGCCCAGAATCACAGGATGTTCAGCGTCATTGACGAGACTCGAACCCGGTCCCCCAGGTCTGAGGTCGAACGCCCTAGCCCTTAGGCCAGGTTCCTTTGTTTCATACGATCTTTATTTTCGTATTATGTGAACTAAATGTCGATGACAGTGCTGTGAAATGTGTCTTGTGGCTGTGCTCTCTGGATTCAGGGGCTCAACCCCCAATTGACACAATAAAATGTGTTACTAAAAAGTTTACGCTCTAGTGATCTCTGGCGGGAAGACTAACCTTGGATTTGGAGAACTGTGAAATAAAGTTGGAGGCAAAAGCGCCACCACAGGCATCAGGGTTTTACAAGGAATATTCATTCATTCATTGGGCACTATTGTGACATAATTTTAAATTGATAGATTTTAAAGCACAACGAAACCATTCTTGTTTAATATTAATTTTAAATGCCTGACTGGTATTGATTTATCCCAAGGTGCCTGAGCTCGATCATTTGCCTGCACGCCTCGTTCCGACTCGGTAACTAGCACCGTTGGGCGGAGGGCGGACAGGCGAGAGCTAGACTCACTTCCGGTGTGCGAGCGGTCAGCGCTCTAGTCAACACAAGGGCGAGAGCCATAAAGTCCCTCTTCCATTTCGAGCGCGCAGCGGTCGCGCGCAGTGGATCACCTGTGAGATCGCCTAAGAGGAGCCAAAGAGGAGCCCCCGTCTGCGCCCGTCCGCGCCAGAACGGGCCAGGGGCCATGGAGGATTACTCAACTTTACCTCATGTATCCCCCCTGGAAAGAGTAACATACACCTCTAAGGTACTGCGGAGCTTAAATATTCACTATGCGTCAGGCATAAGCTGCAGTATGCGGACAAAGGTAGAAGGCCCTTTCTCTTGCCGCCTCTGTCACACTCAGTTCTCTACGCAATTGAGAAACATATATCGTAGAAGATGTCCTAATTCATTAACTTCTACCATCTCGCTGGTCGCAGATAACCTTCCAATGGGGAGGAAAAACATCCTATGTAATATAAGGTCCCTTTCAAAACATACTGCGGAGGTTTGGGAACTAATCTCCTCCAAACAACCTGATGTATGCTATCTTACGGAAACGTGGCTTAAGCCACACTGTACTCCAGCCATAACTTTAGCTATTCCCTGTAACTATAAAATAGTCAGATTGGACCGTCCTCTGAAAACTGGCGGTGGAATTGCTATTGTACATAAGGAAGAGCTGGTGGTCTCGGTCCTGGAGGAACTCAGCTCTTCCGACATTGAAATCCTAGTTTTCAAAATACACACATCCCCTAAAGAAAACTATAAAGGCGCTTTAGTTTATCGGCCACCTGGTCCCTATAGTAATTACACCAATGTTTTGGTCGAATTGCTAGCCCCATATATTAATAATGATAGTGATAGATGCGGCCAAGGCCTTTGATCAGGTAAATTGGAAGTACCTATGGGTGACACTGGCGGCTTTTGGGTTCCCTCAAACGTTTATAGAGGCAGTTAAATCTTTATATCATAATCCGAGGGCAAAGGTCTTAGTTAATGGAATTTTATCTGAGTGGTTCGACATATCTCGAGGTACCAGGCAGGGTTGTCCTCTGTCTCCCCTTTTGTTTGACGTTTATATGGAGCCTTTTGTTTGTGGGATTAGAGAGGATAATGTTATTCAACCATTTCAGCTTGGAAATATGCCACTGAAGGTGGCGTTGTACGCAGATGATCTTCTCCTATATACCTCGGATCATTCGGTGGCTATTCCAAGGCTATTTCTGTTATCGGAAGAATTTGGGAGACTGTCTGGTTACCAGATAAATAAGGAGAAAACAGAGATCATGGGATGGAATAACAACACACATATTTTGGGCGCAAAACAAAGCATGAGGTACTTGGGAATCCACCTAACTCAATCAATAAAAGATATCACATCACTCAGCTGGCAAAAGGTGGTTAAAGATATTAATAAAACATTAATAAGATGGGGGAATTTGCCACTAAATATATACGGTCGGGTTAACCTCATCAAAATGACAATCCTCCCAAAATTGACTTTTTTATTTAACAGCATACCCTTATCATTTTCACTGAAAGACATTAACACTCTACAGGGTAAAATTGGATCTTTTATATGGGCCTGTAAGTCAACAAGAATTGCATGGAAGAAATTGAGGAGGGGTCTAAAAATAGGAGGGCTAGCCCTCCCTGATCTTTTGTCATACTGTCATGCATTTCACTTCAAAAACTTCAGGCTTCTTGCAAATGAGCTAGATGCATCATCACAGGGGCGCCTATTTCAAGCTTTATTAACTGATTTACCTCACGACCACGACTATTTTTTATTTAAGTTTGGAGACCAGAATTTTTTTTTAAAAATTCGACTAAAAATCATACAGACTGCACTAAAATATTGGGGGTTCATTAGGAAAATATTTGCTATTCCTTATTACCATACACACTCCCCAATATGGGACTCTCCTGGCACTCCTCAATGTCTCCAGGACCAATTGTCACAACCCTTGAAAACAGCTGGGTTAAAAAAATGGGGGGATCTCTGGGCAGATTTGGGCCTTGTACGTTGGAATACCTTAGCACAACTCACAGATGGACAGGTGACAAGGTTTAAATACTACCAACTATCCGCCTGGTGGTCCAGTCAAAATATGCAAAGGGAGAATGATACAGATATTCTTGATGCAATTGGTAGAGTGGGGAAATGGGTTAAAGAGCTCTCATTCTGGTACAATTTGATGATTAAGGAAGAGGAGAGTAAATTGCATTCTGAGATAATAAAGCTATGGGGAAACTGTATATCTGAGCCCCCTGAAGTGGTCAGCAAAGGTTGGCTGGATTCCTTTTTTCTTTCTCAGAAGTTAATTAAACCAGCCAATTTAAGACGTAACCACTTGTTTACGGCCTATAGAGTTTATTGGACACCGGCCAAGCTGCATAAGATCACACGAAATAACTATTACTGTCCTCGTTGTAATTATAATGCAGCTGATGATATCCATATCTTTTCGGAATGCCCACTTATTCAAGACTATTGGAAAGCGGTTATGGATTTTGTGGGTGATGTACCTTCAATAACCATTATTTGCTCTTGCCGACTTATCTTTTTTGGTCTGTTGAAAGACTACAATATTAATAGTTTGGATACTCAGTTTTTTTTTTACATAATAGCTATTGCAAGGAGACAAATTTGTATGGAGTGGAAGTCGGTGTCTCCTCCGAGATTTGCAACATGCCTGAAATATATAATGGAAGTATGCAAAATGGATCTGGCTGGCACTAGTGCCAACACTGAGAATGTCTGGTCTAAATTGATAGTCTGGATAAATAGGTGAGCGGTCCTGTGATTATGCCAGAGGTTGTGTCGGTCCTGTCCTCTTTCAGGCCTAGGGTGCCTAAAATAGGCCTGGAGGAGTAGGATAAGGAAAGCAGCCTACCTCTGGGGATCCCTGTCTGCTATGATACTGTTTCCAGGGCGGACTCGAAGAAAACAACAGTATAAGAGGCAACAGTGGGGCCCACCTAGAGCACATATATTCTGGTGGCATATATGAGGACAAAAAAAAAAAAAAAAATGATAGTGAGTTTATATTAGTTGGAGATTTGAATGTACATAGTGAGAGATCAGACTGTAATGAGGCACAATCTCTAATAACAGACCTATCATCCTTGGGCTTAATATTAAGGAACCGTGGACCCACACATCAGGCAGGTCATACCTTAGACCTGATATTTTCTAATATTTCGCTTGTCTCCTGCCCGCCTGCAACGCAGGTGAGCTGGACTGACCACTTTATTTTGGAATTCACTACCCCTTTCCAAGTACCCACTCCTTTACGCCCCAGCTTACTACTGTCATATAGCTCCTGTATATCCTTATATCGTGTTAAGTTAGCATAGGTACATTTGAGGTTTAAACGCCATTTTTCTTTCTTGCAACTTCTGCACACGACACTTAATTGTTGATTTAGCTTTCAACCTAGTAGTTTGCCGTGGTGTATGTGAGAATAATATGTTATTGCTCTGATATCAGCTTTGCTTAATAAACTATGTCTGCACGAAGAGTGCTGAAGTTTCAGGAACAACACGATATGGAATTGTTATGAGGTCTGATCTCCACGCCTTCATAGTCATAACACAAGTGCAGCCTTTGCCAACTCTGGCTTCAGGTGGGATTGATATTGCTTTGCACGAGGCACATAGAACACACTTGATGCGGTGCACATGCAGAGAGAGCTGGTGTATGCTGATGTGATTCCTTCATGCTAGGACACTAAGGTATGGGCCCGCCCTAAAACAACCCAAAGAGACCTTCTTAGCTAATAATATAATATATGTGTTAGGGAGGGTGAGATATAAGTGTTGTTAACTCTTATTCATTACAGCATGTTAACATGCTGTCACCATTCGCTTTTTATGTCTTAGTAACTATGCTGGTAATTTTGCTACTGATAATATGTATACTTGTATTATCTAAGATACTGCGCCTGAGAAGACGGCATTAGTAAATAAACATTTCAAATGCACATGTGTCTTCTTTACTCCATGTTCTGGTTTGTAATGATAATATAACGAAAGAGTGTTCATGAGTCCCACGTACCCTGAGGTACTATAAGTTCATGTTCTGGTTTGTCTAAACATTGGGAGTTTGATACGTCCAATAAGACACTGTAGCTAGCTCGGTAAGGGGTGAGGTGGTTGCTAAGGTGAGTTTTGGGACACCCTAATTCGCCGAGGTTCCACTCCTCTGTGCACAGTTCTGTGTGAGAACAGAAACCCTGCGACATGGCGCCCAACGGTTTCGGTGGTCTTATATCATGACACTCGAGTAGTTTATCGTTCATACCTTAACCCCTACACCTCCGTTTCCGGAAAGCGGGGTGTCGGTGAAACCTACCTATTTTTTAAAATAGGTCTTATTCAAGCTTGATTCTTTCTTAAACGGTTTCTTTGAATTACTACCCAGTTGTGCTACAAAGTATTCTTTGTGTTTTCTTGTTTCCAGTGTTGTCATGGCGGCGGTGGCTATTGCGCAGCATAGTCGCGTAGCGGTACGCAACCATCTTCAGACGTACCAAGTCCCAGTAGATGGGATGGCTGTGATTTTCGTGGTATGTGCAGATCCGGCGTTCCCTTACGAGTTGTTTTACTCTTGGGTTACGTTTCCGGCTGTGGACGCTAATACTAGTTTGTTCCACTCCTACACCGCCTCGGATGTCCCGGCTGAGTATACACCGTACAGGGCATTGGAAATACCTATTGATCATTGGCAGCATCGAGTTTGGTTTGATGGCGCCCTCCCCCACTCTTTGTCAGCTGCGAGGTTAGGTCCACTCTCAATTCCAGGTACAAATTGGCCTGCGTTGGGTGGCTTTACCCCGCACCCGAATCACGGCGCTTGTACCCTGCAGGAAATTCGTAGGCTGCATGTTGTTTCCATTTCCGTGATTCGTGCATTAGTGCAATACATCGGTCGCCACCTGCCTGGTGGTCCCCAGGGGGGTGCGGCCGTTCCCATGGATCGAGGCGGAATGCGTCTTAATCCAGTGATGGTTAATTCGGTTTTTGGTGCTCGTCCAGTTGACAACGATGACTTCCCGTTCTGGCTAGCAGAGAAGTTTGATCAACTGGAGGCGATTTTCCGAATTCTACTCCTGCTGATAAGCATAGAATGTTAACGATTACTCTACCGAAGGATTTAACTCCTGAACTTGTTGACTGTGAAAGCTGGGGAAAAACATTTGCGGCAGTTTATACAAGGTGCTTCGGCACCCCGTCTATGACTGCCCTGCCTGACATCATTAGACGTGTTCAGAATGATCACGGTCCAGAGGCAGCGGTTGAATTGGGTATGCGCCTGTGTGGTTCTTTTGAGATTGTATGTGATCTCATTCTCTCCAATGTTAAAGGAGATGCAGTTAACTTTCAGGTGTCGAATGCTTTGGCTGCTCTGCCCGATGCCGACAAACCCCGCCAGTTAGCAAAGATTGTAGTGGCCGCTTATAAGACAATTGGTCGCACAAGTAGAGGTCTGAAATATTTTCCAGTAATGGAGAAAAAACAACCTCAGGGACAATCTGCAGTGACAGATGTCCAGCCCAAGTCCAAAAAACAAAATTGGCCTAAGAAACAGACACAGGGGAAGCAGAATAAACAGACTCAGGATTCTTTTCCTGTAGTACAAGCACCTGCGCCAACAGAAAAAGTTTATGATTTGCGCGATCGCGCGATGATTAAATCACCTGATCGATTTCAGGGTTCTGATCAACGCTCTCCTCGTTCCTTTCAGGAAACATCGGCCCCGAAGACCAGTGGAGGAGGGGGTGGACGTGGACGTGGTGGCCAACAAGGACGTGGTCAGTCCCGCCAGACAGACGGCGCAGTGAAGCAGGAGGATTCTACGCCTAAGCGTCCGCAGTTTGCGAAAAAGAAAGTCGCAGCCTTAACAGCGCATAGATATGCCACAGATAGTGAGAACGCGGCTTCGGAATCTGACGTGGGCTCTGACCTTGCTGGACAGCGCGGCGGAGATTACCATAGTCAGAGAGGCGCTCCGTCCACTACTGAAGGTGACAGCGACTGAAGTGTTTGTTGTCATAGAAACAGCCGATACGAGATTAGCTCCCCCTGAAAGACTTTTTGAAATTGTCCTGTTAATTGAAGGTGACATACAGCGTACTGTCAGAGGGGTATTTTGGGAGAACCTTTCGTCTACGTACGACATTTTGCTTTCCGAGGCTGACTGGCCCCCACCTTTTGTGCTCGCAGCGCCGCGAGGGGAGGAGGTAATCCTTCCCAGTTTCGCGCACACTGTCTCGACTGAGCATGCGCAGCATTTTGCAGAAGAGTGGGCTCGGGCTCTTGCACCGGCTCTCTACCGCAACCAATGTGGTTGGGACAAATTGTCCCCTTGCCACGAAATTCCTTTGCGGTCTGAGCCGCAGCCTCAGCCTCAATATCCCATACGGCGTGAAGCTAAAGCTGCCGTCGCAGAAATCCTTGAACAATTGGAATATCAGGGAGTTATTGAAACGTGTGTGTCACCAATTAATAATCCCCTTTTTACTGTGACCAAACCTGACGGATCATATCGTTTGGTATTGGATTACCGGCATTTGAACTCGCATTGCCGTAATTGTGCAGTACAGAATACTCACGGCTCTGCGCTAGTGGATAGTCTAGTGCGTAAGCGTTTCAAGACAACGCTTGACATATCCAATGGTTTTTATGCACACAGACTGGATGGCTTCAGCTCCCAATGGACAAGTTTTACGTCCGCTGGTGTGCAAAAAAGCTTCCGGCGACTCCCAATGGGCTACAAAAATAGTCCTGGAGTCTTCACCTCAAGAATAGTCACTCTATTGGAGTGTATCGATCCGGATGCATGTTCTTATGTGGATGACATTTATCTCACAGACGACGAAATTTGGATGCATCTGTGTCGGGTGAATTCAATAATTTGTAACTTTGCAGATATGGGTTACAAGTTTAATTTTGCAAAATCGCACATTGCAGAACACACAGTGTTGTTCCTCGGCTATGAGCTGAACAATGAAGGTCGAGGATTGGCTCCTCACTTCCTGGAGAAATGCGCACAGTTGCGCGCTCCTACAACACTGAAAAAATTACAGTCTTTACTGGGCTTCTTGAATTTCGGCAGAACTTATGTTCCGGAATATGCCCAGCGTATCAAGCCTTTGTATGCTTTGATACAACCAACTTTTTCAAAATCATGCTGGCTGCCTGAGCATTCGGCCATTTTGCAATCTTTGCAGGCCGATCTGCTCGCTTCTAAATACTTACTGACTCGTGATAACCAAACCAACCTGGTGATAAGAATAATTCCAGGGGCGGTGGGTTTCACGTACCTGACTTTTAATGAAGGTGACACAGTACCTATTGCTTACAAGTCACACTTCTATACTTCGGCTGAATTGCGGTTTCCCACTGTGGAGAAAGTTTTAACTGCTGTACAGATGGCGATTCTTAAAGAACGAGCACTGTCGCAGGGGAAACGCATGTTAGTGGTAACACCCTGTCCTCATTTGGAGGCAGTCACGAAAGCCAGTGTACCAAATTCAAAAGCTTTGCACCCTCGGTGGATTCAGTGGGCTGCGTCATTGACATCCACGGATGTCACGTTCATTTTTTACGCTTCCTTACGGTCGCAAGAGTACTTGCAGTATGAATTCGTTCATCCTGCTCCTCTGGCTATGCGACCTTTGGAGGACTTCCATTGCATCATTTACACTGATGGGTCGGCGCAGGTTGCGCATGGCTCTAAACATGCCTACATTTCCGCATGCGCCATTGTGGTCGGTGCTATGTTGAATGATGAGTTCATTTCCAGGGAAGTGCACACCTTGCCCCTGGGTGACTGCACCGCACAATTAGCAGAGCTTCGTGCACTCTTACTAGCGTTAGAGTACGCGGATCCAAGTGTTACTACTCTGATTGTAAGTGATTCTTACTACTGTGTCCAGTCTTACAATGAAAACTTGTTCTTTTGGATTCAAAATGAATTTCATGATTCCAAGGGTAGCACAATAAAACACAAAATGATCTGGGTTCGAGTGGCAGAGCTTAAGGCTATGTTGCCTCTCGTTTATGTGATTCATACTCTCGGTCATCAACGTGTAGGAGTTCACGCTGTTGGCAACTCGCTTGCTGATGAAGCAGCGAAATCAGCAGTATCTACATACTTAGTTGCAGCGGTTACTAGGTCAAAAACCAAGATTGATAGCGACATCTTGGCAGCGATTGCTGCCTCTGAGAAGGGAAGTAAACATCCTGCGGGATTCCCTTCGAAGTACAAATACCACTTAAGTCCCGAAAAGGTTCCTTTTGTGACAATTCCTGATGTTGGGGAACGGCTGATTCCCAACTCGGATCGCAGAGCAGACATGATTACAGCGGCACATGAAGGTGTGGCGTCTGCGCATGCGGGCGTCTCAGCCACTGTAACTCAATTACAACAACGTTTCTGGTGGCGGGGACTGTACAAACAGACGCGTGATTATGTCCTGCTTTGTGACATATGCCAGCAGATTAAACCTTCGACTGCTACGCGTCCGCCACAGACTCAGTTGTACATTTCTAATAAACCGCTAGGTTGTGTTTATTTAGATCACTGCGGTCCTTTTTCATCTGATACTGCGTATAAATACATCTTAGTAGCAGTTGACTCATGCACACGCTTTGTGTGGGTTTGGCCACATCGCAGCGCTGATTCACGGACTGTCATTAGAGATTTGCGTGTCTTTATAGGGATTTTTGCCTGTGGTACCTTCCATTCGGATCAGGGTCCGGCTTTCGCCTCTAAGGCGTATAAGGATGCCATGACTTCGATGGGGGTCCAAGTCAAGTTTTCGTCACCCTACAGACCTGAGGGTAATAGTGTAGTTGAACGAATGAACCGTGATTTAAAGCAATCTTTGACAGCCCGAGTTATAGGCACTGGCAGAAACTGGCTGGCTCACCTCTATGGCGTGCAGCGTGCTCTTAATAATCTCCCTAGAAGGTCTCTGGGTGGGCGGACCCCATACGAAATGCTCTTTGGAATCAAGATGTACGTCCCTGACCTTGACGGTCTAGACTATGTGGTTCGCGCCACTTCCTTTGACGCAGATGAACATTGCAATGTTTTACAGAATCTACAAAAGACCAGAGACAGTCTTGCAAAGGAACATTTGCCCTCCACGTCGGATGATGCGTTGCAGATCCCGGTAGTTGGCTGGCTACCCCAAGTTGGAGAACTGGTTCGGGAGAAGATCGATAACAAGAAAGAATTTGGTCCTTCCTATCGAGCTCCGGTTCCCGTCGTTGGAGTGAAGGGCACAAGAACAGTCATTTTACCACCTCTTCCTGGTCGTAAGGAAAACAGGTTTATTTCAATTGACAATGTCAAGATACACAGAGTGGCCGATTCTTCTTAGCATGACACCGGCTGTTTCCTGTCCTTCCATTGTGAGAAATTCAGTTATGCCTACTGCTTCTAATAATGAACCTGAAGTGGCCATCGAATTACCTGCTCTTTCCAGTCCATTATTAAATAATTTACCTGGAACTAACATTGATGAGACAGACTATGCCTATCCCACTGATTTGTCCATACCTGACCTGCAAGCACGTTTAGCCACAGACTCCAGATTTTCTTTTGACTCTGTTTCTTTTGCCTCAAGGGAACCATCTCGTGTTGCAGTTTATGCAAGCCTGTTTAAAAAACATTTTTTGATACCGCCTTGGACTTACATTTGGCTAGTCCTTGTTTCGATTTACCTTTTTATGTCAATTGGTTTTGTGTTTTATTTTTTTCGAATCATCAATGGACATTATGTCGAGGAAAGAACATGCATTACTCATTTAAATGGAACTTTGGCCCCTCTTTCCTCTTCACATTCTACACACAGATTAAAAAGAGACTTGACTTTAGTTAACATCACAGCATGGCCTGTCCTTGATGGAATCGTGTGGGATACAGTTCGGTTTCAGATTCATGGCCCCACGGAAGTCGTTAATGTTCCTAATGTACTTAGAGTGAATATGGGGGATGTGGTGAAACAAAACATTCGTTCTGATGACTGGGATGTTAATGCTGTGGAAAGTTTGTTTTCTGATTTAAAATACTATGCTGCCTTTGATGCTGAGGATTTATATTTAGAATCTGCTAATTATGGTGAATTGTTCTGTTACCAACATTATGGCAATCACTTTTTACACAAAACATCATCCCGAAGGGATGCTGTTAATTTTACTCAGTGGGAACATTGCCCGGCACCTACACAAGGGAGTTCAGAAACGTTTCTTAAAAAGTATACATATTTCACTGACTTTAACCAGTCCAATCCCGAGTCCTTTTATTTTAAATTTAAGAAACAGCCACTGTCCAAGGTTAGACTTACCGATACAAAATTGTTGTATTCGAAGGCCTTCCTAGATCAATTAGTTACTGGAGGCTATGAGCTATGGAAGGAAACAATAGACCTTAAATCGGTTTGGGGTTCAAGGGCCTGGCATGTACGAGGGACTGAGGCTTTGCACCGTGCATGTCTCATCCCGAATCATATGTTGTTTTTAAATGAAACAATTTCCCAAACCACATGCTTTGGATTGGCTACATCTAAAAGGTTAAACACTCCGTCTTTCCCGGAGTTGGAGGAATATGATGGTTGGAGTAATTTTACTCAATTGTCAATTAGAGAATTACAGACACTGCTTCTCAATTCCTCCTTTAACATTTCCAGTATGAATCCTAAGGGTTGGCTGCTTTGGCACCGTAGTGCAGATTCTTGTCAAAGTAGATTTTTAAATTTAACTGACGGTTTTAAGACTGTTAGATCTGATCCCCGGTTTGACTTAGATCATACTGTCACCTCGTATTCCGTAGGCAAGTTGTGTCAGAATTGGCTGAAGCATTCAACTTTACCTGCGGTTAAGAATCACCTTTCCAAATTGAATGCAGAAGTGGATTTGAATGATTTCATTAAAGGCCCGGCTAGTGGCAGGTCGAAAAGGTGGTTATATGGGGTTTACAATTAAATTTGGAAGCTATCACAGATTGAGGCTGCTACACGCCTTAGGGCTATTGATCAGGCTAATCTTGAGAAAGTGCTTGCAGTTGTTGACAATAGCATTAATGTGCTTTCCTCTAGAATTTACACATTGGATAATATTGTGTCGTCAGTTGTCGATATTGTGCATGATGAAATATCTGTGTTATACCATGGTCAGAATCAATTACGATCAATCATGCAGTTTGCGTGGACCCTTCAAACTCTGAAAATGGGTAAAGTCCCCTGGGGTTACATGAACGTTTCTTCTTTATTTGCACCTTTTAATTTGACTGAGAAACAACGCTTGCTTTCAATGCGTGATGCTTCCTTTTCTATGTTACATATTGAGAGGTTAGAATCTTTACCTTTTTCCGTGGCAGAAGCCTCTGCTGCAACGTGGCTTATCCACGGTTTAATAACACTGCCTTTTGCTTTATATAAATTTTCAAATTGTATGAAATATGTGCCAATAGGTCGTTATGAACCTTTGGGTAGCGGTTTCCTTCATGAAGTCTGGTCACTCCCATACACGTACAGATGTTTTAAGGATGACCAGGAGGTTTATCTGAATGGGGAGGAGTGTACTGAGACGCCAGATCATTCTTTAATGTGTCGACACATACAGTTACACGGTTCATGCAACAAGGACAGGCCGAATATGGCTTGCGTTTTACAAGGCACGCCTGTTCCTGCTATTATCCCCACGTTTAAATTATTGGATAATGGAAGTTATTTAATGCTCAATAATGAAGACTGTTGTGGGTTAATTAAAGGTATCCCTTTCATAGTTACAGTAAGTGAGCGGGTTGTTTGCTGCAGAAATGTGCTCTATTAAATACTGATTTGCCTTTGCATTTCGGAGCAATGGTTCGTACTATCTTTAACGCATCCTCCACAAAGGGCCTATCACATTTTTTTAAAGTTGTTAGCAGTGGTCTCGTGACTTCCTTTGAGAAAATTTTTGGAGTCATCCCTGCTTTCTTCCATTCAATCTTTTCATCCTTGTTTGGAGGGTTCCCGTTTTTGCTTGCAGTAGCGGCTGGCGCTCTGGTGGTTTTCTGTCTTTTTAAATATGGATGCCCTTCCTGTGCAAGACCCCGCGCGACAGCTGCTGACGCGGTTTCGCAACCGCATGCTTGAATATTATGGCACATTGCCGTTGGCGACATTGAGCACGGCATATGGATTATCTTTTCGATTCTCCTATTTCACCTGTGTCCAGCCTGTATTTCACTGCCTGACCTGTGATTTCCAGTGGGCCATTGATTTGTGTCTCTGCGGACCGGTTTCTCCTGACGTCGATTTTAATCAACTGATGAGTCCTATCATTGCTCACGAGTTGGTTTGTTCTGACGAGAGGATTATGGCCTTAGCAGTGGCGCATGGACTAATGGGTCCCTGGGATGTGTTGTCGGCAGCACGGAATTTCTTGGAACTGAGTTTTCTTGAAAACCCACCGAGCTGTCCTCTGATGGTTATAGAGGATCCGGTGCTGGAAGAACACGTATGTTCCTTTCATCTTTTAAATTGGATGGCTGAACTGTTTTCGGATGAGGACAGTGACTTCCTATTGGAGGCTGTTGCTACTTACTTTTCATATACAGTTTTGTCATAGACATTGCTTCGAATTGACTTGCTGATTTATAGCATTTCGTTGACTTTTTGTCATGAATTTTTAATTTTTCTTGCCTATTGGCTTGAGCCACGTTATATTTTTGGGCTATTTTTTAGCATTACCTTTTTGATCTTTAGTTTCAATTCATGCTCGTTTTACTATTGAGTTCTGCTCTCATGAGATGGCACTTCTGTTATCATATTTAGTCCGTTCTCGGATCATGGGGGGGTGTCATATAGCTCCTGTATATCCTTATATCGTGTTAAGTTAGCATAGGTACATTTGAGGTTTAAACGCCATTTTTCTTTCTTGCAACTTCTGCACACGACACTTAATTGTTGATTTCGCTTTCAACCTAGTAGTTTGCCGTGGTGTATGTGAGAATAATATGTTATTGCTCTGATATCAGCTTTGCTTAATAAACTATGTCTGCACGAAGAGTGCTGAAGTTTCAGGAACAACACGATATGGAATTGTTATGAGGTCTGATCTCCACGCCTTCATAGTCATAACACAAGTGCAGCCTTTGCCAACTCTGGCTTCAGGCGGGATTGATATTGCTTTGCACGAGGCACATAGAACACACTTGATGCGGTGCACATGCAGAGAGAGCTGGTGTATGCTGATGTGATTCCTTCATGCTAGGACACTAAGGTATGGGCCCGCCCTAAAACAACCCAAAGAGACCTTCTTAGCTAATAATATAATATATGTGTTAGGGAGGGTGAGATATAAGTGTTGTTAACTCTTATTCATTACAGCATGTTAACATGCTGTCACCATTCGCTTTTTATGTCTTAGTAACTATGCTGGTAATTTTGCTACTGATAATATGTATACTTGTATTATCTAAGATACTGCGCCTGAGAAGACGGCATTAGTAAATAAACATTTCAAATGCACATGTGTCTTCTTTACTCCATGTTCTGGTTTGTAATGATAATATAACGAAAGAGTGTTCATGAGTCCCACGTACCCTGAGGTACTATAAGTTCATGTTCTGGTTTGTCTAAACATTGGGAGTTTGATACGTCCAATAAGACACTGTAGCTAGCTCGGTAAGGGGTGAGGTGGTTGCTAAGGTGAGTTTTGGGACACCCTAATTCGCCGAGGTTCCACTCCTCTGTGCACAGTTCTGTGTGAGAACAGAAACCCTGCGACACTACCTTGCATCCGTAGACAGTGGCATAAAGTTACTAACCTGACCTTTGGTGAAAATTTTAATCCTCCTATCCTTCTACCTTCGGATAACATTGAAACTGCTCTCAAAAAATTTGAAGGAGAAACCAAGAAAGTTATAGGTAAAATTGCCCCATTTAAACATTTTAAATCTAGGCCAGTCAAAAAGCAAGAGATTTGGTTCTCTGACCATCTAAGAACACTTAAATTAGGGGCTAGGAAATTAGAAAAAAGATGGAGAACTTCCCATCTTTTAGAGGATAAGAATAAATATTGGGACGCATTATCCTTCTATCATAAAGCGATTCGTACTGCTCGAAAAGCTTATATCGCATCACAAATACAAGAGGCAGGGAACTCCCCCAGGGTTCTTTTCCAAATTTTACAAACATTTGCTAAACCCACTGCCTGCGAAGCCCCTGATATATCTTCCCAACAGTTGTGTGATGAAATTTCTTGTTTTTTCACTAACAAAATCGATAAAATCTACGACAAAATAGTATGTACGAACCAGGTTATATCTTCAAATGCAGAACCCCCCCCGAATTTTATAGAAGTTATATCCGATACACACTTTTTAAATATCCTTCCACCCATTTCATTACAAGAAACATCTATTTTGATAAAACAGATTAAAAGTGGGAGTTCAGAGGACACTATCCCTGCCAGGCTAATGCCTGCACTGGATGAACAACTATGTCCAACGATTACTGAATTGGTGAATCTCTCACTTATTTCAGGCATCGTCCCTAAGGAGTGGAAGCGAGCTCTTGTCAGACCTATAAGGAAAAACACCGCCATACCTTGGTCTGACCTAAATAACCTAAGACCTATTTCCCTATTACCATTCTTAGGGAAACTTATAGAAAAGCATGTGAATCGCCACCTATCCGGACATATCGAACTTGCCAATGCTCTGGATGACTCCCAGTCAGGATTCCGCCCCAAATACAGTACAGAATCCACTCTCTTGTCCGTTACTGATGACCTCCACATGTACCAGGACAAGGGCTTCTCATTCATCTTGGTTCTATTAGATCTGTCGGCAGCGTTCGACACTGTGTCTCATACCATTCTGACTCAACGGTTATCGAACGCTGGCATTAAGGACAAAGCCCTTGACTGGTTGAAGAGTTTCCTATCTGATCGCACCCAGAGAGTCACCATGGGTGCGTTTCGCTCAGCGGAAATAGAGGTTTCTAAGGGGGTGCCACAGGGCTCATGTTTGAGCCCCACTCTTTTTAATATCTATGTGGCACCCCTGGCAGGAGTATTGCGTAGGTACGGCTTCAACCCGGTATCATACGCAGATGATACCCAACTCCTCTTTCCTTTTAAGACTCTTTCCGATGAGGTTAGGAACTCTTTTTCTTCAGGTATGAAGGAAGTGGCAAAAAGGATGTCTACCAACTATCTCCAATGTAACATCAGCAAAACTGAGGTCATGCTGTTTGGGGAGGCTAAAATTCTATGGACTCCTGAATGGTGGCCATCAGAATTAGGAGCAGTCCCTGAACCTAAACAGGTCGTGAAGACTCTAGGAATTCGGCTTGATCATGACCTGTCATTAAAACAACATATAGGTTACATCTCAGGGATATGGTTCCACACCATCGGTATGCTCCGCAAAGTTTTTCCACTTCTACCCGACTCTGTTAGGAAAACATTAGTTCAAGCATTGATCATTAGCCGGATCGATTATTGCAATGGCTTGCTGCTTTCTGCAAACAAGGGAGTGCAGGCTAAGTTGCAGGTCATTCAGAACACAGCAGCCCGCCTTGTTCAGAATGCACCTGCGAGAACCGCCTCTAAGCCTCTCCTGGAACAACTTCATTGGCTCCCAATTCGACAAAGAGCCAAATTTAAAATATGCTGCTTGATCCATAAGTGCTTGAATGGACAGGGGCCGGTTTATCTTGAGCGGAAATTTGTCCCTTACATTCCAGCACGATCCCTTAGATCAAGCAATGATCTCCTCCTTGTGGTTCCTCGCGTTAAAAAAGCCAGACACGGAGATAGAGCTTTGTCCATCATTGGTCCTAAGTTGTGGAATAAACTCCCTCTGTATTTTAGACGATGTAAAGAACATCTTACATTCCGGAATTTTTTTAAAACTATCTTGTTTAAAAATGAAATCTAAAGTGTCACCCTCATATATGCCTGCTAATTTACCGGTTCTAAAAGCGCAGAGATACTCCAGCTGGAGTGGATTCAAGCGCTATATAAACCAATAAATAAATAAATGGTGCTGGTAAAGGAAAACACCAGCCCAGGGTGACCAGGCTACTCTGCAGCTATGGCCCTAAATCTTATATTTATAGTTCGTTTATTGAATTCACTTCCTGTCCCTGGTCCTGTCTTCCCAGAGGCGCTCCAGAGGTTTCTAAAGGTCTTGCGTGGAGCAGTCTTCGAGCGACGGTGAGGTGTTGTGGCTTCGAGCAGTTCCGGTGACAGGAGGCCGCGCTGTGATCAGGCCTCGGGTGGATTCTTCAATGGCTGCTGTCATGTGTCACCTCCCCGCCCCTGGCAGCAGGAGTGAAAAGGACACACGTCACCGTGTCACCTGCATCGACAGCAGGGGGTTTAAGAAGGGCAGATCAGACATTTAGCAAATGCCACGCCCGAAGGCAGCATTTTCTCCTTTCTGTCCAGTTAATACATTTTAGTACACCCCTCAGGCTGTTTCTGTGCGCTCCTGAATAATGCAGAATTGATGTGTAGGGACATGAAATGATGTGCACAAGAGCACACGGTTTACGTCCAGCGGAGCCGAGAGTAGAACGTAGATCTTTTTGTACTGCTGTCAACAGCTCATCCTCGACTTTTCACTGCAGGGTAAGGCCTCGCCCACGTCATTGTGTCAGTGCACTTGGACAGTGGAAGTGAACCAATAGTGCTGCAGATTGTCACGTGGTACCACCGGACTGGAAACGTTGTCCTCTTTCGGCATGGACAGGAGAAGCGACCCTGCTGCCCCAGTCTCTTACTCATTACCATAAGAGAGTCTCTTACACTTGTTTATTCTCATTCCTTCCTTTCACTCATGTCCTACATCCGTCCGCTTCCTTCCCTCCTCCATTTTTCTTGTCTCTTCCCCTTCTTCTCCCTTTTGTTTCCTTCCTTTCTCTGCCTTCTCTCCCCCCTCGCCTTATACGAGCTTACTTCGCTTTCCTTCCTCCGTGCTCCTCTCTCTCATTCGTCCCATTTTCCCTTTCTGCTGCTCACACTTCTTTCATCAAATTTCATTGCTCAGGGATTTCTTTTGGATGACTTTTAGTTTTTAGGCATAAATATTTTCGCATAAATAGATTAGTCAGTTATACTTTATTTCGGCTTTACGGCCATAATAGCACAAATTGTTAAAACAATGCACAATATTACAAGGGTTTACGATCACCAAAAATGATAAAGATATGGCGATTTAGTGCACAATTTAGTTGATGCCAGTGAAATGTTATACTACAAAACTGTAAAATTCACCTATAGACAAAACAATCATTTAAGACATTAATACGCTTTAAAATCTGTGTATAAACAAATAATTTAATAATAAAATCATTTAAGAGCAGATACATAAAATGCAAATAATCTGGTCACCAGATTAGAGAAATTGGTAGGTTTGGTCCATAATACGTTCTTTAGTCATTGTAAATTTGTCAAATATGTTTATATTTTTGCTGTACATCCTGTGCTTGCTGTGTTTGAAATTGTTTTCCTTTTTCCTGCGTTGTTTTGATTCTATGGCCTGCTATTGTTCGCCTGGAAGTTCTTGAGTCATTGTAAAATTTGTCATATTTATTCTTAATTTTGCTTGTACAGTCTGTTCATGCTATTTTTGTTTGCTCTATTCCTGCAACAGTTCTCTCATGTAACGTAAATGGTTCTATTGTACAATGCTCTGACACCTTCGGGTAAAGTCTGCGCTTTATAAAAAATGCATTAAATAAATAAATAAATAAATAGTCAGAGACCAGGGTTACATTATTGGCCAGCTGATTTGCCCTTGTGATGCCTCTGCGGATGCACCACATCGCATATAGAAACTTAGTAATGACAACTACAATTAATGGGTGTGTATCACACTTCAATTCAATTCAATGGAGACATTATTTCGGTTTTGATTCAAACCATAAAAGTACATATACGATATAGCATTTAAAAAATACATTTGTAAAAACAATAGTAAAGTGCCAATAGTGCAAGGGTCAAATATATACATACAGTAAAAAGGAGAAATCATGAGAGATATAAATCATCATGGGAGCATCATTGATCCAAACAATTTCGAAGCTTTATACAAAGTTTTAAAAATTCGGTAACTTGAAGGATACTGTCCTTATGCAAAAGTTGTAAGTACATAAGGGCTGGTCTGATATGATTAAAATTGAGTCTTTTTAAAAGAGCAACCAGATAGCGTTTGCGAGGGTATTCATAAAAACTACATAAAAATATAAAATGCAGCAAATCCTGTGGAGACTTTCCGTCGCAGCCATAGGACGCTGCCGATTTATTAAAAATGTCACTTTTTGGTCTAATTAGCAGATGATGAAACAAATTCAACCTAAATCTGGTTAACAGAAATTTCTCATGAGAGGACAGTGAGCCAGACAAATATGGCTCCATTGATTCACATGTTTTGAGCATGACAGATTTTCTTACAGTTGGTTTTTGGAGCTCCACACATTCCCTTTGTGAACTCCTGTCAGTAAGGAAAGCCCGTTTGATCACCTTCACATCCCCTTTGACAATCCTGCTCGGGTGTTCAAACAATTCCAGACGACCGAGCCGGAAGAAACTAGATTTCAAATACTTTAACCAGGGAGTGTCCAGTGCTTTATCCTGAGATAAAAAGTCTTTCATAATCAGATGAGTCAGTGGTATTTCCTCATTTAGCCACAGGTTTAGCCAACATGTAAGAGGTCGTAGGGAAAAAATGTCACTTAAGTATTGTGCCCCCAGCTCTTCATGTACAGCATAGTTTGAGGTACCAACTGGGACACACAATAAGTGCTTCATAAAAGTATTTTCAGCAGTCTGCAACTGCACCCCACTGACATTTCCCCATAGTTCACTGCCGTAGACAGCAGTGGCCACAGATTTTGCGTTATATAATTTGATCATGGCACTAGTAGGTTTTTTTCCTAATTTGGCAGCAAAGTTAAAAATGGAGGCATTCACCCTAGCCAATTCACCTTTCTTCTTGGCAAGATGAGGTCCCCAACTAAGTTTGTTGTCGAAAGTAACCCCAAGATACGAGAATGATTTCGTTACAGGGATCACCTTCGAGCACTACTGCGGGGGGACCTGGAGGTCTTATGCTGTAGAAAAAAGTTCTTTTCAACACACCATGGTGTTAGTCCAATATTCTCAGTTTATTAAACTCTCCATGTGTTCTTGGTTTAACATAAATCACTGGATAGTTGGTATTCAAGATATCTTAATCAACGAAGCATTGTTACACATGATAGCAAATCCCGATGCATTTCGGGCCACGCCCTTCCTCAGGGGATTACTCTACAAGCAAAAAACAGAAATATATGGAATCAGCTAGACATTCTCAAACTGACAAATTCAAAGAAAGAATAACTACTATAAATTCACTGTGTGGGAGAAAAACATCACTAGACAAAATCAGGTTTAGAGCAACAAAAAATATGAAAATAAACACAAGCGCTCCGGTTGGAATCACCGAGCAAACATTGAGCAAACATTGACCGCTAAGCTTCCCTTATAAACCCCAGGTCAATAACAGCATATATCAAGATAGTAGTGTGTACGTTTGTGTTAGGCGCATAGATATAACAGACAAGGCATGCCAATCCAGAAACGGTGATCGGCTTACTAAGTAACATGTAAAAAATAGTCAAGGTCCCAGGAGGGTACTTACAATGTCGTAACTACGCTAGAACTCCGCGGAGTTCCGTGTGGCAAACAGTGAACCAAACTCGCGGTACACAGCAAAGTAAACCAGCAAGGGGGAAACAACATAAAAAAAGGACTGGGATAGGGAACACTACTATGGGGGCCATGATGTAACGTGCAAGTCTCCTCAGTGTCTAATGAAAGCATAGCAAAAATATACATTCAAACAACCTAACTCATCGGCAAAAAGCACAAAATAATGGAAACATATAAACATAGAGAAGGTCACAAGTAACATAGGAATTCCATACGGTCATTTAAACCATGGGGCACCATGGTGGACAAAAATCGGATCCAGAAATGTTCTCTTTTTAGTAACGTGTTCTTGTTATTCATAGTAACCTTGACTTGTTCCAACACTTGGAATTTCAGCTGAGCCACACTGTGTCGGTTCTCATGGAAATGTTTAGCCACTGTGGATTTCAAGTTCTGAGTTCTAATGTTACTCTTGTGTTCAAGGATCCTGACACGGATCTTTCTTTCCGTGTGGCCTATGTAACATTTCCCACAGGGGCATTTTAATAGATAAATGACATTACTACTGTTGCAAGTGGCATTAACTCGTAGTTTAATGGGATAACCTTTCATGGGATGGTTAATCGTGTTACCTGGAATGCAGTTATTACAGTTACTACAGTTGTAACAGAGTTTTAAACCTTCATATGTAGTCTGAGTGTCTGTTGCATTGGGTTTTGTCAAAATTTCTTTTAAGTTTCTACCTCTAGTGAAAGCAAACATAGGAGGTTGGCTGAAAAGGCCCTGAAAGTCTGGTTCCATGGACAAGATGGGCCAATGTTTACGAATGATGCGTTGAAAGTGGTTGGAAGTCACCGAATATTTCGAGACCACCACCATGCGGTCTGTGTGTTTTTTCGGTTTGAACTGGAGAAGTTCTCTCCTCGTTATTTTCTCACTTCTATCCACAGCCAAATCCAAGATCGGTGGGGGATATCCCCGTGCCTTTAATCTCTCTAGCACGATCTTGATCTCTTTTTTGCTCTCTTGTTCTTTAGAAACAATACGTTTAACCCGGAGTAGTTGAGCATAGGGTAAATTGTTTCTCAAACCAAGGCGGTGAAAACTCTTGTAGTGCAACGTGGAATTCCTATCAGTGGGCTTTCGGAAGATGGTGGTGGACCAATCTCCTATCTCTCTGTGTATCTCCACATCCAGATAATGAACACATGTCTCATTGTATTCCCATGTAAATTGGATACGATTGTTGATGTTATTCCAGGTCATCAAAAAGTCAGCCAGTGTGTCTGTGGAGCCTCCCCACAGCAGGAAGATATCGTCAATATATTTATGAAGCAATTCGAAGAGACACACATTCTGAATCAAGCTAGTTGGTTAGAGCATGGAAAATTATACCTGAGATATATTGACGATATCTTCCTGAGAGATAGGAGATTGGTCCACCACCATCTTCCGAAAGCCCACTGATAGGAATTCCACGTTGCACTACAAGAGTTTTCACCGCCTTGGTTTGAGAAACAATTTACCCTATGCTCAACTACTCCGGGTTAAACGTATTGTTTCTAAAGAACAAGAGAGCAAAAAAGAGATCAAGATCGTGCTAGAGAGATTAAAGGCACGGGGATATCCCCCACCGATCTTGGATTTGGCTGTGGATAGAAGTGAGAAAATAACGAGGAGAGAACTTCTCCAGTTCAAACCGAAAAAACACACAGACCGCATGGTGGTGGTCTCGAAATATTCGGTGATTTCCAACCACTTTCAACGCATCATTCGTAAACATTGGCCCATCTTGTCCATGGAACCAGACTTTCAGGGCCTTTTCAGCCAACCTCCTATGTTTGCTTTCACTAGAGGTAGAAACTTAAAAGAAATTTTGACAAAACCCAATGCAACAGACACTCAGACTACATATAAAGGTTTAAAACCCTGTTACAACTGTAGTAACTGTAATAACTGCATTCCAGGTAACACGATTAACCATCCCATGAAAGGTTATCCCATTAAACTACGAGTTAATGCCACTTGCAACAGTAGTAATGTCATTTATCTATTAAAATGCCCCTGTGGGAAATGTTACATAGGCCACACGGAAAGAAAGATCCGTGTCAGGATCCTTGAACACAAGAGTAACATTAGAACTCAGAACTTGAAATCCACAGTGGCTACACATTTCCATGAGAAACGACACAGTGTGGCTCAGCTGAAATTCCAAGTGTTGGAACAAGTCAAGGTTACTATGAATAACAAGAACACGTTACTAAAAAGAGAAAATTTCTGGATCCGATTTTTGTCCACCATGGTGCCCCATGGTTTAAATGACCGTATGGAATTCCTATGTTACTTGTGACCTTCTCTATGTTTATATGTTTCCATTATTTTGTGCTTTTTGCCGATGAGTTAGGTTGTTTGAATGTATATTTTTGCTATGCTTTCATTAGACACTGAGGAGACTTGCACGTTACATCATGGCCCCCATAGTAGTGTTCCCTATCCCAGTCCTTTTTTTATGTTGTTTCCCCCTTGCTGGTTTACTTTGCTGTGTACCGCGAGTTTGGTTCACTGTTTGCCACACGGAACTCCGCGGAGTTCTAGCGTAGTTACGACATTGTAAGTACCCTCCTGGGACCTTGACTATTTTTTACATGTTACTTAGTAAGCCGATCACCGTTTCTGGATTGGCATGCCTTGTCTGTTATATCTATGCGCCTAACACAAACGTACACACTACTATCTTGATATATGCTGTTATTGACCTGGGGTTAATAAGGGAAGCTTAGCGGTCAATGTTTGCTCAATGTTTGCTCGGTGATTCCAACCGGAGCGCTTGTGTTTATTTTCATATTTTTTGTTGCTCTAAACCTGATTTTGTCTAGTGATGTTTTTCTCCCACACAGTGAATTTATAGTAGTTATTCTTTCTTTGAATTTGTCAGTTTGAGAATGTCTAGCTGATTCCATATATTTCTGTTTTTTGCTTGTAGAGTAATCCCCTGAGGAAGGGCGTGGCCCGAAATGCATCGGGATTTGCTATCATGTGTAACAATGCTTCGTTGATTAAGATATCTTGAATACCAACTATCCAGTGATTTATGTTAAACCAAGAACACATGGAGAGTTTAATAAACTGAGAATGTTGGACTAACACCATGGTGTGTTGAAAAGAACTTTTTTCTACAGCATAAGACCTCCAGGTCCCCCCGCAGTAGTGCTCGAAGGTGCTCTCTCCCAAGCGGGAGAGCTATGCATTCGTTCTTTTGGATTTCACACTGCCTGGCCAGACAGTGATTCCCTCAGAGCACACTACAGAACTTTAATACTTTGCAACTTTATCGTTTTGAACAAGCTGTGCGAGTTCCACCCACTGATTGAGTTACAGGGATCACTACATCATCTATCTTAAACAGGAAGTTTCTGCTTGGCTTTTGACCAACTTGCATTATAAATGATTTAAAATTGTTAATTAGTAAATCTCTTTGAGACATAAACATTTTAAAAGCATTAAGTAAAGTTTGCATTCCCCTCTCAGTTCTAGAAATTAGAACCGCATCATCTGCGTATAAAAGAACAGGAATACCTCGCCTGCCAACTCTAGGACAGTCAGCATGTATATTCTGCAGATCGCTGTCTAAGTCATTAATGTAAAAATTAAAAAGAAAGGGGGCAAGGATACAGCCTTGATGCACACCCTTTCTAATAGCAAAGTTACTGGTTACGCCCAGATCCTGAGAATACCTTACATTGGCACTAGTATTACTATGTAAGTCTTCAAGGAAGTTAACAATCCCAATATCAACCCCCTTTTCCCTCATGGACTGCCAGAGCCTTCCCCTTGTTAACACAGTCGAAGGCGGATGACAAATCCATGAAGGCAAGGTGAATTGTACCCCTCCTTGCTACAGTATACTTGCTTAAAATTAAGAAGAGATTAAGGCACTGTGTTATAGTTGAACGCCCACCGCAGAAGCCATACTGAGCAATAGACATGATGTTATTTGTAATTGCCCAGTCTGACAATCTCTGCAGTATTATTCTTCCTGCTATTTTGACCATAGGATCTATTAATGAAATTGGCCTATAGCAGAGTGGGCTGCCCCTATCCCCTTTCTTAAAGACCGGGACAATTGTGGAAACCCCCCATGAGTATGAGCTGCCAGCTGACGCAGCTGCATTAAAGACCGCCTCCAAGATGGGTGCCCAAAAGTTAGGATCTGTCTATACAAATCAGGGGGAATCCCATCCGGACCCGGCGCTTTCCCAGCTGTCAATCCTGTTATTCCGTCCAGAATCTCACCTCTTTCAAACTTAATAATACTATCCTTTTCACAGGGTGGATAATTGGGGATTTCTGCCGGCGTGCAACTATATAAGCTTTTAAAGTGGTTTACCCACTCATCCTCAGTTATACAGCATTCCAAGCCATCCCTAGGAACCTGTACCAGAAAAGGTTTCTTTACCAGAGCCCAAAATCTGGAACTACACTTTAAGGTATCAGGGTCGAGGATCTCAGACCAAGCTTCTTGTCTTAAGGTATCCTTACGTATGGCAATAACAGATTTATAATTTTTCCTACATTCTTGCACAGTCGATTTAACTCTGGGATTAGCTCCCAGAGCCAGCCTTAAATTGCGCGCTGCTTTAGAGCAGTCCTGGTTAAACCATCTGGGACCCCTGTCATCTACGTTTTTGGCAGGG
Source organism: Lissotriton helveticus (assembly GCF_964261635.1). Classification (NCBI taxonomy): domain Eukaryota; kingdom Metazoa; phylum Chordata; class Amphibia; order Caudata; family Salamandridae; genus Lissotriton; species Lissotriton helveticus. Next base: position 66,773,295 of record NC_136069.1, read on the forward strand.
GCCGTCAGCAGCTGAGAAACATTATGTGACAAGTTATGAAATGCACCCAGGACTCTAGTTGGTTCATTCCCAGCTATAGTACAATTCAGGATTTCATCTGTGCAAGTGTCTGTTATATTTTTGTACAGCCGCTCGGCATCGATCATCGACCATCTGAGACGACGTCTTCCGTCGGTTGTGCTAAGCCTTCCAGGGACACCCTTCCGTGTTTCCTTAACTACCCTGGGACCATTCAACCGGATGGTAAGGGGATTATGATCACTAAATTCATTGTTGCTAATAGAAAACGAATCCACAAAGGACTGCATTGACAATGTAAGTAACATATAGTCAATAAAGGTTCCTCGTCCATGCCCTTTAAAAGTAGGGATATCAAAACACTTGGTTCCATAGCTACTGTTAGATTTAGATCATTCAAAAGGTCATTAAGTAATCCCCCTTCAGTAGTATGTTCCATATGTAATCCCTGTGAACGTATACATTGCACATCCGAGATACATTTTAGCAGAAGATCACCACAAGGGTGAACATTAAAGTCACCCATAATCAAAAGGTTGTGAATACATTCATCCATAGAAGCTGAGATAAAAGCATTTAGTGCCGCTGCTTGGCTCAGAGCTGAGCATAAGTTTATACCATTGTAAAAATTGACCAGACCTGCCGAACAATTATCTTTAGTTAGCACCAGACCAATAATGCCTGGATTATCCATTTGAACTCTGCGTATGTTACAAGGTAAATCAACAGAGATAAATGTGACTAATCCCCCCCTTTGGCCTACCCCTGCTAGATGGAGACGCTGGAACATAGAATGATTTATAGCCTTCAAGGAAGAAGTCACATTCAGTTGACCAGGTCTCTTGAAGGCAAATGATCTGATATTGCTTGATAAAGCTAATCCAGTTACAGTCTCCCATCTTTGAAGCTAAGCCCGCAATGTTCCAGCAAATTACATTACTGCCATTCCTTATGTCCACAAGAGTCCCTACATGTCCTTCATCTGCCACTTGATCATTTTCCTGCCCCACGCACCACTTACGTCAGTCACACGCCTCCAGGCCAGAGAGCAGATCAAATCTGTTTCAGGTGTCCACATTGAAACCATTCCCACAATGAATACCAGCATTATGACTAGTAAATGATTCCACAGTAGGGACATTCCTGCAATGTGCATTAACATTATACAGATAAGTCTTAGCTGCCGGTATCAGGGACTGTGGCTGTGGTCTAATTTTCCTAGGAGCTGAGTGGACTACATTCAAATGGGCATAAAAGTGGCCAAGAGGACGGACACAAACACTATTCGTATTATATACTAGAGAGGCCGCCCTTAATAGTACTGTTGCCACATGTTGCGGGTGCCTAAAGTTAACCACAATACAGTCCCCACTAGTGGTCTTACTGGACGGCCCAATCCAGTTCAACCTATGCGTTGAAAGGATTTGATCAGAGAATTTAGATGGAAAGCCACAATTTTGACTCAACCACGCAACTGTTTTATTTTTTAAAGAATCATGAGACTCCCCATATGGCTGGGCAGAGAAGTCCTCAATAGGCGGGACATTCGTTAGGACCACCACATAGGGAGCACAGTCAGGTGGCAAGTTAATATAATGACTTTTCCTTGTTTGTATAGAGTCAGGCCTACCTTCAGACTCAACTATGGGTTGTCTAAGCTGTTCAGTTACTAAAGGTTGGGCAGAAGAAGCAGTTTCATTAGCAGGTGTTTGATGGCTGATCTGCTGTACTTTCTCTCTCACAGCACTCTGACCCTTATCCGCTGCTTTCGGTGGAACAGCTGTGGCAGTAGCCAGAAATGCTGAAACTAATCCACCCAATCTATCCACTTCTAGCGACACAGTGTCCAGCTTGGTGGTAAGCGGTCTCAGCATCTCTTCTATTTTAACCTCTATTTTTGCTACTGTTGATTTCATAAGTAGGGTAAATTGTTCCAAATCTATAAGCGTACCCCCCTCTTTATAACCATTCTCAGGGCAGGAACCAGAAATAGGGCCAATACAAACAGAACGTGGAGGATCAGCTCTCTTTTTACTATTCTTCCCCCCACGTTTAGATTGCAGTTTTCTGCATAGTCTCACAGGTCTAGTAGCTGGTAATGTCTGCTCTGATTCTTCCAAGGAGGTGTCAGACATGACGTCCGGAGTCTCCCTGTGTACCTGTGCTACTGTAGATATAGTAGCCCGGTCACTTGCGACATCGCTGTTTCCCGGTAAAGAGACCCCGGACGGAGACAAAACCACGTCTAGTAATCGAGGTGGGCTTACTAGGCCCAGAGAGGCCCTTCTTTCATTATTTATTTGGTTCACTTTTTTAACCAGAAAATTATCCATAGTGCCCAGACCAGAGGCTGACTTATCTGGTTTAGATTTAGACATTACACACCCTTGTCCTTGCACAATAAAAAATATATATAGTAATAATATAACCAGGTCGTTAAGGCACCTAACACGTTTAAAAAAAAAATTTTTTTAAAAGAACATTAAACACCTAACACCAAAGTCTCACAATAATCAGAGAAATAATAATCAAATCCGAACCAGGGTCTATGGCCCAGCCCAGTCACGCCCCGCTCGCGTCCCGCGAGGCGGAGGTTCAAGCGTCTTTATGCGCCGCCTAGCGCTCCAAGGCCGTCACTGAAACTGCGCCGCCGCTGAGGCTGCGAGGATTCGTAGTCCCGGGGCGGTGGCGGTAATGGCGGTGATGACCGGAGATGTCTGTCAGTGCTTCAGCGCTCCCTGTTAGGCCAGCGGGACTCTTGGCGGTGGAATCAGCAGTCAGCGAGTCCCCCTGCACACAAGGTGAGTTCACACTTAAATAATCTAAAAGCATCAATGTAGTTGCGAATCCCCGTATTACGACAAAACTGGAGGACCCACTTAGACCTTGTCTTATTCTAGGCAGGGCAAAAGAAACTAACGTGGAGTTCAGTTTCATCTGATAGAGAGCACCCAGGACAGTCTTGTTTGATGGCTCCTTCCATTTATTCGTAAATGCACGGATGAGTTTTAGTTTTTTAAGCATAAATAGATTCGTAGAAATCGATTCGGTCGCACTGCATCATGGGATTTTTGCAAAAATAACACCACCTTGACGCAAGAAATCGCTTTAGTTGCACATATCGAGCACGTGATAATTAAGCTTTACCTTGGTTCACTTTGTGCGGCCTCCATGAGATGGCTTTAATACCCTGTGAGTCTGGCGGGTGAGTCTGAAGTGGTCTAGAGTTCTCCATACGCTAGGAGTCTGGCCGACTGGTACAGAAGAGAGAGAGACGATGGAGCCAGGCCGGGCTTCGCTGAACATATAAGAAACCTAAGCTTAAGAATAGTCAATCGGCGTCTAGTGATCATAGGCAACTACTTTTAACTCCACGTTCGCAGGTCCGAATCAGCCTTTCTTCCTTTCCTAGTCGATAAAATGAATACTATTGCGTTATAGGTCTGTTTATAGCACCAAGAAATTCGTTCAGGATGAACTGTGGGCACAAGCACAGGTGTGACGCGTTATTTGTATCTAATTATTATCACCTGCATTGGTATTTTTATTGAGAGCAGTCTCGCAGAAGGAACGTGGGCGAAGAAGCCGCCGCCTGCAGATGAAAGGGGGCCTTGGAACCCCTGCCCTGGCCTATCATGTGTCTTCAGCCGGCGTGTCCTAGGCGCTATCTCTGCGCGCCTGCCTGTCCCAGTCATCTACCGGCCACCACCGGCTCGTCCTCAATCAATCAATCATAACACTTGTAAAGCGCACTACACACCCGTGAGGGTCTCAAGGCGCTGGGGGTGTGGCGGGTCCTGCTAGTGATCGAAGAGCCAGGTCTTTAGTCTCCTGAATGTCAGCAGGTCCTGGGTCTGGGTCTGTCGTAGGTTGGTGGGGAGGGTGTTCCAGGTCTTGGCGGCGAGGTGGGAGAAGGATCTGCCACCGGTGGTCGCTCTTCGGATGCGGGGGACTGTGGCGAGGGCGAGGCTGGCGGAGCGGAGCTGGCGGGTGGGGGTGTAGAAGTTGTCCTCCCGCCTCTGTTTGCAGTCACAAGAGGGAGCGGCCGGCTTGCTGTTAAAGGTGGGCTCACCACAGCTTGTCTTGGTCCAGTTCAAGCAATGGTGTGGTTGCTAATTACTTTGGATTTTGCATTGTTGCACTCGAGTCCCATCTTTGCCCTTCTTAGAGGCTTCGCTTGGTCGTCAACAGTCTGGATATAGTTGCCATGAGGGCAATTGCACCGCTGACCATAGTTCAGGAAATTCAGGTTGTGATTCCAATTTTTCAGCCGGAAGCTATTGGCCCTGTTGGGATGTCTATAAGACTGTTTGTGCTTGTATTCTGCATCCTCCTGGTGCTCTACGCTCCCTCTACCTTTTCACTCCCCATAAGACGAGTGTCTGCGCTAATAACTCACATTATTGTGTTATCTCATGTTTTTTCTCCTATGTCTATACTTGGCTATGTAATGACGTAACCTGTAACTCGCTGATCCTCATGTAAAGTGCTCTGATACCTCCGGGTCTAGCCAGCTCTATATAAAACACTGCAAATAAATAAATAAAATGAATTGACACGCTCTGCCTCCGCGGCTGTAATTAGAGGTAATGATTGTAGCGCTGCCTGCCCCGTAAGATGGCTGTCCCCCCCCACAGCGGGGAATCAGCCTCGTGCTCGCCGCGTGCTCGCCCTTCAAGCGCCGCCATGTCATCCTTACAATCAGACAGGCCTCCTGACAGCTGTATATAGATTACCTCATCAAAGGCAGCCCAGGGCCCGGGGCAAAACATCTCTGCGCACACAATTAAGAGCAGAAACATTTCCTTTTTCTAACCATCTTGGGAGATAAAAGTATATCTTAAATGCATATGTTTTCACAGTGTTGTAATAAAGTGTATGTTTGGTTTGACGTGGCTTTCGCAGGGGTTGGTTTCATGGTTTCTCTGTTCCGAATGATAGGTGGCGTGTTGGCTGCTGGACCCGGGCTCCAAGGAGCGGACCCTTCACAACATGGTCACCAACTTCATCCCCCAGGAGCTGCCCCTCCTGGAAGGGCTGGGGACGGGGCAAGGGGTCAAGAGCCTTGGCCTTGGGGCCGACCCGGACCAGTCGGGGCGCTTCCGGGCCTCCATGGAGGCCGTGCTGGTATTTGGCGTCATGAACCAGCTGACCGCGCTGCTGCAGAAGGAGCATCTTCACGGTAACTAGTCCTAAGTAGACAAAGGCCATCATCGGTAAACTGTATTACTAGTCCTTGTCCTGGTTAACCTAACTAAATGTGCCCTAGTGGTGTTTGCCCCTCTTAATGTGTGCGGCAGAGACACACACTAGAATGGAGTTATGTTTGGCCCTGTCAAGGCGGGTTCTAGAGTTACTGTTTGGGTCAATGTAATAACTTTGTGTTGTTTATAAAGCGAGAGCACGAGTCGCCTCTCATGAATCTTAACATGCTGTTCACTATTGCCCACCTTGGTCTGCTAGCAAAGGGTTCTGTGGTTGTCAGATAACATCGGGAAAGTCCTTTCTCTGTGTCCTTATCACCTTTTCTTGACCCACTGACTCTTCTTGGCTCTCAGTTGAGCATAGCGATACCAAAGGGGTGGTGGAGTGAGCTAAAGAATGGTGATGGATTAAGCCCAGATCAGTTGACTGGGGGTGAGTGTTTGATTTGCTCAAACGCTCCGTCCATCATCCCCTTTGGTATTGCTTTGTTCGCCCTAAGTTGGCAGGGTATGGCCAGACGTGGGTCCCTTGCTCACTTGCCACTGGATTCAAGATAGCCTGGCTGATGAGGGTTATGAACCCGAAATCGGTCTCGGGATGCTTGTTTCCGGTCCAGGGAAGACAGGCTTGGCAGTTCGGGCTGGACTGTTCCCATGAGGCACAGGGTCAGACTGATTTGCATATGGCCATGTCTGAACTGGGGTGGCTGAGTGAGCTAAAGAATGATGATGGATTAAACCCAGATCAGTTGACTGGGGGTGAGTGTTTGATTTGCTCAAGCGCTCTGTCCATCATCCCCTTTGGTATTGTCTCCGTTGAGCATGGCATGGGGTTTCAGGGCTCCAGGAGGCAGGGACCGCAGGCTAGAGAGTCGAAGATCAGTATCCGAGTGAGTCAAAGCGACTTTGACAAATACGAGTATGTCCGTAAGGTGGCAGGAGAGATTGATGGTCTAAAGAAACCATTAGTTGTGGGGAGTCAATATGTAGACAGGCCTTCGAGGTAAGGCAGGACGTGCCATACCGGAAGGAGAGAGAGGGTGGGGGTTTGTGTGTGTGGGGGGAGGAGGTTGATGAAAGAAACATTCCTTGACCCTGAAAATACACCTCACATCTCCCATTCTACCCAGATCAAAGTAATCTCCTTTGATCTAGTACTTACAGCCACATTGTCAGGGACCTGTTACTCCCAGTACTTGAATGAGCAAACCATCTCACCAAACCAGGTCATTATCATCACAATCACAATCCGTCTATCACGGTGGTGGTGAGAGATTATAATTATGTAGGTACAGTAGGTTTTGGTTTGGGATTCACACTTTCATTGGAAATCACCTGCTCGTTGGATTTTGGAGCGGATTTGAAAGAGTCAACGGGTGTGTTGATATTCGTTCTCAGATGTGATGTACTTGACAGCGTGATGAGGTTTCGTTGGACAGTACGCCTAGGAAAACATTTAAAGAGTGGCGTTTTTCATGTTTTGGTTTGGAGCATGTCATTGAGACTGAGTCTTCTTGGTTGATGCTGTGTTGTAAGTATTGAAAATATTTCTAAGGCCATTTGTGGAAACGTGGATTTTGTCTCTGTGAGCGTCGCCCGTGAGGGTTGGAGGTGAGCGAAGGGAGTAAAGAAATCTCACTGTGCCAGAAGTCAAAGGCGAGGGATAGCGTGATGTTGAAAGCTTGTGTTTCTGTAATGCAGATACTGGATATGTAGAGCCTACGTGCTTCCTGTGAAGGTGATTGAGGCAGGCATGGTGCCTTGTTTACACCTTTGGGATCTGGTGGTCAATGTGGCTACTTAAGCTTTGGCAAGTCCATGTAGGTTCATCCAAGCCTTGCTATGTCAACCAGGCCAATAGTTATTGGTTGGAGGATGGACTTCTTTGTTGGTTTTGATGAGAGCCCCAATATTAATGTTCTTGGGATGCAAAAGGTGGGTACTGGGAAGACCTGTAGCAAAGCAGATTCATGGTGATAAATTAGGGTTTTAAGTGTAGGACTAGTGCACATTCTGCTGCTGTTGCACCGATCTGGCAGTGCCCAACCGTTTCAGGGTGGGGAGGGTGCGGTCTCTAGAATCCTCCTCCATTTAAGTAGCTGGTTAGCAGAGTGGAATGGCTGATGGAGTCCTAGCTGCAGACTCCCCAAGCAAAGATGTCTCCTACTCTATTGCGGCTACAAGTGAGAACCAGGAGCTTAATCCCTTTAGGTGATAAATACAGGACCGCAGAATGAACAAGCATCTTTTCGACCAATCAATCATGGTGGATAAAGCGCAATTATATCACCTGCGAGGGTCTCAAGGCGCTGGGGGGAAGGAGGGCGGCCCCGTTGAGTGCAGTAGGTCCCTAAAATGTATGAGGTGACTGAAGGCCTCTGATCCAGTCAAGGTAGCTAGTGGCAGAAAAGGTCTGATTACTTTTAGCATAGGTGGTGTTAGGCATCTGGTGGTGCCAGCGGCACTGGCGTATGCCCTAAAAATCTCAGCCCCCAAGCTGGCCCAGGTAAAAGTCAATGATCTTAAATTATCCATTCCCAAAGTACTTTCATACTGTCCCAGTGGGATTTATTTTGCACTTATACCTTTCGCAGATGTCTTCCGCACCGTGGAGATGCCCACGATGTACTGCCTCGCACTCTTGGAGCTGAATGGCATTGGCTTCAGCACTGAGGAGTGTGAGACCCAGAAGCACATCATGCAGGCCAAGTTGAATGAGATCGAGGCGCAGGCCTACCAGCTGGCCGGCCACAGCTTCTCCCTCACCAGCCCTGATGATATCGCTGAGGTAGGTGACCCTCATGCATTTCTGTTGTGTACAGCAAGACCTGCAGGCTTTCTTGAAGACATGGTTTTGTGTTCCAGGTTCTGTTTAGCATTAATTAGTATCTGAAAGAAATAACCTTATATCATTTATATGATTAAAAAAAGGCTAATATTTGTGTTCAGCAAAACACACAAGATGATGGATGGAATGTTGCACAATGGCAAAACATTCCCCCCGAGTGGAACGGGTATGCTCAGATGTGAGTCCCGTGCTCTCCACACCACTGGATTCAAGCTATCCTGGCTGATGAAGGCTGATCGCCAGAAACCGGTCCTAGGATGCTTGTTTACGGCCCAGGGAGGACCTGGCTTGGCAGTTCGGGCTCGACTGTTCCCATGAGGCACAGGGTCAAGCCTGATTTGCATATGGCCATGTCTGAACTGGGTTGGTATGGTGAGCAAAAAAACAATGGATTTAGGCCCAGATCTCTGTACTGGGGTGAATGTGTGACATTGTTCTGCATTCTGTCAATCAACTGTTGTTTTTGCTGTTATTTGTGTTCAACATTTTTCTATCTGAATATCATGGTCACTTGCGCAGTTTTCATGATGACAAAAATTCCAGCATATTTTCCGTTTTTAGTGGCTTTCTCTAAGAAATGTTTGTTTCAGGAGGATCAAAAACAGACGTTTGCCCTCAGGAAGTCAATTCATTTAGCCTCTAAAAGCGTGATACATATATTTGTATACATATATACCACAATTTTAGAGGCTAAAATATATATATTAAATATATATATATATAATCTCAATAGGTGTCCTACCAGAGCGGAGGAGCATCGCCCCGCCTGCAACAAGTGCAGCAGGCACACAAATATAAGTAAAGTGGCACATCAATGACATTTTAACTATTCGCCTCAGTGTGAGTGCAGGGGGTGGGCTCAATCCTGCGATTGCAGGATTACAGCTGCCCCTGCAGTGCGCATGGCGGGTTGGCCGGCTGGTTTGCTATGGCCAGTCTGATGTGCGCACCAAGCAATCCTATGGCTGTGAAACAGTTGGCAGATTGCTGGCTCAGGCCCCCAGCCTAAAAATGAGCGCTGAGTTAGCCTGCTCCCACCATTCCCATATCCGGTCTCATGCTGAGAGCGGCTCCAGGATTGGTTGTTGGTGTTCCCCTGAGCAGGAAGGAAGTCCTTCCTTTTCTTGCTTGCGGACGCTGACATGGGGAGAGAAGTGCCGCCCCCAAGGGAGCAGTAAATATGGTCAGTTTGGCACTGTATTGTCTCACCATATTTGTTTTAGTTGTAGCCGCCACTTTCTCCTACGTCTTCCCTTGAACACCTCGTGTATTTGTGAATACACTTTACATATTTATTAGTTTTAATGTATTATATTGTTGTTTAAAGCTGCTTAATTATCATATCAGACCATGATGCATATGATAGGAGTACAAGGATGACTGTTTACATGTTACATAGGCAGTGTATTTGTTGGCAGATGTATCAGTGTTACTTGGAAAATCATTAGTATTTGTGGTCAGTGGGGCTCTGCCAAAATGCCTAAACAGTTGCTGTTGGCCACCGCTATCCTGACTCAGTCATCTGGCGTGCCTCTTTTCATGAGCCCAGAGGCATTGTGGTAGGTAGAACAGGTTTGTATTGACTATACACTCCAGGGTTGGATCACCTGGCATTACTTGCTGCTGTGTGATAGGATCTCATCTGTCAGTTGTATGACTGTAGTGCTCAGTTTTCAGCAGTTTCTGCAGCATCCTCATAAGTGAGAAGAGACCTTCGCAGAACTTTGGACCCTGTCCCATCAAAGAAGGCAAATATCACGACTCTGTATTTCAGATTTTGCTTCAAATTTCTCCTCATACTTAGAAAAGTCTAGTTTGCTGTTATCTTCTGATTGTTTCCTTTCTGCCAGAAGAGTAAACACTTCTTGTCTGCTTTACAAGCAACACATCAGATATTTTTGTAAGTCCTGTGCCAGATAGTATTGCACTCTGACCAGTCCTCTCACTCAATCACTCAATGGTCTTGTGTGCTTTTTACTCTGAAAAGAAACCCACCCTCTTCTGCGATCAATTTTGGGAGTAAGTGGCAGCTTGCAGTAAAAGATTGCAGGTGGACTAGGACCTTTGTTGATGTTGTCTACATGATTCTATCTGTCATTGCATCCTCATTTGCATTAGTAATATGTTGTCCTCTTAGAAAATTGTCAATTGTGGATAGTTGTGTGTTTGTGTACCCACACTCTAATAGTTGCTTACTGTGACTTCCTGTCTGCACCTTGGAAACTAAGAATTGCATTCATGCACTCCTGACTCCTCCAGGTTCTGTTTTTGGAGCTAAAGCTGCCACCCAATGGAGATGTGAAAGGACAAGCAAACAAAAAAACCCTGGGTTATGTCAGAAGGACCGCTACTAATGGAAACCGGGTTCGAGTGGGAAAGCAATTCAGCACCACTAAGGTATGGCACAAGCTTCCAAATGCAGCTGCACTGTGCAGCATACCTGTTTGATATTTGTTGCTGGGTTGGTTTAGATGGGCCTTTGTTAGTATTTTTCTCAGCTGTAATTCCATATGAAATATGTCATTATCTTCATGTAATTTTGATAAAATTAGGAAATCCTGTTTCTGAAGAAATGTATTCATGTTAAGGTTTTGGAAAAACATGCACACATTCCTAAATAAGTTGTATTGATTGGTGTACCATTGTCAAGATCGATTTTTAGTTGGATATTAATCTCGTGCAAGATCTCGTCTGTGATTTTGGATGTTAGCTTCATGATCTGTTTGGAACTCTGTGACTTCAAAGCAGCTGACAGTACCATGTCAATTTATTGGCCAGGGCATGGACTCCAATACATTCCTTTAACTCTTGCTTTAAGCGAGTTCCGCAAAGCCCATTCACTTTGATATTTACTAAATTGTCTGTCTTCATGTATTCCCATTTGTTTGTTGCTTGAGGCCTTCAGATGGATTGATCATCTCGGAATATCCCTCAATATGATCCTTAGGCAGTTGTAGAAGGTTTCAGTCATCAATTGAAGTATCACAGTGTTTGAGTGAGATAGAAGTAGTCGTAGTTTGAGGATGCTACTTCTCTGCTGGTTCTTCTGGTACCCTGTTCGACAATGAGCACATACTATAGATGTTATGGGTAAATTTATGAACCTGCTATGGTGAATAATACAAAATTATGAGGTAAGAATGACTAAATATTGCTGCTTTCTTCCTGAAGGACGTCTTGGAGAAGTTAAAAGCCTTACACCCTCTGCCGGGTCTGATACTGGAGTGGAGGCGAATAACCAATGCCATGACTAAAGTAGTGTTTCCACTGCAACGTGAGAAGTGTTTTAACCCATTCCTGGGCATGGAAAGGATCTACCCTCTTTCTCAAACGCATACAGCTACAGGTAACATGACAATAGCACATAAGTGTACTTTTGCAAAGTCGTCAGTCTTTGGTTTTATTGTAAGGCACAGAAAACCCAGAAAGACAGATACAGGCAATGTCCCATTAGCTAATACAGGCTCCATACAGTAACTTGGATTACATAACAAAGGAATATTGTTTTGTTACGTATTATTATTAGGGTCCTGTGTATTCCTACCAGTGGTTTACCTTCTATAACTATATTCCATCATTATTAATGGATATTTGCATGTGGCACCCGTGTGATGGTAACATTAGCAATTTTTTGTATCAAACAATTTGAGGTTAAACTTACAAATTGTTCTGTAAATATTACAAGTTTATATCGAGAAGATATAAACGTTGAACTTGTAGCTTTCAAAAAAAAATCTGCAAGGCAAATGACTCCCTAATCCTTTTACAAATGTAAAATGAGAAGTGTATACTTTAGTTATGTCACATTCCTAAAATCAAGAGTAATACTGGCATATGGTTCCCAAATAATAGGGTTCATACAATGAGTCCCCATCTTGAGCCTGTGATCACTTCCATGATTTTTAAAATAGCATACATTTCTAACAGAATGTAAATTATTTAGACTTAGTCATGAAAACACCACTGGTTCTAACTAGATGCTAGAATAATGAATAACTCATGCTTTAGGAAATTTTAAGTTGAAAGAAAAGAAGGATCTCTATTTAAACACATTCTCGTCTTGCACGCCATTGATTAATCTTTTATTTTTGAAGTTAAGTGTCAATTTGCTGTATTTGTCGAGCTCTTGATCACAAAGAAGCCAGTCATAATCGGCTATTAGAATTAGTCCTACTTGTTTGTGTTAAGAAGGCATTGTTCTTTGGCGGATACATGGGCATTGAATAGATTCACTTTCAAGTATTGTGTAGACACCTTGGTTCAACCGAAGAAAGCCTATTTGCTGCGGTAATTTCCTCCATGTTATAAGCAGTCTCTGCATGACCACTGTCGACCTTCTTAGGAATGTAGCCATTGCTGGGATCTGTAAGGCTGCCACATGGTGATCCGTAAACAACTTCGCTCACCATTATTGCATTAACATACTCAGGCAGACACCCAGGTGGGGCAGGCCCCGTTGAGTAATCTCTTTGGGTAATAAGCCAGTAGTTCCATTAGCTTCTTGGTGGCCTCTCTACTGGGATCCATGGTGTCATGCATCCACATTGTTCCCAGCCTCTTCAGCAAGCATTGGAAGACCAGTGAGTGCAATTCTCGGGCCACTGGGAATACACTGTGACCCTCTCCCAGATGGCGAAAGACTAGCTCCGTTGGTGGATGAAGCATCCTCATCTCTCAATAGGGGTTCCTTTTCATCAGGACCTCCCCAAACAGACACTAATTACAGATGCTTCCCTCCAGTGCTGGGGTGCCCACATGGGTCCTCTGCAAATCCAAGATCTGTGGTCGGAAATGAAAAAACTGTACCATATCAATCAATATGTTGGAGCTGAGGGCAATCCACCTCGCACTAAAATAGTTTCTTCCAACCTTCTAGACGCTCTCCCTGTAGGTACAAATGCACACTACCACCACAATGCATTATCTGAACAAGCAGGGAGAAACCAGGTCAAGTCCCTTATCGATGGAGTCTCAAGCTATATGGTGATGGCTACTTGCCAGGAACCTGGCCACCACTGCCATTCATCTACCAAGCATGCTCAATGTACACACAGACTCCCTCAGTCGCAACTTTGTAAAAGTTAGTTGACTGGGTATTAAACGGCGAAGTTGCCCTGGACATTTTCCAACAATGGGGTGTGGCAGAAATTGATTTGTTTGCAGACGCAGCAAATGCAAAATACTGTGTCTTCGCCTCAGATTTCCCCAACCAGGATCCAGAAGAAATGCTTAGTTGATCAGCTCATCAGAGACATTGCTGTACACTTTTCCTCCACTACCTCTCAACCCCCTGGTGAACAACAGGTTCTATATCCGGACCTTCTTCACTTGTCTGAAACCCCACACAGAGGATTGGCATGCACCCCAATTGTCCCACTCTGAGCTTGACAGCATGGCTCCTGAATTCTTGCAGTATGGACATCTAGGTTTTTTACAAGACTTTATGGACATCTTAACCCCTTCCACGCGGGGCGGTGCCGCGCTGCTCGTGACGAGCCCAGCTCGTCATGCTGCACAGTGGAGCTGTGCTCATGACGAGCTGGATTCGTCACGACTCCGCCCACTCCAATAAAACACCCGCACAGGCGGGGCATTAGCCCCGCGTGGGCCGGCCGCTGAGCTCGTCATAAGCATGGAAGGGGTTAAAGCAATCCAGGAGTCCTTTCACAAGGAATATGTTACCTGTGGCCTGGTCAGACCATTCGGTAATAACATTTGACATCAACTTGCCACATCCCTCAAAACAGGATAGAATATTTCTGAAAAACCTCATCTCTCAGCCATGGCACAACATCTCATCTGACAAATGACAGCAAACCTTGCAAGATTCATTGCCTTCAACCTCAAATGAGATTAATAGAATAGTAAATAATCATATTTCTTGGCTAACATCTGCTGTCAATTTGCTTGCTCCACCAAAGGTATCTCGTAGCAATAGAACACACCCTATGGCATCTTGGTTTACTGAGTCCCTTAGAGCCTTAAAACTAAAATGCAGAAGGCAAGAGCGCATCTGGAGAAAGACCTACCGTGACATTGAGAAAAAAGAAGTACAAACTAGAACTGCTTGCCTATAAATTAGTGATAGGGAAGGAAAATGCTTCTTACTTTACACAACAAATAGAAGCTGCAAAGAACTTGACAAACAAACTGTTTCAAACAGTAATGGAACTCACAATACTAGATATAGAGATGACCAGTCACTACAGCCAAGATGTTTGTAACAGCTTGGCTACCTTCTTTTAAAACAAAGTCAGAGAGGTCTACGACAAATTCTCCCTGAGCAAGCACTCATCTGAACTTCCCTCCTCTGACTCCCCCCATGAGAATTGTAATCGCTTCATTAAATGTATCGAGCCCACTCAAGAGCAGGTGATCACACGCAATAAATTTACAAAATCTGGATCCTCTCTTGACCCTTGTCCCCCTACTGTAGTCAAGTTGGCATCAAAACTAATTGCCCAAAACTTTATTGAAATTTATCAGCTTATGTTCAAGACGGGCATCTTTCTAAACCAATGGAAAACTGCTTCCATATTGCCTCTTATTAAGAAACCATTGTTGGACCCAACAGATACAAATAGCTACAGGTCCATCTAAGCAAAAATTGCTGAATAGTTTATGAGTCAGCAATTAGCTGCATTTATACAAGAAAATAATCATTTGGACCCAACTCAATAAGGATTTAGAAGCACTAGCACTGAAACAGCCTTAACTAAGGCAACAGAAGAGATTAGAGAAACTCTAGATAAATAACGGAGGCAGCTCTTAAACTACTCAACCTGTCAGCAGCTTTAAACACAGTGAACCACAAGCTGCTCATAGGTCGACTAGCAGACATAGGCTTAAGAGGAGAGGCACTTGCTCTCCTAAAATCCTTTCTGGCTAGCTGTAAACGATATATTTTGCAAACTTTCTTTACATTATACTTCTTTTCTCAACCATGTGGTGTGCCACAGGGATCTTCATTGCGTTTTGACCACCCTGTTTAATGTTTATGTTTCAAATTTAGCTACCTTGATCAGACAGTTTGGGTTCTCGCTGACCTCCTACACGGATGACACACAAATTGTCATCTCCCTAACAGAGAATATTCTCGACATGGACTTGAATTTCAGAGAATGCATGCTAGTAGTCAACACATGGATGGCAACCAATTTCCTCAAACTGAACTCTAATAAAACCGAGGTCATTGTTTTTGGAAAATCACCTTCCTTCTGGTCCCATTCTTGGTGGCCCATTGAGCTAGGTATTTCCTCAATTCCAGTCAAATCGACCCGTAATTTGGGAGTGATTAGAGACTTGTGTACAATAAACAGGTAAATATGGTCTC
This sequence comes from Lissotriton helveticus, assembly GCF_964261635.1. NCBI lineage: Eukaryota > Metazoa > Chordata > Amphibia > Caudata > Salamandridae > Lissotriton > Lissotriton helveticus. The sequence goes on from NC_136069.1 coordinate 66,788,698, forward strand.
AGTTTTTTACACCATCAAAACAATTTTAAAAAATCCTTCCTTTCTGCCTCCCTCTTTGCAAAAAACAGAAGTCACTGATGATGCTTTCGAAACTTGACTACTGTAATGGGCTCTATTCCAACATGCAACAGAAACATTTGAACAAAATTCAGACCTTGCAAAACACACCCGCTTGACTGCTATTAGGCATCCCCAAATTCAAATCCTGAGCAGGTGCTCTAAAAAGCTTCATTGGTTGCCAATAAAACAGAGTGAGTTTTAAGTCGGTCTGCATTGTTTTTAAAGCACTCCATGGAATGGGCCATGACTACTTGAAGAATAAATTCAAGTGGTGTAAGCCATCAAGAACCCCGAGGTCCTCCACACCATGCTATGTTTTGATTCCCAAATATAAGTGCACCTCATGGGAGAAGCTTCAAATTCTTGGAATGGCCTATGTATATTTTTCAAAACAATGAAAATCTCTGGGTTTTTAGGAAAGCCTTAAAAACCATGCTCTTTACAAGTGGATGGGCTCTTGTGTTTCTCTTGATTACGAGTTAGCCAACAAACACCTCCCCGGTAGACTGAAGGCTCATTCTACAAGGGGTAAGTCCACCACTGTGGCCCTTCTTAGGAATGTAGCCATTGCTGAGATCTGGAAGGCTGCCACATGGTGATCCGTAAACAACTTCGCTCACCATTATTGTTTGCATTCAGAAACTCAGGCAGATGCCCATGTGGAGCAGGTTCCGTTGAGAAATCTCTTTGGGTGATAAGCCAGTAGTTCCATTATCTGCTTGGTATTCGTCCGCAGTTGTAAGGGATGGGCTTGCTATTCTATTCAGTGCTTATGACTATTGAGGAGTATCCCCTGGCTAAGGATAAGTTACTTACGTGTAATCCTAGTGTTCTTCCAGGGCTATACTCATCAAAGTCATAAGCAATCCTTCCTCTTCCCCGGACAAATACATTATGCAGAAGCTATAAGTGGCTTATCATCATCAAATAATAGTGAGTGCCGTAAAAAAGACCCAACCTAACGGTCACCTGTGGGGCATGATGGGATTGGGGAATTCTTGGTGGTCTTAAAGGCACAGTGCCAGTTTACTCTATTGTGATTTTCAGTGCAGCGTATTGGCTTACAATACCTTTTATTTCCTTGCCTTTTTCCCTTCAAATAAATATTATGTTTCTAAGGTGTGCAAGTTCTGTGTTACAGAAATGCTAAATGTATAAGGTTATTTTAAATGAAAAATTCAATGAAATTTGGCATTTTAGCCTAATGCGGGTAGGCTGCATGTATTGATACATATATATGTATGTGTTAGAGTACTAAGGACTTTTAAATCTTTAAACATACATATATATATAATCTATTTTATATGTGTTATGGGGTCCCCCGCACGCGGTGGGACTATTTTGTGCTTATGACTATCATTGAGTGTACCCCAGGAACAGAACCACGATTATCAGTTGGAGTTGGACAGGTTGGTTGTACTGAAAAATGTTAATCTACTTCTGGAAGTATTAACAAAAGCAATAAGTCTGGTTGTTTATTAACGAAAGTGCTTTTTGATTGATGGGCGAGTTTGTGAGTAGGTATACTTCTGTGGATTTGTGTGGTTTGGTGAGTCATGAAATGCTGAGTCTGAGTGACTAGATAGGTACATGTGAGTGGATGGGTCATTGTGAGTTGAAATATAATGTGCATCATAATGCTCAATACAGGTGAGTGCATGTGAATGGATAGTCGGTTGAAGGTCAATAGGTAGGTGAATGGGAGTAGGTAAGTGGGTAAGTAGAGGAATATGAGTAGATAGATGGGTGAAGGTTAGTGGATAAGAGAAGACTGGAAGGTTAAGGCAGTGGATGAATGAAAGTCCTCTGAAGTAACTGAAAGGCTACATGCAGTGCTCTATGAAACCTCTCAGTAAATAACAGTGAATGGCTGTATGGATTTAATGTTAATTGAGTGAAAGAATTGAGGGTGAGTAAATTCAAGGAGTTCAATAAATGTTATGGGATGCACAAATATGGATAGTTGGGTGCTTGAATGTGGGTAGGAGTGCATGAGTGAAAGTGCTTGAGACTGGGTGGGAAGCTCATGCTCCAGTTTTAGATTGTTAGTTTAATGAAGGTGAGAGTGAACATTGGAGAGTCTGCCCTGCTGAACGGACTTCCAGAGTAGAATAGCAATATGAAGACATCACTGCACACAGACCGTGGGCACTAAAAATAGAACTTTGTGTGGTAAGCTAGAGAGTATGGTATCCCTACCCAGGAGATTTATAAAGCCAGGAGATGAGCAGCACATGAAGGTGAATGAGCACATTCCACAGACCCCTTTATGTTTCACACACTCTAGGAGTTCCCAGGTGTGTGCAGAAGATGGAAAAGACCATAGAGAGAGCAGCACTCTGAAATGAATGCAGTCTTCGCCATAAAAATAAATGTGTTTCTATAAATGGGAGGATGCATGCTGCTGCCATCTTGAAGCATCACCTTGGTTTGATTGGTATGCCTACTTTAACCCAAGAGATATGAAGGAGCAGATATTTAAATATACTATAATCAAGTGCAATAACAATTCAATTCACAGAGAAGGGGCAAAACTACTACATTTAGAATTACTACTGAGGAAATTCTAAAACAAACAGCCACATGTGCAACAATAGTCTGGACTTTTACTGTATATCAGGGTGTGTGCAGTATTGATCTCAGCTGCAAAGTATCTCATGCATGAAGAGAATCAAGCATGAAAAAGAGTCACATTCAAGCAACTTGCTCATATATGATCAGCCACTGTTTTTTAGTGATGTTGTGCTGTGGTGATACCATGTGATATTCCCTTTCTCCTCTAGGTAGAGTGAGCTTCACAGAACCAAATATCCAGAACGTTCCTAAAGACTTTGAGATTGAAATGCCAAAGCTTGTTGGAGAGAGTCCACCGTCTCAGGCACCAGGCATTACCGCTGCCTTTGTTCCCAAAAACAGGTATGGTGCTTGTTAAAGCAATGAAGGGGATATTTGCCCCCTCAGCCTCTCTTTCTGATTTCTCTCTTATTGGTGTGTGAGGTGGACATCCACATGTTGCTCAGTGAAGGCAATCCTATCATGTTTTCAGATTTTTTAGTTTTTTTACAATGTTGCATGAAGTTATAGTCTATTTCAGGGCTGGGAAATATGGATGACTGAGAGGCGAATCACCATAAGCTGGTTTTAAAATTGAAGCTTGCTTGGAAGGTTTTACAGTGCAGTTCCAAGTCAAGTGTGTGAAGTCAGCTTGGCTCCTTTTATATTTAGGGCAGTGGTGTAGTCTCATGGGATCGAGGTTAGCTAAAGTTTCGGAGCTGTATAAGCTCAGTGTAGGTATTTGTAATGTAACAGCTTCTGTCAGTGGTTGTTGCATACCAGTTTGGTTTGCATACGACAATAGGAGCAAGTTTTATCCGGAAGAGTGGGGCCCAAGTCATGCTCTCATGCAGTTCTGGATTCCTCCGAACCAGCAGCGCATCATTGCAGGAGGTGTCATAGAGGCGGGACAGTAACTTACCATTATCTGGGGTGGATATTACTGAGAGGAATGGATGAAAGTCTTGGGGTTCCTCAGGATATGTAGGCAGGGTGGAACACAGTGTACTATACAAGCGGTGGAAGACAAAATTGTCATATGGGTTGGGTTCCCACTCTCCACCAAGGCAGAGTTGGGATTCAAGGTTCCATTAAGGAACAAGTCACCCATAACAGTTAGCTGGTGGGATGCAAGTTTACACTGTACCAACCTCTCCCGTGTTAGCGGTGGCCACAGATTATGAGAGGGGTATGTGCGGAAAGCACAAAATCCCCAACCTAGGTAACGCCGTAGTCTGGACCTAGCCCAACACATGGTGGAGAGGGTCTGTCTGTCAGTGGGGTCTTGCGGAATACCCTGAGGGAGTAAGGCACAAAGGGGGAAATGTGGTTCTTTGGTCCTCTCTGGTTTAAGATATGTTAACCTAACATCAGGATGATACCGGTAATGAGCGACGCGGATACCTTCTGATTTATCTCGTTGTAAAACAATTCCCAAGTATTTAGGAGAATCGGTGCACCGGCGATGTCATTCATGTACTGTGATTTATGCGCCCTGTTTTATGTCTCAAAATGTGGTTTATGTATGAGGTTATTTGCATACTGTGGTTTATGCTAGTAAGGTTATCCTCTACTGTGAGTTATGCCCCCAATGTGAGTCATACTTAGGAAGTTATGTTCCAATATGTTATAGGCTTATGAGGTTGGCGCATAATGTATTTTACGCCTGATGCGATACTGTGCATAATATGGGTTTTTTTGGAGGATGATGCGGAGTACAGTGTTTGCCAGTAATTACTGGTTGTGTTCTATGTTTATTATTGGTTTTACATTTACTATTTTCACTTTGTGATGGTTCTGACAGTGGCCCAATTGGCCCTCTCATGTGTATATAATCCCCTGTAAATATTGCCCAGTGCCAGGTGGCACAGTGCATATTGTGTGATTACTATTCTAATGTGTTTAAGATAATACAAAAGCTATTTTCATATATAACCTTGTGTGGAGTTACTTTTATGGTGTGCCTAGTATGTTGCTACTGTGTGTGTATTGCGCAAACGCTTTACACATTGCCTCTGGGTTAAGCCTGACTGCTTGTGCCAAGCTACCAAGGGGGTGAGCAAGGGGTTATCTTCAGCATGTAACTCCCTTGCCCTGACTAGAGTGTTGGTTTCTGTCTGGCTTTGGCGCAAGCCTTAGCCAACCTGAAATCCCGTTTCTAACATACCAGTGCAAGGGGTATTCAAGATCAAGCAGTTTAGTGGCCTCAGTCACTGGAATGAGTTCTGATTTATGCCAGTTAATTAATAACCCAGAAAAGGTCCCAAAGTGTAGAACTCCGCGAATGAGAGGGGGAATCAGAAACATTAACCCTTTTGTTAATAGTGTTTTCTTCCGCAAGAAAACACTTAGGTCCATACATGCGATTTGTTTACTGAGCAGGTACGTGCATGCTTTCTGGGACATGGCACGAGAGATCTTGCCAGTGGTGCCAGAGGACCCCAAAACTTCTCTGGCTCAGAGAATACACGACTAGTAGGATTCAGCAAAGTCTGTGATCTGTGCAGACCTATATACCAGCGATTGCCTTGGCAGAACTGTTTGCATCAGGAGGTCTACTTGGATGAGATCGACTGGGTTTTCTGGCAATGTGCAAGTGTCCCCCATAGATCTATCTTTTGATGGGTCCAGACTCTTAAGGGGGAAAGGAGTACTCTGCACTAGAGAGACATAAAGAGAGCTGAGCCACTGCCCGCTCTTTGTGGTTGCTAAAGCCAGTGAAAACAATTCTCGCATCAACTTAACGAACTTTAGATGCTATTCCGAGAGGGCTAGCTTATAGACCGCGTCAGCCTTGCCAACCATTTTGTACAGCAGAAAGCGCAGTCCTTTTGGGGCCAGTGATGCAGCACTAACAGACACCACATGGGGCAGCAGGGTCGATAGTCGTCCATTTCCTCTTGTCCTGCTAGAGTGGCTGCCAAGCCGCTTTCGTTTGTCCTCAGGCCGTGGCGTCTCGCATAGGGCGTGCTGCGAGGTGGTGAGGGGCAGGGTGGGGGATAGTAAACCTGGACATAGACAGAACGGATGAACATAATAAGTACTTGTCTCCGTTTCGTCGTGTGTTCAAGGTTACTACCCGCCACTCTGTCCCTCCCCTGCCCGCAGCACTCCCTATGCAAGCCGCCACTGTCCTCAGGTGCTCTGGTTAGAGCTGTGGGAGGTAGGATTCGGCTTTTCTACCCAGCAGGAGATCCGCGACGTCAGACAAATGAGTCTTACAGATCATTTAAAGGGGATGTACCCTTCTCTTCATTTCCTCTCCGGACCAGCTTCCACCCACATTAGAACACATTTTGAAGGAATATTTGAACATCCTGATGCAGGAGATACGTCTTTTACTTTCCAAGGGTGCCATCGGACAGGTATTAGACTTGGAGAAGGCACAGGAATGCTTTTCATGCTGCTTCAAAGGGACCTAAAGCCTATCCTGGGCTTTCACCTATTGAACTCCTTTCTGCAGAAAGACCAATCCAAAAATGCTCAGACTGGCTATCACCTTTCTGCCTTGGACCTAGGAGACTGAATGTTGTCCATGGACTTGTCAGCAGTGTATTTCCATATACCTGTCCTGCGGTCCCACAGGCATTACCTGTGGTTCAAGGTGTCCCAGGAATGCTTTCAATTTGCTGCGCTCCTCCTGCAGCCTAACCTCAGCCCCTCGGGTGTTCATGAAGGTGATGTCCGTCGTCGCAGTCAGACCATCTGCCTGACTGCCCCTTCCACCAAGGCCAGAGCTGGCGCAAAGGTATTGGGGTGATCGGTGCCTGTTTTTCATATCTGCCAGGATGCCATGTAGGTGTTGGAACATATGTTGATGCAGCACTACTGCCTAGACTCAGGACCAAGGAGAAGGCCTCTTTGTTTGCTCGGTCCTGAAGGAACCTTCGGTCTGAGCCCATTCCTCGTTCCTTCCACCTTTAAGAGGTACTGCTTTGATGTCCATTCTAAAGGTGAGGCGTGTGCGGTTAGAATGATCCATCAGAAGGTCAAGTTACTTACCATCGGTGATGCTCTTTCTGCAGACTCATCGATGCCTCTCCCAACTCCCTGTTTCAGGGACTGGGCTCTTTGACATTAAAACCGTTTGTCACCAACTATTGTTCTGTGCTCCACAACTTAACTTAGTGTGTGAAAAGGGAAAGAGACAAGTAGATTTCTGATGTGTACCAGTCATTAATGGATGGTGACTCAGGGCACTGGGCACTATTAAACTGCACATTGTATGCCAATTATTACTTTAGGAGTCTTGACTCAACAAAAGTACAGTGGTCGAGCAGCTAAAGCTTACTTTGTTTAGTACTTGTTTTTTTTTTTTAGAGTCACATGCTTGAAATATTATCCATCCTCCGGTTGGGAGTCTTCTGTAATAAATGTTAAGACAACATTTAACATATCACCCACCTTGTGCCATCCATCGACCTCATTATATGACCCGAACCCTGGCAAATGAGGTAGAGGGGCTCTTCGGTCCACTGCCACAGAGGCTTATGATTCTCAGGTTTTCACTGTCCAATTAAAACGCAGTATGAGCCATTTCGCAAGGGGAGCAGGGTGGGCTCCATGTACGTCTCTGAAAGACGCCAATGCTGGAGAACTGTTGTTACAGATAAGTAACTTTTTATTGGCCGCATTGTCGGGTGCTTGACTTACAGCTGGAGGACAATTAGCAACAATACAGTAAAAGGTGGAAAAGAGGCTCAACTAATCAGAACAAGCTGTTCAGCCCTGCTTGTTAAACAGCTACTGTCTTCACATCTGTCCATCCAGCCAGAGTGCTCTGTGAATATAGAGTCCATCCAGCCAGAGTGCTCTGTGAATATAAAGGTAGCCTTCCACACTCCCGCCTGGCAGATGTCCTCCTATAGAATGCCAGCAAATAAAGCTGCTCTGTCAGCTATGCCTTTGGTGGAATGAAATTTCACCTTTCTGTAGATTAATGCTAGCAGGCTCTTCCTTCACCCTGGTCAGAGTTTCTAAAGGATACAAAACGCTGGTCTGATTTCCTCTATTCTTTTGTTCAGTATAAATAGAATTTCTTTTGAGTATAAATAGAATTTCAGATCTCTTCGGCTGTCTGGCATGGCAAGCCTCTATCTGCCAGCTAGAAGGATCGCTGAGACAAATGCTGGACTGGCAACCCTTTGACAAGGATGAATTAAAGTTGGGATTTTAGGAATAAAGCAGAGGTGGTCTTAAGTCTGACTTTGTCTTTGTAGAATCTTATAAAAGTTTATATGATGGTAAAATCCTGGAATTCCCACCACTGCCTGCCTTATGTAATCACCAGTGGAAATCCGTGCCAGTGAATGTTTCATCCCTTTAACGTCTGCTGGTGTGGCAGGAGGTGCTAAGAGTAGAAAGAACTCTTTTCTGCTAGTCCCTTGTGCTGTTTTCAAGCTTTTCCATTTTCAGCAGGATCATGAACCTTCCCTCATCGTCTGTCAGTTGCCAAGCATGTCTTGATCTAATGCAACAGCATGAAGTTCAAGGCGCTTCCAGATCGAACAGAATGGGTTAGTTAATGTGTAGGTAGTGCTTTGAACTAGTGTTCACCCTGCTTCTAAGCCCCCACAGCTTTCCAGTTGATCCAATAGAGGAACCTACAAATGGGCTGCTTTCTGCCCCCACCGAGACGACATGTACACGTTTCTGATTTACACTATTTTTAAAACAAGCATTTGCAATGCAATAGGTCTCCCATAAACGCAAGTTTGAGCTATTGTGATTGTAAATGGCAATGCCTTTTATTTATGTTTTTGTTTTTAAAACATAAATAAAAGGCATTGCCATTTACAATGCCAATAGCTCAAACTTTGCAGATGCGAGACCTATTCCATTGAAAATGCTTGAAGGCATTGCTGAGTTGCCCCCTTCTGTCTCTTATGGCTCCTGAGGAGCTTTCTGTTTGCTACGAGTTAAATAAACAAGCCGGTGGTCACAACTACGCATGAGAGACCCTCCTGCAGGAAGAGAAACTCATTAAAAATATAGTGCTTACAGACTAAAGACTTACAGTGTAAGAACCGAAGTAAAAGGGCCAGTCCTCATGGGCGGTTACAAATGAAGACGAGGTCATACCAAGGTGGGACTAACAAGCCTAATAACGAATCAGAAGCCAGCATTTGCGAAGGACAATCACACAAGCCAATGAAAAATATGGGCGTAGAGTGGGCGGAGCTTCAAGTACATACCATAATACAGCATGCCTCGCAGAGCAGCGCATGCTCTGCCCAGGCTCTACCTAAAAACACATACTATGCATCCAAAAGTCTTCATTAATGTTGATAAATATTGAATGCCTATTCCTCCTTCTGGGCTCGTGGAACACTTTGTTTACAGAGCAATATCTTTTCAAAAGTATGTTTAAGGGGCTGCTGGACTGAAAGTAAATGTTGGATTATCCCGTGTATGAATAAATCCTATTTGCACACTAGCATTATTAGGAATACATTGTAGACTGTACGACATCAAGCTGTGTGCAGTGTATAGCATGCTTACATTGATATGAAGATCTTTCCTATGCAAACTGTGTGTGCGTGTGTGCGTGCGTGTGCGCACGCATGCATGCATGTGTGTGTATAATATCACGTAGAACTTGGTTGTTTCATTTCTATTTGTAAAGAATAAATACCTTTTGGAAGTTATAAGAAGTGTGTGATTTTTACATTGGTTATGGGCAGTATGTGCTGGGAGCAGCTGAAATACTGACCTACCCTGGGTCGCTAAAAGAGGCACAGAAACGCCCAGAGTATCTCTGAAGAGGTGTGTTGGCTGCCTGGCTGTAACTGGCGAACTAGCCCTGTAGGTTTGCGTGTTGGAAGTGTAACACCTGTAGTGGAGTGTCTGGCATGACATTTTCTTTACTAGTGATTAGTAGAGAAATTGCCATAATTGGTATAAGGTACTGGGATTGCAGTCATAGAGCTCTAGGTAGCTTAACCCCTTCACTGCGGCAGCTATCCTGCCGCAGCGCTAAGGGGGAGGCGGGGCCGTGCGGCGGTCCCGTGCTCGTGACGGAACCGCTCCGTCACGGCCCTCGGGTGAGCTGTGCTTGTGACGGAATGGTTCCGTCACGGACCCGCCCGCCCATTAGACCGTGCGGAATTCGCGCCGCGCAGGCATGGCGAGCAGGCCATGACGGAACCGTTCCGTCACCAGCACAGCCCACCTGAGGCTCGTGACGGAACGGTTCCGTCACGAGCATGGGAGGAGTTAATTGAAACAGATACGACCATGGCTGAGGCTGTCTGCCAAAGAGGAGAGTCTGGGCGCCATCCTTCCATTGGGCGTTAGTATGACAATTAACACAGTGCGTGAAGCTTGCTGAGTATTTACAGATACACCTCCACCTAATGCAGCACAAACTAACACATTTCAACGCACTGGAATGGTGAATATTTACGACTGATGATGCAACATATTAGAGCAACACCAAGACCAGACAACATGGAGGAAGGAGGTAACAGAGGGCGGTGGCACACAGGAGTTGTAAAAAATAAAAGTTGAAAGGAGGAAAGAGCCTAAAACCCTGCAGAATCTCATACAGTCCAACGGGTGTTCAGAGGACTTTTTGAGTTACTAGGAGCTGTATTGGAATCAGTCACAAAAGCGTATCCTTGGAAGGGTGAACTCGTATCTAGCTATAAGATTTGCCTTTTTGTCCAGCAATATCCTTGGCCAGCCAAATTTGATCACTTATGGCATTGATGGCCCTTGCATTTTTTGTGCCTGTAGATGAGCCATCTCCAGGAATTCTTTGAAGATGCATGGTACAAAATGTGAAGCTGGGAAGACACTCTCTTCTTTACTTCTTCAATTCTTCTGTCCCTTCCAAACTGATACTAAGTGAACATGCAGAAAGCAATTTCCCAATCAAAGTATGGTGGTGGATGCATCTGTGCTGGAATTGGGTGCTCACATAGACTACGTGTTTTGCCAGGCCTGGTGTTTTGATTAAATTAAAAATTTTGAGGTGATGAAAACGACAGGAAGTGACCACTTCCCCTTGAGGGTAGAATTACACATACCGAAAAGTAAAAATAGAGAGAGGGCTCTACAGGTCCACGTGGACTATCCAAAATGGTTAACAACCTGTATATCGGATGAACATATAGAAAAGTTAAAGTTAATCCAGCAGTCGATCCCAACTGAAGAAATTCAACTTAAAGTAGGAAGTCCTTGGTTCGAATTAACCATAGGTAAGCTGGCGGATTCCCTAAAGAAGGAATTTAAGACTAAAAAGACAGGACTGGGTAGCCATGCTGTTAATAAAAACAGGAAGCCCTGGTTTGACGAAGAGTGCAGGGTAGCCAAGGCACAGATAAGACAGAAGGAGAGAAGACTAAAGGCCATGTTTAAGGTGGACCTATAACAGGCACTTCAGCAACTAAGGCTGGGGCGAGGAGTTGGCGTAACGGCTAGGGCGCTCGACCTCAGACCTGGGGATCTGGGTTCGAGTCTCGGTAACGACGCCAAAAACCTCCTGTGATTCTGGGCAAATCACTTAATCTCCCCGTGCCTAAAATGAAAGTGTTTCCGTCCTCATGTAACGTAACTGGTGCTATGTAAAGCGCTCTAATTGAAACTAAAGATGTGAGAGGGTTCTGGAAATAAGTCCAAGAAAGTGTGGGTAGGAAAACAAGATCCTTGGTTTGTATGGTCCCCGAAGATGACTGGGTAGGCTACCTGGGAGAAATCTATGGAAAATGGCAGACACAAGAATTGCCAAGAACCCAAGATTGGCCACAGGTAAGGGATGATATAAAGGAATACTTTACCCCAAGATATATAAATGAAATTATAGCTAGTCTGAATCTTACCTGTGCCGCAGGTCCAGATAACCTCCCGGCAGTGATAATTAAAACGAAACCAGAATGGTGGGCGGAGCTCTTTGCAAAGATGTTCCTAGTAATCTTGGAAACGGGAATTGTGCCAGAAAGTTGGAAGGGTGCAATTATAAGGCCAATACATAAAAAGGGTGATTACAAAATACCGAAAAATTATAGGCTGATAAACCTCTTAGATGTAGGGGAAAAAGTATTTGCAAAAGCCATACTGAATGTATTAAAAGACTGGGCAGAGGAAAACCAGATTATACCCCCTGGAACAGGGAGGTTTAAAGCTGGCCATTCCACAATTGACCATTGCTTTGCTCTTTGGGCCATAGCACGGAAGTCGATGGAAACACGGGGAAGGTTATTTTGTTGTTTTGTAGACTTCCGTGCATCCTTTGATCTGGTGGATCGAGAGCTGTTGTGGGAGGCCTGAATTAGTTATGGAATTCCAAATGATCTACTACGGCTGATACAAATGCTCCACGCTAAAAACTGGGCCCAGATAATTTTAGACATAGATGGTAGTTTATCTGGGAAAATAGAAATTGGAAATGGGCTGCGGCAGGGATGTGTATTGGCTCCCCTGCTATTTTCCTTGTTCTTAGCAGACTTGCCATTGATCTTGGGGAATGCCGTTGGGGCAAGCCCGAAATTAAATGGCAAGCAGATTGCATGTTTACTTTATGCCCACAATCTGGTGATCATGGACCAGACCGAGGTTGACCTGCAAAGGAAACTGAATTTATTTAATGACTATTGTTCCAGAAAAAATCTTGTGATCAATATGGAAAAGACCAAAACCTTGAGCTTTGGCCGGAGGAAAACTGGGTTCTCATGGTGGATAGGGTCAGAGAAAGTGGAAGCGGTTACTGAGTACAGATACTTGCGGCTATGGTTCGAGAAAAGTTTGAAATGGAATACCCACTTAGAGGCTTCAAAATTAAGAACCTCTGCATCGGACAGCGGCCTGAAATTGTTTAATAAAGCCTATGGTGCAATGACCGATAGACCAGTGCTAAAAGCATATTCAGCTATTGTACCCCCGCAATTTTTGTATGGCGCAGAACTGTTATTTTTAAGTGGCAAGGAAAACTGGGATGTCGAGGAAGGTAAAAACTTTAAAAAGTTATTTACACTCCCTCTGTCAGCAATGGTTCAGGCCGTAAGACTGGAACTAGGATTGACTTCATGGGGTATTCAAGTCGGTATGGCCCTACTACGCTTCTGGCAATGCCTAGAAGTAGGCGTAAATACCAAAATATCTCAATGGTTTAAAAATGAAATACAGAACAGCGAACTAAAATGGGCAAGAGAGATTAGGGAGATTATAACAAAGCTATGCAATAAGATGGGAGTTAATATGCGCCCCACTATCTCTGTGGCTTATATTGATAAGAAGACACTTAGGTTGATGGGGAAGGAAATATCTCATGCACCGGACCAAAACTATCTTGCAAATAAAACCTCGATTCGTTTTATGGCTGTTGCATGGAAAAATGATCAATGCTTCCCTTATTTTGATAAGCTACCGGATTGCCAATTACGAAATGAGGTTCTGAGGGTAAGGATTGGGGTAAGCCCTTGTTATATGAACAATCTGGTAAAGCGTGCTATGATAAACAAGACGGAAAGCTGCACTTGCTCCTTGGGCACCCAATGTGATCTGCCGCATATTCTATTTGATTGCCTAAAGTTCCTGGACGTACGTATTATGTTCTTAAAACCAATATTCATGAAATATGAGATTAAAACAAGGACCCAGGCTGTGACACTGATGACCGAAATGACCTATTTAGATATTGCCATGGCTATTGGGAAATTTATGCAAAACATTTTATATATTTTTAATGAGTTTTAGCTAGTTTACCCACAATTTAGGTAATAGTGGGTTTTTAGATTGAACATTTTTTTAGGATGTATTTATGTGTATTAATGAAATGTTCTTTTAGATGAATTTTTACTAAATATATGTATTGTTTGTGGACCAATGGTCCGAATAAACGTGAAATAAACTGATCTGGGTGCTCACATGAACACCAACTGCTTAAGAAATATGGACTGGAAAGCACATCATCTGCTTATTGACGCTGCTGGCCATTCATCTAACCGTGATGTTATTATTTTTATGTTCAGGTTGCCAAACACTGTCAAAGACAATCCAAAAATGTATGCTCTATCCAATCGGCCGAAATTAACAAGGTCCAAGAACAAAGCTCAACAGTGTGGTTTAAGTTCCTTGCATAAAACCTTTTATCGCAGGAATGTGTCACTGTGAGAGGGATGGGCAGAAAAAGAAACTAGGAGGTCTTATCCATGAATCTATTGAGGCGTTTATTTAAGGTCGTGCATAAACAAAAGTAGATAAAGCATGTGGTCGTCTTCCAAGGGTGGGTTTCTGGGATGGTGGATTTCTTCCTCTGGTATTGTCGTCTTCTCTCCAGGCGGGTGTTGTTGACGTTCCCCCGGGTAGCGTGTAGAGAGAGAGAGAAGATAAAGGCGTTAAGTAAGGCTGTTATGGGTCTCTTCGAAAAGAGTACCACCACCAAGAGGTTTTAGAGAGGTTCCTAGGTGCAGTAGGATTGGAAGTGTGCATGGGTAGATGAAAACAAGCGGGTTCAAAATAAAATAGACTCAGAGAAGGTTCTTTTACCGGTCCTTACTTCAGGACATAAACCTGTAGGAGGTAGCCCTACGGGCTTTTACTCATCAAGTACCCCCGTTAAGCTTGGGAGTTTTTTAACCCAAAAGGGAGCGCGAGGCTTATGAGGGCTTTTATGAATAAAACAAGGAAATCGGCAGCCCACAGTCACAGATCCCAATTGGACCTTAGTACACTCATACTGCTGAAGTTTGAATTAATATACACCCCTCCCCTCTTCAAGACAGAAAGAGGAAGAAAACAAAAAGGAAACCGCAAAGCAAATGGCCCCAAACCCACACACCAACCCGTAACGTTCTCCCACAGACACTCTACCGCCCCAACCCCTTCGCCCCCGATTCACGCACCGTGAAAGCCGTAACTCTCCAGAGTTACGGCGGCACTTGGGCGTCCTCCGGGGATTTCCACCAGTCTTCAGACCAAGTCTCAGCCTCCCCTTCTGCAGCGTCGTCCTCGTCTGTTTCGGTGGGGCTGTAGTCCTCGGGTAGGTCCTGGTCACCTCTGGTCCACGTCTGATTTCACGCGTCTTCTTCCTGTGTGCCGGCGTCTTCCGGGTTCTCCCCTCCGGTCGTCAGATCCGCCCTCCTAATGGCCCCAGTCGCATTCCATTGGCTGTGGCTCTCCCCTGGGCGTTCCTGCAGGGAAGAGGACTCCGGGTTAGTTAACCATCTATGGTCCGGGCCAGGCAGTTCTCGGAAAAGACTCCGGTGGGGGCTGATTACAGGTGTAAAGGCAGGCTCCTCCTCACAGTCACCCAGGTGTGCACTATCTGAAAGCTGAGCAACTCCGCAAAGAGCTTGCACTAGAACACAAATGGCAGCGGCAGCTCCTCCACTAAGACTGAGGAGCGTCACTCTTCTGTTCCCAGAGCAGTGCACAGGAAAAATAACATGATTATACCAGAACGTTATTATCATTTTATTTTTAGTATTGAGCTTGCAGCCAGCTTAGGGCAGTGCTGGGCTCCTGTGACGCCAGAGGAGGAGTGGTTGCTGTACCTTAAGTTGCTGTACCATGGCGAGTGGGCGATTGAGCACTTTTCAGTGCCCCTAACTGCAAGGTACTTCCTGGGGGTGACTTGCATTGAAAAAACAGCTATATTTCTGCCCATCTGAATTAGTTGTACCGACATATTGCAAAATCTCTGACTGCCCTTACTTACGTTGGAGAAGTTTGACCATGGCACAGGTGGAGTAGTCCAACTGTGTCCTTCTGAATCAAACTGGGTGCGCGGGTCATAATGTTGACCAGGAGAGAACTCTATTACCCTCTCCGCCAACATTTAATTCAGGCCCTTACTTGCATAAGATGTTGCACTGTCTACATTGGTGTCTGATTAAAGCCATTGCTGGCTTTTTACAAAACAACATATACATCTTACACTACGGGCATCAAATAGTGGTAGTCACCAGCTGTTGGCCATAGTTTACTATGCCGGGCATTATCCGTGCTGCTGCTTTTTTGAGGGCATCATGAAGGCAGGATAAGTTGGAGAAAATGATCAGAACTGTAAGTGCTCCATTTACCTTATGGAGGTTCAATTTATTCACCCTAACTGTTCAGCAGCAATCAGACAACTGGTGAAAGTGCTTAAAGTTGATATAAAAGGTAAATGTTAATCTTGAGCTGTCATCACCCTTGATCTTGGGTGAATTGTCATTGAGTGCACTTTTGAAGTGGGGAGTGTCTTCTGGAACTGATGGCAGCAAATTGCCAGCACTCATAATATCAGCTGGTAAGTAATCGCTGAAGGCTCGGTGTGTGCAGAAAGGTAGCATTTGCTTATCCCTCTCATTATAATGTGACTGTTAATATTACCAAATACCACATTTTGAGAATTTTTTGTTGTTGTTGATTTTTCAAAACCTTTATTAGCAAAAGGAGAAAAGGTACATCAGTGCAATATTGCGACCAATACAGTGACGAATAAGCACGTAAGCATAAAGGCACCTTTCCGTACATGTTTACGATCAGTAACAAAAAACCAAGAAATCAAGTTATAATTACAGCCCCCCCCCCCCACCACAATTGTGCTTGCATCATATCAAGGTCCTATGACGGCAAATGTCAATTCAGCTGATGACCATGCGACATGAGTGACAATATATAAGGCAATACGACGCAGAACTTGCCAGGTCTGCATCTACGTGGTACCGCCGTGTCTCACCCTAGCCTGTTTCTCCCCTCCATCTATTCCCATCTGTTGCAGTGTGTAGGGTGATTGTCTCTGTGGAAGCAGTCCATATGTACCTGTCTCAATCTGTGGTTATGCGCGCGGAGGCGTTGCCTCATCAAACTCCAGAACTGTATTGTTTCCCCCGGTGTGTGTGTCCTCTGCCTCCCCCGGCCCCATCCACTTCATCCTCTTGCTGTCTTAGAAGGTAGGATGTGAGCGGTCCCCAGACTTCTTTTGGGCGTGACTTCAGAGGTAGTAACTCTGCATAGGTATGCAATTGATCCTGCCACGTTGTCATGGTGGAGACCCAAGCCTTGAATTTAGGGGCTCGCCCCATCCCCCATCTGCACGCCACTTGGCGTTTAGCTAGGAGAAGGCTTAGTGCCAGAAACTTTTTGTGTATGGTCGAGATGTTGTGTGAGAGGCCCAACAGCGCTACCAGTGGGCATGGTGTGAGCTCTACCCCCAACATATCCGACAAACCTGCGAAGACCTCAATCCATTATTGGGCCACTCTGGGGCAGGTCCATGCCAGGTGGAAAAAGTCTGCTCCCTCCCTCCCACAGCGGTTACAGCAGTCAGTATCTCTGAGACGGTACAGTTTAGCAGGGGTGTAATATAGACGGTGGAGGAATTTGAAGTGAACTAGCCTCAACCTAGAATTCCCCGTGACTGCGTTTGTTTGTGTGCAGCTAGCCTCCCATTGCTCATCCGTGAGTGGTGTATCAAGATCTCCATCCCAATCGGTGCGCGCCCGTAGTGTGGTAGTCAGTGGTGTGTTCTGCACGTGTTTATAGAGTAGTGATACAACATGTTGCGGAGCATCTTTTTGCAAGAGTGCGTGGAGAGGTGCGAGAATCTGGTTCATCCGGGAAGCTGAGGGTGATCGCGTGGACGCTTTGTCGGAGTCTGGTATATGGGAAGGTGTCCATAATTGTGGGTGTGTGTTCCCCAAAAAATTGTTGCATCGTGCGGAATTGCCCTTGGACGTACAGATCTCCGGAGGTGCAGTGTGTGAGTTTGGTCAGTATCTTGCGACAGATCTCCTCACAGGTGACTTGTAAACGGGGGTCATTCATCAGAGTCATCCGTGGCGAATACAGGAATTGGCATCCGATGTCACCAGTGAGGCTTTTCCACGCAGCCGCCGAGCAGTCTACCGTGGATGGGTCTCGTTCTCTCTCCGCCACGCACGTGAAGATGTACCCGGGTGCGTGCTCGGGCCTCATGAAGCCATCCTCCACCGCCAGGTGTGCCATATAGGGCGGCGGGTGAAACCAATAGACAGCGAAGTGACCCTGCGCGCAATCGTAGTACCGCTCAAAATTAGGGACTTCAAAACCCCCCTGGTGATATGGTAGCATCAACGTGGCGAGGCTAATTCTCGCCTGCTTCCTGCCCCAAATGAATCGCGTTAATTGGGTTCTAAGTGTGGCGAAAAAATGCCGTCCCAGGCTGTATGGAATGTTAGTGAATAAATATAGAAGTTTGGGTAGCAGCACCATTTTGATGAGGGAAATGCGGCCAGCCATTGAGAGTGGGAGGCGTATCCATTTGGTGACGCTATCGGTAATTTTGTCCAGGGCAGTCCCGTAGTTAGCACGAATCTGGGTATCACTTTGTTTAGTTATTCGAATGCCTAAGTATTTCAACTCATCTACTTCCCAGACGAGAGGATAGTCTAGTTGATGTGGCTGTGTTTTGTCCGTTAAGGGGAACACTGCGGATTTACACCAGTTTATTTGTATCCCGGCGATGCAGCCAAATTTCGTGATTTCGCGCAGTAGGGGATTGAGATTCTCCTGCGGCTTCTTGACATAAAGCGTCATGTCATCCGCATAGAGTGAGATAAGCAGCTGTCGGGCGGGGTAAATCAGCGCTCGGTGGTTGTGATGCTGCTTTAGTTTTGCTGCCAAGGGCTCGATGGCCATCGCGAAGAGGACCGGGGACAGCTGGCCTCCCTGGCGAGTCCCTCTATTAATGCTGAAAGGGGGGGATCTGGATCCATTTAGTAACACCACTGCCGTCGGTTGGCAGTACAGCAATCACACCCAGTCCAGAAAGCTGAATGGCATCCCCATACGCTCCAGTATACCTAGTAAATAGTCCCATGCTAGCGAGTCAAACGCCTTTGTGGCATCGAGAAAGATTGCGGCTGCTTCGCAATTGGGGTCTATATCCTTCAGCACCGCCTGTAACGTGCGCAGGTTGTGTGACGTTGCGCGATTTGGGACAAACCCAGCCTGATCCGGTAAGACCAGGCGTTCCATCAGGAGGTTGAGGCGTGTAGCGAGGACCTTTGCTAAAATTTTGGTATCGCAATTGAGCAAAGACAAAGGGCGATATGAGTCGCATTGCGGAGGGGGTTTGCCAGGTTTTAGTAAGGAGGATATCAGGGCTTCACGCATTGTGCGGGGCAAGCTCCCTTCCTCCAGCGCTGCATAGTAAACTTTTTTCAGGATGGGAGCTAGTAAGGGGGCAAAGGCTTTATAAAATTGGATAGGAAGACCGTCCGACCCGGGAGCACGGTCGGATTTCGTCTTCATGATGGCTTCTGTTGTTTCGTCTAGTTCTAGCTCTAAATGTAGGAACTTTTGTTGCGTGGCTCCTAGCCAGGCTATCAGGGTGTCTCCCAGGTAGGCATCAAGGTCTAATGGCATCCCCCTGTGGGAGGTGTAGAGCGTATTGTAGTGATCCTTGAGGATGCGAAGTTGGTCTGGGAGGGTCCTAAACATGTTGCCTTGTGCATCCTGAAGCTCAGTGACATAGTTAGCGAACCTTGGGGGTGTAATAGCGTTCACCAGCGCCTTCCTTGGGCGGTCTCACTCCCCGTAAATGCGCGCTGTGTGTGGCTTCACGCGGAATTTACATTCTCTGTCGGCCTCCGTCTCATATTCAGTCAGCTTATCCCTCATTTGGGCCCTAACCGTCTGATCGTGTGGGGTCTGCTCTAGTGTTTGTTCCAGCGTGTGTAGGTCAGATTCGAGCTTTCAGAGGTCGCCCCGAAGAGTTTTGAGAATCCCCCCTCCTTTGGCGAGGCACCATCCGCGTACAGTGACCTTGAAGGCCTCCCATACAGTCGTAACACTGGACACAGACGCCAGGTTGCGGTAAAAAAATTCCCTGATGTGTTGTTCAAGCTCCGCCTTAAACACAGTATCGCCGAGGTGGGCAGGATTGAGCCGCCAGCTCAGATATGGGGAACAGTCCACGGGGATCTGAAGGTCTACGAGCACCGGGGAGTGGTCTGAGAACGTGCCGACCAGATGAGTCGCCTGTTCAGCCAGTGTGCCATACCCATCGCAAGGAAGACATAGTCTAGATGTGCCCAGGTGGAGTGGACCGCCGAGTAGTGGGTGCCCTGCTTGAGTGTGGGGTGTTTGTGTCTCCAGGCATCTAGCAGGCAGTGCTCTCCCACCATGTCGCTCAGCGTCCGTTGCGTGATTGTGTGTGCGTCGGGAGGGGGTGTGACCTATCTGTCTGGGGATGTAAAGCTGTGTTAAAGTCGCCTCCTATATTATAAGTGATGCCTAGCATCTGTATTTTGCCCCATAATGAAAGCAGGGCATGAGGATTATCAGTGTTGGGGCCGTAATAATTCGCAAAGAGTACAGTAGGTGAATGTAGTCGCCCCCATACTATGCAGAATCTACCCTCCGCATAAGAGTCCGTTCCCTGTGGTGTGAATTCCCCTCCTCGTTTGATCAGTATGGCCACTCCCCTGGAGTAGGCGGAGTAGGAGGCAAATCCGCGGTATGATGCCCAACGAGAGGCAAATTGAGGGGTGCCCCCGGGTGCCAGGTGCGTCTCTTGCAGGAGAGCAACAGTCACCCCATGTCTGTCTAGGTAGCCTAGTGTCTGTCTACATTTCCAGGGATCATTGAGGCCACTGACATTCCACAACGCCACTTTGATGTGTCTAGGTGCCTGCGTTTCACCTGTCGCTCCCATGTCGCTGTGCAGTAGCTCTTATGTAATGCCAAGCATTCAGATTATCCTCGGTATTTAGCAACCCAGTAGTTAGGCCATGAGTAATTCCCCCCCACCCCGGCTCCCCCAACTTGCCGGGTGCCTTCCTCTCTGGCATCCCCAACTTGCCAGTCGTAAGTTCTCCCCCCCCCCCCCCCCATGGTCAACTCTTCGGAAGATTCGTGTGTCCATAATGATTCGTAAAGTCTCTGCCGTCCCCAGTCCCGATCCCCTGCGCCCACCCTGTTCCCTCCCACACCGACATCCCCAACCTGCCGGGTATAAAATTCCCTCCCTCCAATAGAGCCCTCAACAGTCTACAGTGTTCTCCCTCTTTCTAGAGGAAAGTCCGGGGGGTATGCTCTTGTATGTGGAGACGCCAGGGGCCCACGACACGCCATCTCACCTACCATGTTTCACCCGCCTACAGCCACGCTCTGTGAGCCGGCCGTTACAGCGGGACGGGGGTGAGTGTTCGGGCACCTAACGGATTTGTAAGAGGCGGTAACACACAAAAGAAGAACAGAGAAAAGAGGAAAGCAGCATTGATACATCACCATCTCGGAGGCAGTTAATGTGATCATCAGGTCCATCTTTCCGCAACGTGAGCATGAGTGGCAACACTCAGTCCTGATTTGATGCCGGCGATAGGGATCTAGAGCGACGTCGTTCCTCCGCTTCTCGGGATGTAGCTCGGCGGTGTCTCTTGAGGTAGTCTTCTGCCTGCTGAGGTGTAATGAAGACGTGCTGCTTCCCCTGGTGAGTGATCTTTAGCTTCGCAGGGTAGAGCATGGCGTACTGTATATCCTGTGCCAGTAATTTTTTCTTGACCGCCGCATACTTGCGCCGTGCCTCTTGAACATTCTGTGTAAAGTCCGGATAGAAGGCCAGTGTGGTGTTTTCATACCTCACTTGCCGCATTTCCTGGGCGAGTCTTAAAACAGTGTCTCTATCCCTATAGTTAAGGAAGCGGGCTATGATTGGCCGGGGCGGCACTCCCGGCGGCGGGCGCGTGGCCAGCGATCGATGCGCTCTTTCTATCGTTAGGTGGGCAGAAAAGGCCTCTCGTCCGAATAGGTCTGCTATGAGCTTTTCTATGAAGTCCTCCATCCTGCCCGTGTTGGTGGATTCCGCCAAGCCAAGAATGTGGACATTATTCCAGCGGGAGCGTGCCTCCAAATCTTCATTTTTTTCAGCTATCACCTTCAGTAGTTTATCCATTTGGAGCATTTGGGTATTTGCCGTCGCCGCCCCGTCCTCCAGTTCCGACACTCTGGTTTCGGCGTCCTTCAGTCTGTGGTCATGTTGTTCTAGCTTATTCACTACGGAGTCCATTCTGATGTTCATAGCGTCCATCTTGGCATCTATGGAGGTGAGACTCTGCCTCATGCCTGGCAGGATCGTCTTCCAGTCCTCATCAGGTTGCTCTGTTGGCCCGGTGTCTCTACTTTCAGTTGATTCGGATCTCTGTTCTTTGTGGGGGTCAAATGAGAGTTTGGCTTCATTACGCCCCATTTCGGACTTCCCGGCGTGTTGTCCTGGCTCCCTGAGAGCACTAGTCCGCCTCAATCGGCCAGCAGGGCGCGATGGTGGATGGCGCGGTGCAGTGGCGACGGGTGTTGTACTATGTATGCTCTCTGAGTGCACGTGTCACCTGAAGCAGTGATGTTCCAGATCGTCCGGTATACTGGCAAGGCCTAGTCTTGTTCGTCCCTCTCCGCAACGTCAGGGGAGGGGGTGGGAGGGGTGCTCCCGTTGCGATCAAGTCCACCCTCCGCCGGTTAGCTAGGCCTCGTGTATGCGCGTGACCAGTGTTTCTCGTCTTCTTTCATCCTCGTTCTCTGGCCTTGGCCCCGGTGCTGTTGAGACTGTGACGCTGCTCAGGACTGTATGGCGATTGCGACTGGGCCCAGTAATTTCTCTTGAGGCGGGGGCCTGTGGTAGCGCACCCAGGCGTTGGTGTCAGCAGTCCCGTGCTGGGTACTCTGGTATCTCTCAGGCGTTTTGCCCTGCTGCGCGTTCACCTTTCAGAATAGCAGTTGCTGGCTGCAGTTGTGATGACGCACGTTTTGGGAGGGTGTCGACTGTGAGGACCTCGGCCTTCACCAGCGGTCTGGGGGATCAGCGCAGTGGGGTGCGCGATGCGGTGGTAACTGGCGCCGCGTTGTGTTAGCACTCAAGTATGCCGTCTGTCTGTGGTCGAAACGCGGGCATGCGGCCGCCCAGTTCTTCACCCTTCTGCAGTCTCTGGCCTTATTCTCAGTGCCTTGTAGTTGTACGCGGTTGTGATATGAGCATTACAGCTGGGCCTAGCAGTGTCTCTCGGGGAAGTGGCCTGCCGTTCTACTCCCAGGCGTATCGCAGCCTCGCAGCAATGTCCCTGGTATTCGTTTGGCGCTACGTCCTCCAGTTATGCATCGCTTGGCACAGCGCCCGCCTGTAGCCCTAGTCAATAAGGCGCAATGTCAGAGGGGATCTCGGCCACACAGGCAGTGGCCGCCACCGGCACCCCAGGGGAGCAGCGCGATTCGGTGCGCAGGGCCTCTCCCCCCACCGTTGCGTGTTAGGCAGCCAGGCCCTCAGTCCATCGGCGATGTTGACTCGCTGGGGAAGGTGTTCCCTATAGTGCTTTTTTGTATTTTAAGTCGAATCGCCCCTCCGGCGTTCTCCAGCCTCAGTCACCAATTGATTGCGCATTGGGCGTCTCTCTGGCCGCAAGCCTGTTATTCTCCCCCGGGCACCGGGGAGGGGAGGGAAGGGAAGTGGGGGGGGGACGTTGTCACCAGTCTGACGCCCGTCCCTCAGCTCCGGCAGGCCCGCCGATCCTCGGCATCCCTTGATGAGCTCCGCCGTCTCGCCGCACCAGCGCTGTCTGAGCAGTTATCGGCCCAGGATTCCGCGCTCTGTAGCTCCGGTTTGCTCTGTGTCCGAGCGGCCAGGATTAGTTCCCTCTGTTCCGGATTCGGTCCGCTCACCGAATCTACGTGTTTCAGCAAATAATTCGCCTCAGGATAGGGATGATGTATGGAAAAGTGCCCGAACTGGCGGGAGCCTGGCTAGTGCGCGGCCATCTTTGTCGTGCGCCCTCTAGCGCCCCCACATTTTGAGAATTTTTTTCTCATGCTGACTTTTCCTTCTCTTTAGAAGCAGGCAGAGAGCTGCTTTGGGCTCTTTACTGCATTGTAAAAGAACAGCAAATGTGGTTAAGATATGAGAGAAAGCAGAAAACGATTTAAGCAATCTGGCTTCTTCCATAAACTTTAAAAAGTAAAAAATTCAAATGTTAAATTGACTGTTCATTTTAAGTCTCATACCTATTTAATATTCTTATAAAAATCAAAACTTTTATTTTTTTTGTTATATATGACTTCTATAGGAAGCCTTTATGGAGAATACCCAGACGCTAAAGCCGGAGGAGGCATATATAATATAAAAAGTGAATAATTGCAATGCTTGTCACCTTGGGGTTCTGAGTGGCATCATTGATAACTTGAACTTGTATTTTTGATGTCGCTCAGGACCGGTCATTATTCACTGTTGCCCCTCTATAATTCACTGTTTGTTTTGGGGTGCATGTAACCCACCTTCTAGCACCCCTGCATTGCAGAGGCTCGCTATGTCACATTCAGGGGAATGCACTTTGTCATAGTGATAATTCTGAGGGCGCAATTAACATCAAATCAATTTAAGATGGAAATAAAGTGGTGTGCACGCAGAGGGCAGAGCCAGGCTAATTCTTAAGAGCAGTGCCATTATCAAACTCAGATCAGGCTGTGATTACCCTAATTCATCTTCAGAGAAGGTCATAGCAGGGTGAGCACTGTGACTCCTATAAATGCCCCAGCTTTATTATTATACTGATTGTCATGCATGTCCACTCCCAGGGCTGATTGAAAGACAAAAAAAGTTCAGGCAGATGATCTTAATTTTTTCATCTTTATCAGCCTGGCTGTATCTGAGGCCTTCCAGCCATCTTCCTGATATCTCCTCCACCAAATACCCTCACTTCTCATGGCCCTCCTAGCTAATTAAAAACAATACATTAAATCCTCAGCATCCTAAACCAGGGTAGATTATTTTAAAGTTTCACAGTTTGGAACTCAGGCATGCCAGTTTTCAGATGCGGTGACGGTGATTAAACCAATTCCAGCCCATAGTTTCTCGCTTAAGCCTGGTCCCCTTCCTTGTAAATAGAGAGCCTCTCTGTTCCATTGTAGGCACTGGAAAGTAACCCAAGAACGAATATTGTATCAAAGTACATTGGAGTGGACCCCATATTTCAGACTCTATTTTGAAGATGTCTCTAGGTATCTAGTACTGGTCTAGAGCCTACTTAGATTTCTGAAATTTAGTGTACAGGTATTTTAAAAGGTGAGTTGGCGAAGGGAGCATTTGTATTCACATCTGACCGAATTACAGGGAGGGTAGTGCCTGGGCCACACACATTAACTTAATGCAGTTGACTAAAATCAGTAATCTATATACCAGCCCTAAGATCAAGCTTTGGAACATGCCCCCTTGTTCCTAAGTCAACTAATTTCTAAAATAACCTAAGTTAAAGCTGTAGTACATCTTTCTTCAGGTCAGCTCAGACCAATTCCCATTTTCTTCCCAGCTAACTGTTTTAATGCCCTGCTCCTAGAACGCAGATCTCACAAGCTGAATTAATAGGATCCAAGATTCCCTTCTGATACAGGTTAGCAAAGGATTTCTGATGGGTACTTCTACCTCCAGAATCCTCACATGTAACTTTACCCCGTGCACCATAATCCAATTGAAAGCTCTCCTACACCAATAGGCAGCATCATCGTTCCACCTTCTCCGGTTCCTCGCCTCCTCTCAATGTTATGTCACCGAGCAATATATGAAGCCATCTGGCAGTACGATATTCGTTTCTGTTTTTGTGCCCTTCGCATGTCTGGAGTTGCTCTCCACTAGAAGTTTCACTCTAAGGTAGCTGCCTTGATTGGAGTGGCAGAGTGGTTTCGTGGTCGCCTGCGAGTTTGGCTGCTGATTGATTGAGCAGACCAACAGTGATATCTTTAGTTCCATCAATTGGAGTTATGTTTAAGAAGCATTGATTGATCGGGACCCCAGCTATTGGAGTGCCTCACTCACAATTGTTTAAGGTTGGAATTTCTACAAGTTATTGAATTCCCTCACGATTGGTCGCCCGTCTGACTAGAAAGTGTACGCTCAACTAACTCCTGTCCTGAAGATGACCGCGCAGTTTATATGCAGTTGAAACGCCGTCGACGCCTTTTTGTGGCCGTAATTTACAAAGGACACATCATTTTGTCTATGTTGTTCCTTTTTTGTAAAGAGAATGTTTGTCTGTTAGCCACCCGTTTGGCATGTGGAATGTATGTTTTTTGTTTTGTTGCCAACTCTTTTTTTGAGCGTTACTGTTCCCTCTGTAATTTTAATTTTTTATGACAGATGTGTATATGAATAAATTATAATTGTTTTTGTAAATTTGTTAAAGTAGTTCTAGGCTTCTTCTTCTTTCTTCCCTTCTTCATTCAGCGCTTAACCCTAATGTTTAGTGTTTAAATGTTAAGTGTAACTCCTTGCTCACCTGAACCCTTGTTA
Source organism: Lissotriton helveticus (assembly GCF_964261635.1). Taxonomy (NCBI): domain Eukaryota; kingdom Metazoa; phylum Chordata; class Amphibia; order Caudata; family Salamandridae; genus Lissotriton; species Lissotriton helveticus. The sequence continues at coordinate 66,814,544 of NC_136069.1, forward strand.
GGTGCAATAAATTGTATTTGCAGCATCTTCTAGGTAAAGAATGTCAGGTTCAAAAATATGTTGCCGCTTCTACAATCAGATGCCCGTTCTTGGTCCACATGACATCTCCTTAGGGTCTGGAACCCGAGCATCCCATTCATTTGACAGTTCCTGCTCAAGATCTGCATCTCAAGGTAAGTCCAGGGAGAAGGATTCATTTTCAGAGAAATCTCCTCACAAAAAACATAGGACGCACCAAAAGAGGGACTCATCTTTCTTCAACATTGCTTCAGTTCGAGGGGCAGTTCATCTGGTCAGCAGGTCTATCCCCTAACTCCATCCTCGAAGTCTTCAGATTTGACTCCTGTCCTGGATGAGATCAACCTGGTGCCAAAGCCAGCTCTAAATGCACTGTTGGAGTTCTCTAGCACCAGGACCGTTTTGGCCTTGGCTAATCGGACAGTGCAGGCCAAATTCAATAACAAGCATCTTTGCAAGCTTGAGTTTGGCACTCTATACACCTAGATTAATTTATGGGGTCTCATTCTGACTTATTCCTAATGCCAGACCAAGATTTTCATGATACGGAGGACAGTACTGGGACCGGCTACTTCTCTCCCCTTCAGATTCTGGCAGAGATGTATTTATGTTATGTTACTGTAGCTTGTAGAGCACACATACACCAAATGGTCTCTTGGCGCTAAGTAACTGTCCCAACATGGCTCAGGTGGCTTATTAATAGGCTTGCTTAAAGAGCCAAGTCTTCAGCATCTTTCTGAACTGTCCATAATTTAAGGTGGTCCTGAGTTCCAGAGTCAGGGAATTCCAGACGCGTGGAGCAAGGACTAAAAACCTGGCACCACCTGTCCAATTCTTCTCAAATTGGGGAATCATTAACTAGTGCAAATGGGTGGATCTAAGAACTCTAGTGGGGGGATACATGTGAATCTGAGATTTAATAAAAGTAGGACTTTTTATGTGTAAAGATTTGAAAATAGTACATCATGTTTTGAATGTAAATCGTTGTGCAACTGGGAGCCAGTGAAGGTCTTTTGTCACTTTAGAAATATGGCAACATTTGGGCCGCTGGGCAGCCCGGTTTTGGATCAGCAGGAGTCTCCACGTAAAATGTCTAGAAATACCCAAGTGAAGAGATTTGGCATAGTCAACTCTTGACATGACCAAAGCAATTATAACTTTTCTTCTAAATGCCAGTGACTTGGATACTTCAACAGAGATTGGTCATGTATTCCCCTCAGTCCTTCCTTTGGAGGATATTCTTTCCTTTAACACAGCCCTATGTAAGGCAGCAGGAGTTTTAGAATTGCTTTGCCAATTGAAAAGTAGAATACATTGTATTTTATAGAAATACTCCAACCCAGTTTTTCTACAGCCGAAACCTTATTGTTTTTGTTTGAGGCTTTCCTAGATCCTATAATGACTGCTTGAATAGGCAAGGCTCTGCTCTGTCAACTACCAGGTACTCTGCCATCATTGCCCAGATTCAGCCGATAAATCATTTTTACCCCCCCCTCGTCTTCTCCTGAAGGTTTGTAGCACAAACGTCTTCATGCTCCAAGCTTGACCCCGTCTCTTTTTCTTCAGTTCAACGCAGTAGGGAGTCAAAACTGATTGAATCCTTCTGAAAGACATGTTCTTATCAGGAAGCCTGGCTCTTTGTTCTTATAGCCCTACGGCTTGTACTCTTTGGGAGATTGCACCAGTGGTAGTTCTGCCTCAGCTAGTCCATGTTGAAGTACTTTGTGATGGGTTTGGTCACACCAAGCAAATTCTTAGATCTGGTCTTGACACTGTGGATTTGGTGGGCAGGTCTATAGGTTCCTATGTGACCATTCGTAGAAGCACTTGGATGCGTTCTGCTGGCCTCTTTGATTACATCTAGAAAAAACATTATGGATACACCCTCTAACAGCTCTGACCTTTTTAGCTTAAAGGCAGTTTTGGCCCTAGAGAGAATCCAAGTAGGATGTTCCGCTGCTCTCTCTCTGGTTTGTTTTCTCCTAGCTGCGAGTTCCACCAGCAGTAAAGAAAATTCTGAGATTACTCGAGAATACAGTCTTACCTGCAACACCAGCTTGCTCAGCCTAACGAGCAGCTATTGCAGGTGGTGTGGAAACTTCAAAGAGCACCAGGGCTGCTGGCAGCAGTCGCCTTTCTCGGACTACACCCAAACCATGTTAGTGCATTCTCAAAAGAACACATGTTCCCTGTAGTAGGGCTTGTTTCTAGCTGTTTGATGTGGCAATCCATCACTTAGTATTGTTGGCTGGTTTGGGTTACACAAAGGGGCTACTCCCTCCCATTTTAGGCATACCCTCCAAACCTCGTTCCAGGAGTATGCAAGCAGGGCACCAAATGTGCTCTTCAATGGAGTCTGATGGTGCTAAAAAGCACCCCACCCGAGCCCGATACACTAAGTCTTGTCTGGGAGGTGGGCACACCTCCCTGTGACAGGAAACCTATTGTTCTACCTTCCCCTGCTCGAACTCAGCTCAGCAGCAGGAGGGCAGAACAGTGTTGGTAGTCGGCAGCAGCACTTGCGTGCTGGCAGACCTGAAAGGTTGTAACCAGGAGTACAGGGGGCTGCTTTAAGGCCCCCAAGTTCATAGGATCATACCTCCAACACCGGAATTGGTGTTGAGGTATGATTCTATCATGCTTAATACCAAACATGACCAGGTTCGGTGCAGCCACTTAATACTTAGACATCTCTTAATGACTGATGTCCACTATATGTCTTAAAATGGCTGACCGAACTTACACAGACTGGAGAATCAAGACCAGTGTTTGTATGGGTGTCCTGCATATTCAGGGGCACCCTCACACATATAACTAAGCACCCTGCTCTCAGGACTGAAGGGCCTTTCATAGGGGTGACTTGTAGGCTTTAAGTATATTGACCTCAACTATAAGGAAACGTATATCTGTTGTGAGAGGTGCAAACACCATATCATACAGGCTGCAATTGCAGGCCTATAGTTTGTGTTGAAGTGGACTCCCATGGGTGGCACAATACATGCTGCAGCCCAGGCAAGCAACATGGTGTACCTATGCCCTGGGTACCTTAGTACCATATACTAGGTACTTATAAGGGTACACCAGTAGCCAATTGTTGAGGTACAAAAGTACTTACCAAGGCCATTTTGGGAGAGATGGCACAGATGCTGGGGTCCTGATTAGCAGGATCCCAGCAAACTACAGTCAAAACACACTGGCACCAGGCAAAAAGTGGGGGTAACCATGAAAGCAAATCCTACTTTCCTACAGTCCTTCAGTTCCCAGATAGTTTCTGCACTTTAGACTGGGCTTCCCTCACTATTGGTGTCAGTGCTTTTCGTGTAACATTAGAATCTCTTGCCTTCACAACAATCATGTTCATGGTTATGGCACATCTTTATCGGCTGGGGAAATATTTATTTTCATACTCTGATGTCTGGCTACTGAAGGCGGTGTCTGACCACCTCCAGAACACCACCTGTTTATCCTTTGATCAGCAGTGTTCTATTTACCACTTCAAGATCCCAGCTTCAGCTAATGCTTTGCCTTCTCTTTCTTGAGGTGGAATTAGATTCAGTCGCCATTACGCCTTTCCTCCTCCTTACCATCTCTGGGGCATTCAGGGTCTGATTCTAATGTTTCAGTGCCAACAAGCATGTTTTGACAGACATTTTGCTGTGGGGGCCAGCAACATCTGAGCCCTTGCTTCCATTTAATGACCCCTTCACATAGACTTAGATGGCTACCTGTTCGAACAACATTTTTGGCACACTTGTTACCCAAGGGGTGGCCAGGCGACATAGATTTTCTCATCTTGCACCCTGCTCTAGAGGGTCGCATTGTACAGGCCTCAAGCAGTAAGATGAACACTAATTCTTTTCCAACTAATCCACTGGCTAGAAAATCCAAAAGCATTGATGCTTTAGGCAAACATGTTGTCTTCTGCCTACCCGCAATGCAATCCGTAAATGCAGTCTGTCTATTTGGTAGATGTACAAATGCCTGGGTGCAGTCAAGGAGCACCTTAAAGCCTCCCTGGCTTAGACAATCCATGACAGGCAGGACCCTCCCAAGTATTTTCAGAAATACTGACAGAGCTAAAACAAAACATCTATTCGTACCATATAGGTATTGTATTTCTACCCACTTGTATATATATTTTTCACATATTGATAAGCAACATAGTGAGTGACAGAGGGATCTTACTCCGTCCCGACGAAGAAGCTTTCATAGCTTTGAAACATGTTGACAACCCCAGGAGACCTAGCACATTAATAGCATTGGCTCTCCGATGCACTGCCTTTAACGGTACCAGCCTATGACCAATAAAGTTTGTTGAATCCATAAGGCCAGGTATTTTTTAACATCACTTTGCCATTCACCCCTGACCCTACTTCACTCACTTCAAATACACCTCACATAGCACTCACAAAGTTAAAGTGCTCCAGCGTAGTCGCCAGTCGCAGCACGCCCCATCCCGCAGCGGGGTGGGAAGACCCCGATGATGAAGCATGCCACCAAGGGACCTTTTGGTGTGTGGAGGGGTATTTTAACAAATACTGTATATGCCTTACATCTCTGGACATACAGTTAACCTCTTAGAGGTAGATCCATCTTTAATATAAGCACCTGGGATCTATTGCCCTCCTGACTAGTATTATCTGTCTGTGTTTTAACCTATTTTCGTATTCACTCGAATATCATTGGCTCACACCCAGTAGGCCATCTTTTTACGTAAAGGAAATGCACCACTTTTGCAGGAAACGAGAACTGGCAGGTGTCTCTTACACCTCTACTACCGAGTTATGCAGCTTTAGATAAGGAGCGTGAAGAGTCGGAAAAAGTTGAGACTGGGATTCTGTTATCTACAGGTGGTGGTAAGCGCCTCCCCCTTTGTGCACCCAAATCAGTGACCTATCATTGTGATTGGTGTTCTACTATAATATGATTATTTATTTTGCCAAATTTTTCACAAATCGTGTATCAGAAAATAATTGTTATGAACAACTCCGCAGATAATATGCATTACATGTATTAGATATTCAAAGAGCTCTGGGGTTTTAGATTGACAGAACTAAACCCATTCACAAGACAAAGCCGCTCTTTGATGTGTTCATGAACCCCATGTAAGAAATCCATCTTCCAAGTCGGGCCTTGTGAGGTTAGTTAAATGCAGTGAAGTGTGTTGGGTGAAGATAAAAGAAACTCTGAATTCTGTTCTTTAAGCTCATACTACGCGGAAAAAGGAGGCTAAAATGGCGACATACCATTCGCACATATTTGTGAGGCTGAGTGCGACATGTTCAACTCCACACACAAAGACTGGGTCGTATTGTGTGGATGTTCAAGCTCGCGTGCTTAACGCTTTATTTCAACCTTCTGCTTCAGCTGTTCTCCAACCGACAACCACCACTTTAGGGGGGCGTACACTGCTGTATATCCTCTACATTGCAGGGGGTCCAGCCGCAGCAGCAGGTGCTACAGACGAGACATTGTACTTATCATCTAAGTATGGTTTATGCAGTAGATTCACATGCTCCTCCCCGGATGTGAGCTCATGCGTCATATGCTCTCTCACATTCACGATGCACCTGTACACAGCTGTTTTTGAGTTTTATACAGCACGAACTCTACACGAAGGTATCAGGGCGCTTTACATGAGCACCAGTTGTGTTACAGAAGGACACATTCATTTTGTTAGGCACGAGGATATGAAGTGATTTGCAAAAAATCATAGCAGTTACTCGGGGCTTTAAGTGGGATGAAAAAACTGGGGTGGGGTGGTCCTCTCAAAGGTGCGTGGCCAATATAACTAAGGGCGTGGCTTAAAAATGCGTAAGCTATAAATCTGTGCTTACCATAGTGTGCTCCCCGACTTGTATTTTGCTGTTTCTGTCATTGCATCCAGATGTATTATACAAGTAACGCTATACCTACAAGTCAGGACTATTGGCTTTGTCAATAGTTGTTATTTGCATAAGATAAATAAGCAACAACTATGGCATGTGTATAATATTGTAAAAAACATCCACTTAATGCCCTGGTGACACCACAACAGTGTTGCTGCTCCCGAGTTTCAAAAAGAGAAGAAAAATCCAGAGAGAAATGACTCTTTAAAGGATTTCCCTTCCCCCTACAATGCCCACCTGGCATGACGTCATGCCGTAACTTCTCCACTAGTGAGAAGTAAGCAGTATGAGCACACGCACATGATGTGCCGCTGTCACTGCTGTCCGGAACAAACATTAAAAATGCAATAGGTCTCGCCTTTCATTGAGTTAAAGGCATTTGCTTTGCTATACAATACCATTAGCAACGCAAATGGCTTTAACTTAATCAAAGGTGAGACCTATTGCATTTTCAATGCTTGTTTACATTTGCCAGACCAATGATTTTTGTTATAATGAAGTTTATTAAACATTTGACTCACCTTACCTTCCAAACAGTTTGTGATGCTATAGTAGAACCGTAACTTGGTCCTGACATTCCTCAGGTGTACATCGTTGAGCCTGTGCTTATCTGCATCGCTTGACCTTGAAGACTGTCTTCCTAATCTTGATTGTTGTCGGAGTGAGCTGCAGGCATTTTTAGTCTAGCTGCCTTACACCACCCTTTTCCTGGGTAAGTTGGTGCTGCGGACTCAGATGGTCTCCTTACCAAAAGTCATGACTTCTTTCCAAGTTGTGCAATCAATCACTAACTGCATTCTTTGCTCTCACTCACCCCCTCAAAGGGCTCAAAATATTTACATTGACGATACCAAGGACCATCAAGTGGAGAATCATCTTTAAGTGGGGTTGTCGAGATCCAAGAAAGTGAAAGCTGTGCAGAAGAGGTCCATGTTGAGGTGTTTTAGATATCTAAATGTTGAAATTGAATGTGCATATAGGCCTTTCTAACATGAGGCTGATGTAAGATAATCTATTGTGAAGAGCTCAGAAATCTATTAAAGCAGGAAAAAAGGGGCATCTATAATTTTATTTTATTTTATAGGTTTTATAGAGCGCTAGCTAGCCCCGGGGGTATCAGAGTGCTTTACATACATAGCTGCATTACATAGCATGACATAGGGATGTATAAAGACATAAGCTAAACATTATAATTAGGCATACAGTACATAGCAGGACATAAGTGTGCACGAGGATATACGCAACACATTATATTTAGGCATACAGTGAAGGATGGGGGGGAGCTCCCGAGGTTGAAGCAGTCGAAATTCCACTTATACTAGGTTACTGGATTCTTGATTCGTTGACTTGGACGGTAAGGTATTTCTTGAGGAGGAGTTTCAAGCCCCTTTTGAAGCACGGGAAGGAGGGGTTATATCTGAGGTCAATCGGGAGTGAGTGCCATAATTGGATCCGACTCATCACTTCGACATGCAGGACATTTGGAGTCGCCAAAGCATCCCCATTTCTGTAGCCAAGATGGCATGTAATCCATGTGAAAAGGTGCCCTGTAATGTTGATATGCCAAGTTGGTCAGTGTCATGCACATTCTTTTTTGGTCCAATACCAAGATTAGATTTCCAATCTTTGGAAAAAGAAAGGTCTAGGGAGGGTGTGGTGGTAAGACCTGCCCTAGCAACAGTTCTCAGTTATATAATGTAATCTTCCTACCATGCTAGTGCAACAGCTAACAGCAGAAACTGTATTTGTCACCTGTCTTCCCTTGCTCAGACACTTTTGTGTGAGACCTGCATCCTTATTAGAATTGTATTGAATATAACTACGAAATATAACCCATATAAAACTCACTGTAGCTGGTTGCCCTTACCCAAGAGAGATTTATCTTTTATACCTCACATATGTAAATGTGGAATTATTTGGCAACCTTCCACTTGGGTATATTGGGAATCTGAATTGGGTGGGGGAACTAAATCCAAAATTCTTGTTCAATATTAAAATTAAATCATCAAAATTTGGAGAGTGTGCTGCTTATACCTCAATAAGTCCTTTTTGCAAAAATGACCTCTGTTGCCCTCTACAATAAGAACTATGAATTTTACCCCACTTGACCATGCAGATAAGGATTGTTATGTGATGTTATGAGGTCTGGCTGGTTAAATCTGTGTATTTGTGACATATGCTAGTTAGGAAGTGTACCAAATGGCTGCTTTTTAGATCCCAACTTCTCTGGACTAAACTATGGTTAATGAATGGATGCAAGGTGGCTGCTACTGATTAGTTAGCAATGTAGATTAGCGATACTATTTCTTAGATATTGATTGGCACGGATATATTGAAGGCACTTGATATGTCGCAATGGGACAATTTACATGGCTCGTGCAGCAAATAATTTTTATCCAAAATAAAATTACATTATTTTGATCATAATCATTATGGGAGATAAACAGACTGCCTCTCATTATGAACAATAAAATCTAATGGTCATAGGAAATTATTCAGACAGGTGCATCCTCTATACCAATGGAGCATATACGATAAGTCATAACTAAAAAAAACTTCTCTTTAAACCAGGAGGTCCAGTTTGGTTCTTAGAAGGCTGCATGTGTGCCACATTTCCAGGGGAGTTAACCTTTACAAACTGTTAATCTAAATAAGACTGATTTGCATAGCCATTGGTTGTCCTGGAACTCTGGTCTGCTTGTACCTAAATAAGACGACCGTGCATGAAATAATCTCTCTGTAATCTACAGCTTGACCTGATAACGCCGCTTAAGAATCAGAAATACATTGTCCATTAAACTCAACATACACTTATCGGCGAGTAGAACGCTGCCATCTCGCTGTGTGAAAATCCTGCTTTGGATACTATACGATACCAAAGGGGTTGATGGACGGAGCGTTTGAGAAAATCAAACACTCACCCCCAGTCAACTGATCTGGGTTTAATCCATCACCATTCTTTAGCCCACTCTGCCACCCCAGTTCAGACATGGCCATATGCAAATCAGTCTGGCCCTGTGCCTCATGGGAACAGTCCAGCCCGAACCGCCAAGCCATGTCTTCCCTGGACTGGAATCAGGCATCCTAGGTCCGGTTTCTGGCATTTCAGCCGTCATCAGCCAGGCTTGCTTGAATCCAGTGGCACAGTGAGCAAGGGACCCACGTCTGGGCATACCCTGCCAACTTAGGGCGAACAAAGCAATACCAAAGGGGATGCTGGACGGAGCGCTTGAGCAAATCAAACACTCACCCCCAGTAAGTTGATCTGGGTTTAATCCATCATCATTCTTTAGCTCACTCCACCACCCCAGTTCAGACATAGCCATATGCAAATCAGTCTGACCCTGTGCCTCATGGGAACAGTCCAGCCCGAACCGCCATTCCATGGCTTCCATGGAACGGAAACGAGCACCGTCCATTATCCCCTTTGTTATCGCTTGGATACTATAGACATTTCCTCTTAAACATAATGTAACTTTTGGTATCTGATTAGTACAAAATGTTATACTTATCTGGTCTGTGTAAGGATGTACAACCAGGGACCTCTAAAAATCACTTACACCACAGAAAAAAGGAAGAGAGATTGAGCCTTCCCTTGTTCGCCCAATCACTATACTACTCACTGTTCGAGAAGGACTGGTAACTAGAGGTAACCCGTGGACCAATTTTTCATTTATATTACCTTGTAGGACGTGGGCCAACCGGTCCCCTCCCGCTTCAAAACGTTTTGTTCAAATAAAAATGTAGAAAAAATATTCTTCACTAACACAAATGAGAGAGTTAAAATCTAAAAAATGAGTAATGAATGTCCCAATCTGAGAATCCCAAAAGGTTGTAAATACTGCCCTCACCCGCTCAATGCTTAATCATAGGGCCGCCGCGACACACTGGTGCAGGCCAACATCCAGGGAAGAGTGGGTGAGGGTAGTATTTACACCCTTTTGAGATTTCCAGATTGGGAACTAATTTTTTTATTTTCTGGCTTTTACCTCTCTCATTTGTGTAGATAAAACCTCCAAAAATCAGCCAACACGCATTACCGGACTCTGTCAAACACCCCTAGTACAGAGGTGAAAGTCCTGCCCGGACTTGAACCCGCTACCTTCATGTAGATCATGCCAGAGGTGACCTGCACGGTGCTTGTTCTCAGAAGAAGCAGATTGAAATGTCTCTCTATCTTACGATTTATTTAATATTCTCTCCCCCAAATAAATCATCAACTGCATTTGTTGTCATTTATCTGATGCATGCTTTCATCAATTAGTCTAGATGTGGCTCTGCCAAGCAAAGAGACAGTAATGCCATTTTTAACAATATTGGCTGTGTGGATTTTGTTAATTTGATTGAAAGTTATTGTCTTTTATTATGAGAATGAATAACAGAATTTAATTTGTGTTGTGACAGTGCCATTTTGTAAGAGATGGTTTTCCTTCTCTGCTTTAGATTTCTGAAATCAGTTTACTAAATGTTCTGCACTCAAAGTTTCCATGAAATGAGATCTTGGCTCATACAATAATGCACATTTATTTATTTCTCTCAGGAGTAGAAAGCGATACAACATTCTGCCGAATGGCCCCAAACTGCTGATGGAGGAGATGCCTGAGGAGAAGGGGGTACCTTTTTCTGTAAGCATGAGACATGCCTTTGTGCCTTTTCCAGGTAACTTTTTGTTCTGGTTCAAATTTGAATTAATGGGCTGTTGGGAATGCTAATCTTTCTCTAGGTAATTCTATATCTGGAGATGCCTTCTGTATGGATAAGTAGTGCTTGAAAGCCAAGTAGCAGTGCTACCAAAACTCATTTTCAAGAGCAAGCTTAACCCCTTCGCTGCAGGGGTAATTCCCCCGCTGTGCTGAGGGTTGGGGGGCGCGCACAGCACCCCCAGGCTCACGACGAGCTCAGCTCGCCATGAGGCACAGTGCTCATGTGCATGGCCACACCCGTTTTCGTGGAACGTTCAGCACAGCAGGGGAATTATCCCCGTGTGTGAGCGTTCCACGGCCCATGACGAGCTGAGCTCGTCATGAGCACAGGAACACCGTGCCTCATGACGAACTGAGCTCATCATGAGCATGCAAGGAGTTAAGGAAAGTTAGCCTATAGAAAATGTTTACATTTTCCTAAATGTTTATTTCTAAAAGAAAGATAAATATTTCAGAATTTTTCAGTCTCTTAATGCAAATCAAGATTTCAAGCAACGGTGTGAGTTGAAGATGTGAGGTCATGTATCTAATTTGTTTGCTTTGCAACCAGGAGGCCAGCATTCCAATACTTATTTCTTGATCCATTTCATATTATTGCATCACTTCTTTTCTTATCTGCCAAAGGAGTGGTAATATCTAGCATTAAAAATATATAATATTTCAAGACTTTATTGCATGATTCATAAAAACATTTGCAATCAATCAAATATAAAACAAACCACTTAATCTCAGACTAAGTGAAAAACAGGCTAATAAATACATCCTATAAAGTGTCAATGTGCCAGTATATAAAAGCAGCATAAAAAATATCAATTCAGATAAAAGACATTACCATTTCATATTGAAACATGGCCAAGGTGCAATATTATCTACTTAGTGTTGATATGCCTGCGTTACTATGGTTTGGAAGCAGGAATAATCTGAAATTCAAAAAGCCAGATAAAACTAAGAATAGATGTGCAGTAATTAAAAATAATAAAATGAGCGTAGTAAATTGTATTGACTTCATTCACCATTTTCCTGTTGTTTCAGTATATTCAATAATGATGGCAGAAATTATCCAGCCTGACATTCAAAGCTATGTTTAGTAGATTCAGAGCTGCTATTACGGCCTGCCTGCAAGACCATATATTCAGGAGGTTAAGTTGCTGGTGTAACTAACGTCTACTAGGTTCCAGTAGTGGGGGGCACAAACACAAAACATGGAGGAAGGATCCTCGCTTCTCGCTACAGAACCTGCGTTTCTCCTTGGGTGGTCGGGTTTGCCACTTCAATAAATGGTCCAATGTTGGCAAAGCCCCAAAAAGGAATCCCAGCAATCTATTTTTTATGTACCTTTGGAAATTTGCCGATAGGTGAGCTTGTTTTCCCGAGATGTTATATGTTGATAGTACCATCCAAGCTAGAGATCTCTGGGATAAAGCTTTTCGGTTATCTTGTCTGCGCAAAGCTTGGCATTTACCTTTGTCCGTGCTCGTTAATATCGATCATTCGCCAAAGGCTTGTAGTGTCGTTATTCTTACTGGCGTGAATAAGCTTTGCCCAGAAGACATCTTGTTTTGTTTTCTTAAACTCCCAAAGCTCTTTTTTCAGTTTACTCCTTTCTCGTTTTATTTAAATTTTTAACTTTGGACACTGTGGAGTAACTCCTAGTTGCCGCAGCAGCCTATTCACAAGCTTCTTCAAATGCCTCACTTCCGCTGTCTTACCAATACCGGTAAAGGATGGGCTTTATTACAGATTTTCCTAGGGTAATTCTTTGTAATGAATTTTGTCTATTCCAGCTAACTACTGGTAGGGTCCCTGTAACGCGGAGCGCGTTAAGCAAGGGGACAACCCAGAAACGGAGTGGTGGCAACTCACTGATGTCGTTTCATCACCTCATTCCCTACAGGAACCACAAGACCCTTGGCGAACCTACTCGGACGAAAATATCAGCGGTGCCTTTAAATGGACAGAAGAGTCTGAGGAAGGCTCCACCCCTTTTGACGTCCACTGTACCGGATTGGTGAAAAGGCCGGAACACACACAGTCGGCGTGTGACATCACCAAAGGAGAAGTACAGAGAGAGGAGAGGCGATTCGGAGGAGAAGAAGAAGACGAGACCAGCCGAGAAGCAGACGAGCCAGGAGGCCAACGATACCACGCTGCGCCCTGCCACACTCCCGAGGGAGGAGTGTGGCTGCGACAGGTACGGGAACGGTTCTCGAACTGGGTGGGGAGGAGGAGGGCGGTCCCGCGCTAGAGCTGGTTCCCCTACCTGTATTCCTTCCCGTTGTTTCCCGGTTCCTTCCCTCCCTGCCTTCACGCCCTTCCACACAAACTCGGCAATCACCCATAGGTCGTTTAGTTAATCACGACTCACCGGTGCCCTTGCACTTCCCTGGTTCCCTCGGGTACAAATCAGTACGAGGACGTAATATTAATACGGTCCTATTCTTTCTGTTTCCTTACGGTGACCACGAGGGGAAGATTTGGCTGCCAACCGGAAGACCTGAAGACTCACAGTCACGGAAGAAGGGAATCCCAAAAAAGCCACGACGGACCCCTCGGAATTTGCTAAAGAAAGACTTACTTTTCGCCAGAAAAAGCTGTATATGAAAATAAAGCCCTCACTACCCAAACGACGTCTCCAGTCTATTCCTGAGCCCTCGGTCACCCCGCTACAACTGGTGTCAGAAGTGGGATCCAGCGACCCCCAACAGCAACCACTGATGGAACAAGTGATTCAACACCTCATTGAGGGACAGGACAAACTAGAATGGGCCATAAAAACACAAATTTCCACGGCAGATGCGGACAGAGAAATGTTCAAAAGTACCATAAGTGCCCAACTCGAGAATCTTCAGAAAGTTGTTCAAACCCCTGGCCCCGCTACAGAACGCAGAGGAGTAGTACCACATCCTTCGGGAGTTTCCCTCCAAAAATATGTACAGGGGGAGGATCCCGATGCCTTCTTGTCAAATTTTGAAAGGGCCGCCCAAGCCTGTGGGTGGCCTCCTGAAAAATGGCCGTTCTTTTTGGCTCCGCTACTGTCAGGGGAAGCGCAGGCTGCCTATCAAGTAGCAAACCACGCAGGAAACACCCCTTACTCCGAAATCAAAGAAGTGATCCTTGACCACTTGGGACTGGACCCCGAAGCATATCGGGTGCGGTTCCGCAAAGAGAAAGGAGTCCACGGTGAAAACCCCAAAACCCTTTACCTTAGGTTGAAAATGGCAGCCGAGAAGTGGTTAAAACCCGATCAGCGAAGCAAGGAAGAGATCATGGATAGCGTTATATTGGAACAATTCATGGAAGCGTTACCTTATGGAACGCAAAGGTGGCTACGACAACACTCAGGACTCACAGTGGCTCAAGCAATAGAAATGGCCACCAATTATTCTCGAGCCCAACCCAGAACGTTTGCATGGGACTCAGACAAAAACGTAAAAACTAACGTAGCTCCAAAGCAAGAGAAGAAGAAACCTGAGTTCTCACAGATCCTGAAACCACGACCCCCAAGGATGGACCTCACTCCACTAAAGGGTCCCCAGTGCTTCGAATGTGGGGAATGGGGCCATATAGCCCGGATGTGTCCACGGCGGAAACCACCAGAAGAGCCGATGGAGGTTGGGTACATCCCAAGAGCCGTCATGTATACTGCGGAGATGGGCCCTTCCTTCTACGTACGTATAAAGATCAATAAGAAACACATTATGGGGTTGTTGGACTCGGGGTGTCGTCAATCAGTAGTGCAGGAACGACTGGTGTTACCCTCCCAGATACTCCCTAGGGAAACCGTGAATATCCGGTGTGTGCATGGTGATGTAAAACCATACCCGGTGGCCCAAATTGTTATAGAACCTCATCAGAGACCTCCGGTTAAGGTACGAGTAGGGGTGATAGGCTCCCTACCGGAAGATCTTATCATAGGAGTGGACAACCCTGAATTCATGTCTCTGTTTAGTGCCAAATTGAAAAACACCGCCAAACCAGCTCCCACCCTACTAACCACTGAACCATGGACCCTGGATAGGAGTTTTAGGTTCGCCCAAACAAATGACGCCACCCTATGCAACGCATGGAAATCCGCGCGCGACTCCCAGACCAACACTACGGTATGCTATCCCCGGTTTTTAATACAAAATGACCTTTTGTATAGAGAAGGGAACAAAGATGAACCTCCCCAATTGGTGGTGCCAAAAGAGTTTAGGGAACAGATCCTTTATTATGCCCACTCGCACCTCACAGCAGGTCATTCCGGGGCGGAGAAAACCACACAGAATATAACGAGGCACTTCTTTTGGCCTGGCATCTACAAGGAGGCTGAATGGTATTGCAAGAGCTGCGAGGTGTGTCAAAAGAAAACCATGACCAGACCCCAAGCGGTACCCCTACAACCAATGCCTCTTATAGGCAAACCGTTCGAAAGGGTCCGAATGGACCTCATAGGTCCCTTGCCCCGTACAACAAGAGGCCACACATACGCCTTGGTTATCGTAGATTACCATACGAGGTTCCCTGAGGCCTTTGCTTTAAGGACTCCCACCACGAAAAATGTGGCCGAAAAAATGATGGAATTATTTACCCGAGTGGGATTTCCCAGGGAAATCCTTACAGACCAGGGAACGCCATTTGTATCGAAAATGATGAAGGAAGTGTGCAAGTTATTGGATCTCCACCAAATAAAGACGTCTGCTTACCATCCACAAACAGACGGACTGGTAGAGCGATACAATCGCACATTAAAAACTACCCTGAAGAAAATGTTGTCTGTAGAAAACAAAGACTGGGATAAACTATTGCCTCTTGCCCTCTATGTGTTGCGGGCACAGGTACAAAGCAGCATTGGCTGTTCCCCGTTTGAGTTACTGTATGGCCGACAGCCGCGTTCTTTGTTAGAAATAACCAAGGAAACATGGGAGCAGGGAGGCCCGGAGGAACACCGTTCGCTCCTGGAATATACCCAGCAACTGAGATCAAAACTAGGGAAATTGAGGGATTTGGCTTATTCTCACTCCGAAAAAAGCCAACAAAAACAGAAGTTCCATTATGATAAAGGGAAGAGATGGCGGAAGTTGGAGAAAGGAGATTGGGTATTAGTGCTTCTCCCTTCCTCAACTCAGAAGTTCAAAAGTGAGTGGTTAGGTCCATACCCCATCATAGACACCATAGGGAACACCACTTACAGGGTGAAACTGTCCCCAAAGAGACAACAGACGTTTCACATAAACATGTTGAAAAAGTGGATTGGACCCCCTCCACGTTCGGCCCACTTTGGCTTACCAGTAAGTGGGAAGCAAAGTACCTTAAACCAGTTGCCCATCAACCAAGACTTGTCCTTGAACGAAAAAGAAGGTCTTATGAACGCTCTTCTACCTTTTTCCGATACATTCTCAGACACCCCGGGATTAACACATCTCACCGAACATCGAATAGAAACCGAAGAGGGAAAAATAATCAAACAAAGGCCCTACCGCATCCCTGCGGCCAGAAGAAAAGATGTAAAAAGGGAAGTACAAGACATGCTCCAACTTGGGGTGATAAGACCATCCAGTAGCAACTGGTCTTCTCCTATTGTCATGGTTCCGAAACCTGACGGGTCTACCAGGTTCTGTATGGACTTTAGGGCACTGAACTCCATCTCAGCATTTGATGCATACCCTATTCCAAGAGTTGATGAACTGGTGGAAAGAATAGGAGAGGCCAGATATATCACAACCCTCGATTTAACAAAGGGCTACTGGCAAGTACCCCTGAGAGAAGAGGATAGAAAAAAAACGGCTTTTTCTACAGAGGAAGGCTTGTATGAGTTTAACGTTCTTCCGTTTGGATTACACGGAGCTCCAGCCACCTTTCAAAGGCTGATGAACACTGTACTAGCCAACCACACTGCATACTGTTCAGTGTACTTGGACGACATTGTTATATTCAGCAAAACTTGGGAACAACACCTAGTCCACCTACAGAATGTCTTGCGGGCCCTTACGGAGGCAGGTCTCCATGTGAATGCGAAAAAGTCAAGGGCTGCATATCCCCGGGTGAGATATCTTGGGTTTCTGCTGGGCGATGGTGTGATAGCCCCACAAGAAGACAAAGTAAAGGCTATCGTGCAAACACCCTTTCCGACAACAAAAAGAGATCTACGAGCGTTCCTAGGCCTTATAGGCTATTACCGGCGATTCATAGAGAACTTTGCGGTGGCCGCCAGTCCCCTAACCAACCTGCTAAAAAAGTCTACAAAACCGTCACAGTTGACACAACCCTCTCAAGAGGCCAGGGAGGCGTTCGACTCCCTAAAAAGGGCCATAACAACCAGCCCTGTCTTACTACCCCCTAATTTTGACAAACCCTTTTCCGTAGCCACGGATGCTTCCAATACGGGACTGGGGGCCGTGTTGTCTCAGGAAGGGGAAGACGGACACGAACATCCTATACTATTTCTCAGCCGAAAACTCCATCCCCGGGAACGAAATTACCCGACCATCGAAAAAGAATGTTTGGCCATTCGATGGGCCATCGATAAACTGAGATATTACTTGGAGGGACAGACTTTTACTTTGTTCACAGACCATGCCCCACTCCAATGGATGCAAAGGAACAGATCACAAAATCCCAGGGTGCTCCGTTGGTTCTTGTTTCTTCAACCTTTCTCCTTCATAGTCAAACACAGAAAAGGCAAAGAGAACTGCAATGCGGATTTCCTTTCCCGAACACCTCTTCTCCCCGATCGGGAGATTCCAGGGGGGGAGGAATGTAACGCGGAGCGCGTTAAGCAAGGGGACAACCCAGAAACGGAGTGGTGGCAACTCACTGATGTCGTTTCATCACCTCATTCCCTACAGGAACCACAAGACCCTTGGCGAACCTACTCGGACGAAAATATCAGCGGTGCCTTTAAATGGACAGAAGAGTCTGAGGAAGGCTCCACCCCTTTTGACGTCCACTGTACCGGATTGGTGAAAAGGCCGGAACACACACAGTCGGCGTGTGACATCACCAAAGGAGAAGTACCGAGAGAGGAGAGGCGATTCGGAGGAGAAGAAGAAGACGAGACCAGCCGAGAAGCAGACGAGCCAGGAGGCCAACGATACCACGCTGCGCCCTGCCACACTCCCGAGGGAGGAGTGTGGCTGCGACAGGTACGGGAACGGTTCTCGAACTGGGTGGGGAGGAGGAGGGCGGTCCCGCGCTAGAGCTGGTTCCCCTACCTGTATTCCTTCCCGTTGTTTCCCGGTTCCTTCCCTCCCTGCCTTCACGCCCTTCCACACAAACTCGGCAATCACCCATAGGTCGTTTAGTTAATCACGACTCACCGGTGCCCTTGCACTTCCCTGGTTCCCTCGGGTACAAATCAGTACGAGGACGTAATATTAATACGGTCCTATTCTTTCTGTTTCCTTACGGTGACCACGAGGGGAAGATTTGGCTGCCAACCGGAAGACCTGAAGACTCACAGTCACGGAAGAAGGGAATCCCAAAAAAGCCACGACGGACCCCTCGGAATTTGCTAAAGAAAGACTTACTTTTCGCCAGAAAAAGCTGTATATGAAAATAAAGCCCTCACTACCCAAACGACGTCTCCAGTCTATTCCTGAGCCCTCGGTCACCCCGCTACAGTCCCCTAGAAATGTATTATTTGGCAAAAATGTAGCACAACTAGTCCATACGAAATTGTTGGCTGTAACTCAAAGCTATATTTACCAAAGTGTAATCCAAATGTGAGACGCATCCTTCTGGTATCTGGATCCATGCTAGGGAATTATCTCTAGAAAGCCTGCCTTTAAGGTCGCTCAGCCCCACTGAGGTGCAATAATCGAAAAGTTTTTTGCCAAGTTTGTCAAAACTTTTTGTCGGTGGAAAGGATTGAGCTGGAATTTCCCCTCCAGAGTTTAGATCCTGCAGGTCCACTTCATCTTCTTGAATATGAAATCGATACAAATTGAAATCTCTTATTATAATTATATCTACTTCTGAATGGGCATCCTTCAATTCCATTATGAGTCAACACAGCTTCTCAACCCCAATTCTTTATTCATTTTTGTGGGGTTTAAAAAGATGTTAAAAAAATAATAATGTCAGTGTTTCTTTCTCACTTCCAACAATGCATGGCATTTAGCAGTATATATAAAGACTTGCCTATAATTGATACTTCAGCTTTTACTATTTTAAAAGTGTTCATGAACTTGCCTAATGCAACTCGGTTGTTACCACAGCAGATTTGACCTCCATAGGTAACTTTGAATCACCATGGTACACTGCAAACAAATTATATAGTCAATCAATCCGGATTTTTGCAAAGCCCGTGTGGGTCTCAAGGCGCTGAGTGGAGGACGGGGGAGGGTGGATCTGCAGTTCAGTCAAAGAGCCAGGTCTTGAGGTCCTTCCTGAATTGCGGCAGCGATGGTGATTGCCTGAGGTGCAGAGGCAGGGAATTCCAGGTCTTTGTTGGCCGGTAGGAAAAGGATCTTCCTCCAGCTGTGCTCTTGCAGTTCCATGGGATGGTTGCCAGTGCCAGTTGGGCAGAGCAAAGATGTCTGGTGAGAGTGTAGTAGGGGAGGCGGTGGTTGAGGTATGCAGGTCCGGTGTTGTGGAGGGCTTTGTAGGCATGCGTGAAGATCTTGAAGGAATTTCTTTTGTTGATAAGTAGCCAGTGAACGTCTCTCTGGTGGCCGGTGATGTGGCTGCGGCGTGGGATGTTCATGAATGTGTCTGGCTGAGTGTTCTGGATGTTCTGCAGTTTCTTTTGGAGTTTCTGGGTGGTGCCGGCGTTGAGTGCATTGCCGTGGTCGAGTCTGCTGCTGATGAGCGCTTCCGTGATTGTTATCCTGGACTCAGTGGGGGTTCACTAGAAGGTCTTATGAAGCAGGCAGAGCTTGTGAAAGCAGGAGGACGAAACAACATTGATTTGACAGTTCATTGAGAGTGAGGAGTCCAGGATGATGCTGAGGTTTTGTGCGTGATTCGTGCCGGGGGGGAGGGGGGTTCCGAGTGATGTGCACGCCACCCGAAGTCATCCCAGGCAGAGGGGTTGGAGCCAAGGATAAGGACTTCAGTCTTGTCTGAGTTAAGCTTGAGGCAGCTGTCCTTCATCCAGGTGGTGACTGACTTCATCCCGTTGTGGAAGTTGCTCTTGGCGGTTTTAGGTTCTTCTGTGAGGGAGAGAATCAGCTGGATGTTATCGGCATGGGAGACCATGTTGAGTCCGTGGCTTATGGCGATGGCTGCCAGCGGGGTCATGTAGATGTTGAGGGTGGGGCTCAGGGAGGATTCTTGAGGCACTCCACAGCTGATCTCTGTGAGTTTTTGATTTGAATGTTGGAAGTCTGACTTTCTGTGTTCGGACAGTGAGAAAGGAACAAATTCATTTTAGGGCTTTGTCGCGGATTTCGGTTTTGTGGAGTCTTGCAGAGAGGGTGTGGTGTGGTGGGAGACAGTGTTGAAGGTGGCTGAGAGGTCCAGGCGGATGAGGGCAGAAGTTTTGCCATGGTCAGGGAGGGTGCGGGTGTCACCTGTAGAGGTGAGGAGAGAGATTGGGAGAGGTCCAGCATGTGGTTTGTTTTGATGAACTCGGAGAGTTGGGCGTTGATGGCTTTCTCTATGATTTTGGCTGGGAAGGGAAGCAGAGAGATGAATCTGTAGTTCTTGAGGTCCGTCAGGGTGGCAGAGGGTTTCTTTAGCAGGTGGTTGATCTCGGCGTGTTTTAAGTTTTCCGGGAAGGTGCTGGACTCGATGGAGCAGTTAATGGTGAGGCAGAGTTCGGGTGCGATGGAGGTGCCGGCTCTGTTGAAGACGTGGTGAGGGATCCGAGGGAGCGCCAAAGTGGATGCTCTTCCTGATCCTGGGGTGTTATCAGGGGAGAGGGTGATTTAGTTGGGCAAGGTCTGCTGTGGTCTGGAGCTATTGAGTGTGGTGGAGGGTGCAATCTTGAGATGGGGGAATGCCTGCTGTCTCTGTGCTGGGTTTGGCGAATTCTTTGACCAGGGCAAAGAGTTCTTTGCTGTGGTGTGCATTGGTGTTGATACGTTCCTGGATGGCTGCTTTCATTGTTGTTCTGATGAGGTAGTGGTGTGCGATGATGGCAGATTTGAAGGTTACGTGGTCTGCCATAATCTCGCTGCTCCCCTATCTTTTTTCGAGCCGGTTATAGGTGCGCCTGGACTCTTGGAGGGCGGGTGGAGACCCAGCTGGCTTTCTAGGAGGGCTGCTTGCCTGAGTGATTCCTGATGGGAGCCAGTGTGTTGGCGCAGTTGGAGATCCAGCGGTGAATGCTGAGGTGTTGACGTCCGCGGATATTAATGGTAGGGTTTGATGAAGGAGAAGGAGAAGTGGATGCAGTGGTGGTCAGTCCAGAGTGGCTCGGAGGTGTAGCTGATGGGTATGTTGTTGCTTTGCAGAGTAGATGTAGTCAAGCGTGTGTCCTGCTGAGTGGGTTGCCTTTGTGAACAGTTGTTTGAGTCTGATAGTGGCGAGGTTCTCCGGTTGGGATGAGGTGTTGTGGTTGTTTAGGTTGTCCAGGTGGAAATTGAGGTTGCTGTGGAGCATGTAGTCCATTGAGGTGAGAACGTGGTGAGCGGTGAAGTAGACTATGGCTTTGCTGAAGGTAAGGGGAGAGTGCGGTCCGGGAGGTCTGTAGAGGAGGGTGCTGCGGAGCGTGGTGTTCGGGTTGGTCTGCAGCTGGAAGTGGAGATGCTCCATGTCTGGTAAGGATTCGTAGGTTGTGAGGCAGAGGGTGTTTTTGTGTACTATGGCAACAGCTACTGCCGGCATTAAGTAGTGTGGCGGAGGGCTGGACACCTGGGAAGCAGGAAAACTGCACTGGAGGGGAGCGGGTCACAAGGGTCAATCAGTGGCATGGGTACAGAGGGGGCAGGAAGGCACAAAAGAGGAGAAATATGACAAAGTGAAGAAACCGATAATAGATAAGAAAAGCAAAAGAAAGATTGATAAGAAATACAAAAGTAAGGTGAAAAAAGAGCAGAGGAGCAAACAGGCAGAAAACATAGGGAAGAGAGCAGCAGCAGAACAGAGATGCTCCCCACTGGATCTGGAGATAAAATACAGGGTCCTAGATTCGACCCCTGCCAGTTTTATTGCTCACCAGAAGTCAGACTCTGTTATAACATCAGCGGTCCCACACAGATTGAAGAACATGATCAGGCCATCATCAGCCCCTCCTGACAGAGAAGGTCGCCAAATTGATAATCTGAAAGAAACACGTAGTGATAGATTCCTTACCTTAGATTACCCATAGGCGTCAGACTGGATCCGGAAAGTTTTTCATCAGCAGTACCCCTGCACGTTCGTAGGCGTCTTCGTGCTGCTCCACGTGCGTCTTTGGCATCGTTGGCACTGAGATGACGTCGCTGGAGCTACTTAGACGCGCCCACGTGCGCTGATGTCAGTTCTTTCTTTTTCCGCGCCAGCAAGCGCAGATCCGGGAAGAGCAAGTACCCTCAGTCACTTTTTGACTGAGTTTTTCGAGGCCTTTTTGTCTCTTTTCTTTTGAGTTGATCGACTCCTGGTGTCGTAGGGAAGCCCGGCTTCAAGAACTGCTGGGACTGTCACCGCATGATGTTGGTGACGGACCCGCAACGCGTGTGTCTCTACGGCCTGGGGCGTGACCACGACTCCAAGTCATGCCCCCACTGCCGGGCTATGGTGCCAAAGACTTTGCGGGAGCGGTCCCGAAAGTTGCTAGAAGTCCGGCAGTCGGCTCCACGCCGCTCAAGGTCCTGGTCCTGAGGGAGGTCGAGGGACCGGTCGCGGAGCCGTCACCATCGTTCGTCTGGATCTAAGTCTTCACACTCGGGGTCAGGTAAGTCGAAGCATTCCAAAAAGAAGTCGAAGAAGCGTCATTGCTCCTCGACTTCCACTGACGCGGCTGAGGGTGCGGGTGGTGCCGCCCCCGTGGCACCGGTGGAGCCTGCAACGTCACCGCCGGCCTACCCTCCATTCCCGAGTCCGTCGGCGAAGCCTGCTCAGGTGCAAGAGTTTCTTCCTGCCATGACCCAACTCTTTTGGCCGCCTGGCCCTCCGGTGTGCCTTCGGGTCCCGCGGGCCCAACTGGGGGTCCTGTTCTTCCATCGCCGCTGGCTCAGGCCCCAGCGCCGCCACCGGCTTTGGCCCCGATGCCACAGGACCCCCTTTGATCCAGGCTCGGATCCCGGGTGACACCGGTTGACCTCATAACACCTCTGAGGACCCTCTCACACAACAGTGTGGTTATGTTTCGGACTGGGCAGAGGATTTGGGGGATGCCAGTGGTCTTGACACCTGACCTGACCTTGGCATGCTGTCTCCTCCTTCAGTGACTACGAAGGAGGGACAAGTTATGCAGTGGTGTTGCGTAGGGCGGCCGAGGCCCTCCACTTTGAACTCCCTACAGTGGCCGTCAGGGCTAACCTCCTGACAGAAGTGCTTCAGCCGGCGGCAACCTCTTCAGAGCCCTTGCTGCCTTTTAATGATGCACTTTCGGACGTTCTTTTTGGGCACTTGGTCCAGGCCCGACACAGGGGCTCCTGTGGACAGGAATGTGGCCAGACGCAATCGCCTGCTCTGGATGACCCCCTCTTTCTCTCCCAACACCCCACTCATGAGAGCTTGGTTGTCCAAGCCTCTGCTTCGCAGAGCACGTTCCCTTCCGCACCTTCGGATAGGGAATCCAAGAAGCTGGAGCAGCTTGGCAAGAAGCTGTTCTCTGCCAGCTTAGGGTTGCGGTCGGTGAACACTGCATGCCTCTTGGGCCATTATTCCCACTCTGTGTGGGACACGGTTGCGCAGGTGCTGCCTAACTGTCGGTAGGAGGCCCAGACAGTACTCTCCTAAGCTAGTGCAGCTCGGAGGGACGCAGCTACGTTCACCATCCGTTGTGGGCTTGATACCGCCGACTCGCTTGGCAGGGCGATTTCCACGATGGTGGCGCTTTGGCATCACGCCTGGCTGAGGACTACTGGCTTCTCAGGGTATGTCCACAACACTCTGATGGCCATGCCCTTTAACGGCATTCACCTCTTTCGCAATAAAGGAGATAGCTCGTTGGATCGCTTTAAGGACTCCCGGGCTACGGCCAAGTCCTTGGGCCTGTCTGCCACTCGCCCTCCTCCGCCTTCTATTTTTTGCTCCTTTCGTGGCCATCGAAGGGGTGCCCCAACACGTTCGTTCCAGAGCCACAGGCCTGCGCAGCAACAACCTCAGCGCGGACGTGGGAACCGTCGAGGCGGTTCTGGGGGCTAGCGGGCGGGGTCAGTCCACCTCCACCCGTGCAACATCCACTGCAAAGCCTTCCTAGTCCGACCTTTCAGGCTCACCAAACGCCAGTGGGCGTCAGAATTCGCCATCCTCTCCCCCACTGGCGCAGCATCACATCAGACAAGTGGGTGCTGCAAATTGTCCGAAGGGGCTACTCCCTCCCCTTCGAGACTACCCGTCCAGCCATGCCACCTCAGTACCACTGCATGTCAGGGGACCATCTTGCGCTTCTTCAGCAGGAAGTCACGGCCACGAGATTGGATGGTATTATTGGACTCGCAGGACACATATTTCCATATCCCTGTCCTGACAGTCCACCGGCGTTACCTGCGGTTCACGGTAGGCCATGAGCACTTTCCGTTTACCTTGCTCCCCTTCGGCCTTACCAGCGCCCCTCGGGTGTTCACCAAAGTGATGGCGGTGGTCTCAGCTCATCTGCACAGATCAGGGGTTCCAGTCTTCCCCTATCTCGACGACTGGCTGTTGAAGGCAGGCTCGCCCCAGGCAGTCGTTTCCCACCTCCAGACAACGGCCGACCTCCTGCATTTGTGGGGGGGTGGTCTCTCAAGGGGCGTAGCCACTGTAACTAAGGGCGTGGCCTAAAACTCAAGCTAAAAATCTGTGATTAGCATATTATGCCACCCAATTAGTATTTTGCTATTTCTGTCAATGCATCCAGATATGATACAACAAGTAACATCATACCTACAACAAGTCCGAACTATTAGCTTTGTCAATGGTTGTTAGTTGCATAAGATAAATAAGCAGCAACTATGGCTTGTATATAATACTGAAAAAGCTTCCACGACAATGTTCCTGCTCCTGAGTTTCAAAAAGAGAAGGGAAATCCAGAGTGAAATGATTCTCTTTAAAGGATTTCCCTTTCCCTACAATGCTCACCTGGCATGACGTCATGCCGTAACTTCCCCACTAGTGAGAAGTGAGCAGTGTGCGCACTCGCACATCGATGTGCCTGCTGTCACAGCATTGAGGACAAAAATGGACCCCCAAGGCACAAAACAGAGCCCGATAGCAACGCATTTCGAGGCACCCTGTAAAAAAACTGCCGGTGTGCACCGGTGAGACCCGGCCCACTTAAAGACCTGGTTTCACCTCATGGTTGCAGGCACTAATTTCAGCGGGTCACTCTTGCTTTTCATTCTTTGAAAGTAAATAAATGACTGCCATTGAGTTGGGTAACAACAAACAACGTAATTCAGTACCAGCATGCCACAGGGAGTGAAAACACACTTTAGAGCTGCTTTTAGGTCGAGCCTGGGCAGCTCATGCGCTGCTCTGCGACGCATGCAGTATTCAAGTATGGAGTAGAAGCCCCGCTCACTCTCCGACCATATTTTTCATTGGCTTGCGTCATTGTCCTTTGTAAAAGCTGGCTTCTGATTCGTTAATAGGCTTGTTAGTCCCTCCTTAGTACCGCCTTGTCTTCATTTGTAACCTCCCATGAGGACTGGCCCTTTTACTTCTGTTGTTACACAGTATGTCTTATTTAGTCTGTAAGCACTATTTACTTTGATAAGTTTCTCCTACTGCAGGCACGACATGCTTTCCGGCAACATTCAGCGCACTTTCACTTACCAAGCAGCCCCGGACAATGGCGGTCGCTTCTTTGAAACGATATGGGTCTCACATTTACAAGAGTTTCAGCTATTGGCATTGTAAATGACAATGCCTTTTATTTATGTGTTAATTATCAAAACAGATAA
Organism: Lissotriton helveticus; assembly: GCF_964261635.1. Taxonomy (NCBI): domain Eukaryota; kingdom Metazoa; phylum Chordata; class Amphibia; order Caudata; family Salamandridae; genus Lissotriton; species Lissotriton helveticus. The sequence continues at coordinate 66,840,110 of NC_136069.1, forward strand.
AAGGCATTGTCATTTACTCAACTCTCGCAAATGCGAGACCGTTTGCATTGCAAATGCGTGTTTATGACCGCAGTTCTATAGACCCTGCTACTGGTCCACTCTTTCTTGCTGCTGTTTTCGCCTGCAGTGCTCCACATCCCATGCAGCCACCACTTGTAAACATCTTGGAATGGTATTTCCCATAGTGCATCATTGTTTTGCTGTTAGAAGATGGCCAAAGTGGTGCTTCTGATCCTGGCGGCTATTTTGGAACTTTAAAGCAGTGATGCACTATGCACAGGACGTTCCAATGGTGTGACCATGTCTGTGTTTATGTTTTTACTTATCTTTAATGCTAGGCTATGAGAGGGGACTTTTTAAAAAAGTGTATTTGTTTAAATTGCCTTGCATATTCTCTGAGTTTTTGTGTGTTGTATTGTTTTTTACCCACTGGGATGTCAGCTGCCAGAGGAATGGAAAAAAAGCTCAGACAGGAGGGAATGAACAAAGAGACTTCTGCTGTAATTCAAAACCTGTTGCTTTCACAACCTAATTACTTTTGGCATAAACTACTACACAAAAAACATACAATCAATCTCTGTGCAAGTCTGAAAGGTTTGTCCCTAGCTTCCATGCCTCCTCTGGAGGAGAGAAGTCAACCAAACTTCTACGTTAGAAGATATTTATAGGTGACATTGTAGAAAGTCTTAAGAACCGGACAGATTATGTTTTGCAGATGTATGATCGTATGTTGAATGTCCAAGTTGTTAGCAAATTGAGTTTCCTTTTGATAAGGTAAGTATTTTTGCAACCAGTGTGGTAATTTGCGAACGGATCAATGTACTGATAAGTCGGTTCACAAATGACCAATTCCTAGTGGGTCATGATTTGACCTCCCTCATGCATATTATTGAGGTAGCTCACATTTTACAACCCACTAAGAATTGCAGCCAACACAAGAATGGTGGCCAGCTAAGGTCAGCAGACCACAGTGTCTATGACTCCTTTTAAATAATGGCATATTTTTCTTTTTAGAAATACAATCCGTTTTTAAGTGTTTGGGGGATTTTTTAAAATCTAGGTTTGGTCCATGGACCACTTCCTACTCCTAAAAAACGCTTCTGTCCACTTTCACAAATGGTGATGGGGGAACCCATTGGACTCCTTCCTGTTTGCGAATGGCTTACCACCTTTATTGAGGAGACGGTAAAAGATTAATGTTTTGCGACCAGAATTTAATTGCAAAACATTAACACATGCCAATCTGATTCAATATTCGGAAGGGACACCCTAATCACACTTTTTCCATATACCGAATCCCTATTTAGTTGCAAACCTAAACTGAAATTTGGGACAGTTTGGGCTCTGAACTTCTCAGGTCAGGATTGTAGCAGTGTCTTGTACTATGTTCTATGATCAGTCCGAGAATAATAAACTTGCTTTCAGGAAATTAATTTCTGGCCTCTTTAGCTACTTTGAAATTCTGTTTGTGGCCTATGAAATTCTGGTCTACTACATCTGTATTTTGCTTTTTCTGTAAGGTCTGTACAGGAGTCTAATTGCTCCTCATTTCTGAGTGTCTAAGGACCTGTCAGCATTCAATGTGCATGGAGTCTTAAGTATATCACACATAGAAATATTCCTTCTTTTCTGAAGGTGGACTTATTTTGGCTGCAGACTACTCTCAGCTGGAGTTGCGAATCCTTGCCCATCTCTCCCAAGACCGCAGGCTCATTCATGTGTTGAATGGTGGGGCTGATGTTTTCAAAAGCATTGCCGCTGAGTGGAAGATGATTGATCCAGAAGCTGTGAAGGATGAGGTCAGACAGCAAGCAAAACAGGTAAAAAGAGAGTTGTGGAGGCATTAATTTTGTGCTTGACTTTACTGGCAGGATGTGCTGTTAGACTTTTTAACTTACTCACGGAGGTAGATCATTTTGTATTTTAATGCACCGTAGATCTGTATGACTGTTTAAAGGTTACTTTGTTTGCTAATTTTAGAATTTTGATCTAGAAAAGCACCTGTCCTTTCCTACCCACCAGGTAACAGCGGCAACATTAAAATTAAAACAATTTGCATCTTTTCATTTTTTTTTAATACTAGATTTTTCTTGATCACATTTGCAAAATATACACAAATGTTCACATTGTTGCATGTTTCATTCGAGGAATATCCTCAGGCCTCATAACGTGGCAGATCAAAGAGCACACTCAATATATAGCCATGCTAGGTTGGCCATAGAAAGGTGTGTGCATAAGAAGCATAAAATATCCAGGTTTAGTGAAAGATGCAACTAGTTTGAGAGTACGAAGTTATAAAAAGCACATGTAGACGAGGCACATTTTTGAGCATATTTTTCTAATGCCCCTGCTGGAAAATGATTCAGAAAAGGGGGTGGTGATGGACAGAGCATCTGAGTTAAACAGAACACTCATACCCAGTCAAAAGATCAGGGCTTGATCCATCACCGTTTTTTAGCTCACTGCACCATCCCAGTTCAGAACCTGGCTACATGCGAATTAGTCTGTCCCTGGCCCAGTGCATCATGGGAACAGGGCAGACCAAACTACCAAGCCAATTCTTTACTGGAAAGGAAACAAGCTTCCGGGGACCGGTTTCTGGCATTGCAGCCGTCTTCGGCCCTGGTTGCTTGAATCCTAATTGTGCAGTGAGCAAGGGACTCATATCTGAGCATGCCCTGCCACTCCTATAGTGGCCAAAACGATTCAGAAAAGGGGGTGGTGATGGACAGAGCATCTGAGTTAAACAGAACACTCATACCCAGTCAAATTCAGATGCTCTGTCCATCACCACCCCCTTTTCTGAATCGTTTTGGCCACTATAGGAGTGGCAGGGTATGCTCAGACATGAGTCCCTTGCTCATTGCACCATCAGGATTCAAGCAAGCCGGGCCGAAGACGGCTGCAATGCCAGAAACTGGTCCCCGGAAGCTTGTTTCCTTTCCAGTAAAGAATTGGCTTGGTAGTTTGGTCTGCCCTGTTCCCATGATGCACTGGGCCAGGGACAGACTAATTTGCATGTAGCCAGGTTCTGAACTGGGATGGTGCAGTGAGCTAAAAAACGGTGATGGATCAAGCCCTGATCTTTTGACTGGGTATGAGTGTTCTGTATAATTCAGATGCTCTGTCCATCACCACCCCCTTTTCTGAATCGTTTTGGCCCCACTATAGGAGTGGCAGGGTATGCTCAGACATGAGTCCCTTGCTCATTGCACCATCAGGATTCAAGCAAGCCGGGCCGAAGACGGCTGCAATGCCAGAAACCAGTCCCCAGAAGCTTGTTTCCTTTCCAGTAAAGAATTGGCTTGGTAGTTTGGTCTGCCCTGTTCCCATGATGCACTGGGCCAGGGACAGACTAATTTGCATGTAGCCAGGTTCTGAACTGGGATGGTGCAGTGAGCTAAAAAACGGTGATGGATCAAGCCCTGATCTTTTGACAGGGTATGAGTGTCCTGTATAATTCAGATGCTCTGTCCATCACCACCCCCTTTTCTGAATCGTTTTGGCCACTATAGGAGTGGCAGGGTATGCTCAGACATGAGTCCCTTGCTCATTGCACCATCAGGATTCAAGCAAGCCGGGCCGAAGACGGCTGCAATGCCAGAAACCGATCCCCAGAAGCTTGTTTCCTTTCCAGTAAAGAATTGGCTTGGTAGTTTGGTCTGCCCTGTTCCCATGATGCACTGGGCCAGGGACAGACTAATTTGCATGTAGCCAGGTTCTGAACTGGGATGGTGCAGTGAGCTAAAAAACGGTGATGGATCAAGCCCTGATCTTTTGACTGGGTATGAGTGTCCTGTATAATTCAGATGCTCTGTCCATCACCACCCCCTTTTCTGAATCGTTTTGGCCACTATAGGAGTGGCAGGGTATGCTCAGACATGAGTCCCTTGCTCATTGCACCATCAGGATTCAAGCAACCCGGGCCGAAGACGGCTGCAATGCCAGAAACCGGTCCCCGGAAGCTTGTTTCCTTTCCAGTAAAGAATTGGCTTGGTAGTTTGGTCTGCCCTGTTCCCATGATGCACTGGGCCAGGGACAGACTAATTTGCATGTAGCCAGGTTCTGAACTGGGATGATGCAGTGAGCTAAAAAACGGTGATGGATCAAGCCCTGATCTTTTGACTGGGTATGAGTGTTCTGTTTAATTCAGATGCTCTGTCCATCACCACCCCCTTTTCTCAATCGTTGTGGCCACTAAAGGAGTGGCAGGGTATGCTCAGACATGAGTCCCTTGCTCATTGCACCATCAGGATTCAAGCAAGCCTGGCCGAAGATGGCTGCAATGCCAGAAACCGGTCCCCGGAAGCTTGTTTCCTTTCCAGTAAAGAATTGGCTTGGTAGTTTGGTCTGCCCTGTTCCCATGATGCACTGGGCCAGGGACAGACTAATTTGCATGTAGCCAGGTTCTGAACTGGGATGGTGCAGTGAGCTAAAAAAAGGTGATGGATCAAGCCCTGATCTTTTGACTGGGTATGAGTGTTCTGTTTAATTCAGATGCTCTGTCCATCACCACCCCCTTTTCTGAATCGTTTTGGCCACTATAGGAGTGGCAGGGTATGCTCAGACATGAGTCCCTTGCTCATTGCACCATCAGGATTCAAGCAAGCCGGGCCGAAGACGGCTGCAATGCCAGAAACCGGTCCCCGGAAGCTTGTTTCCTTTCCAGTAAAGAATTGGCTTGGTAGTTTGGTCTGCCCTGTTCCCATAATGCACTGGGCCAGGGACAGACTAATTTGCATGTAGCCAGGTTCGGAACTGGTATGGTGCAGTGAGCTAAAAAAACGGTGATGGATCAAGCCCTGATCTTTTGACTGGGTATGAGTGTTCTGTTTAATTCAGATGCTCTGTCCATCACCACCCCCTTTTCTGAATCGTTTTGGCCACTATAGGAGTGGCAGGGTATGCTCAGACATGAGTCCCTTGCTCATTGCACCATCAGGATTCAAGCAAGCCGGGCCGAAGACGGCTGCAATGCCAGAAACCGGTCCCCGGAAGCTTGTTTCCTTTCCAGTAAAGAATTGGCTTGGTAGTTTGGTCTGCCCTGTTCACATGATGCACTGGGCCAAGGACAGACTAATTTGCATGTAGCCAGGTTCTGAACTGGGATGGTGCAGTGAGCTAAAAAATGGTGATGGATCAAGCCCTGATCTTTTGACTGGGTATGAGTGTTCTGTTTAATTCAGATGCTCTGTCCATCACCACCCCCTTTTCTGAATCCTGCTGGAAAATGGCCCTCTCTGAAGGGTCACCCTAAACTTTTTGCCTTCCTCCTCCTCTTTTCCTGACCTTGTTTTGTTGGCTTTAGGACTCTGAGCAATGCTAACTGGTGTTAAAGTGCATTTGCTCTCTCCTCTAAACATGGTGTGAGTGACTTATCCACAATTAGCATAGTTAATTTAGCAACAAGTCACTAGTAGAGTGCACTACCTGTGCCCAGTGTCTGTAAATGTAATGCTAATAGTGGGCTGCAGCGCTGACTGTGCCCCCACTTAAGTTGCCCTTTAAACAGGACTGAAACTGTACAGCCTGTGTGCAGTTTACAGTGCCATGTTGACTTGGGGTTTACAACTCCTTGCCATGCCTTAAACTCTCCTTTCATTACATATACATCATCCCTAAGGAAAGCCCTAGGTAGCCCATAGGGCAGGGTGCTGTGTAATTAAAAGGTAGAACATGTACTGTTAAATTTGACATGTCCTGGTATTGAAAACCACCCAAATTTGTTTTTCACTACTTTGAGGCCTACCCCTCTCGTAGGTTTATTTATTTATTTATTTGTTTATTTATTTATTTATTTAGGTTAACATTGGGAATTCCTTATTACACTTATAAGCTGTAATTCCTGATAGAGAAGGAGTAGCTGTATCATGTTTCCTATCAGTATAATGGTAATGATAAATCCTCTTTGCTGGCAAAGTTTAAAAATGATAGAAAGATATAATTTCTCTGTGTGCCTGCATCCTGTCTCCAATACATGCCTGAGGTGGATGACAGCTGGACTTTGTGGATTCCCTCAAGAGGACACACACAAAGTAGGTTACATGTTACTTAGTAGCCATCCACATCCTGATGGGTCATCCCTGTCAGGATGGGAGGGAGGAACTGACACACCTGAAAAGGCAGTGTCCTATCCCGACACAAAGGGTTGCATACCCCCTAGGGCGAGTCTGGAGCCAGAGCTAGGAGGGAGGGCCTCTGTGCACTTCAAAGCCCCTCTTTAAAGTCACCTCCACCTTAAAGGAACAACTGGGTACACGTACTGGGCCTCTGACCGCACCATATCAGACACTAAACTGTACCTGTGAAGAAACTCTGCGGGATGAAGGACTGCTGTGCTGCTAGAAAGACTGCCACTTTGCTGGACTGCTGCTCTGGAAGAACTGCTTTTCTGCTGTGCTGCCCGGCTACCTTCTTCCGTACTGAGGAAGTACTGGACTCTTGCTTAAACCCCGAGTGATCTCCAAGGGCATGCTGGCTTGCCTTCTGTTCTAAGATTCAGGGATATCAAAGACTTATGCTGCTCCTGTGCCTGGCCTATTGGAAGTGGATCCAGGTTATTGTTCCAGTGGAACCGACACATCCTCTGCTGGGTGAGGCAGAATTGACGCATCTTTGCTGTTGTCAGAACAGAAATGGCACTTGGAACAAGTGCATCACCATTGTAACTGACACATCAGAACCACCGCATCGCCACCCCTACAGGGGGTAGGATCAATGCATCCCCTCAACTATGTGGAGAAACCCAGGGCATCACACTCAGAACTAATGCAGCTCGGAACCAACGCTTCATCTTCAGAACTGGCGCACTGCGTGGAGAAAATTGACACATCGCCTCAACTGCAGGATCGACACTGATGCATCGCTTGGCTGCATCCTACATCTCGCTGTTGCGACCAGGATCAATGTACTTTTGTTCAGCAGGACTTGCATGGCTCCTTTCCCTGGCCCGCACTTCATCGTGGTTGGCGTGAACTCTTGACTTTGCCCCTGTCAAGCACGACCAGATAACCTCTGTAGGCGTTAATTGCTTTTAATTTTACTTTTATTCTTGTTGGTCTAGTATTTATAAATCATAAACTATTCTTCTAAACTGGTGTGGAGCCTTTTTGTGGTCTTTTCACTGTGTTACTGTTTGAATACTTAAATACTTTACACATTGCCTCTTAAGTTTAGCATGCCTGCTCTGTGCCAAGCTACCAGAGGGTGACCAAAGGTTAATTTATGGTGTGTGTCTGACTTATCCTGACTAGGATTATGGTTCCTACTTGGATAGGGTGCAAACCTCTGCCAACCAGATACCGAATTTCTAACAGCCCTTCTTATGGTTGGCCCAGAGAAGATGTGTGATGTTTATCACTCCGATAACATTTGGCACTGTAGGGCTCTATATATAACTGATAAATGTTTTATGAAGGTGTTGTTGTTTAACGGGTAACCAGAACACATCATGTCCTAAGGCTTCCTGAATTGTTCCGTTGTGTGCATCTCTAGTATCCCATTTATTGACCTGTGTTCTGGATGACATTTACTTAATTTGTGCATTTTGTACATTTTGTTATATATGCAAATCTGATAGACCCAATTCTTTTTTGCATTTCTGAAAGTTCTTCACTTGTGTTCACCATTAAAACGCAGGAGGGAGCCTGGAGAAAGTTTAGTGTGGCCAAATATGGGAGTGTCCTCGTATAGAATGACCGTTTGTACAGGAGCCTATTGCTTAGAGCTTTGAATTCTGCTGCTTGCTGATATCCACGAGTGTGGCTGGAGTTAAGGATTCACTATATATCCTTGCATAGGGCAGACAAGTCAAAAGTAGGAGCCAGTTGGGCCACCTTCATCCTTTTCAACTTCATGAATGCATAGCCACATTCACCAGCGATCGTTACAGGAGAGTTGCCTAGAAAGACCCTAGGTTTCTTGTGATTTCAGATAAATCCTGCTAATTTGCTTTTAACGTTATAAGCCTTGGTACCAATATTACGTTAATATGGGGATTGAGGCAGCAGTTAATAAGTACTCTGTACTATATAATTTTGATTTGTGTCCATACAACTGTAGTTGCATTTCCAGCCTTCTTAAAGTGTTTCTTTTTCTGGTATTAATTTACACATAAGTACTACAGGCTCCAGCATGGAAGATGAAGGATGTAAAATGTAACTGGTCTCCATTTGAACCATTGCTTTAATGTCAATTAAAGGTAATTTCCTTATAGCTGTTAACTTTACTTCTCCAAGAAATCTTCATTTATGGTTGTAAGCACTGAATTGCCCAGTCCATGTTGAGCTGCCACAGCACTTCCTAGAGTGGCCTCGCGCTAATGTGTGGTTAAGAATACACCATCTCTTTTTGGTCTCCCTCCTTGTCCAGTGCATCAGAAATCATAGGTGGGCCAGCGCATAATAGTGAGCCACATATAGGAGACCCAATACTCCCTATTGTGGGCATGTCTGGGACACCCAACCCTCCTTGGCGTGGGAACATGGAGCATGTCTCCTAGGGAGCCTTTCTTTGTTGCCTAACCATATAATGGCGTAGCACATTGATTGAACATCGTTGCTATAATCTTTTGGGATATGGAGAGTCCGTGTTTGAAAAGTGTTGAGGATCTTGGGTAGAAGGGACATTTTGTAAAATGCTATTCGGACCTAGGAAAAGCGTTGTATGTTTTTAGCTATTTAGTTTAGCCTTACCCCCTCATAAGTCATAGAAGACTAATTTCCTTGGTTTTGGATAGGGTGGTGGCTAAAACCATGCCCAGATAATTGATACCGTCAGCCCCCACACCGCAGAATCATTCAATCCTAGTTTTGGGAGTAGAAATGTTTAAGATTTCCGATTTGGAAATATTGATTTTAAAACCAGAGACCTTCTGATGGTAAGTTGCCAATTCCTCTAACGCATACGGGAGGGAGCTCAGGTGGTCCCTGACCGGAAACAAGATGTTGTCTGCAAACATGATCAGTTTTATTTCCCTGGCGGCAAATTTGATTCCTTTAATGTAGGTGGTTAGCTCAAATGTGCTGGGCCAATGGCTCCAGAGTAAGTCAAACAGTAAGGTGGACAGTGGGCACCCCTGCCTCTTGCCTCTGGTAATATTTACCAATTGTGAGTGGAGCCTGTTAACCCTTATCCTGGCTCTGGGACCACAGAATCTCACCACAGCCAGTTCATAAAGATCTCCCCTAGCCCCAATGTGTCTGCCATAAATTCCCAGTCTGCCCTGTCAAATGCTTTTTCAGTGTCCTGGGAGATCAGGATTCATTGTTTGGGCCCGTGGTTCCTGTGTCCAGGAGATTTACAGCCTTTTAGTATTACCCCCGCCAGTAATTTCTGAATGAAGCCCGAGTGGTCGGCATGCACCCACTCCCCGTTAATGTCTGCAATCTCAGAGTTACTACTTTTGTGAAAACTGTTGCGTTGATGTACAGTAGGGAAATCAGGCAGTATGATCCACACTCATCCGAGTCCTTGCCTGGCATGAGAATCAGGGAGATGGTTGATTCCGACATTGTGGGGGTCATCCGGCCCGCCTGGATCATCTCTTGATAGACCTTGTGGAGCAAGGGGAGGAGCATCGGCAAAAAACATTTATAAAATGGGCTGTAAAGCCCTTCATGCCTGGGGCCCTTGAGGAGTGTAAGCCAAAATATAGCCATGACAATTGCCTCTTTTTGTTATGGGTTTGTTACGGCAATCCCCATTCACTGGCTGTAACTTGGGTAATATGGTTCCAGCCAGGTAAGCAGCTCTGGCTTGTGGGTCTGTGGGCTCTTTCGCATAGAGTTGTGTCTAAAACTTGTGGAAGCATCCAGCATTTTCTAAATCATGGGTGTGCATGCGGCCATCCAAGGATTTAAAGTGTTATTGTGGTTTTGGCTTGCTGCACCCTTAACAGGTTGGCTGGCCACTTGCCAGATTTGGTTCCCAATCTATAGTATTTATTATTAGGCTTGGCTACTAGATATGCTTCACAATGTGTTCCTAAAGTTCAGATCTTGCTGTGTATCATAACGATCTTCCTCCAAATTTTATGGGAGCTGGTATGTTTGTGCATATGTTCCAACTAACGCAACCGCACGCAACCTGGGCTTCATCCTGGACTCCTCCCTGTCCATGACCAGACAGGTCAACGCCGTCTCCTCGTCGTGCTTCAACATCCTGCGCATGCTACGTAAGATCTTCCGATGGATCCCCACCGAGACCAGAAAGACGGTCACCCAGGCCTTCGTCACCAGCCGTCTGGACTACGGCAACTCCCTCTACGCCGGAACCACCGCCAAACTCCAGAAGAAACTCCAGCGGATCCAAAACACCTCAGCACGACTCATCCTGGACATCCCCCGCCGCAGCCACATCTCCGGACACCTGAGAGACCTGCACTGGCTCCCGGTCAACAAAAGAATCACCTTCCGGCTCCTCACCCACGCACACAAAGCCCTACACAACCAAGGCCCAGGATACCTCAACAGCCGCCTCAACTTCTACGCTCCCAAACGCCAACTTCGATCGACCAGCCACCCCCTCGCCGCCGTCCCCCGCATCCGAAGAGCCACCACAGGAGGAAGGTCCTTCTCCTACCTAGCCGCCAAGACTTGGAACTCCCTTCCGACCCACCTCCGCCTGACCCAGGACCACCTCGCCTTCAGGAAGCAGCTCAAGACCTGGCTGTTCGAGCAGTAGCGTACCCTCTCCCCCCCAGCGCCTTGAGACCCTCCGGGTGAGTAGTGCGCTATATAAATGCTTTGATTGATTGATTGAACTAATTGAGTTCCACCATGCGCTTTGTTCACAATGCTCTACGCATTTTGCACAGGCGGGCCGCTTCTGCTATAAAGTTACCTCTGATGACAACTTTCAGCGCATCCCAGAGGGTAGCTGCCTTTTCTTCCCCTGCATTATTATGTGAGATGTGGTCATTAATGATGGTTTGTATATTGGAGATTAATACAGAGTCTTGCAGGAGGGAATGCTGTAGCCTTTATGTGCAGCTTAGCTCCTAGGGTGTAAATCCCCTGAATAGGAGAGTACAAGAGAATGGCCCATGGTCTGAGAATTACTTTTCCTCAACGAGGTATAGAATTGGTTGTTTATCTAGGATGAGATGGTCAAGCCTGGCACATGATCTGTGTGCCTCTTAGTGATAGGAATAATCCCTCCCTAGGGGATCCCTGGTTCCCCAGCCATCCACCAGTTCCAGGCCCTCCAGCAGAAGTTTTCCAGATATCAACAGGGTCACTGATCCATCCCTGCTTGATTGATCTGAATCCATCTCTGGATCATTGATTAGATTAAAGCCAATTCCCTATTATTATGGGTGCTGAGGAGAAGGCTGTCAGAGAACGAACTGCCTCAATCAGATATTGTTAACGGCTCACCTCAAAGTTCTCCTTATGCAATCCGCCTACCCGCTTTATCTTTAAGAGTTTCTTCTACTATTAGGGTACTATATGCAATGTTCCACACCTCTAGGTTTTTTCTCCCGAAAAAAAGTATTAGCTTGGGAAGTCATTTGATTTTAGCCGGCTTTAATCCTGCTGCAGGAGGTTTGGTCTCCTGAATGAGCCCTACATGCATGTCTATTGTAATTAGTTCTTGAAGGATAGAGCAAAGTTTAATTTGGCCAGTAGAGTCGAGTGGATAAGAGATGTATGCCCCTGTGTCATGATGGAGACATGTTGTAAGAGGCAGAAAAGCAGTAGGTTCCCCCTCCCAAATACTGCCAAGCCCTTAAACAGTAAATGCCAGAACGTGCAACATGTTAACAGTTAACCAGTGGAGGTGACGCACCGCCATGAGTAAATAACAAAACATAGTATAATTCCATCCGCCCTGTATATGATGGCTAAAAGATAAAAAAGAAACTGCAAAGAGAATGTCAACATAGAAGATATACGGAATAAGACCTCTCTCGAAGTCGGTACAGGGAGAGTATCCTCCCCAGCCAGCAACAGGCCGTTGTCTTGCACATTAAATCTAAGCCACGTGGGCCTCAGTGTGTCAGGCAGCTTTGCTGGGCTACAATCTCAAAATCTACAATCTCTTTCCCCCAAGAGCTCTGATGGACCTGTTCCAGTGCAGCTTTGTGTCCTACTAGTATCTCCTCTCAATTCAGAATCTTCCGCCCACCTCAGCCTCCAACAGTCTTCTATTCTGGACTCCCTAAGCTCGGCAGGTCACAATTTGGCTCAGTCTCTGTTGGGGTTAAGAAAATGTAACACCCAGCAGGCCTCCCCTATTGATTTGGTGACCCACCACCCAAAACCTGTAGGAGCCAAGGTGAACCCGATGATGAAGCATGACACTACTAGAGGTGTGAGGGTTATGTAACAAAAAGGAATAGCTTCCTTTCCCACGCTTGAGCGGTTGGTACCCCGAGAGGTTTTTGATTGATGCCCAACTGCTTCTAGTCAAGGTGGGAATCTAGTGTTGGATGTATACTTGAGTTGGGAGGACATATCCCCACTAGGATCCCCTCTCCACCCACCGGCCATGGAGAAAATCCCTTTTCTGAGTGGCCATAGTTTGAGAGTTGTAGTGCTGCGCACAGCTGTAGGGTTACACGGATAATTTCTAACCCTTGTAACTCATTTCCTTTTATCACTGCATCTTGAGCTCTATCTGAGTCAAAACAGTGTCTTTCTAAGGTATGCATGGATCTCCAAATAGTGCCTTCCCATACATCAGAAGTCAAACTTTTCTTAGTAATGTACCGGTGGCCACTTTACCCACTGTATGATGTATATATTCTGTACTAAGTACTCTGGTCGCCCACACATGGGCGGGACTGTTCAGTGGTTATGACAGTAATGCAAATTCCGCTGGAGAAAGAGGATTACAGGTAAGTGACTATTCCTTTTCATCTGATAAGTCTTTAATAACTTATCAGCTATACAATGTTGTTCTATGCAATTTACCTTCCTTTCCCCCATATAGTAGTCTGAATTCCAGCTGAATCAAACTCTCGTTATCCAGTTGGAATTATCAAGCAAGCAACTGTTGGCATACTCCATATGGTCATAGAACTCTGCAATGTAAGTAATTTGGAGAACTACCGACCGATTTCGCTTCTCCCGTGGCCGGCTAAAGTCGCAGAGGTGCATGTCAACACCGCCCTCTCTGACCACCTATCGCGTACTAACGTTCTGGATGTTACACAGAACGGTTTTCGAGCTGGCCACAGTACGGAGACAGCACTCTTATTTATGGTTGAGCATTTGCGGGCAGTGCTTGATGCAGGTCAAACGGCGGCGCTTATTCTGTTAGATCTGAGCGCCGCCTTTGACACTGTCTCGCATGAGATCCTCCTGCAGCGCCTCGAGGAGGCAGGCGTGATTGGCACTGCACTTCAGTGGTTCCGATCGTTTCTAGCGGATCGTTCCTTCTGTGTGGCTGCCCCGCCCTACCAGTCCAAGTTCCACCCTCTGATGCTTGGGGTCCCGCAGGGTTCCTCGCTGAGCCCCATGTTGTTCAATCTGTACGTGAGGCCGCTGGCTGAGGTCGTAAAGCTCTGCGGTATGACCATGGTGTCATACGCAGATGATACTCAGCTAGCGGTCACGATCAGCGGGGACTCCGGGGCGGAAGCCCCAAGATTCAGGGACGGACTTCGGGCGGTGGCCAGTTGGATGACGTCCAACTGTCTCCAACTGAATGCCATAAAAACAGAGATTAAGGTTTTCGGCAAACAGACGGAACTCTGGGGCGATTCTTGGTGGCCTCCTGAGTTGGGCCCCACCCCCACTCCGGTTTCGGAGATTAAAAATCTGGGGGTGTGGTTGGACCCTACACTCAGTTTTGTTTGCCACACTAAAAGGATGGCGGCCTGCTGCTTTGGCATTCTGCGTAATTTGAGACCTGCACTCAAATTTTTTGATGCCGCAACACGTCAACTCGTGGTTCAGGCGATGGTATTGTCTCGGCTGGATTACGCCAGCTCCCTTTTTATAGGGTTAAATCAGTCCGAGCTTACTCGTCTCCAGCGAGTGCAAAACGCAGCAGCCAGAGCAGTCGTAGGCCTTCCTAGGTTTTGCTCTGTCTCTCACACCCTACGTGCCCTCCACTGGCTGCCTGTTAGGCAGCGGATCCACTTCAAGGTACTTTGTATGTCCTTCAAGATCCTAAAAGGCCCCTCTGCTCCGATATTGCATAACCTTGTGTGCCCCAATATTCCTGGCCGCTCCCTTCGTTCTTCAGATCGTGAATTAGCAGTAGCCCCACGCTTCAAACGTAGTTGAGCTGGAGGGCGCTCCTTTAGGGTGCGGGCAGCTGCTTTGTGGAACGCACTTCCTTTTGAAATCCGGACCCTTATTGACCTGCTTTCTTTTCGGAGGGCTGTTAAGACTTTTCTGTTTCCGTAGCCTTTCTAAAACTCAATTTTAAAAATCCATTCTTTAGTTATGTTGTGTGGCTACCTTGTCGGGCGCCGGGACGCTCCTTCGCTGGAGCAGCTGCGCGCATAATAAATGCCATTAACATAACATAACATAACATAAGTGATTATATTTCCCCAAACCCAGGAATTTCTCTGATAGAGTGAGAACTGCCGCCTTTGAGGTTGTTGTCTAACCCAGGGTGGTGTGGAGTGGAAAAACGATGGATTTGGGCCCAGATCTTTGGACTGGGGTGAATGTGTGACATTGATCCACATTCTGTCCATCATTGTTGTGTTTGCAGTTTATGTCCCGGGCAGAAGGGTGTAGAGACTCTTTCCTCAAATATTGTAAGGAAAGTGTGCCATTTGATGAAATTTGCCAAATTAACTGACCTTCCTTATTAGTAGGCAAATTTTGAGTGGGTGATTGTCAAGTACCCCAACATGAATCTCTAGTATCTCTCTAGCACCCCTCCCACGTGCCTTGAGACCCTCACGGGTGAGTAGTGCGCTTTACAAATTTGATTGATTGATAGTCGTCGCCCCTGGCTGTCATTTGCCATTCCCCCATTGAGATAGAAGAGAGCCCTTTTGTGTGGGACATAGTAGGCCCCACCGCTCCATTCAGGGTTATTTGAGTTCTCCTACTTTGGCAAAAATTGTGGCTATTCAGCCATGTCTGATAGCTTTTGTTATCAGCTTTTTGAGTGAGCCCTTAAACACCCATTATAGAGCTCCTGTTGGTTGAATCTGACAGCAGCTAGGATGCTCTATCCCCCTGTAGATCAAATGTGTTGGGACTGTTCCCACTGTTTCCTGCAATGTTTCTGTATCCCTACACCCTACCAGAATAAACGTGTACAACCCTGATTCATTCTTGCAACCTGCACAGGCTCTTCACAGGCCTCGAGCCTTGAACCTACCTCCTTCCCCTCCTTCTGCTGAGTTGGTTTTCTTTTTGCTACTTTGAACTTTATTGGGTGTTCTTAATTCTGAGGTGGAAAAATGGAACTCCACACGTTTCCAATTCATTTTGGGAGCTCCTTGCAGAGTTCTTCACAAAACCTACCCTCACTTGGCCTAATTGGTTTTTCCACACACAAGTCAAAGGTAGCCTTCAAGATTTGCAAAGTTCCTTTTTCTTCATTGAAGATCTGGGGCCAGATGTCGGAAGCCAAATAGCAACCGCAAACGCCGAAATTTGCAGAATTTCAGCCTTTGCGATTGCAATTTGGCTTGGAGCAATGTAGGTAAGATTAAACCTACTCTCAAAATAAAAAATCGCAAAAATTGCGATTCCTTATTTTGCGATTGCATTTAAGGAATCGCAACTTCCGATTCCTTAAATGCAATGTTAGTAGCACAAAAGAAAGTGCACTTTAGCCGCAAGGAATCACTAATTACCACCAACATCAAGTTGGTGGTAATTAGCAATTAAAACAAAACAAATGTTTGCTTTTTTAAAAGGGCCATATGGCACACATTCATGCCCTTAGGGCATGTATGTGCGCCACATGTGCACACATCCACATTTCAAGGGTGCAACAGGGTGTCCTTTTGGAACCCTTGCGCCCTTGAAATTGCGCCCGGCATTTGCGAGTGCCTCTTGGTTACTCGCAAATAGCGGGTGAAAATCATATTCATTCCTTTGGGCCTTTTGGCCCATAGGAATGAATGGGATGATATTCCTTGATTGTGAATCTCAATTTATGATTAGCAATTAAGGAATATTAAGTAATCGCAAATATTTTTACGATTCCTATCTACATTCAATTTAGCGAGTCCTTAATAGCGATTTGGTAAAAATCGCTATTAAGTACTCGCTAAACTGAATTTACCTACATCTGGCCCCTGGTGAACTATTCACAGTGAACTTGTTGGAACGCGTTTACCTGTCTTCCAGCTCCCTGCTCGTTTAAGTTATGTCTGACAATAGGTGGCAATTGAGGGATGGTGACAAGCTTTCAAAAATATCCCTGATCACTGCACCTACAGAATCTGTACTGCAAATTCAAAAACGCAGAATCCCTGGAAGATGGTTAGTGCTCATTATTGTGCCATGCTCATGCCTGCCCACAATCCATCAGGCTTGCCATGCCGGATGTCTGAATTGACAGATCACTGGAATTGCCGAATTACTTTGTATATCCCTGTTGTGGTGTCGGACTGTCGGATAGCCAGACCATTCAGAAACCAGCCCACTATCACCAGCACCTTTCCAAGCTCCAGTACAAGTGGCAGGCTTTAGGCTGTATTGCAAATCGCAGCACAGCTGACATCTTCTGGCATCGGCCAAGACCCTGGAGGTGGTAGTCTGAGCCTGCTAGCGCTGAAGGAGGCGAGTTATGATTTTGTCCAAGGTGGGATTCGCCCTCTATCTGGACTTGCCTCAGCACTGCCCACAACTCAAGGCTGCAACAAAATTGATTGGAGCAGTGGGTGAGCACCACGCAAATGACGGTTCTGGGTCTGTGCTGCACCCCTGTCAACATATCCACCCTGCCAGGGAGCGGAGCGGGGTGGGATGCACGTGCGAAAGGGTGGTATTAGGCAGGTCCGTGACCAGTAAACCCCTAGTCAGGAATTTGAAAAATAAAGATAAGGAATCGGCTAAAGTGCTGGCCAGAATACCAATTACAGGATTTAAGCCTGTATGTGGAGCCGGCGACTGCGCGTATTCATACTCAAGTGTATGCAAAAAAGGGAGAGAAGGAGGAAATTAGTGTATAATTGTACATCCGATAAAGCAATAAGCATCAAGGATAACAAGTGGGACTGTTGGGAGATTTTCTGCATGGTATTTTCTGCACTGTATCCACCGCAGGTCCAGAGGTACAAGTATTAATTGCCAAGGACCATAGAGGATACAGTGGTACTAATGAACCTGTCAGCACTGATTAGTACAAAGCGGACAGCAGAATTTTATAGAATGCCAGCATCCAGGAAAAAGAAAATGAGACTGCACAAAAGGGAGAGTTAAAACCAAGAACAAGAGGGGCGTACCATGGCATGCAAGGACTAAGGACCCCCAAAAAATCCAGATTCCTCCTGGGTCAACTCTACTGTAAGCAATCCAGAAGGGGGTGATCCAACATCACATAAAGAGCTAGAAGATCCTATTGCATCACCATCCATGTCGTCCCTGGCTGTGTCCATATAAATGTTTGTAGGGAGGCACTTTAGAGTAATTCATGCAGTAAATTTTACCAAACCCTGTGAGTACATGGGGGTTTGTTTGTCCTCTCAAGAAGTACCCCACCCCTCAAGCAGAATATGAAGAAAGGGATTAGAATTCTCTACTAAGGAAATTGAAATGACCCAACCCCCAGACTTCTTGAACCATCATGTTGCTTTATTCATTGAACAAATTAGAAATGTTTGGAATGAGACACACAAGTGTAGAGTAGGTCATTATAGAGGAGGATAACAAGTTGTTACAAATAAGAATACATAACAGCTTGTGGGAAGTTAAGGCACCAAAAAGACCAACAATGGATTGCTGTGATCAATATGACAAGGACATGCCCGTAGACTGGCTTTCTCTCTTTGGTCATTCTGTGTTGTGTTATGGTTTCCAAAAGTTCTAGTAGCGCCAAGAAGCCCATGGGCGTACGCGCGCTGTATAAATAAAAATTTAACATAACATAACATAACATGGTTGGTTTACGTGATATTAAACAAATCAGCAGAAAAAACGATTGTGGAATACAATTGCTGCACACTATTTGTCCAATTACTTCAAAAAGTGCTCACTCATCGGGTCAACCGTTACACAAAACCAGAGATTAACAAGATGAATGATCCGAAGAGTATAGGAGCACTTTGATCATAGGTATTAGTGTTTCACATCAGTGTCCTACACAGATAAGGCATGTAACATATATCCAGCATTCCTAATAAAAATGTATTTTACATATGAGACAATGCAGTCACCTTTACTCATGAAGACAGAAACTTTAAATGTCCTTGTTATTTCTTCTTTTTATTTGAGTATCTTCATATCATTATGCAAAAAACACGATACATCCAAAGCACAGCCTACGCGTTTCGTCCCAACCTCACAGGACTTCTTCAGGGCAAACATTAAATCTTAGACAGTCCAAGTTCCCAAAAACATGAAGAGGCATCAATCCCTCCAATACTTATCCAATCCATATGCAGTAGGCACATACACCATAACAACGGATTTTATCAGCAGTCACTATGTGTTCCTGCAGTGCAATTGTTAAATTGGATGGCCGTTTCCGCACCGACTAGATAATATTGGATGCCTTACTAGGTGTCTTTTTTCGTTGGGGTCAACAAACACAAAGACCGAAGTAAAAACGCAATGATGAATATACGAGTGGCACTTAAATTACTCCTTTGAAAATGGTTGCAGGGACGTTGTCTCTACAAACCTGAGGTTAACTAATTGTAGAAACAGACTTGCTTATGTACTCAATAGCGCTGCAGGAACACGTAGTGACTGCTATAAAAAGACGCTGGGAGCGGATGAATGGCCAATGGAATTCTATGTAACGTATTGAACGCAACTGACAGCACACCTTCATCGAGTATGTGAGAAGTTAGCCTGGCATATTATGTCCACTATTCTAGTGGGCACCTTGCACCAGTCTAAACGACCCTTATTGATGGTGGTTGTAAAGTCAACCTTATAGAAAGCTATCCTAGTGGTAGCATGGACCAGCAGTCATAGGCTAAGACTTCAGAGAGCATGTGAAGCAAGCTGTTTTACCAATTATAATCCCTTGAATACCAAATGAAAATACACCACACAAGGTATATATCAAATATATATGTATTTATTTCTAACACAACCCCTCTGCACTCTTTATGAGGTCAGAGATCGAAGTACATCACAAGTTACTCAATTAGCATACTATAAGTTGCACAAATACAGTTATGCCCTAGGGGCCTCACAAACCATATACTAAGTAAGTGGTATAGGAACCACAACAGAAATAGTGAATAGGCCTAGGGCCTAGGGAATCGCTGGGGCTACACTAAACAACCAAAGGTTAGGAAGTAGGAGACCCACGGAAGACGTGTGCAGTGTCTAAACACAGTCGCGAGTTACCATTGACTTATAATGGAGAACGAAGAAGTTACAAAGTTACTGTTTAAGGGCACTTCCGGATGGACTATGACAAAACCCCTTTAGACTAAGACACTTCGAGAGTCAAGACCCACGGGAGCACCGGTGTACCCGTGTTACCTCACCCAGGGAAGCCGGGTGCATAGGTGCCTCTTGGTGTCGGGTTTCGTCGATGCTTGCAATGGAGATCTGCAAAGAAGTGCTGCAGGCGGCCAGAGGAAGTGTCCGGGTGGATCCAAGGGTGAATCAAAGATGTGAAGAACCTGAAAGCAGAGTAGACAGAGTCTGGGTCACTAGCCAGTGACCAGGAAGGAACCAGGCGATGTTGCGATGATCTCAGGTGAAGAGGTGAAGCTTGTCTCTGCAGCCACGAGGACCAGGAGGTGTCGATGATAACCAGGAGCTGGATTCGAGCTGCCCCACGAAGGATCTAGTTGACTGTGGTGTCGGCATCCGGACTGGATCCATCAAGCCTCGGCAAACACAATCCACGCAGGAAGTGATGATTGGCTTTGGAGCAGACCAGCAAGGTCTGAGGAGCTTCTCCTTTGCAGGGAAGCTTGAGCAACCCTGGAGCAACCAGGAAAGCAGTTTGGTTTCAAAGGTTTGTCTTCAGGGGGCTCACTAGCCAGCGGGCTAGCAACCGGGAAGACGCGTTGAGCTGAAATGCAAGAGCGGGCCCCATGCGGCACTCATGGAGTGTGGAGGGCTGAGCTTCGGTGCAATTGGCACTCGGGTCTGGGGCTTCTCGTACCCCAATGCACAACTGCGAGTTACCTCAGGAGTTGATGCAGTTAGCAAAATGCAGGATGTCCAGGGTGTCAGGTCCCACGTCTCTCATGTCCGCCACGGGTCTCAGCTTTGCTGTGGATGTGGGTCGGAGTCAGAGAAGTTTGAGAGTCCAGTTTCTGTGTCTGAGTCTTCGGGTTCCGGCGGGAGCGTCGACAAAGCAGACCGGCAAGTTACTGGTGGTGCATGTTTGCACAGGGTGGTCACTCCTTGACCACAAGGGAGATGTCTTCAATCTTCAAGTCAGAATAGAGTGTTGAAGGTCAAAGAGTTTCGTATCAGAGTTTCGTTCCAGGATAATCTAAAGTCCTGGGGACACAGCACCTATCTTTAGAGATAGGTCCCTCCTAAGGGTGGACCTGGGAAGGGGGTGGTTACACCCCTTTCCCTTTGTCCAGTTTCGCGCCAGAGCGGGGCTGGAGTGCCCCAGCAACTGATTTGAACCGGGCTATGCATGGAGCACCTTGTGTGCCCCAGGCAGTGTCTCAAAAAGCATCTGCTGATGCAGCCCTCCCTGTCCCAATACACATCAGCCTGTCTGGGGAGCTGCTGGCACCTCCCTGGACAGGAAACCTATTGCCCAGGCCTCCCCTGCCAGAGTTTCGTCCAGCAGCAGAAGGTCAGACTTGTGTCTGTGGCAGCAGATTCCATTTTATGATGCTGGGGCTCTGTTTAACTTTTACCAGGTAAAGCAGTAACATACATGTCTTTTCCCTCTAGAAGGATAGAATGCTACCCCCGCCGCCAGAATTGGCGGGGTGGGGTAGTATTCCAAAGTGATTGACACCTTACACGACATGTTTCGATAAAGCCAAACCAAAGTTCGCATTCACCGCGAGGATTATAATGCCCTTAAGAGTATATGGTATGGCTATATCATAGAACAGCTATAAGGAGATGGTTCCGAAAGCTGCAGAGGGGTTCAGCTCATGCTAGGGCAACCTCTCACATAATACCAAGCACTCTGCCTCCAGGATTGTCGAGGCCTACCATAGGAGTGACTTATAGGTGCATATGTGTCTATATATATATATGGGTAGATATAGGTATATAGGGTGTCAGTTTGGATGGTCAGCCAGGGGTGGCATAATACATGCTGCAGCCCCTGGTAGGCCTTGGATGCACCTATGCCCTGGGTACCTATGGTACACTATACAGGGGCTCACAGAGGTGACCCAATACCCAATCAAGTATGTACCTAAAGTACATGGTACCAATTTAGAGAGAGAACAGCTGGGCTGTGGGTCTGATTAGCAGGTCCACAGCCACACTAAAGTCGAAAAAACTGAAAATCACAGCAAAAAGTGGGGGTGACCATAGGAAGCAGACCCATCTCTCCTACAGCGTATACACAAACGCATACAATAGGAGTATGTTACACAAAACACTGTGTGAGGCTGTCCTAGTAGTGCTCCCCAAGCCAGGGAGGGATAGGCTAAGGCTCATATTGCCTGCTGTTGCTCCTAACCGCAGACTACAATATCCTAGGTAGCGTGCTGGCCAACAGATTAATTGGAGTAACACAACTCCTAGTCCACCCAGATCAAACCGGGTTCATACCCAGTAGAAACACTTGCTTCAATTTGCATAGACTTTTCCTGTTACTGGAATGGGTGCGTACTATGAACGCTTCTGCCTGAATCGCCTCTCTGGATATCGAAAAAGCATTCAACACACTAATTTGGGGAGACCTGTATGCAACACTGTAAAGGTATGGGATAGGCCCCAGATTTCTAGAGAGGATAAAACTGCTATACAACATGCCAACGGCATGTGTTCGAACAGGCCACACAATATCGGACTCGTTTGTTATTGAACGGAGCACCAGGCAGGGCTGCCCCCTATTGTCTATTATTCTTGCTCTCGCCATGGAGCCCCTAGCCTGCATGCTACGACAAAAAGTCAGAGACTGTTGTGTGCTGGCACATAACAATGGCACGTGATGTTGCTTTATGCGGATGATGACTTGATATAACTCTGTGGCGACATGACGGTTCTGTCAGGACTGATATAGCTACTTGACCAATTTGGGGGCATTTCTGGGCTGAGGTGTATTGGGACAAATTGCTTTTATTCCCCATGCAACTGCTGACCCCGGATCAGAGGAGCATGCCACCGCCCGCACCGCTCCCTCGGCCCTACGACACCTTTAAGTATTTAGGAGTCCAGGTATATAATTTAGAAACACACTATACAAGGAAACCTGGGCAGGGTGATGTCCAGCGACTAGATCCTCCTTGCCGTTCTGGGGGGGAACGGCCACTCTCCCCTATGGGGTGCATTGCAAACTCCAAGATGATGTTGCTGCCCAGACTTCTTTACTTCTTTGCTGCCCTTCTCTTCCTACTGCCCCGCAGAACATTCAGCGAGCACAAATCACTGCTGACCACTCTTATTTGGGACAAACACAGAGCAAGAGTATCCCTCCCTAAACTCTATGCCCCACTTTCTGAAATGGGACTAGGAGGCCCTAATTACGGATTATATTACGCAGCTGCTCAGCTACAATGGCCATGTG
This sequence comes from Lissotriton helveticus, assembly GCF_964261635.1. Taxonomy (NCBI): domain Eukaryota; kingdom Metazoa; phylum Chordata; class Amphibia; order Caudata; family Salamandridae; genus Lissotriton; species Lissotriton helveticus. Next base: position 66,862,889 of record NC_136069.1, read on the forward strand.
CTGGCTGGCCGTAATATCGATGAATTATGGAGCCGGAATACAGGAACACACCAAGGCTCATTTCTGGGATGGTTGTTGCGTGCAGAGACGGTGTTCCTGAACAGACTTGATAATGTTTTGATGGCCACGGCCCATGCCTGTTGGTACCGTTACCTACAGAAGGTGCTGCCCTTCCCCCCATATGCCCCTTTATTACCGATGTGGGTGATATCCGGCAGCTCATCACTAGGCCCCCATTCAGAGTTGACGGAACTGTCCAATGCGGGTGTCACTATATGGGGGATCTATTCTCAGACTCTACACTTTCTAAGTTTGACGCCTTGATGGATGATTATGGGATATCACTGGGCTCTTTTCTGTTGTATGCCTCTCGTACTGGTCGATATACAAGACATGGGGTACAATGAAACCACTGTATCCAGAGCACTTCAAGCTCTACTTACCAGGCGGGCCATCCCTATGCTATATAACACTATGAGGGTGGGCACAGCATTACCCACATCAGCACACAGACAATACTGGGACGAAGCTCTCTCAATGTCGTTAACAGACAAGAAATGGGAACAATGCCTAGGTGTCCCGGAGATAGTCTCAACAAACGCTAGCTTCAAATATACTCAATTTAATTATCTTCACCATACATATCTCACCCCCACAGACTGGAACAAATGTACCCGAATTCTCTAGATATCTGCCCGTGCTGCTGCAACTCAAACGCCACATTTATACTTATGATATGGGACATCCCTCAACTATCAACAAATTGGGATACAGTGGCCGCCACTCTACAAGCACTACAGTACCAGTACACGGATCGCACTTCCTACTAGGGATTGCAAAACACAATACACGACGAAACACTCTGAACAAATTCTTGGACCTAGCACTATGATTTGCCAAACGGAGACTGGTCATGGCTTGGAAATCTACCTCTGCCCCCCACATTCAATAGTGGCTTACCAATCTCCAAAAAGCACTAGTGGTTGAGCAGAAGTTAGCCCACAATAATATAATAAGCCACTCAGCCCCCTCTTATCCCCCTGACTGGAAGAAATACCTTGCGGTCCTTGAATCAAAACTACCCCGCAATAACTCCGGTTCTCCAGCTCCTTAGGTCCAACGTACAATCCCCCCAAAAGTACAAGTGGAGAAACTGGTAGGGAACCCACCTATGGGGCAGACGCCCTCTTACTATCCTACCTGCTCTATGGATCCATGCACAGGTATACCACTGTTGGACCCTCCCCCCCCCCCCCCCCCCACCACCCCGCATACAACAGAAATACCTTACATAAACATACACTATTCAACCCCTATACACCAGGAAAGTTGTCATGCACTCTGCACTGAACTCTTCACTTGGATATGTATAGTGTGATACCAAGCTTGACAAGTCGATAAAGTTAGAATGTTTTCTGTTATTTGTTCTACTAATGTATACTGAAGTATGGCAGAGGCAAGAAAGACACTGTTTCTCTACTGTCACTTTAGATATACTTACCAATGACCAGATTACATGTGGATATGCTGATGAAACCATGTCACTCTCACTGTCATTCGATTTCGCATTGCTGAAAAGCAATGAAGAGTAAAGCCTGGAGGAGCTGGTGGCTTGAATATACCTGCATTCGGCTGCTCCCTCCAGTTGTTGTTCTTTTTGATAACTGATGAGCCTGTGTGTAAGTCATGGCTACTCATTCTGCAGAGTTTCTCTCATCACTAGATCTCCGCTTCTGGCAGTGCTAGGCCAGTATATATGTACACTAGCAACTAGGTTTGTGTACTACTTCGTTAGTAGACTAATGGCCCACTTTTGTCTGGGGTTATGGGTTCTGCTCCATCACTTAAAACCACTATTCTGGAAAAATCACAAAATCTCCTCTTGCCTCAAAGTATTGTAATGTAAATATCCATAATATGTAACCATGTGTGACTTAAAAAAATAGCTGTGTTGCCGAGTACAATTACATGTGCTCCCACTATGCTCCTCACCGCCACTTTATCACATATTTATATGTTTTTGGAGTCTGACGTGTATGGCTCTGGCACAATTCATGCTAAACATTATAGAGTATACTAGCTTACCCGTCGCGCGTTGCTGCGATCTCAGAAGAAAGGAAATTTAAGGAAACTTGTTATGATAACATTCAATTTACATTGTGTCATTTTTATTGAAACTTATTCATTTTAATATGGAAAACATTTCAAAGTGTCGTTTTAATTCTGTTTATTTATTCGAGTGCTTGTGGATACACGGTATTTTTTGTTTTTCCGTCTGGTGCGTACACGAATAAATCAGAAGGTTTTCCGACGCGTGAGCTGGCCACATACAGTTGTCCATGTGAGAAGCACGGATTCTCCAAATCTAGTCCACACACTTGCAGCGATTGTCCTTGTGCTTTGTTGATGGTCATTGCAAAAGCGAGTCGCACTGGAAACTGTAAATGTTCAGTATTGGAAAGGGTATGAGGGGCCGATATTGAACAAATTTTTTTGGGGGGGGCCAGAAACCTTCGCAGGAGTGTACTCCACAACTTTAACAATTTTTTAATGTTTTTTGGGTTTTTTGCCAGAAACCTTCGCGGGAGTGTACTCAACAACGTCCCAAAGTTTCATGCCAATCGGATGAATGGTGTAGTAATGCATAAAGGACAAACAGACAGACATACTTTCGTTTTTATATATATAGATTTACTTTACAAGCAATGTGGGTCAGCTTCCTTCAAACTTTGGTTTATTCTGTGTAGGATTATCAGACTTGAGCCATAGTTCAGCTCATCTTGGCACCCCAAGTATTTTATTCTAACCAGTTTCCTTTCGCTGTTTAGGTGTGTCCTTCCACTTCCATTGAAATGATTGAGGGACTAGTTTTCATTTGAAATCAATCAGAATGTTGCTAACTGGTAACAAGCATGGCAGCCACTTTGGAACCATATTCTATATAGTTTATTTTTATTTTAATATTCCAGGTTGACTGGCTTATTTATTTATGATCAGTTGGAAAGCAATGTGTAGCACTGAAAATTGCACTAACAAACACATTGAAAAATGGATATTCCAGAAATCAAGATAATTTTGTTCTGTAGCATCCATATTTCCAGTTGTTTTGTGTCAATTTGCACAAAAAAGGTTCAAAGCCACTGGATTTGATGTTTGTATGGTGCAAATGTCAAACCTCCTTTGCAGTGCTTGTTATAAGTTAGTTTCAACCCAAATGTGCACGCAATGTTGTTCTCAAAGCCGCAGCCTGTGTTTGAGATACTGCAGGACAATGTACTCTGGGAGACATTCTGCTCTTCTTTTGCACTTTCATCAAACACCTGAAATATAGATCTAAATAAATAATAAAGTTTTCTCAGAATTTGTTTGCTCATTTGTGACTTGCACGGCAAGACTAAAACTTGAGGAAATGTTGGTCTAGAGCAGGGTTCCCCAAAGTCGGTCCTGGAGGGCCGGGTCCATGCCAGAGATTTTTAGCATATCCCCATTTAGGGCCATATGTATCATCAACCTGATATGTGATTCTCAAATAGCGATTTTTAAGAAATCGCTATTTGAGAATATGTATGTATGTACAAAATCGAATTTGTTTTGCGATTTCTTAAAATTCCTTAATTGTGATTAGCAAATTGTGAATCGCAATTAAGGAATAATTTCCCATTCATTTCTATGGGCCAGGAGGCCCATAGGAATGAATGGGAAGTTATTCGCAGTTTGCGATTCGCAGTTTGCTAATCGCAAATTGAGAATAATCTCAAGGTTGCAGGGGTGTCCAAAGGACACCCTGTTGCACCCCTGAAATATGCATGGGTGCGCATGTGGCGCACATACATGCCCTAAGGGCATGTATGTGCGTCACATGGCACTTTGAAAAATGCAAAAACTTGCATTTTTCAAGGGATTCGCAACTGTTGGTGGTAATTTGCGATTCCTCAAGGACATTTTGCTCATTTTTTTAGCTTCATACATTGCATTTAAGGCATCGCAAAATTTGCAATACCTCAAATGCAATTGCAAAATAAGGAATCGCAAATTTTGCAATTCCTTGTTTTGCACCAGATTTTGCTTTATACATACCATTTAGAAATTCGCATTCGCAAAGGCCGAAATTCCTGCGAATTTCAGCCTTTGCGAATGCGAATTTGCTTGATACATATGGCCCTTAGAGACATATAAATATCTTAAACATTTAGCATGGATCTGGCCCTCCAAGACCGACTTTGGAGAATCCTAGCCTAGAGGCACACGTTATACCCAGGACGTCAACGCGCTGGGATGCTCCCAGGTAGCCATGCGCTATATAAATGTTATTTCATTCATTCATTCATTCATTCATTCATGTAGGTGCCACCAGAATTCAACTCCTGTATGTCTGACACTACTTGGGGCCTTTGTCTTTCAAGTTGAGAATCTATTAAGTGCCTGACATCCTAAAGATGTAGGACGTCTGTGCCCCTGTTTTCGTGGTGAGATTGAGAGGTTTTTTTCCTTGACAGATCTGCTATGGAATTGTCTACGGAATGGGTGCCAGATCCCTTGGAGAGCAGATGGGTATCGACGAGAATGATGCCGCCAGCTACATTGAATCCTTTAAAGCGAGATATTCAGGTAATCGCACAAAAGGGCTTATTTAAGCTGGTACATATCATTCCTGGGGCTACCTTTCTGTTTTTTTTTTTTAAAGAAAAACTCCATATATTATCTTTATATTACTTTTCTTCAATTTCCTTTCTTTCTGGTTATCCTTCCCAGTTCTTGAGTTTATTATTTGTTACCCTCCTTTCCATTCCTGAGAGCTTTCTTTCTATTCATACTACCCATTTCTTCAGTATCTTCTCTCACCATATTTTCCGTTCTTATTCTATAAACCACACCAAATATTTCACAGGCACCACTTGAGCTATACACCCTGTATGGAGACTAAACCGACATCTGTATACATTGATGCCAGAGAGCTTTGTATCATTCATCGTATAGAGCACATGATCATTTTGCAATAAAAATGACTTCATTTTGATAGAAATGTACTAACCACAGTTTCTTCAACGTATGACTCTCTTAAGGCATTGGACTGTATCTGGAAACCCTTGCAATAGGTCCTGGGTGTAGAGAAATTACCATTGACCTCCTTGTGACTCCGTTCCACCTCATGACATGACAACATGGAGCGGCATAAAGTGCCACCGTTGGCGCTTTGACCTTGTACCCGAAGACTCAGATCTGAAGATCTGCTCGTACCGATTACCGCTTTCCACACAAGTATTTATTTCTTTCCTTTGGCAGTGTGTAGTATTGTCACACCAGAGATGAGAGGTATCAAGCCACTTGTCTTGGAAGTACAAGTTGGTGATCAACCTACATGATGTCTGCTTATTGTGCTTCAGGACCAAGCATGACTACATTGTCCAGTAATTGTTCCTTGATGCACCTGGAAGGACATCTGTAAAAGAGAGGCCAAGCTTTATGTTGCAGAACACAAGAAGTTAGGTTATTCTCAGTTGAGGTCGTCTTCATCAGGTAGGCCTAAGGTAAAGTCAACAGACCATTCTAGTGACCAATTAAGCAAAATCTGCACCCAAAACTCCTCGACATACAGATGCTCCGGCACTGGGGGGAGGTAACGCAGTCAGCAGTAATGGCAGCCACATTCATCTTCAGAGCCCGACTTGGACCCTATGCTGAACGTTAAGCTGATATATCCGAGTGCCATATCACTCTTTTCCGCAGCAGGTTGCAGCCTTTAAAGGAGGCCCTGCTGCAGATTTATTTGAAGTTTATTCTGGCTCCCCCATGAACTGACTGGGTCCTCTAGTTAAACTTCTGCCACCGGGTCTTTCCTAGGCACTGACTGACCTCAAGCTGGGCCATGACTCCAACCATTTGCTGCAGGTATTGTTGCTAGTTCCTTCGTCTATTCTGGTAACAACTTCCACCAGTTCCACCAATACTCTGTCCTGAACCATTTTCAGCTAGAGCCTATCCAAGGTCCAAGTAAATGAGTACCAAACAAATCAATGTGCGGTGATTAAGGGCCCTCCAGTCTCAGTAATCTGATAGTGACTTCTAGCCACTGATTCCTCACCTTAAAATGATCTCCAGGAGTCAGACTGAATCCGAAAATGTGAGCAGTACCCCTGCATGCAGGTAGGTGGCGTCATCCAGCGCCGCGTGGTTTGGGCAGTTTTATCCGCGACGGAAGTGATGTACACTGTGCCTACATAGGCACCACCACAGCACGTTGACATTAGTTCTTTTCTTTCTGCAGCAGTCAGCACAAATCCGGAGAGATCCCCCGGGCTAGCCATTTTACTAGCCTTGGATATACTCTGAGACTGCCACAAACTGCAAACAGTGAGCTGAATGTCAATTAGTGAGCCCCAGGTTTGTTCCTAAAGCTGGGTTACAACCGCCACCATTTTTTGCCTTGCCTTTCCAAAGAATTGGGATGGACATCAGAGGACTCTTAGGGCCTTGGATTAGACAACAGACATTTCTTGGTTCTCGTTGATTATGCCACTCGTTACCCTGAGTCTTTTCCTTTACAGACAAACTTAGCAGCCCCTATTAATGATATCCGTATTCCCTATTTTTCCAGAGTTGGCCTGCCGCAGGAACGTTTTACAGATCAGTAGGAGTTTCTATGCATCCATCATGTCAACATCTCTTTATAACGCACGCAGACAAGAAGACTTGTAGAACAAAGTGATAAAATCCTCAAACAAATTATCAGGAAAGCTGTGTCCCCAACAGAAAGAACAAAGATAAGCTAGTAGATAGATTAGGATAAGTATTATTTAAACTCTACAGTGTACTGCAGTCATCTACAGGATTACACCCTTTTGAGTTATCATTTGGACATGAACCTTAGTTATTTTGAGACCCAGAGAGTGCCAGAGAAAAGAACTGTGGCCTTGATAGAATATGCATCTGCATTAAAGGCTTCATTAATGACCCTCGGACAGTTTGCAGTGCAACAAGTATAGGATGCACAAACGACCGGAGAAATAGTATAACCAGGAGGTTCATGGGCACAGAGTAAGGGAATAGTCTTTATTTCTGGTGCTAACCAATGAAAATATGATACTAGCTAAAGAACATGGGCCATATGATTGGACATTTACCTATAGGCTGGAAAAGTCCAATAGAAGGTGGGCCTCTCACTTATGCTATGTAAATCTCCTTAGGAAGTGGGTGGAAACAGAGTAGGTGAGCTTCATAGGGATTGTGGAGAGTGGGTTGAGGGGAAGGTAGTATTCACCATCAATAAAAAATAAAATGGTGCTTGGGAAGAATTTGTTGCAATTGATAGAGAGGGCAGAAGTGAAGAGATTGATCATACTGGTGGGAGAAGTCTTCTCACCATTTGCCCAGGCATACTTCCCTAGTCGAACATGCAATAAACACCTCACCACAGAGAAGGATTAGAGCTAGGCCCTATTCTATACCCAAGGCAAAAGAGAAGCATTTTAGAAAGAGATAGCTCTAGGAATCCCAGAACCTTCAAGAAGCGAGTGGACTTCTGCCATAGTGTAGGTTCCTGGAAAGGAAGAGTCTATTTGCTCCTGTATTGAGTTTCTAGTTAATGAGGTAGCCACCTTCGATGCTTACCGCTTGCCACATGTGGACAATATCATAAACAACTGGTGAAGGCTTTTTTTATTAGTACCCTCCCTGGGCCTCACTAAGGGCTATTGGGCATAAAGCTGTCATTTCAACCCATTTTGAACTCTCCCAATTTAAGATATTGCTTTTTAACTTATATGAGGCGCCTGACATGTTCCAGCATCTCACGGATCGAGTTCTTCGGTCCACTGAACATATGTGGCAGGCTTTACAGATGGCATTGTCTTCTTTAGCCCTGACTGTAAGTTCAATTTTCATCGCTTTAAGGTCATCTTGACGTTTCTTCATGAGGCAGGTTTAACAGCCAGTCTGGCTAAAAGTAAGGCTGAAAATATAAGAGAGGGGTCCAAATTAGCCAAAGGGCTAGTACACCTAAAGTAACCACTTAAAACAATAATCCCTTTGGGCTCTGTGTTTATGCACTCTTCACACACATACACTACTTCCAATCAAAACTCATTCCAACAGCACCAATTAGAACCCAAGAACATAATGTAGAAAAATCATGAAACTTAATTTATCACTGCATGTTAAAAAAAAACTTGTTCTTTTTGTTAAAAACTTCTCATTGGAGACCCTATTCCCGAACATAAAATAACCTAATTATTAAAACACAACAAATTTCACAAAGAAGGGAGAATTGTAAATCTCAGATCAACCATCATGGGCACACACTTGGAAGACAATATCATGTAAGTACTCTTGCATCACATACAATATACATATAGGTGTTCTTATACTACACAAAATATTGTTTCAGGTTTTCTAGTTGGGCCACATATATTAAAACCAGGAGTTGTTTCTCAAATGTTGTCTTTTCTTTAGACACAGAAGCCTTCTACCTCTTGGTGTAGGGCCTCCAGGAGAGTCCTTGCCTTCACCCAAATGGGTGCACGGCAATGGCCTGCTGCCCAAATAGGAAAACCATCATTCCCTTACTCTCTTCTCACTGATCCTTCTAAACATCCCCTCAGTGTATGTGATCTCCCATACTGTTTCTCAGTATTTTGTCCCCGGTTGTGCTTTTCGTCCTACAGTAACTTTTATCTGATCCTCCTGATTATTCGCTCAGGATCTGCTCTCTGATCCCCCTTAAAGCTCCCTTAGTCCCTTCTCTTAGGATCGTCCTTAGTTACCTTGGCATCTTTTCTCTGACCCTCTTCTCACTTTGCTCAGCTCCATATGTCTTCTGCTTTTAAATCTCATGTTATTCTCTCAATATTATGTTTTACAAGCACATTATCTTTCTTACCATTACCTTGTTCTTCTTCAAGTGTATCATACCTGTTTTTTTTTTTCTTATCATGCCCATGCTGTTCTGTAATTTGCATTGAGGCCTCTGAATTGCAATCTTTTTTGTGTTTGTGCATTTTACTTCCTAGTCACCTGTTAGACGTACCTTGGTCTTTATGTAGGTGCCAGCCTTAGCTTTCATCATATTGTTCCTTCAACTGGACATCACTATCTTACATGATAGAGACACGTTAGTGATAGATTCCTTACCGTAGAATATCCCCAGGCGTCAGACTGGATCCGGATATTTTTCGCGTAGCAGTACCCATGCGCGTCGGTAGGCGTCGTCCGCGGCTCCTCGTCCGTTGTCGGCGTCGTGGGCGCCGTGATGACGTTGTCGGAGTACTTAGACGCCGCCTCCGCATGCTGGCGTCAGTTCTTCTTTTTTCCGCGCCAGCTAGCGCAGATCTGGAAAAAATTGTACCCTAGTCACTTTTTGACTAACCTTTTGAGATCCTTTTTGATCCGTTTTCGAAGTCTATTCGACTCCGACGGTGCCGGTAGGCATGCCCGGGTTTAAACCCTGCGCCGACTGATGTCGGTTACCGACCCCCATTGCCGGTGCCTGCACTGTTTATGCCTGGACCACGACGACAAGTCCTGCTCCGACTGCTGGGCCCTGACGTCTAAGGCTATACGGGAGCGATCCCGTAAGAGACTCGAGCTTCGGCAGTCCGCCCGCGCCGCTCGAGGTCCCGGTCCGAAAGGAGGTTGAGGGACTGGTCGCGAGCCCGGAGCCACCACAGTTCCGGGAGTCTTCATCGGTCTTCGGGCTCGAAGTCCTCAGGTAAGAGGCACAAGAAGTCGAAGAGGCATCATCGCTCTTCTGACTCCCCCCGACGCTCGTGCGATGCGGCCGGGGGTTCGGGCTACACCGCCCACGCGGCTCCGCTGGAGCCGCAGGTGTCGCGGCCTGCTCCACACCTGCCGGTCCCTGGGCAGGGCGTGACACCGGGGGAGATTGCAGACTTCCTCATGGCCATGAGGTCACTCGCTCCTCTGTCGGGTTCCGCAGCGCCTTCGGGCCAAGCGGCTCCGACTGGGTCCCCACGCGGGCCGGGTGCTTCGGCGCCGTCGGCGGCTTCGGTCCCAACGCTGCAGGGCCCCTCTGGGTCCGGTTCCGGATCCGTGTCGCCGCCGGTCGACCTCATGATCTCGCCGGCGTCGGTCCCACGGGTGTCTCCCCCGGCGCCGTCCCAGGACGACGTCGTCCCTGGTCCTGCCCTCGATTTGGGTCCGGCGCCAGAGCGGCGCCGCTCTCAACGTCGATGGGAGATTTTTATTTCTATGACCCGACCCCATCTTTTGAGCCTGAGTACCAGGCGGTGGGTGATGAGGAGGATTGGGAGGGGTCTGAGGACCCTCTGGCACGAGAGTGTCAGTCTTCTGCGGACTGGGCAGGAGAGCTTGGGGAGGCCAGTGGTCTGGACACTTCGCCCGACACTGGTTTTGTCTCCCCTCCTAACGTGGCTACGGAGGAGGGGGGCTGCCTATAGCGTGGTGCTGATGAGGGCGGCCAAGGCCCTGGGCCTTGAGCTCCCCGTCGCGGCCGTGAGGACTAACCTCCTCACTTAGGTCCTTAAACTGCAGTCAAGCTCGGCCGAGCCTCTGCTGCCGTTTAATGAGGCCTTGTCAGACGTTCTTTTGGGCACTTGGTCCAGGCCCGCCACAGGGCAGCCTGTGGATAGGAACGTGGCCAGACGCCACCGCCCGGCTTCGGGTGACCCTTGCTTTCTCTCTACCCACCCCACCCCTGAGAGCCTGGTTATCCAGGCCTCCAATTCCCAGACCGCATTCCCTTCGGCTCCCCCCGACCGGGAATCCAAGAGGTACGAGACTTACGGAAAAAAGGTATTCTCCTCCCTGAGTTTGGGATTGCGGTCAGTCACTACCACGTGCCTCTTGGGCCGCTAAACCCACTCTCTGCGGGACACGGTCGCGGCCGTGCTGCCAGAATGCCCGGTGGAGGTACGGGCTAAACTCGGCCAGGCCCTTGTGGAAGGCCGAGATGCGGCACGGTATTCCATCCAGTGTGGGCTGGACACTACCGACTCTGGCGATTCGTCGTCACGCCTGGTTGAGGTCCGCCAATTTCTCGGCCGATGTCCAAAACACACTATGGACATGCCGTTTGATGGCCGTCGCCTCTTTGGCGACAAGGCAGACTATGCGCTTGAGCGGTTTAAGGACTCCAGGGCTACGGCCAAGTCCTTGGGCCTCTCGGCCCCACGCCAGCAAACGGCTGCCTTTCGCCCCTTTCGTGGCCAAGGAGGGGGTGCCCCCACACATTCTGCCAGCCACGTGCCGCAGACTACCATCCAGCGCGGTGGCGGACGTGGAAACAGCCGTGGCGGCAGTTGGGGACAATGGCGAGGCCAGTCCACACCTGCCCCTGCAGCATCCCCCTCAAAACCCTCCTAGTCCGTGCTTTAAGGCCCATGTGACGCCAGTGGGGGGCAGGGTTCGCCATCACCACCTCCACTGGTGCACTGTCACATCTGACAGGTGGGTGCTGCAAATCGTCCAAAGGGGCTACTCCCTCCACTTCGAGGCGACCCCTCCAGCCATGCCACCGCAGTACCACCGCGTGTCGGGGGATCACTTACAACTTCTGCAAGAGGAAGTTACGGCCTTCTTGGCCAAGGGGGCCATCAAGCGCGTTCCTGTGCCAGAAGTAGGGTGTGGTTATTACTCCCACTACTTTCTGGTACCCAAGAAGGGCAAAGGGGGCCTACGCCCTATCTTGGACCTACGGAACGTCAACGGCTTCCTCCGGAAGGAGAAGTTCAAGATGCTGACGTTGGCTCAGGTTTTTGCTGCCCTAGAACCTGGAGACTGGATGGTAGCGTTGGACTTGCAGGACGCTTATTTTCACATCCCAGTCCTGCCGGCCCACCGGCGTTACCTGCGGTTCACGGTAGGCCACGAGCATTTTCAGTTTACAGTGCTCCCCTTCGGCCTTACCAGCACCCCACGGGTGTTCACGAAAGTGATGGCGGTGGTCGCAGCTCATCTGCGCAGGCTAGGGGTTTCAGTCTTCCCCTACCTCGACGACTGGTTGTTGAAGGCGGGCTCGCCCCAGACAGTCGTCAGCCACCTCCAGACTACGGCCGACCTCCTGCACCTGCTGGGGTTTTCCATCAATGTGCCGAAGTAACACCTGTGTCCCTCTCAAAAGCTCCTCTTCATCGGAGCGGTTCTGGACTAGGCACAGTTTCGGGTTTATCCTCCCGAACAGCGGGTTCGGGATATTCAGGCTCTGATTCCGATCTTTCAGCCTTTATCCCGAGTCTTGGTCATGTTGACGCTGCGGCTTCTGGGGCTGATGGCCTCCTGCATCCTTCTGGTGCATCACGCCAGGTGGCGGATGCGGGCTCTGCAGTGGGACCTGAAGTTTCAGTGGGCCCAGCATCAGGGCAACTTGTCCGACCACGTCTTGATCTCAGAGGGCACTGCAAGACCGTTGCAGTGGTGGCTCTCGGACCGCGATTGGGTCAGCGGCAGATCCCTCTCCCTACCCCAACCAGAACACGTAGTTGTGACGGACGTGTCCCTCCAGGGTTGGGGAGGCCACATGGGAGAGGCAGAGATCAGAGACCTCTGGTCTTCGGCGGAGTCCCAGCTCCATATCAACCTTCTGGAGCTGCAGGCGATCCGACTTGCACTGAAGGCACTCATCCCCTCTGGCAGTGGCTGGAACATCAGGGCGTGACCCTGGTGGTTCAACACCTGGCAGGTTCCCTGAACGCCAGGGCGGACGAACTCAGTCGTCGATGCATGATGGATCACGAATGGCGTCTGAACTGGGACGTGGCGCAAGGCCGCTTTCTGCAGTGGGGAGAGCCTTGGTTAGATCTATTCGCCACAGAAGAGAACGCGCAATGTCATCAGTTCTGCGTGTTGGAATTTCCAAAGCGGCACTCGCTCGGAGACGCTTTTCGTCGTGAGTGGAGTTGCGGTCTATTGTACGCCTTTCCGCCTATACCACTTCTGCCCAGAGTGCTGAAGAAGATCAGGCGCAACCAGGCCCAGGTTATCCTTGTGGCTCCGGGCTGGGCACGAAGGTACTGGTATCCAGAGCTACTCAGTTTGTCAGTCGATCCCCCGGTTCGTCTGCCTCTTCAGGAGGACCTTCTGTCGCAGCAGCAGGGGACGGTCCTCCACCCGAACCTGTCCAGTCTCCACCTCCATGCTTGGAGATTGAGTGGCGACAGTTGAGGCCATTTGACTTGCCTCCTGAAGTTTGTAATGTGATTCTGGCAGCCAGGCGTCCCTCCACAAAGTCGGTATACGCCTGCAGGTGGAACAGATTTGTGGCATGGTGCACAGCAAAGGCTGTGGATCCACTTTCTGCCCCCCTTTCTAAGGTTCTCCTCTTCCTTATTTCTCTTGCACAGCAGGGCTCTGCTCTGGGCACTATCAAGGGCTACCTTTCTGCCCTTTCCGCATTCTTAAGGCTACCTGATCAGCCTTCTTTGTTCAAGTCCCCGATTGTTAACAGATTCTTAATGGGCATCACTCATATGTTCCCTCCTGTTCCTTTCGTGATGCCCCAGTGAGACTTGAAACTGGTTCTAACCTACCTGATGTGCGCTCCTTTCGAGCCGCTTCATAACTGTCCTCTCCGTCTTCTTACACTTAAGACTGCTTTCCTGGTTGCCATCACCTCTGCCAGGAGAGTGAGTGAGCTCCAGGCTCTTTACTCTAAACCTCCTTTCCTTTCTGTCCATCCGGACAAGGTTGTGTTGCGGACAAAACCCTCTTTCCTGCCCAAGGTAGTCACAGCCTTCCACATCGGGCAGTCCATCACCTTGCCCACCTTCTTTCCGCCTCCGCATCCCTCGAAAGAGGAAGATAGGCTCCACCGTCTGGACCCAAAACATGCGCTCTCATACTATCTGTATCGCACACGCCAGTTCCGGGTGGATGACCAACTCTTTGTTGGTTACGTGGGCGCTAAGAAGGGACGGGCAGTGCACAAGTGGACCATCTCTCGGTGGATCGTGTTGTGCATCCAGGCGTGCTACTCCTTGGCTAAAAAGGAACCTCCTGTTGGGCTGAGGGCCCATTCCACTCGGGCCACGGCGACTACCACTGCCCTGGGCCGGGGAGTCCCCTTGCAGGACATTTGTCAGGCAGCTACGTGGGCCTCGCTGCACACGTTCGCAAGACACTACTGCCTGGACAGCCAAGTCCGGAGGGATGGCTTCATTGGCCGTTCCGTCCTCCAGGACTTTCTGGTGTGATAATTGGTTCGCAGACCCACCACCGGGGTTGGTATTGCTGGGGTATCTATTCTACGGTAAGGAATCTATCACTAACGTGTCTCTTTCAGATGCACAAGTTACTACTTGTGTAACAATATATCTGTAAGAGACCTTAGTTAGTGATAGATTCCTTACCGACCCACCCATCCTCCCCTTTCTGCGAACCAATATCTAGGGTTAAGGTCAGCCCCTTTCAGGGCCCTAGTTTCATGGCACCAGTGTTGGTTTTTATCATGGCTCTGCGTTTCTGGCGCGGAAAAGCTGTGTATAAGAACTGACGTCAGCACGCGGAGGCGGCGTCTAAGTACTCTGACAACATCATCACGGCGGCGACGACGGACGAGGAGCCGCGGACGACGCCTACCGACGCGCATGGGTACTGCTACGCAAAAAAATTCCGGATCCAGTCTGACGCCTGGGGATATTCTAAGGTAAGGAATCTATCACTAACTAATGTCTCTTACAGATATACCGTTACACAAGTAGTAACTTGTACATCAGTTCTCCTTAGATTCTTTCTCTTTAACCTTTGCCTTACCACACTGAGTCTGCTGGTGAACTTCACCTGACTACTGTCTAACAAATAGAGAGTGAGGGTTTTTACAAGGGATACTCCATGTCCCCCTGGGATATGAACCAAAAACAAATAAAGGAGTAAACCCTGCGGATATATAATATCAACGAGATGAGGAGGTAGAAAAGGAAAGAGTTCCTTTTCTAAAAAGACCCCTCACTCACCAACCTAGTTGGTGACATGCTTCACCATCGGGGTCCCACCCAAGTAGCCGAATGCTACCCCGGTGTGCTTCAACACCTGTTTACAGTGGAGCAGGATTATTCACAACAGTGGTGCAAGTGAGTGAAAAGGTAGGGGTTTCAAATCGTCTTTATTTAACTCCCTAAAAGTTTAATATCATGCACTGATTGAAACATGTAGACCACCATGATCACTTTTTTAGACAGACACACCACAGGTCAATCTAACCTAACTTGGTGTGCCACTCTGTTTTTAACCATTGTCTTATTGCTCCTTATTAAACTTTTAGGGAGTTAAAAAAAGACGGTTTTTAACCCCAATGATGAAGCATGTCACCAACTAGGTTGGTGAGTGAGGGGTCTTTTTAGAAAAGGAACTCTTTCCTTTTCTTCCATGTTTACCTCCTCATCCCGTTGGTATTCTATATCCGCGGGGTTTACGCTTTTATTTGTTTTTGGATCTTCACCTGACCACATAGTCTCTTATCTAATCCCGACCTTTGGTTCTGCTCTAGGGATTCACAGATTCCTGAAGGACACGGTGAAAAGCTGCACCAGAGATGGCTTTGTACAGACCATTCGTGGGAGACGTCGGTACCTGCCGGCGATCAAGGACCCGAACCATCATAGTAGAGCACATGTGAGTGGCCTGTGTAGTACTAGTACAAGAGTGGGGTCTACTCCAGGCAGTGGCCTTTGTACGTGTTGTTTGCTGAGACAAGTGGTCTGGAAACGAAGAGTGGTTCATTGTTGTTTTGGATAATCGTAAACTGCACTGCTCCAGCCTCAGACTGGTGCTTTCACCATAATGAAAGGAAATGCTGGCTACTGGTAACCAGGTGGAGCAATGTCTGAAATTGGAATGGTTAATTATTTTAATGAAAGGAGTAAAGAGAACATGTACAGCACATGCAGTAGTGGTGGCATCACCTGACACAGTTGCACATACCTACCGGATTTGTGTATTTGTTGTGTTAATGGGGTGTGACCCGACACAGTCTCCCATGGAGCTGTAACGAGCAGGGGCTTCACATAGTTACCCAGTGCTGCTCATTTATTGTAATGACAGCCCATCACTTACCACGATTTCTCTGGACAAGTGGGAGCACACATGGCAGTTGCCCATAGGCTCTGTAATTTTTGCATTAATAGGGTTATAACCTTGCACAGTTACAGATAGATTCTCTAATTGGAATATTAATGGGGTCATATCCTGGCATAATCCCCCCCCCGCACCCCCCCTGCCCCCCCCCAGTGCCTTGAGACCCCCACGGGTGAGTAGCACGCTTTACAAGTGTATTGATTGATTGTCCTGACTCCGTCTGAAGCGGTTGCTCCCCCACGCTCCCTGGCTCCAGCTGGTATCGTAGCGCCTCGCAGCTATTGCTTGTGCTTCTGCTTTGTAATTGGCTCCGATTACTAAGTGTGCCCCGATTTCAATAATTGCAGCTTTGCCAGATCTTAGCGTTACGCTATATTTGTATAACTTGCAGGTCGCTTTGTTTATAAATTATTTTCTGCCTGATTGTGCCTGCGCCTCTGCCCACCCCAACCTCGTCCTGTTAACTTTCGTTTTTGCTGCCATCTTGTTGTTGTGCCGTCCCAGCCCGCAGCTCCCTCCCGCTCCCGACTCCCAGCTGACCCTCCCTCGCTCCGCCCCCCTCCACTATCGACATATATCAGAACAGCTGACACGCAGCGTTCACGCGCCGCGAACGCGCCCCATGCGCACCGAAGGTTCGCCAAAGGTAAGCCCGTCTACGCCCGTCCGCGCCTGGACCGCGCCCAGCGCCAGACCCCCTGGTCCTCGCAAAACCCACTCCTCCCGCATATCGTATGACGCCGCTACCCTCTCAGGCCTTAACCCCGGCCGCACACCTCAATGCTGCGAAGCCGCC
Source organism: Lissotriton helveticus (assembly GCF_964261635.1). NCBI lineage: Eukaryota > Metazoa > Chordata > Amphibia > Caudata > Salamandridae > Lissotriton > Lissotriton helveticus. Next base: position 66,879,726 of record NC_136069.1, read on the forward strand.
CCAGGACACACCCATGGACCATTCGTCTGCCGCTCCTGCAAGTTCACCTGCATCAGGACCTACACCAAATCCAATCCCTTCAAACACAGCTCCGAGTCTAACCATCTGAAGTGCATCCTACTGAACACCCGCTCGGTCCACAGACACGCCACTGAACTCTGGGATCTACTCGAAACTACATCACCGGACGTCGCCTTCCTTACAGAAACCTGGATGAACGCCTCCTCAGCGCCCGACATCGCCATAGCCATCCCGGACAATTACAAGATTATCCGAAAGGACCGCACTAACCAAACAGGAGGAGGCATCGCCATCGTCCATAAGAACACCATCCGAATCACGACCAGCTCCGACGATAACCTCACGACCGCCGAACACCTCCACTTCCAGATCCACACCGACCCCAGGACCACACTTAGAGGCACCCTCATTTACAGACCACCAGGAACCCGCACACAATTCAACGAAGACATCACTGACTTCATCAGCCCACATGCCCTCACCTCCGAGAACTACATTCTACTGGGAGATCTCAACTTCCACCTGGAAAAGAAAAACGACAGCAACACCACCACCCTTCTGGACAACCTGGCCAATCTCGGACTCAAACAAATTGTTGACACCCCCACCCACCTAGCCGGACACACGCTCGACCCTATCTTTACCTCCAACAAACACATCTCCTTCAATCACACCACAGCTCTCCACTGGACAGACCACAGCGGCGTTCACTTCAACTACAAAAAAAACACAACCCACATCCTATCCCTCGAAGAAACTGGAGCAAAATCACCACCGACCGACTCTTCACATCGCTTAATCAAAACCCCCCTGCCATATCATCGGACCCAAACCAAGCTGCCACCAAACTCACACATTGGATCTCCCACAGCGCTGACAAATTAGCACCCTTGAAAAACCACCAGATCAAACTAGGTAGCAAAAAGGCTCCCTGGTTCAACGATGACCTTAAGAAATCCAAGAAGGTATGTCGTACCCTCGAGAAAACCTGGAGAAAAAACCCAACCACTGACAACCTGACCACCTTCAAGGACGCCACCCGCAAACACCACCAACTGATCCGATCAACCAAGAAATCAGCATTCAAGGATCGACTCGACAACAACGCCCACAACAGCAAGGAACTATTCAACATCGTCAAAGAATTTACCAACCCCTCCACCGGCACCAATGACATCACTCCCTCCCAAGATCTCTGCGACTCTTTATCCTCTTTCTTCCACAACAAAATCGCCGGCATACATAACAGCTTTGAAAACCAGGCCGAAGATCAGTACACTCCACCCACCCCCGAATCAAAACTGCACTTTCACAACCTTCATGCCTGGAACCCAATCACTACTGAAGACACCATCCGCCTGATGAACTCCATCCACTCAGGTTCACCAACCGACCCATGCCCCCACCACATCTTCAACAAAGCAGACTCCATCATCGCACCCTACCTCCGAGATGTCATCAACTGCTCCTTCAAATCCGCTACCTTCCCGGAAAGCTGGAAACATGCCGAACTCAGCGCCCTTCTGAAGAAACCCACAGCAGACCCCTCTGAACTTAAGAACTACCGCCCCATCTCACTCCTCCCATTCCCTGCCAAAGTCATTGAGAAAGCCGTCAATAAACAGCTCGCCGACTTCCTGGAATCCAACAACTCCCTCGACCCCTCACAATCTGGATTCCGAGCCAAACACAGCACCGAAACCGCCCTCATCGCTGCTACAGACGACATCCGAACGCTACTGGACAACGGAGAAACAGTTGCCCTCATCCTACTTGACCTCTCCGCCGCCTTCGACACAGTCTGTCATAGCACCCTCATTCAACGCCTCAGCAACGTCGGAATACAAGGACAAGCTCTGGACTGGATCATCTCGTTCCTCACCGGAAGAACCCAGAGAGTTCACCTCCCCCCATTCAAATCAGAGGCCACCAAAGTCATCTGCGGCGTACCACAAGGATCATCTCTCAGTCCCACCCTTTTCAACGTTTACATGAGTCCCCTCGCATCCATCGCACGACAACACAATCTCAACATCATCTCCTACGCAGACGACACCCAGCTGATCCTCTCCCTCACCAAAGACCCAAGTATCGCCAAAACCAATCTACACGAAGGAATGAAAGAAGTAGCCGAGTGGATGAAAAATAGCCGTCTAAAACTAAACTCGGACAAAACGGAAGTCCTCATCCTAGGATCATCCCCCTCTGCCTGGGACGACTCATGGTGGCCACCGGCCCTGGGAACAGCACCCATACCCACAGATCACGCACGTAACCTGGGCTTCATCCTAGACTCCTCCCTCTCGATGACCAAACAAGTCAACGCCGTCTCATCTTCATGCTTCAACATACTACGCATGCTCAAAAAAATCTTCCGCTGGATCCCCACCGATACAAGAAAGACAGTCACCCACGCACTGGTCACTAGCCGACTGGATTATGGAAATACCCTCTACGCCGGAACCACAGCCAAACTGCAAAAAAAACTCCAACGCATCCAAAACGCCTCCGCCAGACTCATACTGAACATCCCCCGTCAAGCTCACATATCCGGCCACCTGAAAGACCTGCATTGGCTTCCCGTCAACAAAAGAATAACTTTCCGGCTCCTTACCCACGCACACAAGACCCTCTACGACCTAGAACCTGAATGCCTCAACACGCGACTGTCCTTCTACACACCCAACCGACAACTACGATCATCCAATCAAGCCCTCGCCGCAATCCCACGCATCCATAGGTCCACCATGGGAGGAAGATCCTTCTCCTTCTTAGCGGCCAAGACCTGGAATTCTCTCCCCACTCACCTCCGCCTTAGACAGAACCACCTCTCCTTCAGAAAGCAGTTAAAAACCTGACTAAGGAAGAGGTGTGGCACCGCGGCCAGGGCGACTGACTCCGGAATCTGGGGATCACGGTTCGATCCCCAGCACCGGCGGCAGGTCAGCCCAGCACCATGTGACTCTGGGCAATAGCTCGCTTAATCTTCCCGACGGCCCCCAGCGCCTAGAGACCCTTACGGGTGATTGTGCGCTTTACAAATGTGGACTTTACTTTACTTTACTATTCGATAAGTAATTTACCTACCCCCCCCTCACGCGCCTTGAGACACTCTGGGTGAGTAGTGCGCTATACAAATTCTTGAACTTGAACTTGAACTATTGATAGTCACCCCAGGCTGCTCGATGTGTGTTTTTATTGAAACCACAACTGACACTGTTACCCCTGGCTGCTGTAATTATTGTAGTAACTGTGGCTTGACCTATACCCTTGAGGGCTTCACTTGGCCCAGTTACTGATAGTTCCTGCAGTGAGTGTATTAAGAAAGGCATCAGTTTTTGCCATTTCCCTACAATTATTGCTGTAATGTTGTACCTATGTTCTTATTTGCTTCAATAAAGCTCTTTAAACTGGGAAAAAAGAAAGGCATCACATGTCTCATTCATCCAAGGCTTCTTGAGATGGTGCATCGCCTTCTGTAGTTATCCTGATCTCATGAAAGTGTATATTATCTATAAGATGCGGCTGCGTGTGGTATTCAGAATAAGAACCCCTTGTTCATCTTTTCCTTAGGCAGAGCGTCAGGCTGTGAACACCACTGTGCAGGGCTCTGCTGCGGATATTGTGAAGATGGCGACAGTGAACATTCAGAAGCGGCTCGAGCAGGTATTCCCTTCGGTTGCCAAATCTCATGGACACTTGGAGAGCATGGTCAAGATCGATCGGACGGGTATGCACCTACATTGATTTCAAGTTGTCATTTAGCCATTGTACGGCTTAAAACTCAGCAGTGATAAAAGCTTTGCAATTAAATACATTTATACAAGGTACATTTTATAATGAAATATGGCAGGCACAACTTTGTCATGGACCCCTCCATCTAAACCTACTGCCTTCCTGTCTTTTGCATAGCAAACTTCATCATATTGAGAAAAGCATACCAGGAGTGTCTGCAATGGGAATGGTCTAATATTGGGTGAGAGAAACTGTTTCTGTAAGGAATCCTTGACTTGCATTTTGTAACTTGACTCTAGCAACACGTCTTTCCTTGTATAAATTGTAGGTTCTTAGTGTAGTCAAATCGTAGTGCATCTAAATTTCAAAGATTTTAACTTAAATATCCACACAATGTTGGATATGAGCTGAAAATGTAATAAAACAAGGAAAGGCATACACTTGGAGAATTGATAAAAATGAGAAAAAATGTATTATGTTGTAAAAACAAAATTGACCAAAAGCAATCCAAAGTTTGAATTGGAAGTGAAGTGAAGTGAAGTTCAAATCAACAAGTTGAACCACACTGTCTTATACTTTGAAGCAGTGCACTGCTTTGGTGTCTGTTGAAATGGTCAAGAATATTTGTCTAAAAGTCTCTGTGAGAAGAACAAAATTATTTAGTCTCAGCGCCCAAGAAGATCATCTGCAGAGTCCCCCACGAATCTTCCCTAAGCCCGACCCTGTTCAACACCTAAACGACACCCCTGGCCGCCACCGTCAGATCACAGAGACTCTACATCATCTACTACGCCAAGGACACACAGCTCATCACTTCACTGTCCGAAGATGGGGAGAGGATGTAGCCTTATGGCTATAGCGGTGGACCTCGAAGCTGTGGAACCGATTTTGAGTCTAGGCAACTACGCTCAGCATCCTGCGATTCTGGGCAAATCACCTAATCTACCTGTGCCTAACAAAAATTAACCGCATGCGTGCGGGCGGAATTCCGCTCGTACGCTGAGATTTTCAAAAGCGCATGTTACGTGACGAGCTGGGCTCGTCATCAGCGTGCGATGAGGCTACCTCATGAGGAGCCCAGCTCGTCATCAGCGTCGAAGGGGTTAAAGTGCCTGTCACGAAACCGGTGCTCAAGTAAAGCGCTCTGATACCTGTACCAAGGCACTGAGATATCCAACCAGGTTAGGAATTTTTTCTGAAATTTTGCAAGCAGAGTTATGACACAAAGATGGTTGTTAAGAAATAACATCAGTAACCGTTATCTGGCACGAAAAAGGTGTTTTGTCCACTTAAAATATATTTCACTTACTTATATTATTAACTGGTTGCTCCGTGATAATATTCCTAAAATGCCATTTCGGCACCCATGGCTCTCCTTTTTCATCCAGCTGAAGTCTGCCTTATTTAATTTATTTTTATGTTTTATTTAGCATGGACCAGGCCCAAAGGGTGTCTAAGAACTGCCAGAGTAGAAGTTGTAATAGATGTGTGATTACCAAATGCTACACACTGCCGATTATACACAGCAAATGAAGAATTTATACTGCAAATATGGACTAAATACTCAAGGTGACAAAGAAAGCTGCAACATGAGGCAGCATGTACAGCAAGAGAAAGTAGAAGAGTATAGACAGTGGTTCCACCACATTTAACGGGACAAAGAAAAGGACCAGACGAGATAGCACACCTTGTGCACACTCTCCTTCCTGGTCAGTTGCCTGAGTGCACCGTGGCACCAGGCACAAGAATGGGTCAGCGCTTCACCCCTCCTCATTCATTGACTGTCTCGGCCGACTTGGCAGGTAACTGCATGGGGGAAGGGTATGAGACCAAATGTTAAATAGGACCAGATATAGTGGAGTTTGGTAGTGCTGCTGCATCTTTGTCTACCACACTTGTTGATGATCCTGTCTACCCCTCCCTCAGAAGCATTCATCCGCCCTGCGGTATACCATGGCTGGTTGGTCCTGCTCCACCAACCTCCTGTCCTTCTGATTGTCCATCATACCCCTTCCCTTTGTTTCATCCGGTTGATGGACATCTCAATGACATTGGTGAGGTTTATGAGCAATCATGTAGGTTTGTTGGGGTGTTTTGACATATAGGGTTTATTTTTGTCAACTTGTTTTAAGTATCTTTTTTAAAGGTTACTTTTCTTAATCAACTCCTCCTGGTATTATCTTTATAGAGACCTCTGTCATGTGGATGCCAGATGTTTCATCTAGACTACCACTGCCCTGGGGTCACTCTAGGGATGGAAACCTGAAAATTAGTAATGCCTCAATGATAATCACCATCAGGCAGCCTTACGAAGGAGGTTTACTGTTTTCTTTTTCTTGCAGGGAAATTAGAGCGAAGGCGACTTAAAGGATTGTTGCAGCCCACCAGTGGCGCCTTCTTTATCCTGCAACTTCACGATGAACTCATTTACGAGGCTGCAGAGGATGATGCTATTCAGGTACGAGCTCAGCTCTCATTTACCTTTTGATGTGAGGGCAACACAATCATTGCCTTTGTATTTTGTTAATTTGTGTATGCTCACATCTTTTTTTTTTATTGTTATTTGCTTACAACATTGCTGAATACCGATGACACTTGTTAGTTTCAGACTATACGTTATACAAGGTAGTGCATTGGGGGGCGTTGAGTGCAAACTTTTACGTCTTTTACACTGTCTCGACGTGCATTTCTCAATTGCTCGCATGTCTTTTTAATGCCACTTTACAGTGCTAGCTCTCCGATAGGCTTTTCGGTGCATATGTGTTTTGTGGTCCCCAGATTAATGAAAGAATTGCATATTCTGTAGGCAGGAGGAGCACTCAGCACTCTGATAGTGTAACTGTACTAAATTTCAAATGTCTTCTGTAATCTTAGTAGTGTACATTAAAGTTGTTTCTCCCAAGCGGTGGTCCAAATTCAGGAAGATTTACTTGCCACACGTATCTTTCTTATTCAATAAATCTTTATTATTTCAATTATACAAATGAGAAAATGCAACCAGCTAACGTGTTTCGTTCTAGAGAACTTTTTCAAGGCAAAATCTTATTCTCTCAGAATCCTGCTACAATAATTAATACTCCTTTTAAGCATGGTGCTTTTTAAACTCGTTCTCTGAAGTTGTATAGTCTGGTAGTATTTGTCAATTCAGTGAGCTGGGTACACTCCAGAGTTGGCGGCGAGGGTTGCCTCTTCTCCTGGTTCTTGGTATGGATAACGGGAAAGTGAGGAAATTGCTTATTAAGGGTGGGAAACATGCGGTGTCTTCTGCACTGGGTTATTCACTCCTTCTCTACTTCCACCCTTCAATATTGGGGGGACTTGGGGCTCTTGCAACTAATAGTAATATTAGGAAATCTTTTTTGCGGGGAAGGTGATGTGTTTTTACCCTCCTTACCAACATTTCTTCTAAACATCTTCTTTTTAGGCCTGGCTACCAACTGCTTTAGCAGTCTGGCAAGGCTTCTTGTCACTACCACTCACCTGACATAGCATATGCATACGCTAACGTGTATACAGAAAAGACTTTTGGTCAGCCTTCTGCCATTGGCATGTTTGGGTGAGCACCCTTCAGGCATTGTCTACATGTGCTATCTCTCACTTTTTGGTTCAGCCCCCAACATTTTGCAGGACTATTCTTTTTTTTTTTTTAATGCTTTTTCTATATATTTTTTTATTTTGGTAACTTTACTGTTATTATTTTTCTTTTTGGTCTCATAAACAGTTGCCTTTTGGTACTTACACGCCCAAACATTTCTATTGCTGCTTTTGGTGTTGACAGCATATTGCGCAGAAGATAGTGCACGTCTGGCCCTCATTGAGTGAGTCAGAAGGCATTTACAGCTGCTCTCTCCTTCCTCTCTTATTACTGCCTACTGAGATTCGTTTCCCATTAGTCCCATAGCCGCGTTCCTCCAGGGGTGGAGGGCTCCAGCTGCCCTCGTAGGCACACCTCAGCTCTAGCATTGCTGGTGCATATCTAGCGACATGACATTGAGCTGGATATTGCCTGATCTTGGTAAAGCCCAGGGCCAGCAGCCCATGTCGAATGCTGCCTGGGAATTGTCAGCTCTTCAGGTGGCCTAGATCTCAGCCGACATCTTTGTCCATCAGGCAGGGTTTGTCAGCAACTTGCACTCCGAAGTCCCCTTAGGCGGCGGAGGAGGCGAGAAATGGACACAAATATGGAGCCTCCTGCAAGATCTAAGGAAGGAGCCTCTCCATTTCTGCCAGGAACAGAATCAAGACAGATTAACCCCTTGCACGCTGCCGCAATTCTGCGCCTGTGCGGCAGAATCGCGAGTGGGCTGGTTCATGATGGCCCCCAGCCGTCATCAGCACACGAGCGCCGTAGTGCATGATGGATAGGGGCCGTTATCAGCATGCAAGGGGTTAAAAGGGGCTGAGTGCAGTATTATCCGTTTCTGCTGCAGAGGATTGATATTGGCATCCAGTAAGTTGTAGAAGATACACTTTGATTCAGTTGAAATACCATAATCAGTACCATCCCTGGCATTGTGCCATGCATTGCTGGTAACACCTTAACAGGGTCTTGAATAATCACCAGTACGATAACTGCATAGCGAGATACAATATGGGAAGTGTTCCCTACCTGCACTCGTTCTGAGAGTGCCTCCGCTTTCAGCCGACTAGAGGACACTAACAACACAGAGATGAGCTGCAACAAGGAGAACCCCAGCCTTAGATCCCTGGAGATTAGCCACTGTTAGCTTATCATCCCATTGGTCTTAACCCTGCTGACCCAGCAGTGTAGAGCAATGTCACTCATTGCAGAAGGCCCTCCCCAAATACATACTGTTCCAGGGCATTAACCAGAACTTGCCAATCAACAGGGTCAAAGACTTTGTGAGCATCCTGGCTGGTCACTGCGAAAGGCGCTGCTGCACCCTCACATATTCCATCAATGGCAGCACTCAACATATATTAGTAGTTGTGCTGTGGCACCCCCTCAGTCTCTGAGACACCTGTGTTTTAGTTGCACACACTTCAGCTTGCAGTCGAGTAATCATGGAGCTAAATCCTGAATACCAACTCAAACCACTTGAAGGAAATAAGGTTACTGGCTTAGGGAGGTGCAACCCTACTTAAGCAGCAACCACAACTTTTGTCAAGCAACTCCAAATTATCTTATGCTTAATCTTCTGATAGCTTGGCACAAAACAGTCACGCTTAACTTATAGGCAAGGTGTAAATTACCTTCTACAGCACTTCCAGCAGTAAATAAAGTGAAAACACAACACAAGAAAAATCACACACCAATTTAGAAGAATTAGAGAAAAATATAATAATCATTTGATAGGAAACGACAAAAGGTCAATCTGTAGAACTGGAGATATGCAATTTTAAAGATTTAGGGCCAGATGTATGAACACATTTTCCCATAGACACAGAATGGGTAACACTGTTTGATACATCTGGGCCCCAGATACAATTAGTGCTTAAAGGAGCAAAATGCCAACTGTGGGTATCAGCAAAAATGGAGGAGTTAGGCAGGACATTTAGACGAAGACCACACTAAGGCTTATAGGTCTATCACCTCTCCACTACCTGCTCACTTTCTTGTGGTTCTCAGTTGTTAGATGAGTGTTATGTACTCCTTTCTTCTCTAAGTAAGACTTAGTTTTCTCTGGTTTCACAACTCCTTTACATTCCAAGATATTAGAACAGAATCAATCCTGTCCCACTTACATTATTGCAAGTATCTGAAGCTCATAGAAGCATTCATTGAGTGATGGCATCATGTTTAAGCATAATTGCTAAACATTAAACCTCCCCCAACCCCTTCTTCATGTTTGACTGTACCCCAGCAGAGTCAAAGCAAATGGTGCAATTAGATGCAATCCGTTCCCTTCAATAGTGCTAACACCTGTAGCAAATGTTCCCACCCTCTCTTGTTCGTCGGGGCACAAAGGATGGGTTTTTTATTAGGCCCCAAGACAGTTCACCTAATCCACAGCTGTAGTGGGTGGGGAGGGGGGAGGGGGGCAGTGAGTTATAACCAATTGTACCTATGCAATTGAAATCCAAAAGAAACTAAACCTTCTTGCCTGAAGTCGTTTCTGTGCGCCTGTAGTGCTGCCTGTTTGGGGATCATAATAATGACTGGTATATCCCATATCATTTACCTGTCACATAGCTCAACTTTCATGCTTGACATCTATCCACAGTGTTGCTGGTGGCAGTAGAGCATACGGTGTTTCCTTTTCTCTCATCTGCTACTTGAGTTTATCAAGTGTTAATCTTTTCTTTTGGGTGGCCAAACCAAAGTCGGAGTGTCAATGAGCTACAGCCAGACTTTAACCTGGTATCTTTGGAGCCTAATCATTATGTTTCACAGTGGAGCTTCTGTGCTTCTGTGCTGGTGTCCTTCTCATCCTGGGAGAGGTGTGGCGCCGCGGCCAGGGCGACTGACGCTGGAATCTGGGGATCAGGGTTCGATCCCCGGCTCCGGCGGCAGGTTAGCCCAGCACCATGCGACTCTGGGCAATAGCTTGCTTAATCTTCCCGACGGCCCCCCAGCGCCTAGAGACCCTAACGGGTGATTGTGTGCTATACAAATGTGGATTATTATTATTATTATTATTATCCTGATTTGTGAACATGAAGGGCACGAGCTGTCCAAAAGGAGTTCCATAAGTTGCACCTCTGTCCCCTCCAGTAGCCCTAGTAGATGCATGTTATTCCTTCTGGAACTGTTTTCCAGGTTAGTGAGTTTTTCTTTGTGCTGTTTCACTGTGCTGTGTAACTCGGTCAGCACAGTTTTGGATTTCATCCTATACTTCGAAGATCCTTCATTATGGGTTGTTCATGCGTTCCGTTGTTTTGCCCATTTCTTGGCGCAGCGGTTTTACATTGAGCTCAAATGGATCGGTTGCCTGCCCGCATGATTTGTTTCAGCTCCAAATTGGTTGGTGTTGGAATATCTAACTCTGTACTCCGATCCACGGTTCCCTTGATGATGATTGCGCCGGCTGTCTCTTACAGTGTTAAGGTTGAGGTACCAGGGAGTCCACCTTTTAACCAGAATGTACTCCAGTGCTACACTGCCCCATAGGGTCAGCAGAATAATAGTTGGAAATTTGCTGATGCATGCTTCCGTTTTTAGATCGAAAACATAGATTCTGGAGCAGGAGTCCTTATATTCATATAATGGTACCAGTCTCTCTCCAATTCCATGCCACAGTCTTGGGCTGACCTCGCTACAACACCAATAGGAAGACTTCACAGTTATTCAACACTGCACAGTCACCACGATAAAAGTGACTTAAAGGTTACACTAATCACACTGGCTTCACCCAACTCCTGCCCTGGGGACACCCATTGATCGCTCACCAGCTACAGGACTGTCCTGAATCAATGGGGGTTCTCCACAATTGACCTGTCCTGGGCCCTGGCTCCTCGTGCTGGGTTATTTTTGCCAGATCACCACAGTGTCTGCTTCTAAAGCCTCCACTAGCTATAAAGCCTGTTAATTCCTCCGGCCAACTCACCCTCTTTCTACATATTAGTGTTCGCCCCAGTTGTTTATGCCACTAAGCTCAGAAGCACATCAACCCACTGCGACAATCACCAGCAAACAACTCTCCTCTCCTTCCAGCCTACAAACCTTAATCTCTGATGGTTATCTAATCCTTTAGATTCTCGACGATCCAGTTTAAGCCACAGTTCTTCAGTCATCAACAAAAAAGCTTTATTCAGTTTAAGATAGAACCATAAAAGCACATAAACATGTTAAAATATAATATATCCAAAGAGAGGGGACTAGGAGCTTATAGGTCTAGCATATACGTGCTCTTCACTAGATCAAACGTCACAACAAAGGGGTATGCAGTTCCTTTTTAAGAAAAGTAAGGAGCGTGCAGTAGGTTATAGGCTGAGGAATCAGCCTGGGGAGACTGATTCCTCAGGAGCAAGAGCCCTCATACACCCAGAAGGGTGTCATGCTTGATCATTGGGCATGCTCCTCCTCGGGCCGGCGCTGCAATGTCTGTCAGGCACCACAAAGGGGCTCTTTGCCAGTGATCTTTTCTTTTTATGTTGTATGTGAAGTGTGAGTATGGGGCTGCTGGTGTAGATTTGTGTAGGTATAGTGCATGTAATTGATAGTGCATATTAAAATAAACTAAATGGTACTCAAGGAGTCTGTTTAAAAATGGTAGTGGTTGTCAGTAGAGACAATGATATGTGACAACCCAGAATATTGTCTTTAGGTGTTAAAATATAGTTTACAATTGTCAGTCAGTCAAGTTTGCTTTATTCGAGATAAAACACATAAAAGCATAATACATTATTAAAGAAAGCAATTTTGTTCTATGTTAAAATACATTTACAAACTCCAATATTTGCTGAGAATAATTAAGAAGAAGCGTTTTGACAACACTATTTAAAAGTCAAGTTTAAAACAATCGAAGTACATATAATTGCAAGATGATTCCAATAGGTGCCCAAATAGCATAATCTAAGCATTCCGATTATCTAAATAGATAAGAACTAGGAAGCATAATTTAATCACGGCAAAAGTTCATTCACAGTAAGTATTTCTGTCTAATGGGCCATGACCACCCCAAGAATTTGGCGACCGCCACAGAGATAACCGGCAAAGTGCTGGTGCACATTAATCTTAGAGCCACCTTGCTATCCCTCGTGCCTAGCGATTTACACATCGTTCTCAGCCAAACACGTCGGGGGATTGAATAGGCCCTACAAACAAAAAGAAAATGGGCAATGGTCTCAGTTTCATTTTTGCAAGCCGGACAAATGTTAGAATTAGCTTCATCCCATCTACCTGTTAGCGATCTAATTGGGAGCGACCCTACTCTAAGCTGGAAATATAATTTCCTATCCCCAGGCTTACTAATGACATCCCAGTAGGGCTCTAGACTGGGCGAAACTTTCGCTTCCAGGTAGCGACCTTCCAATTCCGGTAAGCTACCATTTCCCAATACTTTTATTTTAAAATGTCTTTGGATGAGAACTGAGCTAGCTCTGGGTTCTCCCACAACTCCTTCATGCCCATTAGCCCCAGTGTTTTGGGCAATTCCTTTAGCCAGCCTATTTTATGGAATTTATCAATTTTAATTACATCCAAGAAACCCTGGGCATAGTGCGCGAGTTCAGGAGTAACCCAGATACGGCGCCAATATAAAATAGGTCGTAGTCTGGCCATATCTGATAGGGCTTTCCTGCCTAATTCATAGCGCAATGGTTTCATGGGTGTACTTTTAGGGATGCCAATGAGATTTTGCAGAAATTTGTTTTCAGCAAGTGTTAATGAGGCTAGCTTTTCGTAGCCCCAGATTTCAGCACCATAAAGTGCTGAGCTAAGGGCTTTCGCCTCGTACACTTGGAGTGCTGGTTTTATCGGCTTAGTCAAAGATTTTTTATGCTCGGCAATTATAGTACCTGCATTTTGACGAAGTGTGAGAGCCGCCGTTTCTGTGTGCTTCCCCCATTTTACGCCCTTTGCTACATGAATGCCCAGATAAACAAAGTCCGATACCATTTCCACCTTTTGACCGTCCATGTAAAAATTCCCTTTAAAACTGGGGTGAGGATTGAATACCATGAGCTTTGTCTTTGTTACATTGACTTCTAGTCCACGGTCAACACAAAAACCCTCAAAGATCTTCAGAGCTCGCTGTAATCCACTATGGGTTTTTGATATAATGAGGGTGTCCTCTGCAAATAGTAAAATCGGAGTTTTCACTCCGGCCAAGGTAGGGGCATCTACAGATCCCAACAGCATACGCTCCACTACTCCGTTAATGTACAATGAGAAGAGCGTGGGGGCCATAGCACAGCCTTGGCGTACTCCACGCTCTACTGAAAATTCAGTGGTCACTTGCCCAAGCCTCCCCCACTGTATTTTTGCATACTTTGACTCGTGTAGCCTCATCACTAGCGTTCGAATTTCCAGCGGCATACCCATTTCCCTTAACAAATTCCACATCTGGGAGCGAGGGACTAGGTCAAAAGCAGCTCGTAAATCGATAAAAGCAGCATAGAGGCTGGCTTTCCCTAGCTGTACCATCTTCCAATGAAGTAAAGTGAAACAAAATATCTGGTCTGTGTTGCTAGTTAGCTTGCGGAAGCCTGCTTGAAAAGGAGACAGAATGTTTTCTTCTTCTACCCAGACCATTATTTTCTCTAAAGTCATTTTTCCTATCACCTTTTGTACCGTGTCTAGTAGGCTAATTGGCCTGTAATTCCCAGGCAGTGTTTTGTCACCTTTCTTGTACACAGGGATTATTACGGCCCCTTGCCAAGACTTTGGTACTGGGGCCCCTAGCGCCACAGCATTGGACAAGTTCATTATATATCTGCCCCATCGCGTTTTGTCGTGAAGAAAAACATCCGCAGGGACCCCATCAGGTCCGGGTGCTTTCCCTCTCGAGACTGAATCAGGGGCCACTACTACATCATTATTATTGAAGGGAGGGACTAAGCATATGGTAGTATCTATAGAATCTCTGATCTTATCCTCAGGGCGGCATGCATATTGGGGACCAAAGTAGTCTAACCAACTACTCTGCGTTACATAGTTTGATGGTGGTTCAGGGTGACCTCCTCTCCCCCATTTAACGATACTCCAAAATAGTCTAGAGTCCTTTGCAGTATTGGCGGCTTTTATGGCTTGCCAGTGCTGTTCATCCCATTGTTTCTTAGCCCTATGGATACTAGTCTTGTATTCCTGTCTAGCTTCCCTAACAGCCGTCAGATCTCTTCTTTTGATTGCCGTTCCCAGGGATGTTCTTGCAAATCTGCAAGCCTCGTTATACCACCCCATTCTTTTTGGGCGTATATTATTACCTATGGGTTTAGATGCTACCCTGTAAAAATGCCCCTTTATAGTTTTGAAGAATTTACCATGCAAAATAGCGATTTCGTTAAGATCTTTTACCTTCTCATTTCCTAGCCTCATTATGGTTCCCATGGCAGAAATGGTTATATCTAGTTCATCACTGATACTCTCTCACACCTCACTCTTCATCTTGATTTGGGCCCACCTCACCCGCCTCATGTCATTTGTTGGGACGATCTCAGCAAGGGCCTCCTCGTTATTAATTAGCCCCTCTGAATCCCTACCCCATAGGAGGTGAGTGATACATAGGGGGTTGTGATCGCTCTCTTGCCTACCGACTACCTTCATGTCCTTGATCAGATGCCAGATTCACATATTGCAGATAGCATAATCAATCCTACTTTGCGAGCGTCCGTTGTCAAAAGTATTTTCACCTTCACCGTCACTCACTTTTCTTCCATTTAATGCTCTAAGCCCTCTTTCGATACATATTGCATTAACGAGCATGGCCAGGTCAGTGCCGTAGTATCTTCCTGTTTTCTCTCCCTTCGGCTGATTCGAAAAATTTCTCGTTTCTTTTCCCTTGAATCTCTTAAAATTATCATTTCTGCCCTCATCACTTCCCGCCTCGATTATGGAAACAGCTTGTTCGTGGGCATTCCTGCCTACGAAATCCGCCGCCTCCAAGCAATCCAAAATCAGGCTGCCCGTCTCATTTTTCACTTGCCCAAAACCTTTCACATCACTCCTGTCCTCAAATCCCTTCACTGGTTACCCATTCTGCAGAGATCCTTGTTCAAACTAGGTTGCCTTGTTTATCGGGCCCTTGATCGCTCTGCACCGGCGTTCATCAACTCTCTTATCTCTTCCCACACCCCTGTCCGCACTCTCCGCTCATCTTCCTCTGCTCTCCTCACTGTTCCCCGTTTCCGCAAAACTCGCACTGGTGGGTCTAGATTTTCTGTTCTTGCACCCCGGTTCTGGAATTCTCTTCCTCTTTCTATGCGTTCTATTCCTATCTTTTCACACTTCCGTAAAGCGCTAAAAACATTCCTGTTTGCCTTGGCCTACCCCTGTTAATCCTCCCTGGCCCTGTTTGTTCTGCTCCCTAGACCTCTCAGCGCCAGGAAGCCGTTTGGCCATTGTGCGCTCTATAAATAATTTCATTCATTCATTCATTCATTCAATCTGGATTATGCTAGCTGTCCATCTGTTTATAGGTTTTAAGTCCAGTTTAGGGATCCCCCACTGAGAATCCTCTTCTTCCCCTGAATACCAGTCACCTACTGTAAGAGGCTCAAAGGTCATATTCAGATCTCCTGCGATTATTATGTTGTTCTCACATGGCTGTGAGCCAATCAGGCAGTCTAGGGCTACCAGAACCTGAGATTTCCCACCACCTGACCCTCTCACGTACAAATTATAGATATCTAAAATATCCCCTTTTCCCATGTTTAACCTGATCTGCTGGATATCATTGTTGCCAGTTGGGAGCTCTATCACTCTGTCAAAGAGTGCTTGGCGTATCCAGATAGTTAGCCCCCCTTTCGGCCGGCCCTTGAGACCCTTAAGTGCCGGAACAGAAAAATTCAAAAAACCCAGGAGGAACAGGGGCTCACAGGCCCAGGTCTCTTGAAAAATACAAACATCAAAGCTGTTTATGAAAGAAACCCATTCAGGTGAATGCAATCTAAAGCCCAATCCAGCTATATTCCAGGATACTATCCTACCCCCAGCCCTACTAGCTTCACACAACAGCACTGGGGTGACTAAAGCGTGAGTACTCGCACCATTTACACTTGGGGATTCCAGTCCCCTCAATGCTGCTGGGTGAGATTCGCCAGATGCAGCCCCAACACTGTCGCTGGGTACATCATCATTTACTGGGCAAACTGCTGTCAGACCCATATAATCAGTCCCCTCGGCCATACTGCATATTAGTTGATGGTCACTATCTCTAGGCCCCTGGCACTCAATGAATATTTCGCCAGTCCCATTACTTGATGGTCAGTCTATGGAGTCGAGCCTAGATCTGTTATACCTATGCCTATTTTCACTTGTGGGCATGGCAGAGATAAGCGAGAATGGAAGAGGGGGCATCTTCCTCAGCTGTATACCCGAGTGAATGGGTGGGCTAGATCTAAATTCTAGCTGGAATAGATTCTCCGCTAGGTCTTCAGAGATCAAAGTTAGTTCTATGGCATCATGTGCAGCCCCAGGGCGGCTCATTCTCCTTGCTTTAACTATATCGTCCCTTATGACTGATCTACACCCTGTGACGTACCGTAGCCAATGAATGGCTTTGTTTGTCAGAGAGTCTACCCCTTCCCTGGGGCAATCAGTCCTCCTATCATGCTTAGGGACGTTAGTCATAAATATTATATTTGTAGCAAAATTACCCTTTGTATGTGCCTGACCCCTGCTGGACTCTAAGTTAAAGTTTAATGGCCCTTTACTTTGATTTTTAGGGATGCCATCATGCTGTACCCCTTCCATCGATCTTGTCTCCTTTATTTGAGAAGGCTCTAGTGATCCTCTGCCCCCATTAGGGCCCCTCTGCATCCTCTGCTCGCTAGCGCTAGGCTGATTTACTTTCTTATTTTCCCTCATGGAGCATTGAGCCCTGTTACTGGTGGTTGTGGGGATATTTGCAGAACTTTTCGCGCTCCCTTCTCCAAAACAAGTCGGGGATGTTTTACTGATTTTAGAATCACTTTTCCCTACTAGTGGGAGGGTACCTTTGGTGGATTTAGTTGGATAAGCTGTAGCTTTCTTTTGAGGAACCCCCGATTGGGATCGTGGGTCACCCGGGTTTGGTATTATAGCTGAAGTTAAATTAATAATTAGTTTTTTCATAGCTTCAATCTCATCCCTAAGTAGAGAGACTAGGTTAACTAAATCACTAATAGTTCCTGGGTTGTCACGGGGGCTTATGGAATCACGAACATCTCTTGTACATGTGCATGGGGGGATATTATTTTCACGATTAGGGTTAACATTTTTATCCTCATGCTGTATCTCTGCTAATACCGTGAATCTGTTAAAACATAGAATAGGGTCATTATCGATTACAGTTGAAGCCGGGGGGTTTTCAACACTTTCATCACTTGGAAGACCAATCTTCCTATCCTCCCCCGAACGACCTTTTTGCCCTTGTTGTAAAGATCTAATCGCCAGTGGTTTAGCCTGCGATCAAAACATTTCAGGGATTGTAATAGATGGGCCTTCTGTCTCTTGCGTGGCAGACTTCAGGCCCCCAGCCACCATAACGGGACCCGACACCTCAGAGGTCCCCAAGTCATCAGACAAAATTTCCTGACAATCATCAACAATTGAGTCAATTCTGTCCATAATACAGTTCATAGCGGCGTGTTTAGGCGCTCCCTTTGCTTTCTTCTTTTTGCTCTGCTTTGGGCACTTGGCAGCCTCAATAACCCCCACCCCCCCTCCTTCCATAGATTTATGTTTGCCCATCCCTTGTTTGACCTTTTCACAATCAAATCAACTTGTAAAACCTACACACCAGAATGGATATATAATGGCAATACGCTCTATACCTTTTAAATGGCGTAAGCCACTCTAGGTACTGTACGATAGGGAAATCAGGTGAAAATGTTAGTGGTGTTGCCCGTTCTCGTTCGTCCACGGACGGCCACAGACGGCCCGCCCTTTGCCCGGGCTTCGCCCGGCGCGGCCCGCGCCGCGGGAGACGGAAGATATTAAATAGTTCCGGTGGGTGTGAGGGCGGGCCTCAGCACAGGTGGTATCACGCACAGACTCCTGGTCAATGGTTTACCGTGCAGCGTGCTAAGTCGTCCCCACAGCAGAGGACGCGGCAAGTCCCTTGGTGATGGGCCCCTCCAGGGGCGGGAGGCAGCTCTGGTCACTGTGAGCTAGGATCTGTGTATTTTGATCGTGACAAGTGTTGCTCTAAATGCATCAATGAAACCCGGACTCGCAGATTCCCACAAGTTTTAGCAGACCTGTACAATTGCTTCTATTTGCAATCATTTTTATCAAGTGCCCGGCACGTCTTTGTATTCGGTAGCTCTGTTGTAGTTTACAATTAAAAAAAATCTTTCCCCATAAAATTATTCAGTTATTCATTTCTCAACATCACTGTCATCAGCAATAAACCTAAAACTGTTTCATCTTATAGAGACATCTATCCGCAAATTCCTTATCTTGGAATCTTCCTCAGGTGCCAGACTGGATCCGGACATTTTCCTAGCAGTACCTCTGTGCATCAGTAGAGGGCATCAAGTGACTTTGTAACAAGGCCGTCGCCTGAATGTGACATCAACAGAGTCTATATAAGCCCTCCCCCGACGCACTGACGTCAGTTCCTTATTTTCTGCACTAGCAACGCGGATTTGTTCTGCGGTTCCCCTGGACGTTTTTTGGCCTCCATGATGTTTTTTTCATTGATGGAGCAGTGAGCCCTTTTTCTACCCTTTTCAGTGTCCTCAGGTTTCAATCCTTGTGAGTCTTGTGGATGACACATGTCCGCCATGGACCTTCACTTGGTTTGCATGTGGTGTCTGGGTGAGCACCCTGCCTCCGACTAATATGACTCCTGTCACTAGCTCTGAACGAAGATGCTAAGTGAGCATCGCATGAAGCTTCTTGCGGCGTGGATGTCACACTCATCAACGTCTTCTCATTATCCTCGGTCCCCTATACGATCTAGAAGCTGTTTCCACAGGCGTCCACTTCAACGTCCGGAGGCCGGCCTCGGCATAGGCGGGTGAAGTTGCGCTGCCTCCCGCCTTCATCACCTACCACTGGTCCCCGCTCTTCTGTTGAAGTGTCAGGGCATGAGTACACCCTGTGTCTCCCCACTTATCCTGGTTTGTCTTTAACTCAGATGAGACAAAAGTCTCAATCTCTTCATTCTATTTTTGCTGGAGCCGACCGTCTCAGACTCCCCCTCTGGTTTTTCCTTCTGAAGACCATGGTTGTGGAAGTAATACAGAAGGTGTGATGTGTCCCCTCCTATTTTGGACACAGTTCCTCTCCCTATGCAGTCTAGCTAGTTGTTTGACTTGGGTGACATCAGGGGCTTAAAATCGACCAGCCTCCTGTCTCCTTCTTATTTGGCTACGGAGGTGAGTTCCGCTCTGGCGGACATGCTCCTTGAGTTTCAGTTGTACTGGACTCATAACTTGCTTCTGCGGAATTGTCATCAGATCCTTTACTTGGTGTTCTATATACTGACCAGTCTAACGTATAGCCTGTTCTTCCTTATAGTGACTGTCTTTTCGATGTCCTGTTGGGTGCTTGGGCTAAGCCGGAGACAGGGTTTCCTGTGGCTCACTCTATTTCACACAGGCATTGCACGACCCCGGAGGCTCTCTCCTGTCTCTTTTGACATTCATTTACGCTGAAGTTTGTAGGACAAGCTGCTTTGCCACACAAAATATTGAATTTGTCCCTCCGGTAGGAGATTTGACGCTTGTGGAAGGTGTCTTTTCTCTTTTCCTAGCTCTGCCCCAAGATATCTGAACACTTCTTGTGTGATTGCCCACTTCTCCCTCACCTTTTAGGACTCCCGTCCGAAGGAATCCCGGAATGCTCTTGTTCCATTGGTTCGAGATGGGCAACAATCTGCCACACGTAGCATCTGCTGTGGTATGGATGCCGCCGATTCTGTTAGTCTTAACTCGCTGTGCATGGTTGCATATCTCTAGATTTTTGGAGGCTGTGCAAATGACTTTGATTGACATGCCTTTTGACGGCTCCTCCCTTTTTAGTCTCCAACAACAAGAGAGGGGTCCTCCTTAACAAAGGGACAGGACGCCAAATTGACAAATAATCAAAAACAACAATTCCCTTTGTATATGTTTAAACAGACCCCTAGTGACTCATACACCATTCATCCAAGCGTACCAATATCACTAGAGAATGCCAACTGTTCACCAAAGGCCAATATATGAATGTTTTATTCTGTAAAATTCAGTTAAAAAATCATATAAAAAGTACATAGGATAAAATACATGGATTGTTACAAGACAGAATAACTCCCTAAATGGAGTATCACCTCAAAAGATCTTACACATTATGAAGAAAATCATAGCAAATGAGCATGGAAGAGTATCATGGACATTCATTTTCTGTCATTGTTTTGCATTAATCAAACAGAAATTCATTGTTCAAACCGCTATTTTGTACAGTCCACTTTTTAAGGTGCATCTAGAGGCAATTCATCTTAGTGAGGACGTGTCAATATGGCGGCCATTTTTATTACACCTTCAATGGTGGGGGTGCCGTTGGACAATGTCCATGGTATTATGCATTACATGCAATTGATATGGCATTTCACCTTAATATTAGAAACCGGGTTGAGCTTGAATCAGTAATTTTATCCAGGTTCTACAACACTATTTAAATTTTAATATGTCAGTGATTTAGGTTGCAGACAAGTTTGGAAAGGCGGCCGGAGCCCATTGCACTTTGGGAACCACTCCACACCGATATGAAGGAGAGAGTTAAGCGATTTGCTATTTTAAAATGGCGGTGCCGGTGCCAGTGTGGTGTTTGTACATATACTTGCACCCTTCTAGGTCTATGGTGAAAGATGTGATCGACCGCTTTAAAATGGAGGCGTCACTTCTTTGGAAGCAGACACTCGTATCCCATCTCTAGATCTGTGATCAGAGGAATGAGTGCCATATATATATACTGGCGGTACAAATGGGGGTGGTAATGGACGGAGCATCTGAACCAATCAAACACTCACACCCAGTCAAAAGAATTGGGTTTAATCCATCACCGTTCTTTAGCCCACTCTGCCACCCCAGTTCAGACATGGCTATATGCAAATCAGTCTGACCCTGTGCCTCATGGGAACAGTACAGCCCGAACTGCCAAGCCATGCCTTCCCTAGACCGGAAACAAGCTACCGAGGACCGGTTTCTGGCATTACAGCCGTCTTCAGCCCGGCTTGCTTGAATCCAGTGGCAAAGTGAGCAAGGGACTCACGTCTGCGCATACCCTGCCACACTTATGGCGGCCAAAAGCGGTACAAAGGGGGGTGGTAATGGACGGAACATCTGAACCATTTAAACATTCACACCCAGTCAAAAGATCTGGGTTTAATCCATCACCGTTCTTTAGCCCACTCTGCCACCCCAGTTCAGACATGGCTATATGCAAATCAGTCTGACCCTGTGCCTCATGGGAACAGTCCAGCCCGAACTGCCACGCCCTGCCTTCCCTGGACCGGAAACAAGCTTCCGAGGACCAGTTTCTGGCATTATATATACTGGCGGCCTCGTCTAGAGCTTTAGTTTGGCTTATTACCTGTTTCTCAAGTTTCCATCGAGCTGTGATCAGGTTTCTCATCTGTTTTTCGAGGCTCTATGGTTTGCAAGATGTGTGATTGTCTACATCAACTATTTGTTGGCCTTAGTCTCTACCAGCCCTTTTGTTTCACTCTGGAGGTCTCTTCTTCATGGTGGACTCCCACCTGCTGGTTACTCTTCGTTTCACCAGTTACCACCTGCTGGCACCCTTCCTCAGTCGATGGCATGGGTTCTTGGATGTTTGCCCTAGTTCTCCTGTTGTGAGCAATACCCTCCACTTCCTACTCTTAGGTGGCATTATGTTACTTTTTTCCAGCCCTGTTTTTCTGTCTCCACCTCAGTTACTGTTGTAACCTCTTCTTTCGATGGTAGGATGTAATATCTCTATCCTCCCTTGATTACCTCTGTTCATGGAGTACCTTTCATTCCTCCACTTCTCGTCCTCCTGCTCACTGGCGGAGGATGTGGGTTACCTTCTTTGGAGTGCATATACTTTCGGTCCCCTGTATGACTTGTGTGTCTATGGGAATTACTAGATTTTTTTTATACAGATATTTATCCTTATATACATTTATCTTTGGATGTACATGTCTTTGCATGTATATTCCTATCTCTTCAATGGCTCTCTTATAGATGTCTTTTACTTCTGATTTATATATATATATATATATATATATATATATATATATATGTGTGTGTGTGTGTGTGTGTGTGTGCTGTACACATATGTTCGTTTGCTCTTCTATATGGTGTATGTCACTGCATTTTACATACAACTATGATTGAGCTTTTATGGTTGCTATCTGTAAATTTGTTTGTCTTTTAAGAAAAAACATTTCAAGATGGGTGCTGCTTATTTGTGTGAAAACACAGCGGCCAACCGGGAAAAAGAAAAGGTCTTGGCCGCGACAATAGGTGTCACGAGTGAAACTTACTGGCTTTGCCAAGACTTGTTAGGAGATCCGTCTGAATGCCATAGCTGCGAGGATGTTAAGAAGGTCATATGCACAAGGTAACTCCCTAGAGGGAAAATGTAGCACCCTCTGCACCTTCACTCAAGTAGGCGCCACAGGTATGAGTTAAACTTGGTTCATTCCAAACACTCATGTGAAAGGGATGGGAAAGGAAGAATGCATGTGTTGCTTGTCTCCAAGGCGGAGCCTACAACTATGGTAGGCAGGCTTGTGGAGCGGTGTTCTTGGTGGTCTCGGTGTCTTGGGTGACAAGCAATGGGGGGGTCATTCAGCAATACAAAAAATGTCATTAGCAATAATCAGTTTTGAACTTGCTTATCTGGTTGAGTGTTAAAGAGATCTGTTTGAAACTTAAGTTGGGTAATGACAACACTCATGCAGTTTAACAGAGCAAGTGCCCATTTTGTTAGCGGTCTTTGCTGCCTTGATGGTGAAATCAATTTAAATTGGTGAATGCTGTTAACATTGTTCTAAACTATATTCAGTACTCCCTTTCGTAGAGTAAATCCTTGCATTTAGAACGCGCCTGCTCCCTTCTGCCTCCTTTCTTAAACCAGTTGGACATGTCTATAAGCCTACCTCCTCCTCTGTGCACCCTGCGCTTTGTCTGCGGGGCAAAATACTGTGTAAACCTGAATTAATCTCTAAATGAGGGTTCCTATTCTACTTTTCTTAGGTACACATGTGGCGATTTGTGGCCTTTCACTCGCATGTGCATTAAATAAATCAAAACTAATTTGCAATAATAGGAATGACCTCAGCAGAGCTGACTGTAACAATCCAGTCACCCAGCCTGTCTCTAGGGTCCTCCTGTCTCCACAAGGATGCTTCAACAGCATTTTGTACCGACTTGTTAATATGTGCATCTGGCATGATTTTAATTTGACACTAAGCAGTTTTCACAGCTGTTCTGTTGAAGAGCTCCTTACTGAGCTGAACTGTGTGTTTTGTGCTAATTGCACAGAAAAGGGGTACTTGCAGAGAGCCGGTCACTGCTTTTGTAACCAACATTGAAGAATAGTGCCTGAAACTCAAGGAGCCGTCACTTATCGCTCAACCTTCAGAACCTGGTTCTGGCCATGTCCTAGCTGTAAGTTAGGAATGAGGGTGTGTTTTTGCACCAGTCTCCCTATTTAATGCAGCAAGAAAAAAGACCTAGTTTACCTGCATCTATATCGCCAATGCCCAATAGCCGGATTTCAGATTGTTGCGCCCTTTTGTGCTTGGTAGGATTTGAACACCACCTGTGACGTCCTTCCCAGACTCACGTCTAATGTTTTGGTGGCCTATCAGAAACGTTCCATTGAACTGTGCGGTGTCTCACCCTCTGGGTACCAGTGGGTCATCTCCGTTGGGCAATGGCCTGGGTTATGGCCTGGGTCGATCTGCCTTACTTGGTCCCCTTACCGCGTCCATTCTGCTGGCGCCTCATGTCCATTGCTGACTCTGCAGTGGAACCTTGACCTTCAATGAGCTCAGCACTTAGGGGTGTCTCACGGACAACATCCATGTGTCAGATGAGGCAACCGGAACCATCAGTGTTTGATGAAGGATGCCAACCTAACTTATGGCAGGTTCTTCTCTCTGGCCTATTCAGAACTCCTTGTGATGATAAATGTTTCATCTCTAGGATGGGTATGCCACTTGGACGAGGTGGAGATCAGAGCTCTTTGGTCTCCAGAGATGCTGAGGCACCACATCAATCTCCTGGAGCTGCATGCCATTTATCTGGCCCTCAAGGCCTCCCTGCTTTTTGGCAGGGGTTGCCCTGTACAGGTTCTGATAGGCAACACAACTATCGTGATATTGCAATAAGCAACCTAGCATGTTAAAATAAAGTGTGGAAGTTATTCAACCTTTCCCCACGTCCTGAAGAAGCTCAGCGGATCTTGTATAGACCAGAGAGGCGCGAAACATGTTGACCCACACAAAACTATGCTAGCTACTTGGGCACATCATTGATCCTAGAAGTAGCATTTACAATATATGTATTTTAATTTGACAGGGGAGCCTATGAATAAAGATGTGTTTGGCATCTCGTCGTCCGTTTTAATTCACCACAATCATACTTCACAATTCTCCCCACTTTGGACACCCTTACACTCATCTGACGGCAAACAAACTAAAAGATCTCTACCAAAGTGACCCTTCGGGGTACCCATAGGGCATTGCAGCACCAGCCCGACTAGGAGCAGCCGCCCGATGATGAAGCATGACATCCCCAGGGATGTGTGAGGGCAACAAGAAACCGTCTTGTTGACTGTGCCCTCTCAATCTGTCCGCACCTCTTCTATAGGAACAGTGATAACCCCTCATCAGCCAGGGTAGTTTGAATCCAGTGATGCAGTTAGCATGGGTACCACATCTGGGCATACCCTTCCCACTTGGGGCGGCAAAAGGAACAAATGATGGACGGAATGCTGAATAATGCAAACATTCACCCCAGTCACAAAGATCTGGGTTTGAACCATCATTCTTTCCTCACTACGCCAGCCCAGTTTGGACCCAGCCATATGGAAATCAGTCTTGACCCTGTTCCACATGGTAATAGTCTAGCCGGAACTGCCAAGCCAGGTCCTCCCTGTACCGGAAACAAGCATCCTGGAACCGGTTTCGGGGTACCACCCCTCATCAGCCAGGCTAGCTTGAATCCAATGGCGCAGTGAGGACGAGACCAACGTCTGGGCATACCCTTCCCACTTAGGGCGACAAAGCTGAAGAGCTGACTGGACTGTCAACGAAATTCCCCTGTCCACAATGTGGAAGACTTCTTGATTGCCAGGGAGAACGAGCTGAGCAGTTGTTATCTGGCCGATCATAAGTGGTGTCTGCCCCCAGAGGTGGTTCAAGGCATTTTGTCCAGGGGAGCATTCTTTGAGATCACTCAGGCCCAGATTAATAAACATTTTGTACTGTTTGTTTTGTCACAAAAGTGACACAAACCTGTCCAAAATGTTAGCTTTTTTATTTACTTTCCAGCACAAAACATGTACTTTCCAGCACAAAACATGTTTTGTGCTGGAAAGTTGACTGAAAGTAACACAAAGCAGTCCAAAGCTTTGCATTAGTCCGCGTCAAGGGGGTATTCCATGGGTGGTACATAGGTGTTCCCATGCAAACGTGCATGGATTTGAACAAAAAACCCTATCTACTAACAATAGTCAACAGAGTTTTGTCCTAAGAATAACATCACTTGAGAACAGCCGTCAAAAAGGATAAATGTTCCTTTACGCCTTTCCACCCCTGCAACTGCTTTCCTGGGTGCACAAGAAGGCCAGGCGGGACTGTGGTCACTTCAACTTGATAACTCTGGACGGTGCTTGGAGCCTTTGTTAATCTGATCTGCTGAGTCTGAGCATCTGTCCTCTGCTGTTCCCACAATAGGGCAAGAATTACCCAAACCTCCACAGCGTTTACCTCCATTAATGGAGATTGTGTAAAGCCAGCCAAGTAGCTTTAACCTGCTGCAATGATGGTGGATGTGATTTTTCCCGCTTGCCAGCTGTCCATTAAGTTTACGATCCAAGCTACCTCGTGGGCATCACTCCGGGTTTACAGAGCATTAGTGCTTGGACAGTTTGTTTAGTTGAGATGGGAATTTGCCCTTTGAGTTGGACGCAGACTCAACTCTGGGGAGGTATTGCTTGGGTATCTATTGTAAGGTGAGGGAGGTTAGAAGGCTCTCTCAGAAGAACAAATTACTTACCTTTGGTTTCTCTGGTAGAGACTCTGTCTAACCTCAGATTCCTCACCAACCCTCCCATCCTCCCCGCTCTGCAATCAGACTCTACACCCTAAAGCTGGTTAGATATCTGCACACTGATAACAGTCAGTCGTGGCGGTGTTTTTGGTGCGAAAATTGTCATGAAGGAAACCGATATCAGCGCGCTGTGGTGGCGCATATATGTGGGCACCTCAGCGTCACTCCCAACGCAGACAGCGTTGACATGGCCAACGCCACCTACTGACAAGCAGAGGTACTGCACACAATTTTCCGGATCAAGTCTGAGGCCCGGGGAATACATAGAGGCGGAGAATTTGCAGTTAGTGTCTACCAGAAAAAGCATTTGAAGGTAAGTGACTTGTTCATTCTGGCCGCTAGACAGTTTGTAGCTGTTTGCGAAGAAAGAACGTTGAGTCAATCAGATTCAGGTTCACTTTTCTGATGCGCTTCTATTTGTTCTTTCTTGGCCCGGCAAGGCTTTGCAGTGGGCAACATTAAGTGTTACTTGACAGCCCTTTTGGCCTTATATTTGGCTGATCAGCCCTCTTTGTTTAATCACCTGCTGTGATGTTTCTTGTAGGTCTCACTTACATGTTCCCTTCTGTTCCTTTTGTTATGCCATTGTATTTCTATACCTTGATCCTTACATTTTTTATGTGCACGCCTTTTTAACCCATGCATAGTTATTCTTTGAGGTTGTTGACCGCTAAGACTGTTTATCTCATTACAGAGCCCTCTGTTGTGTCAGTGAGCTACATGCACTGGCAGTGCAGTCTCCTTATACCACCTTCTTTGCTGTCATGTTGGTATTTTGGACGCAAAGGTGATGTTGCCCTTCCATGTGGCACGTCACTTGTCACCAGTTGGGCCACAAGAGAGTCGTTAGCAGTTATATCGATCACAATGAGGAAAACCGGGTAGATGGCCAACTTTTCATTGGATTCGCTGATGCGAAGAATGGAAAGACATTTGAGAAACAGACATTTTCAAGATAGGAGCACTACATTGAGGTGTTCTTTCCCTTGGCAAATTGACAGGGAGAGTACCTTTGCCCTCTCACTCTGCAGGA
This sequence comes from Lissotriton helveticus, assembly GCF_964261635.1. Classification (NCBI taxonomy): domain Eukaryota; kingdom Metazoa; phylum Chordata; class Amphibia; order Caudata; family Salamandridae; genus Lissotriton; species Lissotriton helveticus. The sequence goes on from NC_136069.1 coordinate 66,907,372, forward strand.
CTTCCTAGTGTGAAGTCCTGTCCTCAAAGCCTTTTTCAGGTACTTCTTTGGTATCTATTCAAAAGTCTGAGAATCTGTGGTTAGAGGTATCCATAAGAACAAGTTATCTACTTTCCGTACTGCTCTTTATGATGAATATTCTGTCTAACCACAGATTCCTCACTGACCCGCACTCTTCCCACTTATGTGGATTCGATCTCTGATAGGTAGTTTTTTCATACTGTCAGCCATCAGTTTTTCAGTCGCTTCATGACTAAGTGTGTTGAAGTTGCCTTTATAAAATGATGTTGGTGTGCATGGTTGGTGCCTCCACGTGGGCCCACGCCACTTCTGGAGGCGGAAAAAGGCTGTTGCAGTCTGATAGTCTGATTGCACCTCCTACTGGCACATGAGAGCTGTTGCAAAAAACTTTCTGGATTTTGTCTGGCATCTAGTGCAGTTAAGTAAAGTAATCTGTAGAACATCTACCAGTAAGACATTTGCTGTAGGTAAGTAACTTAACATTTCAATGTATGCACTCCATTTCGCCTCTAAATGAAGCACTGCATGGCTTATAAGTAATTCCTGTGTCCCCTGTGACAGTGTGAGTAAAGTATACAATCAGTCATGACATATTTAATATGTGTCTGCTGCCCATCTCCCAGCTGGCCTATAGCCAAGGCAAATTAGGCAACCTGACTCCCTCTATTAACCATGTCAGGATGCAGGTCTCATGAAAGACTCTTCTGCTTTTCTGAAAATGTTGTCCCCAAAATAAACTGCATTTGGTCCTCCCTCAAAAATATCTGGACTCCATGTACCCTTGCCAGCAGCCTCCCGACTCTCTGTACATTGTAAGACATATAGTATACATGGCTTACAGGTACTCTAGAAGGGTGAGAAACCTCTTTCCTACCCCATCTCGGACAGTCACCTTAGCCCCCCAGACATTACAGCTCCTAGAAGTGATTCTGTCCTCAACTTCCACATGGACAACCCCAGTGACCAGAACACCGCCTCCCTTCTGGAGCACCTCGACAACATCAGACTCAAGCAGCTAGTCACTGCTCTGACCCACACTGTCTGGCACACGCTTGATCGGTCATCTCCGCCAGCTGGAACATCAGCCACAGCCACTCCACCAAACTGTCCTGGACTGACCATCACTGTATGCAACTCGCCTTCGCCACACCCACTGTACACCCCCATCATCATCATTCCCCCGGACCTCCTCCATTCCCCCCCTGTCGCAGCTGGACCAGGGCCACCAAAGAACTTAGAGTCAACTCCCTCAGCACAGCCCCTCCGCCAACAGACGCCAACACCGCAGAACGCAATCTCTGCCGATGGATCTCTAACTGCGCCTACACCCCTCAAGAAAAGACCAGGCAAGCAACACTCCAAGAAGACCAGCTGGTTCGCTCCTGCCCTCCACGAGTCCAGACGCACCTGCAGACGACTCAAGAAGAGATGGAGGAACAACAAAACCCAAGAAACTCATGCATCCTTCAAATCTGCCGTCAACTCTCAGCACCTCCTCCTGACAGAATCACACCACCTCCTCCAAGACAGATTCAACACCAACGCACACAACAGCAAAGAACTCTTTGCCATCGTCAAAGAGTTCGCCAGGCCCAACAGCAAGACCACAGATGCCCCCTCCTCCCAAGAACTCTACAACAAACTCTGCACCTTCTTCCACCACAAGATCAGGCAGATCTCCGACAACCTACACCCGGCCACTACGCCCACCACCATCACACAAAACCAAGCCGAATCCCAACTGACCGTGCTCTGCTGGACCTCGCCCACAATAGAGGACACGCTCAAGACTGAGAAGAGCATCCACTCAGAAGCCACGACGAATCCTTGTCCATACCACATCTTCCACAGAGCAGCCACCATCACCACCCAGCTTTCCCGCACCATCAACTGCTCCATCGTAACCGCCACCTTCCCCGACGATTGAAAGCACGCCAAGAACAACCCCTGCTGAAAGCCATCCTCAGACCCGACAGACCTCAAGAACTTCAGACCCATCTCCCTCCTCCCCTTCCCAGCCAAGGTCATCGAGAAGGCCATCAACGCTCAACTCTCCGAGTTCATTGAAGTGAACCACATCCTGGACACCTCCCATTCCGTTTTCCGAAGCAACCACAGCACGAAGAACCCCACTCCTCACCGCCACCGACAAAATCTGCTCCCTCCTCAACCGGGGCGAGACCGCAGCCCTGATCCTACTTGACCTCTCGGCTGCCTTCGACACTATCACCCACCGTACCCTAATCACGAGACTCCACGACGCCGGCATCTGTGACAAGGTTCTGGACTGGATCCACTCCTTCCTCACTGGCCAGACCCAGCAAGTTAGACGACCACCATTCATCTCAGAACCCACAGACTCCAGCTGTGGAGTGTCTCAGGGTTCATCCCTGAGCCCCACCCTCTTCAATGTCTACATGGCCCCCCTCGCAGCAATCGTCAGAAGCCACGGAACTCAACATCATCTCATACGCCCATGACACCCAGCTGATCCTCCCCCTCACTTACGAACCCACAACCGCCAGAACCAGCTGCCTCAAACTCAACTCGGACAAGACCGAAGTACTCATCCTGGGACCCACCACTTCAGCTTGGTATGACCCCGGGTGGCCAGTCGCCCTGGGAGCTTCCACCAACCTGATGGACCACGCAAGTAACCTCAGCATCATACTGGACTCATCGCTCACTATGAACCGCAAAATCAATGCAGTTTCCTCAGCCTGTAAAACATGTCACTGGTGTTCATCCTCTTTGACTCCAGCCATACACTGTTCTACACATAATAAGAATATGTTTCTCCTCAACTGCCGGTCCCTGCCCAAACACCATACGGAACTGGCGTTATTGATTGAGGAGCTTAATCCCGAGGCCCTTTTTCTAACCGAGACATGGCTCCAGTTACAAAATGACCCAGCATTAGTATGGGCCACTCCGCAGGGTTATACCATCAAACGTCTGGATCGCCAGGCAGGTAGAGGTGGAGGACTGGCCATCATATATAGAGATATCTACACATGTCGTGTCACCTCCTCTACCACATTAGCCTGTGAGAGCCTATGCTTTGCCCTTGAACTTTCCCATACCTTCACTTTCTCCGGTATTTTAGTTTATCGACCACCTGGTCCCCTTGGTGATTTCATCACTGACATGACGGATATAGCTGCTAACTTGGTGCTCACCGGAGCAAATCTTACCTTGCTGGGTGACCTAAATTTGCACCTAGACGATCCGTTGGATGGCGCCGCCAATAGCCTCCGCTCAAATCTTCAGGCGATTGGCCTGTCTCAAAAGGGGTTCCATGCAACACATAATAAAGAACACCTTCTAGATCATGTTTACAGTAACCTAGACACCCTTTCGGCTGAAGTACCGATTCCACTACCCTGGACCGATCATTTTTTAATCCCCCTTACCTGGCCCATAAGTACTCCCCCTGCACTACAAACCCAGGACAAATATTGGGGTAGGAAATGGAGCTCTTTATCGCTTCTTAAATGGGAACAAGTCCTTTCTGAACATCCACCCCAGAAAACGAGCAACTCCAATAGGGCAGCCCTTAACTTTGATAATTGGATTTCTGATACTCTCGACCAAGTTCTTCCGAAAGGCTCTCTGCAAGCAATAAAAAGACCCAAAGTTGCTCCTTGGTATTCTCCTGCTCTTAGAACTTTGAAACAAGGATGCCGTAAAGCGGAGAGAGCTTGGAGGAAAGATCGCTCTCAGATGAAGGAATCAGAGTACAGAACTACAATTAGGCACTATAAAAATGAAATAAAACTTGCCCAAGTTGAGTTCTATGGAACCAAAATCACCCGGGCAGCGAACGCTCCTAGAGAAATTTTTAAAATCGCAAAATCTCTTATTTCTCCTCCCTCTGAGCTCCTGGCATCAGATGGTGCACAGGCCCGGTGTGATAATCTCGCCACTTTTTTCTTTCAAAAGATTCAGACCATACATTCCCTACTTTCAACAGGTGGGAAGGACACGGGTCTTACTTCTACGTCAGATCCTGATCGGCCCATGTCCTGTTCACTGGTTACCTTTCCTCTCTTGGATTTCGGTACACTGGATAAAATGGTCCACAAAGTCACTTCTGGATCTCCCAATGACCCGGCCCCTCCGCAGACCTTAGTTAAGGTGATTGATACTATCCGTCCGTACATCTTAGATGTCCTTAACACCTCCATCACCTCTAACTCCGTTCCAGCCCCATGGAAGTGCGCAATGGTCAGGGCCCTGTTGAAGAAACCGAACTTGGATCAGAATAATCTGTCCAATTTTCGTCCCATCTCGCTGCTCCCGTGGATGAGTAAACTGGTGGAGAGACATGTCAATAAGGTCTTAGTGGACTATTTGGAGTCCAATAATCTACTACGTGTCTCCCAGACGGGGTTCCGCCCTCAGCATGGCACTGAAACTGCCCTTCTGGCAGTAACAGAGGCAGCTAGAGCCATAATGGACCAGGGAGGAAAAACAGCCATTATACTACTCGATCTAAGTGCCGCGTTCGACACAGTTAACCATGCCACATTATTACATCGTTTGAAGAGCATGGGTGTGTCGGGCGCGGCCCTTGCTTGGCTGACTTCCTTCCTGGACGAGCGATTTTTTCGGGTGTTTGAGGGTGAGGTGGTATCATCTAAGCATCCGCTTAGTTGTGGAGTTCCTCAGGGTTCCTCCCTGAGCCCCACCCTTTTTAACATTTACATGCAGCCTCTGGAGGAGATAGTCCACCCGTTTGGTGTGCGGATTGTCACCTACGCAGATGATACCCAACTGGTGGTCTCCCTGGACCATTCGGAGGGTTCATCTAACACCTTGGGTCCCTGTCTAGAGGCTGTTGCTAAGTGGATGCAATCCTCCCACCTCAAACTCAATGGGGAGAAGACCGAGATCATGCTATTGGGCAATCCTTCTTTGACCAACTTAGTTTCCATCTGGCCCTCATGTCTCGGTGCCCCCCTCCCCCTAAACCCCTGATAAAGAGCTTGGGAATTTGGCTTGACAAAGCACTGGATTTTTCAGCTCAAGCCAGTAAAACTGCCTCCACATGCGTCGGGTTGATGAAAATGCTCCGCAAAGTGCTCCCTCTGCTCCCAATCCAGGCGAGGAGGATCATGGTGCAGGCCCTGATACTTTCTCGCCTGGACTATGGAAATGTGTTATATCTGGGAGCCCCCGCGGCAGTGGTCAACAGGCTCCAAGTCACCCAAAACTGTGCCGCGCGACTATTGTTCAACATCCCTCGCTGGCAATCAGCCAGGAAGGCTCTAAAAGAACTCCACTGGCTCCCTGTGGCTGCTCGAACGCAGTTTAAGGCCATGTGCATTTTGCACAAATCTTTCCATCGAACAGGCCCTGCTATTCTGCATCCTCTAGTGTTACCTTACACCCCTTCCAGAGCTCTCCGCTCTGGTACACTGCATCTGGCAACCTCGTCCAAAATTAATAAAGCCAGATGGGGCGGGCGTTCCTTCACCCACACAGCGGCAAGGCTTTGGAACTCTCTGCCTCTTACCCTGAGAGAAAACAGCAACCTACTGTCCTTCAGGAAGGCCTTGAAGACCCACTTGTTTGCAAAAGCGAATTAAGTACCCGTTGGCCCGACACAGTAATCAGTCTAAAGCGCTGCGAGGCCTCCGGGTAGTTATGCGCTATAGAAGTGTAATTTTTCATTTCATTTCATTTCAGCCTGCTTCCATACAATCTGCCTGCTTTGAAAGACGTTCAGATGGATCCCCACAGAATCCAGAAAGACTGTCACCGACGAACTCCTCACCAGCAGACTCGACTACTGCAACGCACTCTACGCTGGCGTCACCTGAAACAGCTCCAGAAACTTCAGTACATGCAAAACGTCACAGCCAGACAGGTCCACGACATCCCCCACTGCAGCCGCACCATGCAACACCTCCAGCAACTCCACTGGCTCCCAGTCCTCAAGAGAATCTCTTTCAAGCTCCTCAATCACAGCTACAAAGCTCTACACAACCAAGGACCAGCATACCGGATCCACCGCCTCACATTCTACGTACCCGCCAGACAGCTACGATCCTCCCAACTCGCCCTTGCTTCCATCCCCAGGATCCACAAGACCAGAACGAGAGAAGATCTTTCGCACACTTCACCACCAAGACCTGGAACGCCCTGCCCCTCCAACTCAGGCAATCCGCGTCACTGACTCAATTTAGCAAGGACCTCAAGACCTGGCTCTTTGAATAATCCTCCACCCAGTCCGACCAGTAGCCCCCCCTTCCCCAGCGCTTTGAGACCCTCTTGTAAGTGTAGTCGCGCTATAGAAGATCCTGATTGAGTCATTGTCCTCCCCTGCGCGGTATCATAAACTAACCATGCAGCAGTTGTGGGGCCAACCTCCAGTGTCCCTGTCAGGCCCAGGTTGGTTTGCATGACTTGTAACCTCAGGCAGTGTACGCTTTTTAGGTCTCGCCTAGCGTTGCTGCGCACATGCGCAGCTCGCTCGGCGAGATTTATTGCTAATGAGGAGTTTCAGTAAAGGGCTTGAAGCCCCGCCCCTCATTTCCATTGGCCAGCCTCACCGTTTATTCAGTGGCCTGCCATTGGAAATGAGGGTTTTTGTTTGCCGCCCTTTTGTGAGCGATCCGGACTGGGTCGCCTGCTTCACGGCTGTCGTGAAGCACTTTCTTATCTTTATGGGGCCATGTGTTTAAATAAATGGCCCCATAAAGACAAGAGATCCCCATGCTTCTGCTGCAGCGCAGTCCTCTTTCACCTTCGGGACCGCGCTAGTTAATGAAGGTTCTCACTTTCTGCTCTGAAATCTGTAGCCATTCGTCACGGGCACAGTTTTCCCAGCTCTCACTCCTCCGCTCTCCCCTGACCCTCTAAAAAAAAAACATTGCTCAAAATCTAGCAAAAAATAGAGCGCCTTCCCTTCGCATGAAAGCACTATCCGCGACATTTCAACAAGGACATGCGCGGGAGGCCTTATTTGAGGACAAGTTGCATCCGTTTTCCACAGGTGCCCAGAATACGCATCGGCAGAATTCAGCACTACACAACATACTTCACATTAACATATAGAAAGTAGAAGGGTAACACTTACTAAGTTAATCTTGTGTTCCGCTGCTGTATTATCGGAACCGCCTCTTGTGTCCCCATGATCACGGGTGAGCAGGATTCCAGTGGGGTACAGCGCCCAGTTCAACATCAGAAGGCCTCTTAGCGCTGTGGGCTTGAACGTGAGGCCCATTAGTGAGACTATAACGGAACTCGATGAATGCGGAAAGTCACTTCTGTGTTTTCGGCGAGTCGAGCTGGGTAGGGTTCAGTGAAGGGAGGGGCGGGAGCTGCAGGGGTGGGAGGGTGGGGGGAGCCCGCCAGACCCACGCAGGTGATACATGCGGCATCAGGTGTCGGCACCGTTTGTCGGACGGGTTTCTGAAGCCTGACTCTGCCGCCAGGTGAAAGGCCCCTTCAGGCATGCCATTTTACCTCTTTTCACCACATTCCTTTTCTCTAGCTCCCAGGTGAGGGAGCAACAGTCCACACCGGTACAGTCAGGTCTGTAAACTTCAAGGTCCCGTTTTCTGAGACCTGTCTCTTTGGTCTTTAGCCCACGCCTGTCTCGGCCTTCCTGCCTTTCATCCTCTAACGCATCACTATTAGCGCCTTTAAGTATTGACATCTAACTCTTCCCGGGCCTCCTGCTCTGTTCCCCCGCTGCCCTGACTCTTGTGTCCTCTTCCTATCCATCTCTTCCACCGGACCCGATTTCAAAGTGACTGTCTCATACTTTCCTTGCATCTGTCTCTCACCTTTGTCTCCCATCTGTCACTGCTGCAACACTCATGCTGGCCTCGCAGCTTGTCTCTCAGTACAGTGCACCCTCCAGGAATCGAGTCTCTCTGGAGCCCGCCCTGCCCCCACCAGCCCTTCTGTCTACTTTCTATCAGACCCTATGAGTCCACGTCAAACTCTTCCTCTGCCCAGTCTGTCGCCTCCTCTTCTTCCTCCCATTTCAGCTTGTCTCTTCAGTTTGCACCCCAGTCACCGTCTCTTAATCTTCTAGCGCTGTCTCTTTCACTTATCTCCCCTCTTCCAATGCTGCCGTCGTGCTCGGGCACTAAGTGCCCTTGTCTGTCACCTCTCCTTCTCTCTGCCCTGCTTCGTCTCCCCTTTCTTCCCTCAGTCTCGTGTCTACTCCCTCCTCCCTTGCTCTTTCTCCCTCCATCTCCGCCTCATCCTTCTCTTTCCACCCCTACCACCCTCCTCTCCCTACCACCCTCCTCTCTCTACCACCCTCCTCTCTCCTCTCCCTTTCTGTCCCTAAACCCTTTCGCTCCCTCTTAAGTTCATGCACTCTCTGAAAAGCGGTTACATTCGCCAACAATACTTGTTTTACATTAAAAATGCAATAGGTCTCGCCTTTCATTAAGTTAAAACCATTTGCTTTGCAATACAATACCATTAGCAAAGTAAATGGCTTTAACTTAATCAAAGGCGAAACCTATTGCATTTTCAATGCTTGTTACTCTAAGAGTGTTCAGTCAGTTCATTGCAACCATTCACCTCTCGTGTCTCTTCCCTGCAGGTAGCACAGATTATGAAGAACGAAATGGAGAATGCATTGAAGTTGTCTGTGAAACTAAAAGTGAAAGTAAAAATGGGCCCTAGTTGGGGTGTGATGCAAGACCTTGACCTGTGACCTGGAAGCGGACCGCAGCCAATAATTGACACTGCAAGGACTTAGAACTCCCGCCTTCTTCGGAGGTCACAGCCCTGATGGCACGAGCTAAGGGTGGAGTAGCTGTGAAGACTCAGCATGCATTGCATTATGCACACTGAAGAGGTGTCTCTTTGGTAAAACTGGCAACAGATGCCATTGGTCGCCATTGGTTCATCGCGAGAGATGGCGCCAGGCTTCTAAATTTTACGACAAAAACAAGTATTGACGAGCAAAGTCGTGGAACAGATAAATGGATTTTTGGTTCCTGTCAGCAGAACTTGTTTGGAGCAGCAGGTCTGCTTGTAAAATATGTGTGCAGCTATGAATTGTGATGTGTATGCCCGCAGGGAAGCACACAAAAGGGACACACTGTTCTCACTTAAACCTCGCAGCTGGGCTGCTCTCACTGTATATGTGACAGAAGTTTGGGAAACAAAAGTTTAATATTTAATAATATAATTTTAGTGAGCGAATACTTGAATTTACCACATGAATTATAAAGCTGCAGATATATTGCTACAATGAAATAACTTTTAAATTAAATAAACATTGATTTATCAGTCGCTCTGTTGCGTTTCTGTAAAATAATAATGTAGCCGCAGATGGTACATTTTTCCTTCTTTCCCAAATGAATATCTATCCTTGCAAAGACACTTTTGGGGTGTGCTCGCTGTGAGTCACGTGTATTTTTGTCAAGCTTAATCCAGCGGTGCAGTTCCATCGTGTACATGTTTGGGTCCACAGGCAAGACATATTTTGGGACCCCCTGCAAGGAACAACTTTAAATTTGTTACCAGTGTTTAACTACCTCAAGTCCTTCTTATGCCAACAATATAAAATTATTTCTTCAACATTCAGAAACGGGGGCACGTAAAAACAGCGAAACGTGGAGGCTTCCACCCACCAAACAGTATCAGAGGGTATCTTAAACCTCAGGGCACAAGTCCTAAAAAAGAAGTGGGGGATGCTCCAAGTTAGGTGGTCTCACCGGAAGTGACATCACGACAGGAAATGACGTCACGAAAGGTGGCTTGCACCATCAGACTCATTGCCTCCCCTCGCTCACCCCTTAGATGCGATTGCAGCAGAGAAGCCAGCGCCTTGAGACCCTCATGGGTGAGTAGTGCGCTTTACAAATGATATGATTGATTGATTGATTGATTTAGCGCGTGAGCAGCGTTCTGAATGAGCTCCAATCTCGCCCCAGAGAGGCCAAAGAGTGAATGTGTGGCTCCATTTGCTCCAGTTATCGAGCTCTCAAGTTTTCCACTGTCACGTGGGCGATGTCAGCCAGTCCTGGTTTTACAACTCTCCTTGCTTTGCATTTTGCATAATAGTGTAATAGTAATAAGGCAGGTAAAATTCCAATCGCACAAATCTCTCGAGTCACTGGGTAAAGGGAGATCGACGAGGCGGCCATGCGGCCAAGAAACGCCATCATTGAAAGTCCAGCTTTTGGGCAGTGGGACGACGTCCACGTGGTAAAAACCTTGTGAACTAAGTGCGGCCCCGCCATCCACCCGCGTGGTACCCTGACTCGAGCCCTGTTCAACCTGCATTAATGAACCCATTTATTTTTGAGCTTCCATCCATTTTTTTACATGGATTTCACTGACTGACCTGCCTGTTCCTCACACTGCAGGAAAGACCTGCTAAGGAGATCTTGGTAGATGTTCAGTGGACTAGAGCATCATGTTAACATGCAGCTCTTGAAATTGTAGCTTTAGCCGCTGCTTGAAAGTAATCGCAAACTAATTTATCTTCACATTATCCATTTCTTCTGCAACAACGAAAATCAAAGCAATGCTCCCAGGATTTTCACCATTTTCAGGTGAAATTTGATCGTTTTCTCCCTAATTCCCCGTCTTCCCTTCCTTTTCCTTCCTCTCTTCTTTCCAAGTCTCCACTCCTCTGGCCAGTCAGAGACCTCTGTCCCTACTCAGAGAAATGGCCAGAGAGCTAGAAAGAGCTAAAGGTAGGTAAGGAGAGAGAAGCTGAGCTAAGTAGAGAGAGCTAGAAATAGGGAGAAATAAATGAAGATAGAGGAAGAGTGGGGAGAAATAAATGAAGATAGAGGAAGAGTAGGGAGAAATAAATGAAGATAGAGGAAGAGTGGTGAGAAATAAATGAAGATAGAGGAAGAGTAGGGAGAAATAAATGAAGATAGAGGAAGAGTGGTGAGAAATAAATGAAGATAGAGGAAGAGTGGTGAGGTACACTAGGGAGTGCGGTGGACAGAGAGGTAAAGTACAAAGAGATGGATGAGAGAGACAGAGGGAATGGGCGAAATGATATGGTAACAAGAGTAGTGAGGCTTTCCTTCCCCTGCTCGTGCTCAGCAGCAGGAGGGCAGAATCGTGCCTGGGGTCAGCAGCAGCACTAGCTTGCTGGCAGACCCTGGAAGGCTGTTGCCGGGAGCACTGAGGGCTTCCAGGAGGAGCCCCCCGGTGCATGGAGTCACACCTCCCACACTGGTATCGGTGTTGGGGTATGATTCCAACATGTCTGATTCCAAACATGCTCAGGTTCGGCACAGCCAATATATTGTTAGCCATTGCATAATGACACATGACCACTATATGTATCAAAATGGGTGACTGGACTTATGAAGCCTGGAGAATCACCTCCAGGGTTTGTAGGGGGGTCCTGCTCATGCAGGGCACCCTAACACTTATAACCAAGCACCCTGCCTTCCGGATTGAAAGGTCTACCTACGGGGTGACTTATATATTTTAAGTGCAGTTACCTCAGATATAAGAAAACGTATATCTGTTGTGAGTGGTGCTAGCACCAGCTCACACAGGCTGCAATGGCAGGCCTGTAGTCCCAGTCTGAGTGGTCTCCCATGGGTGGCATATTACATGCTTCAGCCCGTGGGAGACCCCTGGTGTACCTATGCCCTGGGTACCTTAGTACCATATACTAGGGACTTACAAGGTACCAGTAGGCAATTGGGAAGGTACCAAATTACTTACCACAATCAACTTTAGGGAGGAAGCACAGTGACTGGGGTCTTGGTTAGCAGGACCCCAGTCAGACTAGTCCGAAAACAGAAGGACACCAGCAAAAATTGGGGGTGACCATGAAAGCGGATACTACTTCCCTACAGGAGCAGTTCCAGGAGAGCTTATAACTGCCTTGGATGCTTCCCCTGAGAATTCTCTACTTCACATATTGTTCATTTTTAAATAAAATGTCAATTTATTTTCACTGAAATAATTAGGTGACCCATGCAGATACACCCAGTCAATCAGGAAATCAGGGTTTACCCTATCGCACTGTTATTGGCAGCACCAGGCCATGCCCATTTACCAAGCCCATTAGAAAATTCACCAGTGCTTCCTGAGCTTTATCTGGAGGGGAAAGGCATCAAGGGTTTCTCAGAGACTTAAGTCAGCCAAGGGAGGCTGCAGATGGATCACATCATTGTTCTAAGACCTTTTTGGGGTCTGGTTTGGGTGGATAAACAACTAGGCCCCAAAACCCCTATCTCCAGTAAATACTACACAAAAACATGGGACACGTAAATAGTGTTGCAGGGTTTGGTGACATATCCATCCCTCTACATTCCTGTTTGTTACAGTGCGGCCTTCACTCCCTCTCAGGAGGGCCAGGCATTTTATAAGTGGAGAGAACGTGGTTGCAGAATGATTTCAGACTTGAATGAGATTTAAGTCCCCAAGACCTTCCTGCAATATAAGGCAACATTTAACCTCCCTAAGATGGAATGACTTTGCTATGCTCTGATTCAGCATTGGATAACATATCCTTCTGTTTGCTGTGGGGCTACCAGAGACAAGACTCAATTCGAAACACTCTTCCCAAAATTGCTGGGTTCCAAGGGCACAATTGATCACCTATACAAGATGTTGTAAGTGCAGGAAAAACACAACATAGAATAGAAACGCACACTGGGGAAGCAATGCACTTCAGAACAATGGGAGGGATTGGGGTGAGATGTGAACTCATGTTCAATATTGATTCAGGTTAGGGAGATACATTATAAGGTATGGGACAGCTGGTCAAACACCCCCTTCAGACTACAGCATGTGTATTATAATGAGTGTCCTAGATGTTGGCTGGGTTGTGGCACACTAGGATTGGCTCTGCACAATTGGTGCGACTGCTGTCGGGCTGTCCTTTTTGGGAGGGGTTTTTGCAACTGCATTGGTACATACTTGGGTACCCGATACCATTGCACTCAGGGCCATGGTAAAAAGTGAGTGGCCCACTGTGCTTTTAACTCCTGGGGAGTGCTAAATTGACTATTGCTTATAATTGGAAATGTGCAGACTGCACCCTTGTTAGCCACTGGAACCAGAGGATATACTCAATCCTTGCCATGGAACATTTAATGAGCAGTATGAATGGCACCCACCTACAATCTGAAGCCAAGTGGAAACCTGTGTTGGCTGGGTTGAGCAGAGGCCCTTCCAACTCCGTTCTTCCTCCGCAATGGAGGGCCTTAAACTTTTTCAATGAAGATGGCGATCTGTACCTTTCCCCTTTTCTTCCTGTTTATTTTTTTCAGCTATGAGTCCATAAATAGTGTACCCAAAAAGGGATGTTTTATGTGGTGAATAGATGGGGTGGGAGGTTTGCACTTCTGAAGGTGAATTTGCAGAAATGGTGAGGTGGGATAAGGGGAGGGGCAGTAAAATAAAGTTTGGGCGTATGATGATTTGAAATACGTTTGATATAGCACAACTCTCAAGTAATCTTTCATTTGGACTTCCTTACTGTTTATTTGTTACAAGCTATTGTCCATGGATGTATAGGCAGATGGCGTTTATGCAGATGACTTCTATCTAAACATCTGATAAGATTTATACAAAGAAAAGCTGGATTAGGCTGAGAGTGACTAGATACTTACACCTATGCTCTTTCTCAACTTATAAACCACCAGCAATTTACAACAGAGGCAACCCTAAACCGATTGATCCTTCAGCTCGGCAGTGTGGTACTGCCAAATCTAGAGATTCTTTAAGCTAGGACTCTAAGCTGGACAAACTATGTGCGGCTATTAATGCTACAGGAGAGCGCCTGGAGGGCAAGATAGACTCCATTGCAGTTGAGCTGGGCCTGATCTGGGAAGACTCCAAGAAGTTGGCTGGGTGAGTGTCAGCCTTGGAGCAAGCCGTCCAATCCAAACCCTGGAACCAGAGGCCCAAGCCACAGCATGCCGTCTAACTGATCTGGAGGCACAAATACAGAGGTTGGTTGCATGACTGGATGACTAGGAGGGGAGGGCTCGTCGCAACAACATCAGGGTTGTCGGTCTGCTTGAGGGAGTAGAGGGTGAACCAAACCAGCCCACTAGGCAACAAGCGGCTGCGGAGTGAACCAGAGCAATGGAGGTGGTGGCTTCAATGCATTTCAGTGTGAGCTCCCTACACCTGGAAGCTTGATCCTGTTTTTCTTGTTTACTTTATTTGATCTTGACAGTTGTATAAAAAAATGCAATAAACAAATCAAAAAAGTCTAGTGTCCGGTGTAGCTCAGCCTGGTGACCAGCCCAGGCAAGAGGAATAAGTTAGCAGCCAGATTGTTTCTTAACGACATGCTAAGTCAAGCGACTGTGTACTTTTAGTGGTTGTAGAAAAAGAATAAAAAATCTTGCCTCTTACAAACTATACTTTAGGAAAATCAAAACCCAAATCATTAACAAAATTGTGGTTTCTGATTGATATGTTTCTACCTGCAGATTCCGCACTTTTGGAATCTCCTCCTTTTGCCGGGCTAGATCTGTAAATTTTAATTTGCTCTTCTTTGCAGATAGGCGGTGCCTTTCCTCTGGTTCTACTACGATATGACATCAACAAGTCATGTAAGGTCCACCCATGGTACACTGGCATCAGTTCTTTTTCATCACCTTTTTGTGTGCATCTGAAGTTGCTCTCCTCACAACATATCCTGCAGAATGTATCTTTTGCAGTGTTTAGCCTCAAAATCTCAGGATTTTAATCATGTTGATACTGTTATTAGCAGATGTGGCTCTCGGACCAGTACAATGTTTTCCCTTGGGGCTGGGGTCCAAGTAGAACAGTAGGTCATGCAAGAAATGTGTTCCAAGCAAGATTAGATTAGGATCAGGCGGCAAAGCTCTTCATTTCATGGGTCCATGATAAATGATGGACCCATCACTGGTCAGGCCAAGGTATTGCGTCGGCTCCTGCTGCGACTCGCCTTCTACCAGCAAATTTGTAACTGCGGGCTGCTTCAAAGGACAAGCACAAGCCCAGAAAAAAACACAGTAAGCACCAAGAAAGCAACTATTTGGCTTCACAAAGTTGTTATTGCTCAAGGGCTAGGTCCTCCAGTTGGCGGGTTTAGTCTCCAGTTCCAGCCTTGCCGCCGTACCCAGAACCAGTCTTGGTGGAGATAAGGTCGGCGCCGGCTCTGGACCCAGCACCCTTGCTGTATTTCTGAAGTTTCCAGCTGATGGCGCTGGCCCCGCACAGATTGCAGTTTTCACCCAGCCTATGCTGGCCCTTTTGTGCTCCAGCCTCGCTAGCTCTGGTGCGCTATGCACATGCAGGCTCTAAGAAACCATTGGGGCCTCTTACCAGAGTTTCACCAGCAGCTCCCTCCCTGTCGGCTCCACTCAACCTCCTCTTGAGATCCTTTTAGCACCAAATGGAACTCTTCCTCCACCAAAGCCCTTGTTGGGCACCCCATCACCAACTTAGTTTAAATCCAGTGCAGAGTAGCTCTAATTTTCTAGACCGTGGCCTTCCTAGTCTCAACTGTTGAAGGAAGAGTCCTCCTACAGGCCGTTGCTCGGGATGAGTATTATGGCTGACTTGAGGGGATTTTAGGATCAGGTTCATATCCTATTCAGATGCTCAGTATTATTCATCTTGATAATGATGACATCAGTGAGGCAGGCAATCTACTTCCCCATATGAAGACTGATAGTGATGACTTCAGTGGGTGCTTGGATACCGCTTGGAGTGTCTTTCGGGTCCTCCTCCGAGGATGTCGCCTCGTTCACAGCTGTCCTATGCAAAGCAGCGGAGGGATCGTTAAATTACCTTTACCGGTAGAGGCAACTAAAACTAACCTCCTCACAGAAGCCCTGCATCTTCTGCACACAGCCTTTACTTTCTTTAATGAAGCGCTAATGGATCCCATTTTGGTCACCTGGAGCAAACCAGCTTTTGGTCCTGCAGTGACCTGCCAGGGCATACGTTGTCATCATCCAACTGCTGGAGGCCTGAAGTTTTCCTGAAGTTTTTAACAGCAGACCCCTCTCCGGGGAATCTTTTGTTCTGGGTTCCTCTTCCTCGAAACAGAACACTGGCTCTATTCCTTCTACTAGAAACAGCAACTCAGAAGAATTGAGACAACAGGAAAGAAGGTCTTCTCTTAAGGGAGCCTTGCCTTCTGTTCTACAAACTCAGCTTGCCTTTTGGCATGTTGCTCCCATGCTGTGTGGAAAATGGCACATCTTTTTGCTGGGGTCATGTGCTTTGGGCAAGAAGTGGCCCTGGATCCTCCACTGAGGCCTGGACACGTGGGTTTAGTGATGCAGTCCATGGGCTCCTCCACAGCCTCCATCTGCCTTGCTTGGCAGTAGTCTGTCTGTTTTTCCGGTAACCTACAAGTTTTCCTTATGGACATGCCCTTTGATGGAGCAGGCCTCCAGTGAGAATGCTAACTCAGCACTGGAATACTTCAAACACTTCCGTAATTGGGACTGGTACAGCAAGTTCAGAACTAACCCTGGGTGAAGTACTACGCTACGCTCGCGTAGTTTGCGCTACTTCGCACTACGCGAATTGCTTGTAGCACAGTGCAAACACGCATAGCGGTCATTTTTTGCTTGCTCGTGGTCCTCAAGATCAAGTTGGCGACCACGAGCAGAATGACATCCCGGTGAGACTTTTTCCTCCTTGGCGATCAGCAACATCAAGTTGCCGATCACGAGCGTGGAAAACAAACCTCCCGGCGAGCTTCTCAACGCGGGGAGGTCAGGTTTCTCATTGGGAGTGGTCGCATATGCTCGCGACCGCTCGCGATGAGAAACTACCGGTCCGCGTTGAGAAAGCTGCCGCTCGAGTAGAAATCTACTCGAGCAGCAGAAAACGACCGCTTGCACTGTGCAAGATGCAGTTTGCACTGATTGCACAGTGCCGGATGCTTGTCCGCACTGTGCAATCAGTGCGAACAGCATTTTGCGTAGCTCGCGCAGTGCGAAGTGCACTTCGCGTAGCTACGCGTAGCGCTACTACGCAAATTACGCCTATCATCAGAGCTACGAGGCACAGAGGCAGCGCCTTCTCATCCTGGGCACCCTACCATTGGAATAGGTTACCTTTATCCGAGCATGTACGGACTTCACTACATTAAAAAAACTCTTGAAAACCTGGCTTTTCTCTCAGTAGGCGAATCTCTCTCTACACCCACAATGCAATGGCGCCTAGATATCCCTGTGGGGATGATTTGTGCGCCTAACAAATGCATCGAATAAATATTCTCCATGGCTACTCTTTCGCAGGCGCCAGCCCCCACAGTAAGTGCAGCAGGCAAACCAGTATTTCGTAGCCACTGAGGGCATGGTGCGTCGAAATGCTGTGGGTTCAGCATCTCTAGTCCTCTTCCCCAGTCTCCCCC
Organism: Lissotriton helveticus; assembly: GCF_964261635.1. NCBI lineage: Eukaryota > Metazoa > Chordata > Amphibia > Caudata > Salamandridae > Lissotriton > Lissotriton helveticus. The sequence goes on from NC_136069.1 coordinate 66,924,716, forward strand.
ACATCACCTCTTTAACTCCCCATTGAGGGGGGGTGTCTTCATTTGTCACACTGGCAACCCACCACCACAGACCAGTGGGCACTGGGCTTGGGAAAAGACATTTCCAATAAACACTGGAAGAGTATTCTACAAGTTGAAAGGGGCTCCAGTAATCCTAGGTTTCATTCCACCCCATTTAACTACCTATACCGGATGTACAGAATTCTGAAACTTATAAAATGTATTTTTCCGGGTGCCCCGTCCGAGTGCCCCAGAATTCGCCATCTTGAGGTAGATTTCTCCCACATGGTGCGGGAAGGCCCAGGTAGCCACCGCACTTGGGGGGCGGTGGTTGAGAATGTTTCGGGGGTGGTGGAACGCACTACACTCCACCCCTGACACCGGAAGTATGGCCTCTGGGTCTACTCACAAGGCCTAAAAGGAATGGAAGACTGCGTGGATGGGAGCTTGCTGCAGGCAATGTTTGTTTTCAAATCAGGGAAATTAGCAGTAAAAACTGGCCCAGCAGACCATAACACAGGTCCACACGCAGCCCCAAAAACGTGCTCACTCTCACACATGGCGCGTTGTGCGCTGCCTGTTTACCCATGGAGGCCAGGCTGACCCCCGCCCCCTGCAACTGGACATTTCGCAACGGAATGTATTAGTATACAGGGCCCATCACGAAATCAGAGATTTGTACAAATAGTCAATAAAATGTTATAACACTGCATGCAACCTGCCTTTTTATGCATCGGGACCTGTCTCTTCATACATCGGACCTGTCTATTTACACAGGGGAACCTTTCTCTTTACATATCGGGACCGTTCTCTGGGCCTGTCTCTTTATACATCAGGCCCTGTCTCTTGACCTGTCTCTTCATACATGGGGGGGGTCTCTTATACCTCGGGCCCCGTCTCTTTGGCTCCAGACCTCGTGCTCGGCCCCAGCGGGTGCTCCAGTCCGGCCCCGCGGCTGGTGCTCGGACCCGCTCCCGGCTCCAGCCTCGCCGCAGCCCCGCGGGCGGAGCAAAGCTGCTCCAGATGCGCCCGCGGCAGAGTTTTAATAAAGTATAAATAGCCTCAGCCGGAGCCGCGGCCTCGACGGACGCAGACGCCGCGGGTCCTGCTCGGCCCCGCGGCGGGGGCGCGCCTCTGCTCATTTGTTTTGAATTAGGGCCTAATTGTAATGGATTCGTCTATTTTGTTTATCAGAAGAGGTTAAGGGTGGTGTCAGTCATGCGCCGCGTTCCTGTCTGCTCCGGCATAAACAGCGCCGCGCTGATGCCAAGGAAAACCGCGTGCAACATTCACCTGCATAACTGGGAAGGTGTCACACCAGGCTGGGTTACTAGTGTCACCCTTGTGTACGTGCACTACTCCTGCCCTTGACCCAGACTACTCCTGCCCTTGACCCAGACTACACCTGCCCTTGACCCAGACTACACCTGCCCTTGACCCAGACTACTCCTGCCTTTGTACCCAGACTAGTCCTGCCCTTGACCCAGACTAGTCCTGCCCTGGACCCAGACTACTCCTGCCCTGGACCCAGACTACTCCTGCCCTTGACCCAGACTACTCCTGCCCTGGACCCAGACTAGTCCTGCCTTTGTACCCAGACTACCCCTGCCCTTGACCCAGACTACTCCTGCCCTGGACCCAGACTAGTCCTGCCTTAGTACCCAGACTACCCCTGCCCTTGACTCAGACTACTCCTGCCCTGGACCCAGACTAGTCCTGCCTTTGTACCCAGACTACCCCTGCCCTTGACCCAGACTACTCCTGCCCTGGACCCAGACTAGTCCAGCCCTGGACCCAGACTACTCCTGCCCTGGACCCAGACTACTCCTGCCCTGGACCCAGACTACTCCTGCCCTTGACCCAGACTAGTCCTGCCCTGGACCCAGACTAGTCCTGCCCTGGACCCAGACTAGTCCTGCCCTGGACCCAGACTAGTCCTGCCTTCTTGACCCAGACTACCCCTGCCCTTGACCCAGACTACTCCTACCCTTGACCCAGACTAGTCCTGCCTTTGTACCCAGATTAGTCCGGCTTTTGTACCCAGACCAGTCCTGCTTCTGCACCCAGACTAGACCCACCTTCGTACCCTTACTAGTCCTGTTTTGGTACCCAGACTAGGCCTGCTTTTGTACCCAGACTAGACCTGGTTTTGTACCCAGACTAGACCTGGTTTTGCACCCAGACTAGACCCACCTTTGTACCCTGACTAGTCCTGTTTTGGTACCCAGACTAGGCCTGCTTTTGTACCCAGACCAGACCCACTTTTGTACCGTGACTAGTCTTGTTTGGGGACCCAGACTAGACCTGCTTTTGTACCCAGACTAGACCACCCTTGGTACCCAGACTAGACCACCCTTGGTACCCAGACTAGAACACCCTTGGTACCCAGACTAGACTCACTTTTGTACCCTGAGTAGTCTTGTTTGAGGACCCAGACTAGTCCTGATTGTTTACCCAGACTAGTCCTATTTTGGTACACAGACTAGGCCTGCCTTTGTACCCAGACTAGTCCTGCTTTTGTACCCAGCCTAGCCCTCATTTGGTACCCAGCCTAGTCCTGCTTCTGTACCCATACTAGACCCACATTTGTACCCTTACTAGTCCTGTTTTGGTACCCAGACTAGGCCTGCTTTTGTACCCAGACTAGTCCGGATTTTGTACCCAGACTAGTCCGGCTTTTGTACCCAGACTAATCCTGCTTTGTACCCAGACTAGTCCTGCTTCTGTAGCCAGACTAGTCCTGCTTCTGCACCCAGACTAGAACCACCTTTGTACCCTTACTAGTCCTCTTTTGATACCCAGACTAGGCCTGCTTTTGTACCCAGACTAGACCCACTTCTGTACCCTGACTAGTCTTGTTTGGGGACCCAAACTAGACCTGCTTTTTTACCCAGACTAGTCCTGATTTGGTACCCAGACTAGTCCTGCTTCTGTACCCAGACTAGACCCACCTTCGTACCCTTACTACTCCTGTTTTGGTACCCAGACTAGTCCTGCTTTTGTACCCAGCCTAATCCTGATTTGGTACACAGCCTAGTCCTGCTTCTGTTCCCAGACTAGACCCACCTTTGTACTCTTAGTAGTCCTGTTTTGGTACCCAGACTAGGCCTGCTTTTGTACCCAGACTAGTCCGGCTTTTGTACCCATTCTAGTCCGGCTTTTGTACCCATACTAGTCCGGGTTTTGTGCCCAGACTAGTCCTGCTTTTGTACCCAGACTAGTCCTTCTTTTCTACCCAGACTAGTCCGGCTTTGGTAACCAGACTAGTCCTGCTTTTGTACCCAGACTAGTCCTGCTTCTGCACCCAGACTAGACCCACCTTTGTACCCTTACTAGTCCTGTTCTGATACCTAGACTAGGCCTGCTTTTGTACCCAGACTAGACCCACTTTTGTACCCTCACTAGTCTTGTTTGGGGACCCAGGCTAGACCTGCTTTTGTACCCAGACTAGTCCTGTTTGGGGACCCAGACTAGGCTTCCTTTTGTACTCAGAGCAGACCTCCTTTGGTACCCAAACTAGACCCACTTTTGCACCCTGACTAGTCTTGTTTGGGGACCCAGACTAGTCCTGCTTTTTTACCCAGACTAGTCTTATTTTGGTACACAGACCAGGCCTGCCTTTGTACCCAAAATAGTCCTGCTTTTGTACCCATCCTAGTCCTGTTTTGGTGCCCAGCCTAGTCTTGTTTTGGTACCCAGCCTAGTCTTGTTTTGGTACACAGCCTAGTCCTGTTTTGGTACCCAGCCTAGTCCTGCGTTTGTACCCAGTCTAGTCCTGCGTTTGTACCCAGTCTAATCCGGCCTTTGTACCCAGACTAGACCTGTTTGCACCTAGACGCTTGTGCCTTTTTCAGCTTACACATAGTTTACGACCTATTCTAGCTCTCCCAAAGTTCACAAACTAAGAACTGGTGGCCACTCGTTCTACAAATAGGTTGCCAAACTCTGGAATTCTTTACTGTTGCCATTCACGCCTCAATTCTAACCAGCTTGCTTATGTAAACGCCTTAAAAACTTGGCTGTTTCCAGACTAATAGTCCTTTATCTGTCTACTGCTAATGGCGATTTAGTGCCAGGATACCCCAGAAGGCAGTTGCACACTCTAAAAAGCATTTTAAAATAAAGTAGTTGGAGGAATAAGTCAATCCTATAGCATTTGTATAGTGCAGCACTGTCACCCGTGGGTATAAATGGGTGCTGAGGGAGCGACGCCTCAGTCGAAGACCCAGGTCTTGAGGTTCTTTCTGAAATCCTCCAGGGAGGGTGCTGTTCGGATATGGAGGGGCTTGACAGCGATTTAGTTGAAGGATTGGCCCCTGCTGCAGCTGCGGCAGATGCAAGGGGTGTGCGCTAGCTCGGCAGGGCATAGGTGTATTGCGGGTCAATGGAAAGTCAGTCGATGGTTGACGTAGATCGGTCCTAGGTCATGTAGGGCTTTGTAGGAGTTGAACGGTCATCCTTCTCGATGGGGAACCAGTGGAGGTGTCTGAGGTGGGGTTGATGCGGGTCCTTTTGGGGAGTCTGGCTGCCGCATTCTTTATGGTCTGGAGTCGTCTGAAGAGCTGGGTGGAGATGCCAGCGTAAATGGCGTTGCCGTAGTCGAGGTGGCTAGTGACAAGGACCAGAGTGACGTTTTTTCTGGTGTCGGTTGGGATCCATCAGAAGATTCCACGGAGAGTGTGAAGGGTGTAGAAGCAGGTGGATGCAACTGCATTCAATTGCCGTTTCATGGTCAGTTTGCTGTCATGGATGATGCATAGGTTCCGGGCAGGGTCTGCTGGTGTGGGTCCGAGTTCCTTTGGCCATCAACAGCTGTGGTTCGAGATGGAAGTGTTCTTCCTGCAGATCAGTACTTCTGTTTTGTCGGAGTTGTGTTTAAAGCAGTTTTCCCTCATCCAGTTGGCTATATTGGTCTTGGCATTGCAGAAGTTAGTTCTGGTGGTAGAGGGGTCTTCAGAGAGGGTAAGATGAGTGTTGCCTGCGTAATATTCAGGGCACGAGTCGGGGTACCACGCGGGTGGACGGCATCCCCCCACTTATTTCCGAGGGTTTTTCAGGGTGGACGCCGTCCACCCTGCTAAATCAAAACCGCGTCCACCATTAAAAAAACGGGAGCGCGGCGCGCACACAGTAAATAAAGCATTTCCGTAATTTGAACCGGGCACAGCTTGCCCCCACCTCCCTTCTTGACTCCGAGGCTGTATGAAAGCTCCGACCCCCAGAAGCAGCAGCACTGTAGAGGCACAGCGGGATGGCAGCCGTCACACCTCCAGCCCTTGATGAGCTGTTAAGAGGTGCGTGAAGGTGACAGAGGGAGGTGCTGCAGGTTCAGGAGCAGGGCATCCATTCGCATGCAAACAGCCCTGAATGCGTCTTGTATCTGCTATTTAGAGCGGGGCTCACACATTCCATTTCTACCCAGGGCCCCAAACATCCTAGACTCGGCCAGATTACACCCCTGATTACACCGAGGCAGCACCTGCTTCTCTTCACCGAGCTTAATTACTGTCCCTAATTTGTAAGCAAACCTCGGTTCTTCAAACATGCATAATGTAATACAATAAAGAAATGGCACAATCGCACCCACACTGATGAACAAAGTATGGAGGACAATCAGTTCAATCAGTTCTCTTAGAGTATCTTCTGTAAGTACTGTATATCACAGTGGGGGGTGGCATTTTGGACATAGAGCCTGTCTTCTCGTTGTCTTGTGCAGGAGGGAGCGAGAAGCCCAAGATGATACTAGAATACTGCATGCCCACCCTGGTGGATCACCTTCCCTCTCCTGTGATGACTCCTGCTCCTGTCCCCCCATGTTGTGGCTCCAGTCCACCCCCGCCTGTGATGGCTCCTGTCCCCCATGTGGTGGCTCCAGTCCACCCCCGCCTGTGATGGCTCCTGTCCCGCATGTTGTGGCTCCAGTCCACCCCTGCCTGTGATGGCTCTTGTCCCCCCCTGTGGTGGATCCTGTCTCCGCCCTGGGTGGCTTCTGTCCCAGTCCTGGAACGGCCCCTGCAGCGAGGGTGAAGTTCTTGATGGGCCTCTTCTCAAAAGGGCTCAGCTCAAAATTAATATGGAAAGGTGGGCGAGTGAGTAAGTGAAGGGATGTGTGAATGGCTGGATGAATTAGTGAAAGGGTGAATGGATGAATGAAAGATTGAATAAATGGATAATGAGAGAGGATAGATGGATTGATGAGTGAGGGGAAGGATGGAGAGAAAATGTAAATAGCTGGATGTATGGGTGGAAGGGTAGCTGGATGATTGATGAGGGGAAAGATGGATGAGGGGAAGGATGAGGGATGGAGGGGAAGGATGGATGAGAGGAAGGATAAATGGATGAGGGGAAGGATAAATGGATGAGGGGAAGGATGGATGGATGGAGGGGAAGGATGGATGGATGAAGGGCAGGATAGATGGATGGGATGGGTGGATTGGTGAGGGGAAGGATGGATGAAAGGAAGGATGGATGAAGGGAAGGATGAAGGATGGATGGATGGATGGGTGAGGGGAAGGATGATGGATGAGGGGATGGATGGATGGATGGAGGGGAAGGATGGATGGATGGGATGGATGGATGGGTAAGGGGAAGGATGGATGGATGAAGGGCAGGATAAATGGATGGGATGGAAGGATGGGTGAGGGGAAAGGATGGATGGATGACAGGAAGGATGGATGAGGGGATGGATGGATGGATGACGGGAAAGGATGGATGATGAGGGGAAGGATGGATGGATGGGTGAGGGGAAGGATGGATGAAAGGAAGGATGGATGAGGGGAAGGATGGATGGATGACGGGAAAGGATGGATGATGAGGGGAAGGATGGATGGATGGATGGATGGATGATGAGGGGAAGGATGGATATATGGATGGATGATGAGGGGAAGGATGGATGGATGGATGATGGGGTGGGTGAAAGGATGGATGATGAGGGGAAGGGTGGATGGATGGATGATGAGGGGATGGATGGATTGATGATGAGGGAATGGATGGATGATGAGGGGGTGGGTGAAAGGATGGATGGATGATGAGGGGAAGGATGGATGGATGATGAGGGGAAGGATGGATGGATGATGAGGGGAAGGATGGATGGATGGATGATGAGGGGAAAGGATGGATGGGTGATGAGGGAAAAGGATGGATGGATGATGAGGGGAAGGATGGATGGATGATGAGGGGGAAGGACAGATGGATGGATGGATAGATGATGAGGGAAAAGGATGGATGGATGATGAGGGGAAGGATGGATGATGAGGGAAAAGGATGGATGGATGATGAGGGAAAAGGATGGACGGATGTTGAGGGGAAGGATGGATGGATGATGAGGGGATGGATGGATGGATGATGAGGGGAAGGACGGATGGATGGATGGATGGATGATGGGTGTGTGAAAGGATGGATGGATGGAGAGTGGGTGAAGGGATGGATGGATGGGTGGGTGAAAGGATGGATGGATGGAGAGTGGGTGAAGGGATGGATGGATGGATACGTGGGTGGGTGAAAGGATGGATGGATGGATGATGAGTGGGTGGGTGAAAGGATGGATGGATGGATGATGAGTGGGTGGGTGAAAGGATGGATGGATGAGTGGGTGGGTGGATGGTGGATGGGTGAAAGGATGGATCAGTGGATTGGATGGTGGGTGGGTGAAAGGATGGATGAGTGGGTGTGTGGATGGTGGGTGGATGATGGGGGGTAGGTGGATGTGTGAAATGATGGATGGATGGATTGATAAGTGCAAGGGTGAATGAATGGACATATGAGTGAAAGGGTGGGTGTAAGTATGGATGAGTGAGTGAAAGGGAGAGTAGATGGACAAAAGGATGAATAGATGTGTGAAGGAGTGAAATGATAGATGGATGAGTGATAGGGGCAATGGATGGATTCATGAGTGGATGAGTAGATGGATGGATGGGTGGGTGGATGGATGGAAGGAAGGAAGGCTAAGTGAAAGGGTCGATGGAGAGAGAAAGGGAGGATGGATGGATGACTAAAAGAGTGGATGGGTGGAAGGATTAGTAAGTGAAAGGATGGCTGGATTGGTGAAAGGGTAAATGGCTGAATGGATGAGTGAATGGATGGATGGGATGAAGAGTGGATGGATAAGTGTACAGATGGATAGGGTGAAAGGGTGGATGGATAATGGAGGATGAGTGAAAGGATGGATGAGGGGATGGATGAAGGGATGGATGAGTGAAATGATAGATGGAAGGATACATGATGGATAGGTTTGCAAATGGTTGAATACTTTTGGAAATGGCTGGGCTTACTTATATACTATTGCACAACCTCTGATGTGTCTGTAAAACGTACCTATTGTCCTAAAGTTTTGTCCTGAATTTTGACCTCCTGTCCTGAATTTGTGTCCTGAATTTTGACCCTTTGTCCTGAATTTTTACACTCACCGTCCTGAATTTGCACCAATGCCAGTTGGTCACCCTAATTCTTTGTGCGGTAGAACCAAGGCTCTTTAACACAGCAGCATGAGAGTGACGAGAGAGAAACCTGGCAGAGTGCTGCCAAAGAGCTCTCCCACTCAGAATATTTCATTATTCAAGTGATCGTGAACAATTAAGGGTAAACTGAGATGTGAAAAACTAAACACAATGCGATGCGGCTGCACGAGACTTGAGGAGTTAATTAAGTATTAGTACTAGCAAGTGTGCTGTAAGTTAAATGAAAACATTTTACATGCACTGTGCGCCTCGTGCGTGTAGAATCAGAGTCCCACTAGACCCGGCCCTGCCAATTAAGTGCCGGCGCTAAGCACTGGCACAAATTACGCCCTGCATTGAACAATTGACACCAGGCTACAAAATGTAAGTAGTATGATGGTGTACCCTTGTGTGTTCTTCCGTGTGTCGCTGTTTCCACATGGAATGTTTAATGATGACAGCAACGCCCCCTTCTAGTTTGTGTTGTTGGTCTGAATTGTATAATTTTGTGGAATGGGGAGGTGTAGGATGGTGCTGGATTGTTCATTTAAACATGACTCCATGATGACGTCTGACTTGGCATTACGTATGTCAGTATATTTTTAATTTAGGCTCAATCCTGTCAGTGTTTGGATAATTGCACTACTGGATAGGGGGGCACAAAGTTTTGCAAAGGTTCTGCCCGCTTTCTTCAAGGGGTCCCCACAAAATGACATCATGAGCTAGGCCCACCCCGATTTTATAGTAAGTAGTCTCTGTAAAGGGGGAAACAACCATTACAATGCATGAGTCATAATCGGCCCTTTTTTTAGGAACTATCACAAAAATAAACAGTATTAATACAAAGTAAAGCAATGTTTATATTTTGTTGCACTGAAGTAAATTAAGGCAAATAAGTCAAACTAAAATATACCAAAACTAAATACATTTCCTAAAATAAATAGAAATAAATAAATCTGCTAAAATAAATACAATGGCCAGTTAATATATCTAAAATTTAGGCATTGACCCAAGCTAATGCCCCGGCAGCTCCATTGTCTTCAGCCAAGATTCCCAATGTTAGACTAATGTTCTGATTTGTTACCTTTGCTGCAAATTGTAAAGCGTTCTGATATCCTTCGGGATCAAGTTCGCGCTATATAAAACTTTATAAATAAAATAAATAAATCTAGCCACAGCTAGAGAGAGGCAGCTGGGACAAAACTATTTAATACAGAGTCGCTAGTTTACAATAGGTGGGGAGATAACATATAACACTCATCAATAGAATAACGTGAATATGGAGCCCTACTGTGTGTAATAGTCATTGTCGAGTGTGGGAAGCAGCCTCTCTGGGAACCTGTAATGTATACTAAATCTTGCAGTCAAACCTTCCTGTAGCGTTTTGAAAATGTGTTCATGTCACCTTCGCCAAACTTCATCCACATTTGGGCTGCTAATTCCTCCATGCAGGGACCTTAAGTCACAGGCTTAAGTACCAAGCAGCTTCAATTGTTAAATCTTGCATTATATGCAAATGATAGATCTGCCTTACATGTGATGTCACTTCCTGCTGTGATGCCACTTCCTGTTGTGATGCCACTTCCTGTCGTGATGTCACTTCCTGTCATGATGTCACTTCCTGTGACCACGCCTACCTTGGAGAGTCCCCCCACTTCTTTTTTTAGGACTTGTGCCCTGGTAATATTATTTAGAGGCCGTGGGATCTGACGATGTCTGCGAGGGGGGTCATGTAAGTATTGAAGTGGGTGGGGCTGAGGGATGACCCCTGGGGTACGTCGCATATGCGGTCCCTGGGTTTGGAGGTAAAAAGAGGCATCCGGATGCTCAGAGTGTGCCCTGTCAGGAAGGAGGCGATCTACTTGAGGGCGTTGTGTCGTATGCCAATGTTGTGGGTCTGTTGCTGACGGTGTGATGGGAGACTGTGTTGAATGCTGCCGAGAGGTTGAGGTGGATAAGGGCTGCAGTCTCTCTGTGGTCAAGGAGGATTCTGATGTCATCTGTGGTGGCACTCCGGGCAGTCTCAGTGCTGTAGTTGGCACTGAATCCTGATTGGGAGGCACCAAGTAGGTGGGAATGGGAGCTGGAAACATCAAAAAGTGTATCCGTGTGGTGTATAACCCAATCTTATCGGATCTATTTTTCCCCATTAGATGGGAACTTGTGTCAATCTGTTGCTCAGTGATGCCTGGGCCCTTAGTTCTTACTGGCTAGCATCGCCGATAATACTTTACATTTATGCATTTCAAGCTACATGGCAAACAAACTCAACCCCTCTGTATAAGTAAGAGTAAGCAGAGGCTTCGCGTTCATCGAGCGCGTCATGTCTACTGACAAGTGGAAGGCTGTCTTATGCTATCGGACCTATACCCGGAACAGCGGTTTCTAACATACCCGGAAGCAGTGGACTCTTTTGAGTTGGGATCGGGGCAATTTTTGAACTATGCCAAAATTGCGGCAACGGCGCGACAGCTATGGCCTACATTCCCGGAAGCCCCGGAACCCACACGTACCCTGATCACGATGATTTCCATGGCGGGAGGGCGGAAACTGGTCACACACTTGTGTAGGGCTTTAAGGGAAGATAGAAAAGGTGCACCTTTCAAAGTGGAGGGTAAATGGCAAGAGGTGAGCCCGCAGGAGATTACACCACGGGAGTTGGAGGAAATTCATGAGGGAGTACGCAAGGTGGCGGTCACCAACAGATACAATTCAATATGGTTCATATGACATACCTGTCCCCCAAGCGCCTACACACTATTGATAGTTCAAGAGACCCGAGGTGCCCCAGATGGCACTGTGAACGGGCAGATTTCCCACACATGGTTTGGTCATGTCCGACAATCCAGGTATTTTGGACAGCAATCCTGGAGGACCTTCATAGAATTACGGTATAGAGGGTTGCCATGGAGCTACGTACTTGTATCCTGGGATTGATCCCCCTAGATCCTAAATGCAAAACCAGTAGGAAGTTCCTGGTAGTAGGGCTGGTGACGGCTAGGCGGCGAATAGCAATCCACTGGCTGACACCACATGGGCCGCAAATAGCGAGATGGAAGACGGACTTGAAGGAATGGGCATTGGCGGAGGAAGGGCACAAACGTAGTACTAGAAGGGATGCCAAACTCCCCGGGGGTATTGCAGGCATGGGGGTAAATGGTCCGGGAGATAGGAGCAAGCTCCCCAAGTTCTACACAGACAGAGGCGACGGGGAATGGACAGGAGGGAATAGAATCCCCCAGACGAGAGGATACCCTGATTGAACCGTTGTTAGCTAGACGTCTAGGTGGGTGGGCCCAGTGGGGGCAAGGAGGGGGGGAGGGGGTGTTGGTTACAAGTTGAAATGATTATTAACGACAATGTTCTTGCTGATTGTTGGTTTGGTAACTACTTCAGTGGAAACCCACACTGGTTTAATAACCTTTGAGCAGGGATTGTATTGCACATTGTTTGGGGTGGCCAATGGGCTGTAATTGTTGTCATTTGTGAAGTATACCCAAAAAACTGCAATAAAGAAAGTAAAAAAAAAAAAAGAGTAAGCAGAGGCAAATCCATCTTCTGACGAGGTAAGGGGAGCACCCCCTAATGCCAGGAAGGACCTTCTGAACTGGGTCATTAACTTCTGTCACAATTTACTTGCCATCCGTCCTGAAGCAGAGTCTCCTCCGAAGGGGAGACTTGTCCCTTCAGGGGAGACCTCTTCATCAACCCCAGACTCCACCCTGAGCAGCAGGTATGTGCTGCACAGGCTTCTCTACTAGGCTGCATCCTCTTGCACCCTCCTCTCACATGATCGTCTTCGGTGTTTTTTTGTCAAAGAAAATGCTTTTATGTTTTTTTGCAAGTTAATATGTCGCAAACTCGACCCAAAAGATTTGGAGCACTTTACTTGAGCACCAGTTACATTTCACAATGACACATTCATTTTTCAAACTGGTGTTACAGAAAGATTAGACTATGTAAACATGCTGTAGGTAGGAACTACGAAGAAGTTAGCCAAGTAGCTCCTGTCTGGGGTTGGGGATCTATGTTTTAATGATTGGTAGTGGGCAAAATTAATTTAGGCATGACTTTTAGTGGAGGCTTCTGCGCACTATCGATGATAGAAGATGGCAGGGGCGGCTCCTCTAATAGGGCGGAGGAGCATCGCCCCACTGCTTTCTAGCAGTATGAGAAGCAGAAACATAAAAGGGTAATACCTTCCAGTCATTACCATTTTATGTCTGGCTGCTGGTGTGAGAGTGGGTGGGGCTGCTCTGCTATCAGGGCAGGGGAGGAGTAGTGGTGTCCCCACTCCTGAGTGCGCAAAGACTGTTTGGTCGGCCAAACCAGTCATGCGCACTGTGCCCTTCTTTGAAGAACATGGCATCCCCATAAGCTGCTGGCTGGGCAGCATTCCGACCAATCACAACGTTGCATGCAGAGTTGTGATTGGCCTCGGGGAGGGAGCCTGGCTGCCTGCTTCCTGTTCCTGCCAGAGGCAGGATAGCAGGAGCAGTGAAGACGCGGGACCCAGCAAGTGGAAAGGTAGGTTTTCATTTTTTTTTTTTTATTAAACTTCTCCTTAACACCCACGACCCCACCTCCCACCCTTCGGTGACCAAGCAGAAGAGACTATAAAGAGAGCTATTCTCTATTTTCTGCCAATGGCAAGAATTTGAGAAACTTCTTGCTTGCTACACTCTCTGTGTAGGTCCTGGGCAGCCTTCCAGAAGCACTCCACCAGGGCAGCTTACATTTCATAAATGTAAAGTTCCCAGTCTGAGCACGGCCACTCTAAAAGGTCAAAGCCCCATGCACAGCAGAGGCTGCATTGGTAGTGTTACAAGGCTGCGGGCGACCTGCTGCAGCTCCTGGCCAAGGACATGAAAGGCACGTCCTGGGACAGTAAGCCTGAAAAGGACGGCATAGTGAGGGACCAGGCAGAGAGCAGTTTATGAGGCTAACAACAGAAGGGGTTTCCCAACCCTGACTGAAGAGAAACTGATAGCTTCTATGGCCACAGCAAATGAAGGAGAAGACAGCCTTTTTATACAATGTGTTTCAACCCTTACTTATTTACGGGCCTTCATCGGGACAAAGTTGTGGACCCATGACTTAATAAACAAGCACATTTTTCTTTGCAGCTAGCTTTTCTTCCAATCACGGTCAATAGGTAGCAAGTTGTGTTCCATGCTTCTTTACTGAGGCAAGGGAGGCTTGCTTTAGCTTTCGCCTGGTACCTGCCTGGATTAATTTTAGCATGATGCTGTGTGATCATGGCTAGGTGCCCTTTATTTCTTGGTGTTGTGCCAAGGAAGCAATGAACTGTGTCGCCTGTTTCGTTCTACTTTGTACACACTGTCATTCTCACACACTAGAGTATCTGGAGGAGAGTTTTCCATCAAGCTTATGCAGCAAGTAATATAGTTTAGGACTTTGGGTACCTGGAAAGGTAAAGCACCAGTCACAGTTCTGATTGTTAGACTTTGTACGTTTGTGTATTTATATGCAATCTAGTCACAATTCAAATTGGTGCCAAGGTATTTAACATGCCTTCACAGAGGAAACATCTTCCACCAGTTTTTTTTAGACTAGCTAGCTGCAAAGAAAAATTTGCTTTTTTATTAAGACATGGGTCCACAACTTTGTCCCGATGAAGGCCCGTAAATAAGTAAGGGTTGAAACACATTGTATAAAAAGGCTGTCTTCTCCTTCATTTGCTGTGGCCATAGAAGCTATCAGTTTCTCTTCAGTCAGGGTTGGGAAACCCATTCTGTTGTTAGCCTCATAAACTGCTCTCTGCCTGGTCCCTCACTATGCCGTCCTTTTCAGGCTTGCTGTCCCAGGACGTGCCTTTCATGTCCTTGGCCAGGAGCTGCAACAGGTCGCCCGCAGCCTTGTAACACTACCAATGCAGCCTCTGCTGTGCATGCCAAAGAAAATTTGGGTATGTTGCGTGCTTGATGAGAAAAGGAAAAAATAATTGGACTCCATCTGCACTTTTCTAGTGAGCTCTACTTTGAAGATGTGACTCTAATGTTCTCCAGCAGTTTGTCACAAGTGTGAATCCTGGCATAGTAGTGGGTAGGTGGAGCTGTGTCTGCATGGGTTGAAGCCTTCAGGTGTTAAGAACGTACATTGAGTTTATGGTAAATGGGATGAATGTTATGCTGGCGTTCAATCAGAATTTGGGTCATGTCTGCACCAGAATCCTACTTGTACCAAAACGGGATTTGTAGGCAGGTAAGTACTATCCCATGCACTAATCAGAATTTCATGGCGTTTGTCTCAAGATTCTCATGAGGCATGTATAACCTGCTGAAAACCTTTGGACATACTTTGGGGGTACATAATTTGCACATGGCAAAATAGCACACGTGCAAGTAGCACTGGACTTTGGAATCCTATTTTAGGTCAAATGGAAATCTGCAACCAAATGAGAATCAGCCCTGTAGTTGTACTGAAGACCAGAGGGAGTGTATTGTCAAGATTAGGTAGCGATTCACCTAGCCAAGGTAAAGTAACCACCCTCCATGAAACATGTGCAGGACTGTGACTTATCACCATTATACTTTGTGTTTGCCATTGTCATTGCTATGGTATGAAGATGAATGCAATTTAGATTTACTCAGGGGCCTCCTGCTAAGTTGTTATGATCTGGGAATTCCATCCCAAGCCTGGCAAGTGGCTCCTGCCCATGGGGTGGGTTGGCTTCCCTATGTCCATACCTTCTCAACTTATGTATGAATCAACTGGTTAGGACTCAACTGGCACACCGTAGAATGGTGGAATTTTTGTTCAAGGGTGGATTGGAGGTGTCTGTTTCAGAATACAGTTGCTTCGGGTAATTGACAAGCACCCAGGGCCCATTCACTCTCAACAATCTAGGTGAGAGGCCATTCAGGTGAGACGCAAAATCCTGGACGCTCTCTCTCATTTGAGTGTCTTTCATAGCCCCATCCCTTGTATTGCATTTCAAGTCATGTTTTGGAAAGATTGATTGACTAACGTTATCAGTACTCGGGCTGAAGTGGAACTTTCATATGTGTCTTGAGTGTTTCTTTGCTCCAGTAGTAGTGAGGATAAACTGTATTAAGTAGGATCACATTCCCCAGTGGAATGGAAGGAAGGGTGTCGTCTGTGCTGCAAGCGATCGAGGTTGGATAGGACCAGGGTTTGGGCATGGCTCATGGAACGCGAGGAAGTGTGACATCTGTGGTGCAAGTGATCAATGTTGGATAGGACCAGGGTTTGGACATGGCTCATGGAACGCGAGGAAGGGTGTCATCTGTACTGCACGCGATCAAGGTTAGATAGGACCAGGGTATTGACATGACTCGTGGTACGCATGGAAGGGTCATCTGTCCTGCACGCGATCAAGGTTAGATTGGACTAGGGATTGGACATGGCTCATGGAACGCGAGGAAGGGTGTCATCTGTCCTGCACGCGATCAAGGTTGCATAGGACCAGGGCATGGAACATGGCTCATGGAACGCGAGGAAGGGTGTCATCTATACTACAGGTGATTGAGGCTGGATAGGACCAGGGTTTGGACATGGCTCACTAAACACGAGAAATGGTGTCACCTGTATTGCAAGCCATCAAGGTTGGCTGGGACCAGGGTATGGACATGGCTCATGGAACGTGAGGAAGGGTCATCTGTCCTGCACGCGATCAAGGTTAGATAGGACCAGGGTTTGGACATGACTCGAGGTACGCGTGGAAGGGTCATCTGTTCTGCACGCGATCAAGGTTAGATAGAACCAGGGTATGGACATGACTCGTGGTACGCATGGAAGGCCCATCTGTCCTGTACGCGATCAAGGTTAGATAGGACCAGGGTTTGGACATGACTCGTGGTACGCAAGGAAGGGTCATCAGTCTTGCACGTGATCGAGGTTAGATAGGACCAGGGTTTGGACATGGCTCATGGAACACGAGCAAGTGTGGCATCTGTGCTGCAAGCCATCAAGATTGGATAGGACCAGGGTATGGACATGGGTCATGGAACGCAAGGAAGGGTGTCATCTATACTGCAGGTGATCGAGGTTGGATAATACCAGGGTTTGGACATGGCTCACTGAATGCGAGAAATGGTGTCATCTGTACTGCAAGCCATCAAGGTTGGATGGGACCAGGGTATGGACATGGCTCATTGAACGCAAGGAAGGGTCATCTGTCCTGCACGCGATCATGGTTGGATAGGACCAGGGTTTGAACATGGCTCATGGAACACGAGCAAGGGTGGCATCTGTGCTGCAAGCCATCAAGGTTGGATAGGACCAGGGTTTGGAATTGCGTCTTCTTCGTGCAGTTATAGATTGATTCTGAGAAGGAGCAGCTGTTCATACCAAGAGTCTCTGTTCTTTTGGGGTGAGGTATTTTGATGTAGAATTGACAATCAATGGTAAGCACAAGTGAATTTGTGCTGGGCATGAGGTGACTCCGTCTGGTTTCATGTTGGAGTGCCAGTCCAGGTTTTGGCCTGCTATTCTGCAGTTGGCGTTGACCATAAATTCTATCTCGACTGGGTTGAGCTTTCGGCTTCATTAGTCCATCATTCAAACACAGATGTTTGTATGATGGTCCCAGTAGCCACCCCACATTTGCAAAGCATACATTTGCACTGCAATTCACAAAATATATTACAGATCATAATGTACAATTTACAACCCATTCCTTCTTTGCACAAGCTGTCCCCGTCTACCCACACATACACCCTGCTTTGTTACCCTTTTCTACTCTGATTGTCCCACAGTGGACATTGGCAATCCCTGTCATCCCCACTGTTTTAACCCAAGACACCAGTGAATTGATGCACAGCGTTGGAAGTCATTCAACCCAAAGCCTGTACTCTTCTGCACGCTTCATCTTTACGGACCAATGGGATTGAAGGTGATTATCCCATTTTCTCATCCGCATTCTCTTGAATGTCACTTCACCTTTCCGGATATTTTTTACCCTCCATATCGTTTTAGAGGATAAAACGGACTGCATTTAATTATCTCATTTTTATTAGTTCCTTTCCCCACACAAGAGTTCTTATCTATTCCCTTGCCTGTCTCCCTTTTGCTATGCAAATGATTGTATTCTTTAGGTAAACACTTTTCATATTATGCTTTTTGATGTAAATATTATGTGGTTATAAATGAGTGGGAGGCAATAATAACTTATTCATTCCCATACTTTATTTTCTTACTGCAAGCAAGGTCTGGCCTAAGAACGCAGCCTGCCTGTAATAAGAAAATGACGCCACTCGTAATAACTTATTACAAGAGAGTAGTGATGTCGCCATACTTGATACTACCTTGCTCCTACTGGGTTTCAGAGTTCCTCCCTGACCCCACATAAGGAAGCAGGGAGATACCTGCCAGCCCACCACGCCTTGTCCTCACTCACTAATCCCATGCACACTGGACATTGCACGCAGGTCCGTTGAAGCAGTCATCTGGTAGGCTGTGCTTGCTTGTCTCATTCATTTGTGAGTGGGGCCATGTATCTGGTCATGTATCTGGTGATATAGGCCCACATGCATCAAAGTAGATTGCATTCGCAATCGGTGTTTTTCTTAGAAATCGCCCGTTTGCGAATGCAATCTTCTAGTTTGAGATGCATGAATATTTTGTTTGTTTTTCGGTATTTAAGAATTCGCATTTACATGTGCGACTTCTAAAATGAGTCGCAATGGATGCGATTCGTATTTTTTAAGGAAAAGTGCCTATGCATCAAAGTTAGGAAATTGAGAATGCATTAGAAATCGCAGTGTGCATTTCTTAACATTAGAAGCAGTCAGAGATGGTGTAAAATTTTCGCAGGCATTGTGAAACTTGTGCTGTGGGCCTTAGGGAAGTTGTTGAAGCCATTAAAAATGACAGATTGCACTTCAAATTACTGAAAATGATGTGACATGTCATGTCATGGGCTGATGATTTGTGACCTCTGACCTTTTGGTAATGTCACATGAAAATGGAGGTATTTCCTACAGAAATCATCCCTTGCACACACAATTATGTTTGAATTTTGTAATGTAGGTTGGTTGGTGGAAGTTGCACACATTTATTTTTTGATGTTTGCTGCTTTAAAGAAAATCATTTTTATGTTTGGAAGTGTGTTGTTATCACTTTCAATGCAGTTGGTTTTTAAAAAAGTAGTGTTTAATAAGTTTGCACTCTCATATCCACCTGTACTGTTATTTATGGCAGACCAGATGTTGTGAAGGGCTTGCTGATTTAATTAATGATTTGAATCCCATGTTGCAAAGGGAGCCTCGCAGGACAAATGCTATCCCTACTCATGTTCAAGTCCTGTGTTGTCTACACCTTCTAGCTTCTGGTTCTTTTCAGGGGGTCGTAGCTATTGCTGGTGGTGTATCCCAGAGCTCGCTGTCCAGATTTTTTAATTCTTTTTTAGATGCGATGTTACTTAGAATCAGTAATTACATAAAGTTTCCATCATCACAACATGATTTACAGAAAACTAAAGTTGAATTTTATAGTATGGCACAATTCCCACATGTGATTGGATGTGTGGATAGGACACATGTACCTATTTGTCCTCCCACAGAAAATGAGTACATATACCGTAACAGGAAAAGTTTTCACTCACTGAATATTCAAGTGATATGTAACTCTAAGACCATTATAACTGATATAGTGGCTAGTTACCCTGGCAGTGCCCATGATTCTTACATCTTTAAACATAGTGCAATACATGCAAGACTTCTAGCTGGACAGTTTGGAGATGGGTATTTGCTAGGTAATTATGGATTTATTCAGTTTTTTTCTCAAAATTTACATCTATTCAAATTTACATCTAATAGATATCTAAATTATGTGTCTATTTTTTTTTTGAAAGGTGACAGTGCCTATGGTGTTAGGTCTTACATATTGACTCCATACCTAAATCCAGCAACTAGAAAGGAACAACATTACAACCAATCTCACAAATCCACTCGTAATGTCATTGAGAGAACTTTTGGTGTACTTAAATCAAGGTTTCGCATACTGCATAAGACTGGTGGTACTTTACAGTATAATCCCAAAACATGCTGTAAAATTGTTGCAGTCTGCGCTATGCTACACAACATGGCAACAGAGAGAGGCATCCCTTTGGAAGCAGAAGACATTTTACCACCAAATGACAATGAACCACAGCAACCCCCAGCAAGACAACATGGACCAGAGGCAGCAGAAGGAAGGATTAGAAGAGCAGAGATTACACAGAATTATTTCTGAGAAAGGTACCAGGCTTTATTTGTATTTTTGCATTCATAATGTTAAAGTCTTTTAACTTATAAAAAAAATGAGGTATTTTCCAAATTGTTTTCAAACAATAATCAAAAAATATCCAAGACCTGTGTCAAAGTAG
This sequence comes from Lissotriton helveticus, assembly GCF_964261635.1. Lineage (NCBI taxonomy): Eukaryota > Metazoa > Chordata > Amphibia > Caudata > Salamandridae > Lissotriton > Lissotriton helveticus. Next base: position 66,944,501 of record NC_136069.1, read on the forward strand.
ATTTACTTTCTAAGAGTAAATTAGGAGAAACAAACCACATTTTTCTGTAAATCCTGGATTGAAAATTACCTTGCTTTCATTTCATTTTTTACGCCCACGCACACCCAAAGCCTTTGTGCCATTTTTTTCTTTGTCCAACAACAATTTGCAACCTTCTTTTACAATTCTAATACTCCGTCTTGACCCAGCAATGGTACCATCAGGTGGATTAACATTTTGCCCACCCACAGCACTGTCTTCCTTTGATAAGTATTTCCAGGTGGGTCACAACTGTTTGAAGCATGTTCTAAGTCATTCCCTCTCACCATTCCCCTTGACAGTTGAACAAAAACATCATTCATTTTTTCATGTATCACTACATTTTGTTTGCACATTTTGGATGCACTATTTGAAATTCGTGACAACTGTCTGTTCTGACCATGTAAGCTGGTCAGTTGCCTAAGGTGCCTATTTACACTTTCCTTTTGTTGCATTTTCATGACTGTGCACATTGATTCCAAAGACTTAGCAATTCTGTCTAGTTTTTCAGCATTAGCCTCATGGCTATGTTTAAATGCCTCCACCATCCTATTCATAGTGCTGTGAATGCCTGCAACCTCTTTGCACGTATGTACAATTTTGCCTTTCATGATTCTAACATCTTTGCCTTGCAGGCGCTGTATCTTCAATATTTTGTCCTCAACAACACTGCCAGTGCTGGAACCCTCCTCAAATATGGACAAGCTTGCTGTTCTAGGACGCCGTCTATAAAATTGACTTTGCCTCCTTTGCCTACTAGGCCTTGCATTGGTGACTGCTGGTGTTGGATCTGGTCTTGACACTGGAAAAGTTGGACTGCTTTCCTCCTCTGAATCACTTTGCAGTAATTGGCGTACTCTTTGCCTTTCATTCAATGTTACATTTGCAGTGGAAGTACTTGGATTATTGTCATCTTCATTTACATGAAAGTCTAGGGTACTGTAATCACGCAAATCTTGTTCAATTAATTCTTGAAGCAATTCTGTTTGAGAAAGTGGAAACATATGTTTACTGTGCAGCCTGTTTGGTTAAATGGTTAAATAAAATGATGCAAATTGATGTTTATTTTCCTCAAAATCATTGCTTCTTTATAAAGAAATTGACTCATTGCCAACAAAGTTAGTAAATATGACTTCCAGCCTACAAGTCATAGATAGGAACTACACTACCCAAAATGCATTGCTTTAAGCATGTTCAATTTACTTCAGTGAGGCTGGCAACTTGAGTGGGAGTTATGGGCATGATATTTTGTGTTTTGAGAAACATCCTTCTCCTAAGTACCCTTTCACAAATTATTTTACTTTTAAAAACAAATTACTTGTCAATCATTTAGCATGTACACTTACCTTCAGAAGGGGTAATGAGATCAGACGTGTCTATGTTCATGACACCCACAACTGCCTCAGTCAAAAGTGTCCCTTCAACCAGGTCTTCCAAAGGGGTTGTGGGTATGTCCTTGGGGAGTCCACCTCCTGTTTTGTTTGCAGATTTTACTCTTGACGCAATCTTCTCCTTTGCGCGACTACGCAAGTCATACCACCTCTTCTGTAAATTGCTGATTTCACGGTGTGCCACACCAACTGCATTTACCTTGGATTGTATGTTTAGCCACACATTTCTTTTCACAGCATCAGGCACCTTATGTGACAACTTGCCAAAGAGTTGATCATGCCTGTCAGTCACCTCTTCAATGAGGATTTTAAGTTCTTTCTCAGAAAATTTAACTTTTCTTTTCCTTGAGGGTCCCTCTGCCTCTTGGTTTTTCATATCTGACTCCTTCTCAGTGAGTAGCACAGACTGCAGCACCAGCAACCTTCCAGAACAGCCTCAGAGACCAACTGCCACAACTTCAGTCAAAGGGGTTCCCAGGTGTACGTGATTGCCTTCCTGACAATCACAGTGGGTCAATTCATCATGTGTGGTTTTTTCGCAATTTGCGAATTCGCAAAATGCGAATTCGCAACTTGAGAATTCTTAATTTAGAAATTCTGTGATTCGCATGAAAATGCGATTTTTAGCGATTCGCAAAATAAATGCGAAAAAAATCATGCATAGCCAATTGCGATTTCTTATTTGCGATTCCTTAAAAATCGCAAATAAGAAATCGCAATCACTACGGTTGATGCATGTGGGCCATAGACTGCTGCATTACCCGAAAGCAGCACAGAGGATGACAACCACCTAAATATAATGGTTTTTATGACAGGACCTTCCTTCAGTTTGCTCTTAAGGCCCTCACTCAATCTGCCAATGCTGCCAGCTCTTAACCCACGGGGGTGGTGATGGACGGAGCATCAGAACCAATCAAACACTCACACCCAGTCAAAAGACCTGGGTTTGATCCATCACCGTTCTTTAGCCCACTCTGCCACCCCAGTTCAGACATGGCTATATGCAAATCAGTCTGACCCTGTGCCTCATGGGAACAGTCCAGCCCGAACTGCCAAGCCATGCCTTCCCTTGACCGAAAACAAGCTTCCGAGGACCGGTTTCTGGCATTCCAGCCGTCTTCAGCCCGGCTTGCTTGAATCCAGTGGCAAAGTGAGCAAGAGACTCACGTCTGAGCATACCCTGCCACACTTATGGCGGCCAAAAGCAGTACAAAAGGGGGTGATGATGGACGGAGCATCAGAACCAATCAAACACTCACCCAGTCAAAAGATCTGGGTTTGATCCATCACCGTTCTTTAGCCCACTCTGCCACCCCAGTTCAGACATGGCTATATGCAAATCAGTCTGACCCTGTGCCTCATGGGAACAGTCCAGCCCGAACTGCCAAGCCATGCCTTCCCTGGACCGGAAACAAGCTCTTAACCCACAGCACCTTAACTTAACTTGTACCGCTTGTGGACACACCACAGTACAAATCTGTGCAACCCCTCATAAGTGGGGTCCAAATGAGTAATGTCAGTGATGCGTTTTCCCCATGTTAATTTCCATGGGAAATTTAAAAACCGCTACAGCCCGAACCGCTGAACAGAATTATACCAAATTTGGCAGAAAGGTAGCTGTTGAGTCAGAGAAGCGCCTTTTCATGATCTGGTGTAAATCCGTTCAGTAGTTGCAGAGTTATTAAAATAAATTCAAATGTGTATACATAGGGACGTGAAGGCTCCGCGAGTCCTCCTGATCTTGTGCTGAGACCTGATTGGCTGCCAACACTTCAAACCAGGAAGTGTTGGCAGCCATCCTGGAATTCTGCATCAGCCGAGTCCCACAAAATACATTGAAAAAAGAGCAGGGTAGGAATACCCTAACCCCCTGTGACTATTTGGGGGTGGGGGGGGGGGGGAAGTTTTTTTTAAAATAAAGGTTTCAGGGGAAGCCGCGTTTCTTGCCCCAAAAAAACGAAAGAAGCACGGGCTCCCGCTCTTCTCTATTATTTAGCCCCAGGGTGCGCTGGGCCCCGGGGGCATGCAGTCTTAAATGAAATAATATCGGAGGGGTGCACAGGGCTCCCATCTTTGTGCCCTGGGACCCCCATCTCCTCGGGACTTATTGAAAAGAAATTCGCGGTTCTTCACCTTCCTGTGCTATTGCGAAATGAATTGTGAAGGGGCCTCGCAGACCCCTCCATGCCCCAGGGCCCACCACCTCTATGAGCTATTATATGTGTACTTGATGAGCCTCACAGATTCCACCCACCCCCAGGGACCACTACCTCCAGAGGGCCAAATAGTATTTTTGAAATAGGTGGAGGGGCACGCAGGGCCTGTCCAGGGCCGTTCTCAGCCCCAGGGACCGTCATCTCCATGTGGCAGGCCCTACTACATCAAACAAATTTGAAGTACTTACCATGGCTGCCGAGCAGCAAAGAAGAGGCGGTTGAGCTGTTTCTGCTTCAGTTTATATGGGCACCATTGTTGTGATTGGAGGACTGACTATCTATTCTTGAGCTGGTAGTTGTTTCCTCTGAAACTGTGGGTTTTCTAGTTTTTGTTTCTACAACCTTCTTTACTGCTTATCTGTTTACAAGGCTGCTATTGCATAAGGCCTAGAAGAGAATATGCTGAATCCTCCGGGCCGCTCATTGAATCTCCTACACAAATACAGCTTGAGGACACTAACCGTGTTAGACCTGCTTCTGTGCAAATCCTATATGTATCCTATCCGACGTTTATTAATTCCATCTCTATATCACTTCTGAAAAAAGCGCTCGTGTCATTTGCAGTTTGCTGAGACATAAGACTCACTTGGCTGTGCGCCGTGGTTCAATTCATTATTAATAACCTGCTCCGCAGAACACCTGGTTTCAAGCTGCGCCTTTGCTGGCACAAATAAACATGTCATATTCAATGAGTTTCTAGAAAAGCAAATTGGGCCGTCGCCATTTTCTTCCCCAGGCGTTTCCTTCTCTTGTGCTTGTGTGTTAATCTGCCTCGTGCTCAGCGCCATAGGCGGGCATTAGTCCGTTATCTAGCTCGCTGCCCCTATAACTCCTCTACGCACATGTTGCGAGGTGTGCCCTGCTTCTCTACCAGTTTATCATGAGAGCAGATGGGGCGGCACATCGAAGACACCTGGCAGCCATCTTTTTTTTTGATTTTCAAAACCTTTATTGACAAGTTCAAAACAGTCAGAATACAGTTTGCATCAGATCAACAAACATTGTGAATTCCGAGCAAATTAGCATATAGGCAGAGACATTCCCCAGATGCAAAAGGCAGATTCCTTGTGCTAAAATTGTGATAAAAACAAATGAATATAATTATCCCCTCCCAAAAGGGAGGTGTGGGTACAACGACAATGATGACCTGGCAGCCATCTTAAATTCTGACAAAGACTGAGGGCTAGTCACTGATTCTACCAGAATCGTATTAGGAAATGGGCTAGGGAGGAGGTCTGTGCCTAATGTTCAATAATATTCCGGAAAATAATTCCCCAAATCCAGACTTCTTTTCAGGGCATGATGCGCCGTTTTAATTCTTAATCCATAAATATAATCCAAAAAAGAAAAACAGCCAACATGTGTTTCGCCCGATTGCTCACAGGCCGAGGGCTTTCTCAAGGCAGGAAATCTTGCGTGGTCATATGATTGGCGGTTTGGTCTGCCTGTCGTCTCTGCGCTCCCAAGAGAAATTTCTCTCGGGCCATGGATTATATTTCTGGATTAAGAATTAAAACGGCGCACCATGGCCTGAAAAAACGTCTGGATTTTGGGAACTATTTTCTAGAATATTATTGGACATTAGGCACAGACCTCCTCCCTAGCCCATTCCCTTATCTCAAATTTAGTGGCACGTGGGTGTAGCCATTGGGGAGGTGTGTGTCAACAATATAATTTGGGTCCTGACTCCTTGGTGTGAACCCTAGCACGGAAAAATCCAACCATTGTCTATTTAGCAGAATTGCATTAGGCTTGTGACAACTGAGTAACATTCCATGATATGCAGGGATGATTAGAGATCAGTCAATAGCTGACACTAACGGGCAATAGAAACAGCAGCTGGCACTATAGTGCCTACCGCTAAATGGCCTTTACTAGCAAATCCTGAGGGTAGGCAATGGTGAAGCTTTAAAACCAACTTCAAGTAACCAAATGTCATCAACGTCCATAGAAGTGCCAACTTCCCTTACGCATAGTCTGGGAATGGAATCCCTACATATAGTAGGAGGCACGGAACAAAAGTTTTATTTGTAATCCGCACAGCGTGGTGTGGAATTCCTGGAAATTCTACCAATCCTAACTCAATGCTAAGAGACAGACTTGTGAGTAAGAATACAGACACGGCTAAGGTATCTCAAAGGCTTCGCCGTGAAATGTTTGCATATCGATTAGAAGTTCTGCAACAGCAAAGTAAGTGGAACCAATACTTAGGACCGCTTAGAACGCTCCATATGAACCTGAATAGATGCATGTTTGCAGGTAACTCCACCACAAGCAACACTAGTGTTCCTACCTCAAGTGGTGATGTCTGCATTTTGTCTTTCTATTAACTTGATAATAGATATTTGTGTATTAAGTTGCTAAGTTCAAATGATGCATCACGTAGCTCAACTTTTTAACTGGATACATTTACAAAATGATTACATCATTTCAGGATCACTTGTGTATGAAACCGTGTTAGTGTGCATGGTGCAAATGGGATTCAGCCCTCCCCAGGCTTGGTTACTGCAATTTCCTCTTTATTTGCTCCTCTCTCTTCAAATCACCTGAAATGCTGCTGCTGCTGCTTGGCTCATCTTGGGCCTACGTTGACGCGCTTCCGTTTCTCCCTGTTTGGTAATCCTTCTTGGGTGCTACCTGCCAGACTCTCAGTCTTTGAGTGTTCTTGCCTCTCTGGTAATTCTGAGAGCCATTTATCCCTGCAGTAGTATTTCCTTCCCCACCACTGTTCTCGCCTGCTGCTTTCTTCTCCCGCCATGCTTTGCCACCTGTCTTGCATCCTAAAATCTCCTCCTGGTGGCTGCTCTTTTTCTTTCCTAGATACCAAGGGGCAGATTTACAAGCCCCGTACGCCACATTTGCGCTGCCGTTGCATCACTTTTCTGACGCAGCTGCGGCGCAAAGCCAGCGCCATGCTGCGTGGTATTTACAATGTGACGCACCTAGGGAGATGCGTCGCGTTGTAAAGCCCTGCGCTAAATGTGGGCGTTCTGGTGGGAGGGGGGGGGGGGCGTTCCATCGCAGGAACGCCTCCTAAAAGTGACTGAGTGAAATTTACAAGATTTCACTAAGTCACTTTTACGTCCATGCTACGTCAAAACCCTGCGCCTGCTTGAAGCAGGCGTAAGGATTGACGCAGCGTGTTAGGCATAGGGGCACCCCGAGCCTTGCTTAAGCTGCGTCGCGACTCCAGCAATGCGTCACCTTTACGGCAGCAGATGCGTTACACATCTGTCTATTCTTGCCCCATGGTGCGCCGCATTGTAAATGCGGCGCATCCATGGTGGCACAAGAGGTGTCTGCCGTGACGCAAAATAACTGGCGCATCCCTGCTGATATGCAGGGATGCGCCAGTTATTGTAAATCTGCCCCCTTATACTGGACCTTGCTCTTCCAGCCTCTCCTAGTCAACATATCTCAATTTCATGCAAATATTTTCAGCCACCACCTACCTTTCCCATGTCAGTTTCCTAAGTCAACCTAGCGCCAGGAATCCCTTCTTGAGCATTTGCACTCTACAAATTCCTAATCGATCAAACCATGTATAACAACCGTATTGGCAAAATGCACATGAACTCGATTTCCAGAATTAACATATTTATAAGAAATATATACTACAAATGTCGATTATCCAGATTCAATAAATGTACGCGCAGGAGATTCAATAAAGGTTATCCATATGTGTCCCATCAGGATTCTGTAAATGTGCAGGGACCAGATTTCCCGCGTATGAGCGTGTAGGAGCAGGGTCCCATCAATCTGCAAGCACACATTCTGTAAATGTCATATATCTGTACGAATCTACAGCAATATTCATCAGATTCTTTATATTACTATGATTTGTATCCTGTAAATTGACACAAACTAAAATCTAATATGTATGAACCACTTTCCATAAATATGCCTGGGCTGGATCGTCTAGGTTTCCAGAGATCAAAATCCAACTATTTGCATGAAGTAGAGTCTGTGAATTTGCATGAACCAGATTACCTCAATGTTCACATCTGAAAACTATAAATGTTCATCTACAAAAATGTGTACTGAGCAGATTTATAAAATGTGTTGACATTTGAGTTTTTTTTAATGGCTGCTGTATACTGATGACAGCCCATGGACCCATGTATTTTTTGCAGTAAGTACAGTGACGTCATGTGAGGGACATTAGCTGTCTATGCTCTTCCTGATTCATTCTACCCAAAGGAAGTATTCCTTTAATGGGATGACAGTACTCACCAAGAGGTGGAACGGGGCTCCAAGTCACATGGCTCACGGTGTGTATCAACGAGGGCTATAGCCCTAATTGTAGGGGAACTCTGTGTCCCTACATGTTGTGGAGGTGTCGTATTGGTACGAACAGAAGGGAAGAAAGAACAACTAATACTACCTACGGGGGGACATAAAGGGCCTCATTTATGAGAGGGTTGCATTATATTTGCACCACGCAATGTGGTACATGCGTGACGTAGACCTTTAGGTCATATTTTTGAAACCACGCAAAGCCACTTTGTGTGGGTCTAAGTGGCTGCAAAAATCTGAAGTATCGCAACGCTGCACAGTTCGCTGTGTTATGTTACTCTGCCCTGGGTAGGAGTTCCATGAGCGTTGCATGAATGTTTTAATGTAAACCTGGGGTTGCGCCAAAAACGTACACCGTCCCCACCAAATATCTCTATTTGTCCTTGTTTCTTTTTCTCCGTGTGATGCATTCTGCAGCACACATAGAAAGAGGAATATGCCTCCCGCCGAGGATTGTTTATGTGCTGGAAGGAGCCCCTTCCGCACAAAATAATCCTGCATGCAACGGGCGCTCTTGCACCATGGTGTAATGGTGCCTGTATTGGCATTAGGCTGGCAAAAGGGCGCCAGGGCAAGGAAAAAATCATAAAGGCGCAGTATTGCCATAAATACGGTGCATTCCTGCCCGGTGACGCAGTGCAGTACGGTGATTTGCTGCGCTGCACTGCGTGACTTCTTCATAAATGAGGGCCTTACGTCTTTATTCCTGTCTCCAGCATGTAGGCTTAAAGTTTCGAGGCTTATAGTTCGCCCTTGTTATGAAGTCAACCCGTTTCTCCCCCCCAAAAAAGCTCCTAATTGGGTCACTGGACCTTTTTCAGGACCATTAACCACGCTCTCAAAGTAATATTGGGGCTTGTGATATAAAATGAAATCAGGGGCTTATTTACAAGCTTTGCGCCACCGGTGTGCCACTTTTTGTGACGCACTAGAGGCGCAACCTGCTGGCCCATATTTACAAGGACACGTAAACACACCATGCATGGCTTTTCCTGTCCTTGTAAATATGGCCCCTTTACACGCAACACTTTGCATGAAAGGGGCGTGCCATGGGTGTTGCTGTTGATTTTCCCAATCAACACCCATAGCTTCTGCCACATTTCCCAACGAGAAATCGTAAACCTGGAAATGCATCAGAATGGCACGCCTCCCCAGGGGGGGCGCAACAAGGACAAATGTTTCCATTTCTCCTCAGTTTTTTCTCTTTCCATGCGTGCTGCATTTGGCAGCACACATAACATGAGGAGATCACCTCTTGTGCTGGTTTATTTCCAGGAAGGTGTCGCTTCCTGCACATAAACAATCAGTGAAAAAAATGCTGTTTTCAACTTCTATGTGTGTAGCATTGAGTAGCACACATCGAAGTTTATAAACGCCATTTCAGATTATGTGCAGGAAGGGGCATCTTCCTGCACATAAACAATCATTCCCCTCAACGCAGGAACCCTTGCACTATGGTCGGTGCATGGCAGCAAATTGTGTGCCAGTGCAGGGGAGAGCAAAGCGATCTGTCATATTGTTGTAGATATGCAGTGTCTCTGTGCTTCGGAATTGACGCATTGCTGCGCAGCCAAATGGCTTGCGGCACAGCGCTGCGTTCATTCCTTGTAAATGAGGCACTACGTCTGTAAATACATTGAGGAATACTAGTGTGGATATATCCTAGGGTTTGTCAACAGTCCCCCATCCAGAGGAAACCTAAAGGGAAAGAATATAAATGGGAAAATACATAAATTGAACTTAATGATGCATCTACAACATAGCTGTAGTCTCACAAGTAGTCTTCATCTGTGGGAAGTACTTTTATTGTGGCGCTGAACTTACACATATGGCAATCCATGCAACATGAAACTCCTGAATGTTACTATCAAAAAAAATATTAGAAAACCTTACTCTCTCTATGAGGACAATTGACCCCTACACAGGGGTCGGAGAGCATACTGAATCTATCAATTGTAATTGTTAGCAACGTGTTTAGCATTTGTGTGGTATAGAATTCTTTTTTTTCTGGTATTTTTTCCGGAATAATTTACTTGTATAATGCGTCTGATACCACGATACAAAGGCTTGATGGAAATAAAGGCAACGTGTTGCAACAGCACAGGATTGCCCATCCAAACTTTGGCTCATGTTACGAAGTTGTACATGTTCCGAGTCTTACTTTTCGTATGCAGCTGGTGAGTGTCCAATGATTACGGTAGAAGAAAATCCTGGAAGACATGGCTTGCCACATAAATGCTGATGCTGTTTCCTTGGTGACAGAGGGCAATGGAGCCACTGCCAGCATTCATACTGCACACGAACTACACGTAGCACTACGCGAACTGCGTAGTAGCATGTTCGCACTGTGCAAGATGCCTTTTTCAATGATTGCACAGTGCGGACAAGCATCCGGCACTGTGCAATCATTCAAAACGTCATCTTGCACAGTGCGAGCTGTAGTTTTCTGCAGCTCGAGTAGATTTTTACTCGAGCAGCAGCTTTCTCAACATGGACTGGTAGTTTCTCAGCGCGAGCGGTCGGGAGCATACGCGACCACTCGCAATGAGAAACCTGACCTCCCCGCGTTGAGAATCTCGCTGGGAGGTTTATTTTCCACACTCGCGATCGGCAACTTGATGTTGCTGATCGCGAACGAGGAAAAAGTCTCGCCAGGATGTCATTTTGCTTGCTCGCGGTCGCCAACTTGACGTTGAGGACCGCGAGCAAGCAAAAAATGACCGGTGCGCTACGCTATGCTACGGTACACATGTTCGCACTGTGCTACGTGCAGTTTGCATAGTGCGAAGTTGCGCAGACTTAGCAAACTACGCGAGCGTAGCGCAGTGCTTCACCCAGGCCTAGAAAAGAGAGAGATTTACTCGCAGGGGATCTGGTGGATCACAAGGAAGTCTCGCAAATTCTCTTCTCCAGTCTGTAAACTGCTACAAACCAGCAGCCTAAAAAGACAACAGGCTCATTATGTGTACTCTAGGCAGCCAACTCCTTGCAGGCACTAATCTAAGCAGTGACATAACATCACGTCTCTCACAACTTAATTGCTAAAGGGGTGAAGCATTTACATTTTTTTTTATTTAAATGATCGAGTTTGTTACATGAAACAAAAACATGGGTAAAATATAAGGGTCGCATAAGCAAAAAATACAACTCCATTGGTGGTTTGCAGCCCAGCCTAAAAGGACAGAGTATCCAACCACAATTTCGCAAGTTTCCCCTTCTAGCATATGTGTTGTCTTCGCCGAAGACGCAGATAAGTACTGAGGGAAGGACAGCACAAACTAAAAGGTACTCCAGGACTGAGGGAGGGAATAAAAGTGACCGATGCAGTCCTAGAACCAAGAGGCCCACTTCATTAAGTCTCAGCAAAGAAGTTTGGCATTTACTCCTGTAGAGTTACTACCATGTTTGCTGTTTTTTTATGGACTGCTGAAAGAATTCCAGGATCAGTCCCAGACATATATGCAAGTGATACATACACATGTATCCTAAAGGGCACTTTTTTTTTTTTACAATTCACATAGTAACGTGTATTGTTTGTAGAAGTTGGTGAACATGGGCATTTGAACTTTTTGCAAGTTGAAAATATTTCTCCTCCTTTCCACTACACCGTGATCGCTTATAGGTCTTCCTCCTCACCCCTCACCCTTCTCTTCCTCTCTGGGAAACTGACTGACGTCTGCTATTCTCAAGAATAAGTTTGACAGTTTTCAGGGTTGAAATCTATCTACAAAATATATTTTAATACCTACAAACTTGCAAGTTTGTGTGTTACATCAGCATTTACTGGTGGACCTCAGAAGGGACAACAAACACCCAGGAATAGGAGTTTTCCCTGAAAAATAAAAGTTCTGGTTACCCAAGACAAACGTAAGTCAGCACAGTGTAGGTACCTTAGCTGCATACATCAAGAATTAGACCAGATTCAATAGACACTGCTTTACTCTACAAAATAAGTATATCTGGCTTGAAAGTCTCTATATTATCCTGGACTTTACTGCCAGAGCTTAAAATCAGAGGGCCTCCTTAGTGTCGATGAAGAGACGTCTACTATCCCAGTACTTTTGCTATGCGCTGCTTTCCCCGGCCAAACTATGGATCAAAGCAAGGGACAAGACACCCTATTTTGATAGCTCACAAAAGGCCTCCGACCAGCTAGATACTCAGGGCCATATTTATGATGCCAGTTGCATCGCGCTTGCACCGTGCAACATGGTACGTCTGCGACACAACTGAAGCCACGCAAGTCCACTTTGATTGGCTTCATAAGTCTTGAGTTAAGCAACGCAGCGCAAATCGCTGCGTTGCGTTACTCTGCCCCAGGGAGGCATTCCATGGGTGGTGCGTGGGTGTTACCACTCGACTCGCTTGGTTTTTGATGCATTCCCAGATTTACCACAACTGCCAAACTTGGAAATACGCCAAAAAGATACGCCTTCTCAGGAGATGCGTAACGAGGAAAAATATCTTTATTTCTCCATGTTACTTCCTCTTCATTCCGCAGCACACATAGAAAGAGGAATATGCCTCTCAGGGTTATTTTTGTGCTCCGAGGTGCCCCGTCCTGCACAAAAACAATCTTGCCTGCAACACGGGGTGCAAGGGTGCCACCTGCATTGGTGCTAGGGAGCCGAAACGGCACCAGTGCAGGGGAAAAGGCAGGAATAGGCTGTGTTCTTTTAAATATGGTGCATTCCTGCCCTTTGCCTGTCACGCAGCGCAGCGCACTTGCTACGCTGTTCTGCTTGACAATGTCATAAAATGCCTCCCAGTATGGAGTGGCAAGCCAGGAGGTGCTCCCAATGTCTCGAAAGGGGCGCCAGAACAAGGAACAACAGATTAAGAAGCCTTCAGTGGTTGGCCCCACCACAAAGCAGGAATCCACAGAGTGGAGGAGAACAGTGCTGGCGGTGGGCAGACTATGCAACAGCAGTGGATCATCCAGAGAACAGGAACAGAGCCAGAGGACAGAAGTAGGACAGACTCCGAGTGTAGTGCCTGCTGCCCCTGGCCACCCTGTCCACTGCAGATGAAATAACCTGACGAACAAGGTACTTACCTTCGGTAACGCTTTTTCTGGTAGATACAGTATCTGCCTATGGATTCCTCACCTTGTGAATATCCCCCTTGCGTCAGCAACGTTCGGAAATTTTCTTCGTAGCACGCCGGCGTGGACGACGTCATAGGAGCACGACATCGAGCGCGACTCCGTCTGACGTCACCGACTCCTTATAAGACCCACGTCGGCGTGATGACGTCAGTTCCGCCCTTTTTTCCGTGCCTTCGAGGCACCCGGACGGACCAATGACAGGAAATATACATATATACAGTGTACATAGTACATACAAACCAAAATAGCACACATAGTGCGTAACAAAGGTATCAAAAACCCAATAAATATACAAATAAATATACAAATAAACCCAGGTATAGCAGAATGGACAATGGGGAGGCGGGTGGGCATGTGAGGAATCCACAGGCAGATACTGTATCTACCAGAAAAAGCGTTACCGAAGGTAAGTAACTTGTTCTTCTGATAGATACATCTGCTGTGTGGATTCCTCACCTTGTGAATAGAGTCCCACAGCAGTCTCCACTCCCAGAGGAGGGTGTCCAATCTGCTATACCAGGAAATCTTGGAAGACAGAACGCGCGAAGTGGCCGTCCCTCCTCACCTCGGTATCCAAGCAGTAGTGCTTTGCGAAAGTGTGGAGGGAGGCCCAAGTCGCGGCTCTGCAAATGTCCTCAACAGGAACACCTCTAGACAAAGCAGATGTTGCAGACTTTGCTCTAGTTGAATGTGCTCTAATACCCTCAGGAGGGTCCTTACCCGCCAGGGAGTAGCAAATCTTGATGCACGGGATTATCCATCTGGAAAGTGTGCGCTTGTGCACCGCTCTGCCCTTCTTGCAGCCAGCAAAACCCACGAAGAGCTGATCGTCAATACGATAGTCTTTAGTCCTATCAAGATAGAAACTAACTGCTCTCTTTGGGTCCAAGCGATGAAGCCTCTCCTCCTCCTTGGAAGGGTGTGGGGGAGGATAGAAGGTAGGAAGGGTAATGGATTGTCCTAGATGGAAGGGAGTTACCACCTTAGGAAGAAAAGCAGCCCTGGTCCTGAGAACCATTCTTTCAGCATGAATGGTCAAGAATGGGGGCTTGGAACTAAGAGCTTGAAGCTCACTTACCCTCCTTGCCGAGGTAATTGCAACCAAGAAGACCGTTTTAAATGAAAGAAGCCTCATGGGACACTTGTGCAAGGGTTCGAAGGGAGTACCCATCAAATAGGTTAACACAAGATTCAAATCCCAATGAGGAACAACAAAAGGAGTTGGAGGGAACTTATTAGTGAGACCCTTCAAAAATCTTAAAACCACCGGAGACTTAAAAAGAGAAGGCTGATCCGGTAAACAGAGAAATGCAGATAAGGCTAAAAGATACCCCTTGACCGTGGCAACAGCAAATCCTTGCTGCGCCAGAGAAAGAGCAAACTGCAAAATGTCAGACAAATGAGCCTTCAAAGGGTCAACAGCACTCTCCCCACACCAAGAGACGAATTTAGACCACCTATACGAATAGATGGACTTAGTGGAGTCACGCCTGGCAGAGAGAATGACACCCACCACATCATGAGGGAGAGAGAAAGAACTCAGGTTGCCCCGTTCAATCTCCAGGCATGAAGGTGTAATGTCTGGAGGTGGGGGTGTAGAACCTGCCCCTCCATCTGAGAGGAGGTCTGCCCTGTGAGGGAGACGGAGCGGCGGGTGAGAGGAGAGGTGGAGGAGGTCTGTGTACCACACCCTTCTTGGCCAATCCGGGGCGATCAATATGACTTGGGCCCGGTCTTGGCGAATTTTCCTCAGAACCCGAGGAATCAAGGGTATGGGAGGAAACGCGTAAAGGAGTTGACTTTTCCAACTCAACTGAAACGCGTCCCCCAAGGCTCCTTGCAATGGATACTGGAGACTGCAGAATGACAGGCAGTGCGCATTCTCGTAAGTGGCGAACAGGTCCACCCGAGGAGTCCCCCACATCTGAAAGATGTCGTGAACAACCTCCGGGTGAAGCCTCCACTCGTGGTCGGCAGAGAACTGCCGACTGAGATCGTCTGCACGAACGTTCAGAACTCCGGCCTGATGATTTGCCATCAGACAAATCTGATGGTCCTGAACCCAGGACCAGAGACGCAGAGCCTCTCTGCAGAGACACTGCAACCCCACTCCTCCCTGCTTGTTGATATACCACATCGCGGTCGTGTTGTCCGTCAGGACTTGAACCGACTGACCGCGAAGGGAAGGGAGGAAGGCCTTGAGCGCCAGAAGTATCGCCCGCAATTCCAAAAGGTTGATGTGAAGCAACCTTTCCTCTGGAGACCAAAGACCCTTGACCTCCAGGTCCCCCAGATGAGCACCCCACCCGAGAGTGGATGCATCCGTTAATACTGTGACCACCGATGGAGGAAGTTGAAAAGGCTTTCCTTGTGACAGATTGCCTTCCACGCTCCACCAAGACAGATCCGCTGCAGTTTCTCTGGAGATCCTCACTGACTCCCTGAGATCTCCGTCGTGCTGATACCACTGCCTGCGGAGGCACCACTGGAGTGCCCTCATGAGCCAGCGTGCATGGTTGACCAACAGAATGCAAGAAGCCATCAGACCGAGCAGGCGAAGAACCTTCAGGACTGGAACGACCGCTCCATTGTAAAATAAAGGAATCATTTCCTGAATGTCGCGAATCCTTTGAGGTGGAGGGAATGCACGACAAACAGTAGTGTCCAGTACCGCACCTATGAACAGGTTGCGCTGGGAGGGCACCAGATGAGATTTGGGTACATTTATCGAAAAACCCAACCTGTACAACAACTGGGTTGTCTCTTGCAGATGATGAAGCACATTCTCCGGCGACTCCGCTTTGATCAGCCAGTCGTCTAGATAGGGGAACACAGGAATCCCCGATCTTCTGAGATGCGCAGCCACCACTGCCATCACCTTGGTGAAAACTTGAGGCGCAGTAGTAAGCCCAAAAGGAAGGACCGCAAATTGGTAGTGTTGCGATCCCACCGTAAAACGGAGATACTTTCTGTGCGACTTCAGAATGGGGATGTGAAAATACGCATCCTGCAAGTCGATCGACACCATCCAGTCTTCTTCCATCAGCGCTTGAAGAACCTGTGCAAGTGTGAGCATTTTGAACTTCTCCTGTTTGAGATAGAGGTTCAAAACCCTGAGGTCCAGGATTGGCCGAAGCCTGCCATCCTTCTTGGGAATCAGGAAATACCGGGAGTAGCACCCCTGACCCCTCTCCTGCTCCGGAACCACCTCTATCGCACGCTTTCTGAACAGTGCCAGGACTTCTTCCTGCAGGAGAAGCAGGTGGTCCTCTGAACAATAACCTTGGCAAGGAGGGTAATTGGGAGGGAACTCCTGGAAGGGAAGTGCATACCCATTTTCTACGAGATTGAGAACCCAAAGATCTGATGTAACCGATTCCCAATCCCGTAGACAATGAGTAAGCCGACCCCCTACTGGACATGCATGATCCAGAATGGTGGATCTAGGGCTGCTTTAATGTTGTAGGTGGGGGGTGGGAATTAGAGGAGGAAGATGAGGAGGAGGAGGCTTGGCGTCCACGAGCACGTCCCCTTTGTTTGCCTCTGTAAGACTTATACAAAGGGTTCTGCTGTTGTTGTTGTTGTTGCTGGCCTTGCTTAAAGGAACGAAAAGTGGATCTACCAAATCCTCTAAACTTCCTAGTGGCAGAACCTCTAGCTTGAAGACCCAAAGATCTTGCTGTAGCCCGGCTATCTTTGAATCTCTCCAAAGCCACATCCGCCTTCTTCCCAAAGAGGCCTGTCCCATCAAAAGGCAAGTCTATTAAAGTGGATTGAACGTCTGCTGAAAATTCAGAAGATTTTAGCCATGAAGCCCTTCTGGTGGCAACAGTGGAACCCATAATTCTGGCAACAGAGTCTGCCGTGTCCATGCCACTCTGAATGACTAAGCGGGCTGCAGCTTGAGTGTCGGAGACCACTTCATTAAAGTTTTTCCTATCATCCTCAGGAAGCTTAGATGACAGTTGCTTCACAGAGTCCATCAAAGCATGTACATATCTCCCTAATAGACAAGTAGCATTAGTAGATTTTAGAGCCATGCTACTTGATGAGAAAATCTTTTTAGCAGATTGGTCCAATTTCTTTGAGTCCTTGTCTGCTGGTACTTGAGGAAATGAACCTGCCGATCTGTTGGAACAAGCGGCCTGTACCACCAAGCTCTCAGGAGAAGGATGTGAAGAGAGGAACTCGGGGTCACCAGGTGCCACTCTGTAACGTCTCGCTACAGATCTGGAAACCGCAGGAGCAGTCAAAGGTTTCTTCCAAACTTCCATTATTGGCTCAGTTAAAGCCTCAGTGAATGGAAGTGTAGGCTCTATAATGGATGAGGGTGAATGTAAAACCTCTGTAAGAATATTAGGTTTGTATTCAACAGTAGGTAATGTCAGACTAAGTAGATCTGCAGCCTTTCTAATCACAGCGTGGTAACGTGTCACGTCCTTTGACGGTGTATCAGAAACTGATGGTAAACCCCATTCCGGAAAGTTCTAGACCACTGGCATTATGAAGGTCGTCAGAACAGTCTCCTTGATCTAGAAGTTCACCTTCCTCCACTTCAGGATCCTCGAACTCCTTTTCTTCCAAGAGGCGTTGATCTCTGCGCCTCGACCATTCCATACGCATCGAAGTCGATGGATCCGGCAACGACTCCGACGGAGTCGGACCCGGCGTCGAGCGAGGAGCCGGGGCAGCAGGAGGATGAGATTCACGAATCGGCGTGGTACCTCGATTAGACTCACGAGGTCGATCTGGAGTCGGCGAAGCCGTATGCGGAGTCGACGACCTCGGTGGAGCCGTACCGAGCCAAGGTGTAAAAGGCGTCGGCATAAACGGCATAAAGGGAGCCGGGCGTAAGATTGAGGAATGCCCAAGTTGAAAGACAATGGACCCACGGGACCAACTGGTGCACCAGTGGGGTACATTGCTCTAGAATAGACTCCAAACATCGCATTAAGAAAATGCGAGGGGTCTTGTCCCGGACCAGGAAAGGGAGGATACGAACCAGTTGGTTGTTCCGAAGGAGGTTGCTCAGACATCGGTTCATCCTGATTTACAGGGACTTCTACCGGAGTCGAAGTCCGAGGAACTTCTTCTTCTACTTCATGATCCAAAGAATGATGCGATTCCGGAACAGGTTCTTGTTCCGGCGTCGGGGAACCTCGAAGAGATTGCAAAGGAGAAGGAGATACAAAGTCCTTATGATGTCTTCGAGACTTTTTCTTTGAATCCGAAGAGTCTTTACCAGAGTGATGTCTCGAGCTATGTTTACTCCTCTTGTGTTTCTTTTTTTTTAGAGCCAGAAGCATGACCCAAAGCCGATTTGGATCCGGATCTTGACCTTTCCCTGGACCTCGACCTCGCTCTGGACCTCGACCTCGAAGCTGACCTCGATCTCGACTTCGATCGCGACTTCTGTCTCGACTTCGAGCGTCTGGACGTCGATCTCGAAGATCTATCAGCTTCTCTTCCTTTTACCTTCGCTAGAAGAAGTTTAGCCTCACGTTCACGTAAAGCCTTAGGGTTCATTTTGAAGCAGGATCGACAGTTCTTAACGTCATGGTCTGATCCAAGGCACCATAAACAATCACCATGCGGATCGGTGATCGACATCATGCGAGCGCAGGACCCACACTGTTTGAACCCTGTCTTCCTCGACGACATTCTCGACGAAGAAGGAACACTCAACAGATGAAATAGTAACACTAAACAGAAGAAGATACTAAGTATCGCAGAAGATCCCAGAAACCGTTAGCGTCGACGACGCGGAAAAAAGGGAACTGACGTCATCACGCCGACGTGGGTCTTATAAGGAGTCGGTGATGTCGTGCTCCTATGACGTCGTCCACGCCGGTCTGCTACGAAGAAAATTTCCGAACGTTGCTGACGCAAGGGGGATATTCACAAGGTGAGGAATCCACACGGCAGATGTATCTATCAGAAAAGGAGTCTCATAGTTTACCCTACCGGACGGGCCTGCAGATTAATGCTAGTATACCGATCCATTTGATTGAGTGGACAATGGTTGACGATGTACCCTACTGTGGGGGGCTGGGCGTGGCGGCGGCCCTTGGGATGTTAGCAAGTACGGTAAGCATGAGTGCAGTACTCACGGTGGATTTGGTCCAGCTATGCATGGGTAGAGGGGATTCTGCTTGCTCAGTTAGTGGGCGAGTCCTGGTCGTAAGTAATAGAAAAGTTCCTTGGTTTGGACAGGGTATTTTGTCTCAGTCCTGGGTGAGGGAGTTGGGAATGTTTCCATTGCACCACATTTGGTTGAGTTCCATTGTTGCCCTTTGCTAGAGAGTCAAACAGGTCTAAGTGCAGACTTGGGGCATGTATCGCAGATGATGGGACTTGATATGCTTACAAGTACGCCAGTTAATGATGCATGTACGAGTTATCACATAGAGTGTAAGAGATCTTAACTCACCGAGTAAGCGCTGCGATTTACAGGCACCCCTCAAATGGTGGAAGGTCCAAGTGACCTTCCTACAGGAAATGCACGTGATTAGCGCTGAGGGCCAGGCATTGCAAAAGTGCTGGAGGTCCAAAGTGTACTACAGGATATACTCTGCATTGACGCAGGTTTTAAAAAACATATGGATTCACCCATGGGTCTCTATGAAGCCTCGAATAGAGATGATGGACAAGGAAGGGCGATTCATAATCCTAGCCGGGCAGCTGGATGGGAGGGGTGTTGCATTCCGTAATGTAAATGCACCAAATTCAGACCAGTGTGCCTTCCTGGTCAGCCTAATGCTGACGAGGGTTCCTTACTACCCCATGGTGGTAGGAGGACATTTTAATTATGTTGCAGACACAACTCTGGATAGATCGCAACTCCTCTCCCTAACGCAGCTCCACATAAAGTAACTTGGGGCTTTTGAGAGTGGGTGACAAGGTGGGACCTGTTAGATGCAGACTGGACTGCGAGAAAAGCAAGAGTTCTCTGCTGGCCTTGATACAGCGTTTGTAGGGTTAGTACTACCGCACACATCTATCCAAAGCCCATGATGAATGGGAAAAAATGGCAAGGTTATTGCTATGGTAGCTAACCCTGAAAAAAGGGTCCCTAACATTCAGTAGCCAAAATACTCCACACGAGGTTGTCCACTCACACTAATTAACCAGGCATTTGTGGAATACTATAGAAAGTGATATGCACCGGCACGGTGTGCAGGGCACAATCAATCCATAAATACATTTTCGGCACAGAGTTGGAATGCCTCCTGAGATCAGAGGTGGCCCTACTGGGGAGGCTCTGACTGTAAAGGAGGTCGGGGTTCGATCAAGGATATGGCACAGAGAAAGGTGCCAGACACGGATGGGCTCCCCATTGAATTTTATGCATCCTACATGGGCCACCAGGTTCCATGCCTGGCCTCACTGTTTAACATGGCTAGGGAGGCTGGGGAACTACTGAGCACCATCCGCGAGATGCTGGTAACTGCACTGCTCAAACCTGGAAGAAACAGCGAAAGGGTCAAATCATACAGGCTACTCTCCTTAATTAATTTAGACTACAAGATTTTCAGTCAGATCCTGGCCATAAGAATCTTGCCCCGAATATTGAGGATAATCCACCCTGACCACCTGGAGTTCCCAGCGACAGCCTTAGCTCTGGTGATAGACATTGAAAAGGCCTTTGATTTGCTGTCCTGGGACTGCCTGTATGTCACAATGACAGGCATGGGTCTGTGCAGAGGGTTTAACAGCTCAACCAAGTTACTATATACACACAATCTGCATTAAAACAGGTGGCATCATATCTGACATTTACCTGGTGGGCAGGGCTAGGATTGTTTACAATATCCCTTTAGCCGCTAAACAATGTGATCCTACAGGGTTCTCACTATCAAGGGCTTAGGGTCAATGGTGCCCCCAGCTGGCTGTATGTTGAAGATATGTTTCTGTATATAAGAGGCATAGTTGATGATATACAGGGTTGTTTGGAACTTTAGAGCAGTATGAAGCACTCTTCGGGCTGCAGGTCAATTGGGAGAAGTCCTGCGCATTCCCTATTGTGGACCTTGGGGTGGGAAAGAAACCTACAGTTAGGGGTCTCCCTGCATTGGGAACCGGCCACAACCAAATACCTAGGAGTCAGTATTTACCACACTACGGACCAACTTCTCGGTAGAAGTGTTCTGGCGAGCGAGAAATCATCATAATGCACGAAGAAGCTAGGCTCCGTCCAGTCTATTCTTGGCAGCTCAGCAGGTTTTGTAGAACTGGTTGATGACTTGATCTGTGGCATGTTTACATAGACGTTGTAATTTTTTCGAATTGAAATTTCTGTACCTGTGATTGTACAGTTTTAGTTGTTTCAACAGGGAGAAGTATCATTCCATTGTGCTTACAGCTTCTCTTTGGAGAGTGGAGTCTTCAGTCGATATTAAAGCTTCCATCTGAACTTCCAACACATTAGTGAGAGGAGTGCAGTGGCTACCCAGGAGCCCATGTGGCCTACTGTTGAGAATTGGCCACATAGTGTGGTTTGATCAGATCGATGGAGACAAACCTTTTGTCTCAACGACAGACAAGGAGCAGAAGACATTCTGTTCAGCTACCCTCAACAGGCAGGACAGGCGCTATGTAAGATGGCCCAAATACTTTCTTGTCCACTAACTTTTCTCTGACTAGGTCTCCAATCTTTGGGACCAAAGCAGGCCTTGCAGGAACTACCTTCACTTCTCCAGTGGCAGTGTGTTTTACTTGGGCAATGCTTTGTAAGGCCCAGAATTCACTGAGTTCCTGTTAAAACAGCCACACGTTCATTGATGTCAAATGGTGTTTCTGCCACTGTGCTGAGACTATCTTGGTCTGGTACCCACATTCTCACACCAAGCAGGAGTTCTTAAGGTGTCCGACCCTCTAGGGATTTTCTTGGCATGTTGTTAAATGCCCTTTGGACCCCATATAGGTGATTGCCCCAACTTCCACCCGAGCCTAGTACCTGAGCTATTTAGGAATTAAGGATTGCTTTAAGTCATGGTTGTTTCTCTCAATGACTGAATTTCCCTCAGGATGGTAAGGGGAGGAGTACCACAAGGCCACACCCAAACTTTCCAAGGCTTCTTTGTGAGCCTGAGAGCTAAACGCTGGACCCTGGTTGGAATGTAGTGTGTCAATTGCATATGTCCCCATAAAGACTCGTAAATCCTTCATAAGAGTTCGAGCATCAGCCAAACACTGTGGCCAAACCCACAGCAATCTGAAGCATAAATCCACCACCTCCAAGATATACTTGTAAGCCCCATCTGATTGTAAGGGACCGCAGTGGTCCAAATAAACACAAGCCAAAGGCTTGACTGAGATCAATAGAGGTGTCTGTGCTGGACGTGCTACAGTGGAGCCTTTCATCTGCTGGCAAATGTTGCATTTAAGGACAAAGTCCTTGTTCTATTTTGATAGACCTGGCCACCAATAGCGGTGCTTCAGTAATGAAACTGTAGCAGTAATCTCTGATTGAGCAGAATCCAGTCTCTCATGTGTAGCTGATTATAAATCCTAATCTTCGATCAGTGTTTCGTATAACTCTATCCCCCACTCCTGGAATCTGAGCATACAGAATATTTTGTGCATCTAACTTGTAGGAGTACCTGAGTGGAAAGCCTTTTGGCAGGCTGAGCCATTACGCGTGGCATTAACTGCCACCATAGTTGTTCCGTCTATCCTTGTACTTGAGCGAGTTATTGCAGCAATGGCAGCAGTCCAAACTGATACCTTGGCGGCTTCATCCTCCTTCAAATCCCGTTCATTGTAAATGTCAACCTGTTGATGACTCAATGTATGAATAACATGAGCCTGTGTCAGCCTTCTTTCAGCTTTGCCACTTGTTCCTAAAGCATCTTGTGCTTTAATGTGCAACCTTTGGAATCCCTAAATCCTTTCTGGCCCCAATAATGTAAATATGTGTTATAGGACTGGACACAGTAAAATGAATCACACACAATTAGTGTGGGGAATTTACAATCCGTATTTTGAAGCAGTAGTGGTCGGTGGTAGGAGTGCTGCCGGGCGGCGACGTGGGGAGGGGGAGGGGCAGGGTGGGAGGTAGTAAACTACGGAATACGGACAAATACAGGTAAGTAAACATAAAAATAAATAAAATGAATTTTGTTGTGCGCACTGCATCACCAAATGCAATGCAGTGCGCGCAACAAAATTTGTTTTATTTATTTTTGTTTACTTACCTGTATTTGTCTGTATTCCATAGTTTACTACACTCCACCCTGCCCCTCCCCCTCCCCCTATCACGGCCCAGCAGCACTACCACCACAGAACTCTACTGTTTTGAAGTGCCGGTATCAGAGCTTTTAGTTCCGCCAACTGCACCGTATAGTTCCCTAGGGACTGAGTGTGTATTTTCCCAGGACAGAACTTTTCATCATGAATGTGCCCTTTTACAATTGCGCATGCTGAGGAATATTGCTGTTTTGTTCCTATGGCCAGCTGGGCAGAACCATCGGTATAAATGATATATTCATATCGACCTAGAGGCATAATTTAATTTGAAAGAGGATATTCTTGTTCATACTGCAAGAATGTCTGTGTTAGTAATGTAGAGTCAAATCTGTAATCTACATCTGTTGCAGTGAGAGAGTTAGCCCACTGAATCCATAGTAGATATAGTGCTTTTGGATTTGGGATATTTGCTTTTGTAACAGCCTCTAGGGTCGGCACTGGGGTCATGATAATTATGCATTACCCCTGCGCTAGTGCTCTCTCCCCCTACTACAGCATTCTGTATAGCTGTATTTTCTCAGTTGGTGCAAAACGCATTTCAGCGTTATGTACACATGTGATTTGTATGCAATAGGGACTGTATGGCCTTCATTGAAAGTGATATATGTGTACCCAGTTGGTCCAGTGACTACACGGATCACCAGGTTAGTGGTGTTAACACGTGTATGTAAATGTTTACAAAATATCATGTCCGCTTGAATGTCTGTATGTTCCTGTGTCAATGATGCACTGGAAAATTAGGTCTAATAAAGTTGTGGAAAGGTTTCATCCTTTCAGTGTAGTCCAAAATGCCTGTCCGGCCAAAATTTTAAAATCCTAAAATGGATTGTTGTAGTTGGAGTAGTGCACATTTTTCTTAAAACTGTGCAGCCTTGCTTTTCCTTTTTCTTAACAACTCATACTCTAGAAATAGGACACTGAAGTGGGCAATTTCAGATTTTTTTTAATTGAATTTGTAGCCCAGATGAGCAAGCTCAAGGATTATGTGTTTAACTCTAGCCAAGTGTTCCATTAATTCCTCGTCGGTCAGATAGATGTCATCTACATAAGACAATGCCTCCTCAACCAAATTTTGAAGTAACTCTGTTACCCTGACTGAAAACAACCCAGGGCTATTCTTACACCCCTCGGTAATCAACAAAATTGGCATTGAGAACTTAGCGCTGAGAATGCTCTCAGATACCTGCTCCAGGCGCTATATTTCGGTAGAAAAATCCATTTTAGATATCTAATATAGTTTTCTATTTTTTCCGCACAATATTATTCATTTGATTGGCACTATGTGCATTTTGTACTGCAAATGTGTGTGTGAATTATCGGGTTTCCTTACTGGAAACAAGGGATTATTCATAGGTGAGGTGCAATTCTCTATAACACCCTGGTATTCAAGTTGATCAAGAATCTCCCTGACTTGTTTCTTTGCTTCATGCTTTTTTGGAAATTGTCTCTGTGGTGAGGAATCAAGTTCAATGGGATTTCGTGATGAGGTGACGCATCATCCCACCTAATATGACTGTGGTAAAGTGCAGGAGGCAGTGTTAACGCCCACTCCTGCACGTATGAATTTGTAACTGATTCTAATATGAGACTAGAGAAAGCAGGTAAAATAACTTCTTCCCACATTGGGCAATCTACTACGAAATCAGATGGCCTATTCTTTTCGGCCAAAAGAATGTTGTAACCATATGTCCGGTTCTCCCAAAAGTGACCCTTTACTTGCTGGGTATGTATCCCTCCATTTGGAGCATTATTTTCTATAAACAATGTGGGACACTTATCCTTGCATCAGGTTTTTTCACCATGATATGCTCACTCAGTGCTACTGCTGCCAGATAATCCATCATGTCCCGCCGACCTATTGTGACTTCTGCCGCAGAGTCCTCGGTAGCGTGGGCATTTCTAAGGTAAGTCCTGGCTGCCTTATTCTCTTTAAATTGGGGTTTATAAGTCTTTAGTTTATCTTCCTGTTTAATGATGTAGTCCGAAGTGCGATGTGTCTCCCTTTTTGGCTTGACTCGTTCTTCCGATCTGTGTTCTGGCCATCCGTCTCTCTCCGAACGTTTTTCAAAAGACTACTGAATGGACCGTGCTTCAGTATCCTTATACTTGTAAAGCTCCCTAATATTGTCACAATTTCTCAAATTGTATCTTCTCTCAGTGTGTTCCTGTTGAGGAGACCCACCCTGTGACTGTTTTGTTTAGTTTATATTTTTGTTTATTATCCCATTTCTTATTTGAAGAATCGGGTGCTTGCCTAGTGTTATCATTTTAAAAATTGCTCTTAGCTCCTTAACCACGGCACAAATTCCGCCGAGATGCGGAAGTTCTATGGAGGGGCGGGGGGGGGGCCCGCATCGACCAACGGGTGTGCGCAGCACTACTGAGGAAGTGCTCACGAATAAATTTCTAGAAATACAGGAAGTGTTGGTATAAGGTGTGTGTGTGTGTGTCCTACACTTAATGAAAAAAGAGCTCAAAACAGCGATAACACAGAAAATGTTAACATGATTTCCTGTATGAATTTAAAAGGTCACATCCGAACAAATCTTGAGTGTGAATGAACAATCATCATCATGCCAATAATTTGCTCATGAGCAAGATATATTTATCCCAAAACCACTAACCATGTCTGCAATGACATGCTGTAAGCTTGTATCTCATTTTTGGAAAGTAAACGTATGAATGCAAAATCACATATGCCTTGTAAACATGATCATGTACCGTGAAAATGGAAAAGGTATTGCAAGTAAATAAACAAACTCTCCGTATGTGAGATGTTAAAGAAGCACATCTGTCTAAACGAAAAGAAAAAAGAAAAATACACAAAAAGCCATATGAGTAAGTTGCCATTAACTGTCCACGGTAAAATGGCCATAAAACAGTGATTTTTTGTCAAATGATTGAATAGTGAACAGACATTTCTGAACGGGGTTAAAAAAACCTGTCTGTAGCTAACTGAAGGGAAAACTAATAATGTCTAAAAGAAAGAACAAAGATCACGTGTGGCACAGTCAGTTGAAACATGAAATTAGTCTATAAATAGCTGCTTTTGAGCACCGTACAGTCAGTTAAAAACATCAAACCAGTCGATAAATAGCCACATTGGATCTCTGTAAACACCAAATTTAAAGAGGCAACCTAGTAAATGAATAAAGACGAGCCACCTGAGTTTTGTGTGCGCTACATTAACCAAATAAGCCGCGTGGGGCGGGAGGTGTTGTGGGTGGGAGGGGGAGTGGGGAGGGGAGGGTGGTAAATTTTGTAAGGGGGCGGGGAGGGAGAGAGAGATTAAGTGAACTGAAAGCAGCGCCTTGTGCCAGCAAACAGCGAGGAGAGGGGGGAAAGAAAAAGTAGTACACTCAAACAAAACATATGGCCACTAATGGAAGGATCCATGTAGCAAGGGCAGTCGCCAGGGTGATAACAAAACAGCCACAAGGCAGGACAAATGTACACTATTCACCAAAGAAAACAATGGAATTTGTAAAGGCAGACCAGGCAACCAATGAAAATCCAGTCGACATGTTCAAAGCCCACAGATGGATTACAGCATGCCTCACAGAGCAGCGTATGCACGCTAAATCTAGGCGTGACCTAAAAAATAAGCATATCTGGCCTATTGTTACGGGCCTTTCTCACAAAGCCATTTGCAGAATAAATCAGGCTTGTGAGCGCCAATAGCATGGCTCTTGGCTGCCATGCTTTTACCAAAAGATACCTAACCATAAATCCATTGACTACTATGGAGTTTTTCACCAATGCCTAGAATTCTGCAGTGATAATCCCTTTCCAAGGGTGCAGGGGAATGGGTTTGATCAAGGTGTAGTTTGCCTTGTAAATTTGTGAAAACCACAAAGTTCAATTTGACTCTTTCACACCCAGAAACGGTAAGAATTTTACTCCAGCAAAAGACTGAAGTAACACCTTTTCAAGGATGGTAAGGTGACTCATTCACACTCAAACTTGGTTTTAGGAAAAAGGAGTTTCACCATGGGAAAAATATGAGGAGATAATGTGCATTTGCACATCGCGGGCTGTCTTTCTCCAGTGCAGATCTCTAGATGTGCACTAAGCACTTCATCATTAGAGAACTTGCAGCCTTTAAAAAAAAATGACATGACTCCCTCAGCAGAACACGTGGAAAGATCCCACGGGTACAGCTTGCAGCTGCCCATGCTTACTTCTACAGAGCAGTGTGAATCGGAGAATATCATTATCTGCCCCTGTGACGAATAGTAGTTGTACGAATGCAGATTCAGGATACCCAGTGCATCTGCAGATTCCCTTTGATGCTGTGTTGAATAGTGCTTCAATTAGTGCAATTTCACGGTTCCCCTTGTGAAATGGCCTCCATGTCTCCAGGGCTAGGGCTGAGGTCCTTTGTGTGCTACCTGTCGGCATGAGGGCTCGCATTTAAAGGTTTATGTATTCTTTTAGGTGCAAGATTAGAATTGCCCAACACTATCATTGAAGGAAGATCTGTCTCTCCCTACCTGGCAGGACCATGCAGTCATACTGGCATAACCTGAGAGTCCCCAGATCATTTATATTCTTCGCCCTAGGAGGCCGAAGACGTGTTTGGTGCTGCATGCAGAATGCACTCTGAATGAAAAATACTAGTAACTGGGTTAGCAGTAGTGTGCCAAGTGTTGGCGCCTCTAAGGTTCACGTAAGTCTGAACAACTAAATATTATCTGCGGTGCAACAAGTAAGAGGATAACCCACAACCTCCAAAGCGGACCGTGGTCCTAATACATAAAACAAGCAACTTACTTGTGCACGCGCAATTATTATTAGCAGTATTAATGCTGAAAGTATCCTATGAATCATACAATCATGCAATATATGATTTCAACGAAGTTCTTTTTCTCCTTTTCAGGTGCCCAGCCAACACGTGTTTCGTCTGGGAATACCCCACGACTTCTTCAGGGCTATCGGACAGAAGGCATAACTATAAAGCAACTACACGCCTGCTCCTAACGCGGTTCCTGATTTTAAAATCAGGAACCGCGTTAGGAGCAGGCGTGCAGTTGCAGAATTAAGAAGCACTACGCGTGCTGGAGAGGCGTGTACGGGGACACAGGGAGCCACACTCGCGCTCCCCCCCCCCCTCACCCCAACTTTGTGATTGACTTGTCGCCACCACTTGACCAAACTTTAGTTTTAATTACTGTGGAGATTTCAGCCGGGACGGAAGTAGAACCGGTAGAGAGGTTTACTTTATAGTTGTGCCTTCTGTCAAATAGCCCTGAACAAGTCGTGGGGTATTCCCAGACGAAACGTGTTGGCTGGGCACCTGAAAAATAAATGAACCTGAAAAGGAGAAAAAGAACTTCGTTGAAATCATATATTACATAATTGTGTGATTCATGGGATATTTTCGGCATTAATACTGCTAATAATAATTGCGTGTGCACAAGTTGCTTGTTTTATGCACTCTGAATGAAGTCTGACAGGGAAAACCTCTGGCAAATTAAAAATTATATGAAAATCAGTCTTCTTAAAGCAACATTTATATCAGACAGTTCCCAGAGTCAACTTGGTTGTAACTAACTGTTTACCAACTTTTTTATGGCTGTCTGTCTCACCTCCCCCAACTGGTAGACGTCCTCCCCATCGTATATCTCTTTGCTGGCTACCATTCTCTTTGTGTCTTCAACTCTGCTTCTCAGAGGTCACCTTTAAGCATACCTGGCTCCTGCTTAGCTTACTTTGTCCAGCTCTATATTAATTCTCATGCCCTTTGTTCTGCATCTTAGTTTAGTCTATTGTCACTGTGGCATCTCCCAATGTGAAAGGTTGTCCAATCTTACCCCTAAGATGTGGGGTTCCTTTCCTTTTTCTGTATGATCCCCCTCTTACCTGCACATGTTTGAGGACTCTCCTAAAGCCTGTCTTCTTCATGAAGCTACCCCACCTTCTAATTTCTTATTCTGGTAGAACTGAACCGACTTCTAGCGCACCCCTATTACACCGCCTTACTCCTTGCTCATTGTTTCTTATGCACGGCACGATAACATAAAATGAAGTTCGTTATATGAAGCAAAACATTTAAATCTCATATTTTGTTTGTGTTTTCAAGGGTACAGGTTCTAATCTGTGATTAACCCGTGTGTTAATTCTTCAAAGTTCATGCTTGGATGCTTAATGAGATAGAGATTATAAAATGGGATTGCCTCCACCATATCTGTCTTATTTGCCAGCTCTAAGATCACCTGTGGTTTCGCAGACACTTCTAGTGAACCTTTGGGAATCCTGAGAGCCACAACTCTGAGCATTGTTTAATGTTGCAAAGGATCTTGCAGTGGAATGATTAGTTCAGGCATGTGCAGGAGGGCCACTGTAATACAGAGGTAGGCTCTGGTGTGACCAGCACCACATCTCCAGATGTCCAGCAAAAAGCAGGGCTGAATAAACATCTGCAACATCTCTTTGGTACAAATAAAGCCACACATCCCATCTTGAACCCTTGGCTGGCTTCATGGATGTTTAGCAGTGGTTCCTTGGATCTAGATAGATGCAGCACGTTCCTGCCCTTTTCTTTTGACATTGGGCAGTGCAGCAGGAAGGCTCCGTCCATCATCCCCTTTTGTATCGCTTTGTTCGCCCTAAGTGTGGCAGGGTATACTCAGACGTGAGTCCCTTGTTCACTTGGCCACTGGATTCAAGATAGCCTGGCTGATGAGGATTATGAATCCGAAACCGGTCCCAGGATGCTTGTTTCCGGTCCAGGGAAGACATAGCTTGGCAGTTCGGGCTGGACTGTTCCCATAAGGCACAGGGTCAGACTGATTTGCATATAGCCATGTCTGAACTGGGGTGGCTGAGTGAACTAAAGAATGGTGATGGATTAAACCCAGATCAGTTGACTGGGGGTGAGTGTTTGATTTGTTCAAACGCTCCGTCCATCATCCCCTTTTGTATCGCAGGAAGGCTTGCGGCACTGCCCGGCGTCAAAAGATTGTAAATGAGGCCCACTATGCCTATAATCATAAACAATATTGCTCAGTGCATTGCAAATTGAGGGCCTCATTTACAATTGTTTGACGTAGGGCAGAAAGGTGCTCTATCTTTCAGATACAGCACGTTCCTGTCTTTTCCCCTGCGCTGAGGCACAAATGGCTGTCAAGTGCCAAGGCAGGCAGCCTTGCGCTGTGGTGCAAGAGGGTCTGCATTTTAGGGGTATTTGTTGTTGTGGAGTGCCACAAGAGACACCTTCCTGCACAATAACAATCAATGGAGCAGAGAAGGCAGCACACATCGAAAGAGCCAAAAATTAGGAGATATGTTTTTCTCCTCATTACGCCTCCCCTAAGCTACCGCAGGGAAGGCGTGGGCTTTTGACGCATTCCCAGGTTTAGGAAATCTCGTCAATCTGGGAAAGTGTCAAATGCAATGGGTGTTACTTGGGAACATCCACCGTAACACCCATGGCCCACCTCCTCATCGAAGGCAATGCAGGGACGTGCACTGCGTTCTTCAGTCCATATCTACAAGGCCCTGAAAAGCCATGCAGGGTGGCTTGACGTGGCCTTGTAAATATTACCCTGCAGTGTGCACTGCCAGATCATCAATACAAGTTATGGCAGCATAGG
Organism: Lissotriton helveticus; assembly: GCF_964261635.1. NCBI lineage: Eukaryota > Metazoa > Chordata > Amphibia > Caudata > Salamandridae > Lissotriton > Lissotriton helveticus. The sequence continues at coordinate 66,975,372 of NC_136069.1, forward strand.
GGCCTTGTAAATGAGGCCATGACTTTTTTGTGTGTAGGTGTGCTCTGCACGAGAAACACTATACTGAGAGTTGAGTATTTGAACTTGCTCTCTTGTGGATAGTGATAGAAGTGACACATAGTGGTTAAAAGAGAACTCATTAGCAAATGTGACGCTGTATCTCAGATTATGCTTAACAAAATCAAGCTGTCGCCTTGGCTAAGCATAGCGCACTATATTTTGTCTTGCTGCATTACGTTGTGCCAAATATTAATAAATCTGTTCCTAAGTATTTAGTATTCTGTAGCAGCTCAGAGAGAAGGGAAAATTACGAATTGCTGACACAAAATAATAAAAGATGATAATTAGTTGCTTTAAACTGGAGCAAGAGCATTAAATGGCTGGACTCCGGCTGCAGACTGAAGAGGTGAGTTCTTTCCCTAATAATTTTTCTGGATCTGTGTGTTTCTGACAAATTCCATTATGCCAATTTTTGTGTGACAAACCAACTCAAACAAAAACGTTTTTGTCAGGTTGTCTTTTTTGATCAACATATTTGCTTCACAATTTTTTCTGGCGAGATCCCTCAAACCTCAGCCTGCCCTGTGTAGATAGCCAACCTTGCCAGTTACCAACTCCTGCCCTTTTTGTAGCAGGTGGCCCAGGGCAGTTGGTTCCCTTCCATGGGTCCTCATGTTCCTACAGTCTCCTCTCTATTTCCATTCGATGTGTCATACCTCTAAGGGCATATTTACAAGCCCCTATCGCCACAGGAACGTCACTTTGCTTTGTTAGTTGACTCCACATTAATGGCGTTCAGTACCCCATATGGCGGTATGTGTTTGTAAACAATATGTTTTTGAATTTGTGATTAATTTGAATTTACTACAGAATTGTTCTCATTACGTTTTCATAGTCCAACAATTCTCACGCATTATTTACAAGTGACCGTGTATAACATTAGTGATTCAAAGGAAACGATAGCACAAAATGTAAAATAATGTAGCCACTCTGTGTGCTTAAGCAGGTCATTGTTTAATCCCTGACACCCCTTGAGTCAACATGGAGAAGTGAAAACATTGGAAAGGCAGCAGAGCATCGCAGGAATGTTTGATAGCAAGAAAAAGTACCCTCTAGCCACCACTCTACAGGGTTTGGGGCAGCTGAATTCCCCTTAAGAGGGTCATGTTCGAAACCTTGGCTTCCACCAGGAGGACTCTTTGTTTATAGACAAATGCTTCGCATTTTTATTACAATAAGTAGATGTGTATGCTTACACGCATCATAAACAGTTTTAAACTTCATTTTAAAAGTTATATTCGGGGATCTCTGCATTGGCCCATGCTCCCCCACCCATAATCCCCTGTTCCCTCAGAGATCATCCCGAAACCTTGCCATCTGGCGCTTTTTAAGCAGTCTCAAGTCTGTTGAAAATGCCCCAAAATGCTGATCATCCTCAAGCCTAAAAAATGTCCATGAAGTGCACTGCCAGATGGAGATATCAGGTGTAGGTGACCCAACCCTTACATTTTACATGTTTGTAGGCGTGTGTGCTCCTTAAAAATCAGCAAAAGGTCTATGACAAATTGCAAAGTTCACTATCAATGTTTGAAGCGGTCTAACAGGCCTGTCTGGGTTGCCAGCACCAAATGGAGAACTAACGCATTGAAGCATCTATCCTACTAGACAACTGTTGATGGTTTTGCGGCATGTCAAAAACCGCTTGGTAACCAGTGAGAAAGATGACACCAAATAAAATACAATTTGCACAATGTCCTATCTTCCTACACTATGGACACATTGATAACCCATCTCACCCACGTCTTGTTTCATTGCCACTCGTTGCATCTCTTCCTCCAATCCCTTCCGTCGTCCAACACCAACATGACTGCTCTGGAAGCCTCGTGTGCAGTTGTGGCATCAGATCAACGGCGGCTGGTTAAGTCTCACAGTGAAATCAAATGTGTAGCTTATTTTTGCAAGACATGGGATACATGAAAACAGACCCCTGAAGTACAGCGGCTGCAATATAAGACAGCAGCTGCTTCACTTTCTGCACATGGGATTTACTGGTGGCATCAGCTGGAATTCTTCAAGTGGTCCAGCATAGACACTGGATTCATGTCAGTGAACTTCTGTTTGCAACATTTGACCTCAGTTCAAGAGTTTTACTTCTTGGTTCGTCAACTGAGCTCAGGGTGCTGTGAACTCTCCTGCACGTTCATTCTTAGGAAAGCTAGTTGTTAACTGACAAATGATTTTGCTCCCTTACTGCATGGAGGAGATTCACTGAAGCTGGCACGGGGAATTACCTCCTTGTGAGTACTCCACCTTGACGCTTGCCTCATCTGTCGAATTCATCACAGGGATTCTGCCAAATGTTGGGCGTCTTCGATGCCTTCTCGTGATGTATTCCACTGAGGCAGGCCAGTGACATAAAAGGGCTTCTCTGAGCACCTTTTAAGATGCAGATTTTTTTATATTGTTGGTTAACAAGGATTTATTTCTATTTTTTGGCGGTGGGTGCCAACTCACTCCTGATTTTCTGTTGGAAACCACTTCAAATAATTCACATTTTCTGGTGTTGAAGATGAGATGGGAATGTTTAATTTCTAGTCTGGTAAAATGACCATAGTCCCTGTAAATTTGTCATAGTGAGGGGATCAGGATGAGTAAAATGAGGGCAGTCTTGGGAGGCAACATAAGGTGGGTTGTATAGTTTCTTACTTTGTGTTGGGTCAGGGTACACTTTCTCCTACTGTTAACACAAGTTGTGTTCCGTTTCTTGCGGTTCTTCTGTCCAAACTATGAGCTGCAGTTGTGTAATCCTCTCTCCTGCTACATTTCCACTTCATAGCAGTCTAGGGGTTTGTTGCAAACGGCATCTTCCTTTGGGGGACCAATCATAAGGACACTGTGCTGAAGGAACCGCTCCTCCGAGAACACATGATAGCAGCAAATAAGAAGAAAACGCAAGTGGCATGGCCACCCTCAGGAGGGCCGCCATCAGAAATGAATTAGGTGCTTGTAATGCAAATTTTAAAAATAGAATGGCCTTTTCTTTTTGTTGGTTTTTAAATATTTAGTGTAGAAATAAATCCTTTTTTCTTGTCTCATGCTTTCTTCATTTGGTCAAATTTGTCATGCAGAGTTTTTGTACATTTGTTTGTATTCCTTTTTATAAGTGTATTTAACATTCTAGTCTGTACAGGTTATTTATTTTTTTCGTAACCAGAAAAAAACTTCCCATATGCCTTAAACATAAACTATCAGAAAATCTACATGCCCAGGAGACTGTTCAGTTGCTTTTAGAAAAAAAGGCTGACTGCAGCTCTTTCCAAGGACGCGGACTGTACATTGATAGGCCCATCCTTTGGCCGGCCTCTATTTTCACAGAGCTCTGCCTCGTGGGTTGACCAATGAGCTAAGATAGCATCTGGGTTCTGACTGGGTTTTGCAGATTTGTGTTTCCCAGCAAAGAAGGTATGATTGTTTCAAAAGTCTAAAACTGGTACCATTTCTTGTCTTTGTACTTCAGCATCAACTGCAATAGAAGGAATGACAAAAAAGACACGTTACTGAAACGAAGACGGGCCATGCTATTATAACATTGTCACATTCGGCTTCCACAAAGGGGAAGAAAAGAGCTGAATGCTTTAAATGCACTGTCTTACAACTCCAATCAATTAATACAGCTTGGGACCTATTGGGCATATCAAATTTACATTTTTTTTACAACTTAGGATTTAGAGGATAGAAATATTACTCAAAAGTGGAAATTTGGGACAGGGCCGAGAGCTGAGGTTTAAGTCTAGAACACAGTTTGAAACACATTAAAAACTAGGGACTCGGAAGAGTCGGCCGGCCTGTGTCCAAATGGAAAAAGACACTGTCAAAAATGCGATGTATCCTCAAAAATGCAAAACAAAAACTGCTGCCAATTTGATAAATGACTTGTAAACATGAACTGTCCATTGTAGTTTATGAGAAAACTGGGAAAACCCAGAAAGTGGCACCATGTTACAAACTTGCTTAATTCGCACTTCACACGCATTGTATACAAACATTTACTTTGATTGACTTATTAAGTATTTGATACAGTATAGACTTGGATCTAAAGAGCAGGAGATCACTGCACAAAACATTTTTATTGTAGAAAGAGTTTATCTAACATGAGGTTCTGAGACGGCTCAACATCAGATCACAGAATGTGAAGAGAAGAGGGTGGGAAAGTATGAATAGCACAGGATTTAAAATCAAATCATACATTATGACATTTTACATCACTATGTGTCCATTTCGAGGCACAGGGAAATAAAGTGATTTACCCTCAATCACATAATTATGGCCCTCTGGTCAAATAATTAAAAAGGAGTAGATCTCCTGCCCTACACCTGATCCTGGGGAATGTTTGGTCACCTTGTGTTAGAGTCCCTGATTAGTTGGACAAACACAAGGTGGACTATGGCTACATTTATGAGACATATTCTAAGGTGGCATCAGTTATGTACTGATGAAGGCCAGAGCGTTCAATCAACCCTGTACACTCACAGAGAGCGAAACACATAATTCCCCTGACACTGCTTGATAATGGAAACATGATTATTCTGGAAGCATGCGTCGGAAAATACTAGTGAGCAATACTCTTGCTCAATTAACTTTGAAAGGCACAACAACTGGGAAATATAAGGCATCTCCTGTCCCCAATTTGAAGACACTCCTCTGGATACACATGTACCTACCTGTGCCTACATGTGTGAGGCAAGCAGAATAAGAAGTCAATTTGTAAACATCTTTGAAAAAGATTCTGAGGCAATATTCAGCATCCACTTCTGCACCCATTTATTAATTTCATTGTACTTGGTCCAGTATTTGTCATGGAAATAGCCTATTCCTCCTTTTAATTAGATCTTCATAGGCTCTCACAGCAACATGTCCCTCCACATTGGGGGAGCCCATACCCAGACCTGACAGCCAGGTCTTATGCAGGGCGGAATGGGAACTTAAAAGAGCCCTGGCAAAAATGATAAATTCATCCCCCATGTGCAGACATGCTAATGTGCGCTAGAACCAGAGCAACTCTTTCAAGTTGTTGTCGGGATCGCCTAATGTGCACCACCACTCATGGGCTCTCTGGCTCTAGCCTCCCAGGGGATTGCCCACTTGCCCGCCAGGCCAGTGCCACCATGTTTTTATGGGTCTAACATCACTGCTTAAACCACCCTCATCTTGGTGTATATTGTGCTAAATAAATATCATAACATATAACATTACATGAGGACTGCATCATATAAGAAACATATTTGTGATTCTCATCCATACACAAATCAAGGCTCAGTAATGGTCTCTATTGGCTCCTCCATCCTTGTGAAGAAATACCTTACGGCCAGCTATTACCAGTTTACTATTTTAACCTTTACATGCAGTTTGCAGGTCCACTCGAGTGCTCCACTCCGACACACACCCCTCTATCCATATCCTCGCGCACTTACCTCGTGTGCGTGTTTGGAGAAGGCCTCTGCGCTGTACATCATGCCCGTCGTCTTCTCTTCCAGTTCTCCAAGCCTCTGTCCTCTCTCATCCAGTGCAATCCGCGTGCGGGCCAAGTCCCCCATCACGCCTACAGCGGCGCCTTTCACCCCCTCAAACCCGCCTGGTCCGGGGATGTGCTGCGCGAGACTCCGGGACGCCTTGCCTGCAGAGGCCTCGCCAACTACAAGATAGAGAAAATGTAGCAAGTGTCACAAGCATCAGCAAGTCTTTCTTGCAAATATGGCTGAGCCAGACCATCAACAGGTGCTCCTTCAGCAGCAGGGTATCAGAAAACACAGGTACTGCTTAGAATAAAAAAAAAACACCCTTAAAAGCTCAGCAGAGAAGGAAAATGGATAACAAAGCTACTTGAACTTTGGAAAAAGGCACTTGTCGAAGATGGATATATGACAGTGAAGGGGGGGGGAACAAACATCACATGATGCCTGAGGGAAGTATATGTAGAGGTAAGTAAGTAATTGAAAGAAGACACATGGAGTCGGACTGAGCAGCAGCTTAATTAGTCTCTCTCTCTCCCTCTCAATACCCCTGTGTCCTTGTAAGTAGGTGTCAACTTCGAGAGTTTATAACAATTAAGAGTCATGTAGGAATGTGAGTTTTAAAATGTCAATAAGTGTCAAAGTGTTTTCGTTTTATTTGAAGCAATTAAGAGTGGTTCACTCGCATATTTTGCAAGTGGCTCACACAACGTCAGAGAATATAATTAGACATTGTTCCATTCCACCCAATTGGGCGCTACATTCCACTCCCAACCATCAAATATATTGTCTGCCTGCAAGCGCTTAAGTTAATGAAAGGCAAAATTCAACAATATATAAAAGTCCATACAGAACTGTAGTATTTTATGTGTCCCAATTCCCTCGATGTCTGTACTGGTGTGCGGATTGCCAAGAGTACATGACGTAAAAGAATGTTGGTATGTGGAATGCTGACAGTGAATGATGCAATAGAATGTTCGTGTCCAGAATGCGGAGAGTGACTGATGCAATAGAATGTTCGTGTTCGGAATGTTGACAGTGAATGATGCAATAGAATGTTCGTGTCCGGAATACAGAGAGTGACTGATGCAATTGAATGTTCGTGTCCGGAATGCTGAGAGTGACTGATGCAATAGAATGTTTGTGTTCGGAATGCTGAGGGTGACTGATGCAATAGAATGTTTGTGTCCGGAATGCTGACAGTTAAGGATGCAATAGAATGTTTGTGTCCGAAATGCTGAGAGTGACTGATGCAATAGAATGTTCGTGTCCAGAATGCTGAGGGTGACTGATGCAATAGAATGTTCGTGTCCGGAATGCTGACAGTGAAAGGTGCAATAGATTGTTTGTGTCCGAAATGTTGAGAGTGACTGATGCAATAGAATGTTCGTGTCCAGAATGCTGAGGGTGACTGATGCAATAGAATGTTCGTGTCCGGAATGCTGACAGTGAAAGGTGCAATAGATTGTTTGTGTCCGGAATGCTGAGAGTGACTGATGCAATAGAATGTTCGTGTCCGGAATGCTGAGGGTGACTAATGCAATAGAATGTTTGTGTCTGGAATGCTGAGAGTGACTGATGCAATAGAATGTTCGTGTCTGGAATGCTAAGAGTGACTGGTGCAATAGAATGTTCGTGTCCGGAATGCTGAGAGTGACTGATGCAACAGAACGTTAGAGTGTGGTCTGGAGTAGAAGCTTGGAGACAGTGACAGTTGGCGGGGGGATGTTGCCCTGACATGGACCTACCTACTGTTGCTGTGACCGCTGGGGCCTAAAATGAAATTAAGAGCTTATCTCCTACCTCGGTGGCTTCAGACTCTTGGATATTGGAGATAGAAATGAGACTATGTTGTCCTAGGGTATAATGTGTCTTGAAGTCATGGAAAGTTGAAACATCACCTGCCTGGCAGTGAACAATTGCAATGTTAAAATATGACATTCAGTTAATTCATTAGTGGGACTATGTGGCATTTGTTGTAGTGAGTTGCTTGAGCACTCAACAGGATGGTAAGTTCATGAGTGCTAGTGATGGTAGTGATGCGTTAGCGGGCGAGGGAGCTTCATGTGATTGTTGATGGAGAATAACCAGGAGGTGCCAATAAAGTATCAGTTAGATTGGCACAGCTTACATCAAGACTGTAAGAGTATCGGCATGTAGTGGAGTACGTGTCCGGGTGGAGAAACGTGCAGGCAGATTGTTTTACTCTGTTCCCATTGAAGGGAGAGTGTGAAAGCAGGTTGGAGAGTGCAATAGAGTGTGTGGTGGCCAGTGTGGGTATGCATTGGAGGATGAGTTTGAGTCAGTCACACATGAGCAGTGGGAAAAGGCAGCAAGGGAGTATTCAAGAAGGTTGGAAATGTGAAGGGGATCAAAGGGCTTCTTTACGTAATTTTGTCAAGATACAGGAAGAACTCAGCAGGGGAGCGACTGATGCATTAGTGTAAAGAGTTGAGAGATATGTACTCCCAGAAGGAGTGGGGAAGAAGTTAATCAAGTTGGCGCATGAAGGACATCTGGGACAGTCATTGATGAGAAAGCATTTAAAGGAGAAGTTTTAATGGCCAGGGACTGATCGTGATGTGAAGGAGTGGGTTAAAGGGTGTGTGTTGTGTAGAAAGAGTGAGAAACGTTTGAAGGTGGTAATGGAAGGAATAGGGTCACCGAGTGATGGAGGAAGTGTGTGGATGAAAGTGTGTTTGATTTCACAGGTCTCATGGGTTATGTAGGAGAATTGGGAGGGTTTGCAATGAACATGGTGTATGTTTTCTCGAGATGGGTTATGATGGAATTTATGAAGGATATAACATTGGAAAGTGCAATTAAAATATTGGAAAGGGTGTTCAGAAGAGAAGGATGCCCTGGGATGATTGATTACAGACAACAGTACTTGACTTGAGTCCATTGTAATGCAGAATTTCTTGAGAAAGAATGGAATAAAACATGTGCGTACATGACTGTACAATCCACAAGGAAACGACATTGGTAAGCAGGTGAACCACATGGTCAAGGGGACCATACAGGAGTGATTCAAAAAATGTGAGACGGGCAGTGGGGGATTTGGTATGGTCATACAATGCCACAGAGAATAGAGCCACAGAAGAGATGCCTTTTTGGAGGATGAGAGGGTGAGAGGGAGCACAGAGTTATCCCCTCAATGGTTGAGAAAGACTGAAGCAGTGAAGAGGAGAGTGTGGATGGGAGGAAAGGGAGGATGGAAGAAGGTGAAGATCAAGTTGGGAATAAGAGGTGATGGTGTCAACAGATTTTCTACTCCCAAGGAAGAGCGTGAAGTTCATAGCTGCCACGTTGATCTAAAGAACGGGCAAAGATGGAACAAAAGAAGGGTGGCTTTGAATTGCCATAAGGGTGATGAGTGTAGCAGAAGATGGTAACGGAATGGGGAAATAGAGCAAAGTTGCAGTGGATTTGTGTTGATGGATGATGAGGAGATGGGAGGGAAAGAAAGGGATGCGGATGGAGGTGTGAGCAGAGAGGAAGGAGGGAGTCGGGGGAGGTGTGCTGAAATAGGGAAAAGCAGACCACAAAGCATGCCTCTCAGGTTTTCTGATTAGGTGAATAACTCATCTGGCAAATGTGTAGTAAGGATGTTTTGTAGTTGTACTTATACGTTTTTAAGTATCTTGCAAGTATATTAGTGAGGTTATTTTGTAGGTACAGAATATTAAGTAATCTAGTTGTATATTTAACGTGTACTTTCAATTTGATTAACATATTTTCTATAGTTCATTGTATGTAGACATTTATTATTATGTGGAGAACTGAAGTACCCCTTGATGTTGTGTGTGATAACTACAAGTTTCACCATAGTGTTGTGTGTGAAAGCTGCAAGGTTCGCCTCAGTCGTCATTCTGTACAAATGGGAGGTTTGACAGGTGTGTTGTACAGGAGAGGAGTATGATTGTGATTACTTTGTGGTACTGTTTATTCAGCTTGAAAATAATGAAGTTGGTCAGTGTTGTTTTTGAAGAGTAGGGTTGAGTTTAGCATTAGTGTGTTGTAGGTGCGTACGTCTTCACTTGCTGATGTGGTCTTGTGCTAAAGGTGGTGTTGCTGAACTGCCCAAGTGTTTGATTATTGTCAATAGTTTTTTTCAGTATGTGTCTCCTGGAAGCTGTCATCATTGAGTCTGGAAGACATCCCAACTTCTTTTGGTGCAGTTTCCAGAGGGTGTGGTACAGGGTGCAAATCCAGTGCTTTCTTCGGACTGTCCTTCAGTTATATTGGTCTGGCTAGCTAATGTGATTGGATGTTGTGGATTGCTGGGCTGCACTTTGTGTGTACAACTGTATGGTGGAGTGTGCTGTCATTGTAGGGAAGTGTTAGCTTCTATTGAAAGATGGAGAAAGTGTGAGGATTTGTTGTGTCTGCCTCACCTGCATAGTTTAATAGTGTAATGTGGACATGTGGAGACTTTGTGGCAGGTTTACTGCAGAATTCACACAGTGAAGTGCAGCGAGCCAAGTTGCTGTGCTGAGTTGCATGAATGGAAAAGAGCTGAAAAAGCACCATATCTACTGAGATATGAAGCTGGGCTGGCACACTTGCAGATTTTTAGCGCCAAAGCAAGCAGCCTTACACCGTGCTGCAAGGGTGCCTGCGTTACGGGGAGGATTTGTTTTTGCAGAAAGGGATACCTTCCTGCACAAAATCAATCCTTAAAGGCATATCCATTTCTTATATGTGCTGAAGAATGCAGCACACATGGGAGGAGGAAGTAACGAGGAGAAATAAAGATATTTCTCCTTGTTATGCCTCTGTTAGGTAGCTGCATCATTTTGACGGAAACCCAGAAGGGACACCTTCCTGCACTGCTGTTGAGCTGCTGTTCAAAATAAATTAAAGTTTAATTTTTTTGGGAAACTTTAATATATATTGCACAGCAGCTCAAAGGCTTTGTAATATGTGGAAAAAATTGACAAAGTCAATAGAATTCGCATAGGCGAAAACTATTGGCTTTGCCAATGCTTGTTAAAAGACCCAAGACCTTTAAAGACACAACTTTGAAAGAGCATAATTCAAGGAAAGTTAATTATGTAAGCTTGAAAAACTGTATTCATTTTTAAATTATATAATTTAACTTATTATTTCTCGTGCAGGGCCCTTCCTAAAGGAGTCACTTGGTAATGATTTATCTGTAAGAGACATATGTTAGTTGTAGATTCCTTACCTTAGAATTTCTCCCAGGCATCAGTCTGAATCCGGAGATTTTTTCTTCAGCAGTACCCCTGCGCATCGGTAGGTGGCGTCTGTTGACTCCGCGTTCGGCGTTGTGGTTGCTCGGATGACATCGTAGTGCCTACTTAGATGCCGCCCCTGTGCCCTGACATCAGTTCTGACACGACTTTCCATGCCAGAAGTGCAGAGCCATGAAAGACACTGACCACTGAGCGGGGAGGATGGATGGGGTGGAATCTACAACTAATATATGTCTCTTACAGATACATCATTACCGAACGTAAGTAACTTGTTCATCAGAAAGAGACTATATTAGTTGCAGTTTCATTACCTTAGAATAAGATACCCCAGTAATACCATCCCCGGAGCAGGGTTTGCGAACTAAGGGTCATATTATCAAGACAGGCGATAAAATTATTGGCGTTTTAGCGGCCGAAAACTGCCGCTAAATCGGCGATAATGGGCTTGATAATATGCTCTATGGAATTCCAATTGAAGCCCATGTTAGATGTCCTTCACATTTAACATGGGCTTCAATTGGAATTCCATAGAGCATATTATCAAGCTCATTATCGCCGTTTTAGCGGCAGTTTTCAGCCGCTAAAACGGCGATAATTTTATCTATCGCCTGTCTTGATAATATGCCCCCATGTTCACATGAGAAAGTCCTGGTGGACCAAACGGGCAAAATAGCCGTCAATCCGGACTTGACTGTCCAGGTAATAGTTTAAACGTGTTCAGAGACACCCACGTTGCTGCCTGGAAAATATCAACGAGTGGAACTCCATGTTCCAATGCAGTGGTTGCTGCTGTAGCCCTAGTGGAGTGAGCTCGCACCCCACTGGAGGATCCTTCTTCGCAAAAGCGTAGCAGATCTGAATGCAAAGGACAACCCATTGAGAGATGATACATTTTTAAACAGCCAATGAAGAGAGTCTTTTGTGCGGTCAAGACAGAATGACAACACACGTTTAGGGTCCAGACAGTGGAGTCTCTCCTCCTCCTTGGAAGGGTGCGGAGGTGGGAAAAAGGTGGGCAAAGTGATAGATTGTCCTACATGAAATTGTGCAGCCAATTTAAGTAGGAACGAGGGCCTCATCCTAAGCACCGCTTTTTCTGGATGCACAGAGAAGAAAGGGAGCTTGGAAGATAGAGCCTGAAACTCACTCACCCTGCGAGCAGAGGTGATGGCAACAAGGAAGGCAGACTTGAGAGTGAGAAGCCTGAGAGGACAGTTATGAAGAGGCTTGAATGGAGCACACATATGAAAAGTGAGAACAAGATTCAAGTCCCACTGGGGCATTATGAAGGAGGAAAGGAGATGGAGGAAACAGATGAGTGATGTCCTTTAAGAACCTATTAACAATAGGACACTTGAAGAGAGATGGCTGATCTGGTAGTTGAAGAAAAGCAGAGATAGCTGCAAGATAGCCCTTAAGAGTCCCCAGAGCAGAGCCCTGCTGGGCCAAAGAAAGTATATACAAAAGAACCTCTGAAAGAGGGGCAGAAAGGGGATCCACAGCCTTTGCTGTGCACCATGCCATAAACTTGTTTCATCTACAGGTGTATACCAATTTAGTGGAGGGACACGTGGCTGCCAAGATGACATTACAGACATTGGGTGGACAGTCGAAAGCTGTCAACTGTCGCTGCTCAATCTCCACAGAAGGGGGTGGAGACTGGACAGGTTTGGGTGGAGAACCATCCCCTTCTGCTGCGATAGAAGATCCTCCTGAAAGGGCAGTCTGATGGGAGGATCGATGGCCATGTTCAAGAGCTCGGGGTACCAAACTCTTCATGCCCAGTCCGGAGCTACAAGAATAACTTGGGTCTGGTCGCGATTGATCTTCTTGAACATTTGGGGCAGAAGTGCTACAGGTGGAAAGGCATACAGGAGGCCACAGTTCCACTCGCGACGAAAAGCGTCGCCAAGCGAGTGCTGCCTCGGAAACTCCAATGTGCAATACTGCTGACATTGCGCATTCTGTTGGGTGGCAAACAGATCTAACCAAGGCTCTCCCCACCACTGAAAGTGACCTTGCACCACCTCTGAAGGAAGATGCCATTCGTGATCGACCAAGTACCGACGGCTGAGTTCGTCTGCCCTGGCAGTCAGAGAAGCTGCCAGGTATTGAACCACCAGGGTCAAGCCCTGATGTTCCAGCCATGTCCAGACGCTAAGAGCCTCCTGACAAAGGGTCCACGACCCCAACCCAGCCTGTTTGTTGCAGTACCACATGGCTGTGGTGTTGTCTGTGAACACCCGCACCACTTTCCCTTTGAGAGAGAGAAGGAATTCCTACAGTGCCAGTCAGATAGCCCGGAGTTCCAGCAGGTTGATATGGAGTCCGGACTCCACCAGAGACCAGGGGCCTCTAATCTCCGCCTCTCCCAGATTGTCGCCACATCACAGGAGTGACGCATCTGTCAACACCAATTGATCTGGTTGGGGAACGGAGATTGATCTGCCTCTGATCTAATCTTGGTTCGTTAGCCACCACTGCAGTTGCTGTGCAGTTCCCTCTGAGATGTGAATGTAGTCAGAAAGATTCCCCTGACGTTGCGCCCACTGGAGCTTCAGGTCAAACTGCAAAGCCTGCATATGCCACCTGGCATGATCCACTATCAGGATGCAGGAGGCCATGAGGCCCAGCAGCCTCAGAGTAATTCTTACCGGAATCCGGGATAGAGGCTGAAACATTGGTATCATAGTCCGAATATCCCAGTCTCGCTGTCCAGAACGTCCCGATGAAAAGGAGTGTCTGAGAGGGAGTCAGGTGTGACTTCGGCACATTGATAGTGAACCCCAGCGAATGCAGGAGGTCCGCCATCGTCTGGAGGTGGGAGACGACAGCCTGGGGCAAGCCCGCCTTCAACAGCCATTCGTTGAGAGAGGGGAAAACTGGAACAGCTGATCTGCACAGATGAGCTGCAACCACCACCATCACCTTTGTGAACACCCGCGGTGCACTGGTAAGGCTAAGGGGAGCACAGTGAACTGAAAGTGCCTGTGGCCCACCATGAACTGTAGATAGCATCTGTGGGCTGGCAGAACGGGAATATGGAAATAAGCCTCCCACAAGCATCCCGCAAGTCCAATGCCACCATCAAGTCGCCGTGGTCGAGGGCAGACAGGACCGGAGCTAACGTGAGCATTTTGAACTTCTCCTTCTGGAGGAAGCAGTTGAGTGCCCTTAGGTCTAGAATAGAACGCAGGCCTTTGTCCTTCTTGGGCACCAGAAAGTAGTGGGAATAGCAACCATGACCTATTTCTGGCGCAGGGACCCTCTCTATAGCTCCCTTGGCTAAAAGAGCTGAGACGGAGAAGTCCCAAATGATCCTCCTATATGCGATCATAAGATGGTGGCATGGAGGGAGGAAGAGTCTCAAAGGGGAGGGAGTAGCCCCTTCAGACGATTTGCAAAAATCACCTGTCCGACGTGACGGATTGCCAGTGAGGAGGTGATAGCAAATCCTGCCTACAACTGGCCCATTGATGGCCCTGAAATGTCAGACTAGAATGGTTTGGAGGCTGCGGCAGTGGGGAAAGGGTGGATTGGCCCGTCTGCTGGCTCCCAGACCCATGAGGACACTGGGTCGCACGTCTGATCCATGCAGAGGCTGGGCAGCTTGCATGAACCAGGAGCTAGGCTGGGCCGGACGTGGTTGGGTGCCCCTTCCGTAGCCACGAAAGGGACGAAGAGCAGACTGGAGTGGATGGGAAGGCGCAGTGAGGCACAAAGATCTGGCCGTGGGTCGAGAGTCTTTAAATCGCTCAAGCGCTGCATCTGCTTTGTCACCAAAAACAACGGCCATCAAAGGGCATGTCTATCAAGCTTGACTGGACATCCCCCAAAAAGGTAGATGACACTAACCATGCGACGAGCCAAAGGAGCCCTGATGTGGCAATCGTTCTGCCCAGTGAGTCGGTGGTATCCAGTTCACATCGAATGACAAATTTGTCTGCATCCCTCCCATCCGCAATGGCCCAGGTATCCTCCATCCACTGAGGCAGCACCTGCACGACCGTGTCCCAGTTGGTATGGGAATAGCGGCCCAAGAGAGACACAAGGTATTCACTGGCTGCAGTGCCAAGCTGGAGGAAGAGAACATTTGCTTCCCAAGATGGTCCAGCTTCTTGGTCCTTATCTGGAGGAGCAGAAGGGAATGCACCTTTAGAAGAAGAGGCTTGGACCACCAAGCTCTCAGGGGAAGGTTGTTGGGTCAGTGGCGACGGGCAATTGTCCTCTCCACAGGAGCCCCTGTGCTGGGCTTGGATCAAGTGCCCAGGAAAACATCAGTAAGGGCTTCACTGAATGGCAGTTGGGGTACAGAGAAGGAAGCCGCAGGCTGAAGCACCTCTGTCAGGAGGTTAGTCCTGACTGCCACCGAAGGGAAAGGAGCTCTAGGCCCAAGACCTCAGCCGCACTTCTCACTACCACAACATAGGACGCTCCATCCTCCGTAGCCACGGTAGGGGGAGAAATCAAACCAGTGTCTGGGGAGGTGTCCAGACCACTGGCATCACCCAGATCCTCCCGCCAGTCTGGTTCTTCCATATTTAACAACAAGGGGTGGTGATGGACACCTCAGACATGAGTCCCTTGCTCACTGCTCCATCAGGATTCAAGCAAGCCGGGCCGACGACGCCTGAAATGGCAGAAACCGGTCCCCGGAAGCTTGTCTCCTTTCTGGTGAAGAATTGGCTTGGTAGTTTGGTCTGCCCTGTTCCCATGATGCACTGGGCCAGGGACAGACTAATTTGCATATAGCCAGGTTCTGAGCTGGGATGGGGCAGTGAGCTAAATAACGGTGATGGATCAAGCCCTGATCTTTGGACTGGGTAAGAGTGGTCTGCTTAATTCAGACACTCTGTTCATCACCACCCCCTTTTCTGAATCAGTCTGGTTCTTCCAGCAGGTCAGTTAAAGGGTCCAGTGACCACCCCCAGTTCTCATCACCACCCTCTGGTCGATAGGGAACACCAGGGATGAACAGGGGAAAAAAATTACCCTCTGGCGTCAGTTTTGACTTCGGCAGACGTCGGTCCAGCTCCGTGTCCAATTCAGGTATGAGGATGGGGTTGGCGTCCTCATCAAGATCGGCGTCTGGGAAGATCCAGTGAGATCAACCTGCGTCAATCCAGATCCATGCTTGGATCCGCGGGGTCTCTTGGACGCCAAAGCCTCCGGCATCAAAGGCCCAGGACCCCTGACCTCCGCTCCGGCTCCTGGAAAGGGTGGGAGGCGGGGAGTCATCCCTGAAGCAGGCACCGGAGACGGAGTCTTTGGGCGATGACGTTCCGAGTCCCTTGTCGCGTCAGCCACACCAATGGGGTGAAGGTGAAGAGCGATTGTGCTTCTTTGCCTTCTTCTTGTTCTTCGACTTAACAAAGGACCTCGATCACTTGGAGTGCAACGAGGAGTTGGGGCACCACGAACGGTCTTGTGACAGTCCTCTCGAACGAGACCGGGAGCGACAAGGAGCCGACTGCTGGGCCTCCAACAACTTACAGGGCCGCTACCGCAAAGTCTTCTGGTGCATGGCCCGGCAGTCAGAGCACAACTTCGGTTCGTGTTCGTGCCGCAGACACCACAAGCACACAAGGTATGGGTCTGTCTCAGACATCATCTTGTTACAGGAACCGCAGGGCTTGAAGCTGGTCCAACGTTGGGACATCCCTCGCACACCAGGAGTCCAAGACTACAAAAAGATGTCAACAAAAGTCACAAAAAGCTGGACAAAAAAGATCTGTGCTAGGCTGGCATGGAAAAAGAAAGAACTGATGTCAGTGTGCAGGGTTGGCGCCTAAGTAGGCACCGCTTCGTCATCCCGGCGACCACGATACAGACAGCGGATGGACGGGGAGTTGACCGATGCCACCTACCGATGCTCAGGGGCACTGCTGAAGAAAAAATCTCCGGATTTAGACTGACGCCTGAGGGGAATTCTTCACAGTCTCTTTCAGTATAGATATTATTATAAGTAAAATACATTGATATGCTTATGAAGAAGCTGCAATTGCACTTTCTTGCAATTGCATTTCAGTTTTTTTCAACAGTTTTGATGAAATGTGTGTTATATATTTTGCCATGTTAACCCTGTGAGTGCTCATGACGGCACCACGCCGTCATGAGTCACGGGAGGCATGTGCTCATTACGGCGTGGTGACGTCATGCCTCTGCCGCTCCTCCCATGCGTGACAAATTCCCCGCCTGTGCGGGCGAATTAATGAGCGGGCGGAGTCATGACGGCACCACGCCGTCATGAGCACATGCCGCCCATGACTAATGACGGCATGGTGCCGTCATAAGCACTGAAGCGCAGCGCTCGCCCCCTAGCCCCCCGCCAGAATTCGCATCACGGCGAAGGGATTAAAATACTTTCTCATAAACAGTCCACACTATGACAGAATCATTTAGGGGGAGTTGGATACACCCTCAATGCTGTAAAATAGTATTTAAATGGTTTAAGAGAGCACCTCTGCACATTCCAGCCAGCTGCTGCCTGGGGCGCAGCTGAAGGCTAGAAAATGCAAAGCATTAGGCAATACAATAATAAATAAATTAAAAAAAATTACATCGGAGAGATGTGTTGTAGTTTATGTATAATCTAGATAATACCTACTATAGACTGAGAGAAATGTTAGCAGAGTGTGTGGAACAGATCATGCCTGGAACCTCTTTCAGACTAGTATTGCTGTCGCAGGATTGTGTCATTGGTCTAGGGTTATGTTCCCTGCTTGACCAATGCTGTTGCCTTTCTTGGTATGTGTATGGCTGTGCGTATTTACATGCAGCACGCATTCCTCTTAATGTCTCGTTTATGGCATAAGTGAGGGCAATTACAAAGGATTTATTCATTAGGGGGCATGTTTACAAGGGGATTGCACCACCGGAGTGTCACTTATTATGAAGCTCCTATGGCGCAATGCCCTGCACCAAATTCACAAAGCGGCGTTAAGCCCCTTTGCGTGCCTTGACGCGGCTTTGTAAATATTGTACCTTTCACGCAGATATCTGTGCAATGGCTGTTGCTGTGGGCGTTCCCCCACAACACCCATTGCTTTTTGATGTTGCTCCAAATTTACAAGGATTTATGAATTTGAGGCAGCGTCAAAAACTAATGCCACTGAAAAGCAGACATTAGAGCAGCGCAACGAGGAGAAAAACATTTTTTTGATCCTAGTTTTTGCTCTTTCTATATGTGCTGCATTGTACAGCACACATAGAAGGAGCAAATCACCTTTAATGAATATTTATGTTCAGGAAGCTGTCCCTTCTTGCACATAAACAATCGTCCCTGCAACACAGACACCCTTGCACCATGGTGCAAGGGTGTTTGAGTTGCAGGAAATCATCCATGCAATGCAGACCCACTTAACCATGGTGCAAGGGTGCCTGTGTTGGTGCTAGGCAGCTTTTTTTGCGCTAGTGCAAGGGTAAACACAGGGGTGCACCGTATTCTTGTGAATAAGAAGCATCGCTGTGTTTTTAAATGACACAGCACAGCAATGCTAAATTATTTGCTGCGCCGGTGCGCCATTTCTTTGTGAATATGCCCCTAGCTTTTGGTTGACAGGAGCCACGGTACATTTGCCGAGTTTCATATTATTTCAGAATATTATTCCAGAATAAATTCTAAGGGTCCCATAGAGAATATCCTATCTGGGGTACCCTAACAACCTTTGATCAGATCAATCCCTTCTGACACCAAATAAAGGAATCTAAAGTATCCCAGGATAAGTCTTTACTAATGATTTAAAATGTTTCCTGCAGATGCCAGGAATCTACATATACAATTATGGCATCACCATTCTCAAAGTGCCTGTCCTCTATCAGCACTAAACTTTACATATGCTCAATCCTCATTGCCCCTTACATATGCCTGTCTAATCTACATGAAAACATGTAGGTGCTTATAGGCCATAGGCATCACCTGGGATTCGCTTGAGGTTGCTGTACCTGTCACCGCTATGACTTTATTCACACCCCTCTGGCTGCTTGGGGGACCCTTGGTGACACAAGCAGCCTAAGAGGTGGTTGCCTACCTGCTCTCTGCCTGATCTTCAGCCCTTTTCCCACTCTCTTTGCCTCTCGGATTCCCGTTTTTGGCTGCTGAGGGACAAGTGTCCTGTGCAGGAGTAAGAGGTGGGATAATTTCTTCTGTTCTCACACCACAAAGTGTTCCAGGCTTGTGTGAAATAGAACATTTGCCACTGGAACCTCAGCTGAGAACTTTAGCTCCTTTCACATTGGTTCCTGATTAACAGCCAAATAATTATCATTTGTTGCTGTCATCTGCCCAGGAAGGATTTGAGCTGATGACCTCAATGTGAGATACTTAACTCAATGCCAAATAATTCTGTCTTATAAAACGGGGCTACATAGATATGAGGAAAGTCAGGCTTTAGCCTCCTTCACATCACAATGGTATACAAATTACAGATTTATATTTTAACTCATGATGCTATATATAGTGTTACACAGGGGCTGGGATGAAAGGGAGAGCTGGAATCTAGGCTCCTGGGTGCCTGCCTGACAATAACAGCAGTTAAGACACCTAGCAGAAGGATGCTATTACTTAACTATCTGAGTACAGCTTACTATATTCCCCAGAAAGGCAACACCAACACAATAACAATGTCCATGACTGACTAATGCCAGGGTCTGGACACAGTAAGTAGGCCTCTCTCTCTGATCTTTGCTTTAAGAAGGAAGAAGGGGCACTTACAGAGCTCTTCCCTGTCCAGGGTCTGTCCACTGCCACCAAACAGCCCCTTCAGGAACCCTCTGTTCTGAGCTTCTGGTGTTTCCACCGGTGAAAACAAGTCTCCCAGCATGTCCTAAGCATGACAGAGGAAAAAACAATGATTAATGATATCTTAAATAATTTTTGTAAAATTATGACCCTTCCATTATTATCAATGTACAATTGTTACAAAACAATATTCAATTGTGCTTTCGGCTTTGCTCGGTTTAATTTATAAATACAAAAATAGTTGGGCGTCGTGATCCGAACTCAAGCACCATATACAATCATCATGTGGATCTGTAATCGACATCATCTTTCTGCATTCACCTCACGGCTTGAAACCAGTCTTCTTAGTTGACATCACGACAGGAGACAGTGACACTGGAAAAGATACAGAAAACTACTATAGTAACAAAGTTACTATCAACGCTACAGAAGATCCCTCGAAACCGTTAGCGTCGACGACGCAGAAAAAAGGGAACTGATGTCATCATGCTGACGTGGGCCTATTATGGAGTCGGTGATGTCAGCGGAGCCGCGTGCGATGCCGTGCTTCTGTGACGTCGTCCTCAGCGGCGCGAAGCTACGAAAAGAATTTCCGAATGTTGCTGACGCAGGGGGATATTCACAAGATGAGGAATCCACTGGCAGATGTATCCATCAGAAAATGATTATCTGTTAGAGACTTCTAGCCGCAGATCCTTACCTTAGAATATCCCCACATGGCAGACTGAATCTGGAAGATTATCAAGCAGTAATCCTGTGTACCAGTCAGTGGAGTGGTTCGGCTCCACTTTGGCATCAACCGTGTTGGAAATGATTGACGCAATACCTATATAGGTATCACCTCGGCGTGCTGACGTCAGTTCTTTCCTTTCCGCACCTGATAGAATGGATATGGTCTGAGCTACCCCTCAGTCATTTTTCGCCTGGTCTTTTTGTCAACTTTTTTGAGATTTTCATCTCCTAGTGAAAGAATGATACTGGCTTGTTTCAAACCATGTGGGGTCTGTAATACCAAATGTCGGTGACAGATCCTGACTTAGTATGTTTGTGATGCCTTGAGCAGGAGCACAACTACAAGCAGTGTGGGGACTGGAGCACCATGTACTCCAAGGCGCTGAGGGAGCAATCCCTCAAGCTCCTCGCCACCGGACGTCTGTCAACTCATTGACGCTCAAGATCCAGTTCGAATGGGGGGTCCTCTCCACGCTCATCGTCACATTCCAAGTCATTGGGAAGTTGGAGGGGATGTCCCACACAACGTCGAAGAAGTCCAAATGCTCTTTGACTTCACCACATCCGACAAAATGAGGGAGCTTCGGCACTCCAGGCCCGCGAGTTGGCAGGGCCTGTTCCTGGGTCCGCTCCATACTTCCGCAATTCTCCTGGAGCTAGAGCAACCCCCGCCCAACTAAAAGAATTTTGACTCCATGTGTCTCGTCTTGGGGTGTCCCAGCCCCTCTTGAGAGCTTTCAGGCCCCCTGGGTGTGGGAGGACCCCTACTGGATCCACCTGGTGTGTTAGCCCTTGCCACCAGTCAGACCACATGGATCCTTTGCTGGATCCACCACCGAGACCAAGACCTTCCTCATTATCAGCTCCAGCGCCTACACCCCTGGCACCTTTGACGCCTCTAACTTGCACCACCGTCATCGTCATCCCTGACTATGACACTGAGCCGGATAAGCGTCATCAGGTGCTTCGTCTAGCGCTGGCCGAGGACATTCTTACTGGAGTGTAGCCTGTGCCTCGTGCCCTAAAGTAACTATAACTCACGCTGGAGTGGTTTGGAGTTGAGTGTCATTTAGTGCAGTGGTGTAGATTGGAGTGGTATACAGTGGAATAGCGTATAGTGGAGTGACGCAGAGTGGAGTGGTGTAGAGTGAAGTAGTTTACACTGAAGTGGCATTCAGTGGAATATTGGAGCGTATAGTGGAGTGGCATGGAGTAGGGTAGGAATGTAGATGAAATTTGGCAGGAATATACAATAGGGTGTCCAGAGTAACACAAGACAGCAATTTGCGCTCCCTTGTGTCTCTCCAGATGTACCAAGCAAGAAAGAGGCAAGTATGGTGGCCTTGTGTTGCTTTGTAAATATGACTTAAATATTGCGTTGACAATGTGACACCATGCGTCATGCAAGGGTAACACAATACAATAATATATCTGAGCCTTTGTGATATAATGGGCCACGGTATACCACGATAACGGATGAAAAAGCAGTATATCATTGGCTTATTACTGAGTTTAAAATAATAAAAGCCAGTGATATTATTTTTCACTACACTTTGCCTGTGTTTTGGGTTAGGGCATTAGATATAGGTTAAGTAGTAGGTTTTATTGTTGTTCCCTACCTATTACCACTTTAATAAATTGGCAATATATAGGTTTTTTTTATACATGTATTTTTTTTTAAGTTGACTGATTACCGGGCAAGTATGTAGGATCTATTGTGCTTTAAAAAAATGAAACTTAAAAAAAAATAATTACGTTGCGCAGTATTTTGCTGGTATATTTGCAGTACTTTTTTTTAAATATATAGAAACATATAAATAATTTTCCCTACCTATTACCTCTTTAGAAAAGTGGTTGTAGGTCGGGAAAAATCTAAAACCTAATACCTATATCTAAGGCCATAACCCAGAACACAAACAAAATGTATGTTAAACAGCATGGCTGCATTATAACTTTAAAAAATACTTACCTGTAGTACCCAAAATGATCCTCTGGATACCACAATCTAAACTCCTGCCAAATTTCATAGAAATTTACGCAGCCCTTTTTGCACTACACGGAATACAAAAGCCTATGGAAAATGCATTGGTGGAAAAACCTGTTTTGGGACCCTCCTTTTTTTTGCACCCCCTTAACGAATCGCCGCAAAACTTTCCATATATGTATACATATATTTAAGTGTACACACACACATATATATATATATGCCTACTCAAGGCATTAATAGACTCTGTGCGTTTTGGACTTCAAAAACCAGCATGCCAAGCGTGCAAATAGAAGGCCACGCCCACTTAGGGCGGATACAGCGCATCAATTAAAAAGCGAACATAGCACAGAGATGTCATTCCCTCTACTAAGCAGTCCATGATTACGGGGCGTTCAGCCTCGAAACGTGTCGGATCCACAAGTATTTTAATGAAGACAGAAAGCAAGGTACAGCGAGGTGCACAGTGCTGGATAGCACGAGAGAGCGTTGTGTACCCTTTCAAAGCTCGAGGGCTTTTGCTCAAACACATTCATTGCACGGCTGCCCTGGCCGTGGGAAGGAGGACCAGTTTCTCTTAGGACTGCGAAGTCGGATGAGAAGCGGCTACGGAAAATAAATCTTCCTTTCCTGAACAGCACGCAATCTCGAAGGTGATTTCACTTGCTGACTGAACTTCTACTCCTCAAGGATGAATAAAGCGAATATTATGTAGGGGGACTGAGCCTACTCAAGGCATTAATAGACTGTGCGTTATGGACTTCAAAAACCAGCATGCCAAGCATGCAAATAGAAGGCCACGCCCACTTAGGGCGGATACAGCGCATCAATTAAAAAGCGAACCTAGCACAGAGATGTCATTCCCTCTACTAAGCAGTCCATGATTAAGGGGCGTTCAGCCTCGAAACGCGTCGGATCCACAAGTATTTTAATGAAGACAGAAAGCAAGGTACAGCGAGGTGCACAGTGCTGGATAGCACGAGAGAGCGTTGTGTACCCTTTCAAAGCTCGAGGGCTTTTGCTCAAACACATTCATTGCACGGCTGCCCTGGCCGTGGGAAGGAGGACCAGTTTCTCTTAGGACTGCGAAGTCGGATGAGAAGCGGCTACGGAAAAGAACTCTTCCTTTGCTGAACAGCACGCAATCTCGAAGGTGATTTCACTTGCTCACTGAACTTCTACTCCTACTCAAGGATGAATAAAGCGAATATTATGTAGGGAGACTGAGCCTACTCAAGGCATTAATAGACTGTGCGTTTTGGACTTCAAAAACCAGCATGCCAAGCGTGCAAATAGAAGGCCACGCCCACTTAGGGCGGATACAGCACATCAATTAAAAAGCGAACCTAGCACAGAGATGTCATTCCCTCTACTAAGCAGTCCATGATTACGGGGCGTTCAGCCTCGAAACGTGTCGGATCCACAAGTATTTTAATGAAGACAGAAAGCAAGGTACAGCGAGGTGCACAGTGCTGGATAGCACAAGAGAGCGTTGTGTGCCCTTTCAAAGCTCGAGGGCTTTTGCTCAAACATATATATATGTGTATATGTTTACAGAGTGGAAGTAGTACAGTAGTATATATGAAATTAAAAACAATCTTTGATTTTACATATATGAAGAAAGCACCTCTGTGGTCTTGCATAGTCAACATACCTCCCCAAAAGTAAAGCTAGTCATTTAGTGTATGCTGGGGACAGCAATAATCCATGTCATTAATAAACTTGTGATGATGTTAGCACAGAAGTGGCTCAACAGCTATGCCCACCTGTAAACTGTCACACATCTCAGCGCTGAATGTTATCCGCTGGACTTCAGTGGGAGAATTGAGGTACATGGCTTGGCCTCCATTGGTGAAGCAGAACGTTCTTGCTATCCTCATGTCCGTCAGGGGCAAATAGTTCACATCCAGCATTGGTCGAAGGCTGGGCAGGCTGGAAAAGGAAATTCACTTGTTATGTACATCTATGGTAACAGAATGGGCCATTACTGAATCAGTGCTGCGACTCAAGTTTAATACATCCCTACACACAATAAGTGCACTCAACACTTCAAAGGTAAGCAAGCTAGCTCACTTGTGAGCAACACACATCTCCAGGTGACCCTTCTATCTAGACAAGCCAAAGCGACACAGGGACATTGTACATAGACAAACACACTACAACGATTACACCAGACACAAGACATGCGCAGTCCTCGATCTGCCGAATTGCCGACTGGTGCTCTGCATACTAGTAACACTGTTCATCAACGTGACCATCAACACCCAGCCCAAGATGTGACGAATGAACGAAATAAGATCCCGTCTGCATTGATCTCCAGGCAAAACTGAACGAAAAGGCCAGACGGTCTGAGCTACAACGGCTAAGATCATAACATAATCATTATACCATAATGTGGAATAAAATGCCGAAATAAATGCCGAATTTCTTCCTACTGTCCCGTCCCACTAAAAGTATATACTTGGCTCAATGAATTAATCTGCCACGTTTAAACAGTAGGCAACGTCTCAAACAAAGAAATGAATTAAGAGTGTCAAACGTGCACCATAAGCCCATTCTGGTTCCATGAAAAGATTGCATTCGCCTCTGTAGACTAAGGACCAGATTTATCAAACTTTCACGCAACGCAATGCAGCACGACACCTTGCTGCGCTGTGCAAAAGGGCGCGAGCAAAATGCATCATGTTTCACATTATATGGTGCATTCCAGTCCTCTCCTTGCACTGGCGCCCAATGTGCTGCCTTACGTCAGCGCAGACATCCTTGCGACGTGGCGCAACTTATCTGCATCAATGTTTAGTCTGAACTATTAAATTCTGCTACTTCCGTCATTAATTAACAGTAACTTGAAAAATGATTAGGAATGTACAATGCTTATTCGTGAGACTGGCTAATCCCTAATTATTTACTTATTTCTTTCTAAGTTTTAGATAAATCATGCACTACTTTAAAATCAATCTTTTAGAAAGATTTTGTGTGCTTGACCTTGCATAGGAACACATGTGATTCACGGGCACCAACTGCAAAATATATGACTTTTGAATATCTTATTGAAGTCTATACTAGCATCTGTGGTGATAACTCAGATAGACAGCCTATGATACCAAATATCCTACATGGCCAAAAGAGAAATTCAGTTATTGTTTATTATCTAAGTCACATTGGCCCAAAAATCAGGAAAGCCACAATAGTTCTATATATGGTAGCTGGAATATTCACAAGACTTTCTAGAAAGAGCACAGACTTTGACAATATTTTAACAATACTAATTGGACTCACAGCAGCAAAATGAATCGTTCATCCAGCAGATTAAATGTGCACTGTAACAAATAAAGCCTTTGAGAAATATAAAGCACTGTTAGACCTGTAGCACTGATTATGCCACCCACTGAAGTGGCGCTTTAAGCATATCTCATGCCTGCCACAGCAGCCTGTGTGTGTAGTTTTCAACTGCCATTTCGACCTGGCAAAACAATCCTTTTGCTACCCTCAAACCTTCCTTTTTAATACATATATGCCACCGGTAGGGTAGGCTCTGGACAGCCCAGAGGGCATGATGTAGTGTATTTAAAAATGAGAGCATATACTTTTAGGTTTTTTATGTCCCTATAGTATTTTGCTACTCAAAGGCCTACCTCTCCCATAGGATTACATAGGAGCTACCTTATTACAATAAATAAGCTGTAACTTCGAAAGTGGAACAGGTAACCAGTTCATGTTGAGAGCTTTGGAATTGTAATGAAAGATCCTTTCTTATGATACATTTGGATTTTAAATTACAATTTTGAAAATGACACTTTTAGAAAGTTGACGTTTTCTTGCCTTAGCCTTTTGGCACCTGCAGCCTGACTCTGGGTCACATGACTAGGTGTATTTGACAGTAGGCTATATATATTAATTCTAGACAGCCACACACAATAGAACGTTTAGATCTGGCTGGAAGGGCCATAACTTGGTTGATGGGAGGGAGTCACTGGGCACAGCCCTACTTACATTTGAATAGGCTTTGTACTGCCACACTAAGGGCTGCACACTCCCGGCCCTGGAGCCAGGGCCGGGAAGGAAGGACACCTGTGCACTTCAATGGGATACCTCTAGCAGCTTCTCCTGCTTCAAAAGCTGAACTGGGTACAAGACATCAACTCTTCAGTACACTTCTGGACCTGTGGAAACTCTGCCAGGAAGAAAGACTGCTGTGCTGCTGAAAGGACTGCTACCGTGCGGCTCTAAAGGACTGTTGCCTGCTGTGCTGACCTGCTGCCCTCTTGCCTGGGTGAGACGGACTGGACCTGCAACCTGCACCTGAACCCAGGTGCAGACATTCTGCAACACATATGGAAAGAAGACAATGCCTCTTAGGATTGCTTTTGTGCAGGAAGGTGTCCGTTGCCGTACAAAAATAATCGTGTTTACAATGCAGCCACCCTTCGTCTGCGCTGGGCAGCCAATAGGGCACCAGCACAAGGAAAAGATAGGAATGCGTCATATTATTGTGGCTTTCTGTGCTGCATGAAAGGTACATCAATAGGCCTCTCAGGCAAAAGTATGGGCAATGCAAAGAATCCAACACAGCCAAGGGGTATGGGTAAACACCAACACACTGGGGGCCATATTATCAAGAAAGGGCGATACATTATCGACGCTTTTATCGGCAGGAAACTGCCACTACAGCGGCGATAATGGGCTTGATAACATGCCCTTGTGAATTCCCATAGCAGCCCAGGGCTGCTAACGGAATTCACAAGGGCATATTATCAAGCCCATTATCACCGCTTTAGCGGCAGTTTCCTGCCGATAAAAGCGGCAATAATGTATCGCCCTTTCTTGATAATATGGCCCTGGATGTGCAGAAAGGCCAGGAAACAGGTATGGAATGGTGAAATACAACTAAGGTGTAGGAAGGGGAACACAGCAGATGAACAATCAGTCGAGAAACCATACAACTAGGCAGTTGTGAGGCAACTGACAGACGACCTGTATTACTGCTTCTTAAGTTCCCCTGGAAGGACCTGCATTCATTGTGAGGCTTGCTCTGACAGGTGCCTTGGTTAATCCAAACTGGAATTTGCAACTAATCTTCTTGTGCCCTATCGACCACTGTCCTTCCCTACATAGTCTCCACTCTCTTTGTTTCCTACATGTTTTTCCCCTGCTATATTGTGAAACCCAGAAGATCAAGGGGCCCGATTCACAGAATGAACTTAAGACTCAATCCTAAACTTACTACTATTTTGGTATTCACAGAATGCACTTACTACTTTTGGCATCCACAGAATGACCTTACTACTTTTAGTATTCACAGAAGTTAGGATTTTGTCTTAAGTTTGTCTTAAGACAGACGTAAGACAGACTTAAGTTAGGATGTTGTCTTAAGTCTGTCTTAAGTCTGTCTTAAGTTTGTCTTAAGACAAACTTAAGACAAAAACCTAACTTCTGTGAATACCAAAAGTAGTACATTTCATTCTGTGAATGCCAAAAGTAGTAAGTGCGTTCTGTGAATATCAAAATAGTAGTAAGTTTAGGATTGAGTTTTAAGTTCATTTTGTGAATCGGACCCAAGGTGTCTTTCTCTGCTTTTCTCAAGGGTTTCTTCCTGTGATTCCTGATAGAATCCCACATCACTCCCTACGTGAGTGGCAACTATCCCCCTACTCGATTTAAGAGCAACCTTTTATCAGAACCGTATACAGTACTTTGTAATTGGGCAATAACATAGCAGGCTCATTCCCTTAATCTACCCGATGCATCATAGCTCTTGAAGTGAATAAGGTATTGCAACAATCTCCATCTGCATCTGAAGTCTCAGATGGCTTCTACTTAAAATTCAGGATGACACTAGACTGTTACAACTGGTGGGTCTTAATGACCCCTTAGCCAGTTTTACTTTGGAAACATGGAACAATAGTATTTTCCAGTTATCAGGGAAATCAAGTTTAAATGCTGACATTCCATCCTGCCCTAGAATAGGAAAAGAAGCAACAAAATGTGGCGAAAATTTGGGATGTACATCAGGAATGACTAAGTTGGCAAGAGAACTACATATCACCCACGGAGTACTGGGGAGCAGGGTTTCTATGACAGCAAATTTCTTGTATGTTGTTTTGACAGGCAAGAGATTAGAAACAGCAGTCTTCTCAACCTCTGATGTGTCTTATAAGAAGGATTGTACTGAAGACACCTCTACTGAATCAAGTAGTTAGGGAACACCTTTGGGTGGAAGCCATAAGTGCAGCGTAAAGTGATATACCCTGCATAATGACAAGTTTTGTAACAGGTGAATTCTGCTAAAGGAATCGGAGTCACCCAATCTTCTTGATGGCCAGAAATAGAACAACGAAAGCATTGTGTGGTTGTTTGGATCAGTCTCTCTGTCTGACCATCCGTAACAGGATGGTTACTATCTGATATGAGATATGAGTAATACTTTGGGCTTCCCTGATCTTTATAATAGTCCTGAGGCCCTCTCTTCTGCCACCCATCAAAGAAAATTTCTGGAAGTGGACCAGGCGTACCAGAGCTCATATTGAATCAGAAAAAAGTTAGGTCTGTTTGTACAGTCCTCTAAATTCCGGTCTTACCATTGAACCTTATCTCATTTGGATTGGTAATAACTACCAGTGGATTTTGTTAACCAGGTTGAGATTCAGCACTTTTCCCATTCCAAGTGTGTTTGTTTATTGTTGGTTACATTCAGCAAGCTCTTAAGCATAAGCACGCTGCCCTGCTAAGTAATGATCATGTGCCACTTAGAATTGCTGCCACTGTGTGAGCATTCATGTCCTGGCTATCTGGAAACTTCTTATTGCTTGTGCACATGATAATTTATGATGTTTTAAATCTGTTTTTATATTAGAACTCTGAAATCCCCCGATATTCATCTTTGTCCAATGCACATGACACTTTATAGTATTCCTGTAGACTGTTTTTATATCAGAACTATGTCATATTGTGCCTTTTGTGTTTTTATGGCGAGTTGTACTGATGTTTTATTTCTGTATACAGTGTGTCTGTCTTTTATGGATTTTAAGCCAAATAATGCTAAGTTAGTAATGATGTTGACATGAAATTAACACTCCCCAGACAGTTTAAAAAGGTGTCCCAGAATTAGAAATACATTTAGTTCCTCTATCAGTAACAATAACCTCAGGGAGTACATGCAATCTGAATATATCCTTCAAAAAGACTTATGCTAACTCTGTTCCTGTAGGCTATCCACCCAGAGAAATAAAATGTGGCAATTTGAGACTCCATTCGACAACTGTAAGGCTCTAATTCTGGACACTTTTCCTTTTGTTTCGCTGCCAGGATAAGGCATCTCCCTTTACTACCTTGCTCCCTAGTCTATATTTCATATGGTAATGGAAACATGAAAAAATTAGGACCATATATGCCTAGCATTAAAGCATTCAACTGATTTTAAAAAGCTCAAGCCCAATGCAGTTTGGCCTATCCAAACTGCAATGGAGAATGTAGAACCCTTTATGTAATGGTGCCTATAGAAAAATACATCCTTGATAGCTTACAGTTCACAGTTGTATGTGCTATAGTTCATTTCTTGAGCTGTTAAGGACCTTGAGCAGTAAGCTACAGGATGTATGTGCCCAATTTCAGGACGTTTCTATAAAAGGATGGCATCAAGTGCAAAGGACAAAGCATATGTTTCTACAAAGAAGGGCTGATGGCAAAGTGGGCGTAATAGAATTGGAGCTGTTGTAAAAGCCTACTTAAGGATCCTGAAGGCCTATTCTTGGCCAGGACCCCAAACAAATAAATAATCTTTCTTGGTTAATTCAATTATGGGTTTCATCATCAGTGACAAGTTGATAATAAATGGACTATAAAAACAGGCAAATACAAGAAACATTTGGATCCTAAACAGCTTTTACTTGCTTGAATCCATTTGACTCAACTGAACCCATGAAGGGTAGCCATGGAACTTCAAAGATACATTTGCTAGAGTTGGCATACAAGGAGAGTTGCAGTAGTCTGACTAGGACTTCTCTCATGTATCTCCTATACTGTTCCAGTGCACCTGAAAATACCATGATGTCAACTACGTAAACGACTACAAAATTGTTCTGAAAACACGATTGATAAAATTCTGAAGGGCAGCTGGTGTGCTGCATAAGCTGATTAGCATCATCACTAGGAATTCATAGTAGCTGTATTTGTGAGTTGAAAACAGTCTTCCACTCACCTCTCTCTTGTATTCTCACAAGATTATATGCTCCTCTCGGACGAAAATATTGTTGTTCTTAATCTGATCTAATAGTAACAAAATGGTGGGGGGGAGAAGTCTGTTTCTGAGTGTGGTTACATTTATATCTCTGTAATATTCGCAAAGGCGCTAACCACCATGAGGCTTGAGAATGAAAAATGAAGTGCTCCTGTCGGAGATAAAGAATTCCAGATGAATCCCTTTGCCAAGTTCTCTTCCAATACGTGTTTAAGACTTCTTTTTATGTGAGAAGGTATATACGTCGATGAAAAATATTTTAGTAGGTTTCAAATGCATTGCACAATCTAGTTGTAATTGGGTGATATGCATTAGCAGCCTTTTTTTATTAAACATATCATGAATTTCCCTATATGTGTGAAGTATGACACTCTTCGAGTGTTGGTTGAGTATCAAAATAAGTTAGAGGTTGCTTAGTCAGTGCCGAAGGCAATTTATCTTTCTTAGCTTATAAAGGGATTGTGAGTTTGTAACTATGTGGTACCAAAGAGTACAGGAAAATAACCAATATCATTTATATTTTAAGATTTCCATAGCAACGTGTAGGGGCAGAATATCCCATTATACATTTCCTGAAGAGAGTGCCTCACCATCTATTTCTAAAGATGGCTATTATTTTCTTTTTACAGAAGAAATAATGGATAAAGCATCCCAAGGGGCCAAAGTTTATTGTTACATTGTTTGTACTGGTTCTTGAGATGTTATGAGAATAACCTTCACACGAAAATAAGCTGTGTTCGCGGCAAACCCTGGAGAGGAATGTAAGCTCACCCCGGGTTTGCAAGTCATGGGTAATTAATCCTGTTTCTCTGTAACACAGGGTAGTTGTGTACAAAGTGTCACTCTCTTCTTTTTCTATATTACCAATCTGCATAGGTTCTTCTCAGGAGTTCCCTATTGGAGGGCTCTTGGCCGCGTATGTGGGAGTGAATGTTCAACCCTACCTTCTTTCTGTTAGTCTAGAATGGTGTTGTACCACTACCTGGATGAACAAATCAAGTAAGGCATCACAAGAGGAAGGATGATTCACCACCAAAGTTAAAGCATGCTTTATCTGCTTGTGGAGACAATTAGTAAAGTCTGCATCTGCAGACTCATCTGTACATTTTACTTCTGGATGGAGTTGCTAAAAGTAATGACACACAATGTCCCTGGCACAGAGCAAGCAATCCCAAATGAGTTGTCTGTCTCTATTGCACATTTGCAAAAAATGATCCAAGTACTGTTGTAATTTAAATAGCTTTGGGGAATTGTATTTAATTAGAGGAGTGGCCCCAGTTAATGCTCATCTTGTTAAATTTGAAAGGATAAGGGCTACTTTAGTCCCATCAGTAAGAAGTGCTTGTGGGCAAGTCATTTTCTTCATGGATGAATTCATCCGGTACTAGGGATTGCTGATACACTCGGTACAGTTTGAGACTTTCTGACTTCATAAACTGGTCTTAAATTACTGGATGTTGTTTCTTTATGAGGACCTATTTCTTTCCAGCCAAACATCTCCAAAACGTCATGTATTTTAGAAATTATATGCTAAATTCTGGATGAGATTAACATCAAAATCATTTTAAGTTTTAGCCTTATAATCTGTGAAGATCTTATGTGGTTATAAGATACGAAGTCTAGGATTCCAATGCTAATTTCCCCGTTTTCTCAATAATAGTGAGCGAGAGAGAGAAAGAGAGAGAGAGAGAGAGAGAGAGAGAGAGAGAGAGAGAGAACGAGGGAGAGAGAGAGAGAGAGAAATCCTAATGAAAGGACAGACGAGAGCCGTTAGGGAAAGCTAACACCTTCGAGCTCCCATATAGAATACTTTGATCTCCCATATAGAATACTTCGAGCTCCCATATAGAATACTTTGAGCTTCCATATAGAATACTTTGATCTCCCATATAGAATACTTCAAGCTCCCATATAGAATACTTTGAGCTTCCATATAGAATACTTTGATCTCCCATATAGAATATTTCAAGCTCCCATATAGAATACTTTGATCTCCCTAATAGAATACTTTGAGCTCCCATATAGAATACTTTGAGCTTCCATATAGAATACTTTGAGCTTCCATATAGAATACTTTGATCTCCCATATAGAATATTTCAAGCTCCCATATAGAATACTTTGATCTCCCTAATAGAATACTTTGAGCTCCCATATAGAATACTTTGAGCTTCCATATAGAATACTTTGATCTCCCATATAGAATACTTTGAGCTCCCATATAGAATACTTTGAGCTTCCATATAGAATACTTTGATCTCCCATATAGAATACTTTGAGCTCCCATATAGAATACTTTGAGCTTCCACATAGAATACTTTGATCTTCCATATAGAATACTTTGAGCTCCCATATAGAATACTTTGAGCTTCCACATAGAATACTTTGATCTTCCATATAGAATACTTTGAGCTCCCATATAGAATACTTTGAGCTCCCATATAGAATACTTTGAGCTTCCATATAGAGTACGTTTATCTCCCATATAGAATACTTTGAGCTCCCATATAGAATACTTTGAGCTTCCATATAGAATACTTTGATTTTCCATATAGAATACTTTGATCTTCCATATAGAATACTTTGAGCTTCCATATAGAATACTTTGATCTCCCATATAGAATACTTTGATCTCCCATATAGAATACTTTGATCTTAAATATATAGAATACTTTGAGCTCCCATATAGAATACTTTGAGCTCCCATATAGAATACTTTGAGCTCCCATATAGATTACTTTGAGCTTCCATATAGAATACTTTGATCTTCCATATAGAATACTTTGATCTTCCATATAGAATACTTTGAGCTCCCATATAGAATACTTCAGTCTGGGGCTTCCCAGATACTGCAAGATGAATGCCGGTAAGAAGCCGAGGAGCACTGTGAATCTTCCCCAACTCTGAGAGCCTGTAGAAGAAGGCCACATAGAGATGGAGCAAATCAGTCCTTGAGGCAATAGCACGAGGAATATGAAGAATCCAACACAGCTAAGGGATGCAGGGGAAGGGGAACAGGGAAGGCACTGGGAAAAAATAACAAAGGAGCAGGAAGGGGGTCATGGTGGACTTCTGGCATCTATACTTATGACAGCGGCAGGAAATCAGATCCACCTGCGGACTGCTCCTGGTCCCACCCAGAGGACTGTAGCAGAGAAGTATCCCATGCAGTGGTGCCCCTGGGATTACAAGTGGTGCACATGGCCTGTGAGGCCTGACAAGGAGCCAAAACGTGCTTGCCTGCTGAGGCCTGTACTGAAGTGGGGAGATACAAGTACTCTGTAAAGTGCCGAAAGTCTGGTCTGCTAAATCCAGAGTCCTGTAAGTCCATGTAAAACAGACTCATAGTTCATGTGTAGAAACATGACAGCGATTCTTGCTTTCGTGTCATGAACTGTAGCAGTGCAAACAATAAACATGCGGCCATAACTGGTTCTGTTCTTTTAAGGAAAATAGTTCAGAAGTACTGAAATCTAGTTCTTGTTTGCACAGTGTTAAAAGTGGTTGTAATTCTTAGCCATGACCTGCCTTTCACACTGTCTGGCAGAAGACATTGCGATGTCACACTTCTATTACATGGAATTGTTAAAGTTGGGAAGCTACAATATTTTGTTATTACAGGTGACATGTAATAAGAAAATTAGACATCTTTTTATAAATTGATGGCAGGCTCCCAGGCATTATAAATATTTTAAAAAGGGGGATGATAATGGGGATGCCTGTGGAACTCCACCACCAGTGGATGATTGCTAGGGTCCTACATTTCTATATTGAGATCTGTCAACTAGGAATGACTAACCCTGGGCGAAGCACTACGCTACGCTCGTGGAGTTTGCGAAGTTTTCGCAACTTCGCACTACGCGAGCTGCACGTGGCACAGTGCGAACATGCGTAGTGCAGCGGTCATTTTTTGCTTGTTCGCGGTCCTGAACGTCATGTTCGCGACCGCGGGCAAGCAAAATGACATCCCAGCGAGATTCTCAACGCGAGGAGGTCAGGTTTCTCATTGTGAGTGGTTGCGCATGCTCGCGACCGCTCTCAATGAGAAACTACCTGTTCGCGTTGAGAAAGCTGCCGCTCGAGTAATAATCTACTCGAGCAGCAGAAAACTACAGCTCGCACTGTGCAAGATGCCGTTTTCAATGCTTGCACAGTGCCGGATGCTTGTCCGCACTGTGCAATCATTGAAAACGCATCTTGCACAGTGCGAACATGCTACTACGCAGCTCGCGTAGTGCTACGTGAAGTTCGCGTAGTGCGAAGTGCACTTCGCGTAGCGCTACTACGCGAACTACGCCCAGGGTTAGGAATGACCAGAACCATGATAAGGCGCCTCAGAGACAGCTGCTTCTGTCTGAAGCCGACTCAAGATTACAGGTCTAGGAGGATAAGGAATTAAGGGCCAGATGTGGATCAGTTCATTTTGCGAGTCTCTAATTGCAATTGTTTGTGACTCGCAATTAGAGACTCGCAAAATGAAATGTACTAATGTGTATCAGACACATTAATGATTCAAAAGGGGTCGCAATTGACCTGCCTCATCAATATTCATGAGGCAGGTCGCAATTTGCACTCCATCGGGAATAGGCAATCGTACTGGGATGGTGGCCTGCTGGGGACAGCAGACCACCATGTCTGTGTTTGCTTTTAAATAAAGCAACTTTTTTTTAAAATGCAGCCCATTTTCCTTAAAGGAAAACAGGATGCGTTTCAAAAAGAAAAATGAAACATTTCGGTTTCATTTTTTAAGACTAAGCTGTGGTTCATGGAACCACTGCCTGCTATTAAAAAATGGTTTTTCTGCCAATCACTAGGGGGCAGAAGATCCCTTCCCGATTACGACTGGCATAACACCTACTTCAAGTAGGTGGCAAACTGCAATTGTTTTGCGACCGCATGTCGGTTGCAACGCAATCGTACATCCCCCTACGACGCCCTGGGCACGCTCCTTCCTAATAGCGACTAGCAAACCCTATTTTGTAAGTCGGTAAAAGGTTAATGACTCACAAAATAGGGTTGGTACATTGCAAAAGCCATTTTAGCGGTCACAAACGTGCCGAATCTCAATTTGTGACACAAAATGTGTTGTACATGTGCCCCAAAGCCTCTCCTCGTCTACAGCCACCTCTAATTTTGGCACAGTATTATGTCAGTTATATGCATAGAGCAACAACCTGAATAATGTTTCCCCAGGCACAGATGTTTTTCTGGGTAATGTTTTAGTGGTGTTCCCACTACCTTGTCTAAAACCTGAGCTACCCAGGGCAAACCTGTGATGAGGCAGTACTCTTGAAGGTTTTCTGGGTCTAAAGATGCCTTTTTAGGTCTCGGCCTTTATGGCGACCATTATCCCCTGGCCCTCTCTATTTTGTTACCACCTTCTAGCAGTCGTCACAATATTCCCTTCATAAGCTATGATCAACCAATTAAAATAGGGGCGAAAAATGGTTATACCCTAAAATGGGAAAAAATTGATCCTGCTAGCCTCCTTAAAAACCTGTTGCAACAGAGGTGGGAGGAGGTACATATTTGTTTGACCCCGACTGAACATCCACAAGTAATTCTTACTGCTTTTTTGAAAATACAGGAAAGTTAAAAAAAGCTACTTACCCGCCAGTTTAAGACAGGCCCTATTACAATTAAAGGGTGGTTTGACAAAGATTGCACCAGAGCTCTAAAATCTTTGAAGAAAGCTCTACATTCCATTCCAAAGTTACCTCTGGAGATTCGCCAGGCCCGAGCTCGATACCGCCTTGCCATAAAAAATAGGAAAAAATCTCTGAAGGCGGAAGCTTGGCGGACTATGTTATGAGCTTGTGAAAGCCGCGACTCCTCAGCATTCTGGAAATTTGTGAATGCCCCACTTCCGTGGGCCACATTGCCTGAGAGGAGGTTGGACTTGGCAATTGATGGAGACACATGGGCCGCTTACTTTCAACAGCTATATAGCAAACCAAGTCCCTCTAATATTTCTTCAGTGGGCCCAACTCCTTTTACCAACAGCACCACATTGGGCTTGAGTAGGGGTCCTTCTAGCATTGTTTTTTCATGTGAGGAAGTTATGCTCGCTATAAAAGAGAGCCCTTCTGGGAAGGCACCTGGCCCAGATGCCATTCCAGTGGACGTTTTTAAGGCCGAAATAGACTTTTGGGTCCCAATATTAACCTCTGCCTTGAACTCTGCAAATGTGTATGGCCAGATTCCAACTTGGGCTGAGGCGATTGTGGTACCCATATACAAGAAGGGAGATAGGCATGTACCTTCTTGCTACCGGCCTATCTCCCTTCTTGACTCGTTAATGAAGGTTGCAGGACGTATCATCTCAAAACGCATCCACAAATGGACAAAGGAGGCGGATATACTATCCAGACTTCAATATGGCTTCCGAACGGGTAGGGGTACAGTTGAACAGAGCTTGAACTTATACTTTTTAATGTCGAAATATGTGGAGGTAAAAAAGGGTAATCTTTTTGTAACATTTATAGACTTGAGCTCAGCGTTCGACTGCGTGGATCATGAACAGCTATGGAGTATTCTTGAGCATCAGGGGATGAATTTATCTATTCTCAACTTAATCATCAATTTGTATAGGGATGCGGGGGCTAGGGTGCGGTATGGCCAGAGGGGGGAGTGTTCCCCAAGATTCACTATTATGAGAGGGGTAAGGCAGGGGTGCATATTGGCCCCCCTGCTTTTCTCTGTCTACATAAATGCAGTTGGTGATCATTTGCAGAGCGTGGAATGCGATTATCCAAAGGTGGGGGGTCATGCCGTTCCAATCCTGTTGTATGCCGATGACGCGGCTATACTGTCTCAAACAAGATTGGGGCTGCAAAGGGAAGTCACCAAATTTACACTCTTTATGTATGAAAGGGGCCTGAAAGTAAACATTGGTAAGACGTTCTCCTTGGCTTGTAGTAAGAGAACAAAGAAAACACCATGTTCAATTTTTATTGAAGGCCAAAAAATAGATACAGTTGAACATTTTCCATATTTGGGCATCCACTTTCATAGAAAGGTGACCTGGCAGTCTGCTGTTAAAGCAAGGAAACTTGCTTTCACTAGAGCTATTGGGGCGCTCCGAGACTTTGCCAGTAAATTGGGGGGAGACCAGTTAAGCAGCTCATTACCATCTACAGAGCAAATGTGTCTCAACCGCTATTTACGGGGCTGGCCTCTGGGGGATTGATATTATATCATCCATTCAGATAGTGGAAAATCAGTTCTTTAGGTACTTATTAGGGGTGCCAAAGTCAACATCAATCTATATGATCCACATTGAGTTGGGGTTACCCTTTATTGCAGACGTAATTAAAACGGAGCCCCTTCTTTTGTGGCATAAGATTTGGACCACCACTGAGACTGCATTGAATCGAGAAATAATTTTGGATAACCAAAAATTGGAGGGGGCAAAACATACAAAATGGATGTCATATGTTAAAAATGTTTGCTGTGAAATTGGGCGCCCAGAGTTTTTTACCAATCCTTTAACCATGGAGCACATTACAAGGAAGCCCTGAGAAAGCTTCTAATGGACCATCTAGAAGCAAAGAGGTGGACTACTCAAAAACTTAAGAAATCGATTCTGGACTTTCAAAGGA
Source organism: Lissotriton helveticus (assembly GCF_964261635.1). Lineage (NCBI taxonomy): Eukaryota > Metazoa > Chordata > Amphibia > Caudata > Salamandridae > Lissotriton > Lissotriton helveticus. The sequence goes on from NC_136069.1 coordinate 67,013,392, forward strand.
TTACTTTGACCCAGGGGCTACAACTATATCTTTTAACTGATATCCCTTGTTTTTCAAGAATGCTCCTTTCCAGACTTAGACTGGGCTCCTTCTTTCGGTTAGTGACCTTTCCTGCCTGCAATGACTGGTCCCAAAATTTGCCCCCCTGTCCATGTGATGACACCTCACCCCAATCCAACATCCATTCTATATTATTTAGTAAATATTACGTAGCCCCTAGAAAATCTTTATTGAAGCCATTACTGAAGACCTGGGGATTGAGGTCTTGTAAAGATGCTTTTGACCGATTGCAACAGTTGGAGGATAGGAATGTGATATCCACCAATTGCATTTTTTTAAAAATTGCTGTTAAAATTTAGGAACTCGATAGCATAGGTTATATATATCTGCGATTTTATCCATGTTACTTACATATCCTTTTAAACATTGTTTTTACGATATATGTTTCATCTCCTGTTTTTTGTGCCTTTCATTTGGCTTATATTTGCCTTTTTACAATTTAATTAATGTAATGTATGCTTTCATGATATCCTTGTGATAACGAATAAAGCTTATTTTGATTTGATTTGATTTGAGGTCTCGGCCTCTCAATGCACGGAGCGAGACTATAGGGGCTTAAACAGAGGTTTAACTAGCTGGCGATTTGATGCTGTGCCCGTGCGCTTTTAGGTCAATGCGCAAGCGCATTGACCTAAAATGCGCGTGCACAGCATCAAATCGCCAGCTATCTGTTCCCCAGCAGCTCTTCCCGCTCCGCCCCACAAGCTTCCCCCAGCGTGCGCTCTGCCTCAGCCTCCCACACCTTTGAAGTGCAGCTTCACTTCAAAGGCCCCTGCTGCTTCACACTACCCCTGCTGCGGCCGTGTCTCATTTCTACTCCCCCCTTCCCACAGCAATGCCCTCCGTCTTGTTTTTTAAAAACTTTTTTCCCTCACGGCCGCTAGGCCGTGTCTCCTTTTATTTTATCATTTAAAAAAAAACTTTTTTCCACTACTTGTTTTAAATGCAGTTATATGCAGTCTGCCTGCATTTCTCCTTCCTTCATGCCCAGTCCCCCTCCCAGCGCTGCCTTGTTATTAATCCTCTATCCTGCTGGTCATTCCTATTTTTCCATATCCCTCTTTGCTATTTTCTTTCATATTTCTGCCCCCTCTCCCTTCTGCGTTGTACGGTGTCTACATTGTCCTCTCGCCTCTATTTCCGTAACGCACCTCATCCCTCCACCCCCCGCCTCTCCCATATCCCATGCATCCTCCCCTCCCCCTGATGTCTCCCCCTTTTCCTCACACCCCGGGGCCCTTCACACTTCATCCTCTGACTGGCCGTGTCCTCAATGCTGCGGGAGCACTCGCTGTCCCTCAGCTCTATTTCTCAAGCACATCCCCTGATTTCAAAGAGGCGCTTGATACCTCCGAGGCCCACTGATGTATGGTGCAAAGCTGTCTCTGCTTCTATAACAAACCTCACAGCCGTGGACCATAAACAATTCTTCTGTAAAATATTAAGCCATTTAATCCATATGTGCATACATTTAAATGTGGTTATTTCTTCGCAGTCGTACTCGTCTATGGGAAAACGGCTTATAATAAACTTACATTTAAAAAGCCCAATGTTTTTTAGGCTAGGACACAATGGACAAAATGGGCCTACTTTTGAATTCGGTGTATGTCACAAATGTGACAGAAATCCCGTCGCCCTTACTACAACGAGTACATTATATCCCATGGCTGTAGCACTTGGACTATACTAGAAAATTGTGACGGACTACCCCCAAACTTTTAATCAGGCTCTCAGTTGCATTTGCTTAGAATTTTTGTGATTCCCTTGAATGTAGTAAAAGGTATTTCTTTTTAAATCGGCTCCCTTAAAGGCAGAGAAATGTCGACATTTAACGTGGAGAAAGCAACGTTTAACATTGACATTGCACAGACAGAATGCTGGAGCAGAGAGGCTAATTGCATCACTTGAAAAGAAAGAAAGCCCAATTGTATTCCCTGCCACAGAAGGATAATGAAAACAGTATGATTACAAGAGGAGACATGCAGAGTGTCACATGGCAAAGGCGTGAGACAGGCTAGTTAGAGTTTTGCCTCGGTAAAGGGTTATGTGTAAGAATGATATTATTCACCACTGTACACAAAATACTATAAAACCCGGCTTTCACCATGCAATCACAGAAACGCTTAATGAACTTCTGTAAGGCACTATTGAAGTGACTGGTGTCTGGCAGTTGAATGCTCCATGTCTTTATGGAAATTTATGTAGGCCAAATAAACTTTGAAACCAGCCGGATTTGCCCGAGTTCATGTGCTCCGTTCGCATTAAAAAAAAAACCAGCTGGGTCACAAACCACCATTTGTCTCTTCAAAGGCTCCGCTCCCCACCCCACGCCTGCACCACTCCTCCTCCCACCTCCCACCTCCCCCGTCCTTTCTGCCCGCCTCGCACACCACATCAAAGTGTCCTGTTTCCTGCCACCCAGATCGCAACCTGCCCAGCCTGTGCCGTATCTCCCTACCCATTAACCCTTCACCCTGCCCCCACCACCTCTCGATATTGCTGCTTGTTTTGCTTTCTTCCTTACTCGATGATCAGCGCATTATGACATAATACACCACCTCTTGTTTTTTTTACCTTTCCACTTAACTCTCCTTGCCCCGCCAGAAAGTACTTAAATGGGTTATGTTATGTGTGACAGTCATAAGTAGGCAAAATAAGGATGAAAGAACGCCTGCGGAACCGACGGTTTGTGATGGTTCAATTGTTCTTGCCAAATACGTTGTGATACGCAGAGGCTTGAGAATGTGCAGTTCCCCAGACGGTTAACCCTGCACAGGGACTAGCATTTTATTTAATGTTTTTATATAGCCCTCTCAAATCCAAGGTTATTGTAGCACTTTATGTATAACTGAAATACTTTATACAGTTACAGAAAAACATGGAGCACTTTCAACTTGCCAGGAGTTTGTAGTAAAAGGAGACATCTGAGCTAGACAATAAATTGCTCTCAATGATTTGCAGGTTCTTTGTAGGGAGAACAATTTGTATGTTGCACGAGTGGGTACACTACGTGTGAAAAAAAGCTGACTAAGCCTTTCGGAGATAGTAAGGTGGTATTGATTTTTTGCAAGGTTATCTCTGCCAGACATATCGGACTAGGTATACATTGAAAATGTTGACAGTTTTACAGTTTCAAAAGACTGTGGCGAAGACAAAACTCATCTCAGCCCTAATCGTCACAGCTTTAAATAAGAGTCCCTATTGCAGAGCACCTGAGCACACCGCTCCCACAATATCAATCTCACCCTCACACCCCCTCTCACCGCCTCACCCTCACACACCCTCACCCTTACACACACCCTCACACCCCCTCACCCTCACACACCCCCTCACCCTCTCACACACCCTCACCCTCACACACACCCTCACCCTCTCACCCACCCTCTCACCACTCAGCACCACCACAGCACCACTCAGCGCTAAACCAGCATCACTCAGCACCACCACATTATCACTCAGCACCACCACATTATCACTCAGCACCACCACAGCACCACTCAGCACCACCACATCACCACTCAGCACCACCACAGCATCACTCAGCACCCCCACATTATCACTCAGCACCACCACAGCACCACTCAGCACCACCACAGCACCACTCAGAACCACCACAGCAGCACTCAGCACCACCACAGCAGCACTCAGCACCACCACAGCATTACTCAGCACCACTCAGCACCACCACAGCACCACCATAGCACCACTCAGCACCACCACAGCATCACTCAGCACCACCACAGCACCACTCAGCACCACCTCAGCACCACCACATTATCACTCAGCACCACCACATTATCACTCAGCACCACCACAGCACCACCACAGCACCACCACAGCACCACTCAGCACCACCACAGCATCACTCAGCACCACCACAGCACTAATCAGCACCACCACAGCATCACTCAGCACCACCACAGCACTAATCAGCACCACCACAGCATCACTCAGCATCACCACAGCATCACTCAGCACCACCACAGCACCACTCAGCGCAACCACAGCATCACTCAGCGCAACCACAGCATCACTCAGCGCCACCACAGCACCACTCAGCACCACCGCATTATCACTCAGCACCACCACATTATCACTCAGCACCACCACAGCACCACTCAGCACCAACACAGCACCACTCAGCACCACCACATCACCACTCAGCACCACCGCAGCATCACTCAGCACCACCACATTATCCCTCAGCACCACTCAGCACCACCACAGCACCACTCAGCACCACCACATTATCACTCAGCACCACCACAGCACCACTCAGCACTACCACAGCACCACTCAGAACCACCACAGCAGCACTCAGCACCACCACAGCATCACTCAGCACCACCACAGCACCACTCAGCACCACCACAGCATCAGTCAGCACCACCTCAGCACCACTCAGCACCACCTCAGCACCACCACATTATCACTTGGCACCACCACAGCACCACTCAGCACCACCACAGCACCACCACAGCACCAGTCAGCACCACCACAGCATCATTCAGCACCACCACAGCACTGATCAGCACCACCACAGCACCACCACAGCATCACTCAGCACCACTCAGCGCAACCACAGCATCACTCAGCGCAACCACAGCATCACTCAGCGCCACCACAGCACCACTCAGCCCCACCACATTATCACTCAGCACCACCACATTATCACTCAGCACCACCACAGCACCACTCAGCACAACCACAGCATCACTCAGCACAACCACAGCATCACTCAGCACAACCACAGCATCACTCAGCGCAACCACAGCATCACTCAGCACAACCACAGCATCACTCAGCGCAACCACAGCATCACTCAGCGCAACAACAGCATCACTCAGCACCACCACATCATCACTTGTTCAAATATGTTCTCTCAATGTTTCAAGCTTTATTACAAATGACACAAAAAATGTTAAATAATGCTATAGGTGTCACATTTGCAAATTCTATAAATATTGGCATTTACAATAACAAAATTAATACATTTGCTATTATAAAAACATAAACATAACTTAAAAAATTATTAGATTTACAAGGCCAATAGCTCCAACTTTTCTAATGCGAGACCTATTGCATTTCCAATGCTTGTTTATGAGTGGTGCTAAGACAGACTTTTTAGACTCTCTGGGACAACACCTGACTGTAGTTGTTGGACCTTGCATGCCTTAAGACATTCGCTGGTTGGGAATGCCTGCCTCTGCAGTTGTGCATCTTTTGTTTGAATGTTCAATAATTAAATATTAAATATTACACCCTAAAAATAGTAGACATAAGGGTATGGAAACTTCTTAAAGTGGGAATATTTGTTGTCATTTTTATTGTGCCCTCGTTTGTCGTCTTCTGACTGCCACATATATTCTACATTTTATTTTCTTGTTTGTAAACCTCTATTTGACGATTTCTTAGTTTATTTGTTGATGGTTATATGTTTTAAAATGTGAATGTTATGTTACTTTTATTTGTTTATGTTTGGGTAACTCTCTTCCAACCTCTTTTGCATTGTGTTCAACTCATTTTTAAAGGTTGCTTTATCAGTTGTTAGTGTTTGCACTTGGGCTACTTTGCAACTGAATTATTGTTTCACTTTTTCCTTACTGAACTTTATTTTATTTACTTTACAGTTTTTTTGTTCATCTTCACTTGCCTTTTTGGCACATTTCTGTAACAGTGGGGCAATGTTCCTTTCCAGGCCCTGATTTTTGTAGGCCCAGAGAATGGTGTGCCATTTATGATACCAATACATTCTGGCACTCATTCACATCTCATTCCAACCTTTCCTGATAGGATGGATGGAAGGTGAGTTAGTTAACGTTTGAATTTCTTGGGCCTCATTTATGAAAAGTGACGCATCGCTGCGTGAAAACAGCGATGCGTCACTTTTCACTGCGCCCTCCTTGCGACACCAATGATGCGTCATATTTACAGTAAGACGCATCATTGCGCAAGGAGTCACAGATACGTCAGTATTTCTGACATATCTGTAGGTGCAAAAGTGACGCATTGCTGGAGTGTGTCACAAAAGTGACGCAACTCCAGCAATGTGTCCTTTCACATGGGGCAAGCCCCATGTGAAAGGGCCTGCGTCAGTCTTACGCCTGCTGTGAGGCAGGCGTAAGAAATTGACGCATTTGTGTCCTAGAAGTGATGCAGTGAAATCACATAGATTTCACTGCGTCACTTCTACGACCCTTTCTTGCGTCAATACGCCCCCTTGCATACATTATACCTGGTGCAGGTATAATGTGGCGCAGGGGTTTACAAAGTGACGCATTTACCTAGATGCGTCACTTTGCAAATATGGCGCAACAAGGCACATTTTTTACACCACTGGTGCGTCACAAAAAGTGACGCACCAGCGGCGTAAAAGTGACGCACAGCCTCATAAATGAGGCCCCTTGTCTTTTAAGGTTTTGTTTGCCAAACTTAACCTCGCTTTAACTTTTTGACTGTGACCAGATACCCTAAGATGTACCTCTGTTACAAAGTCTTGATTGTCAAAGAAAGTTGTGGCCTGTGGCTGTGCACTGCGGAGATCTATGACTTGTTAATTAATTCACTAAACTCTCACTTTATTACAACTTCTAACTCGTGAATGTTAAGCATCCTACATAATTGTATTCAAATACATTCCAGACAAGTAATTCCCTTGTCCCTTGTGTGCAGAGATTTTGTTTAGTAGAGCAATTTCTGCACGTGCATCATAGGGAAGTTTATAAAATGCTCATTCCCTTTTTATAACATTCTTATTCCCATAGATCGACAGACAGAAAGGCAGATAGACAGATATACAGACAGATAGATAGATAGATAGATAGACAGATAGACAGACAGACAGACAGACAGACAGACAGGCAGACAGACAGACAGACAGACAGATAGATAGATAGATAGATAGACAGACAGACAGACAGACAGATAGATAGATAGATAGATAGATAGATAGATAGATAGATAGATAGATAGATAGATAGATAGATAGATAGATAGATAGATAGACAGATAGACAGGCAGACAGACAGACAGAAAGGCAGATAGATAGATAGATAGATAGATAGATAGATAGATAGATAGATAGATAGATAGATAGATAGATAGATAGATAGATAGACAGACAGACAGACAGACAGACAGACAGACAGATAGATAGATAGATAGATAGACAGACAGATAGACAGACAGACAGACAGACAGACAGACAGACAGACAGAAAGGCAGATAGACAGATAGATAGATAGATAGACAGACAGACAGACAGACAGACAGACAGATAGATAGATAGATAGATAGACAGATAGATACATAGAGCTGCAAAGACAGATTGACAGATACAGGAGGATGAACAGGAAGACTGTGTTGGCATATCCACCACCTTTGGTGTCGTCAGACTTACCTCATTGTCATGATGTGTCCATTGGCACAGAAGCACGCGAGGCAGACGCAGTTGCACATGATCACCACATCTGCGCGGAGGATGAAGGACGTCTCGGTGATGTTGTGCACATAGAGGCAGGTCTGAGAAGGCAGGGAGAAGACTTTGGCTTGTTTTTCAGAGCAGACTATGGCAAACTGATTGTCTCCCATGTCCTGGGAGGAGGACGGCGAGAAGGTGACGAGTTTCCTTTTCCGCGTCTTCTCGCCCTCGTCGATGCAGTTTGGGTCCCTCCACACTTCATATGGTGGGTGTATCAAACCACCCATACAGTCCAGGAAAGAAAAGGTCAGCACAGCTCCTTTCAGCATCAGCACCGTCCCTGTTGCAAGAAAAATACAGCAATCTAGTTCATTGATTGCCCAAGTACATTACAGTTTCACACAGTGGCTCATTCCAGCCCCAGGGGGACAGAACACACCTTGGTCAATTCCACACAGCCACCACAGTCTTCCAGCTGCAAATTAAGGTACATTAACCAAAGGTCATGGATGAAATCGCTGTGACCTTCTTTCAAATCATTTCAAAAGAACATTAGGGGCGTCTCTTTTCCATTCAAAATGCCTTTTTCTGCTTTCATTGTGCATAGGAACAATTACAAGGGCAGGCGTGGGGATCAGTGATTAGGGATACAAAGAGGTCACAGAAGCTCCTTTTGTAGAGCTCTGAAAGCCGACACGGTAACTCTCTGTCGCTTACGTAAATAGGATTAAAAAACAGAACAAGCCAAGCACGTGTTCAAACATTTGTGGCTGGGTCGTACCAACAGGATATAGAATTTTAGATGGCTACTGAGTATGAGGCTATGGCTGACAAAGTCTCAAGATGATTACAATGACTATGACAGCATGTTTGTCCTTCTCGTCACCTGGGCACCTGTGTTGTCACTGCACAGTTCTCACTAGAACTTTATGCAAAGTTTGAGAATGTGTCAAGGCTACCAAATGCACAGTTGTGCACCTCTATACTCTGCTAACACATTCTGATTACACTGCTGTGCCCTTCGGGTGGACTTCTCCAGATCCCCTTGGTCCAGAATAACTCCTCCCGCTTAGCATTAGGTAGATGAATGATTTAGGACTGTTGGGTAATACATGTCGTGAGTTCTTTTCTTACAACTTTCTTATTTACTTTTCTTGCCTACAAAATCATACAACATTTCTAAGCAGTACAATACACTTAGAAGGGGTAGGGGGTAACAAGCAAGAGTGGGAAGCCAAACCACTCATCTATATGACACTGTCAAATAAATGGGACAACGCTAAAAGGAGGATTACAGAAGGTCCATAGATGTCCTTGGGAGTGGGGCGTCCATGTCCTCCACAGTCAAGGATGGGATTACCAGTGCAGATCGGTCAAGTCGGCTGCCAGCAGCGAGTGATTTACCGAGGCCTGTCAGGTGCATTCGTCTTCCGATCAGGAGAGATTGCAAATGTCAGATTGGCGTAGGAGTGGTGTCAGTAAAGGCGGAATACTCTTCGCCCCCTGCTCCCTTTTCACATATGTAACAATGGGGCCACAGGTCTTATCAAACATATACATGCAGTCATGAACCAATGCCGTTAAGCAGTCCATAGCACAAATTGAACGTATACGCCCCGCTGAATTAATAGAAGGTAGTGTAGGGAGTTATGCTAAACCAAGCCACTAGTAAGAAGTGAAACATCAGTTTTAAAAGAGGTGTGATAAGTGGGTAGGTCCCTTTGTCTCCCTGGTGGTGGCCAAGAAGGATTGTGAGAGGGCAGTGGGGAAGAGTGATGTGGGTTATCTGTTGTATTTGTGTTAAGATTTCCCGCCAAAAGGTTTGAATGCCTGGGCAAGTGCACCAAGTATGAAGAATCATGCCTCGTTTACCGCAGTCTTTCCAACAGCTAGCTGAGCTGCCAAACATGGAATGGAGTCATTTGGGGCTGAGGTACCATCTGGTTAATAATTTTTAGGTGCTAACTCTAAATTGAATACATATGGAGGACCCCGCTGCCCTCCAAGCACCATCGGGAATGTCTGCTTCTAGATCCAGCTCCCACTCGGTTTGTAGTGGGGGCTGAGCTCAAGGATGTATTTCTAAAGCTAGGATATAACTTGGTACTAAAGAGGGACTCTAGATGTGTTACCTCTCTTCTAATCCGATTTCGGTGCTGTCTCCCTCCCACTTAATCTAACACTTGTATTTGGTGACAAACATCTCCTCTGTTTAAAGATCACTTTTCTATTGTAGTTTCACGGGTCCAAAGATTGCCATCTTCTAAAAAAATCCTTCAGTTAGTGCATCTTGGGTCAGCAACCCCTGGGGGAAAGTCAGGGTTACAGGCATCAAGCAATGGGTATTTGGGAAATTCCTTCCTGCGTGTCAGGGACCAACAGTGGCGTAGCAGTGTTGATGTGACCTGGAGGAGGGCATGCTCATATCGGTATGATGTGGTAGAAACCCCAGTATATACCTAAGTGGGATGTTTTAGAATGTTTGTTCTACCTCCGCCCATGGTTTAATATCTTGGTTTATAATTATAATAATCCAGGGCTGATTGTATCTGGGCGCCCCAGATGTAGCTGATGACATCAGTGAAGCCAAGTCCCCCTTTGTCCATAGGTCGAAAAAGCGTGGCTCGTGCTACCCTAACCCATTTGCCCTGCCACGCAAAATATAAAATGTTCTGATGACTATAGAAGAGTTTATTTTGGAGTGGCCAAGGTGAGTGTTTGTAGCATATAGAGTAGAGGTAGCATGGAGTACATTTTTAGGCTATTTATGCGTAGCAGGCGAGACATTTCTAATGTGCCCCAGCAATATTGGTCTTTAAATAAAATCTGCTGGAGGGGTAGGATATTGCAGTCTTATAGTGATTAGGTGAGTGTTGGGATGTGAATCCCCAGATGTTTAATAGAGATTCCCATCTAGGTAAACCCTGCCTTCTGGATAATGTCTCTTAGTTCGCTGTTGAGTCTGGCACGCCTAGGCCCTGAGATTTAGTGTCATTTATCTTGAAGCCTGAGACTGCCGCAAACTGGTCAAGTTCTACTTGTAAAGCTAGAAAAGATCGGTCAGGATTGGTTATGAAGCAGAGAATATCATCGGTGAACAAGGCCAACCTATGTTACATCTCCCTGACTTTCACGCCACTGATATGTGGATTGCTTAATATCTTAGCTATAAGTGGTTCCATTAACAAAGCGATCAGGGCAAAGGGAGGGCACCCATGTCTCATCTTTCACGATAACGGTATCACCGGAGTGTATTCGCCATTGATCTTTGCTGAGGGACATTTGTAATTCACCTAGATGAAAGCTGAGATAGTGCCAGTCAAGTCAACCCTATCAAAGGCAGTCTCTGCATCAAATGAGAGGAGGACCATTGGTTGCTTGCGTCTTCCAGACACTTCCATCACTGCAACTGCTGTATGGATATTATCCATGGGTTTTCTGTTTTTGATGAGGCCAGATTGTTGGGGAGAGATGAGTGATGGCCAAATGTTGTGGAGTCTGCGTACCAGTATGGAAGTGCGCAATTTTACTTCACAATTTAAAAGTGCTATCTGCCGGTAAGATGTGCTGATCCGTGGATCGTTGTCTGGTTTAAGTGGTAGCGTAATGGGAGTCTAGCATAGTTTCAATGACAGCTTGAGAGGTCAGGGAATAGTTAAACACTTTAGTGTGGGGCTTAAGGAGTAGAGAGGCCTATGCCTTGTAAAAAGAAGCTGAGAAGCCATTCGGGCCCGGAGACTTCCGAGATGGTAAATTGCTTACCCCTATTAATTTCCCACTAATGATGGACTTGGTAGCATCCCATAGCTCTGATGTGGTCACCTTAAAGAATTGTTCTATTACATCTTTTATGTAGTCTCTCAAGCTAAGATCCCTTAAGGTCATCAGCCATGGGTGAGAGGAGGGTTTCTGGGGTGAATACTGGCTCAGCAGGGGCCAGGTCAGGGCATGATCCGATATTGATCAGACATTGCTGGAGGTATCAACTAACTGGGACAGCAACATCTTAGTGACCAAGAAACTATCCAGTTGTATGCTTTGTGTACATTCAAATACAATGTGTAATCCTTATCAAAAGTGTTTTTGAGGCGCCAGACATCCACTAGGTTAATGTCAACAAACCCCTGGGTATGGGAAGGGGTGTGGTGAGTCGTTGTGTTGCGGGTGGGAATGGTCTGTGGAAGGGTCAAGGAGATTGTTATAGTCACAACCTAGGATTATCTCTCCCTAGGTAAACTGGGCCACCATAGGAAAGAGAGCAGTATAGAATTGTTCTCTATCTTCGTTTGGTCGATAAATCAAAGAGGCAGTATAAGATTTCCAACCCATCTTGTTTTGCATATATAAGAGGCATGCATTTGTAGCCAGAACCAATAGGAGCGCAACCTCCTGGTATCTGAATAAAGTAAGAGGGTTTCTTGGAATAGGGTTAAATCTTTCTCTTTTGTTTCAACCATTGAAGCAGTACTCTCTGCGTTATGGAAGGATTTAGGCCAAGCCCTTAATACATGAGACTATCCTTAGTGGTGTCATTCTGGTGACAGGTGTAGAGGGTGACCGGGTCGCTATGGCATTGGGACAGATAAGGGGGGGGTCAGTTCCAATGGTAAAGCTGGAATGGGCAATCTCTTTGGGGAGGTGTATGATGAGTCTGGCCACTTGACTCAGGGCCTGTGTCCCATCTCTTGCATCTGGATGGGGTGTAAGAAAGAAACTGAGAGGAGAAACAGAAAAAAGGGTCTTATAGGGGCCCTGTGCTCCCACCAGTGCACCAGGCCGCAGCGGTGGCACAGGGAAGAGCAACCAGTAGCCCATAAAGATGAGCGTCTGGGGACTTGCTCGGTGGAGGCTGGCTCCAAGAGTAGAGAACCTATCCTCCCCCACCCCCCATCTTATTACTAAGTCAAAACATATTACCAGTACAACATGGATACATTCAGTTACGGTCAACATGCAGGTGAGAGAAGCAAACATGAAGTGGTGGCAGTTCGTGTCAATGTGTCCTCCTCTGCTAATAGAGGTATGCTTTCTCTGTCCTGAAGGTGACGGCTTCTCCTTGCCCACTTATGAGCTGCTCTGGAAGTATGATAATGCCAGCCACCTCTTTCATCTGTACATGTGCTGGAGCTAGGAACTTGCTGAGCTAATGCTGTTGTGGGGCGACCGTGGGCGCTCCGAGCTTCCTGAAATTTTCGAATCACAAACCGATTGTCTTTAGTTGTAAACAGCAGCTAGGATAGAGTCTGCGCCTAGGAGGGCCCATACATAAAACGACATGGGTGTCTCAGTCTGTTGCATTGGCTTAGGTGTTCAACCACATACTGCTCCATGTCAATAAGAGCAACACTATAGGCAGTGAGACGGAGTGGAATGCTCGACTGTCAGGCGGACACTGGGCAACAGGAAGTGGAAGGACAAAAATGTGAGCACAGGAGAGCTTTGAGATGATAGATGGAAGGCAAGCTCCCCTAGCCATAGAAGAAAATGGAAGAGAGCGGGTCAGTTGGTAAATATCAACTTAATAATCATCAACCTGATACTGCGTCGTTATTTGACAGAAATTGCCCACTGTAAGGTTGTGTTGTTATTTAATAGTTAAGGATAGATATTAGATGGGATAGAAAATACCAGTGGACTCTGGGGCCATCAGCATTTGGTAGTGGCACAGGCTCTTCCCATGGTGTTGTAGATGACACCGCCGTAAGTATTGGACTGCTCTTGACTACAAAGTCAGCCATCACAAGAAATTATAGGTAGTCTAGGGCTGTTGGTGCACCAGGAAGTGCTGCCAGTGTCACAGAGGGGGCACCAGCCCCATGTCTTGACCCATGCCTCTCGGCATGTCCAGGGTGTCTGCTTGAAATCATGAATGTTCAATGAGATAATTTACACTACAGTATTATAACCAGACTTGGTGCTATTAGAGTGGGAATACATAGAGAAATCTTACATAGAGATCCCCACGCCTCCATCCCTTTCTACTTGTCCATGTTGGTGGGCTGCAGAAAGGAGATTATGCTGTGTGGCACAGTCAGGTACCTACCATAAGATAGGATCAGGAGAGTAGGGTCTAAACAGGAGGACTCTTGACAGCGCAAAGGATATCTGCAGAAGTCCCTAAAGAATGCTGATTGTTTCAGTACTAGGCTTCCTGTATTAGTAGTAGTAGCCAGATAGTCCTGCCACATCTGAACTTTACTTCCTGACCAAAGAGGAATTACAACATGGTACTGAAGGAAACCTCCTTCAAAGAAACCCTACATTACACATGCATACTCCTTTTTGTATGCCACTCACGGGATAACAATGCAGCTAAAGTTTCACCAGCACTGCATAGGCACAGATGCTGGCTTAAGAGTTCTTATTCAACTAAAGGCTAGAACGCTAATAACTGCAAAGTAGGGTTTTAACTGCACTCAGTGGCACCTCTTAGAACTATGACTGCCTGGACTTGCAATGGCTGCCATTGCCTCCCATGACTTCCCACTGTGGCTTCTGAACTCGACATCTACTTACGCACACAATACAACAATAGTTACTATGAATGGATGCACTCCGTAAGTTAGTTAACAGCCATCCAAACAAATTAAACATTTATACAGTACATACATCCGAGCAGCGCATTATAACAGTAACCTAGAAACGTATCCATATTACAAACAATTTCTATAAAATAATTGATGAATTTTGCAAACTCTCTTCCGTTAACAAGTGAGGCACATGTGTAAATACTGTCATGGGAAAATCCAGCTCCGGCCGCTCTGGTATGGAAGATGAGCTCATCTAACGCACCCACTCCATTTGATTTTGCATTGTTTGCTGGAAGCACTGACCTCTCGTCCAAACTACTGACCATGCTGCCTTACATCTACAAGCCTCTGGAACTTCAAAATCTTATATGAGCATCAGTGTGCTGCTCTTGTCGCAACTAGGAATGTACTTCTAACCTCATCATCTAATTAAGCCTGGGCAGAGCTCCGCGGTACTCTGGGAAGAGACCCCCCCAAAAAATCCACAGCGCTACGCGGAGTTCCACCAGCGGGAGAGTGTGTTAGGTTGAGCCATTCGCGCAGATTTTTTACCGCTGGGTGTTTGTCTTGTACTGGAGAATCAGTGCGAATGTCACCATATGCAGTGCAAGAGGGCACATCTTTCTGCTGCTCGAGTCCACGACTGCCGCGCTGAGAAATCTCGCTGGGAGGTGGTCTGGAGTAAGATTTTCCTCGTTCGTGCTCACCAAGGGGCATATTATCAAGAACGGGGTTAAAATGATCGCCGCTTTAGCGGCAGGAAACTGCTGCTAAAGCGGCGATAATTGGCTTGATAATATACCCTTGAGAATTCCAATAGAAGCCCTTGTTCACACCAGAACATGGGCTTCTATGGGAATTCTCTACGGCATATTATCAAGCCCATTATCGCCATTTTAGCGGCAGTTTCCTGCCGCTGAAGTGGCGATAATTTTAACGCCGTTCTTGATAATATGCCCCAACTAAGTGCTGGTGAGCGCAAGATAGGAAAACGTGGAACTCCATGCGCTACGCTGAGCGCAGAGTGGGAAAAATTCAGCAAACTCCACGAGCAAAGTGGAATTTTACACCTAGGCCTACATTTAAGATGCTTTAAGTCCACGTCCAACCACCATAGTTAATCATCATATATTCCTAATTAAACCATCATACAAATGGACAATGTTAAAGCCTTCAAAACAGAACCTGAGGTCCCTCTTCAAAGGAAACCACAAGTGTTCTTGTCAGCCACGTGCAACTTTCACATCACAATACAAATCTCACTTTTCCATCCATGCTCGTTGTGAGTCACTTGATTCTGCTGATTGGTCTTACAGGGCTAGTGGTTCGAGGATGCATGCATCCGGCCACCCTCACAGGCAAGCAAAACAAGTCTAGACACAGTGTAGGAGCCACATGAGGAACAGGAGAGGGGAGCTGGCTATCTCCCCATTTGCTTGAGGCACTACCATTGACCCCTCAGTCACTCCTGCATGCTTCCTCCCAGTGTGGTGCTCTCCCGCTTGCCCCATTCCCCAGGCTACCTGATGTACTCCCACTTGCCCCTCCCCCAAACAGCCTGATGCTTTTCCGTTTGCCCCCTCCACCCTGAGACAGTCGCTTCCCTTCCCCTCCAAGCACTACTATTTGCCCCCTCATTCCCTCAGACACTTCCGCCGAAGCTCTCCGACAGTCTGCAGGGGGCGCTCGAGTGAGCTGTGCCCTCCTCCGAAGAGAACCCGTTGGGAGCAGCAGCACCGCCCTGTGAGGGAGGTGAGAGGCCGCTTAGAGCACCAGTGGAAGTCGAAATAGCAAGGAAATGTAAGTTTGACAAAAAATTTTGGCACTCTACGGTTGTGTGTGCGCATGTGCATGTCTGTACGCTGGCACTGAAGTGTGTGGGCTTATGCACGCATATACATGTCTGTGAAGGCGTGACTCAGAGAAGAGAGCCACTGGTGCATTCCAACACCTAGGACAGACAGGGATTTGACAATACTTGGGCTTTGGAGAAGGAGTGGGCAAGGCGACAACTACTGCAATAAAACTACTTTATTCTACACCAATCTTTTACCACATTAATCTGTTTGTTAATTTCAGTAGGTCCCCAACAAAACCTTGAAATTACATTTATGACATGCATGGTGTGGGTGGAAACTGTAGGAACATGGGGGTTGACAAGGGATGCAGTGAGTTTTCAGACCCAGGGCAAGAGCAGATACATATTATTCAACAGTCTACAGAAGAAGCAGCATTAAATGTCCTTACCACTTGGAGACACCATCACAGGCTCGGATTGCCTCAACTCCTCTGTGGTAGGTATATTTAGGGTGATTATCAACACCATACCCAGGCTCGTCCCCACCCACAGGCACGGGGACGCCACGGCATCATTCTTTCGTGCAAATGACTCCATGAAGAAGAGTGCAGTGATGGCTTCCTTCGACTCCTTGTCTATGCTGGAGACGCTGGAGCTCCGCGAGCGACTGAAGGAATTCTCACGGCTTTCTGTGGTAATCGAGGAAAAACAGTCATGAAAACTAATTCGTGGTCATTTTAACAAAGATATACATATTCTTAACCTCAGCAACTTACTCAACCGCATTCTTTCTCATTCCTTCCATGTTATATGCACTCCTGCCCCACGCACCATTACTCTCTCAAAAGGTACCCAAGTCACAAAACCATATATACGCGTGTACTTTGCACTTAAGAACAATTAGCTTGATTCAGAAGAGCACAGTTATTGTTGGGAAACCACAGAACATAAATGTACACATGTAAAGGATTTCGCTATACAGTATTTAGCAGTATGGTGTAATATTGGACACATTAGGGGTTTGTGCAAACCTGCCAACTCATAAATCTGTGGTTAGTCACAAACCATTTCACAATCCATCCTCATCCTGAAAACATTCCATTTACTCTTTCTAGGGCTGGTGGAAATCCATTTTATGGGTGAGAATAGGAAATGAATGCCCTCAAAATTGGCGTCAGAACCAGTGGAGAAAAGAACAATTTCACTCATGCAAAGCCATTTACATATGAGTGCACATTGTAGGATTACACAATGCCCAATTGCCTGGGCAACTGACGTAAATTGGAAGTCTAAACATTTCTCCGTGAATATTCCTGGAAACTAAAGACTGTCACATGTTTTCAAGCGTAATCTTGGAAACCTCTCTGTATTTCTAAAATTCATGCATTTGTAATCAAGTGTGAGAGTAAGCATGTGAGTGAAAATTTACACAGTGTGCTGTGAACAGGGAGTCTACAGAGATTATTTTGGGCATTTTGAAAATCCAGTTCTATCAACTGCCAATTTCTCAACTTCTCTGAGGTGGGATCTTTAAGATTTATGAAATTTGCACAATTCAGATATTTGTGACCTAATTATTTTGTTTTCATAGTGATTTCCCTGACCAACATCTGTTTCTAAAGACCTCAAAATCAATAACTTGTACTCATATAACCAGATTCATATATCAGTAAGGCCAAGATGTGTAATACAATTTAGACTGGTGTATATCTTAGCATGTTAAAGATATATGCATATATGTGGCCAGAGGACACACATACATGTTGAAAGTGAGGGGCTGAGGGGAAATCCTTATGAACAACATGAATAACACGTTTAGGGGAAGATCAAAAATGCGGAGGACAGACAGCTTGAGAACTATTAGCCGCATAACAGGAAATCTAGGCAAGGCTTGGTCGACAATGCTGACCGAGGAGGGACAGGTAAGCAAGCTTTGGTTTGCCACTGCATAAAAGGCGGCTGACAAGTCAAGGAGAAGGTATACACCCGTTACAACGGATCTTTTACTCCGCAGACCCATTACAACGCGACCATTACTCCGCATACCATTACAACGCATTGCGCTGGGGGGCGCTCTAGGATAGGTAATAAGTATAATTTACTATCCAACACCTTCCCTAGGGTCCACGGGGACTGGAGTTAGAATAGTAAATTATACTTACCACTATCCAGCGCCCCAAGGCGCTATGCGTTGTAACGGTATGCGGTGTAAAAGTCGCGTTGTAATGGTCTGCGGAGTAAAAGTATGCGTTATAACGTCATACATCCCAAGGAGAACCATGGTGGCACTCCCTCTCTAATCCCCTGTGAGACTCAAGATAACTACCATCATTGGTACTAGAGCAGATTTGGTAATATGTTGTCGTTGAAAGCCAGATTGGTTGGTATAAAGAATTTTACGGACTGCTAGAAACTTCAAAAATCAAATGTTCATTTTTATTTCAAAAATCATGATGAGTAAAAGTAGAAAGCTAAATGATGCAGTGTTATGAATGGTGGGCGAGCTAATAGTTTCTTTAACAGATGAACAATCTGTGCGTTCTTCCATGTGGCAGGTACTGTAGAACTAGTAATGAGAAGAAGACAGAGATTGTGTCAGGAATGGCCCACTGGATTGGGGATGAAGTTGAATATGTAGCAGGACAGGGGTCTGAAGGAGGTTCTGGTTTATTGGAAGATGTAAAGGAGTATCAAGAGAGAAGGCTAAGAGGAAGGACAGGGCCTCTAGAAATAGTTGAGGTGGGCTGACATGCCCATGAGGTGGGAGAGGGAGAAGATTCTTGAGAGGATATATTTGTTACTTTCTCATAAAAATATTGGGACAGTTCATCACAGAGAGAGTGGGAAGGTGAAACCAAGTTATTATAGTGAGTATAATTTAATAGAGACTTACAATTTGAAAATGTCTCTGGCATTATTAGAGGTAGTCGTAATGCATTAAACATAAAAAGATGAAAGACAAATCCGTTTTCTGTAACTGTGTGATCTAGCTGAAGTGCTGATCTTTGGAAATAAGAGCTCACCCTGGGACTCCACCTGGTGGCCCGCCGAACTAAGACCCACACTCATCCCAACCTACAAACCTAGGTCTCTTCCTGGACACCAACCTCACCATGAGGTGAGGTTGGCAAAACATCAGCCCTCATCCTCCTGGACCTGTCAGCCGCCTTCAACACCGTCTGCCATCTCACTCTAAAGACAAGCCTCCTAGAAGCCGGAATCCAAGAGAAGGCTCTTGACTGGACCACGTCCTTCCTCTCCGGCAGAAGCCAGAGCGTCCGCCTCCCACCCTTCAGATCCGAAGCCACCGACATCATCTGCGGCGGCCCTCAGGGCTCATCCCTCAGCCCAACGCTGTTCTACGTCTACATGGCCTCCCTCGCACATGTGGCCCGCCATCACAACCTCAACATCATCTCCTACGCAGACGACACCCAGCTCATCCTCTCCCTCACCAAGGACCCACCCACCGCCAAGTTAGGACTCCTAACTTTACTACTCCTAAACTGAGAAAATCCTAATTTTAAGATTTTCGGTACTCACAGAAGGCATTTAGGAGTCCGATAAGGTAGGAGTCCTAACTTTACTACTACTAAATTGAGAACAATCCAAATTTTAAGACTTTCGGTATTCACAGAGGCCTTTAGGAGACCTAAAGTTAGGAGTCCTAACTTTACTACTACTAGATTGAGAAAAATCAGAATTTTAAGACTTTCGGTATTCATAGAAGGCATTTAGGAGTCCTAAAGTTAGGACTCCTAACTTCTGTGAATACCGAAATGAGTAAGTGCCTTCTGTGAATATCAAAATGAGTAAGTGCCTTCTATGAATATCAAAATGGTAGTAAGTTTAGGATTTTGTCTTAAGTTAGTTCTGTGAATCGGGCCCATATTCTTTTTCCTTTCCCGCCTCTTTTACACTACAGGAGGAGCTTCATGATTTTAACACTACAATTGTACTGGTGTTGGATAAAACGGATTCAGTTTCCTACTCTAATTCTCATTGCACCCACTTCTCTGCTCCTTGTTACCATAACACTTTGAAAGATGCCACACTTCATTGCAAAAAATGTAGAGCGCTTGTGGCATAAATATGACTCTCCTTCTAAGAAGGTGTACTTACCCTCTGCTTCTTCTACTTAGAAACGGCTTATAGAACTCCTCCAGTCTTAAGTGGGCAAAATTGTACAGACCTGACCTTATGAAAGAGACTTTTCAAACACTTTCCACACCGGTTTGTATGGCCTAATCGTTGGTTACGTCGGAAGTACTCTGTAATAATCGCTGACCTTTTTGCTAGTAAGATTATGTCCATTTGCAACCTTCTTTCTGCCTCCTTAAATGATTCCTTCATTAAGAAGTGCTCTAATGCTGTTAGAACATTCCACCCACTCTGCGTAGAATGTTCTATATTAAAAATGGAGACAAATAGACAAACATTGGAATGTTGGAGCAGAAGGTTTGTACAAGCCATTATTGGCCACATGCCTCTCCATTGTCTTCAATGAACCTTCTAACATTTCAGTGTTTAATATGGCATTATAACCCAATGCCAATGGATATCTGGTTGTTAAAGGTCCTGAACCTGAGCTGCAGCTCAGAAGGAGGTGGTTGTTAACAGGTGGTACAGCTCGAATCAGAAGACCTATACATCTGTTAGTACATTCCATCTACTGAGAGTAGAATGTGTTCTATATTAAAAACAGAGAACAAGAAAGACACACATTGGAATGCTGCAGCAGACATTCTGTACTAGCCGTTATTAGCCATCAGCTCCTCTGTGGCTTCAATGCAGTTCCCAACATTCCAATGTTCTAATATAGCCTTATAGCTGGCTGCCGAGGGCTATACCGGTTGTTGTGGCTCGGACCTCCAATGAAGGGGAGGGTCTTGAACAAGTATATAGCCAGAGGAATAAGGGGTTTAAATGTAATAGAACATTCAATCCAATGAGGGTAAAATGCTCTAAATTAAAAAAGGAGAAACAGACAGATAAATATTGGAATGTTGGAGCACAAGGGTTGTATGAGCCATTATCAGCCCAGAGCTACTCCTTTTTTTTCTTCAACCATTCCATGTTGTAATATAGCCTTATAGGCCGCTATAGCAAGCTGTATCGGCCATTAACTAGGGAGCGGGCCTTTAATGGCCGTTAGAGCCCGTTACGGAGGGCTCTACGGCTATTACAACATTCAGCCCCTATAGGGAAGAACGTTCTAATTTGTAAAACAAAGGCCTCACGGACCCAGAGGAGTTTGAAAGCCCCTCAGGCTCTGTGAGGCCTTTGTTCACATCAAAAGCTGCGAATAAATATTAGAATGTTGATGCTCTGGTATTCTACTAGGCATTAGAAGCCCGGATCACTCTAATGCCTTCAATGGAGCGCTCAACAATCCAATGTTTTAATCCAGAATTAAAGATGGTTTGATCAAGCAGATGAAGCTGGAACGTGATGGAGAAAGGTCCCCTGTGAGTGGTATATTCCCTACCCATGGATGTTAAAATATCGTTCAGTGTCTGGTCATTCTACTGAATAAAACACAAAACTTAATTTTAAAAACAAACCTTAAAAGAATGCAGTAAAAAGAACGAAATATAGGCCAAACAGTAGGGTTATACAATATCTAGAAAGTGTAAATAAGATCATAAACTCGATTGTTTTTTTAAAATGTATTTTCAACATGCTTTCTAGATACAAGTCAATGTAATCAAGAAGCAAAGTTACATTACATGAGCAGTGCACATGAACAGTATCTGGTCAGGAAGAATGTACAGAAGTTGAATTATAGCAGAGTTGCACAAGAGTACAATCTGAGGCCGTGGTACGAGTTAGGCCAGGAGACACACTCAGTATTTCCAATCCCTCCATGTCTTCGAATGGGACCGCCGCCCACCTTTCAAGGGATCCAGCGACATGCCCTGGGCTCGATAGCAGTGATTTCTGTTCCACCAATCTGCAGCTGGTTTAACAAGTATCATTTCAAAGGTTGTCAGATATCTCTCGGTCTAGATGCCACGGGCAACAGTTCTGCAAACTAGTGCAAATATTCATTACAAAATGTTAGGGTGGTTAGCCAGTGCTTGAATTGAGGGGCCCTTCCTCAGCTTCAGCTACTGGCCACCTGCCTCTTTGCCAACAAGAGAGTTGAAGTCATGAATTTCATGTCTGGTGCCTCTATTTCTTTAACATGACCTAGGAGGACAACCACAGGATCCAGCTGTACCCTATCATCTATCATTAGGGATAGCGCATGGCGACTTTTCTCCAATAAGCATATACATGAGAACAGGAGTACGCCAGGTGCAGAAACCCTGCCCCAGATGTCCCGCATCTAGCGCAAGAGTCGTCTGCTCGGAGTTCACATTTTTGTTGCTGTTTAGGGGTGTAGTACATGTTGCAAGAATTTATAATGTATAATTCTGAGTCAGCTGCTAGAAGAAAGTCGTCCTCCGAGATCTCATGCCCCAGCGTCTCTTCCCACCCCATCCTAGCTCCTTGAGGCGCCTCCACTGTCTCCCCTGTGCAGCCTGGTAATAAACTGGATTGTTTCTAGAATTCTAAGAAGCACCAGAGGCAAGAGGCTTGTTCAAAACGCAGAAGTGCAGTGAGACGGATATGGACTTGCCAAAGACAATAATGATCTTGGCCTTTGCCTGCAGATTGAGCACTGAGACACTGTGATGAATGAGTGTCGCTGCCAGTGCAAGCCCTGAACACGACATGCGGCTTCCGCTGTCCTTGTTTAGCTGATGGCGATCCAGCCTCGCTTGGAAGCTCATGGTGACAAGATGAACAAGCAGGTGGTGTGCTTCAGGCTGTGCAAGGGACTCCTACCCTGCAGTTCGCTCACTTAACAGAATCCTTGGCCCAGCACCACCAGCACAGAAGGACTCACACTGCAGCTTGTGGATACATTCTGGGAAAGGTGGAAAAAGGCAGGAAAACTGACAGAGACGACACGCTTTGCTAATGATCACTCAAGTGTTGTTGTTAAAATGTTGGCAAGACATTCCTGTCGTTATAGTCCCCAGGATTCATGGCGTCAGAGTGAAGGCAGGCCCTGCATATGACGCAAGAGCGGCATGATATAGCATACCATAGCATAACATAGTGCATGACCGATCCTCATATTTCTGGACATAAGACATATGCCTTGTCTATCATCCAGTACGTACCAGACCATACATCAGCCATCACCAACTGAAGAGATCTGTCACATACTGCTGGCCAATCAGAGAGCTCTAATCTAGTCGACAACTTCAGGTCCCAACAAGCTACACACTATGGCCGCTTCTTTACATCTCACAATGACAGTCAGATATGCCTGGGAGTCCAACAGATTTTTGTGACCCTTTTCGGGGGGAGTGAAGTGTTGGGGGGGGAGGGGGTCGCAGCACTTTTGTGTAATAGAAGGGGCAGCTGACACTTGTTAATTGCATGTGTATATTTTACACATGCATGTTTCCGAGGTGGTATCTCCTCATTTTCTTGAGGGCACGGAACAACACCCCACGCCTCTTCCCCTTCTGTATTAGAGACAGGAGAACCAGAGAAAACAGACCCACGGGAGCTGCGCTGATTGTGTACCACAAGTGATTGTGTACACAGTGACTCGCCCCTCAATAGGAAGGGTCTTGGGGTACCGGGGGCATCTGCCTACCAAGGAAAAATCCCTCCACCCATAAAGAGCAGCTGGTCCATTTGCATTTAAAAGTGAACTGGGGGAGGGGGATAAAACTGTCTTGCAGTCCTGCACTCTCCCAAAAGCAGGCATTAGTTTGCAGCTTTATTGGACAAAATCGCATTTTGGATGTCAAACGGTGCACGGTCTGTATTTCTGCCCCATTTTAACTAGCTTGGCCTCTTGAACTCATTCTGCAATTTTAACAAGTAGTCTGGTCAGCCTAGTTTAAAGGGGTGGCCGGAATTTGCGTAGTCGTGATACGCAGAGCTACGCGAAACAGTAATAAATCTCTGCGAGCACGCAAAATTGCTTGTTCCGTCCATTCGCATTGCGTTTTTTCCTTTTCACGAATGCTGTTTGCGTGCTCGAGGAGAAATACACACATTTTGAAAGTGCAAATAAGCAAAAAATTCGGCGTAGCCGCAGAATTTTAGGGAATTCCGCGTTCTCCGCGGAACGTGAAATTACCCAAATTCCGCAAGCAAAACGGAATTGACAGCCCAGGCCTACTAGTTTAATAGTGTTTGGATAGTCCAGGCCGGATTGCACAAGATGAAACACTGCCTGTATCTAATGATGGTATACAAAATAACATCATCTGTATAATAGGGTGCACACAATAAGGACACAACTGTCTAAGAATCAAAGAAGCTGTATTTAGCCAGACTTGTCACTTGAGTTTAGGAGACGGTATGGGGTCCAAAGGCACTGCAAAGGTTTTTACAATATTGAGCAATGTGGGGCATAAGCAGAAAGCTGTGGATCTTGCTTGCTTCAATAGAGAAGTGCGATGTCCTTTGGAAAAGGAGAACACAGATACTCTGGTTCTTCACAGGAAGCAAACAAATATTGACAATAAACTCCTTTCTACATATGCTGCTTGAATGATGGAGAGAACAAAATTGAAGAAGCCTCCTAGTATAACTACTTAAAGAGAAGGTGTTGGACCAGCCCCTCGGTGTGGCATAACTCCCAGATGTTTCACTTATGTTGCTGAATTAATTTATGTTGGCATTAGGCCTCTGTGCACTTTTTCTGTGATAACCAGCAGTAAAATGATTGTGCTGATGGAT
This sequence comes from Lissotriton helveticus, assembly GCF_964261635.1. Classification (NCBI taxonomy): domain Eukaryota; kingdom Metazoa; phylum Chordata; class Amphibia; order Caudata; family Salamandridae; genus Lissotriton; species Lissotriton helveticus. Next base: position 67,037,957 of record NC_136069.1, read on the forward strand.
AAGTCACTTTATTGGCTGAACCGTTACGCAATGAGCTCCGGTTGCGGGGGACCATACCTAGCCAATCAAATCATCATGGCCAGAATGGTAGGGTGGTTGGGAGTGTCCCCGAAAGTAACCCAGGGTGATTGCGTCATGATTAATTTTAATAATCCTTATGTAGCAAAACTCCTTTTAGACCACCTGCATAGAATTCCTCCTGTAGGGACGCAGATCACTGCCCTTTCATTGGGCTACTTCTTTAGACCCCTTCCACAGTTGATCGTGGGAACGCCCCTGTATACAAGAGAAAACTTAGGGAACTACAATCAGTTGGATAACCAGAGAATTCACATGGAGAACAGATTTTCCCCCCTCTCAGGGTTAGAAAACTGTGATTGACTACCTAGGAACGGGCAGGTGGGGCAGGCCTCTCCGCCTGTGGTGGTTCCCGCAAACAATACTGGCAGTGTACCGACTGTTATTCCTAGTAGTAGCGATAGGGGGTATTCAGATGTAATAAGATTAGCATCATGGAATGTCGCAGGTATTTCAAATAAACTTGGGGATCCCGACTGGCTTAAACTTTGGCAGGACCAAGATATCTCCTGCTTTCAGGAGACCTGGGCCACAGGGGAGATCTTTGTAAATGGTTATCGCTCCTATCAGACAAGAGCAACCCCGTCCCCCGCGGGTAGAGCGAAAGGGGGCTTGTTAACTTTGATTCCAAATACCCTAGCAATAAAAGCAAAGACACTAGAACGAACCTCCCTATATCATCATCTGATTATTTTAGAGTTTGCTAATCGAGATCAGTGGCTTCTAATACATTTCTACAATAACAATGTTGGCCCAAACAGGCATAAAGTTTTGGATGAGGTGAACTGTGCCACTGAAAAAGCTACCAATTGTGTTAAACAAAAGGCTCTCCTAAACATCATCTAGCTGGGAGATTTTAATATACATCCTTGCCACCATAACTTAGAGCGGGTTTGTGGTGTGGAGGATTTGAGGGGCAACCCTGTCCACCATTTTTCACATAATACCTATGGAAACACTCTGAATATGTTAATCTCTACGAGAAATATGTTCATGGTCAATAACTTAGCCACAGTTGGTGATGGTTTGGCTCCAACATTTCACCGGGAACATCAGGAACCAACTATTGATTTGATATTGGTCTCAAATCCTTTAAATATCAGGTGCAGCAAAATCAATAATCAATTTAACGCTTTTAGTGACCATGCGATTTTGCTCTGTGAGATCCAATCTACCCAGAAGGTTGCATCAACGTCTCAGGTAATTGGTCAGCCTATATTAGCCAGGCGGAATGGATACCAATTGAAGTGGCCCAAAATTGATAAAACAAAAGTGATACCTAATATAATTAGGAATGCCCTTCATAATATTAGTAATTGTTTAGACTGCGATAATCATCCCCAACTTGTGGTGTCTTCCTTTGTAGAATTTTTAGATCATATAAGGAATACAATTACTAGAAAAAACATGAACAACTCCAAAAAAGTCAAGGGCTGGTTTGACGCTATTTGTTAAAAAAAAAAAGAAAGCCCTCACTAAAGCTTTAGGATGCAATCCTAGAAACACCTCTGAAATTGACATTCTCCGTAAGGAACATAAAATAGCCAAGAAAAATAGGGAGAATGCGATAAAGGCAGAAACATGGGCCAAATTAGAGCAGGCCGCGGCTTCGGGTAACTCTAAGGCGTTTTGGGGAATAATAAATGGCCTCCACTTCAAAATGCCTAATGATCCATCGCTCAATGTTAATGTAGGGGAGGAGGAGTGGGTGGCTCACTTTAAAGGTACCTTTGCTCCAACCGATTACCCAATACCACCGGTTTGTATAATCTCCGGGAATCCTCTCTCTTTTCTCACTAAAGAAGTTAAGGATGGGATTAAGGCCTGCAGTACTGGGAAAGCCCCGAATCCCGATGGTGTTCCAATAAACTTCTTTTTTGAGAACACGGATATATGGGTCCACCTTCTAAATAATGTTTTTAATAAAATCGCTATAGTTGGTCGCCCGTGTCTTGGAAAACTAGCATAATCGTCCCAGTCTATAAAAAAGGGAGATAAAAGTAATCCTAAAAATTACAGGCCAATTTCGCTAATTGATACAACAGTCAAATTCATGGGCCGCCTTCTTCTGACAAAATTGGAGGCATGGGTGAGGAGTAAGAATATTTTAATGGAGTCCCAATATGACTTCCAGGAGGGTCAGGGCACGATAGACCAATGCCTGAACCTCTCATTGATCGTGGATAGATATGTCAGAGCCAAGGGTGGGAAGATCTATCTTGCCTTTATGGACCTGTAGGCAGCTTTTGACTGCGTGTCCCACCCAAGACTCTGGCAGATACTGGAGGCATTGGTTGACTTCATCAGACAGCTGTACTCTGACGCCTCCTCGTCAGTCAGTTACGGAAAGAACGGGGAGTGTACCCGATCATTTAAGATCTTAAGAAGGGTAAGGCAAGGCTGCGTCCCGGCACAGTTTTTATTCTCTATCTATACCAACGGCATGGGAAAACTTCTTGAGGGCTCAGCCTTGGATGTTCCTGTGCTCTCCAACCATCAGCGGTTCCCGATATTGGCGTATGCTGATGACGCCGTTCTGATGGCCCGAAATAGGATGGGGCTCTAGCATCTTATATCAGCCTATGCGGTTTTTATGAATTCATTAGATTTAAAGGTCAATCAGACCAAATCTTTTATAATTATTGCGGGGGCAGGGAAACGAGAAAGACCACCATTTTTTTTTATGGATTCTGGTAAAATTGAGGTGTGGACTATATTCCCTATTTAGGTGTTCTCTTTGATAAAAATTGATCATGGTCCAAATTGCTGGAGGGCAGAGCAATGGGTATGCAGAGAAGTCTAGTGGCACTGAAAACATTTTCTAAAAGATTGGGAGCCAAATCTCTAATTCCTATGGAAAAAATCTATCATGCGAAAACAAAGGAGGCAGCAGTGTATGGGGCAGCAGTATGGGGGATGGCTCCCAGAGATTCTCTGCAATCCATTGAGAACACATTTTTTAAGTCTTTTAATTCCCTACCCCAGTCATACTCGAATGATGTGCTTCATATAGAACTGACTCTGCCATACATTATGGATTCTATCAAAATGGCACCACTCCTGTTGTGGCATTCTATATGGCGTAGGGACACAGTCCTCCTTACCCAAAATGTAATATCAACTATTTTAAAATCAGACAACTGCAGCAGGATCAGTTGGATAAAGTACGTGGCGTCAGAACTAACTGCAATCGGTCTAAGTCACCTTTTTAAAGATCCATCCACCTGTAACTCCATTACAAAGCGGAAAGTAATTGAGATATTCATTCAGAGAGCCGAATATTTAAGATGAGAATAACATTTCCACACTCAGTCAGCTCGTCTGTATGAATTAACCCCAGTGCTGGAGGAGGGAAGCTACTTTTATTTGGCTGATGTTACATTGCCACATCACAAATATATTTTGTTAAGATTTCGCCTAAATTTGATACCACTGATGGTAGGATATCCAGGGAAGAAATATAAAGATTCTGATCTTTCCCTGTGTCTATGTGACAAGTTAGCCCCACAAAATGATCTTCATCTTTTATTCTTTTGTGGTCTTTACCGCCAGGAAAGATATAATTTTATTGTACCGATTTGTAAGCGTTACAATTTTAAATTTTGTCGCATAGCATTGCTTTTTCTCAAAACCTTGCAGAATTCTTTTGTGTGTTTTTCGCTAGCATTGTTTTTATGGGCATGTTTGAAAAAGAGCAAGCAGGTCGGCTCATATTTAGGACTGGTTTTCAAACTCTTATTGTATTTGTATATAGATGAAATGGATTTTAACCAAATTGGATGTTAGCAAATTTTTTAATTTCAGGACTTATGCTATCTTTATCTATAACTTTTCTTAAACTGTGACTGTAAATACTTTTATGAACTTATGTGTAAGATCGAATAACGGATTTGAATGAATGAATGAATGATTGTACTCTCTCCCTAAACCATGGTACAATCAGTAAGTACCTAATTGATATATTTGATGTACATGTAACTCCCTAGTAAATGGTCCTAAATGTACCCAGGACCTCTAAATTAAATGCTGCTAGAGGGCTGCAGCACTCATTGTGCCATCCACTAAATAAATGAGTTATTTATCTTCGGTAATGCATTATCTGGTAGAGATAGGAGCTAGCTGCAGGTTCCTTACCTTTGAATTTCCCTGGCATCAGTCTGGATTGGAAAATGCTTCCACAAGCAGTACCCCTGTGCGCCGGTAAGTGGTGTTGATCGGTTCTATGCTGCGGAATCTGCACTGGAAGTGATGTCTGCATCACCAGCTACTTTTCTCACCGGTCCAAGCAAGGTACGCCGAGCCATGAAGTGCACTGACACTGGTGTGTCCAAACTACGGACCTGACAGGGATGATCCCTGACCCTAGAAACTTGTCTGCAGATCAGGGCGGATGGGTGGGTTGGTAAGGAATCTGCAGCTAGATCTTGTCTCTACCATATAATGCATTACTAAAGGTAAGTAACTTGTTCATCTGCTAGAGACATCTAGCCTTAGGTTCCTTACCTTTGAATAAATACCCAAGCAATAACATCCCCGGTGGGGGCGGCGGACAAATCCTAGACTAAAAAGACCGAACAGGCAAAGTGCCTGTCCCTGCAGACCTGAATATCCAGGCAATTCTGTTTGTTAAACAAGTGCAGTGACGTCCACGTTGCTGCCTGACAGATGTCTAGGACAGGGACACCCTGAGCCAGGGTCATAGTCGCAGCCTTTACCCTGGAGGAATGGACCTTTAATCCCTCAGCGGGCTGCTTCTTTCCCAGGGCATAGCAGATCTTGATGCAGAGAACGAACTGGCTAGGGTTGGACCTTTTCTGCACTGCCCTTCCATGTTTAGCTCCCACATACCCTACAAAGAGTTGGTGGTCCCGGAACTCCTTTGTGCGTTCATGTAGAACGAAAACACTCTTTTTGGGTCCAGTCGGTGGCTCTTCTTCCTTAGAGGGATGCAGGGGAGCAAAGAAGGTGGGCAATGTGATGGATTTACCCAGATGAAATGGGGTGGCAACCTTTGGCAAAAAGGAAGACCAGGTGGAAAAGACATCTGATAGGGGGACGAGCAAAAAACGCCTGCAACTCACTCACCCTCCGGGCAGATGTAATTGCCTCTAAGAAGGCAGCCAGAGGGGACAATTGTGTAAAGGCTCAAAAAAAGCACACATCAGGTAGTTGAGGACCAAATTAAGGTCCCACTGTGGCATAGGAAAGGGCATGGGTGGAAACCAGTGAGCCTGCCCTTTTAGAAATCTATGTACAATACAAGACTTAAAGAGAGAGGGCTGGTCTGGCAGCTGTAAAAAAGTAGACAGAGCAGAAAGGTAACCCTTGAAAGTTCCCAAAGCAGAGCCCTGCTCGGCAAGGGTCAGAATAAACAAAAGAACAGTAGAAAAAGAAGCAGAAAGAGTGTCAATAGACCTTTCTGTACAGTATAATACAAATGTCTGCCGCCGTCAGGCATATACCATCTTAATGGAGGGTCGCCTGGCCCCAAAATAACGTTACATACTTAGGGAGGAAGGTCAAAAGCCATCAACGGCCGCTGCTCAATCTCCATGCATGGACGAGCAGAGTTGACAGGTTTGTGTGGAGGACCATTCGCTGCTAATGTGACAGAAGATCCTCCCGAAGGGGCAGCCTGAACAGAGGATTGATGCTCATTTATAAAATCTCTAGATACCAGACTCTCCTCACCCAGTCCGGAGCGACAAAACTGACTTGGGCTCCTGATCCTCTTCAGTACCTAGGGCAGGAGTGATATGGGCTATAGGGCGTACAGCCGGCCTGAGCGCCACTCAGGATGAAAAGCATAGCTGAGCGATAGCCAATTTGAAAACTCTAGCGCGCAATCCTGCTGAAACTGCATACTCTAATCGGAGGCCAACAAATCTAACCAAGATTCTCCCCACTGCTGAAAGAGACCTTGCACCATCTCCGACTGGAGACCTCATTTGTGATTCACTAGGCATCGACGGCTGAGTTTGGCCGCCCTGGCATTCAGAGAACCTGCAGGTGTTGAACCACCAGGGTTAGGCCAACAAATCTAACCAAGTTTTCCCCACTGCTGAACGAGACCTTGCACATCTCCGACTGGAGATCTCATTTGTGATTCACAAGGCATCGACGGCTGAGTTTGTCCGCCCTGTCATTCAGAGAACCTGCAGGTGTTGAACCGCCAGGATTATGCACTGCTGTTCCAGCCATGTCCAGAATAGCTCGGAGAGCCAACAAGTTTATGTGGAGCCCAACTCTGCCGGTGACCAGTGTCCCGTGATCTCCACCTCTTCCAGATGGCTGCCCCATCCCAGCATTGATGCATCCGTCTCGATTGTGAGATCTGTTTGGGGAAGGGAGAGGGGTCTGCCGTTGGCCCAATCGCGGTTCGTCAACCACCACTACAGATCTTTCACAGTCCCTTCTGAGATCTGAACGACATCTGTGAGATTTCCCTGATGCTGTGTCCACTGGAATATCAAGTCTCACTGCAGCGCCGCATATGCCACCTAGCATGCTTTACTAACAGGGTGCAGGAGTCCATAAGGCCCAACAGCCTCAGAGTCAGTCTCACCGAAATCCAGAATAGAGGCTAAAAAATGTTTATCTTTTTTTCTTTTTTTTGGTATCATTTATAGAGTGCAGGAATCACCCCAGTCGGGGTATCTCTGCGCTGTAGCAGCCCTTGGGAACAGCCAGAATAGCTGGATCAGAACAGTGAAGTTTTAAAATGTTTTCTGAATGACAGGTAGTTGTTACAGAGATGGATGTCCCTGGGTAGTTGGTTCCAGAGTTGGGGGGCTAGGTAAGTGAAGGATTTTCCTCCTAATCTGGATCCAGTCGTACTGCGTTTCATGCGCAGTACGACTAGGAGATCTTTGAACCACGACCGGAGAATTCAGTGGGGGAATGGGGGAGGTGGTGTCTGACCAACTTGTCAGACAGGTATTTGGGTCCCATTTTGCTTAAGGCTTTAAACACCATGCAGCAGACCTTGAATGTTATTCTTTTGTGTATGGGCAGTTATTCTTTTGCATATGGGCAGCCAGTGTAGTTTGCGGAGAAGGGGGAGTGAGGCTATTCTAGTGGGAGCACTGGTAACTAAGCGGGCAGCCGTATTCTGGACTACTTGCAGTCTTTTCAGGGAGGTTTCCTTAGCTGAGATCAGCAGGGCATTACAGTAGTCCAGGCGAATCAGGACCAATGCTTGTATCAGGGTTTTACGTGTGGAGGATGGGAGAAGGGGGAAGGCTCTGCAAAGCAGTCTTAATACATGGAAGCAGGCCCTAGTGGTTGTACGAGCATGCTCCTCCAGGCTTAGTTTGTTGTCAATTTGGGCCCCTAAGTTCTTAACCACTTGTTTTGGGCACGGGCTGGGCCCAGTTCATCGGGCCACCAGTTAGGTGACCATCTAGCTACTGCATCTTTGAACAACATAATTTCTGTTTTTTCTGCATTCAACTGAAGTAAGTTGCTGCTCATCCATTCGGTGATTGTTTTCATACCCTCCGAGAAGGTGGCCTCAATGTTTTTTGGAGCTTTTGTCAAAGGATAGGAGTAGCTCTGTGTCGTCAGCGTAGGATAGTGGTATGAACCCTAAGTTTCTCAGAAGTGTTGCGAGTGGGGTGACATTAATGTTAAATAGGGTGGGGCTCAAGCACGAGCCCTGGGGTACACCCTTTGAAACCGTGGTGGTCTGAGATTTAAAAGGGCCAAGGTTGACTGTTTGGGTTCTCTCCTTCAGAAAATCAGTCAGCCATTTTAGTGCGTTGTCCTGAATGACTCTCGAGCAGGATCTGGTGTGATATGGTATCGAATGCTGCAGACAGGGCGAGCAGTATGAGAATCACTGCTCGGCCGCTGTCCGCAAGCATTCGGATGTTGTCTGTGATTGTTACCAGAGCCGATTCTGTGCTATGTCTGGGGCAGAAGCCTTGTTGTGAATGGTCGAGACTGTCAGAGGATTCAATTAATATGGACAGGTGAGTGTTGATGTGTTTCTCAAATAATTTGCTTTGGAGAGGGAGCAGTGAAATAGGTCAGTAGTTAGTAAAAACGTCAGGGGGCAATTTAGTATTTTTCCTGATGGGCAGGATCTGTGCAGCTTTCCACTCCTCAGGGAGCTTGCCTTCCTTTAAGGAACAGTTTAGAATTGAGCAGATGGGGGCAGCTAGCTGAGTGGCTAGTAATCGAGAGATTTTGGCTGGGATAAGGTCTGTAGGGGATCCAGATTTAGTCTTTTTCATCAGGGAATATGTATCCTCAATGGTGAGCAGAGGGAATTCCTCTAGTTTATTAACGCTGGGTGAGACAGAGGGGGGTTTGAAACTGGGGTTTGGGCAAGAGCTGGTCGTTGCCGTTATTTTGTTGTATATATTATAAATTTTTTGTATGAGGTATCCTGCTATACTGTCACATAGGATCTGAGTTGGCGCTTCTTCCATGTTGCAGGCAGTAGGATTGATAAAAGTGTTGAGCACCTGGAATAGGGCTTTGGGGGGTGTTGTCTGCCTGCCCGAGTTGGTTGGTGATATGTTTCTTTCGGGTAGATTTCAAGTTTCTATGGTATCTGGTCTGGGCAAATTTGAAACCTTCTTTGTCGAGGGGGGCATGGATTAGACGCCATAGTCGCTCTAGTTTCTTGCACTGGCTCTTTTCCGTTCAGAGGTGTACCAAGGGGTATGGGGGCATTTTGGACCTTTTCAGGGGTATCAGAGTGTCTAACGTGGACTTTATGTTGTTCTGAAAATCTGTTAAGCTTTTTTCTACTGTGTAGGAGACTGAATTGTGGGGAGGTAAGAAGGTATCTTTGAAGAGAGTGCGCGTTAGTTTGTGCCACTGTCTGTAGCTTCTGATAGTTTGTGCTTTCTGGGCATTGTACTCTCTGGAGCCTACTAAGCAGAAATTAATTTTGGAGTGATCTTACCATGTCAGGGGGCATGTTGTTTTGTAGATAGTGTCAGGTGAATTAGAGGGGATTACATCTAGGGTGTGCCCTGCTACGTGCGTATCATAGCCTGAATATATTGGACTCGCTGCTCGGGAGTATAGAACCGAAACTGCACTATGTCCAGAATAGCTCAAATGAAAAGGGGTGCCTGAGAAGGAGTCAGGTGTGACTTCGACACGTTTATAGAGAACTGTAGTCTGAAGGTGGAAGAAGACTGCCTGGGGCGAGAACGCCTTCAACAGCCGGTCTTCAAGGTACAGGAAGACTGACGCTCCTAACCCATGCAGATGAGCTGCAACCACCGCCATCCCCTTGGTGAAAACCCGAGGGGCACTGGTTATGCCATAGGGGAGCATGGGAAACTGAAAGTGCTTGCAGCCTACTTTGAACCGCTGGTAACGCCTGTGGCCCGGCAGAATGGGGATGTGAAAATATGCATCCTGCAGGTCCAGAGCTTCCATCCAGTCTCCTTGGTCTAGGCCAGTACCTGAGCCAGAGTGAGCATCTTGAGTTTCTCCTTCTTGAGGAAGAGATTGATGGTCCGAAGATCTAAAATGTGCTGTAACCCATTGTTTTTCTTCGGAATTAGAAAGTAGCGGGAATAGCAGCCACTGCCTACTTTTGAAACTGGGACCCTTTCGATTCTCCCCTGGTCGAGAGAACTGTAACTTCCTCCTGGAGAAATTTTAAATAATCCTCCATCAGCCGTTCCTGGTTTGGCAGAATGGGAGGAGGAAAAGAAAGTAAAGGAAGAGAATAGCCTTCCTGAATGATCTGCAAGACCCACTTGTCCGATGCTGTGGACCTTCAGTCGGGGAGATGATGCTGGATTCTCACGCCAACTAGAGTGGTGTGGTCTTGCAGAGTCAGACTAGAAGTGCTTGGAGTCTGCGGTTGTCAAGGGCAGAGTGGCCGACAACTTCTGGCTTCCATTCCTAGGTCAGAATGAACTTCATCCATGTCCTTGTACAGCTTGGGAAGCCTGTGCAGGACGGTGGCTAGGACAGGGCTGATGCAGCTGGAAACCCCTTCCATTGCCATGAAAGGAGCGAAACGCAGACTGGCCAAGAGGAGTAGTAGAGAGGCCCAAGTATCAGGGCGTAGCTCGAGAGTCCTTGAACGTCACTAGGGCTGAATCTGCCTTTTTCCCAAAAAGGCAGGTCCCATCAAAGGGCATGTCCATCAGATTCGCCTGGACATCCCTCCAGAAGCCAGTTTTCCTAAGCCAGGCGTGCGCCTCAAGGCCACTGTCGAGGAAATGCCCAGCGAATTAGTCGTCTCAAAGCCACACCTGATGGTGAATTTTGCTGCATCTCTCCTGTTCTTAACAGCCTGAGAGAACACAGCCCAGGCCTTCTCCGGGACTTGTGGCAGCACATGCGCAACCATCTCCTAAAGGGATTGGGAAAAACGGCCCACTAACAACGCGGTATTCACCGACCACAGTGCCAGGCTGGAAGAAGAAAACATTTTCTTCCCAAATGAATCCAGCTTCTTGGATTCCCTATCCGGAGGGGTGGAAGGGAACGTACCCTGAAACGTTGAGGCATGCACCACCTAACTTTCTGGGGAAGGTGGGGTGTTGGCTGAGGAACTTTGGGTCGGCCGGAGTTGGGCGATGGCGGCGGGCAATTGCCCTATTCACAGGAGCCCCTGTGTTAGGCTTGGACCACGTGCCTAGAAGGACATCAGTAAGTGCTTCATTAAAAGGCAAAAAGGGTTCTGAGGTGGAAGCCCCAGACTGAAGCACTTCGGTCAGGAGATTAGTTCTGCCCTCCACTGAGGGCAGCTGCAGTCCAAGGACCTCAGCTGCCCTCTTAACTATCATAATTACAAAAAGGGGGTGGTGATGGACAGAGTATCTGAGTTAATCAGAACACTCCTACCCAGTCAGCAGATCAGGGCTTGATCCATCACCGTTTTTTAGCTCACTGCACCATCCCAGTTCAGAACCTGGCTATATGCAAATTAGTCTGTCCCTGGCCCAGTGCATCATGGGAACAGGGCAGACCAAACTACCAAGCCAATTCTTCACTGGAAAGGAAACAAGCTTCCGGGGACCGGTTTCTGGCATTTCAGCCGTCGTCGGCCCGGCTTGCTTGAATCCTGATGGTGCAATGAGCAAGGGACTCACATCTGAGTATACCCTTCCACGCTTATGGTGGACAAAATGAAAAATGAAATGAAATGCCAGAAACCCGGAAGCTTGTTTCCTTCCCAGTATAAGAATTGGCTTGGAAGTTTGGTTTGCCCTGTTCCCATCATGCACTGGGACAGGAACAGACTAATTTGCATGTAGCCAGGTTCTGAGCTGGGATGGTGCAGTGAGCTAAAAAACGGTGATGGATCAAGCCCTGATCTTTTGACTGGGTAATAGTGGTCTGCTTAATTCAGACACTCTGTTCATCACCACCCCCTTTTCTGAATCCTCTTAACTACCATGGCATAAGATGCATCCTCCTCCATAGCCACAGTTGACTGAGAGAACATGCCAGTATCTGCAGAAGTGTACAGTCCACTGGCCTCCCCAGGGTCCCCATACCAGCCCAACTGCTCTGCAGGGTCATCCTTGTGATCTAGATGATCCATGGACCCCTCCCACTCCTCTTCTGAGCCTAACACATCCACAAAGTGCTCAGGTGACAACACAGAACCTCTGGGTTCAATTGATGCTGGAATTGGCGTCAAGCGAAGCTGTTCCGGCTCCATGCCATTGGGATGAGGATGGGGCTGGCACTGCCGATGGGCACCGGCGGCACTGACTTCAGGGCCGACGCAGGAGGAGGTCACGGTGGCACGAGCGAAATCGACCCGGATAGGATGCTTAAGGCCCCACTGGCGCCGTTGCCGGAGCTGATGGCGTTAAATCCGATGGGGCACCTACAACCCCCACAGGGCTCAAATTCTCACCAGAGGGGTCAGCCTGCTCAAATACGGGGTGCATGGCCTTGTAAAACTCTTTAATCTGAGCGGGGGTTGCTCCGGCTCCAGGAAAGAGGGGAGGCGTGAAGTCGACCCTGGCTCTGTCTCTGCAGAACCGTGGCTAGAGCGTCGGTGCTCCTAACCTCCTTCGTCGACAGACAACATTCGAGGTGAAGAAGAAGTCTGCTTGGACTTCTTTTTTTTGTGCCTCTCCCCAGTGTCCCGACGACCTCTGGTGGAATGCAGAGGACTTTGGATCAGGGAGCAATCCTGTAACCTCCTCTTTCTCGAACGGTGCCAGCTGTTCAAAGCACGCTCCCTCAAGGTCTAAGGAGAAGCCATGTCCTAACAGTCTGAGCATGCATTTGGATCATAGTTGCGCTCGAGACACAATAGGCATAAGAGGTGGGGATCTGTAACCGACCTTGTGCGGGGACAAGCCCCGCTCAGCTTAAACCATGTCTTCCTTGAAGACATACCTCACACATGATTGAAAAAATACAGAAGTCGACAAAACGTCGAGAAAAAATCTGTAAAAAAGCAACAGAGGGGTAGCTCTTCCTGGATCGGCGCTTAACTGGCGAGGATAGAAAAGAACTGATGTATATGCATAATTGGCCCCTATATAGGTACTGTGATGTCATAACTGACGCCAACGACATCACGGGTAGCTGAATGGAGCCACCCGACAGTGCGTGCAAGGGGTATTGCTCAGCGAACGTTTCTGGTTCCAGCCTGATGCCTGGGAAATTAAAAGGTAAGGAATCTGCAGCTATAAATCTCTATCAGATTACATGATTTTAAATACACACAACAGAGTGTTTTCCAGTGAGAGTAGTACTGTAAAAGGGTTTGTACACCACATTAGACTCAAGCCCAATGCCAAACCATGTGTACATAAGGTAAGACAAGTTGCCTTGTCAGTTAGAGAGCAACTCAAACAGATGTTATAAGAGTTATGTAGTCAAAGGGGCATTCAAACGGTTGAATCATCCAAATGGGTGGCTCCAACTGTGATTGAAGGCAAATAATCTGGCGATGTCAGAATGTGTGCCGACTTGCGCACATTAAACTCCAACATTTTGATTGATTGTCAACCGCTACCCAGAGTACACGAGATCCTAGCAAATTTGGGTAATGTCAAATAGTTCTCGCTTATTGATTTGAGATTGGCATACCATCAAATTTGCTTACACAAAGATTCTCAGGAATTGACAGCTTTTGTCACCCCATCCGGTGCTTTCAAATGCTTGAGATTTCCATTTGGGAGGGCATCAGCTGGCAGTGTTTTCCAAAAACTCATGAATGTTCTGTTTGTCGACCTTCGTGGGGCACAAGAGTACCAGGATGATATCTTGGTTTTTGCAGAATCACTGGAACAATATAACCATATCCTTGATAACGTCTTGCCCATCCTTGAACACATGGGCATGATGGTTAGGAAGGATAAAGGCAAATTACCAATTCCCTAGAGTACTTAGGTCACACCATTTTTGACTCTCAATAAAACCTAAGTTCTCATTGGTAAAACCGATTAAAAATGCCTGCGCACCCACTGTTCGTGATGCCCTGCGTTCCATTTTAGAACTCGCAGTGTATAACACTTGCTTTTTTTCAGGTTATACTGGTATAGTGGAACCTCTCAGAACCCTTTTACAGAAGGGGCAGAAGTTTATTCGGGGTCAGGAAATACAGTCCTCTTTTGACAAAGTAAAAGACTTGATTGTAAATGCTCCTGCCCTTTCAGCCTTCAGGGATGACTGCACACCTCTTATCACAGTGGACACCAGTGTTCGTGGTTTAGAAGCAGTTTGGAGCCAAAGGGTGGGAAACACAGAACAAATCGTGGCATTCGCCTCCAGGTCTCTCAGGAAACACGAACTACAATACAGCACCATTGAACATGAAACTTTGGCATGTATCTGGGCTGTTAAAAAATGTATATTGTATGTTTGGGGACGTCGGTTTGACTTACACACTGACCACAAACCCCTAGTTTACATCTTTACCAAGGCTATTAACCATAATACGTCTGCAAGACTTATACGTTTTGTCTCCAAACCGCATGTATATACATTCCACATTAGTCATGTGGCAGGAGGAGAACGTTTCAGGGCTGATTGCATGTCTCGCATGCCACTTCCTGATTTTGATGAAGCGTTTCAGATGGATGAGGATGTGTGTATGGCACTTGTGGATGCTGTTCATGCTGACCCAGACATAACATCCATACTTTCAGAAAAAGACTGGAAGAGTGCTTTACTTGAGGATGAAATTCTTAAACAGGCTAGTATATAACTAAGGTGCTTGCACAGGAATTTAAAGACTTGTGCTCAAGTAGTTGGGGAGCTTTCTTTAGTCAATGGTTTATTTTTAAGGGGGGATTTACAGGTACCTCCTTCTAAATTGCAAGAGTCCATCATTTCCAGCGCACATCAATGACACTTAGGCGCCACCAAACACTGAATGCGTATCAAACAACACTATTGGAGGCTTACTCTCGATCGTCAGGTGAGACACATGGTTGGCAAATGTCCAGAGTGTCTTCTGTCAGACAAACATTGGATGGTTAGTTAAGACACCCCTTCATCCCGGGCCCTTTCTAGAAGGCCCTTGATGCAAATTTGGTATGGATTTTTCTGGGCCGTTTGTTTCGCTTCCTGAGGATATGAGATATGCTGTTTTATTAGTTGACTACTATTCCAAGTGGTTGTACTTCTCTTTTATTAACTCTAGTGCTTCAAAAACGGCAATCACATTTTTGGAGCAACTTTTTGCTATTGAGGTTTCCCCAGGTCTCTAGTGACCAACAATGATTCACATATTGTATCTGGTCAAATGTCTTATTTTTTTAACCACACCATCGCTCAATTGCAATTCACCGTTCTAGAAATGATTGCAAAAATGAAGGAACAGACAATCGCAAACGGCTCCTTCAAAGAGAACTCGAATGGATTTACCGCTTGCAAACCCTGAAACCGCATGGACTCAACGATCGCGTTGAATTTAGTTGCTATTTATAAATATTGATGTTGTATTATTAACTGTACAGTTGGATATCTCTCATTGCTCTGTAACTACTTTTTCCCACGTTATCATCTTCGTTACTTTTGTTATTTTTTCACTTTTCGTCACCGCTTTAAGATGGCCGCTACATTTCTCTTACTCACCAAGCCAGTCCTTCCTTTATTTCTATGGCCCACCTTCACTTTAAATCACACCGGAGGCCACCGGTTTTCTTACCCACAAACCTGACCGACTATCGATTGGACTCACGCCTGCTTGGCGTTTTTCACCATGAAGTAAGTTTCTCTTTCAGCTTTCACCACGCGTGTACCCACAACTTCACTCGCTCGTATAGCTTGACACGCTTTCCTTCACCAGGACGACCCCAGCATGTTAAATTCTGGCAATCTAGCCATCGTACCGCATCACTCACCTTTTAATTCGCCCGCTTTTCAATTCCCTCATAAACCCATCACGTCTTTTTTACCGTTACGAGCACCTTCACTACTATTTTAGTCATCCGCGCTACTGAACCCTCCACTATTGCTCTAGTATTATCCACGCACACCCCTGACTTTCTGCACGTGTTATTTACTTTCTTTCTCGCATCTTCTTTTTACTGAGGCTCGTTTCCTCTTCTTTCAGTGCTCCTTGACAAAGGGCTGTCCGCCCGAAATGCATCGGAGTTTTCATGTAACGACCACTTGTGGATTTTGCCAAAAATAATTTTTGTTGATATGATGACAATATCACGAAACTATTCTTCACTACAATCTAAATAAACATTTATGTTTAAGACAATGGAATCAATTGTTTGATCCTCACCGGTGTGCCCCTTTGGAATGTACCCGCATGTTTATGCGCACATGACTCTTTCTTTTATTTTTTTAACCAACATGATGTAAAGCATTTAAAGGTGGCTTTGTATTCTCCAACTTCTAATAGACTGGTAGAACAGGGGAACAAAGTAATAAAAGAGGGTGCGCAAACAGCCATTGCTGCTGGCATTGGAGTTAAACAATTTCTCAAACAGAAAATATGGGAATACAATACGGCACCTCACTGTACCACTGGTGTTGCACCCTTTATACTTTTGAGAGGGTGTGAATATCATTCAGCCATATTTTCTACTTGGCTTAAGGAAAGTGTTCCTAACACAAAAAGTGATCACTCCATTTTTAATGAACAAGTGAGAGCAAGAGTGTTGCGAATACAATCAACCATGAAACAAAACTTTGATAAAAGATGTAATGTTGAATCAGATCTTGCTGTTGGGGATCAGGTCCTAATGAAAAACCAGGTATAACCAAGAAGTGGGAGTCCGTTTTTTCCCTCCCCAGCAAGAATTTCTAGAATTGGTAAAGTATCCGTTTTAA
This sequence comes from Lissotriton helveticus, assembly GCF_964261635.1. Classification (NCBI taxonomy): domain Eukaryota; kingdom Metazoa; phylum Chordata; class Amphibia; order Caudata; family Salamandridae; genus Lissotriton; species Lissotriton helveticus. The sequence continues at coordinate 67,054,280 of NC_136069.1, forward strand.
TTCAATACAATGTTTGGTGGAACAAATGGAGTTTAGTTAAACTCACTCTACACAGCACATATCATAAAATGCAGGAAGAGTCTTAGGCATGTTTCAGATTGGATGCAGTGGGCACATCCTGACAAGGAAAACAATGAGAAACTGTTGTGCCAAAGCACTCAAAATTAGTAAATCAATGTTAATATTGTCATGCACATTTTTTTTTTAAATAGAACAACCAACATCAAGGACAGGAGTCACAGGTTTGTAGTGGAGACATGTATTTCAATCCAAAATACATCCGACACGTGTTTCAGCACACAAGTGACTTCTTCAAGGCTAAATAATATGAGTCTGTTGTTACGATCCTGTGGGTCAACAGGCCTGGCAAAGGAGTGGTGTGGTCTTGCAGAGTCAGACTAGAAGTGCTTGGAGTCTGCGGTTGTCAAGGGCAGAGTGGCCGACAACTTCTGGCTTCCATTCCTAGGTCAGAATGAACTTCATCCATGTCCTTGTACAGCTTGGGAAGCCTGTGCAGGACGGTGGCTAGGACAGGGCTGATGCAGCTGGAAACCCCTTCCATTGCCATGAAAGGAGCGAAACGCAGACTGGCCAAGAGGAGTAGTAGAGAGGCCCAAGTATCAGGGCGTAGCTCGAGAGTCCTTGAACGTCACTAGGGCTGAATCTGCCTTTTTCCCAAAAAGGCAGGTCCCATCAAAGGGCATGTCCATCAGATTCGCCTGGACATCCCTCCAGAAGCCAGTTTTCCTAAGCCAGGCGTGCGCCTCAAGGCCACTGTCGAGGAAATGCCCAGCGAATTAGTCGTCTCAAAGCCACACCTGATGGTGAATTTTGCTGCATCTCTCCTGTTCTTAACAGCCTGAGAGAACACAGCCCAGGCCTTCTCCGGGACTTGTGGCAGCACATGCGCAACCATCTCCTAAAGGGATTGGGAAAAACGGCCCACTAACAACGCGGTATTCACCGACCACAGTGCCAGGCTGGAAGAAGAAAACATTTTCTTCCCAAATGAATCCAGCTTCTTGGATTCCCTATCCGGAGGGGTGGAAGGGAACGTACCCTGAAACGTTGAGGCATGCACCACCTAACTTTCTGGGGAAGGTGGGGTGTTGGCTGAGGAACGTTGGGTCGGCCGGAGTTGGGCGATGGCGGCGGGCAATTGCCCTATTCACAGGAGCCCCTGTGTTAGGCTTGGACCACGTGCCTAGAAGGACATCAGTAAGTGCTTCATTAAAAGGCAAAAAGGGTTCTGAGGTGGAAGCCCCAGACTGAAGCACTTCGGTCAGGAGATTAGTTCTGCCCTCCACTGAGGGCAGCTGCAGTCCAAGGACCTCAGCTGCCCTCTTAACTATCATAATTACAAAAAGGGGGTGGTGATGGACAGAGTATCTGAGTTAATCAGAACACTCCTACCCAGTCAGCAGATCAGGGCTTGATCCATCACCGTTTTTTAGCTCACTGCACCATCCCAGTTCAGAACCTGGCTATATGCAAATTAGTCTGTCCCTGGCCCAGTGCATCATGGGAACAGGGCAGACCAAACTACCAAGCCAATTCTTCACTGGAAAGGAAACAAGCTTCCGGGGACCGGTTTCTGGCATTTCAGCCGTCGTCGGCCCGGCTTGCTTGAATCCTGATGGTGCAATGAGCAAGGGACTCACATCTGAGTATACCCTTCCACGCTTATGGTGGACAAAATGAAAAATGAAATGAAATGCCAGAAACCCGGAAGCTTGTTTCCTTCCCAGTATAAGAATTGGCTTGGAAGTTTGGTTTGCCCTGTTCCCATCATGCACTGGGACAGGAACAGACTAATTTGCATGTAGCCAGGTTCTGAGCTGGGATGGTGCAGTGAGCTAAAAAACGGTGATGGATCAAGCCCTGATCTTTTGACTGGGTAATAGTGGTCTGCTTAATTCAGACACTCTGTTCATCACCACCCCCTTTTCTGAATCCTCTTAACTACCATGGCATAAGATGCATCCTCCTCCATAGCCACAGTTGACTGAGAGAACATGCCAGTATCTGCAGAGGTGTACAGTCCACTGGCCTCCCCAGGGTCCCCATACCAGCCCAACTGCTCTGCAGGGTCATCCTTGTGATCTAGATGATCCATGGACCCCTCCCACTCCTCTTCTGAGCCTAACACATCCACAAAGTGCTCAGGTGACAACACAGAACCTCTGGGTTCAATTGATGCTGGAATTGGCGTCAAGCGAAGCTGTTCCGGCTCCATGCCATTGGGATGAGGATGGGGCTGGCACTGCCGATGGGCACCGGCGGCACTGACTTCAGGGCCGACGCAGGAGGAGGTCACGGTGGCACGAGCGAAATCGACCCGGATAGGATGCTTAAGGCCCCACTGGCGCCTTTGCCGGAGCTGATGGCGTTAAATCCGATGGGGCACCTACAACCCCCACAGGGCTCAAATTCTCACCAGAGGGGTCAGCCTGCTCAAATACGGGGTGCATGGCCTTGTAAAACTCTTTAATCTGAGCGGGGGTTGCTCCGGCTCCAGGAAAGAGGGGAGGCGTGAAGTCGACCCTGGCTCTGTCTCTGCAGAACCGTGGCTAGAGCGTCGGTGCTCCTAACCTCCTTCGTCGACAGACAACATTCGAGGTGAAGAAGAAGTCTGCTTGGACTTCTTTTTTTTGTGCCTCTCCCCAGTGTCCCGACGACCTCTGGTGGAATGCAGAGGACTTTGGATCAGGGAGCAATCCTGTAACCTCCTCTTTCTCGAACGGTGCCAGCTGTTCAAAGCACGCTCCCTCAAGGTCTAAGGAGAAGCCATGTCCTAACAGTCTGAGCATGCATTTGGATCATAGTTGCGCTCGAGAGACAATAGGCATAAGAGGTGGGGATCTGTAACCGACCTTGTGCGGGGACAAGCCCCGCTCAGCTTAAACCATGTCTTCCTTGAAGACATACCTCACACATGATTGAAAAAATACAGAAGTCGACAAAACGTCGAGAAAAAATCTGTAAAAAAGCAACAGAGGGGTAGCTCTTCCTGGATCGGCGCTTAACTGGCGAGGATAGAAAAGAACTGATGTATATGCATAATTGGCCCCTATATAGGTACTGTGATGTCATAACCGACGCCAACGACATCACGGGTAGCTGAATGGAGCCACCCGACAGTGCGTGCAAGGGGTATTGCTCAGCGAACGTTTCTGGTTCCAGCCTGATGCCTGGGAAATTAAAAGGTAAGGAATCTGCAGCTATAAATCTCTATCAGATTACATGATTTTAAATACACACAACAGAGTGTTTTCCAGTGAGAGTAGTACTGTAAAAGGGTTTGTACACCACATTAGACTCAAGCCCAATGCCAAACCATGTGTACATAAGGTAAGACAAGTTGCCTTGTCAGTTAGAGAGCAACTCAAACAGATGTTATAAGAGTTATGTAGTCAAAGGGGCATTCAAACGGTTGAATCATCCAAATGGGTGAAGGCAAATAATCTGGCGATGTCAGAATGTGTGCCGACTTGCGCACATTAAACTCCAACATTTTGATTGATTGTCAACCGCTACCCAGAGTACACGAGATCCTAGCAAATTTGGGTAATGTCAAATAGTTCTCGCTTATTGATTTGAGATTGGCATACCATCAAATTTGCTTACACAAAGATTCTCAGGAATTGACAGCTTTTGTCACCCCATCCGGTGCTTTCAAATGCTTGAGATTTCCATTTGGGAGGGCATCAGCTGGCAGTGTTTTCCAAAAACTCATGAATGTTCTGTTTGTCGACCTTCGTGGGGCACAAGAGTACCAGGATGATATCTTGGTTTTTGCAGAATCACTGGAACAATATAACCATATCCTTGATAACGTCTTGCCCATCCTTGAACACATGGGCATGATGGTTAGGAAGGATAAAGGCAAATTACCAATTCCCTAGAGTACTTAGGTCACACCATTTTTGACTCTCAATAAAACCTAAGTTCTCATTGGTAAAACCGATTAAAAATGCTTGCGCACCCACTGTTCGTGATGCCCTGCGTTCCATTTTAGAACTCGCAGTGTATAACACTTGCTTTTTTTCAGGTTATACTGGTATAGTGGAACCTCTCAGAACCCTTTTACAGAAGGGGCAGAAGTTTATTCGGGGTCAGGAAATACAGTCCTCTTTTGACAAAGTAAAAGACTTGATTGTAAATGCTCCTGCCCTTTCAGCCTTCAGGGATGACTGCACACCTCTTATCACAGTGGACACCAGTGTTCGTGGTTTAGAAGCAGTTTGGAGCCAAAGGGTGGGAAACACAGAACAAATCGTGGCATTCGCCTCCAGGTCTCTCAGGAAACACGAACTACAATACAGCACCATTGAACATGAAACTTTGGCATGTATCTGGGCTGTTAAAAAATGTATATTGTATGTTTGGGGACGTCGGTTTGACTACACACTGACCACAAACCCCTAGTTTACATCTTTACCAAGGCTATTAACCATAATACGTCTGCAAGACTTATACGTTTTGTCTCCAAACCGCATGTATATACATTCCACATTAGTCATGTGGCAGGAGGAGAACGTTTCAGGGCTGATTGCATGTCTCGCATGCCACTTCCTGATTTTGATGAAGCGTTTCAGATGGATGAGGATGTGTGTATGGCACTTGTGGATGCTGTTCATGCTGACCCAGACATAACATCCATACTTTCAGAAAAAGACTGGAAGAGTGCTTTACTTGAGGATGAAATTCTTAAACAGGCTAGTATATAACTAAGGTGCTTGCACAGGAATTTAAAGACTTGTGCTCAAGTAGTTGGGGAGCTTTCTTTAGTCAATGGTTTATTTTTAAGGGGGGATTTACAGGTACCTCCTTCTAAATTGCAAGAGTCCATCATTTCCAGCGCACATCAATGACACTTAGGCGCCACCAAACACTGAATGCGTATCAAACAACACTATTGGAGGCTTACTCTCGATCGTCAGGTGAGACACATGGTTGGCAAATGTCCAGAGTGTCTTCTGTCAGACAAACATTGGATGGTTAGTTAAGACACCCCTTCATCCCGGGCCCTTTCTAGAAGGCCCTTGATGCAAATTTGGTATGGATTTTTCTGGGCCGTTTGTTTCGCTTCCTGAGGATATGAGATATGCTGTTTTATTAGTTGACTACTATTCCAAGTGGTTGTACTTCTCTTTTATTAACTCTAGTGCTTCAAAAACGGCAATCACATTTTTGGAGCAACTTTTTGCTATTGAGGTTTCCCCAGGTCTCTAGTGACCAACAATGATTCACATATTGTATCTGGTCAAATGTCTTATTTTTTTAACCACACCATCGCTCAATTGCAATTCACCGTTCTAGAAATGATTGCAAAAATGAAGGAACAGACAATCGCAAACGGCTCCTTCAAAGAGAACTCGAATGGATTTACCGCTTGCAAACCCTGAAACCGCATGGACTCAACGATCGCGTTGAATTTAGTTGCTATTTATAAATATTGATGTTGTATTATTAACTGTACAGTTGGATATCTCTCATTGCTCTGTAACTACTTTTTCCCACGTTATCATCTTCGTTACTTTTGTTATTTTTTCACTTTTCGTCACCGCTTTAAGATGGCCGCTACATTTCTCTTACTCACCAAGCCAGTCCTTCCTTTATTTCTATGGCCCACCTTCACTTTAAATCACACCGGAGGCCACCGGTTTTCTTACCCACAAACCTGACCGACTATCGATTGGACTCACGCCTGCTTGGCGTTTTTCACCATGAAGTAAGTTTCTCTTTCAGCTTTCACCACGCGTGTACCCACAACTTCACTCGCTCGTATAGCTTGACACGCTTTCCTTCACCAGGACGACCCCAGCATGTTAAATTCTGGCAATCTAGCCATCGTACCGCATCACTCACCTTTTAATTCGCCCGCTTTTCAATTCCCTCATAAACCCATCACGTCTTTTTTACCGTTACGAGCACCTTCACTACTATTTTAGTCATCCGCGCTACTGAACCCTCCACTATTGCTCTAGTATTATCCACGCACACCCCTGACTTTCTGCACGTGTTATTTACTTTCTTTCTCGCATCTTCTTTTTACTGAGGCTCGTTTCCTCTTCTTTCAGTGCTCCTTGACAAAGGGCTGTCCGCCCGAAATGCATCGGAGTTTTCATGTAACGACCACTTGTGGATTTTGCCAAAAATAATTTTTGTTGATATGATGACAATATCACGAAACTATTCTTCACTACAATCTAAATAAACATTTATGTTTAAGACAATGGAATCAATTGTTTGATCCTCACCGGTGTGCCCCTTTGGAATGTACCCGCATGTTTATGCGCACATGACTCTTTCTTTTATTTTTTTAACCAACATGATGTAAAGCATTTAAAGGTGGCTTTGTATTCTCCAACTTCTAATAGACTGGTAGAACAGGGGAACAAAGTAATAAAAGAGGGTGCGCAAACAGCCATTGCTGCTGGCATTGGAGTTAAACAATTTCTCAAACAGAAAATATGGGAATACAATACGGCACCTCACTGTACCACTGGTGTTGCACCCTTTATACTTTTGAGAGGGTGTGAATATCATTCAGCCATATTTTCTACTTGGCTTAAGGAAAGTGTTCCTAACACAAAAAGTGATCACTCCATTTTTAATGAACAAGTGAGAGCAAGAGTGTTGCGAATACAATCAACCATGAAACAAAACTTTGATAAAAGATGTAATGTTGAATCAGATCTTGCTGTTGGGGATCAGGTCCTAATGAAAAACCAGGTATAACCAAGAAGTGGGAGTCCGTTTTTTCCCTCCCCAGCAAGAATTTCTAGAATTGGTAAAGTATCCGTTTTAATTCAATACAATGTTTGGTGGAACAAATGGAGTTTAGTTAAACTCACTCTACACAGCACATATCATAAAATGCAGGAAGAGTCTTAGGCATGTTTCAGATTGGATGCAGTGGGCACATCCTGACAAGGAAAACAATGAGAAACTGTTGTGCCAAAGCACTCAAAATTAGTAAATCAATGTTAATATTGTCATGCAAATTTTTTTTTTAAATAGAACAACCAACATCAAGGACAGGAGTCACAGGTTTGTAGTGGAGACATGTATTTCAATCCAAAATACATCCGACACGTGTTTCAGCACACAAGTGACTTCTTCAAGGCTAAATAATATGAGTCTGTTGTTACGATCCTGTGGGTCAACAGGCCTGGCAAAGGAGATGTTCCTTGACTGGTATCCAGCTCACAATCAAAGTCTGAAGTGGTGTGATATACCAGGTTAGCAAAACGTGTTCCGATATTCCACACTGTATTGGGATCTTTCAGCAGATCAATGTAAAGTAAATTAGGTAGCAAAGAAACTGTGATGTAATTCCATAAAGCTCCCAGTAGTTTTGCTAGACTGTCTCCTTCATGAAAGTCCACAGTAATTTAAAAAGTAAAAGGAAGCCATGCTGGTTTTATCTCGATATTGACCTGTTTGGCCCTGAAGCTGTCAGTAACGTAAAAGGTAATTCTGTCAAGGATCGCCTTGATAAGCCTCCTACAATCCTGAAGCCGTGTCCTGGTGTCTCCACAGATAGCACAAACTTTTTTTGTTTACAGCGCCCCCATTTTTTCCTCCACCGCTGCGCCATAAAATGGCTGGCGGTGGCGGAACTTGTAGAATGCTCAGCAGGACTGTGCCAGTCTGGCTGAGCATCTTACATTGTGGCGCAGCTGCGCCACCACCAGGGAACGACTGCACTCTGGCGCGGACGGTGGTCCTCCGTCACAACAACTTTCAAAGTCATAATGCGGCAGATGGTGGACCGCCACCATGAGTCTAGCAGTCGGAAGACTGCCAGACTCGAAATCAGGTCCTATGTTTTTACGATGTGCAGTAACCAAAGTTGCTGTACTGCATTTCATGAAAAGGAGAGAGCATAACCGCACTGTATCCACTAAGCTATGGTGCTGTTGAACTCACCCCTAGTACTGCGGTACCTTACACCTGTGTGACATCAAGGAAAGGTTTCATACTGGAAGGGCACCCCCAACTAAAACACTTTGACAAAGTTTAACACTATAACAATTTGTATATGTGCTGTATAGTGCAGCCCACATGCAAGGTTGGAAAGGTTTGGAGAAAATAAATCTTTCCTTCAATGTTATGCCTGGAGTAGGCATAGTTTTCTTTTTACAAATAATCTTTTCTATCAAAGTTAGTGAAAGGGATTAGTATTAAAATCCATGGGTGATTGCCTGAGAACCGCTTGTAACACCCATGGTTCCCTCCATGGCTCAAAATAGCACATAGTGCAACTTTGTTTTACTTTAGGGCTACTGTCCAACGCTATTCAGGATTTGCACTAGAAGCAAAGCCCCAAAACAACACTTTGCCCCAGGTTAGCTTCACTTTTGTGATGGAAACCAGGTCCAAAGTGTTAGTAAATCTGCCTCATAAACTCAGGATTTGAAACAAAACACAATGATTGGAATGTGATACTAATAAAATTGTATTACTAACCAAAGGAATACTTTTTTTAGTAAACTTTTAATAAGGAAAGATTGAGGGAAAAAATCAATAAGATTCTAAGCCTATGCCTTTCAATTTGCATGCAGCGCGTTGATACCAGTTAATAAACGTGCTGCTTTATAGGGATTGTAATTTATAAACTTTAAGTAACAAAGGGATCTCTGTAGCAAAAACAATAACTCACTGAACTAATCTGTGACCTGCATGTCACATGTTGATGTTTGCAGTGGGAACATCAACCCTCTCTGTTACTTGTTCCTGAGTCAAAACTGTGACTAGACAAACTAGTGCATAAGCCACCAGAGCTATCAAGCCTTACTAGCTATCCCCTAAAAATGACACATGCACAAAGATCTATCCAGGCTGCTCTTTTCTGGCCCCAGCTGGCCATGCAGAGCGCACCCTCCCAACCTTGGCGCCCAGCTGTGCGGTACGGCTCACACCGCTCTAAAGACAGCACTGGGCATCAGTTAGGATTTAAGGTGGAGTTTTACTGCTTCTTCACTATCACTTAAATACTCATTTACAACAGATATCTAACCAATGTCAAAAGATGACCTTCCTCTCATCAAAAGGACCTTAAGAAGACACTCGCTCTCTCGGGCAATAAGCCCCATAGAATTTGGGAAAACACCTTTGCAAGAAGAAAGCACAAGCATTCTGAATTTTCTAACAGGTCAACCTGTCCCTCTGAGCATTATGTGTAAAAACGCATTTCTTGGAAAGCTTCAGAGAAGAAATCCTGAGACCTCTCCTGATGTTTATTCATAGAAATGTCCAGGGTTCTTGATTCTAAGCAGAGTTTTAATGTGTGTGTGTTAAACTTGCTACCCAATGGGGTTGTTTTAAAAATTCAATGTCTTAAAATCTCAACATGTAAATGTAAATGTATTGCGACTTATATAGCGCACGTATCACCCGAAGGTATCAAGGCGCTTGCTTAGGGAACCCGTCCTGGTATTCCCCTGTGAGATACCCCGGCAGGGTATCCACAAGGTGAAAGCCAGGCATCCCGCCACGAGGGGCTGTAGTGGAGATTAAGCAAGCTATTGCCCAGAGTCGCAGAGTGTGACCCCGTGAGTTGAGTAGGCACCGGAGCGAGAATTGTCGAGTCCGTGGAATTTTTTTGAGCCCGAGACCCGCCGAGGCGGGGAATCGAACCCTGGTCCACGGCCAATCTCAGCATCCGGGTCTGCCGCCTCTAACCACTGAGCCACGCTTCTCCACATGTCCTTTTACTGTCATTTACCTCACATGAACAGATTATGATGAATTGATATGGATTGAATTTACTTTAATTTGTCACTTTTCACTGTAACTCACCGGTCTTAACCTTTTGACTTCTGCGGAACTCAGCTGAATCACTATTGGAAGTTGGGCCTAAGCAATTTCTACGATTGGAAGCACAAAACCCCCCACAAAAGTACAGAAGCAAGTATATATCACAAAAATACACAAGTTACACACTCTTTTATGTAATTTACAAAAAACAATATACAATTATCTAAATCTTCATGGGAAGGTTGTAGGGTTTTCAAATATGGTTTTCATTATAAAAGGCAAAGTTTTATGCTACAGCGTGGCATTTCAGTTTGTCTTTTTTGCTTCAAATGCATCCTGTCTTTTTGTAGGTGTATCTTTGTGCTTCCATTGCAGTATCAATCTCCATAATACTAGTTGCTGTACTTACGCTGCTCCCTTGAATCAAATTAAAGATACCAACTTTGTCAGATTCCTTCACATTTACAGAGCATTTAACATTTCTCAATTTTCAGTTTTTTAAAATATCTACTTACTTTAATATTCTGCTAATACGTACCTTCCAGTAGGTGGGGGGAATAGACTGTGGACAGGTACACACTTCTATTCTGTAATGTGGCACTGATGGTGGCAGTGAGAGCCATAGTGCAATACAATTTTAAATTGGTGTATTAAAGCGGATGAAGTGGTCCCGAGGGCCCGCGGCTGCCCTCGCAAATTTGAAAAGTATGGGGTCTCTGGAGCAGTTCAGAAGAGACTAATGGCTGAAAAGGGACTGGAAGCCAGGGTGGCGTATAAAAAGTACTGGCAGTTATTTATGAGAGACTGCATGAAAGGAGATGCTGAGGGCAAATTAATGTGCATATGATGGACAACTGGACAACTGGACACTGAGCATGTCGGAACTGTGATTATGAGCCTCAATCTTACAGTTTACCTATTGTATGTTGTTTTAAAAGTGACATAAACAGATTAATATTTTAAAATAATAACTTCCTAACAGTCGCAGTACCCCTGAGTAGGCGTCACGGACAGCGCACTACAGGTTAACACCAATGCACTAACTCATGGGTAAACATTACAATAGATTGTAAGCCTGCCATAACAGATAATAAGTACCACTATCACATTATTCGCACAATCCTTGCATGATTAATGACTATTATATAGTTTATATGCACAGAATGTGTACTAGACTTATAGCATGGTGTACAACTATAGAAAAAGATAGTTTGTTCTTCCACCAAAATTAGCTAATTTAATCAAGGTGACCCTGGGGTGTTGTAATCCTTCAGAGTGGACAATGGTTTTTCAAATGGAGTAAATCAGCAGCCTTTCATGGGTAGTGGATAACTCTAGTTAAGACCACATGATGTAGTTTCTCCTTATAAATATTATTTTCCTATGACTGTAACTGAAGCAATTGTTGTAAGCACCTGAATTGCTTGACCAATCCCACCCTGTTGGAATACAATTACGAAGAATGTACTGAGATCATGTTGGGTATCGCGCCATCGCAAGGTGCACTTATTATTTCTATTGTAAATTTGAATTAAGATTAAACATTTAATACAGGCGTACAGGGATCACGAGAGCTCACACTCGACAAGAGGCGCATTGATCGTTAGCTTATTCTAAGTTAGTGTCAACATTTTAGTTCAGGTGCCGGAGCTCATGTGCTCTGAGTTATTCGAAAGCATTAAAATCATAACAAGAATAGAAGTTTCAATAATCCACCCATTACCATCATCTCAACTCCCCATCCTTCTCCTTACTGTGAACTCAAGACTTCTTTAAACAATACATTATTAAGAAATCTGATGTCCAAACTGCGTGGCCTACTTGGCGGGTCAACCACACAGTGGTTTTAGGCTTGGACGACCTGCTGGCCAATGTGTCTAGTAATGCATCCCCACATAGACCTTTCCACCTCAGAATGACTGTGCCATGTTACCACTCCACCATAAGTGTCACATCTGTGCCAATCGCTTACCAGAGGCGGTCCGCAGTCAGAGGAAGACTGCGCACTCAGACAGAGTGTTGATGGACGCTACACTTGTTGCTGTGCATCTTCTTGGCATGGGGCTGGGCAGATGGTTTTGTGATCTTGGTCACTAGGGGGCAGGGTGTTTTCCGTGATCAGCTGGAGGCATAAGTAGACATGTACGGCTGTGGAGCTGTGGAACCAGGCCGCGGCAGAACATGAGCCGCATGTTTTGCTGACGCCATGATTCGGAGGGAAGAGGCGTGACAAGCCGGTGAACTACCCTTCCCAAAATGATGGATAGTCCAGACAACTTTACTGGAAGTTTCCATTCCAAGATGAACTATGAATCTTTTCTGGGTTGCTGTTTGCATCAAGACACCTCTTCCCGCAGAATCATGGCGTTGGCTAAAGATGCAAAGGATACGATTAAGTTTGATATTATTTGCAAACTGCAAAATTCTTCAGCTCTACTGCTGCCCACGCCAAACTAATGCCTCGAACAGAGTGCAGAACACCTCTGCGGGTATTGTGATCACAAACCTCAGGCCAGGAGGACACTGAGCAACATGCTAGGTGTGTTTCCTGAGGGTGCTCTGCTTGCACAGTGTTCATCTGACTGCAAACAGCCTTTCGTAAGCCTTGGTCATGGTTGTGACAATATGCTATCCACCTGAGCCTCTAGATTTACTGGGGTGGTGTTGAAAGAAATGGCAAACCAGAACCGAAGCTTGGTCAGAAGAACAATCTTCCCACAATCTCTCACTTGATGAATGGTCTCTCCAGTGAATCAAGAATTGAAAACAACCTCTGAAAGTCAAAGGGTCACAAACTTCTCTAATTTAATTTCTGGCTGTCCTTTTACCATAATTAGTGGAGGTCCAGATGGAACCAGATGGTAAGTATCTAGAATATTTGGCTTCAAGTAAGATAAAGGAAGACAGACTTAGTCTGAGTACAATAGTAACTCATCACGAAAGCCATATGATTGATCTGATGAGTGATGACTAATAGGTCAAAAAATCGTGGTTGAAATTTGACTCGCAGTGTAAGAATTGGATGAAAGTGGGAAGACAAGCATTAACTCCAGCAACGAAAACAGAGGAACTTGATCTTAACTAACTAGGATGTTCCTTTTTTGTGACCTTTGAACAGCATAATAATTATGATCCAATACCTCTCTGAATGCTGTTTGTGTAGACATCACTTTCCTAAGGTATCCTTTCATTCTAACGTCTTTATTTGCTAGCGTGTCTCGGAATGGGTAGGGGACAGAGCCGAACTAGGAACCCAAGGTAGCCCAGGCAATTTTGACGGACCAGCCCCCCTGTTGCTTGTGTTACTGGGAGCCGATATAGCAGCACTGTTACAAAACCTACACCAGTAACAAAAACAGCCCACAGGCTGCAAATACGGCCCCCATTCTTCCAGCCTCCGGGGAAAATGCCCGATGCCCACTCGGCCAGTCCGGTCCTGGTAGGGGAATGAAAAGGAAGTCCTGTTGCTGATGCACTGTGGAAGCCTTGCTCTACTTCCTGCCTCCCTGTGGTACTCTCTGTCATGGGGAGTTCTATCAGTGGAGCCCGGGCATCCCTCTGCCTCCACCCATAGATTTTGACGCAAACCGAGATTTACTATAGACAGTAAACCTGGGTTTGTGCTAAAATGTTGTATCTACTCGAGGCTGGCGTAACAAGGGGAATGTCTTCATTTCTCCCTGTTAAGTCCTCTTTACACAATATGTCTCTAAGGATTGATTTTGTGCACATAGAAATACCTTCCTGGACAAAACAATCCTGTCTGGAATGCAGGCATTCTCGCACCATGGTGTAAGGGTGCCTGTGTTGGTGATAGGCTGCCTGAAGCCCGCCTGAGCTATGAGAGAGTATAAGTGCACAAAATCTTAGCAGCTATGGTGCATTTCTGCTCTCTCCCTTTCACACAACGCAGCACAGCAATCTGCATTGCGTGGAAGGTTAGTAAATCTGGTTCTCTGTATGTAGTCTTTAAACAGCGGCAACAGTGGTAAACTCTACGGGCCCACATAACAGACTGATATGCCAGAGAAACAAGATATCCTTCCTCACCCACTGGATGTTTTTTTTTGCAAAAGGACTTAAACCATCCAGCGGCCTGCTTTGATACACCATATACTATCCTAAGCCCAACGAGGAGAGCCAGGTGATCTATGGGCTGTACTCAGCCAATGATCAAGTCGCCAGCGAGATCTATTGTTGCTGAGTTGCATCCGAAGGGAGACAGGAGATGGGCACGCGCAGGGCGGACTGGAAATGTGCATGCGCGCGTGAACAAGCACGTACAGCCACACAGTGTGCACATCTCCTGTCCCCCTTCCGTCCTCTGCACTTTCACTTTCCATTCCCCTGGTCGGCTGCACGGCGTGAAATACACAAAATGCCCAAGACGTGGCAGCACACTGGCGCTTAAAATAAAATATGCCCCCGATGGAGTGGTCCGAAATGGCGGGACCGCTTAGGACAGGCACTCGCTAGTGCCAGCATGCAGCCCCACTCATCGGGCTGCTGTGCAGAGACTCAGTTTCCTCTCTTCTCGGCAGCCTGAGCGGGGTTCCCATGCGACGCCCTGCAGGGGCTCCCTCAGCATACGGGAGCCCTGCAGAAACAGACCCCGCCTCTCCACTTCACCCATGCCCCCTCCTGGGACCAGGGACTTCTCAGGACTTCGACTGCTACCGCGGGGCTCTCCCTTCCTCATAGGAGCCCAACATCAACAAGCCACACCGGCCTCTTCCGGCCGCGTCACAGGCCCCGCCTATGTCACAGGCAAGGATGTCTGACTTCCTGGTTTTGTTTCTGTGATCTGAATGGCTGGGCATCTTAGGCTGGAACACAGCCTAGTAACATCTCATCCAATCAAAGGTGAATCCTCAATACACGGGCCAGTAAAGTGTTGTTCAAGCTTAGGACCGCAGAGCCTTTCATTAGGCAATTACTCCATCAAGGACAGCGATAGAAGAATGCGATCTATCACCAGTAAGTGTGTCAATTTGGCTATAAGTGAGATAAGAGGGTAAAAGGGGAGACCATATTTGCTATATTTAGGAGGTTTTAAGGCAGAGAAGGCAAAAATATCATAATGTTTAGGGTAGGAAATTGGGAGCCCCATACCTAAACTTGGAGTGTTATTATTAGGACTAGCTTGACTCTTTAACTTTATTTTTGTCACTCTGTTTATTCTGCATATTTTTATCATAGTCCTCTTATGTGACAGAGGTGACTAAAGGTGCCAAATGAAACTCTCCCAAAAATCATTTTACTGGTCTTACAATTCAGACATTGGCTGCAGAACCCAGTGGCTCTTTTGCCACTTCACAGTTGAACTGTAACTGAAGTTTTGCGCATACATGAACATTAACGGATGCTTTTTAAAACATTACCGTTTGATCCAATTTTGTAAGCGTCACCACTGTGGACACTTGTATCTTCAGATATCTGTCAATTTATAATTTAACTATAAGCCATATCATTTTACATAGTAACAAGTCTCTTTTATTTTTAGGTTGAGGCTGGGCAGCGCATTTGCTGCTCTGCGGGCATACTGTACTGGTGTATGGAATAGAAGCCCCACCCACTCTCCGCCAATATTTGTCATTGGCTTGTGTCATTGTCCTTTGTAAATGCTGGCTTCTGATTTGTTAATAGGCTTGTTAATCCCTTCTTATTACCGGCTTGTCTTCTTTTGTAACCTCCCATGAGGACTGGCCCTTTTACATTGGTTGTTACACAGTATGTCTTTTTAAGTCTGTAAGCTCTATTTTCTTCAATGAGTTTCTCCTACTGCAACATTCAGCATGCCATGTGTGCTTTCACTTTTCGAGCAGCCTGGAAAAAGGGTGGCTACTTCATTGAATATGTCTCATATTTACAAGAGTTTAAGCAATTGGTATTGCAATTGACAATGCCTTTTATGTATGTGTTAATTAGCAAAACAGAGAAAAGGCATTGTCATTTACAATGGCAATAACTTAAACTCTCGCAAAAGCGAGACCTATTGCATTGCAAATGCTTGTTTGTTTGTTTTGACTGCTCAGTGCCTCTTCGCTCTATGACTTTAGAACCTAAATTAGACCCGCTGTATGATTTCTGTAATCTAGCTCCTTTGGATGTAGAGTACCGTTCTTCGAGAAGGGGGACAAACAAACCTTAGGAAGTACAGGAACCACTGGCTGGGGCTGAAAAACATCACTAATGGTCACTAATGGCCACAGCAAAACATATGCACACTCAACAGCCAGTGCTGTAGGGCAGATATCATCCAACTCTCTGGTTGGTTTAAGAGCTTTAATCAGGGGAAATAATACTGTAAATATCCCAGGGAGCCGGAAGACCAAGAAACTATTTTTGCTCCTTTACAAAATTATTTTTTGTCCTATACGCCAATATTATGACTTAGATACTGATATTGGAGAAGAATATCTGTTTTCCCCTTCAACAATTTGTCAGAGGGAGTGACTGGGCTTCAATGCAACCTGATTGGCTTTTCTTTAAGTCCCACAGCACATATGTTTTATTAAGGACTTGCTATTTTGATCAAAGAAAGACTATCTTTGAGCCTCATGGATTTGTTACCAATAAATTTAGCAGTCACGCCATACTCTCTCAGAGGCTCATCTTTCTATTGTTTCCATGTACAGTCAGTGTCAATATATTGAATTTCATTACCGCCTCATCATATCATTAAACAAAGTGACATGGAAGATCTGACTCGCTGCTTTGGTGCAAATTGAGAACTATTCATGGCAACTTCTTTATTCTTGACAACACGTCTTTCTTTTGTGGTTATTTTGGTTAGTCATCGAAAATGTTAGGATCAATACATATAAAAAACTGTATTTTAGGCCTAATGCAATTATAAAACACAGTCTGTCTTTTTGCATGCATCAAACCATAAAGGATATCCTGAAATGAAATAAGAAACAGATCAGTCCAGCCATGCTGCCAGACACCCAGATCATTATCAAGCCATGTCAATTTACAGTGTATTAACAATGACCCTTAGTAGTAAAAAAATGTGAAGCTATTAAACAAGAAATCCCTTATTATCAGAAATACTAGTGTCTTCCAGTGAGAAATCAATATGCATGTAATTAGAATAGAGACGGTGGGGAGAGAAACAACATAAAGAGGAGAAGAGAAAGGCGATGCAGAAATGCTGCACTTGCACCATAAGTAAACGACTGTTTTGAATCACTAACAACCACAAAGTTGACCCATACTAGTGAATATTCAAAAAATGATATATTTTCACATTAAATTGCAAGAGTCTTGCTTATAAATTCAGGCACCTCACTTCCTAATCCTTGGTAAGAGTTTACCGTAAGAATAGAATAAAATAACTCTGACCAGCAAATGAAAAACAGATTTTGAAACATCATTGAACCATTGAGTCACTCAATAGATATAATTTCACCTGACAGTGGATAACCATAGCTAAATAAACTGATTTTGATAGAAGACACATGTAGGATATCTCAACTAATGCACCACAAAACAAAACAGGAAAACATCCGGCTAGTATGAAAAATCTTACCTTTCTCCGTCCACGTGTAAGCAGAACTTGGGTAATCGTCGTTTGAGAATGTACTGACTCCGTGTATTTGCTGAAGCATTGCCCGTCTGGAAATGTAACCTACTGCCACAAGAATGCATGCGTTGCGAAAGGACAGGAACAATTGAACCAACAATCATAGTTACATAAATACGACAGTAGCCAGGAGGTAGAGGACCTGATGCTATTCTCCAGCACTCAAAGACTCACTCTGCAAATTCCTAGTCAGCAGTCATCTTTTCTGCAGCCTCCCTCTCTTTCCACTGACTTCTTGTACCCCAAGCCTCAAGGGATACCACATCCTCATCACCCTTCTTTTCTCCTGGCACCTTCCTCCAGTTCTTTCCTCAATTCCCATCTTGAAGTGTCACCACTTCCTTGTCATAACTATTTTCTCTCATCACTGTTCTTTACTCCATCTTTCTTCTTGACCAACATTTTTATTGACTGATAATGTCACTGGTCCGCCTTTTGGTGAGCACTACTTTGTCCCACAACCTTCCTCCAACTGTTTACACCTTCCTTGGGTCACAGGGCTATCCTCTTTTATCTCCTTTGATTTTTGTCATACTTCTGCTCTGCCTCCCACTTCCTTCGTCCTAACTTCTTTGATATGGTCGCAACATATTAATTCTTTCACAATTATCCTTTGCTTTAGAGCTGTTTCATGCACAGACTGTTCAGTTACTTGACATAAAGTCAACCTGCAGTGGACGTCAACTTGCCCTTATTTGCCTGATAACAATTTTTCTCAGGGTCGATCTTCCTCAAAATAGGTCTTTTTCCTGACATGTCACCCTCATTCACAGACACTTAACACCTTCACTTGGCATAATGCCGTAGCTGATGTAGAATTTGTCTTCTACCTCCTTCCTTCACAGGTATGTCTCATCTCTGATATCTCCTCTGACACACTATTTCTATGATATCTCTAACTTTCAAGGATGAACTCTTAACTGATGTATGTTGAAGGAACACTACAACTTGTCCCAGATTCATCAATCCTTCGCGTTGTCCTTGCATTGCACAAGGTAACTCAAGAACAACGCAAAAGCTTAAGTAATATTTACAAAATCACACAGGATTTACAGGAGTAATTTACAACACCGTCTGTGGCTTTGTAAAGAAATGTAACACAACGCAGCTTCTTGCGATGCATTACGTTACATTTTAAGATTGGAGGTGTTCCATCGGTGGAGCAAGGGTATTCCCATGCATTTATCCATGGATTACGGCGATTCCCAGCTTTATGAAAGCAAGTAAACCTTGGAGTGCGTCAGAATGCTACACCTTCTCCTGTCAGACGTAAAAAGGGGAAATATCTTTATTTGTCCTCGTTATTTCCTCTTAACACGTGTGCTGCATTCTACAGCAGACACAGAAAGAGGAAAATGCTTCTACGGATTCTTTTCCTACGCAAAAACAATTCTGCCATAAGCAGTATGGTGTAAGGGTATCTGCATTGGTGCTAGGCAGCACACAGTGCGCCACTGCAAGGAGAGAGCAGAAAAGCTCCATATCTTGGTAAATATGGAACATTTCTGTTCTCTGCCTTTCACGTAATTCAGCACAACAACTTTGATTGCTGCCCTGCATTGCGTGAAAGATTAGTAAATATGCCCCGTTAAGTGTAAATCAATCTGTCCTTACCAATCGGCCTTTGCTATGATATTCTCGTCTTCTACTGATATTTGCCTCATCAGGTATCACTTCCTGATTAATGCATCTCTTCTATGATGTGCAGATTCACTCATCCACAGATCACCTTCTTTTGCTGATATGCCTTTTCTCTGGTATCGCCTATCTTCTGAAATACATTTCTTTTCTGCTGTCTACTTGCTTCCCAGATACACCACTTTTGTGCTATCCCTTTCCTGCAGTTGCATACCTCTTTTATGATTTCCTTCAATAGTATGCCTTTTCTAATCCCCCTCTGGCGCGACACAGGTCTATCCTGATATGTCCTTCATTCAATGAAACACCTCTCTCTGGAGACTTTCCCCTTCAATGAAATATCTCTTTATGACATCTTGCTCATTCACTGATATGCCTCTTTTTGATTATCTCCCTTCTTCACTGATATGCTTCTTCTTGCCTTTCAATCTCCATCACTTCTCTGAAATCTCCTTCATTCTCTGATCTGCCTCTTCTATGGTTTCAACTATATCACTTTCACTGATAAATTCTTCTTTGATATCTTCTTCATTTAGTGAAATCCTCGTCTTTGATATTTCATGCATTCATTAAAATCCCTTTTCTCTGAGATCTCCCTACTTCCCTTCTATAATACTGTGTCTTTTTTTTGATGCACCTCGTCTTTAATAGCGAAAACCGTCACTCATTTTCCCCTTCAATGATATCACCTTGTTTTATTGATACTCTGGTTATGTAAAATCTCCTTTCTTCGCTGATGCTCCTCTTCTTTGATATCTCTCTTTAACACTGATGTGTCATTTAAATGATATCTCTGTACGCAATTGATATGGCCTTCCCGGGACTCTCTCTTCTTTGCCAATATATCCATCTCTGCTACCTCAGTCACTGATACCCCTCTTCTCTGATAGTGCCTTCTTTTATTGTTACGCCTCCTCTGACATCTCCATTCTTTCTTCTATTTCTTGTTTTACTGTTGCATGTCTCCTCTGATATACCATTTCAATGATTTCTGCCCCCATCATTGACCCAACACCTCCTCAATCTCCCTCTCCGTTACTGATACACCTCTATTCTGATTATATATATATAGTCTTCCCTGAAGCACATCTTTTCTGATATCTATACCCTTCACTGGTACACCTCTGGTCTGACATTTTTAACCTTAAATGATACACCACAAATATGATATGTCCAGCCTTCACTGATACACCTCCTGTCAGATACCTACAGACTTCACGGGCACAACTCTCATCTGATATCTATATCTATAGCCGTCACTGACACACCTCTTGCCTGGATGTACGGCATTACGACGCGTACTTTTACAACGCGTGCCGTTACAATGCGGTTTTTTCAACGCAAGTCGTTGCCACGACTTGCGTTGGAGGGGGTGCGGATTTAGGAATTTTTTAATTTACTATTCCAACACCAGCCTATGTACATTAGGGAAGGTGTTGGATAGTAAATAAAAAAATCCTTGTCCTGCAGCGCAAGTCGTAGTAACGACTTGCGTTGAAAAGACCGCGTTGTAACGGCACGGCGGTGTAACAGCCGCGTCGTAAAGGCTGTTCACCCTCTTGCCTGATACCTGTAGCCTTTTCAATAATATCACTGTACTTCATTGATGTAATTTCTGTCATGACTCCTACATACTCTTACTTGGCTTCACTAGTATGTTCTTTTCCACTGGGATTAACCTTTTCTTTCTACTTTGTAACTACCTCTCTCTGGCTTTACTTCTTTTCAAGGATAATTCTCTTCCAAATCCTAACGTCGCGCTTCACATCTCTTTATGCCATTGAACGTCTACATTAAAAATGAGCTCCCTTGCTGGTATCCCCTACATCACTGATATTTTCTACTGTCAGAATTTAAATTCTTATCTAATGATCCACTTTCTTGACACCCAGTAACTGATCACTATTTTCAGCCCTATCTTCTTTTCCCATCAAGTGTCTTTTTCCAGACATATCCCACTATACATGCCTTCTGCTTCTTGGACAGTGCATTGTCCTCCCTTGTATCTTGCACGACCCGATTTTGTCAGACTCAGAACTTTGGAAGAAGTGCTAGATGTGTTGCCATAGAGTAACCTTAAAGACAGTACCAATGTATAGCACTATTCAGACTGCATTGCCACACGTATTTGTGCTTTGTGCTCACAGGACATGTTTTGAAAGAGGATAAAAGGTCAATTACACACATATTGCCACTTAACATTAACTTGTACTTTTGTAACTTTGAGGTGGCTGTGTATATTTGCTTGATTTTTGGAACAGAGCTGAATCTCATAATAAAGCTCCTAATTTTGAACTAGGATTTTAGCATAGAACTTTCCAAACTGATGCAAAGTAATATTTAAAGAGATTCAGTGAAATGTGTGAGTCCCATCTGGAATCCTGGTCTGTTCCCTGGCCCAAGAGCCCAGCCTTTACTATCCGAGAAAGGGTAATTCATAAATTATACTGGATCTTGGACAGAGGCCCTTGGGTGCACATTCAAATGTGTATCCTCTCATCACAGCGTTCTGTGCCCTTCACTTGTGTCTTCCTGTGAAGTAACCAGCAGATGGAAGGGAAGGATTACTTTTTTCGTAAGAAGGCTTGCAGTCACCATCGAAGAATCACGGGATGATGGACGTCAGGTCAGATGCCTACCCTACTTGGAAGGTAGGTGGTTGTCACAGGCAGGGAAATCTAATATTGATCAGTTAAGAATGTTGCCGTTTTCATCAATCCAGAGTTACATTTAGCTAAAAATGATCATACTCTTTATTTACTTCCTACATATTGGAGGCAGATTCCTTCCTTGCCGATGAAAAGCTATGCTGCTGGCTCATGTCCTGCTCAAGGTTGCTTTCAGGGTAGGTCTGCACTTCTCTGACATCACCCCCGTACCCAGGGCCACTGGGACCATCTACATGATGTCGGTGTCATGAACCACCCATACTGTTAGGTGCCTCGGAAGAAGAGCCTGGTAGCTGTGGTGCAGCTCAGTCCATCTTGCAAGGAGTAGACAGAAGGGTTTGACAGACCAACCTGTGAGGTCCCTTGGAGAGCCCATCATAATAGCTCCCAAAAGTTTAGTGCTGTTTCCTAGAGGCACTGTGCTCAGAACAGAGCAGGAGCAGGAATTTGAAATAAATAGAATTTACATTTGGGTGAGTTATGTGCTCTGTCATTTGACGTCAGAACACAAGAGAATCTACATTCGCCTAAGGTTAGCTTCAATCTGTGCACTGTTTATCCTGAGATAAGCGGTTTGATCCAGTGCCACGACTTCTGATATAAAGATGGTCGTATCATATCAGAGCCGGCGTCTCTGAGTTATAAGACACGCCAGGAAGAGTGGAATTAGAATCTTGACAGACTACAGCTTTACTTTTGTTGCAGATGCTTAAAAAGGGCAACTGAATAAACATTTCTTGCAAAGTTCTGAGGCTGTTTTTCTTCCCCACTGGCTGCAGGCAACAGAATCATACATATATATTACTTACAAAATACACAGCGGACAGATCCAATTCACAGACCTCGGCTGGACCATGTCAGGTGTGAGCAGCTCATCCAACCCGTGAATTTTTTTGCATTGTGGTATTTGTAGCTTGGTGGTTAAAATTAAATGGCTCTGCATCATGACTATCGTTAACATGCAAATTTGTAATACCTTTGAGAGTAATCAATGTTGAGTCTAGTACTGTAAAGACGCACAGGCTTAGAAGTGCAGGAGCACCAGGAGAGAAGTCTTTGAAGAGCCCGAAAAGAGAATGTTAATGTCAATTGAACCTCACATCATTTCCTTAGATTAGCTAATTTGCTTATGCCACACTGTGATGAATGAACACGCTGAGGAATCACGTGAGAACCCACACAAGTAGAATGACTGTGCTAGAGTCACTCTCTACTTTGAACCCTTCACAATGGCCATAGGTGCACGAGGATACCGAGCAACTCCCCCGCGAGCGTTACTTCTAACCCCGACTTAGGTCCTGATGAACTCCTGTTCCCGCACATATTGTAATTATGAGTTGAGTGTTAAATTTTGGCAATGCTAGTGGTCTCTGTACTTCAGCAACCGGCCACACTCATGCCATCATGATGGCGTGCGCTTGCGTGCCCTCTAGGATTGTTGCCTGTTGGCTACTGGAGGCTTGCTCCTCACCGCTCTCACCCACCAGTCGGGCCAGGAGAGTGTGAGGCAGGGTGGGGAGCGGATTCTGTGGGAAGTCCTTAGGTGAAGAGGTGATGGGCATAGTGGTCAGCATCCCTCCTGCTGCTTGAGCAACGGACGCAATGGTGAAGCCGGGAGCACTCTAAGTGGTTGATTCAACCCTGGCATTCCTTAATCTATATAATCTGTTCTCAGGACTTAAAAAGGAAAAAAACGGTGCATGCGATCGTGGTTATCTCCAGCACAAACTTGTTCGCTAGGATACGGACCTATGGTTTATTTGGCATGTATTACAATTCTCCCATTTAGCTCCGAGAACAATTAAGGTGGGCATATACTGGGTGGTTACTTGTCTAGGAAAAAAACTGGAGCCAGCCCCACGCTGAGGGACTAGGCAGACATATAATCTTCTGTTGCCTTAAAAGCTTATTATATCATATTTATGTTGAGTTTTACCTGGTTTTGCATCACTCAGTAAAGACTTTCTGTTGTCAGAAGGTACTTTGCTGTTAGACTCCGAAAACTATATATGAACCTACTTGGGAATCTGGTAGAAAATCTTGGTTACGACTACAGAGTGTCAGACTATTGCTGACTTTGCTGTTTGCTTTGCCTTTTGGAGGCATGTACATTACACTCTATAATTCAGGTCTGAAGAAGAAAGAACTTAGTACTGTACACATTCTTGAGAAGTCAGCAGAATTTGAAAAAGGGTGACAGAAGTTCCCCAAAGTGATGACCATCAAAAAGCTATGCTCCAGAACTACTGTTTGTAACAGGCCAATCACATAAGAAAACATCTAGGAGAAAAAGCGCACACATAGGAGCTCTCACACACTTAAGATCTCTCATGAAAGAAGGTACTGAAGACCAATAGGGGTCTATTTTGCACTATCGGTTGAAAGGAGTGATAATGCACAAGTGATGAACTACTCAGATGTCCAATCAAATGTTCAAGGCTAAGAGCAAAATGTTGTTCAAAAATGGAGGGCGAAGAGGTACTGAATTTACCTTCAGTGAAGGAAGATGATATGGAGACAAACAAATCACATTACTTACTGCTTTTGGAATTCACTCTTCCAGTGATGCTGGGATGCCTAAGCCAATACTAGATCTATTTAACAGTACTCACAGTGCCAAGCCACCTTTTGAAAAAACATATCTGAGACCCCTGATTTGCTGTTACAAGGCTCCTTCAACCAGCCAGACGAGTAAGTCCAACTTTCTAAGGTGTTACAAGCGTTCAGTAGAATTTTAGGCTCTCTTGGGAAGAAAAAAACTTCCTTAAAGCACCAACATGTCATACACATGTTATTATCAATTTTGTCTTCTTTAGTTTGTGGTGCTAAAGTTAGCAATGTGATATTTGGAGGCATCCTTCATGCCTGGCTCAGAAACGTAATAAGAAAACAGTATGCAAAGCAACCCTAGCTCAATCAACAGCAAGGACCGGTGGTTGAGTCCATTCGCTATATCTAAAGATCAGGAACCACCTGATCATGCATACTCACTAAATCATTGTTTCTGGAATCTCCTCAATGCCACTGAATATGCCTTCCTTGGTACAGGCAGAAATAGATCCCAGTTATTCCATTTTAAAAAAGCAGGCTAAAGAAAACTAATGACTTCTAGTGCACAGGTGAAATATTTGAAGATCGAGAAATCAAAAAAGATGAGAAGAAGCTTGGATTCCCTAAAAAGCATCCAAGTCAACGGAGATTCCAAGTCTCAACCACTGGCAAGACTGATTAAGAGAAATTTGAATTAATAAATCATGAATCCACTTACCATGCTATGGACCAGTGAAAATGAGAAAGCATTTCCTCAATAGTTGAATTAATCAATCTTTTCAGCGAAACTGGATTGTTTCAAAGTAGACCAGAATTATATGCCTCACCCCTAATTGCACATGGTAAATTCAACCTACATTACACTAGCTGTATTATAGGATGACTCTTTTCTGCCCAAGTCCAAGGTAGAGTTTAATTCTAAGCCAGTCTCACATATAGTGCTTAAAATCAGTGACCTTCTTCAGAGCCTGTAATTAGTCAGACTGGGAAGATATATTTAGATGATGATATTAACATGAATATTCACTGCCTTATAGCTCAATCAAACCTAGTTTTTGCACTTTCTCTTGAGCTAACAAGGAGGCCTGGTCGACAACAATCCACTGTGGCCCAGACAGGCAGTTTGCAAACATGCCCAACCACTCGGAGCATGTCCCTCGTGACATTACAGTGAGGAAGCAAAGTGCTGCTCAAGGTTCCCAAGCGCATTCAATAAAAAATGGCCTGAATCTGATTCTCCTTTAATTTAATAATTTGTTGATCTGGTTTTGGAATCTCGATTGGCTACTTTCAGAAGAGCTTACTTTGGAATTCTCAAAGTATTCTGAAGAAGTTATTTGCCTTCAAGAAACGTGGGCCATTAGCAACTTCTCTTTAGACTCTCACAAAGTTTTCAGTAGCCCTGAAGCAAGTAGCCTGTCCCGCTAGTGGAGGCACTGTCATTTTACTATTAATAGACAACGCACAGGCTATGACCTCTTCTATCATCCTAGTAATATAGTTCAGGGAATAACGTTTGATTGAGTCAGAAATGTTCCTGCTAATTATTTAAAGTCTTTATCTCCCGGGATATCAGAACAACAGAAAAACAATGTCATTTTTTGATTTTATTAAATATTTAATTGATAGGGAACAAGTCAGTTGGTTTTTATTCATGGGAAATGTCTAATCACACAGCAGATGTGTAGAGACACTGACATGGAGGCAGCCTGGTCCGTATCTGCAGCGGCTCTTCCAGATTGTTGTAAAGTAGACAAATGTGGCACTATTTCTTATCATGGTTGAGAGAGATGGGGTAGCTTGAAATTTAGTGGCCACTTCGAACTCACAAGGGACCTACTGGGTCCTTATTAATATTATGTATGATGTTGAGCTATGGATTCTTTGGACTTCTACCAAAGGGCTTATGAATACCAACATGGGGATTTTGTGTGACAACCACTAATATTCATGTTGTTCCCCAATAACCTGTGATACATGATAATTATCACAACTGAAAAGTACTGAACATCTCCGAAAGTTTTTATTGGGTGCAATCGCAAGCGATAATGACCAACTCGTAATGAGAGCCTTGATTGATTCTCATACCTGGGAACACCTTTGCTTCACCTATCTACATCCATTACACCCTTCTGCTGACTCCCAGCCCTATGTTGGTGTCACCTTTAGGGCACAACCACACTTCTTGGTTTATCATGAAAATGACGTTCAATTGGACTGCATCCTCATTGGTTGAGCGCGAATGGAGAGGCAGCAATAAAGCACCACCCTCTTTAGGGGCTCCTGGTTAGTGAGAGACATTTGTTTGGTAAACTGAAACATAAAGGATCACAGTCAGATCCCAAGAGCCTCACACAATATTACAAATTGCATTGTCATGTCTATGTGTCAATCTTTACGGTTTTTGTGCTGAATATCAGAAAAGGGAAAGCTACAAATACCTCAGTGCAAACACTTGGATGTTCAACCACATACCTGAGTGGAAGAATGGTCCTACAGGGACAATACAAGTGCAGAGAAACACCGTCTTCCACAACATAAGACTTTGCAACAATCTCAAGGAGCACAAGTCTAATTCAACGACAAATTAACATCGTCACAGTTTAACAGTGCATGAAAATACATTTTTTTAAAACAATACCAAGCTAACAATAACATTTTCACATCACTGATTGATGAATAGATTACAGTATCTGTTGCAGTCAATCAGAAGTAAAACATCAAGGTTTGTTGCTTCCAAACCTCACTCAACATCATCAACAAAGACGAAAACAACGAGGAGGTGGACGCGGACCTCACAGATTAGTGGGGCAACAATTCTGCTCAGAGGGTAGCAGGAGGGGGCAAGAGAAGACAGACTGAACGAAGTTAGAACACTACACAGCTAACTCTATGAGACAACATTGAATCTACGCACAGTTGGCAGGTATTGCGCTACATCTACAGTTTACACCAATCTACTGGCGCATGCAACTAATTTAAAAGACCAAGCAGGTGGGAATGTCCAGGGAATGCCAAGTTCAGCATCCCCGGGACCAGCCCCGCTACCAGCTGCAGAGAACTTCTCCTTTTTTATTATATGGAGTGAATTTATGTATTGCTCTACTTAATATTTTATGTTTTTTTTTTAACATTAAGGACTTGGAGCTGCAGAGAAGAACATCTTCATCATAGTCTGTTTCCTTGAATCCCCCAATATCAGAGAGCAGAATACATCCTCCGACAGGGAGCGGGTGAACATAGCGATTAAATAAACAGCGTCAATGCTACCTATGATACCTAGCACCTCAGTGTTCGCAATGCTGATATACTAATACAAATCTGCCAATGATGTCCGCTGCCTTGTTACTTCCCTGTGTTCTCAATGCTGACACACAAACACAACTCTGCCTATGCTGCTCTACCATGGCTTCTCACATCTCCGAGTATGTAACAGTGACGCACTAAGACACCTCTACCAATGGACCTCAAATCAGGCTTATCACACCTTTGAGTTATAATATGGACACTATAAAGCACTGTGGTATGTTACATCATGACGGTCGCAATGCAGATAGATAAACACAGCGTAAACACCACACCCTCTCCTATCAAATCTATGTCTTCACAATGCTAATACATTAACACAACTTCGGCACCACAGCCTACTCCTGCCCTACCAACACTATGGGCGCTACTCACAAAAGGTAGGTTTGCATGTGATCTACTCATGTGTAGATCCAGTCCTACATCCAGATGTAAATCTCCACTTTGGTGCTGTTCATTGATTCTGAGAGGAGATTTACATTTAGGTTTTGAAATAGGAGCAGTCACATACTTTAATCAAGGGTGCTGGGCAGGGCCGTCGTGATAGCATTATAGGCCCCGGGCAAAGCGGTGCACTGGGCCCTGCCTACAAAATGTTCAAGAGAACATTTGTGTTACATTCTGGTCTGCAGACCCCTACGCTCATGAACCGCGCCGGAGATGTGGAATACTTTACCGTTGCAACTCCGTCTTGAAACAAATTACAAGACATTTCATTTCGTAAAGCCCTAAAAACTTGGCTTTTCTAAAAACACTCTGTTTTGGAACTGGCTTTCAGCTAGCGCTATGAGACCTACGGGTGAGATAGGTGCTTAATAAACACCAATACATACATACATGGGCCCCCCGGGCAACTGCCTAGCGGGCCCATGCATTGAGACGGCACTGGTGCTGGAGGCCCTGTAGCCCATTATACAACTGGAATGTTACTATTTGTAACTTTCTAGCTGGTTGAAGAGATCTCCGCCACCGAGGTGGCAATCTCTAAATACACAATATTAGAAAAGTGTAATATTTGCAAAAAAATCGAACAAATATTTTAATGAAAATACCTAACGACCATTCACCTAGGACTAATACAATGAAAATACACTACATACTATCTACTAACGTTCTATTGAATACACAATTAGTTTAATTATATTATTTTGAATGTATTCATAATAAAATTACTTTCAATTTATATACAACCACCCTCTCAAACCTTTTAATTTACATTTAATTTATTACAAACTTGGTTGTCAGTCATATTTTAACTATTTTGTAATTACTGTGCTTACGAAATATGTTATTCTTTACAGTTAATTAATTTGCGTTATATGTAGAATTTATAAAATAATAAACTAGAAATGATAATAATTGTACATAATTATTTGCTTCATACATATTATTTTAAAATATAGCAAATATACAACTAAAATGTACATTAATCCTATTTGAAGATATATTTTTCCTATGAGGTATTAGTGTTTAGATTTATACCCTAACTCCATTGACTTATATGGGAATATATTGCAGTTTCAGTGGTTGACTATGTGTGGTGCTTGACTCCCTTCACGGCTATCAAGATACCATCATCCATCTACAGGAAAATACATTGACAGGAAAAGGAAGAGAGAATTTCCAGGATATAGGATACAGTCTCCCTAACCAACATATGTAACACAAATGGGTATCCTACAACCCATCAAGAGATCAATAGAAACGGAAATTACCGACAGGTAACCCAGGGCAACCTTGTTTGTTGTTGGTAACGACCCTCACACACTCTCTTAGTGTCATGCTTCATCATCATGTCTTATGTTGGTCCCTAAAAGATAACATACATTGTTATCCATAAACACACAATACATTGCACTCAAAGTGCGATCGCCCAGAACATCAACACACAAAAATGCAGTGTTGTATCCACTGAGGACCTATGTACTGACATGAGTACATCCAGCCAATAATGGTGGCAAGCATGTGAAAGGTGGGTACACGAAAACACATACTGTATCTCACCCTATTTAGTTAATGATCTGTGTGACATAAGAAGGGGGCATGCCCATGCAGTCACACACGACATGTTGGTGTGCTGTGCTATGTAATCAATTTTGAGTGCAATGCATTGTGTGTTAAGGAATAACAATGCCATGTACCCCTGTCTCTTACCTTTACCAGGAAATATTACATATGCAATAATAAATGGGTGAGTAGACTCGTTGCATGGTATATGTTGTTTGTTAATATTCCCTACTGAATAGGGAAAGGACATTAGCCAAAAACAGGAAATACATGTAGCATAGAAAGAACACTGATTTTGGGGCATAATTCTCAGTTCTGGCAAAAGCTTTGGACCGGTAGGGGCCAATCCAATAGGAGGAAACCTGCCCACTTTAAAAAAGGCTGTAGGTCCATTACACCTTGAGTACACTCCAACCCTGGTTTTATTCATACCATGGACACCTGGATTAAAGGGATACTTGGGTGTCTCAGTGGTATTTTCTTCCTTGAAAAGACACTGGTAGGAAAATATCATAAGTGCTCCTTGAAAAATGGCCATCCATGTTTTTAGGGGCTAGGATGAGACCCGGTGATGAAGCGTGGCACTAAGAGAGTGTGTGAGGGTCTTTAACAACAACAAACAAGGTTGCCCTGGGGTTACCGATCATTGATTGCCATTCCTATTTCCGTTTCCGTTTCCGGGTTGTAGGATACTCACCTGTGTTACTTCAAGGCTATTCGGGAGTACATTTAAACATATTTTGCTCAGCAGTTACAGTTCTGTAGAGCTGCATAAGAATTAGAAGCGTATTGTGTGAAGTGCAATTGTCTTATTCTTATGTGGGTGTGTTTCACATTAGCACGTTCCTCTCAAACCCACCACCCAATTTTCCTTAACCCCAACCATTTGGGACTAAATATTCCCATTTGGGAACCATTTCCCCTAGTCCCTCCCACCTTTACTATTACAACCTACTTAGGTCTGCCAGTGGGGTGGAGGTCTCCGGACAGAAAAGAAGGTAGTCAGATGAGAGATCTCTGGCTGGAGTTTTGTGAGTTGCATTTTGTTGTATGTCAAGCTGTACTACTTTACATACTACAAATCAGCTTTTATGAATATAGCCCAATGCTGCTCTAATGCACAAACAAGGCTTGGACGCCATTGCTGAATTCTGGCCTATCATACCTCTGTGCTATAATGCGGCTACCTTAAGGCAAACTGGCCAGTGCACCCCAATCCTGCCCCATCACATCTCTGTGATCTGAGCCATTCTCATACAGTAGCAGGCTCTGTCGACACTCCTGGCACACCGCACCTGCACAAACACAAGCTTCATAGTCTGCAGTGCTCTGCTAATGCACAATAACACTGACCTGCCCCATCCCTACTAATCTATACCACCTGCTGTGAGTACACATCAATGCTGAACAGCCTGCTAATGACAACTTGCACCTTCATCTCGACTGATTCTATTTTGGGCAGGTATGTTTTCAAGATGCCATGTGCCTGTCAAATTCAGCACACCTGCATCTTGACCACGAAGGAACTAAATATAAAAAAGCAATTGTCTACCTTGTTATAAAGAGGCCTTCTGGTGATTGAGGTCAGAATAGATTTTACAAACCAATTAGACGTCATAAAACACATTTCCACATTTAGGTACCTTTTCTGATGTTGACATTTGAGGATGCAAAATTGGATAAGAGATATTTACTTTTCGCTGGATGGTAATTTTAATTACGAAGGCAAAGTTTGACACGTTTTTCACACAATGTAACACAGCAACCTAATCTGATGCGTTGTGTTGTGCACAAACACAGGCCTGCTGCTGCTCTAACTAGGCTGCCTTGCACAGTGCACAGCCCCGCAGCATGGCGCCGAGGTGAGTGGGCCCTACTAGCATGAAATCTTTACAGGAAGCATACACTTCCAGTGCATAGGCCCTGCCTCAACAAACTCTCTTTCTCGTCCCCCCGTCTCAATCCCATCTCACTTTCTCTCTTTCTTTCTCTCTCCTCCTCTCGCTCTCACCAAACTCAGAAACATCCCAAGAACTGGGTGTGTGCTGTGCACTTCCTCACAAATAACGTGCATGGGTTTTTTAAGAAATTAAAAAGATGAGCCTTGTTATTGCCTGCTTCAAGAAAGGTTATCATTTGAGATAAAGTCTGATCTGGCTAATTTAATTCGATTGTGCTTTGAGTCCAAACCTGTGGGTGTTTATACTACTCCAACCAAGAAATCCCCCTTGATGCAAAGTAATGCAAAGCAGCACAAACAGCTTTTTACTATGAAAAAAGCACCTTTCCAGTGCAAAGTACGGCTTGTGCTGGAAAGTAAATAACAATATATCACTTTAAGTCATTTTACAATGGCAGAAAGCATTTGTAAATCTGGGCATATATGAGGAAAAAACAGCAAACTACACACAACAAGAATCCCTATACCCCCTGGCTATCCCTGACCACAGCACACCACTACACACTAGTGCACTGTAGACTTTACAGGGTTGTCACTGTCCTCAAATAGTGAACTAGGGTTCTCAGCACGATTAGTTCAAACCGTGTGTGTTACATATAGTAGATCCAAGAGGTGACCACGGTGAACTAGGGTGCTCAGGGTGATTTGCTCAAACCGTGTGGGTTCCATGTGGTAGAGCCCAGAGATGACCGTGGTGAACTAGGGTGCTCAGCGTGATTTGTTCAAACTGTGTGTGCTCCATGTGGTAGATCCAAGAGGTGACCACGGTGAACTAGGGTGCTCAGCGTGATTTGCTCAAACTGTGTGGGTTCCATGTGGTAGAGCCCAGAGATGACCGTGGTGAACTAGGGTGCTCAGCGTGATTTGTTCAAACCGTGTGGGTTCCATCTGGTAGAGCTCAGAGGTGACCGTGGTAAACTAGGGTGCTCAGCGTGATTTGTTCAAACCGTGTGGGTAACATCTGGTAGAGCCCAGAGGTGACCGTGGTGAACTAGGGTGCTCAGCGTGTATTGTTCAAACCGTGTGTGCTCCATGTGGTAGAGCTCAGAGGTGACCGTAGTGAACTAGGGTGCTCAGCGTGATTTGTTCAAACCGTGTGTGCTCCATGTGGTAGATCCCAGAGGTGACCGTGGTGAACTAGGGTGCTCAGCGTGATTTGTTCAAACCGTGTGGGTTCCATCTGGTAATTAATTAATTAATTGTGGGTTTATATAGCGCTAGAATCAACTCCCGGAGGAGTATCTCCGCGCTTCGACCGCTGGGGAACCCGTCCTGGCTCACCCTGAGAGATGGTCCCTAATGGGTATCTCTAAGGTGCGACCAAGCATCCCCGGCGGTCTGGGGGGCCGTTGTGAAGATGAGGCAAGCTAATGCCCAGAGTTGCCGAGTGTGGTCCCTGACTGGAGTAGGCACGAGGCGAGAATTATCGAGCCCGCTGACCCTGGTCCACGACCCTGCCGCGTCGGGAATCGAACCCTGGTCCCGGGCCGTCCTCTGCTTACGGGTCTGCCGCCTCTAACCAGTGAGCCACTCCACTTCACTGGTAGAGCCCAGAGGTGACCGCGGTGAACTAGAGTGCTCAGCATGATTTGTTCAAACCGTGTGGGTAACATCTGGTAGAGCCCAGAGGTGACCGTGGTGAACTAGTGTGCTCAGCGTGATTTGTTCAAACAGTGTGGGTTCCATCTGGTAGAGCCCAGAGGGGACCGTGGTGAACTAGGGAGCTCAGCGTGATTTGTTCAAACCGTGAGGGTTCCATCTGGTAGAGCCCAGAGGTGACAGTGGTGAACTAGGGTGCTCCGCGTGATTTGTTCAAACCGTGTGGGTTCCATCTGGTAGAGCCAGGGGTGACCGTGGTGAACTAGGGTGCTCAGCGTGATTTGTTCAAACTGTGTGTGCTCCATGTGGTAGATCCCAGAGATGACCACGGTGAACTAGGGTGCTCAGCGTGATTTGTTCAAACCGTGTGGGTTCCATCTGGTAGAGCCCAGAGGTGACCGTGGTGAACTAGGGTGCTCAGTGTGATTTGTTCAAACCGTGTGGGTTCCATCTGGTAGAGCCCAGAGGTGACCGTGGTAACTAGGGTGCTCAGCGTGATTTGTTCAAACCGTGTGGGTTCCATGTGGTAGAGCCCAGAGGTGACCGTGGTGAACTAGGGTCCTCAGCGTGATTTGTTCAAACCGTGTGTGCTCCATGTGGTAGAGCCCAGAGGTGACCGTGGTGAACTAGGGAGCTCAGCGTGATTTGTTCAAACCGTGTTTGCTCCATGTGGTAGAGCCCAGAGGTGACCGTGGTGAACTAGGGTCCTCAGCGTGATTTGTTCAAACCGTGTGTGCTCCATGTGGTAGAGCCCAGAGGTGACCGTGGTGAACTAGGGTGCTCAGCGTGATTTGTTCAAACTGTGTGGGTTCCATGTCTACCTCAATGGAGGAGCCCAGAGGTGACCCACCACATGTGTTTTGAAGGAAAATGGCCACAGAGTGTATATTCTAGAACCACAGTCTTCATTGGTTATTCTTTGAACTAATACAGATGACGAATTACATTTTCAAGGCGGTTTAAGGATTATAACTTCCTAGATCTTGGAAAATTGTCCCATGCATGGCCTGATTTCATAGCGGACGCTACAGGGATATGCATGATCTGTGCCCAGTGGGTCGACGGACTGACACGCTGCTGTGGCATACATTTGTGTGGGGGATTGAGAGGATGAGAGGGAAGTTAGAACATCTGCTGCACTAGAGATGATAATAACAAATACATGTGGGATTTATTCCTACTTGTTTAAACTGCTGCTGATTTTGCAGTTTTGGTAAATACAGTGTAATGGCCTATGCTTTGAGGAAAGCATGATAACTGGTAGTAGAAAAATTCCCATATCTGCCTGCAGTGTGCAGCTACCACTAATACTGTAAGGTGCCTGCTGGTGGTTATGTGCTCCTGGAATCTAGAGGTTTTAGTCTTTCCTTGGCGAAAGAGGAAGAGAGACGCTCCTAGGTGATGGAACAAAGCTTCAGTGGTCAATGCACTCCTTTGTTTCTTTGGGCAGTGACAGAGGTGGGAAAAGAGGAAGTAAAAAGGAAGAAAGACAATCTGCCACCACAACTTAATGCCCATATTGATACTTTCCCTGCTGCCTGCTGTGCTGTCAATGGGGCTATGCAATTGGAAAGAGGCGACTACAGTCGACTCTTTCCATAACCTGACCTGACTGCTAGCAATTGCCAGATCTTCGAATTCCTACACCTTTCTACATCATATTCATATCTAAGTGCCACTGGAAGCTCACCAACAGGCGGCTGGAGCACACTTCTAAATCTCATGCATGACAACGTGCGCTCTACACATAGGCTAAACTGAAACCCCAATCTTCACCAAACATAATGTGGTTAGCTACTTACCTGGCCAACCAGAAAACCACCAGAAGCTAGTCAGGGGCGTGAGGCACCACACCAAGGCTGCAGTACAGTGGAGAGCGATCTAGTTGTTCACAAGAGTGGTCATCGTTGAAGCCTTGCAGCACTGTCCACTGCTTCAGATCTCACTTTGATCTGTAGGATGGAGACTCAAAATAGCGACGAGTCAAAGAGCTCATCAGCCATTCTACAAAACCCGGCAGTCGCGAGTCAGTCTTCACCGCATTCACGTGGATCAGGCTTAGAGGAAATGTTCATTTCACTCCATGCCTGACTGGTCTACAGAACCTTCTCTATCAGCTTTTAACACCTACACACCTTTTTAAACCAACTCATTTCTGCCCTTGTATAGCTCTGCTGCAGCAGCCCTGGGCAGAAGCATCACTGCTACCATCAACCACCTCCCAGGCAACAGTTCAGACAACAAGTCTGTATCCCAATACACCAGGCGATGGCTGCTTCAACTCTGTCTTCTGAGCGAAACTCAAGATATAGATGACCTTTGGAGTGCTGCCACCCTGTGACTTCAACACTCCTTCGTACAGACAGCTTTGCTTGCAGGCTGCCATTCTGTCCTGCTCCCCCGTACAAGAAGTGCTTGACAGCACGTCCCACACTGCTCTGACACAGCTCTTCAATGAACCTGATCTTAACCACCTCCGGAAGTGTATTGCTGCCAAAATATCGTGATTGCCCTTCCGGCAACTCCTGGCTACTCCGCTGTGCAGCCTCCTGGAGAAAGGTAAACGGAGTACCATGCGTTGGCAATAGTAACATCTGTTGTTTATAGTGCTTGATAATGGCAGCAGCGCTATATAAAAATGACTTATTATTATGAACCGTGTCACCAGGCTCCAGCCAACACAATCCTTTCAGGTGCTCGGGTACTTGGCACTCAATCAATCAGTCTTTATTTATTGAGCGCAACTAATTACCCCAGAGGGTATCCAGGCACTAGGGCATGCAGGTCTCAGTCGAAAAGCAAGGGCTTGAGTCCCTTTCTGAATTCCGCTAGAGAGGGTGATGTTCGCAGGTAGAGGGGTAGGTCATTAGAGGACGTGGCAGTGAGGTAGGAGAAGGAACACTGTAGCTTCGGCGAATGCGGGGCGTGTAAGCGAGGGCGGCAGAGCGTAGGTGTCTGGTGGGTTAGTGGAAGTTCAGGCGGTGGTTGATGTATGCTTATCCTTGGTTGTGGAGGGCGTGTCTCAGCATCTTAAACTGGCATCTCGACTGGACGGGGGGGCCAGTGGAGGTTCTTGCGTGGGGTGTGATGTTGGTCCGCTTGTGCAGGTTGAGGATGAGTCTAGCTGCTGAGCTCTGTATAGTCTGGGGTTTCTTGAGGAGTTGGGTGGTGGTTCTGGCGTAGAATGCATTTCTGTAGTCCAGCCGGCTGATGACAAGGGCTTGGGTGATAGTTTCTCTGGTGTTGACGGGGATCCATTTGAAGATTTTTTGGGAGCATGCTGAAGGTGTGGAAGCAGGCGGGGGAGACTGCGTTGATCTGGTGCTTCATGATGATGCCAAGGTTGCGTGCAAGGTCAGTTGGTGTGGGTGTGGGGCTGAGTTCAGCGAACCACCAAATGTCATCCCACAGGGAGGTGTTCCTCCTGAAGATCAGTACTTTGGTCTTGTCAATGTTGAGCTTCAAGCAGCTGGTCCTCATCCAGTCGGTGACACTCGTCATGGCGTTGAGGAAGTTTGTTCTGGTGGTGGAGGGGTTCTCTTTGAGAGAGAGGATGAGCTGGCTGTCATCTGCGTAGGATATGATGTTGAGCACATAGGTTATGACAGACTTGGCCAGGGGTGTCATGTAGGTGATGAATAGGGTGGGGCTGAAAGATGAGCCCTGTGGGACGCCACCGATGATGCTCTTGAGATCTGAGGTGAAGGGTGGTAGGCAGATTCTGTGGGTGCGTCCTGGGAGGAATATATGTATTTGTGAACTTTCTGTATTAAAAAGTTTTAATCATAATATTAAAAAACATTTTCTACATCAGACGCCTCAAAAAAAGGCTGAGGCTGTGATCTCAAGCTTGCTGTGGGGGTCGGCTCCGACCAGCACTTCACCTAAGAGGCCTCCACTATATAGGCCGCCCTGATTAATGCCCGCTCCCTCAGGAAGCACTACTTGGACGTCTTTGATCTCCTTGTGGATAGACCAGTGGACCTTCTGTTCATCATAGAGACATGGCTTGATGCCACATCCGATCCCATTGTCACCTTGGCCACGCCTCAGGGATACAAGTTTGCGAGAGCTGACCGCCCAGAGGGAAGAGGGGGCGGAGTGGCAATTATCTACAGCAACAAGTGGGACTTGCGCATAGGTGATATTACCACCACATGGGGGGGACTGTGAAGCACTTGTTTTTAGTATTCGCTTCTCGGCCCATTTCACCCTGGGGAGTCTCTGATCTACAGACCTCCTGGCTCCGCTGGACCCTTTTTGCAGTCTTTTGGTGATGCTGTTGCCTCTCTGGACCTCAGTTTTTCCAACTACATTGTTTTAGGAGACCTCAACATTCATCTTGACCTGATAGCGGGCAGGGAGTCGTCCGATTTCCTGGTTATTCTTAATCTCGCTCAACTCTCCCAGTGCGTAAACAGTCCCACCCACCAAGCGGGACACATTCTGGATCTCATTTGCATCAATTTTCCCATTGAGGTGGAAGACCCTTGTCCAATCCCCTGGTCCGACCATTTTCTTACTTATTTCTTATTGGCAATAACTAATTCCGAGGCCTCGGCTAAATGCCACCCTAAACCAGCCTTCAGCAAAATGGATCCGCTGGTGTTCAATCCGGCACTGGACGCCTCGAGGCCGACCCACCCGGGTAATCTTGAGGGCGGGCTCGCGGGATTTACAGATTGGGTGTCTAGTGCTGTGGACATGTTAGCACACTGTAACCCTCCTAAGCTCTTCAGGCTGTCTCCCTCTAAACCTTGGTTCACCCCGGAACTTAAACTGCTTAAGCATGATTGTAAAGTTCTGGAGAAGATGTGGCGTCACATTGACTTCTGTACAGCAGCTAAGCTACATCTAAGGCGCAAACAAAAGTCCTAATATGAGGCCATTACCCAGGCTAAAAGGTGCTTCTACTCTGCGCGCATTGATTCTACCAACAATAATGCCAAGGAAATTTTTTCTATCGTCCAGAACTTCATATCACCTATTGCTCAATCTAACGCTTATCCCTCAACTGATTCCTGGTGGATAATCTCTCCTGTTTTTCAGGGATAAGATCTGTACCATACAAGCATCTTTTACCCCCTGTGACAGTGCCTTAGGGGTTGGGTCGGCGACATCCTTTGCCCACCCTACTCATCGCCTTCAGGATTTTAGCCCCGTGGACCTGCCAGAATCTCTCAAACTCTTGAGGGGCCTGAAGTCAGGCTCCCCCGCGGACCCTTGTCCTGCCAGAATGCTGGCGACAGCCGCTGGGACTATAAATGCTGATGTAAACGGTATTATCAATCTGTCCCTGCAGAAAGCTCGCGTCCCGGCTGCCTGGAAACATGCCAAGATTCTCTCACTTTTAAAGAAGCCTTCCTTAGAGCCCCTTAGCTTAGGGAACTACCGCCCTATTTCCCTCTTGCCCAGTTTAGCGAAGGTCTGTGAGAAGGTAGTGACTAAACAACTCACTGAGTTTGTCGAAGGCGCAGGCCTATTGCACCCGGCACAGTCGGGATTTAGGGCTGCTCACAGCACCGAATCTGCCTTGGTCGAGGTCCAGGAAGCCATCTGCGAGTGTGTGGACGCTGGCGGTAGGGCGGCATTGATTTTGCTCGACCTAATGGCGGCGTTTGACACGGTCCCGCATTCACAGCTTCTCACACGACTCACCGAGATGGGGCTGGATCAAGTCCTTCCTGGATGGACGGGTCCAACAGATCTGACTTCCGTCTGACTCTTCTTCTCCCCAGACAGTGACCACAGGGGTCCCCCATGGGTCCTCCCTTAGACCCCTTTTGTTTAACGTTTGTTACTCCACTGATCTACTTGGCGGAAGAACTGGATGCAAAGATTATCGCCTACGCGGATGATACCAAGCTTCTTTTTACTTGGGAGAAGAACACGGATTCAGTCTCCCCTGCAAAGCACTGCCTCTCTTCCATTTTTAAATGGCTGGCCGCCGCGCAGCTTAAATGCAACGAGGAGAAGTCCTTGATCCTTCTCTTCAGGAACTTTCCCCTAAATTTAGGGACTCGCTCTGGCCAATAAGGCCCCCTCTGCCAACTTCTATCGGGAAGGCCGTAAAGAACTTGGGTGTCTGGTTTGAGGAGAACCTTGCATTCACACGCAAGTTAAGAAACTTGCCAGCTCATCTTTTGGCCTTCTTAAAACCCTTAGGAAATGTTTTCCCCTTTTGCCTAGGGTGGCAAAAGAGACAGTCATTCGTGCCCTTGTTCTTTCCGGGTTGGCAGGTGGTCTAGAATGCGGCGGCCAGGCTTCTTCTTGACTTGCGTTTCAGAAGTAGTGTGAGCCATCATCTGCGCTCTCTACACTGGCTGCCCGTGACGGCAAGGGGGAAGTTTAAATCACTAATCATTGCCCATCGTGCACTTTACGGCCAAGGACCTATTTACCCGCAAAAACGTTTTTCCTTCTATGTCCCTGTGAGACAATTGCGATCGTCGTCTCAGCTTCTGGCTTTGGTTCCTCGCTTTAAATGCCAGAGGTTAGGTGGTAGTTTGCTTGTTCAGAAAGCAGCCGTAGCCTGGAACGCCCTTCCTCTTGGGCTTCGGAACATTAAAGATCCACTGATTTTTAGAAAACACCTGAAAACGCATCTCTTTGCCTAGGTTTCTACCCTCTCACCCATCGCTGGTTCGCGCCGGGACACTTAGGAGTATCTGTACACGTTATAAAAATAAGTAACATAACCTTTTGCTCAACCATTATGAAGACCTAGAATACAGGCATTATACTACAGGCTTTTGATTGCTTGTTATACTCAGTGAATGTTGGTGCAAAGGCAGTAAGCAGGGTAGGACAGTGTGTATGCATGTCACGGGAGGGAGAGAGAGGGCTGCTGGTTGCTAATAGCCTTCCAGTCCACGTGCTGTCTGACATTATCAGCTGTTAATTGCCCTTTACGATCATGCCACGATGTCACCTTTGGTTCAGGGTCCATAATTGCAAGATGAACTCTTTAGCTGCTCTTGATGAGGTCAGCAGAGGGTAATAATGCCTAATTAGAGACCAATCAGTAATTCTGTTGCTATTCCGAGCATTCCTGTCAAATGTCTGAAAGCAGAACTCTTTTGGAAAAAATAACTTTAGAACTAGCGTAACATTAACATGGAGTACTGCAGATGAGCCATGTTTAGTGTGAAACTGAGTAAGAATAATAAAATACATTGAATTCTAATACATAAGGTTACATTATAAGGTTACAAATTTTGCCTTCTAATCATCCAGAGACCTTGCTCTACTTCCGTCAAATACATTCCCCTGGAGTACCCAGACACTATCCACCCGGCACTTCCGGGCATCCCACCATGGACCCTGGTACCTTTTTTCTCGTACATTGTAAATATAAAATGTAATTACCTGTCCTTTTATCCCCTATGTATCCAACCCCGCCGCTCCCACTCCAAGTCTTTTGTTTACTACTGCTGATTCCTGTAAAGCGCTCTGATACCCTAACGGGTCAAGTTCACACTCTATAAAAACTCTAAATAAATAAATACATACCAGGGAAGATGCATAGAGAAGAGAGATTTGTGATGCCCCCGCAGTTAAGGGATATATTATCCATCTTGATTATGTCTTTTATTTGGGGGTAGGGGGCACTATTTAAAGCAATATCAAGTCATCTTGCTCTTCTCTTCAGCCAGTGACACTTCCCTTTCTCCCCAGGCTATCCCTGCTCTACTCTAAAACGACTTCTTCTGAGACAACCTGCCTCTCCTGCCACAGTCATTTCCTTCCTTCTGATTGTCTGGGGATGCATCAGTCTAGGTTTTATGTTCATGTACAAACTACAGTTATCTATGTTCAAACAGGGTCAGCCATAAATAGCCATGCTTGTAGGGATGAACGCCCCCGAATCAGCCATGCTTTTATGCTTTTAGGGATGAAACCCTCCATGCAGCCATAGATAGCCATGCTCGAAGGGTTGAAAGCCGTCAATTCATCCATAAATTGCCATGCTTGTAGGGATGAAAGCCCTCAATTCAGCCACGGATAGCCATGTGTGTAGGGATGAAAACCCTCAATTCGGCCATGGATAGCCATGCTTGTAGGGATGAAACTCGCAATTCGGACATGGATAGCCATGCTTGTAGGGATTAAAGCCCTCAATTCGGCCATGGATAACTATGCTTGTAGGGATGAAACCCGCAATTCGGCCATAGACGGACACCATCAGGATGACACAGGATAGAGGGGGCTCTATGACTCTGGTGCTGTTAGACCTATCCGCTGCCTTTGACACAGTATCACATGACATCCTTCTCGGTCGTCTGCAGAATGTGGGGATAGGAGGTTTGGCTCTGTCCTGGCTCGAGAGTTTTCTCTCGGGCCGCTCGCAAAGTGTCAGATTTGGCCCCCATTATTCCATCTCTAGGGAGCTCACAAAGGGGGTCCCACAGGGCTCTTGTCTAAGTCCTACACTTTTTTAACATATATGTGGCCCCCCTGGCTGACATTGTGAGAACATATGGGTTCACTCCAGTGTCGTATACTGACGACACTCAGCTTTTGTTTCCATTCCAGACCCTCACACCTGCAATAAAACAAGCCTTTGCCGAAGGTATGAGAGCGGTGTCTGATTGGATGGCCTCGAATTGCCTACAATGCAATGTGGGCAAAACGGAGGTCATGCTTTTTGGGGAGGCTCCCCTCCTGTGGTCACCTGATTGGTGGCCACTGGATTTGGGACCTGTCCCATGTCCCAAGCAGACAGTAAAGAATGTAGGAGTGCGGCTGGACCAGGCACTGTTGCTAAGAGAGCATGCTAATCAAGTGTCTGGGTCCTGTCTCCGGGTCATTGGACCCCTGAAACGCGTATTTCCGTTTCTCCCAGATAGCTATAGGAAGACTCTTGTCCAGACTCTTGTGATCAGTCAGCTGGATTATTGCAATGTTCTTTTTTATTTCTGCCAATGAAGATCAGCTGAGCAGACTACAAGTAGTACAAAATACTGCGGCAAGACTGATCCTCAATGCCCCGGCTAGAACTCCCTCATGCCCCCTTTTGGAGAGATTACACTGGCTGCCCATCCGTCAACGGGTGAAGTTTAAAATTTGTTGTGTAATTCATAAAAGCCTTTTTGGCTCAGGCCCTAAATATCTGACTGAAAAGTTCAGTGTTTACAAGCCTGGACGCCTTCTGCGCTCCAGCAATCAATTACTGCTACAGATTCCCCATATTAGGAATGCAAGACAAGGCGGCCGAACACTGTCCTACAAGGGCCCCACCCTATGGAATACACTCCCCCTTACGCTGAGGCAAAACATCAACCATCTGGCTTTTAGGAAATCTCTTAAAACACACTTATTCCTGACAGCGTAACTTCCTTTGTTCAGCCCAAGATTGAATTTAGGCATATATGGCAACGCAAGCACGGAGATACCCATTCGGGGGTCGAGTCTGGCGCTATATTAGCACTTAATAAATAAATAAATAAATATCCATGCTTGTAGGGATGAAAACCCTCAATTCGGCCATGGATAGCCATGCTTGCAGGGATGAAACTCGCAATTCGGCCATGGATAGCCATGGCCGTAGTGATGAAAGCCCGCAATTCGGCCATGGATAGCCATGCTTGTAGGGATGAAACTCGCAATTCGGCCATGGATAGCCATGCTTGTAGGGATGAAAGCCCTCAATTCGGCCATGGATAACTATGCTTGTAGGGATAAAACCCTCAATTCGGCCATGGATGGCCATGCTTGTAAGGATGAAAGCCCTCAATTCAGCCATGGATAGCCATGTGTGTAGAGATGAAAGCCTCAATTCGGCCATGGATAGCCATGTGTGTAGAGATGAAAGCCTCAATTTGGCCATGGATAGCCATGTGTGTAGAGATGAAAGCCTCAATTCGGCCATGGATAACTATGCTTGTAGGGATGAAAGCCCTCAATTCGGCCATGGATAGCCATGCTTGTAGGGATGAAAGCCCTCAATTCGCCCATGGATAGCCATGCTTGTAGGGGTGAAACCCGCAATTCGGCCATGGATAGCCATGTGTGTAGGGATGAAAGCCCTCAATTCGGCCATGGATAGCCATGCTTGTAGGGATGAACGCCCTCAATTCAACCATGGATGGCCATGCTTGTAAGGATGAAAGCCTCAATTCAGTCATGGACAGCCATGCTTGTAGGGATGAAAGCTCTCGATTTGGCCATGGATAGCCATGCTTGTAGGGATGAAAGCCTCAATTCAGCTATGGACAGCCAATTCTTGTAGGGAAGAAAGCCCTCAATACAGCCATAAATAGCCATGCTTGTAGGGATGAAAGCCCTCAAGCCCCCACAAGACGGGAAAGTTGTACCGCCCTCTCCCTATTTGACTTTTCTGGTCTGTCTTTTGATTGCTGATGCTCCTAGTGGACTTGACAGGCTGGGAATCCTCCCGAAGTGCTCTTTGTTTTCCTGATGTCTCCAGAAAAAAACAGGTCCTGCTGCGCTGTCTATGAGTTGAACCCAAGGTGCACCCCTCTTATAAACGAGGGTGACTACAGCCCCTTAACACCAGGCTATAGGGAGACTGGTGGCAGCTGGTTCAAGTTTCTCATGATGGGGGAAGAAGTCCATCTGCCCTCCTAAGTAAAATCAATGCAGAAATCCATTTTCTGCGGGCCAAGACCTCTCATCAGCGACGGTACCTGAAATGCGACTGCAAAGAATAGACCTTGCCTGCATCATCAGGCCCGCCTCTTCCTGGAATCCACAAATGATCTGCCTTCATCATCTCCCTACCATACAAGAGCCCATGAAACAAAAAATGAAGATGCACTTGGTTGGGGGAGGAGGACGTTTATAAATGTAAAAATGGCTAACTTTAGTTAGACCTGGGATTCCACTTGGGCCTTCAAAGTCAAAAAAATACTGTGAGCCCCCAGGCCACACATGACATGTCCTTTGTACTTCAAGTAGAAGCTCTGCTGCACCAGACCGGAGGAATATTTGCTATGCACAGACCTCTGCAGGTAGCTGTTTTCCACCTGGCTAGACTAACACCTAGGGCTCTGGAAGAAGCTGTGCAAACTTTAAACCTTCCCTAGGACTGCAGGCTGAAATGCATGGCTGGTGAGGAGAGGAACAGGCCCTTTATCAGGAAGAGGCAAGAGAAAAGCCCGGCCACTGAAACGTCAGTGGAAGTCTTGAAGATGAAATGAGGGCCCATGAGCCATGACATAGGCTCCAACAAATCAGTGATCAAAAGGCTCCAACTTGCCCAAAAATCGGCATATCGCGCTGTGTTCGCACTTCCCAAGCACTGCCACATCTCCGACCTCCTTCACTGGTTACACTGGCTGCCAATGGCACAGAGAATTTACTTTAAAGCTCTCTCTATTATCCATAAGATCTTTTTGGGCCTTTGCCATGGGATTTTGTGCGCTATGTG
The DNA here is from genome assembly GCF_964261635.1 of Lissotriton helveticus. NCBI lineage: Eukaryota > Metazoa > Chordata > Amphibia > Caudata > Salamandridae > Lissotriton > Lissotriton helveticus. Next base: position 67,098,757 of record NC_136069.1, read on the forward strand.
CTCTCCTTATGTACCCACCCGCACCTTGCGCTCAGCGGATCTGCATCTGGCCCGATTGCCTCGGGTACACAGAGCGATAGCAGGTGGCCACTCGTTCAAGGCACTGGCGCCTGCCCTTTGGATCTCTCTACCTCTTTCTATCCGTAGCATCTCTGATCACTGGATATTTAGGACTGTGAAGACTTGGCTATTCTCCAATCACTAAGCTGCCTCTGCCTCCCACTATATTTGACAGTTAGGGCTGGGACGCCCCGTTGCTGTGGCGGCCATGCGCTTTATAAATATTTCAACATAACATAACATGTAGGCACTCTCGGCCTAGGCTGAGGGTACGTTTTGGGTGTACCAGCATGTAAGCTGGATACAGCAGAGGAGCACAAAATTTAGAGGCTTATATTGGAGGCTGGGTGTGGTGACTTAGTGGACTAATGCCCCCACTGTAGGGGCCTGAGCTCGGCCTCGTGGTTGCCAGTTCAAACCCCGGTGGGTCTTTTATCCTTCTGAGGTTGATAAAATGAGTACCACTGGGTAACAATAAACATCAGTGGCGGGGCGAGGGCACTCGTTAGTTTTTTTTCCTTATGAGCTTCTTAGTTTCTCCACTCTGGCGCGTCTACTGTTGCTCCGTAATTAGGAGTTTTCTGCAATCTTTTACAAACGTTGGCTACAAGTTCAAAAGCTCTGTGGACAGGACTGAATGCCAGAGTGCTTTAAACAAGCAATAAAAAGAAACTCCAATGCTAAAAGGAGGTGCTAGTCTATCTGTAATTGAAAATCACAAGCCAGAGAGGTGCTGTGAGGCCTAGTAACAAACGCCCTATACACTTCTGGTCTCTGAGACTTAAAGACCACAATAGGATCATAAAACACAGGCAATGAAATCTGATGAGGTCACGGAATGTTAATGTGAAAGAATCCCAGTGGGCGGCCCTCAATTGTGACTTTATTTCATTTTCCAAGTTTCATTTGCTGAGGCTCTGGGGAAGCTTCGAAAGCGCACTGAAAACCCTTCATACTGAAAATGGCACGTGACATCCGCCTGTGTCCTAGCCTAGGAGTCCACACAGTTAAAGAGGCCGACGCTAAGGAGTCACGGGAGAGTCATGAATGACTTCACACCCAGGAAGAAAGCAGTTTCAAATTCACGTTAAGAGGTAAATCTATCTGAAATAGCTGTCAGAGGTCCACCAGTAATGGACCTTCACCTATTGGAAACCGGCTAGACTCCTTGCTACCCCGCGGTACCTCATGGAATGACCCATTCATGGCAGAGGGAACCTTCTCATCCTCGGTAGCCAGTGTGCCCCACTCAAAAGAGGCTCGGGGTTGCCACTTTTCGCAGAAAAAAATACAGGTCATTTATTACGATTTTTTACGTTTTCCTATTCTGATAGGGATAAGACCTGTCAGGCGAAAATAATTTGTATACAATTCACAGCATTCTTTTATAAGCTGGAAATTGCCCTTCTGTTTGCTTTAATAATAATTAAAAATAATTTAGACAATTCTCAAAAACTTTTTTACGTGATTTCTTCATGAGTTTGCTGTTTTAGGTTTCTGTTTAAAAGGGAAAACATGGGGGCATTTCATTTCTTTTTCCATGTATTTACTGAAAATACATGCCAGGCTGGGCATACCGGTGAGGGGGCAACCCTGTGGGACCTCTGTGACCGAACCTGCATCGCAAGGGAAAGGTTGCACACGCAACCCTCATACACACATTGACGGGTACAAACAGGCTAATACATGCCTGCCAAGTATCACGCATCAGGTGTGACAGTAACGCATTTCAGTGTGGTGTTCCGCATCACCGCACTGAAATGCATTGTCACGCTTATTTTAATACCATTGTCCCGTCAAGTGCTGTACCAGGCTGCTAGTGCGCGCAGGTTCCTGTGACACCTGTGTGTCGGTTCTGCTGCTCCCCGGTCTTAACAGTCAGCAGCAGGCTCAGTAAAGAGTTAATCGTCTTTCACTGCTGGTTGCTACAATGTTACATCTTGCTGCCTGCATTGAAATCCCGCCCGCCTCTATCTCTCTCCGGAACTCAAGGGAGACCTCCCAGAGTCCGGTGAACATGTGGCAAGCAGGGGCCGCCCCTCGCTGTTGCCCAGTACAGCGCGGTGAACCTTACGTTTCGGAGGATTATTGCTTCAAGTCTTGCAGCTCTCCCTGGGGCCCAGCTGCAGCCGCTAGTCACAGGGGTTATACAGGGGAAGGCAGTGCATTCAATATTAGTACAGTTCCCCCTGGGGCCGAAATCAGCGGCTGCAGTCAGCAGCTCAGTCCATGGCAGTCATGTGACAGGCCCCCCCGACCACGGATGCAGGTTTGCCGCCTTCCTCGCGGGCCCATCTCCCTCATGACGGGCCCGCAGTGCACAGCAGGCTCGTGAGGCTGTGGTTAAGGAGAGGGCTCCCAGGCAGCCGTAGGGCCGGGCCCTGGAAAACACTGTTAACCCCACTCGATCTCCGCATCACAAATCTGCCCGTGTTTGGGCCCTAGGCGCAGTTTGCGGCGGGTGTCGGCTAATGGGCTGGCGGGAGCAGCCACTTGATTTTGGTCACCCATCCTTAGTGCGGGAAAGACTGAGGTTGATTCTGGATGCCTCTCCCAAACCGGGCAGCTCGTGCTCGGTGCATTGAGGCGCCTGGTTGGGCCACCAGAGAGTTTAGACCGGGAGCGGAGGTCCGTCTGGAGGGTCCCAATGCCTTTGAGAAGCTCCTGTTGATGGACTGCACCCGTCCAACCTACAAAATGTAGTAAGTGTGCCTAAGCGCTTTACTGGTCATGCGCAAGTATTAACGGTTGAAAGCTTCCTCTTTATTCAGATATGTTGCCTCATTGCACATGGCCTCTGACTCCACAACACGCGCGCCCTCAGTTAGCAAGCTACTTCAGCATTCAGCAGAGAGGTGCGAGTCACAGTGTTTTTTTTGTTTGTCGTTTCGGTTTGCAATGATCGTTTGTTGTGCCTGCTTGAAGGACCAGCTTTGTTTTTAAAGTTAAGTGGTATCCAGAAATGCTGTGCTGCCTCCAATAACATACACTTACTTCGTCGAAAGTCTGTTGTGGCAGAAACCGGGCACGAGAGACTGCACTATGTTCATTATCCGGTATGAATGTTTCACCAAGGCCTAGACATTTCTTTCTGTTCTAATGTTTGTTGTTATTAATCGTACCAAAAAAAAAAAAAAAGACTAAGTCTCAAGACACAGTGAATAAGTACAAAACACTTTACCCCCACCCATTACAAGGGCACTAGTGCCCTTATAATCATAGTGCTTTGCGGATGTTTTAAGGTCTTCGTACGAGTTTTTTGTTGCTCAAATTGGTGTAATTTCCGACATTTACATTTGCCCCTCGTCTTCATTACTTGATATTGCTCGTAAGAAAGTGTCACTCATAGTCGTTAAATGTCACTCATAATTACACTGAAATTATGAAAATGTCACACTTAGCAATTTGAAACCTTGGCAGCTATGTTAATATATCACAAACACATACATACACACGCAAATGTGTAGACATATAAACACGCTCATACGAATGCACACAAACACACAGACATTCACACACAAACCCAAAGCTACGCACAAACAGTTGTGTTCAAAATGCACAGGCGCACAAATACACAGACACACATACAGCAGCTGATCCACGTTGATGCTAAGAGCGCCAAAGTAATTATTTCCGCAATAACAAGTTTTGTAAAACTGAGATGTCAAACTACTTGAAATCCGAATAAGCACTGAGCGGCCTGGAACGCACGCGGTCGTCTGTGTGGTTCACACAGGTCCTTCAGTGTGAAGAATGGGCCGGCTGCCCAGCGAGGCGCACGTGCACACACGTGCTTGGAACCAAGCACCCACGCATCGACTGATTGACGCGCATGCGCAAAGGCAGGCCGGCACGCGCCCAGTGTGTTTCTCACACACACACGCACATGTAGCAATATAAAGCAAACTTGCCACCAAGTGTCTGTTGGCAGCTTGCCGGGGGCGGGCACAGCTTCGCGCGTGATTTATAACAGACATGCCCACGCTCGTGCTGAGCTGGATCGAAGCTCTGGGCATAAGCAGATGCTCTGTGGACTGGAAGGGGCGCGCAGTGACGGCAGATCGATGGCTGGCATCAATCTCCGCGCCCATGGCCTGCTGTGACCCCCTCGGGAAGCGAGGAAGACAGGCGCAGCTTACAGAGTCTCCCGTTTCATCATGGCGGCGGCGAGTACCAGCCAATGGGGTGAACAGACGGAGATCACGTGACACCACACCATGGCCTTGGCAAGTGATCCTCGGGGCCTGCACTTTCACGATTATAATGGCATAGACTACTTCACTGGAGGCAGCCATGAGTCAACTGACCAGTGGCCTTTCCTGTTTTTCCTAATTCAGCCTGTTCCGGAAAGTGAGCTTGGTTTCTATTCAATCATTTCCCAGACCATGCAGCTGATAAGCCTATAATTGCCAGGCTTCTGTCTTCCTTCATCTGCAATGAGGTTATATGCTTTAGCAATGGACAGCTGCCGTTGTAGCCAGTGTTCTCCAGTAAGTGACCACATCAGGAAGGAGGGAGGAGCAAGATCCGCTATTGAAGGAGCAGAATCCACAGTGCATCTTTCAATGTTCATTCACGTAGCAATGTGCACGAGCCCCGAGGCCTGCCTGTTCAACAGACTTGTGCACCCTCTGCAGTGATCTGTGTTGAATCCCAATGCCAAAGATTTGGCTCCGTGGGAGCTCTCAGACTTTCATCTTGTTAAGGGCGATATGACGACTTCCACTGAGTTGGGGTGCAGTAAACATGTCAATCCCATCAAAAGATGCCAAAATATTGCTTGCTGAATGAATGTAAGTCATTATTCAGTGGCCACGTAACCCTATTTTTCACACACCTTCTGACATGAACAAGCGCAGCAATTTTCGTTCTGTTTCCGACCTCTTTTCCCTTGTAAAAGTCATCGAAAGATGTGGTGAGTCAATCTAGCCAAAATATCCAAGACACCAACCTCCTAGATGAATACCAATCGGGATTCAATAAAGGCTGCAGCACTGAAACAGCACTGTTCCAGGTAGTTTGTGATGCACTTTGAGTATTGGATTTCCAGCCTCCTGATTCTATGGCAGGACAGGAGGCTCAGATTATGCTTTCTCATATTTCTTTACTACCAACAGCAGCCAATAGGAACATAGTAAAGAAAAAACAAACTACAACTCCCTTGAGCCCTTAGGCAACCATAGAGTCTATAAACTATATAAACCACCATAGAGGACAACACTTCCGGGTCCCTTACATTATCGAGCCCTGCAGCGTCTCAAGATCAGACATTTGCAGAAGGGTCTTCGTTATTCCGATCTTGTTCCTCTGTCACAGGACGCGAAGTCGGAGATGATGTGGTGGCTCCATCACATGGAAGCCTGGAACGGGAAAGCCCTGTTCGGCTCAACTGCGGACTTGGTGTTGGAATCGGATGCGAGTCTCTGGGGCTGGGGAGCCCGTTGCGAGGACTTGACGACGGGCGGCCGTTGGTCTCCAGACGAGTTAACCCTTCACATCAATTGCCTGGAACTTCTGGCAGGATCGTTTGCGATCCGCAGCCTTGCTCCACAGGCCACCAGCTGTTGCATTTTGCTCCGCATGGACAACATCTCAGCGGTGAGGTATGTGAACAAACTGGGGGGGACTCGATCGCGGATGTTAGCAGAGATCGCGAAGGATTTCTGGCATTTCTGCCTTCAGCGGGAGATCACTCTTATTGCGGAATATCTCCCAGGTCGCCAGAATCAGGTGGCCGACTGGAACTCTCGCCATCTGCTGGACTTCAGCGACTGGCGCCTTCACCCTCGGGTCTTTCGAGCCCTGTCTCGCCTTTGGGGTCGACCTTGGATCGATCTCTTCGCCTCTCGCCTCAATGCTCAACTGCCCAAGTTTTACAGCTGGCGTCCGGATCCGGAGGCTCTTGCCACGGATGCCTTTCTCCAGACTTGGCCTCCTCAGCTTTGCTATGCTTTTCCCCCGTTCGCAATGATTCCGCGAGTCTTGGCCAGAACGAAACAGTTTCTATCGGAGATCATTCTGATATCTCCTCTTTGGAGAGCTCAAGCGTGGTTTCCGGACCTTCTGGAAAGGAGTTGCTCGACTCCATTCCTGCTTCCAACGAAGTGGAACTTGCTGTTGGATCCTCTGCTCCATCCACATCCTCTAATTCTGTCGGGCCAGCTCCGTCTGGTGGCGTGGCGTCTTTCGGGGAACGCTGGAAAGTCCCTGGCTTATCGGGAGACGCTGAGAGATTTATCAATGAAGCTTGGGCCCCCAACACGCGCAAGCGTTATGCGTCGGCTTGGCGTCGGTGGTGTGATTGGTGTTCTGAACGAAATCTGGATCCCGCTTCAGCAGATGTCTCTCTAGTTGTTAATTTTCTTGCTTCCATCGCTTCTTCTGGTTCTGCTTACAGGACTGTCAATTCTTTTCGCTCCGCTCTTTCTGCGGGCCATGACCTTGTCGACGGGAAGCCTATTGGTGAACATCATCTAATTTCTACATTGCTTCGTGGTGTTCGGATGGCTAAGCCGCCATGTCCAAAATATGTAGCTCTCTGGGATGTCTCCGTTGTGTTGCGTTTTCTGGAGGCCTGGCCTCCCAACGCTTCTCTGTCTCGTAAACAATTATCTGCGAAATTGACAATGCTTTTATGCTTGATATCTTGTAAACGTGTATCGGATGTCCGCGCATTGGACCTCGCGGGTCGTTCTTTTTCCCCGGAAGGGGTTACTTTTACGGTTTCCAGACGTACAAAGACTAATCTGTCTACTGTCACTTATCCGGCTTTTCCGCACAACCCACAGTTGTGTGTGGTCCGCTGCGTAAAGGATTATGAGGTGAGTACTGCTCCTTTTCGTCAAGATTTATCTGGACAGTTGTTGATTGCTTTGCAAAAGCCTTTCAAACCTGTGGCGCCAGCTACTCTGGCTCGTTGGGTACGCTGGCTGATGTCAGAGGCTGGAATTGATGTCTCCATTTTTGGAGCTCATTCCGCGAGGGGTGCCATGGCCTCTAAAGCTTTTCATGTTGGTGTGACTTTGCAAGATATTGTGAAGACGGCTGATTGGTCTTCTGATACTGTGTTTAAGACGTATTATTTCAAACCCATTGTGGATATTGCCTCTGTTGTGGTGGACACGCTTTGAACAAGCATAATCTGAGCCTCCTGTCCTGCCATAGAATTAAAAATTTGCAAACATTCGTGACAAGAATTTTCAATTCTATTAAGGACACGGAGGCGAGGATTATCCCACCCATTTGTATTCTACTGCATTGTTTATGTTGCCTTTTGCTTTGCTATGATCTGCAATGTTTCTTGCATAGATTTTTTCCCCCACCCTATGTGATGCTACCTTTACAATGTTTTGGGGTTGTGTATTACGGCTCTGTTTTTCTTTCAGGTTCGGACCAGAAGTAATCCTTCATCATGGTCTCTCCTGCACTGTTTCTTCCGCTCCCTTGGATGCTGGATCTGCTGTATTTCCTGCGACTTCTTCGCTTGGATAGTTCCTGTTTTCCGGTTGACTTCCTTGGTGATTTCCTTCGGACCTTTTTCCTTCAGGATGGTCGGCGGTACTTTTTTCTTCAATGACTTTGACTGTTCATGATTTCCTGGACAAAGAAAGAGGAAGTGTTGTCCTCTATGGTGGTTTATATAGTTTATAGACTCTATGGTTGCCTAAGGGCTCATGGGAGTTGTAGTTTGTTTTTTCTTTACTATGTTCCTATTGGCTGCTGTTGGTAGTAAAGAAATATGAGAAAGCATAATCCTCGCCTCCGTGTCCTTAATAGAATTGAAAATTCTTGTCACGAATGTTTGCAAATTTTTAATTATCGACCTATAGTCCTTCGATCCAGTAAATAACTGTATGCGTCTTGAAACGCTCAAAAAACAGATGGGCATTGATGGTGCGGTCCTCAAGCGGTTTGAATCAGACCTCATGCATGCTTTTCAAAACCAGAGCGCAAGGCCTCTGCAGGGATCTTTTCTAGCCCTGATGTTATTCAAACTTTACATCAAACCCCTTGGAGTCTAAGAATTTCAGGGATCTTTTATGAGCAGTATGCTGATGATACCCAACTGAACTGAATGGTCTCCTCTCCAAATGGCATCTCACCCTTTGCAAACACTAAACACAGTTCAAGGTTGGTCCATTCAAAACAGACCCCATCCAAAACTGAATTTCTCTTCGTTTCCTCATGGAATCACCATTACCATGAGCCGGGCGGACCGCAGACGAAGGACACTCGGACTCACAGCTGAAGAATTCATTGCTTTGGAATCATAGCCAGTACCCTACTACTTCTACATTGGATGAGGACGGATTTCTCCAACTTAACTGGAGAATCCTTATTCACAACCCAGGATTAGCGGTCTGTATCCTTGACATCACACCTGAACTCAGGTTGCCCCTTCCGTCCTGAGGAAGACCCTCAGGCCACGGCCCACAATTACCCCTTGAGCCCCAAGAATGGTCGAAATGTCGATGCCCACATTTATTCCACCTGGGCCACGAATCCCTGATTATAACGTGCCACACAAGATTTGTATCGTGTATTCTACAATCAACTATAACGTTTGCATTTGTACTATGAAAAAGGGGCCTGGCATAAAAAAGACTGAGAAGTTTGGATCAGTCTAATGTATGAATTCTTGTAACCTTTTCTTGTATCACTTTGTTTGATTTCTACTCACCCTCCCACACTAGAGCACTTCCTCTCCATGCACGTACTTTTGGAGCAACCTCCCCATCCCCCTTCACCTCCTTTTCGTTTGAAATTGTCCAATTGTAGTAAGGAAAACTCGGTTGCGCTCATTGTGATGAAATAAAATCTATTGTAATTCAAGTAATTCGTGGTTGTTGCATTTTGACACACTCATTTGGAACAGGTTACAGGCTCAGTAGTAGTATGTTGAATAATTGATTGTAGGCTGTGATTTGCTTCACCTACTAAGTGAAGTCTAGGACCATTGTTTTTCGTACCACGGTGCCCTCCGAGCAGGTAGTTCCTAATGTAGTCCACATGGTTGTAGTAGCTGACATATAATGAGTCAATATCCAGAAGCTCTGGTTCCATTTGAATGATGGGGTGTCTCAGGTTCCTTAAGGGTAGCTGTGAGTCCATCCATGCCTGCCGATCGCTTGCTCAGTAATGACCTGGAGCACGCCATCTGGAAAGAGGTAGAGCTCCGGTCTCAACTGGAGATGCTGTATTTGCCTGATTGGGAATGACTTTCCACATGGTTCATGGCCACCCAAAAGGGTAGTCAGGAAGACCTAGAGCCTGGTGGAATGACCCAGGTAACTGCCAATTAGAGGAAGGGAAACCTGCGCCTGAAAATCCCACAGTCTAGAAGGAGGAGGAGCCTGAGGGTGAAGCACCAGAACCTACAGGGGAGGATATTACACCTTGGGAACCTTCCTGAATTGACCAATTGGCAGGAGGAAGGAGGTCCTACCAGGGAGGACTTCTGCAGAGCACAGAAGGAGTGCCATACTCTGGGGGGCCTATGGTGGCAGGCTCAGGCCCTGGCACTTGGTGATGCCTCCCTCTGGTGATCAACTGATTTACTGGGAGAATGGTCTCCAATAGTAAGCCTAAGGTTCCTGATCCTGGTGCAACCCATGTGTTGTTGTTCCCCTTGTGCTACAGGGCCTTCCTACCGCAGCTGGCTGGCGGGTCATCTGGTGCAAGATAAGACCTTTGCAGGCTTGTCACTAACTTGTATTGGACCAGGGTGAAGATGGCCTCACATGCGGTCTGCAAATCATGTTCCACCTGCCAGGCCTGCGGGAAGTCAGAAGGGAAGTACAAGGTTCCCCTGGGTCCCTTCCCAGTCCATGGCACTCACTTTGAGAGGGGGGAACCAACACTACTGGGCCTCTGGACAACAAGACAGCCCTGGGTAACAGGTTCATCCTGGATTTGGGGGACCATGCTACCCGTTACCCAGACACTGTTCCCTGAGGACAGTGACTGCAATCACGGTGACCAGGACACTGATGGAGATATTTACCGTTTGGGGTTCCCCAAGGATGTAGTGTCCAACCCTGGTGCCAACTTCATGTCAGAGAACATGAAGTCCATGTGGGACGAGTGGGGGGTAACATACATGTTCTCCACACCCTATCATCCTCAAACCAATGGGCTTGTTGAGAGTTTCAACACAACCATTAAAGGCATTGTCATGGGCCTGTCAGAGCCCTTGAGGCGGAAGTGGGATGTCATCTTGACATGTCAAAAGGGATGCCCACAGCCTCCACTTGGAATATTGTGTGGAGTTCAAATAAGTCATCTCTGCCTATTCAGGTAAGCCTATTGTTTACTCAAGGGATCCATTTCATACCCATTCCAGGCAAATCACTGGCAGAGGCTGGTGTTAATAAGCATTCTGACAGTTTAGACAGGTGAAATGTGATTTTCGGAGCATCGCTGCCTAGGTCAATGTCTCACATCAGCCTGCAGAACGCCAATGGCATATGCGAGTAGTCACCACTTGCTAGAAATGGGGTTTCTGGTTGGCTAGGGTATGCATCTAAGGTAGGCAGAACCCACCACTCTAGTCAGGGCAAGGGAGTTACACACTGAAGATAACCCCTGCTCACCTCCTTGGTAGACTGGCAGAGAAGTCAGGCTTATCTCAGAGGCAATGTGTAAAGCGTTGGCGCAACATGCTCACACAGCAGTGGCACACTAGGCATACCACGCAAGAAACTCCATACAAGGTTATGTAAAAATAGCCTTTGTATTATCCATAAAAACACATTAGAGCATAATCACATACTTTACTGTGTCACTAGGCACTTGTCAGGACTTTACAGGGATTACATAAATCACTAGGCCAATCGGGCCACTGTCATAATCACATAAATCACAGTTTCACTTGTGAAACAAATCATCCATAGTGCACCACAGTAATTCCTAGCAGGGTGCACAAATTATTGTTGACTCACCTCTGGTAAAAGAACACCCATATACATTTACATCAGGAAAAAATCGGTAAGGTAAGACACATGAGTCACCAGCAGGCCCTTCGATATGAAGATCACCAGAGAGTAATCTGGGCCCACCTTTTAGTCCACCTACACCTATGTCAAGGTGCCACTAGGTACGTACCCCAAAAACAATTGGGCTTTAACTCTTGCACTTCTGTGCTTAGACCATGCCATCTAGTAGTTAGGTAAAGCCTTTTCTTCAAGGGCCCGCCCTGGGCTTTCTCCGTAATGCCCCTCTCAGAAGCCAGGGCTCCCCAAATACTCGTGTCCCTTCAGCAGCTGCCCATGATCGGACAGTGCCGCTGTGGACACTGACCCCAGGCTCCCAAAAGAGACTGGAGCAACAAAAGCAACTCAGGCCCAATGTTGGGCATGCAGGTGCTACTCCTCCCACCACTCCAAATGCAGACCAGGCCTATTCAGCCTCGGGCTGAGTCACCCAGGCAGGGCAGGACACACCTCAACCCCCCAGGGATTGGCTGGAGGGAATGCACATCCCCTCTCCCCCATCAGTCAGAACCAGGCGGTCAATACACATCAGGCAGGCACAAAGACACATCGCACACAGAAATGCCTACTTCTAAAAGGGGCATTTTTAAAATAGTAATAATAAATCGTCTTTCACCAATAAGCAGCATTTATCGCGACTATTTCAAATAATACCAAACTTGATCACGCTACCCCTCTCATGTCAGGATATACCAATGAAGCACATATCAGGGAATCTCCAATGCATACCTATGAGAGCATAGCCTTACAGCAGTGAGAAACCAAATAGTCTGTTTGTCACTACCAGGACATGCTACACAGTTAAGGCACATGTCCTACCTTTTACCTACACCACACCCTGCCCATAGGGCTATCTAGGGCCTTCCTTAGAGATGACTGATATTTAGTAAAAGGGGAGTTCCAGACGTGCCAACAACTTTATGTGCCACGTTGCAGCAGCAGTAAACTGCGCATACAGGCCCTTGCAGTGGCAGTGGCCTGAGACAGGTTTGAAAGGCTACTTTGGTGGGTGGCGCAAGCAGCGCTGCAAGCCCACCAGTAGCATTTAATTTACTGGCTCTGGAAATATGGGATACCACTATACAAGGGACTGATAGCTTTTAATATGCCAAACAGGTGTAGACCAGTCTTACCAAGTTTACCATAGGGAGCACATGCACTTTAGCACTGATCAGCAGTGATAAAGTGCCCAGAGTCCTAAAATCCACCAACAACAGGTAAAAAAAAAGGCAGAAGGAGGTCAAAACGTTCTGGGATGACCCTGCAAAAAGGGCCAAGTTCAATAACACTTTTAAAGTTCCAAACTGGCTTAAAAAAGGTAGCCTGACACCAATAATGAATTATGTGACTGAGTCAGTGGCAAAGTACTACTGAATCCAGAGACACTTTGAATAAAAGTCTATCAACCTGAAGAAATAGATAATGTGTCAAGCGGGCTACTTAAACTGACTTAATCACATAGAAATGTTGAACCCAGTACCCTTCATCCACACCATGCAAAAGTTGTTAAGAAATAAGGAAAACACTTTTAAAAATCATTATACAGAATCACTGTTTCCCTGTGGTTGGAAGACAGTGACATTTTGGGATAAGTAGAGAGGACATGATAATCGGATGCTACTGCATTGAAGATAACGATGGACACCAACAAATACCAATTTACTGGCTGGCATTAACTTCATGTCAAGGAATGGTAGACTGTGCATATCTCTGTCATTCAGTAGAGGGGTGCAAGTTATATATATTTAACCCTGCTCGACCAAATTGAAAACAGAAATTCCAGGCATTGCTTCATTCTGAAAACTTTGAATGACAGAAATCTATCATTCCGGACTGCAGGACGTCAAAAGCCACATTGGGCTAAATCGCTTTTGAACATATGTCCAAGTGAATCTTACGCAAAAGAAATATAGGCTGTGTTTTTTCGATCTTTTCATTGACATATCATCGCAAGTATTAACTGAAACTCATTCGGCGGAGTTTGACTCAATATTTCCAAAACTGCCATAACAATCAATGCACTTTGAAGCTGAATTTGCTTCTCGTTAAGGAGAGCTCTCTGAGTGAATACATCCAATGGCATATGTACAGGAAAAAAGTCGACCTTTCACTCTCAGTTATCAGTTATCACTTAAAGTGCCATCGTTCATCTTACAAAGCACGAAAAATATATACAAAAAGTAATATGCTTTTCTGTTATATCTCAGTCAGCCCGTGACAACATACTTTTTTCTTTCTGCCAGAGTAACAACATTTATAAACACTAACTCTCAAGAAATTAGATTACTCTCAATATTCTCCAGTATTTACAATAATACTCAGTACATATACAACAGTTCCATAGCGTTCTTAACTAAACTTTACCACCATAACCTGCACGCAGTAAAAGATACTAAACTATTTCTTATGTAACATTGATCGTGCTACTCTTCCAGCCTCAAAACCCTTACTGCCCGGGTCTGCAAAAAGTGACCTATTGATAAAATCATCTCTGGTCAGTCTACCCTGTGATGTTGATTGTTACGTTTCTATGATCCTTTGCAAAACCCACTAGACCATCAATCTAATTACTTCTTTCACATTTATTGAATCTAGCTCAGTTTTAGGACCATTGGTGTATTCAGCCTCTTGAGCACTCGTTGTCGCAATATCCATTAGTAAAATATGAAGAGATTCCCCTATGGCCTTATACTTTCATATGTGACATAGTTCAGATTATACTTTTATATTAATGAAATCCCATTGGACACACAAATTACATAAAACCTATTTTTCGTTAATTTCTTTTTCACATACAAAAACAATCACTCTCTATTCATACATACTTGATACTGTTACCCACACAACACACAATTCAACCAGACATAATCTGTGTTTGAGGTAGTCCAGATGGCTTAGAGGACTGAGTACTCAGTCCTCTAAGCCATCTGGACTACCTCAAAGTGATTGTTTTTGTATGTGTGGATTACAGGGTTTTTCTTTAAATATTGTCTAAACCTTTTTTGATATTTGTATTTTGTATAGTTTTTATTAAATGTATATAATGAAAATGCTTGACAAAAAAGTAAAAAAGTAAAAAATGAAAACAACTCATGTGTAAAGAAGTAAATGAATAAAAGAAATTAACGAAAAATAGGTTTTATGTAATTTGTGTGTCCAATGGGATTTCATTAATATAAAAGTATAATCTGAACTATGTCACATATGAAAGTATAAGGTCATAGGGGAATCTCTTCATATTTTGTTTATATTGTCCTCTCTTTTCCCTGGCCCAAAGTAAGCCTTAGAGGGGGTCCCATTTTTTTGCTGTTGCAATATCCATTAGTATTCATAAACAGAATGATTGTGACAAATTTTCTAATCAAGATACCGTGCATTTTATGATGTTTTGTGGGTTTTATGCTACCGCAAGGAAAAAATATTTGACACCTGTCTTGAGAGAGGCTAGCTTTATTCAAGTCAGGCCCGCACTAATTTATCTCCAGATGCTGGGCAACACTAATATTATCTTTAGTGTTGCAAGTTTCTTAGCGGCAGCATTTAGAAATAGGAACAAACGAGTTTCACTTAATATTTTATCTTAATCATGGTATTGTTTTTATTGATTTTAACTTATGTACATATGATGTTTAAAGGCTAACTAGGGCTCAGCACTGTTCTTGTACATTAATGAATTGTTGATTTTTAACCTGTTTGCAATTTTATTTGCCTTTTATGATTTTTTTAAAATCGAATAAAGTGTATTTTGACTGACTTGACTGACATAAACAGATCTTCTCATACTCTTAATCCTTTGGTAGTTACAGCACCCAATTCGCATCTTGCGGTTAACATTTGTTAGTTAAATAATCTATTCCTTCGATTCACACTAACATCATTTGGGAATACTGGAAACTAATAAAGTTGGATAGTGAAAAGCCACTGCAATGTAAATAATATCTGATTCGCAGTGTTGTCTTTACTTTTCCATGTAGATGTGTCATTTAATTTATACATTCAGAGAGCAAGCCAGGAGAAGTGAATTAGGCTACAGAATCCATCAATACTTGAGTTTCACTTTAAAATGTTGAGTATAAGTATATAGATAGAAGACTCAATTGTACTTGTGAAAACTGAATATATGATATTAATAAACGAATATTGGCCTGGGTGGACTAGGTGGGAATGTGCACAGTCAAGAACGTATGATCATTCGCAAAAGACACCGCCTAAACAGATCATCGTTAAGAGTACATTTTTTCATTTTAAGTTAACAATACTCAAATTACGGCCCATACTTTGCATCTTTTTTTTAATCAAAATGGCATAATGTGCAAGTATAAATGTTTTATCTTTAAAAACAAAACCACAAACACTGAGATCTACAGGAAATGAAGCTGTAGAATATTGAGAATAGATGTCGAAATTTTCTAACTTTTTAATGAACCGGCTACGGATCAACAATTGCGTAAATTCAATTATCTATTTTTTTTAAAAAAATAAGTCAAAAAGTGCATGCCCCCTCACTGCCACAAAATCTTAAAGCACAATTGTTTTTACATGGATTAAGAACGTCCTTAAAGCCAACTCTTTGGCCCTCATTATGAGTTAAGGGGTAAATATTGATCCCTCTGCAAATGTTTGTTTGCACATGGATCAGAATTGCAGGTTGCGTGATAGTTACCAACCCCCGCAGATTTCCCCTGTTAAATTTCAGCAGGTCAAACCTGACAAAATTTAAAACTCGGAATAGGAGGGATTTACCACGTGTAGTAAATACCTCACCTTGGTTTAATGGTATTTACCCGCACCCTATTCAAACAAGCTCATAATGAGGGTATTTGCAGACAGAAACAAAAATGTTGTTGACAAATGCTTCAACGTTTTCAAAACATGTTCTCTGTTGTTGTGTTGTTGATAACAGAAGATATTTATAATCAAACTATAGAACTGAATCTTTGAAAATCGAGCTACAACAGATTTTGACCAAATGGGAATTATCAATACACTAAAAGACATGATCACATAACTTATCCAATGTAAAGAGAAAATTCAAGCACAGAAAGTCCATATGTATAAGTGAGACATTATTAGCTATAAAAAAATTGTCTATACTGGTGTGACAAATTCAGAGTACTATAGACCCAGAGAAATAATATATTCTCATCATATGGAGAGTGAGTTTTGAAGCATAAGATATTGGAACCAAATCAGCTAATAGAGCAGAGAGTTCCAAAATGAAAGACGGCTCCCCTACTTCACACCACATGACTTTTTTAGAGGTCGAGCCAAGCAACAAAACAAAGTCAGGAGAGATAAAAGGATTACATACCATACAGGTGAAAACTTTTAGGACCCGATTATCATGACGGTGAGCCCACCATTGCAAACAAGTTGTGTGGCCACGGATCTGATCACAGAAGCCGTCGGTCCATCGGAGGCAGAGTAATGCCTACAGTCCTTTCCACCGGCCCTTTCATGGTGGTGAACCCCGTTGTGGGACCCCCTTCACCTTTGGCCCTCTGCATGGTGCCTGCCATGTAGTGCAGGGCTATGTGCAGTGTCCCTATTTTGCATTGCGATGGGTGCTGCAGCCAGCAGCACCTGCCGTAGACAACACAGGAAGGTGATGCCGGAAGGAGTCACTTCCATGTTTCTAGACACATCAAATGTAATTCTTGAGCAACTTCTTACCCGGATTTTTTGGCGGTACCAAAGCTGTGTATAGTCAGATGTATCAAGGCATCGGAGAGTATGACAGCAGAGCTTCTGCCCCACGGGGAGAATCAACTTTTGATTGCTCTTAGAAAGCCTTTGCAAGCAATCTCCTCACTGACCATAGCAAACTGGGTGTGGTTGATCATGCAGGAGGTGGGAATTGACACCAAAATGTTTGGTGCGCACTCCGCTCAGGGAGCAATGTCTTCTAAAGCTTTTGTTCTGGGAGCCCGTCTGGAGGATTTCTTCAGATCCAACCTTCAAAAGGTTTTATTTCAAACCAGTCTCCTCGATTGTAGCTCTGGTAGTGGACAAGCTTAGAACTAGCATAATCCTCGCCTCCGAGTCCTGCAATAGAATGAAAAATGTCCTAGCTATGGTAACAGAAGGTGACAATTCTATTCAGGACTTTGAGGCGAGGATTAACCCACCTGCATATAAGTTATGGCCCGTCTGGGTTCTTGGATCTCGTATGAGCCTAAGTAAAGTGTCTCAGATATCTATAAGATGATTTATGCTATATGGTAAGATTCTATTTCTTGATTCCTGGCCATGGGGGTCAGTTCTTGATTCTTTGATGGGGTCTTACTGTATTGTTTTGGTTTACACATTTCCTCGTCAGTGCTTCTTTGGTTGTTGTTGCCTTTGGGATTTCTTTCCCGGGTTTCAACAGTGTTCTCTATATTGCAGGAATTGGTTTGTCAAAACAGGACTGAGGACCTTCTGCTGGCAGCTTGGTCTCAGGAAGAAAGAGGGCAACTGACAAGGGGCAGGACGGCCCATACGGCATGACACACCCTGATTGAATATTGGACTGATTTCCTATGAACTTCAGCTTTTACTTGGTGGTTTTGTGAAATTACGTTTTTTGTTTACTGTAACATTGATGAGGGTCAGGTCCTGGGAGGATCCTTACAGTCCAGCGCAGATGAGGTTGCGGAAGCCAGAGCAGTATGATGCCAGGCTAACTGACTGGGCCCTCCCAGTCAGGAAGGAGCAGATACATTGGAGTTCATATCCTTGGAATCTGATGTTGTGTAGGAGTTGGATGAAGATGGAGTGGTAAACTGTGTCAAACACTGCAGAGAATTCCAGGAAGATGAGGGCCGCCGTGTGTCCTGCAGAGTCACGCAGAAGTCATCCGTGAAGGGGGCAGTTTCCATGCTGTGGTTGAGTCTGAAACCAGACTGGTTGGTGCCAAAAAGTTGGTGATCACTGAAGTATTTGGTGAGGTGTTTGTTGAGGATTTCCTATAAGGCTTTGGCTGGGAATGGTAGAAGGGAGTTTGGTCTGCAGTTGGCACGCATTGAAGTGTCTGCGGAAGTTTCCTTTAGCAACTGGAGGACAGTTGTATGTTTTCAAGCGTTTGGGAAAGAGGTGGAGGCAGTCAGAATCGGT